>NC_060215.1:117540000-118978750 GCF_021130785.1 Homalodisca vitripennis
AAACTGAACATAATTGAATCTCTGACTGAGGACATAGGACCTGATGCTCTGTGTTTCTGTGAATATTGGTTAACCTCTGAGGAAATCTCTACCATTGCAATTGATGGCTATGACCTCAGGGCTTCCTTCTGCCGACCTCAGTATAAGCGTGGAGGTGTGGCTCTATTCCTAAAATCTGGAATTGAAAGTAAGTTAACTAATATTGATAGTTTTGCATGCATATCTGACTTTGAAGTTGTGGGCTATTTATTGCATGTTATAAGATTGTTCTTATTAATGTATATAGAGTTCCTGATAAAAGAAAAGATTCTATTGACAATTTTATTGCTAAGTTGCATGATGTGGAGAATTATATATTTATGACATATTCCAATTTCAATATTGTGATTGCGGGGGACTATAATATTAATATTTTACAGCCTCATAGATATGATACTCAAGAATTCTTTAGCTTACTAGGTATGTGTGGTATGAGACACACCATAACTGAATTTACTAGACCATCCGTTTCAGCAGATAGACTTGGTCACTTTAATGTAGGCTCATGCATTGACAATTTTTTGACAAATGTCCACTCTGATCACTGTTCGGCTAGTGTCATACCGACTCTTTCCACTTCAGATCATGATGCAATCACTTTGAAATTAGCCGTTGATCAGGTAGAGTTTTATCAAGCGAGGAAAGAACCAAAAACTGTATTTTGTAGGCAAATGTCAGATCTTGGTTTAAAAAATTTTATCTTCTTGCTGAGCACAGTAAGTTGGCTTTTCATGTACTCTTGTACAGAACCTGCTGATATGGCATACTGTTTCTTGTCCTGTTTTTTAAATGTAGTAGATGTGTCATACCCTTAACTAAGAAAATAGTAAAGTTTAAAAAACATTCCAATGCAAATAAATGGTATACAGAAGAACTTCATAAATTGAAAGAAGCCTGTCTTGAATATTATTATGCTGCCAAAGACTCACAGTGTATTAATGTTAAAACTGTTTATAATGATCTCAAACTTAGGTACAAACAAAAGTTACAGGCTACAAAATGTGCTTACTACTCAAATCTCATAGAAAGCTCATCAAATAAATCAAAAACAACTTGGTCTCTTGTGAAGGACTTGACTCACATTAGTACTAAAGCCAGATTTACTCTTAGTGATCCTGGCCTAACATCGGAAGGTTTTAACAACTTTTTTGTCGACAGTGTGAATGACGTCATCAATGCTAAACCATATAACGGAAAATGTTTTTCGTTCTTTCTCAGTACCAATATACCAAGCCATTTCAGCTTTACTCAAGTGACAGTGGAAGATGTACATGGTGTGATAATGTCTTAAAAATAGTAGTTCTCTGGATGTATATGGACTGAACCCTCTAATCATCAAACAGGCTGCCTACTACATTTGCAAACCATTGACTTGTCTCTTTAATAGGTGCATTGAAGTGGGTACATTTCCCGACTGTTTAAAATTCCCTAAGGTCAATCAATCATCTTTATTCATCATTAAGCATTCATTATACATGCAATAGATGTTGTCAAAATTTACAATATATTAATAATACATTGAAGTATGTGTTATGTCTTAATTTATTTACAATTATAAAATTAGAGAACATACTTAATCATACCATATGCAATACCTTTACCAAAAATAACAATTTATAACAACTTAAGCCTCAAACAGGTAAAAAAAGGTAAACAACAAAAAGCAACAACTTATAATAAACATTAAAATGGCATAACAATCTGACCGTAATATAACACTGAAATAAATAATAAGATACATAGCAGGATAAAATAACATGAAAGGTTAAAACTAAGCAATATAGGTAATTCAGAATCAGAAACATTTATTGTTTTTTAAACTCACAATGTGTGATTAACAAAGTCAAGCCTTATAATAATAATATTAACAAATCCGACTTAAATGAGTAATGCTCTAAAAAGAAAATTTAACAACAGTAGAGCTAAAATGGTAACAATATAATCAACAAATTATTCAACAACAGTTATTTACTAACAACGAGAGGTCTCAATAAATAAATAAATAAACAACAAGATTCAGATACCCTACGTATTCTCTAAAAACTACTCTAGACACTAATGTCACAAAATCATAGGCCAAATATTCGTCAATTGAATAAAAAACAATTTCCTTTAGAAACTTTTTTAGTTTTATTTCAAACTGCTTCAAGGGCAGACACCATAATTCCTTTTGGCAATTTATTAAATAATTTTTATTTTCATACACAAATGACTACATTTAGTCTTTTCCAACCTTACTGGTATTGTTTCGAGAAGGTAGTTTTGCCTAGTAGGATAATTATGTGTTTCTCGTCTTGTAGGAAGATTATTCAAAGATTGCTTGATATCCATCACGCAACAGTAAATATAAAGATTAGGGAGAGTCATTATTTGATACTCTTTAAACAATGGCACACAGGATTCCCTAGCAGATACATTTTTAATTACCCTCAGAGCCTTTTTCTGCCATTTAAAAACAGTTTGTGCCCCACAAGAGTTGCCCCATAGAGTTATCCCATACCTCATATGGGAATGGAAAAAAGCATAATATGCAGTTATCAGCGTATTAAGAGTGACACAGGTTCTTAGTTTTCGAAGAAGAAAGATAACTCTAGATAGTTTTTTTACATAACTGTTCCATATGACAGTCCCAGCTTAACCTACTCTCTATATGGATACCTAACAGCTTAACAGGCTTGTATTCTTTAATAAATAGAATGGTCCAGTGAAAATACAATAGTTTCAGTTTTTTGGTCATTTACAATCAAAGAGTTTAGAGTGGAACCATTCTATTGCTATATCTAAGGCATGTTTTTCTTGAATAATAAGCTTATCTAAATCTTTATTACAATTAACAAGCGTTGTATCATCCGCATATAGATTGAAGGGCAAGGAACATTGAAAGGAAAATCATTTACAGAGATAATAAAAAGTAGAGGCCCAAGGACTGATTCCCTGTGGAACTCCCCATCTCTACTTCTTCTAAAAACAGATTTATCCTCTCCCTGGACAACCATTTGTTTCCTGTCACTTAAGTATGATATCAATAGACTGAGCTCCTTGTCCCTTTATACCATAGCAAAAAAGCTTTAGTTTTAGAATCTCAGGATTAATGCAGTCAAAAGCTTTTGACAGATCAATCAGTAACGCAGATGACAACAGTTTATTTTCAAAATTTGCCAGAACTTCTCTGACCACATTTTCTACTGCATTGATTGTATTTTTACCTGACATAAAACCAAACTGTTCCTCACAGAACAAGTTATTGCTAATAAAAAAAGAATTAATCTGACCCTTTATGCATGATTCAAAAATTTTACTAATAATTGGGACAAGAGAAATGGGTCGATAACTTGACGGGGTCAATCTTTCACCTTTTTTGTAAACTGGTATCACCTTGGTTACTTTGAGTGCCCTCGGGTATATACCTTGTTCCAACATTTTATTGAACAGGAAAGATAATGGGTGAACTATTACCTCAATAATATACTTTAAAACCTTGTTAGACAGCCCATAGTAAATCTTCACTGCATGAGGTACTTAACTTTAGTTACACAATTTATTATGTCAGTAGTACTGATTTTTTCCCAAGTTAACGATTTTTACCCTCCGAGTTTTTATGTAGTACAAAATCCTTGACTAATTCTATAGCCTGGTTATTAAACCCATTATTGTCCCCAGATATATTTAGGTTATTAACCACATTAACATAATAAGTATTTAAAAGTATCGGAGTCTATCAAAACCTCTTGACTATGTGTTTTTAAGTTTGACTCAGCTTTGATCAAATTCCAAGCCGCCTTACATTGATTAGAAGAATTCATTATATATTGTTCATTTGCCACTTTTTTACAATAGCTAATTTTTATTTTTGTACCTTCTTTTCACTTCTCTATAATCTTGCTTAAACACTAGTTCATTTGACGTGCCCTTGCTATTCTTATATCGATCATAAAAAGTTGTGACATATTCTTTAAATTTTTTTTAACTCAGGCGTATACCATTTTTATATATGGCCCATTCCTTATTTTTACTTCCTTAATACTACAGCATTCATTAAATGAATTTGTCAGTAATAAATTAAAAATATCAAAAGCTTGATCAACATTACAATAATTCTCTAACTGCACCCAATCAATCTCAGACAATTTTTTTCTAAAACAAGACAGTGAAGCAGGATTTAAATTTCTTTTAATTTTTAACCGACACATTTTTATCAACTCTGTTTTTAATAACTATTTCTTTAAATTGAGCGTACACCCCAGCATGATCAGATAAGTGGGGTTCTATTACAGAACAATTCACTTTCTTTCTATCAAAATTTGTAACAATATTGTCTAAACATTTATCACCCCTAGTTGGCTCTTCATTTAACCAGTACATATCAAACGAGCGAAGTAAATTAAAAAAATATTCTCTCTCAAGTGATCTGGACAGTATATTTATGTTAAAATCAGCAGCAACCACATACGTTAGTCCTATATACTTCTTACTCAAACACAATAGAAAAGATTCAAGTACATTTAAAAAAACTGGTTGACATTCGAATCTGGAGTTCTGTAAAGAGTGGATATAATTAAATTAGTATTTGGCAGTAAAATGGGCGGTTACTTCAAAGATCCTGTCCTTATAAAATTGTTTTACATCTAAAGTTTGGGCCTCAATATTTTGCTTAACATATATAGCACTGCCTCCACCACGTTCAAATGAATTATCCCTACCACAGATACTACCTAATTTAAATCCTGAGGGGATGTAGAGAGAGTATTCTCCCTCAAATAACCAGTGCTCATTTTAATGTTAAAATGTCACAATTGGTGCCTGTCAAAAAAATATCTATCTCATGTAATTTATTTCTTATAGACTGAACATTACAATGATAAATGTTAAGATTTGTTGACACATGTTCTATGGGTGGTTGTTCTGTATGAAAGAGTCTTACCTATGTTCTATGGGTGGTTGTTCTGTATGAAAGGCGAGGCGTTTCCCAACAGTGACTCAGTTCCCGGTGGGGTAGGTTGTTCATCACTTTCACGGCAGGGATGTCCTCGCTGCTGCTTCGCTGCTACAGCTTCCATTATCATTTCTGATTAACCCCTTCTTTCCCCTGTGGTTGAGATGGAGACCTTGGCGAGTATGCCAGTGTCTTTCAGCTTTGCTCGCCTCCACCAAAATTACATTTTCATATTTTCTACTGAGCTCTTGGAGTCGTTGATTGGTTTCCCTCACCGCCTTGTTCACACATGACCAGTCCACTAAATCATTACTGTTTGGCAGATTCACAATAACAACCTTAGTCTCCTTAGCTGAGTCTAAGATATTCGTAACACCTTCAATTACTTCATCGGCTTCGTTTCTTAGCCACGTCATTTGTCCCACAGCATATAACTAAAACATCATCCTTGGTAAGTTTAGCTTCTTCGATATTTCTTCTTTCTAACACTTGTTTGGTTCGACCACCTGGCCGCACATACCCTACTGCTTCAAATGCTTTTTGGGATTTATTTATATGCCATGCTAAATCCCTGCCATGACTGTCAGCACAGATTAGTATTTTATTCACCTTCTGCCCAGTTTTCATTGAATCATGTACACTATTTACAGTGACAGGACCCTCAGAGTTTTCTTCTTCTTCTTCACTACTCAGGGCTTCAAAACGGTTGGATAGAACAGTGGGCTCTATATTACTAGGTCTATTTATTTTTGCAGGACTACAAGTTTTTTCTTTCCCTTAACAACCATAGCAAAGGAAGAAATATTTTTTTTCTCAGAGTTTTCTTGTTGCAAAGCCTTCTGGGGTAGAGTGTATTATTGGTAGGTTATATTCTCCCATGTGAGATCTTAAACCACCAGTCCTATTAGCACCCTCAGCCTTAATATTTAACGAATTAAGTCTTCTTTCTAACATTATTATTGCTTCTTCTTTTTTTAAGACCATAGTTTCAAGCTGAATTATATGGGCTCTTTAGATGTTTAATAACTTCATTTGCCTCATTCAAGTCCTCTTTAGTGTTTTAATAATCTCATTTTGCATCTGAATCTCCTGTGTTACCTCATTACCTATTTCTATTGCCTTCCCTATCATTTCTTAAAGTAACATCAACAGACAGACATTGATTGCAAATCCATTTTTTAGAGGATTTTTGTACAGGTTGTGCCTGGCCCTGTACATAAAAAAGGCAGAAAGTCAGAGTACAGTAATTTTAGGCCTATAAGCATTATTACTGTCCTATCAAAAATATTTGAGGTTTTATTAAATCGACAAATTGTACATTATTTTGAATCACACTCTCTATTCAGCAAGTGTCAGTATGGTTTTAGAGCAAAGCGCAGTACAGTGGACGCGGTTTTATCATACACTCTTAAATGCTCTGAAGGCTTAGAAAACAAGTTTAGTGTAGGTGGAAGGATGTATGATTTTACCAAAGCCTTCGACACTGTTTCTCACAAAATTCTTCTTCTGAAATTAAAGCACTACGGATTTCAAGATTCAAGTATTGCACTCATGAAATCTTACCTTGATGAACGTTATCAGGCTGTTTGTTTGGAGGGCAGTGTATCTACTTTACAGTTGATGGAGCATGGAGTCCCACAGGGCTCAGTGTTGGGACCACTGTTATTCATAATTTATGCAAATGACCTCCCCAATGCTATTCAGAGTGAATCGGTGGAAGCTTACCAGTTTGCTGATGACTTAGCACTTGCTGTATGTGAGAGGGGTAGCATGGCATTGAATTTGAGATTGGATGGATTATCGAACATCATACAAAATTGGTCTGAAGCAAATAGTCTCTGCCTCAATGACGCTAAACCGGACATCAAATTTACATCAAATCGCACTAGAAATATGCATTCTGAAGCTGTTAAGTTCCTTGGTGTGCACCTAGAATCTAATTTGGGATGGGAGACACACATTAGCTCGCTCGTCAAGAAAATCTGTAGCAGAATATTTACTCTCAGAGTCCTTTATCGCACCATCTCAATTCAGGCCTTGCTTACCGTATACTATGCCCATATTCATAGCTACTTGGCATATGGAACCATTCTCTGGGGAAACCATTCTACTGCTATTCGTCTACTGGTTCTTCAAAAGAGAGCATTAAGGGTAATGATAGGAGCCCCATCTAGAGCACATTGTAGACCAATCTTCAAAGAACTTGGAATTTTGACCTTGCCAGCAATGTTTGTACTTGACTGTTTAAGTTATGTCAGATGCAATATTGGAAACTTTTCAGCCTTTGAAGATATACATGAGCATAATACCAGACATAGACAGGATCTCTTCATTAAATTTCATAAATACGCAAGAACTCAAAAAAGTTTTGAGGTGGTATCAGTGAAGTGAAGCTTTTCAATCTTTTACCTGTTGACACAAGACTGTTATCTGTAAAGCACTTCAGACAAAAGCTCAAAACATTTCTTACCAACAACCCAATTTACAGTTATTTGGAGTTTTTTGATATTATACATCTTTTTGAATAATGTATAAAAATTGTTATTTCTTTGTGTGTAATTTACTGTTTACTCTAAAACTAATTTTTGACACTATTCCATGTAACATGGTTATCACGAATAAAGATTGTTTGACTCTTGACTCTTGAACATTAGTCAATCTCCATGTCAACACCAACCTCTGATAAACTAGAAGCCATGCAATTTAAATTTGAAACACATGAATTTTCAATGCATTTTCTGAATTCAGAAAAATAAAATAAGAGCAATCCAAAAATTACTGACCTGTAGACCATCCCCCATATCCTTCTCAACAACACTCCATTCACTGAAGACTCTTCCATAACCCTGGTGTAACTTGTTTATACTGAAGAGCTTAGCTGCTAGTTTGGCGCGGATTCTCAACAGGTTGTGTAGGTTACCCTGTAATATACTGAATTATCACAATATTTTTGACTCTAACACCATTCTTGTTTTACATTAATAATCCTACATTGGTCAACACTGAAGATCATACAAAGTTGCTCATTTTCAGGAGGCAAAAGGTCTATTAGATGACATTGATTATCCAGTTTAAGGGTAGGTAGATTATTTTGTTACAATATTGTTAATGTGTGGTTGAGAAAAAGAGTTGTACAAGCAAGCATGCTGTCTAAAGAAATCATTTTGCTTGTGAGTTTTCGGTTGGATTTATACACCACTCAACTGTTACTCAGGATGTGAGAGGTGGCAGTAGTGTCTGCCTCTTGTTACATATTTTATCATGCTAATGGAGTAATCTAACAGATAGGCTACTTAATATAAAGCAAACATAATAATCTCTCATGAACAGATTAATTATTATAGCAAGTTGATTCATTATTGAATAAGCTTAGTAAGACATATTATCTTATGCCTTCCTGTCTTTAAAAGTGGATACTAAAACACTGCAAACGGTATATTATGCATATATATATATATATATATATATATATATATATATATATATATATATATATATATAGTCCTATTTTACATATGGCATTGAATTCTGGAATGATTCAGAAGAAGTAAATAAGATTTCCATACTTGAAAAAGACCGTAAAATAAACTGAATTAAGTACCATGCATCCAACAAGTCAAGTTTTAGAGGTTTACATCTGCTTAGTTTTCCATCGATTTAAATTGACCAAACACTCATTAGGATCAAGAAAACATAGGAAATTTCAGTTCATTTTCCAATATACATAATTATTCCACCAGACACAAAGCCCTTTTATATATCCCCTGCACAAAACGAGCCTTTGAAAATTTCCTGAATATTGAGATGTCAGATCAGGGAATTTTTTTATGAGAAATTGATGTAACTATATAGTACTTGAACCCTGCCATATTTAACATATTAATTTTTTGAATTTTTAACTCTCAAATTACTGATAATTTTCTCCATGATGGTATGCACTTTACAGTCATTATTAAAGATTTAATACCTGTTCCATACTACTGAAAGTTCAACTTATATGTGACATATATATCATTGTTTATAGAAAATGTCAGGGATTACTAGTATCCGTCTATCTGTGTAATAGTTCTTCATAGAAAGATCCTAGTGACTTGACATAGGTTCCTCTTGGTTCAAGGAAGGAAACTTTTGTTGGTTTTAGCGTCAAAACGTCAAAGGACAGTAAAGTTCCAGTCAGTTATATCCGAAGTTACATTAGTCAGGACATGCAACCACCATTGGTCACCAAATATGCCAAAAACAATGAAAAAACAAATATCAAATTCATTTAAGGGAGGGGAGATTCTTTATAAAATACTTGTTTTGAAACCAAAATGCCCAAAAGTACTCCAATAACCCTCAGTACACGATAAATTCTCTTTTTATACCATACAAGATTTAGGTTATTGCTGGCCACTTAAGATTAATTTATTTACTTAGTACATCAAATGCCTCAAAACATTAATAGTAGTTATTGATGACGTGTGATTCATGTTAATTAGAGCTGACTTAAAATTCTGCTGAAAACTTACAATTTATTATAAATTCTCTAAACAAAAAAATATAACCATTTTATAAAGAGCAAAATTTATAAATAATTATTGGGTCTAATTCTTTTAGAATGTGGGATCAAACAGGAACACTATTGGCTAGGACAAGTTTGGCCATTTTCATTCCACACACACAATCTGAGTACATTAGATTTAATTTTTTTTTAATCTCCTTTGACAGCACATTTATGTAGGACTTACATGCAATCCAGTTGCGTAGGACTTGATATCATCAAATCTTGGATCAGCAGACTTGAGTCTGACACCGATGCTGAGTGCCCGAAGTTTAGTTTCTGCATGTTGCAGGTACCCTGACAAACAATTAACAACAAAGCTTTAGCAATCAGTTTCTTTTCAAGTATTGTCAGCATCTGATGAAATAATAAAGAATTGCCAGTATATAGTTACAAATATATCTATCTGTTCAATCATTCTGCGAGTTTAACATAACTGTTAGTGATTTCACACAGAAACACGTGTAATCCATTGTGAAAGCACAGCATAAAATCTCCAAGAGCTGAAATTATCCTCTTCCCATTGACTTAAGTATATGTTAATTATACTAATTAACTATACTATGATAAGTTTTCATTGTTATATGAAAATACATGATGAATTAATTGCACCCATGCCAAGTAACAACCGGTTTTAACATTACTAGGTTTTTTCACATGATTTTAGACAAGGGTTGCTGGTAAAAAAAAAAAAAAAATACAAATGAGGACATTAGGCACAACCACTCCAAGGACAAACAGTCTTATTAATACAAGGGTTTTCTAGAAACTAACATATTTTGGAATAGCTCGGAAGTGGACAGGGCTAGAGACCAGTAAGTACGAGTACAGACTAATGATTTCTGTAGGGTTCCACCCATCGCAGCTTTATTAGGAACATTATTGGAAAACTTCAACTTAGTGCCAAGATCTCGATAAACATTCCTATAGTCAGTGGTGGGGACTTAAAACTTTCATCTCCATCTCGTACCACAGACACAGGCCAGGAATTAAATTATCCCCAATATTTTATCAAAGCCTTTCCCTTAACCCCTTGCTATTGAGAGGCCACTAATGTGATTAAACCTTATCTCTCCCTCAGTTCAGATGGAGTCTCAAGTGGTTGTCCTCTCAGCTAGTTAGGCCACGCATAGTGTTTTGCGTCACCACTCAGCACTTGCATAACCATTAACATAATTTTTATTCAGACTTAAATAACAGAATTTGACCTTCGGCTCTTTAAATGACAGATTTAAATGAAATTCTTAAATAATTTACAAAGCTTATTAACTTCAGGGTTGAAACTTTATCGACTGGTTATTTATTATTTGCTTTTAAGTGGACCAAGTAATATATACTATATATATATAATTAAGTTACAAGTTGATCTGTTTAAAAAGTAATTTTATTTACAGAATAAAAATACAATCAGTCTCAACTAGGTCTCTAGTATCAACAGAATATACACTTGTTTCCATATTTTCAGCTTCGTCTCCACAAAACTCACTAGTATTTTAATAAGTAGGTTGGATACCCTATAGCAGTTATAGTGACACCGAGAGTCATAAAAATTTATTTCTGAAAGATACTTCCTATGGCATGTGCTGCAAATAGTGAAAATTTAGTTACTTATTTGGTCAAGATATTGTAGCACTTTTCAGCTACAACTGGATAAATAATGAATTATATAACTGCACAATATATTGGGCCACACATAGTAGACTGACGAGCTGAATGGCAAAACAGCAAGGGGTCTCTAGATGTAGTCCGCCAAGCTGAGGAACAGGACATGCTCATAAATCAAAGACCTGACTGACCGGAGACAGAGAACAACCGTGGCCACCGTTGTGGCCAGGCAATATGAGAAACCACAATCATATGAATTTAATACCGATCCCAAAGGTTCAATAATGTCTATTATAATATGATAGAACTGTGCCATTTCTTAGATATGTACATTCATAAGTAGTCTTATTTAAATTAACATCAGTATTTGTATTCCAACAATATTTTGACCCATAAGACAGTATTAGTCAGTGATGAACCAACTTTTTATATGTTGTTTTAAAAACATTCATTGAAGTATAACCTTTAATATGGTGACAATGTGGTACTATTGGTCTATTTCTGAAATTCGCTTAAACTGCTATAAATATTTTCTACCACACCCATATCACAAAAGTGAAAAATTTGAACATTTATAGAAGACTGATTTCTTTCTTAGTCAGAATTTCACAGCTGATGGAATTCAAGAATTCATTTTTTTATTACTAATAATGCAGGTTGAGTATAACACTTAAACCAAGAGTTTCTTCCTGATGGCAAGATTTACAAATCTTATTTCATCAAACCACCCAAAACGATAAACATGAAATAAACCATAAAAATGTTTAAGTCAATCTGAAAATTCCATAATCTAATTTCACTGCCTCAAATTTCCCAAACCAAGCCACCAAGATAAAAGCATTCATCACAAGTGACACAATTCATCATATCAAAACTGAAGTAAATCGATAAAAGTATAAATTGAATTGAAGAACAGCTCCAAATTACCTGTCTTTTTGACAGTCTCCTTCCACCCTTCTTCTTGCTGGAGAAAACCAAGAAATATTTGATCTTTTGATAGGATGGGATGTGCAGCAATACGGTGTAGGAAATTCTGAAATTAAATAAATCAATCAGTTGCCTGTTCTTCAGCTATGCTCTGTTAGGCACTGTGCAACTTCATAATTTGAGCAGGTAGATAATTCCTTAGATCTATTCATTTCAATAATAAAATGACATTATTCCATCTATTAAACTTTATTTAATTCATTAAGAAAAGCTATCCAAATTAATTAAATTAATCCATTTAATTTTTAAAATGAATTTGGGCTATTTACTATGTATAGTAGATTTACCAATTTGAGTAATTTTAAATTCTCTTTACTGGGTAGAATATGAAAAAATGTTAAATGTTACATTTCACTTCACGCTTCTATAAATTAAAACCTATATAATGCAGAAAACTTAAGAAATAGCTAATTAAAAAATGTTATTGAAACAAGCTACTGACAGGTGAAGCAATGAAACACAGATTGAACTCCTTGTTGACAGTTGATCCAGTCTAATGAATCGAATAGTTTGTGAACAATATCAAAGGTAGTGAACTTAACTAAAGAAGAAAACATAATCACAATGTATACTTTTACAATATAGGTAATCGTATCATTTCAACATTTTTTGCACGATTCTCTGTGTTCACTTGATGTTCAGAAATAAAGCATTATTCTATTCTATTATATATTTATACATTTTAGAATAATATTTACTGTATGAGAAAGGTATGTACAAATACAAAACTAATACACTATGCAGAAAATGTCCATAAGTGGAACAACTACTGCTGTTAAGCAATACTATTTTGTTTCCACAGCTGTTAATTAGCATAACTCAATTTCTGAAAGAAGAGATGTAAATTGTTTTCTAAATTCATTAGATTTATTTTTATAATGTATGTAAAAAAACAGTCATGTAAAAAATTAAGTACATGTCAGTAAAATAATATAGTGGTACAAAAATTAAACTCAGCAAATTTTAACATAGATACTGGTATAATAAGCTCAGAAACACAGCCTTTCCTTAATTTGTTATGATCATTTAATCTATACTGCTTGGATCAAAAACAAACTGGGGAAGATGCAGTATTCGATAATATTGTTCAAATATTAGCAAAGACAACACTAAATGTCAGGTTATTGAGCCATATTTTTTCAGATTATCCTTTAGTCCTGAAAATCCATTTAGTATATGTTAAAATATTAGGGGGGCTTGACTCCTACAACAGTTTTGAATCTCAAAGACATGTTAGCTTTAAGAGATTGGAGGCAATTGTATTCTATGTCTGATGGTGAAGAATCTGGCTAGTATTTTATTTATATTTTCACAAATTCTTTTAAAGAATGCTGTAAAATTAGACAGGTTAAGGTAAAAAAAGTCTAACAGGCCAAAAATCAAATGGTTTACCAGAACTGAAAAAGATGAAGGAACTTATAATTTTATTTTATGACAAATACAAAAATCATAAGGGTACATTAGATTAAAGTAAATACAAAAAGCATACATTAAAGCAAACAGACATTACAAAAAAAATTGTTTTAGAAAATAAATACGCTGACAAACCATCATTGCCAATGTTTCTAATAAATTTAAAACATTATTAAAAATGAATATAATAATTTATTGCAATGGCTGTAACAAATCTATTCAAGGTATTGTTATTGATTCCAATACATTTAATGAATATTTTGTTGATTTAGTAAGTTAGATTTAAGTAGTTATAATAAAAGTATACCTGAGGTTATTAATTATGTAAAAGAATATGTTGTAAACTATTTTGAGGGCGAAGAGCATTTTAACTAGAAAAAAAATTAGATAAGCCGATATTTTAAAAATTGTACAGAGTCTCAGGTCATCTCGTAGTGAGGATTACTATGGTTTTTTAAACTTTGTTGTTAAAGAAATTATTGGAATAATTTTATATCCTTAAATTCTCTTTTTAATAAGATATTAAAGCAAAGGGTATATCCTTTGTCTTTTAAACTAGCTAAAGTGGCTACAATATTTTAAAAAAAGGACAAAAACATAATCCATCTAGCTACCAACCAATACCTCTGGTTCCAATTTTTAGTAAGGTATTAGAGTGTTAAGCAACATTTAATTTTTTTCTTAAATAATCAGTTTTGGCAACAAACAGTTCGGTTTCATGCAGGGCCGCAATACAGTAAAGGAGTATAACAAATTATTCTGGATGTTGAAAACAAATTAATATCCTCTGCTATTCTAGTTGAATTGAAAAAAGAATTTGATTGTATCTCACACAATTGATTAATAAAAAACTGCTTGTATATGGAATAAGAGATAAAGAGCTTGATTTACTCGTATTTCCAGCTTATCTAGAAGATAGGAAACAAATGGTAGTCCAGGGCTAAGAAAAATCAACTTTTAAAGATGTAAATATAGGGAGTTCCACAAATATCAGTCCTTGGACCATTTTTATAAAAATAGTCCAACATTTAATATACCATGCTCATCATTTTTATAAGCTGATGACTCCCCTTCAGCTTGCTGGGTGCGAATTATGTATTATTTGAATTTGGACATGAGGTTTCTAAATTTCATGTTCACAGCTCTATACGTTCTCGAGAATTGTGTGGGTCATAATGCTTTACTAACGCTCAGCAATAAGTGCTAAAATGATCCATAGATTTCATAGAAAAAGAATCTCGAGACCAAATCTAATAGAACAAAATGTAGTAGTATAACAAAGTAAAAGAATAATTTATGCTATTAAATTTACTAGAATTTACTAAAGTTTTGAATTTGAGGTGTATTTATGGGACGACAAATAAAGATACAAGGAAATACCAAATGACCTTTTTTAAAGATCACTTAATCTTCAATAATGATAATGCATTAGATTTGTGTTCCAACCACTAGATCGATCAAAACTGGCCTTTGAACACAAATAAACATGGAAAATTGCCAATAATTAACTGAAGTGTTTGACTTTAAACGTGTTTTGTTGCTTAACTGCTTGATATACGACAAAATAACTGGACTTTTTTGTACAAAATTTAAAACTCTAGAATGATCCTGCTCTCAGATTTTGGCTAAGTCCTCTGGTTTGCCCGATACAAAGGTTGTGAGAAAAGTCTGCACCGGTCAGACATTGTGAACTTTTTAGGGTAATTTAAATGAAGAAATTGCCAGCTTTTAGGTGTTTTCTAGTGGTTATTAGAAGTACAATAGGATTGCGCTGAATGCAAAATTTCTAGCATTCCAGGAAGTACGTTAAACTCTGTATACTGAGTACCACAGTGGGTTAGAACAAGCTGTTTTATTATCTAAAGAATACTTCATCTAAGACAATACTTTTTTTAGTAAAATAAGTTGATCCGGTGATAAGCTGATAATTACAATTGAAATTATCTGTCTATACCAGGAATTTCTCGGGGAGGGGGTTAAAAAGAGCATGTGGTTCTTTTCTGGTGAGAGTTGTGTCTGTGCTATGAGAATAGACAGTAATCTTTATCACCATAATAAGTTAGATGGATTAATTTACGCAAGAGATTATTTGGATATACTAGGAATTTCCTGGGGAAGGGGGATCAATATTCCGAGGGCTTAAAATAAAATGTGGTCCTTTACTGAGGAAAGTTGTGTCTGTGCTATGAGAATAAATGTACCGTAATGTAGAAAAATAAGTTGATCAGGGGGTTTAACTAAATCATGAGATAATCTTTTCATATCAGTGAGATTCCAATGGAGGAGGGTTTTATTGTAACCGGGGGTTAAAAGTAGAAGGGGTTACTTGCTAGAGGGTTTGTTGTCTGGTTAACATTAAATATTGAGCGAGCAACATGTTCTAAAGATATCCTACAATAAACCACTATTTGGTGAAATTAATTAAAAACACGCTGTCTCTATCTACTATTAACGCTCATCCAACTCCAGGGGGGATGTCAACCCTCATTGAACTATATCTTGTTAACGTGGAAATAAAGTAATATGTTAAAGTTTTATATTCATAGTTTAATTTGTTCTCTAAATATCGCAGGCCAGTGATCCTCAGTCAAATTTCATGGAGGTAGGTACACATACCTTATCTTAACTACATCTTTTAGCATAGTAACAAAGTGTTGTGCAAAATTTCAAGTCCACAGCTCATTTCATTCTCAAGATATCCTACAGAAATGAATAAGAATAAGAATACATTATCAATTGTTTACATAGTAATACAAGTTCAATCGGGATCAGGATCGAATAGCATAAATTGTAGTGGTAGAAGTATTTTAAATGTCTAAAACTAGCAATATGCGACCAAGGATTTTGTAATTGAGAGCAATTTTCAAGCTTAAGTAAGAATACCCGACAAAAAGCCACTTAAGGACCTTTTTTGTATATCACATCATTGTCTAGTTATCAAATATTTTAGATTTAAGCTAAGACCAACGGTTCGATCTCTATCGTGCCCAGAAATAAATTTATCACGTAAAATTACTAAAGGATTATATTTATACGCGTTTTGAGAGTAAACCAATGAAAATAGAGCAAAGAGTGACTAAATCTTTCTTGTAGATCATGTAATTTCTTAATTCCTGTTGACAATTTGTTTTGAGGTACGATCGGTTTGGCCGCTATCGAACCCGGAAACTAAATTCTCACTTGAAAATTTCAAACATTTTGTACATAATCGTGTTTTACAGCCAAAACAATGGGAATAGAGCAAAGTGTCATTGGACCTTTTTTGTAGTCCACATCATTCTCGACTAGGAATTTTGTATCAGGTACAAGCTAGCTCTAACAGTTCGCCCACTATCATGTATCAAAGAAAGAGCTGCAAGGATGAAAAAGTGCAAAAATTCACAAATTTCTGGATGAGTTTAAAAGTAAAAATTTCCAGTTTTTGACTTTTCCCGGTGGTTACACGAATAAAGCTACGTGTGTGCACAATTTCGTGTTTCCAGTACTTCTAGAAGTTGGTTAGAATTTGTATACCCTATCAGTCAGTCAGTTACATATGCGGCTGTATGTATTGTAGATGTATACTATACTTTCATGCTGGAATAAAAGTTTGGATACACTGGTTGAGGATGAAATTCAAGCCGTAGAAAAAGCACTAGAATTGTTTGAAGCAAACAACCTTATTGTATAGTAATAAAACAGAAACAATAATTTTCTACTTGATGCACTATATTTATACAGATGTAAAACCTTTCAAACTGTTGAGAATACACCAGAATAGTAGACTGAGCTGGGATTAACACATTTAGGAGTTATGTAAAAGAAAATATCTATAGTAACATATATTTTACATAAGCTTAGGTTTTCTTTGACTGTGAATATGGTAATTACTATTTACTGTGCATTTTTCTACTCTCATCTGAGATATGGAATTACACTATGGCTATCAGCTGTGGTTATGAAAAAGATTTTACATAGCAAAAGAGAGCTCTAGGAACAATAAAAAATGTTTCAGAAAGAGAGACATGTAAGATTTTTTTTTAGAGAATTACAAATAATTACTCTCTCGGGTTTATAAATTTATTGCGGTTTAGTTGATATTAAACAAAATCTATCAACATACAAGATTAGGCAAGTGGTACAAAGGCATAATATTACTAGCTGTTTCCCGTGGCTTCGCACGCTTTTCGTAAGTTTTGCCCGCGTATGAGCATTTCTGGTTGAAGTAAATTATATTTCCAACCCCGATGTAGATTTTACCTTGATGTCACGATCAAGAAAATATGTCAAAAATGTATTGTACATGCATAATGTATTTTATTACAAAGTGGTCTACCACTCAACCTTTAAGTTCAACCAAAAATTTAGTTTAGACAATTATACATCATAACTTAGCGCCTTCAAATAGTGTTTCACTGTTTAATATACGTATCTATCTCGTAATTGCAGGTTATAATGTGCAGGCGCTTTGAAAACTTTTCTTCATTTTATTCGTTTATATTCACGACATAAGCGAATAATTCAGATAATAACTATCCTATCTTCTAAGTTAGACTAAATTACGGATACATGTGAAATTTGATTGAAATTGGTTCAGTCGTTTTGGAGTTTATTGGCAACATACATCGTGACTCAAGATTTTTATATATATAAGATAAAGAAACATATAATAGAAATATTACCAGTAAAACTGGAAAAAAAAACTAGATATAGTCATTTCATTATGAAAGTAAAGACATTCAATAATCTACCACAAGAAAAATGGAAAATTCTACAGGAATGGCTTGAGGATGAAGACTTTTACTCTGTAAAAAGTTTTTGGCCTGTGATACTAGTACCTTAAGATTTTAAATTAGTGTAATACCTGTTTATTTAGTGGTTATTGTTTTTTATAATACTTTATTTACTAACTTTTTTTCTTGTTTTTATTGTTGTCACATCTTAGTGTTGTTTTAAGTTTTTGTTGTTGTTAAGCCTTTATATTTTAGAATGATGTAATGGTTAATTTGAAGAGATATATATGAAATGCATTTTTTAATATTGATTGTATGTTATTTCCTATATCGATTTAACACACTAAGAGAGCATTTATTTCATAATAGGTTAAGGTATTCCTTACTGTAAAAGAAGACTTGGTCGATTACATGATTCGTGTTTAAAGACAATAAACTTTCTGAGACAAATATGGACCATCTGATCGACCAATGTAAATGGATGGACACGTCTACAGCCAACTATTTACAACAATGTTAAATTGCTGATGCGTCAGCAAGGAACCTTTCCGTTAGCATGATTGCTAATGACGCATCATCAATAAACCACTGGAGGGATAGTTTTCATAAAAACTGTTTTCGTATAAAATTTATAGGGGTACTAAACATTTTATTGTTTAAGATCAAATCTTATGGATAATAACAAAACTCGGATGAATGCTGGATACAAGACACGATTCATTGAGTTTTTGGAGTTGTAGACTAATATTATAACATTGCTGGGCAGTAATAGAGATACTTCTTAATGCTTTTTTAAGTATCTCCTCAAAAATGTATATGAACAAATATCAGAATTTTTTCAAACTTTTTGATATTTTTAAATTTTATTTATAAAGCTAATTACTGATCTTTAGAAAATGTATTAAGTTTTTTATAATTAACCATATAGAACGTTTTTAAATTTTCAAACACTGTATTATTTTAAAAACATGTTCACTTTTTTTGCTATTGGATTTTAAACAAACACAGTTTTTTCAGTAATGCAATACAATGTTCTGGTAAAATATGTTCAATAGTAAACTTACTAAAAACTACTGATTAAATTAGGTGTTTTAAATTTAGATGTTTTAAATTTAAATTAGGATTAAATCATTAAAAAATGATTAAATTAGGTGAGATGATTAAAGGCTTAATAGGTCATACATTTGAAAAGTGTGAGAGTTATTTTAACTTACAGAAAATGCTTATGAAACAAATCCTTTGCAAAATAAAATAGATAACCTAAGAAAAACTATAATATACTGTATATGTAGCAATTATTTCAATTGGTAATCAAATTGTTTTTAGTAACAGTATAACTTATAATGAAATCATAATTATTTTTAAATGTGTTGAATTGATTATTTGTACTACATAAAAAATAATACACATTTCATTTTTAGATTACAATTTTGAAAATATAGACACGTCTTATCTGTCTGTTTATTACATAAGTGTTTGTTTCCAATAATTTTATTTAAATTCCTAAACTTACAAGTTGAAAAATATAATGATTGTTGACAAAATTATCTTGTGGTTATAGAGGGCTGGAAATGGATGAAAAATGGTAATTTCTTTAAAATTGAATGAAGGGTTCAGGTATCATATGACATAGAAGTCAAACAGATTACAAATACATGATGGATATTTTAAAAATGGATCATTGCTATGTCATTAAATCAAATTTAAAGGTCAGTTTTAGAACGTACTTATGATCTAATTTCTAGATGACAATTTGACAAATTTCTACAATTTCTTCATAAAACTACCTTTATTAAAATAAGTTGTAATAGGTATTAAATTGAAATAAGCTTTTATACTTTCCTAAAAAAAGAGCTCTCACCTTCCTAATGATATTTCAAATGTACTTAAACAATAAATTACACTATTTCCTAGTATTAATGCTTCAGTTCCCCTTTCCATAGCACTTTAGTTCACTTATTATACCAAACACTTGTTTTAAATAAATGTCCTGCTTAACTTAAAATTTCTATTTTTTAGTAAAGAATTACTTTTAAAACTAGACTAATCTATATAATTAAAAAATCATCTCATTTCACTGAGTTGTTCTAAATAGCGCTAGATATATAAACAAATCTGAAATTTGGATTCAATACAAAATCATAATTATCTATTGTTATCTTATAACACAGCCAATTAATCTGATAACATTGTATTAATGAACAGTAATGTCTGTATGTTGTCAAATCTTTATTGTAATTGAAAACTGTTTTTATCAAGAACCATTGTCATATCTGAGTAATGGTTTGCTTTAGATAACTATCCAAATAATCCTATCTGTTGCAACACATCAAACACTACTAATACAGAACACCTCCAAAGAAAACGGTCTATTATTTAGTTATTTGAAAAAATTTTCAAACTGACTGAAATTGCTAAATCAAAACTCAGTATTAAGTACTATTAAATTGAGCCCAAATGTCTAATATAGGTATACACTTATTACATTGATAGAAAACTTATAACACTGTTAAAAGTTTTTAGAATTATAAATTACAATATTTTATATAACTTAAGTGAAACTATTACATAAACTAATATTATTTTTATTTTGTAAAATCTAAGAAATGAATAGAATTTTTTCAGTGGTGATTTATACAGTCATGGTTTATAAAAGTTACGGAAATGTAATAACAGGTTGTAATAATGCCAGTTTCATTTGTCAAAAATGTTTGAAAAGTTTTAGTTGCAGATTATCCACTACACGTTTTGAGACAAGTGTTTTATCACCCAATGACTATAGCAGTTTATCTATCATGTAAGTATTTTACATGACCATATTATAATTTTCACATGATTGTTTAATGTATGACTAATTTGAGATTGCATTGCACTGTGCGGTGTTGTTTCACTGCCCTATGCCCTAGTTTGAAACTTAATTAATAAATCTATAGATCAAAAGGATTCTAATCATTGTGGTAGGATACTTTGTTTTCTCTAGTAGAGTTCACTTCTGGCTGGTTTATAACTTCCAGATGAACCTTCACTGGGTACAGCAAAACTAATGTATCACTTAAATATAGGCTCGGCACCCACAAATGTTGAGATATTGGAGTGCAAGGGTAGATCAATAGGTCTGGTCTAATGCGAAGGATGACTGTTGGAATTGGTGAAGCTCCCTAAGTTTTAAAGGCAGTTACTAGCCTGGACATAAGGGTGTGCTACCTCTGACCACTTTAACTGGAGAGGATGGTACAAAGCTGGGCCCCCTACTTCCAAGGTGAAATGACTGAGATATAGTGTCAGCTATCCCAACTCATGGATCTGTAAAGGAGGCAGCCCCCTACCCCCAACCTTACCCGTCCTGAATAACCCGTCACTCTAGAAGCAAGCGCAGAGTTCCTTTTAGGATTAAATGCAATTAAATGTTTCTCAGTTTACGCTGCAAAGCAACCAATAAGCAATGCTTAGTCAATAAAACATTCTTAAAGTGTTACATGATCCAACTATTCAAAAAATTTTATGGATGAGTTAACTTAATAAGTTTATTCTCTTAGGACAAGAAGCACTTAGTTTTAAAAGGACTTTTGCGGTAGTTCCAGAGTGACAGGAAATTTTGGATGGGTAAGGCTGAGGGTAGATGGATGAGTGTTTTTAGTAAAGACCAAAAGTTTTTGATTAAAAGGAGGTTAATCATAATCTACCTTCTTTATCTGTTATATTTTTATGATGAAAGATTTCTTGCAATTGATTTTCCCTAATCAAATTCTTTTGGGTTGAGCTTCATTCTTATATTAATATCCAAATAAGTTTATTTTAACAAAACCAGACTCTGTTTCAAAAAAGTAATTCTAAATCTGTAGGCTAAATGCTTGGGGAATTAAAAATGAATTATGAGCTCAGTACAAAACTCAGAGCATTTTCTTGAGCTTTTATTAATAGGTTTAGCTTGGGTTATTTTTCAAAACCAAAGCTGCTGTTTTATTTAATGAATGTACCTATTGCTGCTGTTTTATTTAATTAATGTAACTATTGCTCTTTCCTATTTTCTTTTACATTGAATCTCATTATTATGCATGTCATTACTCATTTTGCAGAAGTTAACACCTGCTTTACTATGCCATCAGGTGGTTATGGAAACAATGGCATTTACCTGAATTAATTCACAACCACACAAAGATCATCTTTTTATTAGTTTGGCAAATTAATAAATTAATTAATGTTACTAACCCCCACAATGAGTAGACATGTAATAAAAATTTAAATAAACAAATATTGTCACAATTATTTATGAAATAAACTTACAGAAGTTTATATTTCACGATTCAACTACCCACATATAAATAAAGATGCTCAATATATTGAATTGAATAAAACATCAGTTTAATATCATTTCAAATAATAAAATGTACTTATTAATGTAGTCTCTCAATAACTATACTCATAAATTTTGTCTGCACATTTTGTTTTGAATTAAACTGAACGAACTATAGGTCATCCACTTTTGTTCATTTTATTTGCACCTAAAATGAAAATAAAAACCAACCTCTAGTCCGGCTCTTCGACGGTCAACAAAATCGGGATCAAAGGTATCATTAGGAATGTTTTGCCAAGTGTAGAGGGGACGTTTCTCTGGCAGTGGAGGCACAATTGCCCATGGATAGGTCACCTCTAGATATGCTCTCAGTTGTTCGAACTCTGTGTATCTCCTCCACAGAAGACCTAGTGAACGAGTAACTGCTGGCCATTCTTTATTCAGCGTCCTTAAAACAATAACAGATAATACTGAATAATACTCAAATATAATGAACACACTTGTTACACTGCAAAAAATGAAGATGACAAAATAGTTGAAGTGGTGACAGGAAAATGAAAAATCTGTGACAAATAGTAAAGAGATTGCTAAGATCAGTTTAATGCCAGTATATACAATATACAGAAAGCGGATAACAAAGGTTGGTTTGACCATTTTTATATAGTCAAATTCTCATCATAATGTTAAATATGAATGTCTGCACTTCCAAAAAAAATGTCTTCAGTTAATTGATTAAGAGTTGGTCACATTATTCAGGAGAAAACTTATCAGACACACAAAGAACTCAGAATACAGCTAATTATTGTAAATTGGGTTTTAAATTAATCTATATTAATATTCAAGAACATTCAGGATGGTATTCTGTTTGAAGAATAAGATGCATATAATAAGGCTATGTACACAGCCTACAGTGTGCTACAAATGTATGTTGTTCCAATTTGTTGATTTGGTCTGCCTGTTCTTAAACCAAACTTTATATTCTTTACAAAATGCTATTCTTAAAGATTTTCTAGTAAAATCCCACATGCGATTTTAAAATAAAAACGTTTAAAATTATTTGAATGAAACTGAGGAATTGATGTTTACACTACAAGAATAGGTTTTTAAAATTTTTTACCAAATATGGAAACAATATATATTTTGAGAATGCAAACTAGTGTGGCATTTTATTATATAAGAACTAATTTTATGATAAGAATATGTGCACAACTACAAAGCTCTATTACACTTTTGAAATTTTTTTGAAAATTAGCACAATAATACTATACATTAGCTAAAATTGTTGGGCAACAAAATGTACCTATCCTTTGTATTGTTCATTCAGATTTTAACAATGAATAGTCATAAAAAATCCTTGCATACTTTAAAATGTGAAAAAGCTAATATTTTTAACTATACTCAACAAAATTATTTAGACATTAAGATCTATTAAAATATTCCTAATAATATTGTAAATGTTAAAGTGATTTTATTTGTTATGCTTTAACACGTAAACTATTCAACTGATTTTACTGAAATTTGTATGGACATTCATAGCGTCACTGGTAAAGATACAGGCGGAAAGTCTCTCCGGGCTATGCCCCACTTATCTCTAATGTAGTGAGAAATCCCATCTTGGTCTTAAGTTGCATCACAGCAAACAAATATTATTAATTGAAAGAGCCTGTTAAATCTAATCAACTGTTCTGTGTAAACAGTTTTATGGCAGCAATGTCATGTATTTAATTAATTTAACCACTATTTGCAATTTGTTTATTTATAGTGTAAAAGCACAGAGTAAGAAAATGTCCAGATACTAAAATTAAAGTTTTAGTAAAAATATACTTTTAACTGTACATTTTAGAAAATATTAAGTATGCAGTGCTTGGTCAGTACTATAATGCATATATCAAAGACAAAGTTACTATCTAACTTTTACTACAAATTTAAATACTGTAATAATACCCCTCTTAGTAGTTTTTTCACAGAAGTAGGCTTCTCAGACCTGTGTATATATATATATATATATATATATATATATATTTTCTTGACCAGGGAAACAAGGTAAAACTACTATGGCACAAACAATGCTAAGGCCAGAGTAAACTACAATGGGCATTAATATACAGTTTTTGACATATTTTCTCACTCAACATTGAGAAATATAATTCGCTCAAACGAGAAGAGCTCTTACACGTGCAAAGCCTACAAAATTGTGTGTGAAGCCACGGGTAACTACTAGCACTTTCATAATCTAATGTAATAAAGCACGACTTACTTAGTTTCAATCAGGTAGACTGTATAGTATTCTCGAATGTTTAATGCTGAATTTGCTCTTTTTTCAGCTTCTGTGATGTTGATCTCCATATGATCCAATAAACATGGCTGAAAAAGGGCAACATATAACCAAAGATATAACCAATGTCATTAAGTAACCACCTTAACGTAAATGATGAACTGTTTTATTCTTTGAGAAATGATTAGGAAGATAAGGAAGCAAGTACATAAACTTGTTGAGATATTTTATCCTTTAACACCTGAAATGAAAGATATTGAATACAAAATTAATAATACATTGAAAACCACACACGATTATAAATACCATAAAAAGTGATAAATTGCTATCCACCTAAGACATTAAGGGGCAAAAGGGTTGGAAAATCTTGAGACGCAAGAATCAAACTAGGATTATAAGTTACAAAATGATGTTAAAAAAATTATATGGAATGTGAGCACTCTAAACATGTTTGTCAATGTAAAAGTTAGAGTTGGGAAAGAGAAGCTGTTCAGATGCCTATACTACTGATATTTTACACTTACTTAAACTATACTGTAATTGAATAAATATTACCTAGAGAAACATCATATTTAACAATAAATTGATGTTCCTGCACTCCAACACAACCCACTTAACCTGTAAGCTTTAGAGTAGAAAATAATAAAATTATAAATTCACAATAATTTGAATTCAGAATGAAATAGATCTACAATTACAACAGCAAATAACCTTTGGGAGAATGTTATTCAATGATTCAAGGGCCGAGAACATGTGATTAGCATATTTCTTATTCTGTCCAAAGCTTTTTGTGTGCACCATGAGATGTTGTACCTTGTACGTTGTAGTTAAGACATTTAGTCTTCTGCACTTTTGAGTCACTTCTTCAGTCCTCATTTCCCTTAAGTCCTTTCAAACCAAATTAAAACACTTGACAGAGTCCCTCAGAGATCTATTCTTGGGTGTTTTCTAATCAATGTCATTAGACTAAATTCAGTTATCCAGCATTGGATATTAATGCAATATGCTGATGACATGACTCTGTTTTAAAAGTAAATCAACATAAGAATGGAAAATAACTTTGTACATGAAATTGGATTCTATAATTGACTAAAATAAATTTTAAAATTAATCAGTCTAAATTAAATGTCATAAATTTCTGCTTTCATCAGCATTTCTGCCTTTGTGTGTGACCAGCCGTGTTTATGAAAGATGTTCTATGACTAATTTCAAAGAGTTTCTGGGAATGAACGTACATAGGGGATTTACGTGGAAAGAGCATGATAATATGGTTTGGCTAGTCAACTATGCCTATGCATAATCTGACAAAGTTTTGTTCCTCCGGAATTTAAAAAAATATGGCTTAATTCGTTCACATTTTATGTATGGAATAAAACTTTGGGAAGGCTGTATCAGAACAAAATGGAGTGAGTCTTTAGATCCAAATAGGCTATTAGATTCATCACAAAATTCTTTATACAGGGGTTCAAAAAAAGGGTGTCACAAACTTTTGTGGCTGATAGTACTCATCATTTCAAACAAAAATGTCATATAAACATAGTTTGAGATATGCCTTGTTTAGCCGCTAGCCGCCATTTTGTATTATTTATAAAAAAATTGTCATCTTTAAAACTAGTTAAGTTAAAAAAACGAAACTTAGCACATATGTTTGAATAGATAATATTAACGAAATGGCATCTGTTGAAACTTTTCAAAATCAAATGACAAAAGACTCAGAATAGTAATACAACATTTACTAAACACAAACTATTACAATTTACAGAATAATTTCATTACAATTCCAACGATACTTGTTTCAACAAAATCTGTTAATGACTAAGCCAGACGACCATTTCAAAGGTACGCTTGCACAAGTAGGGAACAGCAAACATTTTGTCTTTTGACAGGCATCATCTTTTTTATAAAAGTTATAAAAATTTTACATGATATTGACTATTTTGAAATGTTAATAACAATTCCAACAGTATTTTTTTTTCAACATAATCCTTCAACGCATAAGGAGCACTTTAAGGTGAGCTTACAAAAGCCAGGAGCAACAATCAACTGATACCTCTCAACTGACATGTTTAGCGCTTCTGGCTTTTGCAAGGGTATCTTTAAAGCGGTTGTGCTCGCTTACCCATTGACTGATTTCATTGAAAAAAGTACTAATTTAGTGGCAGTAATGTTCATCAATATTAAACCAGAAGAAGGGACATCTTTCGAACTCACCAACATAGACTGATGTTAATTAACTCCCGGAATGTATACAAAATTATGATAACCAAAATCAATTTAAAACTCATCTCAAATACTTTGGTGCCCAACATGTTCTACTGTGTTCGTGAATTCATTATGAGTCTGCCGAGATATCTGAAAGTACTGGATTGTGTTACTGTCAAGTCTGTATGACAGTATCGGAAAGAATGTAGGAAATGTTAATCTAAATGTGTGTGAAAATCTAGATGAGAAGCCTACCTACTAAATTTGACTATTAGACTATTGTGATACGATGAACATTGTGAATACATAGCAATAAATAGATTATTATCTAGAGTGACCTCCAGATATTATGCGTGTTCATTGTGTTTAAACAGAACACTATCAAATCAATGTTACGCTTAAAGTGAACCATATTCTTATTAAGACGAAATCACGCTGGTTTCCATTTAAAAGTAGTTGAAATTGAGCTTATAGTTTCAAAAGTAGTTTCTTGAGGGCTACAAAACAAAATGTCCTAGATGAATATGTGGATTCTGTCACATCCACATGTACTTCTCTATTCTGTGATGCAATGGTAATGTCATTTGTTTTATATATATATATATATATATATATATATACATATGATTTCAATAAATATTGAATCGCAAAAAGTACTTTATATATATATATATATATATATATATATACTCGCCTTCGGCTCGCTGGGGGCTACGCCCCCAGGCCCCCAAAGTAAACGCTTGCAAATTCGGGGATAAGCGGAATTCGGTGACTGGTTAAGTCCGGACATTAAGTAAATGACAAGGGATTTAAAAATTGACCTTTTTCATAGATTTTTTTCCGGATTCGTAAAAACTTTTGACTTTGAGGGCATTTTGCGGTTAAACCGTTAGAGATACGACAAAAAGTGACTGGACCTTTCTTGTTGGAAATTTAATTTTGTCTTTCGATTGTGCCCTCAGATCTGATCTACGACCTATGGTTTAGCCAGAAATGAGCTCGGGAGAAAAGTCTGCACGGGTCAGCTATCTTGAATTGTTTAGTATAAACATAATAAAAACCGACCTCAAGGCAGTATTTTAAGTCGAACAGGGGGTTTAATATCACCAGGAGACTATCTAGTCAAGGCGAGAAATTCCCTGGGTGGGTGATTAATGTTAAGGAGGTTAAGACAAGAGGGGGTTTAATTTCGTCAGGATATTGTCTGGTCATATGAACAAATTCCCAGGGGGGGTTAACGTTACCGGGGGATAAGTCTCCAGGGGGTTATCTGGTCATACCAGGATCTTCCCAGGGGGGGGGGTTAAGAGATTTGGTGACTGGTAAAATTCGGACATGAGGTCATGGCAGGAAATTCCCTGGGGGGGTTTAATGTTACCAGGGGGGTTAACACATCAGGGGGTTGAATGTACAGGAGGTTATCAGGTCATACCAGGAAATCCCCGGGGGGGGTTTAATATTACCGGGGGTTAATGACACACTTGGGCCTTTTTTAGAGGGTATTGTGTCTGTGAACATAATAAATATTCCTCTGTCCCTATCTACTATTGACGCTTAGCTAACGCTCAGCCAACTCCCGAAGTCACTGAACCTTTTCTGTAGATCACGTGATTTCCTAAATCCCGTTTAAAATTTGTTTTGAGTTACGACCAACCGTTTAGCCGCTATCAAGCCCGGAATGTAAATTTTTAGGCGAAAAATGTCCAATATTTTCACTTAATCGCGTTTTGCGGTCAAACTAAGGGAAATATAGTAAAAAGTCACTGGACCTTTTTTGTAGGTCATCTTATTTCCTAAATAAAACGTTAGTCTTATTTTGACCTCCGACCAATGGTTTCGCCGCTATCGACCCCAAAAACAAAAGTTTCGCGTAAAAGTTACAACAAAATATTGTACATAATCACGTTTTTTTTTCGGCCAAACCAATCGAGATAGGGCAAAAGATTACTGGACCTTTTCTGTAGATCGCGCAATTTGCTAATTTGATGGGTCAATCAGATTTGAGCTACGACCAACGGTTCGGCCGCTATCGGGCTTGAAACATTATTTTTATCGAAAAAATCTCTGGAATTTCAAATGTTCGAGCGTTTTGTCGCTTAACCATGGAAGATAGAGCAAAAAGTCATTAGACCTTTTTTGTAGTTCACTTCATTCCTGACCATGAATTTTCCGTCAGATCCGAGCTAGCTCCAACAGTTCGCCCGCTATCGGGCTTACAAAAAATGCCTGCAGGGGTGAAGAATGCGCGATTTTTTGGGAATTTTTTTGAGGGGTTGAAAATGAAAAATTCTCACTTTTCGGGATTTTCCTGGTGGTTACACGTGGAAAGCTATCTGTGTACCAAATTTCAAGTCTCTAACTCATCTGGAAGTAGGTTAGAATTAGTATACGTGAGTGAGTGAGTGAGTCAGTCAGTCAGTTACACATGCGGTTGTATATATATTAGATATAGACAATAGACAAATATTTATTGTACAATACATTTTCTAGTATCACAATGTAATAAAAACTGGTACATAGTCAATGATTAAAAACTACATCACTAAACTTATTCTAAAACATTACTTTCATACTTTCATAAAAAAACATTGATTAAATCCAAGGCTAAACCCATTGTACATATTTTTAAAGATATATTTTTACTATACGTTTTCATCAAAAACTACCTTCAAAGAATTCATTTACACTATAATATGTTTTTTGACAAAGTGCTTCTTTTAATTTTTTTGTAATTGTAGATAAGGGAAGTTTTTTATATGCCTGTGGAATATTATTATATAATTTCAAACCTAGATAAATAGGACTATTTTCAAATTTTTTTAGTTTATGTGCCGGATATTGAAACAAATTACAATTTCGTGTGTGATATCTATGATTAAATAGTAAAATGATGTGATATCTATAAAACGTTATATATATATATATATATATATATATAATTTTATCAAAATTTTATCAAGAATCTTTCACTTGACAGACCTAGGTTTTAATATCTTTTTTTACACCTCTTAAAATATGTTTTAAAGTTTTGTAGGGACTATAGCTTCTCTAATAATATTGTATGTATTATACCTACTTAAAAATTTGTATAAAGGTTATTTGATTTAAAGATTATCATGTAGTTGTCTTAAAAAGTAATACTTTTTTATTTATGAAAATGTTTCATCTCCTGAATAGATGTTTAATAAAACAATAGGTTTATTCATTAATTTTAAAACTGAGACTCCAATATAATATATATCATCACTTGCATTTTCTCAAAACTATGTTTTCTATGAATTTCTATTCTGCAACAAATCATGTGCGAAAATGAGGATTCTATCTTTGATCAGCAGTAATGGTTCAACAGTTATTGAGACACATAACAGTTCAACACAGTTGTTGAGCCTATTGCATCAAGAATTATAAGTGACACGAGAATTGTATTTCTCATGCTCTGATTTTAAGCATTAAATATGTAAATGCATGTACAAATTTACCTATTTAATGAACCAAATGTTCCAACCAACTTCATCCAACACATATCACACTATTTTATGTATCACCCTGATTACTGTCCTGTACAAATTAAAACTCCCAACCTGACACCAACATTAGTCAAAAATAAACCATCGATCACTGCAGAAATCCGTAAGAAAACTGAAGGCCTAGAGAATTTTTTTAACAATCACGTTGAATTCTACAAAAATATAAATAACAACTACCGGTGCTCAAGCAGTATAAACAAGCAAGCTGAAAAAGTTGACACCAACATAAGTATGCTGCAGGCTGATCAGCACTCATCAAGTAGCTCGCTGACACCAACACCACAACTACCAAACCCTTTTTTATGCCTCACCAAAAAGAAAAGAAAAATCTCATAACTAACCAACTTGAGAAAATAACTATAAAATTAATTCACCAAAATATAAATGGACTCAAGAATAAAATATACATGCAAACACACCTTCTATATAATATAAATCCAGACATAATAATACTATCAGAACATGGATTAAGTACTGAAAATCTTGAAAATACTACAATACCAGAGTATCAACTTATTGGAGGCATTGCAAGAACACAATATAAGAAAGGTGGAGTGGCCATATATGCCAGCTGTACATTGTACAATCTGACCACCCTGATATCTGTTTCAGACCCAACAGCTGAACTATTGTGTGAAATTATCCTTATAAAATAAGTATTAAAAAGTATCATCTGTACCTTATGGGTATCTACAGAACACCCTAAAGCAGACTAGAAAACGCGTTAGAGGTTTTGTCGGAAGAACTAGGCAAAATACCCAGTGTAAGCATCCCAACTATCATAATGGGAGATATAAATGTGGACAATCTAACAAGTAACAACAATAACACATGTCTGACAGAGGTACTGTCTGGATACAACCTAAAAAGGTTAAAACTACTCGCCACACTTGTCAATCATAACAGTCACATGTCCATTGACATCATCTATACCAATCTCTGTGAAGCCCAACTTTCACAAAGTGTGTTCATGACTGAACTATCTGACCACACTGTGCAGCTGTGTTCTGTGAGGGTTGACTTGAAATGCCCTGAAATAAGGGTCAAGCAGAGGCTGATTAACCAACACACAATGGAGCAACTAAGGAACATATTAGCAGCTCAAGACTGGGCACAGGTCATAGAAGCAACGGTACTGTAAGATTTGCACATGAGACAGCATGTCCATTTAAACAAATCAAAACAAACCGGAGTCGTTCAAAAAAATATTTGGGACTCTGATTGTATAACTCTAAAAAAAAACTTACTTAGAGGCACTTAACAAAGAAATCCTCACAGGAAATGAAAGAGACAAAAGAGAAACTGCAATCAAGAAGAAAAACTATGACCTCAAACTCAAATCGCTCAAGAAAAAGCAAAATTCTGATTTTATTGCACAAGCTAAAAATAAATCAAAGGCTCTGTGGAAAGTAATTAATGTAGAGAGGAAAGTTTTAAACCTACTACTTCACTTCCCAAGAGCATGAGAGTTAACGGTGAGACTTTTAACACACCTGAGAATATTGCTGACTTGTTAAACAATTTCATTTCAAAAATAGCAGAGAAAATTTTACAACAAAACAACCGAAATATTACCTCAAACCAATGTAATTTGATAAATACCCTGCAGACGGAATGTCAAGAAAAAAACTAAAATTTTACAGTACTACTGAAGAGGAAGTTATGAAAATTATTAAAGAGATGAAACCTGAAACATCGGCAGGAGAAGATCAGATTAGCTCAAAAATAATTAAATACTGTAGAAATGAAATCATCGCCCCTTTATCAAATCTAATCAACAAATCCCTAAGCAAAGGGGTCTTCCCCAGTAGCCTGAAAGTAGTTTAAGTCTACCCTAAGTTTAAGAGTGGCAAAACCACCGAAAAGCAGCAAACTATCGCTCAATATCACTCAAATCAAATTTTCAAGACTTATTGAGCGTATAGTACTAAACAGGCTCATAGAACACATATAAGAACACAATCGCTTTGCCCCCAGACAGCATGGTTTTATAAAGAAGAGGTCAACGACAACAGCAGTGGGTCCAATTAGTTGAAGGCATAATTGACAAACTTGATCAGGGCTACATAGCATCCAGTATTCAGCTAGATTTCAGTTTAAAGCATTTGATTGTATTGACCACAAACTAATTTTAAGAAAACTTACATTACTGGGTATTGCTGAGGAAAGAAGCAAATTGGTTTAATAGCTACCTTAGTGGAAGGAAACAAGTGGTAGAAGTAACCTGTAAGGTAAATGACAAAATTATTAAAGTGAAATCTGGAGCTCTGTCTATGTATAGAGGAGTACCCCAAGGATCCGTACTCGGACCAGTGCTCTACATACTATTAACCAATGACTTCCCAACATATCTAGAAGAATTCTGTGAAGTTATAATGTTTGCTGACGATACTTTTCTAATCACTGCTAGCAAAGAAATAGAACTTGAAATAAGCTCTAACACTGCATACAATATGGCAAAACAATACTGCCTTTAAAATTACCTAGTTCTGAATGAAAATAAATCAAACAAGCTTATATATACCGCACTTCAAAATAATCACCAAGGTCTACCAGAAATTGAAACATTAAGTTCTACTAAATATTTGGGCATTATCCTCGATAACAACTTGTCCTGGACATCACATGTAAACTACCTACGCCAAAAACTTAGCTATGGCCTCTATGCTGTAAAAATAATTATACAAATAAGCAAAAAATGAAGCAGCTCTGACAGTGTACTACTCGTTGTTCCAGACACATCTTACATATGGACTAGCGGTATGGGGAAGCACAAGTGCAACAAATTTTTCAGCGAGTGTTGGTTATCCAAAAGAAAGCCATAAGAGCATTAGCAGGGCAAACCCAAAGACATGTGCAGAGAAGCATTTAAAGAACTTAAGATATTTACAATAACCTCACTGTACATCTGTGAAGTAATCCTGCATGCTGTACGATCAGACGAAGCCAGGCTGGCAGAGCATCACACATACAACACACAGCATGGGAACTTATTCGCACTACACTCTCATCAGCTGACCCTCTGTGAAAAGAAGCCTTCCTACTGTGGTGCTGCCTTCTGCAACCGGCTGTCACATGCTCTACAGCAATTAATTACCTAAGAAGAACTTGAAGACTGCATTAACAACATGGCTCCTTGGCCGATCCATATACACAGTCAAGGAGTTCCTGGACTGGAGGAGCCAATAGAACACTGCTGGACTTATTATTTACATTGATTTAAAACCTTATTTAAAACTTGTTATCTTGATTCAACACTGTACTCAATGTATATGTGATTAAAGAATGATTTGATTTGATTTTTAAATAAATGTTTGAATCATTAATATAATCAGTTAAATAAGTTAATACTGTTTTACAACCAGTTATCCAATATATTATCATTGAATGTTAATTCGGTTATAGAATAGGAAAATTAACATAATCACTGCAACAAACATAGGCTAAGTAATTTTACATGAAATTCTTTTGAGCAAATACTATCTGTCAACCTAATACTTATGAAACAATTGAGGATTTTGGTGGTGGTTAATTTTAGTTATAACATTCTATTAGGAAAACTAAAGAGTGATGTAATAAAGGTTACATAGATTGACAGGCTAAGGAAGTGTCCTTGGGAGCTCCTTAAAGTTCTGTGGTTGGCTCCACCTTTTTCAGAATAATCAATTTTTCTTTCAGTTAAATTCATACATTACTGAACTCATAATACACAGTTCTATACCTAAGTAATATTTTGTAATATTTTGTATACTTCAACAAGCATAACAAACAGAATAATTCAAAATTTATCACCGATTAGCAGTAATTTTATTATGGGAAATCGAGAACTACGGGGACAAACTTTGCCTGTGCATACGCATGAGCCATTACCATACCTTACTTGGAACTTATAAGAAATTAGATTCAAAGACGGAGAAAATAGTTTTGGACTAAAAAAATAAAACCAAAACATGTATAATAGAAAAACATTAATAATTTATTTAACGTAGTGAATACTTTTATAAATAAAAAGCGTACATGCTGAATGGTGACACATGCATGTACTATATACATAATCATATAAATACTTGATCTTAATTGGTTGTACAGGTGATGTCAGAAAACATTGTTTTGAAGGAAATGTCCATTATTGAAACTACAAACACCACCTGAAAGAGCACTCAATACAGCAAACAACAATCCATTTCCATGCACCTCTTTATGGCATATAACAGGCCAAGCGAAAGCTGCCAAAACATTGAAATGCAACATGGATGAGTAACAATTACAAGCTATTCATTCAGTGTTTCAAGGATTTATAGTAAACCTCAGATGTAAACCATCAGCCACTCAGTATCTTAACCCGTTGCACACCACAATAAGCCAAAGAATAATAAATGTATAATTAATTATTAATTGCAATAAATGATTTTCTTACTTATGTTAAGAGAGTAATCTAAACTGATGATACAACTTTTGTTTTATGTAAGAATACATTAATACTGTGAAGTATTAAATTGTAGAAGTTCAGCAGACTGTTTTTAATTAGTTTCCTTCCAATACAATTTAAGTTTAATACAATCCAAAAAACACTCAATGCATGATGATCTACGGAAAGAACAAGTAGACGTTATACTACGTATGTTGCTTTGATAGCTCATTTCGAACTTGTTCAGTTACATAAATAATAGACTTATAGTATGATGATACTCGGTCTCAGTTGATTAGATTTTATAAATAAAACATTTTTTAAGAACAATGTACAACACGGGTCTCAGAGAATATTTTTGACATATTTCTATTAAAAGTTTCACTGTCATTACTTTGCATATTTTTAAAATTCTGCTATCACTTTGCAAGAATTCAGATAAACTTGATTTTGTAGATTTTGAAAGCTTAAATTATTCAATTTATAAAAATTGTGTAGGGTAAAATTTATAGGAAAAGTTATATAATTTTTCTAGTGGAGAATCAGAAACAGACATATTGTGTACCTTCTGGCAATAAATAGCCTTCATATCAGAATACAAATTAATATTACAAAAATGTAAATATGAACATTTTTTATGTTACTTAAATTTTAAAGATCATTCACTGCAAAATAGATGAAAAATCCAAAACCCGATACACATAAAGATGAACTCACAATGTTTCAATAAAAATAAACTAATTTAAGACAAGTAAAAAGATTTTAATTTCCGAACACCCATCTCTACTTGTGATAGCTGCATTTTGTAGGGATAAGACAATACAAATTGTGACGATAATGGCTGAAGGGTTAATAGATTACCTGTATCTGCTCACTTTCCTAACTGAGTATATTATAAGAAGTTGCCTAGTTAGATATTGACAGTTCATTTTAAACTATCAACAGGGTCATAGAGTTTAAAATGGATACTGATTTTAATTAAACATTCTTACTGAATATGATGGATCTATTATTCATTAATGTTATCAAGATTGATGATTTTTACACTTGTTGATTTAACAATTGTAAAACCAATTTATAAACTCTTAACGACAAATCTAAACCCATGTTGCATTTTGTAACAGCAACAAAAATCTATATTCAACAAGTTCAAATGGGTGTTGCTGATTTGTTATGTAAAACTATACAATTGTATTAACCCAAGCCAACCCTCATTAATCAATATGATTTACCACAGCTAAATTACTTTCATAAATGCACCAGACCAACAAAAACAAAAAAAAACTACCAGTATTTGATTTGAGTGGGAATTAACAAACATTCAACCATTCCGACATGTGTTTTTGTTGCTTAGATTACTTAGTAGCGAGCAGATCCAACAATGGCTTTAGTTGCTTGACAGTTTAGGTAGGCCTTTCATCATGAAAAGTTTGTGTTTAAAACAAAATTTAGGATTTTTGTGCTCAACTTATATTGTTTTTAATTGGATTAATAACACACATGTTTGCGTACAGACTTAACATAAAGTTTCTGAAATTCTGCCATTAATGCCTTCAGCTATCAACACAAGCTGCGCCAAGCCTCACGCTGATGGCAACGAACAAAAACATCCCTCAACATAGCTAGTATTGATCAATAAAATATAATATTCGAGAAGGCTAATCACTAATGCTTGAAGGCTACAATTATTACAAAATCACTTAACCATATTAATCTATGTAGCTCTGTAATAGCAGAAAAATGCCATAACCTACTATTGTAGGAGTACAACTATGACTATTCAGAATTATTGTACAATAGTCTTTGTAATACTTATTAGGTAGTTGTGCTAATTTTTAGAATATATTATAATCCATAGATTATAATATATTATTGATGCATAATATATTATACCCGTAAGTAACCTCAACTGTTTCCATGTGTATGGGCTAAATAGGTTAAAACCGATAACATCTCTTTAAAACGACAATGCTCCTAAATAATTAAACTGCATACAAGTTTAGTTACAGCTTGGTATAGTTGAATAGACAAGCTAGGTTTAAATATAGGTGGATTTTTATTGGCCAAGAATTCTAAAATTATGCATCAACAAATAGTATAATACTGAAATGTAGGCTATATTGACTATTAGGCAATAATAAATCTATTCAGAATAACCTAGTTAGTCCTATTAACATACAATTTTTAAATCTCAAAGCCTGAACTTATTTAGATCTTTATGAAGTGATAGTTGAAGTTAATACTTGGCCTACCTGTTTTCGAGAATTGTCCAACAGCAAATTATCAACACTAAATGTATCAGTGTCTCCTTGTGATGAGGCCATTGCACTTCAGCTGAAGTTATGATAATAAAATCCACTCTTTATTATATTAAATTAGTTAAAATGGTTTAACCTCACTTATCTTCTAGGCACATACACTGAACTTCCCTTGAAAAAACATACACCTGATGATGAAGCACACACTTTAAACTAACCTATTACGACTGATTCAAACTCAATGATTCATAATGTAATTAATAATGTTACTACACTACAATAATATTTACAGACGACAAAATCAACGAGAATGTTTGAAGGAAAGCGCTTCTCAGCTGGAACATAGGAATTTTTGACATTTTACAGTTTTCTATTTGGAGTTGGACAGCCGTTCAACTGCTTACAGACAAGAAGGCCTCTGCATCATTTTTTGTTACACTTGTGATCATATAGCCTTTCACTGATATTGTAATATAGTGTCAAAACTATTTTACTTTTTCAGACCATGAATAAATAAAATTCATAGTATGTTAGAGTGAAAATGTTAAAATTATAAAATAAGACCTGTGTTTATACTGGCTAATAATTACGGCAAATACAGAGTATGTTTCTGTTAAAAAGTATATTCATATGGCTGTCGTGGAGAACCCTACTGAGCAGTTCTAGCTGGCGAGACGTGATGCCCAAACTAATTTATATGGACTGTGTGCTCTGAGAAGACTAGATCTTAACCCAACTGATAGTGGGCGGCGAAAATGCGAGGTTATTGTTGTGTATGATGTGCTTTTGAGACAGAGCCAGTTTCAATGACTAATTATCCCTTCATTTAGTTACCTATGTGGCACATATCACTCAAGCAGAAACACCACTCACTACCTCAGTACCAATTACACAGAGGACGTCAACTCCTTCGAATACCATATTGGGCTTACAGCGTTTGCCGTTAGTTTTGGACATGTGATTTTGTGTCATAGTTTAGGAAGCATATGATAAAACCACTATGACCTTTCCACTCACAGCATTATGCGACCATTGTGCGTTCTGTGCCAACTTCTATTATATGCCGAGCAGTTTCCTTTCCCTTCAGTTGTTATGTCACTGCTATAACATATAAATCCAGTCTTCCAAAGAATTCCAAGGTAAGCACCAAACTAGGAGCTCACAAACTAGGCTGTTGAAGTTTGCAACCTCATTTAGTTGACTTAAATTTGAACTACTCTGGCCTAATACTATTTACGCCGAAGTTACTTTATATGTAGCTGTTCTCCACTGTGCAGAATAATGATATTCAGAGCCCAATCGATTTACTTTTCAATCAAGTCAGAATGATAAACTCATGCCGATAGAGGCACCAAGGTATTGTTGTGGAGTCGGTAGGGTTTTTTAAGACGGTACACCAAACTGAAAAATGAACCGGAAATGCACATAATTTGGTCAAAGCATTACTAAGGGCAATTTTCAGAATTTTTTTACGGGTTCCAAGAGGTCAAATGCATTGGTACTGCCATGTCCGGAGATAATAGCTTGCCATACAAGCCTAACAGTTTAATAAATATCAAACCACGGAGGACAAACAGAGAACGTACATGTACGTATGCAAAAGACTGTTGATACAAATTTGGCCAACTACATTGTCATCTTAGGATTGAAACATGGATACAGCGATCCCAACTATGCACGTATTACTTTACCAAGCAAAAACTAAGGCCAGTCATCTAAAGAGAAGTAATCACAAAATTCTTAAGCGCAGTTGGTGTTTTAAATCGTCTTGAGAATATAATCCTTAACGTAACTCGTAAACAGAGGAGCAATTTGTCTTCCGGGACAAGATACAATGAGAATTTAATACTAAAGAAGGTGAAAGTCAAAGAATTGCCTCCTTGGTTCTCAGCTCTAAGGTCTTGAACGTGAAAGAATTCATATACTTGTAAAACTAAATTCATAACAAGACGAGATAACTATTCACAGCAACAACTAACCGGTAATGACGCCTTACTCTGCACCAGTTAAAATTAACTTTAAAAAACCACAGTTAAGTATGGGACAAATATTGACATTTGAAGATGGCTTACAAATTTGAAATATGTTCAGTTTTAATCCCTTTTGTAGTAATCAATCAACAAACCAACGTTGTATTTTCTAGTTTGAAAGGGCGTTTAGTGGGTCATAGCGTTTGAAATTTCCCATCAGAAATAAATGAGTAAAATATCAATCTGCTAAAAAAATTTTCCTTTGCATACAACCTGATACAATTTTGCATTTTCCATACAGTTTGGTTTTGACATTTATTTTATAGATACTTAAAAGCCAAAAATTAAAAGTTTGGGAGTATTGCGGTGGAGGCGTAGGTTTTTCTTAAGACAGTAGACTAGACTGCAAAATAAACCGGAACATACTCACAATTTGGTCAATGCATTACTTATTAAGGATAATTTACAGAATATTGATACAGGTTCCAAGAGGTCAAATGCACTGGTACATATATCCATATAACTTCGTTATTTACCATAAGATTGCCTCCAAAACTTGTGCAAAGGGTAATATCCGAATAATCACTGGACCGGTCACGAGATCGATTCCTAGTAGATAGAAAGCTTTCCGAGGTGGCCATTGCCGTAGATAAAGACGGAGAATTTATCTTTTGACTATTTTAATAGGTAGTGAAAGAGATTTTGTTCGGCTTATTTTAGTACCTAAGGGGTTTCCATTCTAATAGTTACTGCCACATTGGCCAAAACCTGGTAGGAATATTTTGTGGATAAAGTTAGTACCTGTTAAGTACCATAATTTATTGTACATTCCAAAAAAACTTAAAACTACTTGTATTGCATAACATTTTCACAGTTTTGTCGTTTACTATTACTATTGCTCGGAGCGCTTGTTCCCCTTTAATTTAAAAATACAGATATTGATTGGCATATCACTTGCAATACATTTTCTTGTTTTATGTGTTTAGAAATGTATTTAAAAAAGGGAACAAAACATTGGATAGAAAACGTTTAAAAATGGTAGACGCACTTTTAGAGTTCTATTGGCAATAAAGTAATGTACATATTATATCATTTACATGTGCATGTCACAGTGTATATTAAATTGAATGTAACATTCACCATAAGACATTTTTTAATAATTTTAGAAGAGTCTGTAAGTGTAATTGGACATTGTATTGAATAAATCATAGATGTTGATTCGACATACTTGGAAATAACAATATGTAACTGATTAATCTTGCAGTAACTGAGAAGTACGAGGGGTGTTGAAATGTTCCTAGAATGGGACATTCTTGCTAAAACTGAAAATAGGCTAGTACCGTATGAAAGCTTAATATTTTACTATAAAGTTTCATGCGTTTCATAATCTTATAGCTATTTTACAATTGATGTAGAATATTATATTATTATATTGAACGGACAGAAGTACCTTTCATTTCTGATGAGTCACAGAGTAGCATTTAGTTACTTTTTCTCCCTGGAAAATATCTAAAGGATATACTAATATATCATAAACACAAGAGAATAAGTGACTTTCCTAAGTACCGTAAAAATTGGAGCGTCTCTTCATAGACAGGATAATTTATCGTTAAATATGGACTACACATCAGTCAGATTATAACGTCAACAGACGCGGCAACAAACAATACAACCAATGATGTCATTCTTGAAAATCGGCTAATGCCTATACCGATGTTATCATATTGCAATAAGTTCTCTTTGGATTTGAATCGTAATAAAAATATGACGAAACTTAATGCTAGTAGGTGTATTCAGGGCCGGATTTAGAAAACACAGGCCTCTAGATTCCAACTTAAGCTTCTCCGCAATAAAGCGGTTTATGATATCCTCATGGTTGACTTGTGTCAGAATGTCGTGTTCTATACTAAGCAAGGCCAAAACGTTTAGCCTGTCTTCAGACATAGAGAAATGTTCTTGATCAGCTTCAGCTTAGAGAATGATCTATCTGCAGAGCAATTAGTCACCATCAAGGAAAGGTACATTCTTAAGGCCACTTCTACATTACTAAAGTGATATTTTTCATTTTTTCAACAAAAGTTGATACATCCACCTGTGTTTACTAATGTGCTTTTTCCTCATATTTATTTTGAAACTGGATGGGAAAATGTTTGAATTTTGAAACTTCGTTGCCTCATTCTTCATCTAGATCATCGTTGTAGCTGTCTTCTGACGCTTTGTTTGCTGCTAACACCTCATCATTAGAGACCATGTCAAAATTTTAAGGAACCTAAATCTCATATCGATAAGTTCGTATATTTGAAGCCTCTTTGTTAATGCACCTTCAAGTTCATCTATGAAGCTAGTAATGAAGCTTTGGTTCCGGAATGTATTACATGGAGTTAGATCAACTTCCGGAGCTTGTTTACAGTTAAGAGGAGCCAAACGTACATTTATTATGCGTTTACGTTTTGGTTCAACTTCTCGTTCTAGAGAGCTAGTTAATTTGATAGCTTTCTGCTCATACTCCCTTTTACCTTAAATCAGGCTTCTCGAAGATTGCAACAATGGTGCGGCTGTGTTCACGTCGATTCTATGATTTTGTAAAGATTCACTAGTTTTGTTTACTTGACGCAAAATATCGTCCCATAAACGGCATACAGCCCTGTTTCTAACTTGTTGATTTTACGAACTAAACCCTGATCAGCCACTCTTAATATCCCTGAATCATCCACGACTTTTGAAATTTTCACCAAAGCCTAATTTATTTCTTGATACCCTCTTAAAAGAGCTTTGGTAACTTCAGCTCGTCAAGACCATATTGTTGTCGTCCTTTTTGATACAAGAACGTCTTTTTCAGTTCGTGCTAGTTTCAAGCACTCGGCAAGAGTCTGGTATCTGTTGGTTGAGGCAATGAAATTTACAAACATTAACGTTCTATCTACGATGATAAAACGTGACCAGTGACGTTATTTTGTAATTGTAGTTGTGGTGCAGGCCTCTATGCGCGCGCCTATGTTACCTATGCTTATATCCGGCCCTGGGTATTACTCTTAAAATTATTCATCCCTTGAACCCATAAACCGAGGCCGGTTTTGAAGTTTCGTCTATGAAATTCAGGACAACATGCAATACAAATTAAATCTGTGTGGCAACACAATACAAACACTATAAAGAGGGAGACAACAAGAATAAGGATATCAACTCCTATTTAACTAATCAAGGGATATGTTGGATTGCACGTACCTGTTTTGAACGAAATGCCTCCACCAATTATTATATTTAAATAAACAAAATAAAAAATAATTCCAGTTAGTTTTCATCGCAAAATGCAATAATTTTTTTCATTTTCATAATCTTACTCAAACTATTTATTGCAGTTAAATATATTTTTCAAATGTTTTTAGCCTTGGCAAAGTTTCAAATTGTGTTCTTGTCCCACTCGAACAATGAAAATTCACTAAACTACTATTATATCGTTGTTTTGCACAAAATAAATATGTACAATAAAATTGTTCAAGAAGTTTGAATGTCATTAAAATATAATTATATAAAATACTACACTTTAAAGCTCTATTGTGGGACATTCTGGTTTAACAAAATTAATACACCGAATAACGGTCCGGAAAACATCAAAATTTCCATTGCCTCTGAGTTTTCTTTGTATTTTTTTCTCTATCGATTGGGTTTCTTAATCTATAGAGAGCCTTCCGATCACAAACGTTGTTCGTTGCTCTCAAAATTGCAAATAATTAAATTTATTATTCTATTTAACTATTTGATAGCCAATTATTATTAGGCTATTTAATTTTTTTTTTTTAATTTACAATGTAAGAATGTATATAATGTATGTATGATTTGTAGTTATTATTCGTTGTCAAAAATAAAAATTATACTTCGAAGCTAAAAACTGATAAGACTAACAATATATTTACAGAAATGTTTCATATCTAAAAAATGTGCAACATGTTACATTTGTATGTTATTTATTTTTTATTAGCTTTCAAAATTTGTTTTACAAATACATGACAGCTTTTCACGAGATTTTTGTTTGTCTAAAGAGGTTTGACGTCCTTTGGAACTGGCTTTTCACACATTCTCGCCAAGAATGCTGAAATAGAGAAAAACAAAGGATTTATTCATTGCATCAAAACCAAATTATACTTATGTTACTAAATTACATACATTTTCTTTCTTCTTTATTAATAATATCAATAACATTTGTCTCTCACACAAAACATAGCGCCTTCTATCTCACACATACATTACGAACATTGTACAGTTACTAGTATCCTGTTATCTGAAGGCGTCTCATGAATGATCGCATCACCATATGGTTAAAATTAATTTTCATAACATTTAAATGGGGGTTTGTATAGTACATTTGTAACCTTTTAAGGCTTCGTATAATGTATACAAATGAAACTCTGAACTTAACATATGGCATAAGAACTACTTATTATACCATCGTAAACTTTTTCCTAGCAATAGTTAGTCCGGTGCAATGTACAATTTTATGTCTATTAGGAATTGGTGTAAAACCTGAAAAGCAAAGCATTAGTTAAGCTTCATATCGTTATATGATCTATTACTACAGAAAGAGTGATTGAAAAAAAAAAAGAAATGTATAAACTCCTGATACAATTATGATCATTTAAAATTGTTGAACGTAGGACATTACAAAAATATGCAATATCTTGTTATACACCAGGCTTATCAGATGAACTAATAAAATACATTGTTATTCAAAGTACTGTAAAAATAATTTGAACTAGTCAGGATTATCAGAAAACACATTTTTCCATGATTTGAGTAGGCGGAGATGATTAGCTGCTCTATACATAAGCATAAACTGTTAGTGTAACTCAACTCATTGAAGACTAATTGGTTAGCTCTTTTTACCTTGAACTGATTTAAAAATCCATTAATTATGAATTCCATGTAAAAATAATATGTTATGAATTATAATTATCCTAGTTTTCATTTATTTAACATTGCTACATTCACTTGACATTTACTTGTTCAATATATTTTACAGACCAACACTGGAACTGAACTCCGGGGGGGGGGGGTTCTACAGCTTTGGCGAATTGCATGACCTATAGAAAGTACACACTTGCTGAAGACGACATGAACGACAATCAGTTGATTGCTGGCTAGTGTAACAGGGGTCTAAGGCCAACTAATGTTCTACAAGTTGAACAGTTACGCAATTCATTTGAAACTTCGTTTGTTTGGATCATAGGAAAGGGATCAATCTGGAGATTTCCTCTATTTCCCCCTGTAATATTTATATATGTTCTTGAGGGACTATTTAAAACAAAAGCTAACCCAAAATGTAAGCAGCTAATGTATGCAACATAAACTTTTTAGTTCGCCATGTCATTAAAAATGTAAATATCAACTTATTCTGCTAAACATTATTATACATGATCGTGAATATAATATTTTATTAAATCGCATACTTTAGATTTTAAACAATTGAAGTGTAGCGAATTGACAAATCATATATTTACTGATCTGTGCTCAACATTGTAAACCAACATGATGCAATAAATGAAGTGAAAAAATAATTAAATATGGATTAATACTTACGGATATAAGGAATATTACCCTCGTCGTCTTCAGGATCCATACAGTCATTCAAAACAGTGTCCAACTCTTCCTCTGACAGTTTTTCACCTGAAGCGAAAATAATATTATATTTCCAAATGCGAAATCTAATAATGAGAAACTTCGTTGTTATAATGAAACAATGAAGATATATAATGTTAATGAAATACAATAATAAGATGTATGGTCTTATTGTATGGTCTTTCTGTAGATTAAATGGTTCTTCACGTGTCCGTTCCTTCTACTGCTTGTGTGTAAACGGTGAACACGTTTTGATTGGGAGAAAATTGATGTTGGACAATAATTTCAGATAAATGTTAGTTATTTCTAGCTAGTCACAATATTACTTACATAATCGTACACATTATACTGATTGTCTGTACTAGTATTCAGTGCCCAACTCGCAGCCTATCAGTTCTCGGAAGAACCATTGGCTCAATTTTCTTATCAATTTTGTACCAACGTATAAGAAAGAGACAAAATCATTTGGACATGTATAGAAGATGTCTTTTGATAGTTTTAACCATTTTCAATTGTAAAAACTAACATATAATGTTCCAAATGTCGTTCAATCATATGGGATTCTTTTGGGAAGTTTAATTCTTCAGGAGGGATTTTAAAAAATTACATGCAACGAGACGCCAAAAGAAAGTTTCAACTTCTGGCTGGTTTATACTTTCCAGTTCCTACACTGGGTACAGTAAAAAACCCATACGTCACTTATATCTGGACAACCCAATGGATCTCCAGGAACAACACATCATAAACGGCAAATGTCGCGATATTGGGGCAAAATAATTAATATCAATTGAAGAAAATAAGAACTATAGAATTGTTTTCAGTGGAATACACACACAGTTTGTCTATCCCAAAATGGTAAGCTCCTGTTTAGTGTTTATGGTGAATATCGTTTGTGGTATTGATAAGTCTCTCATATTTCCGGTAAGAAAGTCTTCAATAAACCGTCTGGTGGTAATAAAACATCGTCTGATTGGTAAATCTTTTCGGGAAGTAAATCTTTGATAATTCAACTAACTGCTTTAGGTGAATTTCCTTGGATTAATAAATCTCAATCTTTCCAACCCAACTGCTTTCATAAACCAGCTAGTTTTTGCTATTCCTTAGTCATATTAAGCTAATAGGATTATTAGCTTTCCTTATCGTGATTTCCTACCAAAAAAGGTTTGAAAGTTTATCATTGTAAATAGCATTCGGGGATTCACAAAACTCCATTTCTTTCCAGCCAAAAAGTCCTGGACAAGCCCTGCTTCAGATAATTGGTTGGTAACTTGGAATCTATATTCCAACCAATAAAAGTTTTAAGAATGTTAGATGAACTATCGTACAGTATATTGAGGCGTGCAGATAAATAGTAGAAATTTTCCAACGAACTGTTGGACTTGTCATAAGGTTACTGACCTAGAGAGCTGAGAGCATACGTGAGCTCTGCGAGAGGCATGTAGCCGTTCTCTGCCTTGTCGTATAGCTTCAGACACTCGATGAAGTCCTCGTAAACTCCATTATCTTTGTCTATCTTGCACTTGCCATAGATCGGAACGAACTCTTCCACAGTGAACTGCTTCTCCCCTGCAAAATTCCGTATTTCATATTTAATGAATTGAGTCCATAACTGATCAAAATATCATTTATATGGATAATTAATTTGGTAGTAGTGGGTTAAGTGCCGTGTATATCTAGTACCAAGCGTGTTAGTGATACAATGCACAAATTCAGTAAAAACAGTGAAAAATTTTATACATTTTTTTCCGCCACAACTTATTGAATATTCTAGTGCAAGCTTGGTTTTTGGTGTAGCTTTCATTATTTTGTAGAAAATAACAAACATCTTAAATAAACGTGAAATCTCAGAAAAAACGTATGCTTGGGAGAGTTACGAAGAAAATTAAGCTAATAAGTTTGAAGGCACGCACGAATTAATGAATGCCTGGATGTAATTAAGAAATTCTCTACATGATGATAACCTTTACACGGTATTATTTTTACCAATATGCTTAGAATTGTTTATGTTTTTTTTTTCAATCCAACCCTTTATTTAAATACACCTTTTACAATGATGTGCTGAAAATGATAATTGTAAGTTCTATTTGTAATATAAGAACTTAAATGTTCGTAAAGGTCTCATTAATGGACATTACTAGGGAAAGGTCTACAACTCTTTCCCTAATTATTTTCCCTAGGAGTATCCGATGGACTACCCCGAAGTAATAATTACAAAACCCACATATTTAAAAATTATGCCTGACACTAATGAATGGTATATACGTACCAGGCTTAATTGCTCCAGCGATTTTCTCGACGAGCCCGATGGTAGGGTTGAGTCCGAGGGCTCTAAGAGCGTCAGGTACCTGACAGCAGTCAATCGTACCCGCCCCGCACGCGTCGTAGATGTTGAATACAGCGTTGATGCCTGCACGGTGACATAACACTTTACATTGATTAAAAGACCAATAATCCAACAATCTATTGGTTAATGTTAGGCTAAGAAATATCCGGTGTTTAAAATTACACTGTCATTGTACTCAAATTTACAAGAGGTTTTATCAATGACACCGACCCTCTGGAGGGCCGTAGCACTGTTTTATGTGTTAACGATTTTCACATAACACAATTTAATATTTGAGTTTTAAATATCTAAACATACCTTTCAAATAAGAATAATTATGTTGTATTGAACATAATAAACATCACCCAAATAAGGTGTCCTTATCCTATCCATACACAATTATACTTAACGTGGATTACTAGTAAACACGTTTCTGACTTACTAAATATAGGGAAAGAAGAAAAATTCAATATCTACGGTAATTTTTTTCTGGTACAAACACAAAAGGTGAAGTTAAAATTAGAGAAAGGGGAGAGAACAATTCAAGAAACAATGCTAAGCGCGTCATAACAGGAGTCGTAACTGGAAAGTTTTGTGGCGCTCAAGACAAAACATGCCGACAAAGATTTGCTCTTTGTTTCAGAAAACAGACATCCGTAGCCTAGAGTAACTGGGAGAACAGCGAGCAGAAACTGCATATCGTATGTTTCACTGTAACCAATAATGGGTCTCACACAACTGCTGGGTTGTAACTTGGGTCCACTTTAAAAATTACTTTGTTGACTTATAATAATTACGTAAAGGCATGTCATGTATAAATCGTTTAACCGATTGGATAATATCTCGTCAGAACTATGATGATCATATTTTAATAGTAAAAAGCCTTTCATAATATAAGATCACAAATAAAGATTAATCATGCAGTCTACTATTGCCTTACGTATGAAATTGTGCAAAGCGTTTTGAACTAACGAAACGGGTTTTTGGTGAAATGATTTTTGAAACTGATAAAGCATAACATTTTTTACAAAACCCCTTATATAAATATGGACCAAACTGATTTTTTACTTTTTCGTTTTGATGCATATTTTATTTATCAATTCATAACAGTTAAATTAAATTATTTTAATCATACGTGGTGTTTTACTAGGTCTTACTAATACAAAATTTAAAAACAATGTTTGTTGTTCTAATGAAACCACATTTAAATATATTTAAGTAAATGTTATGTTTATCTAACTTATTTTTGACCCACCGAACTTTAATTTTTGAGAGCTTCTCTTGAGAGGTATACCCCTCAACTGAATATTTTAAAACCTAGCCCTTCCCCTTTTCTAACACATACCCTTTCCACTTTAATTTTTAAAAAGTGAATCGAAACCATACACTTTGGTAGTATATTTTTGTGGCATTTATTACAATTAATTTTAAGATGAAAATTTCGCTTGTTCTTAGTGCAGGTACCTTGACATTACTAAAAGATTGAACTCGTAACAAGGAAATTGCAGAAGATATCGACAGAGAAAACAACGTTTAAAAATTTGAGAGCGTTTAAAACTTTGTTCTGTAAGTTTACATTCAAAGTGATTTAAAATGTGTGCGTATTTTTCTAAAATGTTTATATAACGTTTATTAAAATTTTGAATGAGTCAATTTAACTATCACTAAGCTTATTAAACTAAATAATTCAAACTTTCACTAAAATCTTTTGTTTTCGTGCTTTATCTACACAATAGTAAAAACTATGGTGATAGGCAGTGTAGAGTTGAAACGCAACATGCTTGTTTTATTTTCTTAGTCAAAGATGTATTAGAAATTAATTTCACTTTTCGAAATATTGAATTATAGGGCAACTTCCCCTCCCATTGGCCGTTAAAGAGTAATTTATAACATTTTGAATCCACCAAATGTCATCTGGAGCTAAAATTAATCCCCAAGTAGTATGTTTCTTTCTAAAAGGTTTCAACAATTTTCAAAGGGAAAAACCTTATAATTTTTTTGTATATCCATACATTTCAGTTTTTAATGCAAACTTTACTTCAAATTTCTTAAATATTACTAACATCAGAGATAAAAAAAAATAATTAGTGGTCAACGTAATACTTTCCTCTATAAGATATTTCACTTTCAGAAAAATTATAATCAATTTTTAACCGATTGATTTGAATTTTCTGTATAAATAATTTGAAAAGTATATATTCTATGTTCAGAACACAAATTTACGGCTTAAAACAAAAAAATCCTTTGAATGACAAGTAGCAAAATAACGTATGAAATACTTGTGCTACTCTGCATACACTTGCACTAGACGTTTATGAAGTTGTTCTTTAGACCAGATGTTTTCATTCTCATTCTATAGTCGTAATAAATGATAAACTCACCTTTAAGTTCGTTATCGCCTACAACGTATTCCTCTTTCTTCTTTTCTGTAACACGATTCCATACAATTTGATTAGTTGTAAAATTTTATGAACACAATTGTTATAGCCACTGAATGTTTTAATTCATCTATATAATAATATTATCCTGGATTTGTTATAGTGAAAACAATATCATAATATTTGTGTTTTAGTTATTACTACACACTTATGCCAATAAAGGATGTACAGAGAACATTTTCATACTATTCTGCTATTTTGCAGTGGTTTATTTTTAGAATAGGATTATGAGAGATATTAATAAAAATGTATCATAAAATAACTGTTAAACGTCTCATTTTTTTACAAACTTTTATATTCTGCAAAGGCGGTTGGGAAGAATGTTAGAACAAAGAGGAACAGTTTCTCCCCTAAATTTAAAAATATTTCAAAATTGGCAAAATAAATTGAAAAATAGATTAACTTTTTTCCAGTGTTTATTTACCTTGTAGTTACTATTCGTTTAGATAAATGTCTCAAGTTCAACGTGGAACAATGAAATATTTTTCTATTTTTTACCTTCAGGAAATATATTTTAAAGTGCAATAATCATAGAAAATGTCTTAGTAGAATTTATTTTTAATTTTTAATAATTTTCAAGTTCTTTAAACTGTTCCAAAATTATATATTTTACAATTCCTATAACGAAATGAAGTATTAGGTGGTTTTGTAGCTCTACATTTTTAAAGCATTTTATCTACCAGTCCTCATTTCCACAAACTGGATAATATATTAGATTATGTCCATTTGCAGTGTGTTATTTAAGATAATTTCTTATAATTTAAATCAAAATATCGAAGATCATGTCAACAGAAATCAGTGTACTCAAGTGCTTCTTTTGTACAGTGTATAACTCAGCTTTATGAACAATACATCAAAAATAGAGCATGCTGTGTTTTTACCTTGTTCTATGATCTAGTAATACAAAGAAAAACACAAAATGAATGGTTAATCCATGTTGGTAGAAATCACAGGGGAAAATGTACGTGCCTTTGCTTTGTGTCAAAGGGTCATGTAATACAAAGCATAAACATCAGTTTGGGGAAAATATAAAGATTAATATTGTGACATTTGCATATTACTTGTATAACAATGTTTGGCCCTTAAGTAAACAAATAAAAACGGATGAAGCTTTCTAATTCTAAGTGTCAAACAGTTACTGTAGTTATAAAAACAGCAGTCTACTATAACACATATCTATCTGTAATTGGCATTTATACAAAAGCTCATTATTTGGCTAGTTTTTATAAACGAAATAACTGCTTCAGATGATTATTCTTTTGCTAGATAGAGTATTTATAAAAATGAATAGTCAGTGAGTATTAAGGAATAAAAAAGCTAATATATTTAAAGAAATTTACAAAAAGAATATTTATTTTCGTGTGTGTATTATTTTATTATTATTATTATTATTATTATTGTACTAGCAGTGCCCAACTAAAATTATACTTCTAATTTTGTATGTATGTAAATAATGTTTTATAGTTTTAGTACAAAACTGCATGCATATTTGAAATTCTTAAGCTTTTATAAACCCAAATTTAGAACATACGAAAACCTGAGCTTAAAGTTCAATGACACAGTATATACATACTGTATATAATTGTGTACGGTACGTATATATAGTATGTATGATTTCGAAAGCCAGAAAATAATTAATACCTTTTTGCGTGTATTACAATTAACATAGTAAAGTAACTCGAATAACATTTTAATTACACTTATAAAAAATCAAAAGTAACATTTTATAGATTTTTTAAATTATAATTTATAAGAATACTTAGAAACGGTACATTATTTTTTTCTTTGTAAACATTAAATAGTAATTAAAGATACAATATTATTAGTTCACATACTTTCAGGCTCCTCGTGCTTGCTTTCAAAGGGCGATGAAACTGCAGGGGGCGCTGGGGGAGGGGCCCTTGATGTTCCAAATCTTCTGGACTGGAAATTAAACAAAAAAAATATGAAGACAAAGTTTTGAAACATAAACACGTATCTCATACTATCTTTTTTATAGATATTTTATATAAACTGGAAACGCGATGAGTTTTATCTCTTTGAAAATACGCTACAGTATATTCGTAATGTCGGTGCAGTGTTTTTCTAGTGATGAATGTTAAACAATAATTTACATTATGTAAATAACATAAATGTTAAAACCGCCCTTTTATTAAATTACTTAATATAAAACACTTGCAATCATACTAATTCATATTTAAAATTGTTTTGGATATCGAAATTTCTTCGAAAACTAAAACAAATACAGATAAATATATGTGTGTCATTTTAGCATGTAGTAAACATACCCGTGACTAATTACGAATAAAGAACAAAGAAAACCTATTGTTTTAATGAAAAAATAATCCAAATTACTTGTGTACGTTTTTGTAAGTGTCGTTCAATTTGTGTTTTGAATATGGTACACCCGAAATAAATGATATACAGAAAGGTTTTTCCAGACTAAAAACTTAAGTAGTGTTTTGTACAGGCTGTGCAGTAAATTCGGTGCTATTTAACCAAGAACAAGTGGTGACAACGGAGAAGTGTTATCTCTCTCCCATAATATTATTACTTAACGCAATCTTGTGTGTTTAGTAAGTATCATTGAAAAGTTACATACAACTTTTAATGTATTAAATGAGTATATTTAATGAATACTTTTATTTGCTTTCCTTAATAAAAAAACATTTGGGAGCCTAGGCCTAGGTTATAAAATCTTAAGTGATCATAAGCGGTCAGTTATTTTGGTGTTTGTTGTCATTGGGGGTTTTTGCTGGCTTTATTTATTTGTAATATGTTTACAATTTAATTACATAATATAGAATGTACTATTGAACTATAATTACAACTACAAATTGAACTACATTGTTCAATTCAACTGCAGTGTACATTACATTACAACTGCACAAACATGTATTTTTATAATACCTGTATGCAGGCAAAATTTTACATTAGCCACAGATAGTCGATTGCAAAACAAATTGTCTCACTCGCGCTTGCGTGGGCAGCCTTCCTCATAAGAGTCATCCTAATAAACTAGTATTCCACATAAAAGTGACAAACTAGCGCTTGGCAGATACATAAAAATGGACAAGCTGATTAACAATTTTATTAAAAACGGGGTTGATTCGAACATATATTGTGTTTTTAGTAGTTACAGAGTTTAATTTGGGTCAAAGATATCTGATCCAATTTATTTTAATTCTAATCCAACCATCAAACCACTGAAGCTTTGATGTGCCAGCGTTATTGGAAATAGCATACAAACAAAAATGAAATATTTTACGAAACCTACCGTGAAGCTCATATACCTATACGATTGAGTTTGATTTCAGTTTTCGGCATGTTTATGAATAAATTCCTAAAACAAAGATTACGCCTGTTTTAAGTTACTGCATGTTTCACATGGTTTTTGTTGCCTAGGAGAGTCCGATCTGTTTTTTGGATCTTTTAGACCTCAGATATATCTAATGACCTTATCAGGCAGAATAGGATAACCGAGGTAAAGGGTACTACAAAGTGCTCAGATCAGAGTTTGAAATAGTATGTCCCTAAACCAGAATCAGACTCTTTTGAGCTCTGATTCCCACTAAATGTGAGTAGCAACTAGAGGCCGCAAGTCCTCATGACTACCACGTAGTTTTAGCCCTATTGTAAATTCATTTCCAGTAATGTTATCCTTTAATTAGTTCTTCGCTGATGACTATTACGAATATGATATTAATAGCCAGGATGATCATTTGATGATCTTGAAACAAAGTTTAACTGATTTGACTCTAGCAATCTTAAGAACTCTCTTGTGGTTTATGGTACAGTTGATAAATATTATCGTAAATTTTGAAATTCAATTGCATATATTTTGTACATATTGCTTCAATCTCCCTTATGAAACAAAGTGAGCTCTAGGATTTTTGACCTAAAATTTACGTTTCTTCCCTGTTGATGTTTGGAGAGAGTTTGGAAACTACGTGCAAATACTAAATAATACTATTAAGTAACCTATAATGCCTAAAGCTTTGAGGGGTTTATTTGGATTGCTAATGGCAACATCAACTGCAATCTTCCATCTAGACGTCAATGCATTTATTCTAGGTTGCAGAAACAAAAAACTTCATTTAAATACAGGTTTAAAAAGAAACCACACGATCTTAATACGAAACAAATGTTCATACAGCAAGAGAACGGGTAAAATAACGCAATACTGAACTGAAACTATTGATTTTCTCGGACCTCACAAACACTAACATCCTCTGGATTTCAGTTCAGGGGAAGAGGGCACTTACCATGTTGCTGTTACGGACGCTTCCAAACCAGTGCGACTGAAGTGCGAAGGGGCTTTCTTCCCTCCTCCTGGGGGCGACCTGGCAGGAATGTGCTCGGAATGAGGAACGCCTGGCAAGCTCTTCAAGTAGGATAGGTTGATTGGGAAATCTAAAACTAGAGTTCCGTGTCAAGAGCAGGATAAGATGAGTCTAGGACGTTGTTCCACCGCTTGCGATGTAGGTTTGTTTTTCAGATGGATGAGTCCTCAATATAAATTTTAAAGACAATACAAACATTCTGAATTTCGAAACAAAAAATTTGGTGTTTAAAAAGAATTGATTGTAACTTGTTTTAGAAACTTGTAAATAACCAACATGTCATAAGATTTTCCACGCCTCTATGCATAAATTCTTCATTCCAGCCACATCTCGGGGAAGACCTCCACTGGATATCATGAAGATGAGAAGAGGTTTCCACAAACGGCATGCAGCAACAATGAAAGATTTCTCAAAACATTCAGTCCTATGTTGAGTCATACGGAAGAAATATGAGAGTTCACTACTACTTGGTTGATTTACAACTTCCAGTTAAACCTATATTGAGTACGGCAAAAACTGATGAGTCACTTAAATCTGGGCAACCATATGGATGTCCAAGAGCGGCACATCACTAACTGCAAATGTCGAGATATCGGGGTGCAAGGATAGATCGATATGTCTAGTCTACTGTGTGATCGAGGGATGACTGTTTGAGTTGGTGGATCTCCCTAAGTGTTAAAGGCAGTTGCTAGCCTAAACATAAGGCCATGCCACACCTGCCCGCTTTCACTGGAGAGGCTGGTAAAAAGCTGGCCGCCCCTTCTTCCAAGGAGGCATGACAGATTAATGCCCAAAATCTTTCCTCGTGGATTTTGACAGGAGGTGGCCTCTACCCCCAACCTTACCCTTTCAGAGTAACCTGTCACTCCGGAAGTGGTTCAAAGATACTTTAAGGACTAATTGCAATATCTAAGCTTGTTGTCCTAAAAAAATATATATGAGGCTTGTCAAGTTCTCTACTTGAATTTTCAAGAAAAATATTTTGGAAGTCCTGTATTATAAATTGAAAAAATAATGTTACAATTTACATTGGTTGCTCATCTTTACGTTTTACATTTTAACTGATCTGTAGTATACCATAACGTGTTCTTCAAATTTCAATTCGTAACCATACAGTAAACAGTCATTCTAACGTTTTTAAGCTCTTCGTTAATCGTCAAGCACCACCGTCATTTCATGATCACAAATTTGTTAAACGGTATTAGTTAAATTGGACATAACAAGAGACTTCACCAAAACAGGTTTTACGGCCAATAGTACAAATTTCTGGAATCTTTGCAATGAATATTCTGAAGAGTATCTCAGTAGCGGATCTTAGTCACTGCCATAGTCCGTGTAAGAAGAATTAATTTTAAGTCTGAGGTTTTTGACTTCCATAGTAAGGTTTGCACTACTGATTATAGACAATGCAAGAAACTATATGGAAATATATTGTGTTCTGTAAACGTGAATAACAGATTTATTGGCTGACCGGTAGCAAAAACACGTGGGGCTGAGAACATTTTATTTCTGTCTGTCTGTCTATCTGTATCAATCTCGAAAACTAACTGATTTATAGACTTGAAATTATGCATGAAGCTTCATTTCTATATGAGACACTCTTAGTGGGATTATGGTGCATGTCACTCCATGGGATTTGGCTGGGCATTAGCGAATATTTTTGAATTGTTCTTAAAGGTAACCATGATGGGACGAGAAAGTAATACAATAAATTAATTTGTAAAAAAAACTCAATATAATTATACGAGATTTTAACGTATAACGTATTAAAAATGTAGCCTAATTATACCAACACATCCAATATAATTTATTACCACATCGATATGAAATCCAATTTTATGAAAAAAAATGTGAATATGTCATGTGGCGACATATATCGAGAAAATTTCAGCTGTAGACTAGAAATTTTGTGTGAAATTTCATTTCTACCAGAATGAGGTAAATGATGCGACATTTTTTCAATCTATTTTTTGTATGTCTATATGCCTGTTTTCCATCTAGAGGATAAAATGAACTGTAAATTCGACATTTTATATTAAACTTAAGTGAAACCATTCCTGCATAGACAAGAATGAGTTCTAAAATGTTGCATTGCCAAATCATGGAATATTGCCGAGCGTCGTTGAAGCCATTCAGTTTGACGCTGACACAATTTCTCTTTTACTTTCCGGGGGATGTAAAAATTTCTTTACCGTATGTCGTTCTATTTGTCAATAATGAAATGAAGTATAGACTTGAAATTTTGCATTGAACCTCAGCGAAGCCTGTTGAACGACACGTGGTGTGGCGTGCTCTTGTCTTGTTTATTTACAATCTGTTGTTCAGAACAATATAAACACTAAAGCAATAACAATAACAACACTAAAACAATAAAATATATAATGTATACATACATCTCTTAATAACATAGTAAAGCTACAACAATTGACAGATGATCATTAATTTAGTTTTCTCGTAATTTAGTCCATGTTTACAGTTCACGTAATTGTATTATTTATATCCTTGAGTGTCTGTGGGGAGAGTGGTGTACCAGGGTAGGTCGTAGTTTGGCAAACGATTTTGAACTATGAGATAGGTCAAATTACACAGTCAAATTCACCCGGAGTGAAGTCTGCTTCCTTTGAGTTTCTTGTCTGAATGTTCGGCTTATTAAAGATCGGATAAACTTGACTCCTATAAAGAATGCGTAATGAAGGATAAAATGGAATTGATATATCCTGTGGTGTTCCGTACCGGTCGTCATGTGGTGGTGACTGCTGAGCAAATAATAATTGTACTCAGCGGCGGAGGCGTTAGCCGATACCTCCTGGATTGTTGAACAAACACAAGATTAAGATCCATTCTGAAGAGGTACACAGCAAAGTTGATAAATCCTGTAACAGAAACGACGTCTTATGTTTCTGACTCAAGTTGGGTGGGGTTGTGACTGCCCTAAGTGATTTGTCTGCGGTGAAGGTGCCCAAGTATCGGGATATCATCCCTTGAGACTGTTCCGGAATAAATTATTCACACTAACACTCGTAACAATACTGGCCCTTCTTAAAGATTACTTGGCTTGGAATTTAATCGACTGCAATAACAACATATGCTTACCTCAGTATTAGTTGTACGCAGCACAGGTTTTACTGATAGTTTATACACCAATCAGAAGTGAACCATTTTTGGTACACATTTAGCTTTCTCAAATTTTTGGCTTTAGATTTTGTTATTGGGCGCTTTGTGCATTATAGTTTTGGTGTGTATATCTCTGCTGTCAATTGGCATATGAAATAATCAAGAATAAATAAGGAGCCATTAAGAAGTAAGTAAGTAAAGTGAGACAACCACTGACCGCATTGTTGCAGAACAGCACCCACTGTTTGGAATAGGCTGTTAACATCACATTAACCCATATTTGTTTGCATTACTTCTGTATCTTTGGAGGCAAAAGACTCTTAAGAGATCAAGGTGTATTTAATCCTTAGTTGCTTGAAAATACGATGTATGACGATAGATATATACAACCTAATTCAGTGCAGGGCGGCATTATAACTCCCAGAGCAGTTGTCTCCGTTGCATTTAGTTTTATTTCAATAACAACTATAACGCTTACAAAAACTTATTATTTCCGTCATCATATGTGTCATTTAAAATTTATCACAACCCAAAATTAGGTTAATCAAAATTTATAATTTAGACTACGTAAGATCTCTCAATATCACAAATTAAGCCATGGAGCTAACTTTAAACCGAAGCCCTAGAGGTTTAAAACTCAGACGATGCCAATTCTGGTACTATAATTGATATAAGGTTGTACCGATTAGAACTCAACAAGGAGTTCCAAGTAGAAAGAGCCAAATTCAGCGGTTTTAACAATAGGGTTTCCCAAGCGGTTTTTGGTCACAATGGAGAAGTGAGACGGTGTAAAATGTAGGGCGAGGCCAGTAGCTAGGACTGAGAACAAAGATAGCCCTTGTATGGGCCTTGTGAATCACTCGGGGGGGAAGATACTGTGACGTCATAGCCCGTGGCTCTGCTCGGCGCGGCGGCTCAGTACGGTTATAGCCGAGCTATTTCCGCCTAGCCTACACCAGACCATACAGCTCTCACGTTTCACGACCGATAAAGACGTCCTCTACAGATGCAATAGACAACGCAGTAAGATACCATCGGTTAAAAATCAAACCGGGACTTTCTAAATGTTCAAAAAAGGTATTGACCCAAAACGCTGCAACAAATTCGCTATTATTGCTGCAATAACCTACATACAAAACTCCTCCATTTCATATATGAAGTATAGATTGCTCTAACTAGATTAAGGATGCCAAAAAAACGTTTTATAATTAAAAAGAATATGTGAGAAATTTAATTAACTTATTTCAGAAACATTATTGACTTCACTTTGCGATTTATTTACGTAAGAATGTAAGAAACAGGGTATTTATCAAAATGAGAACATGTATTATAAAATAAGTGGATAGATGTATAATCACCTCTGTGCTTCGACACAACGTACAATACAATTGAATCATATAACATCTGCAATGTATTCAGTATTCTCTGCAGCCTGGATGGTAGAGCGTGTTTCGCAGATATTTTTTAAATATATTCAAAGCCGCCATAATTCCTGAAAAGGTAGCATATTCCTACACCTTGGCTATTCACTTAAGACTATCAAATACAAAAGGGCACCTGCTGAGATCACGTCGACAATTTTACCCAGAAAAGAGGAAAGTGTTTTGTACTCAATAATGTGCTGCGCACTTTGTAAGGATAATTAAGAAATAGTAACCACGTAAACGTAAGTTATATTTCTACCCTCTTTTAAATATAAATAAGGCTGAAAATACTGAATAAAGAAACCTGTAAGCAATAGTTCATAATTGTTTGAATAAAAGTATAAATACAATTGTGTATATATTATTTACTTAAAATTGCTAATGGATATGATTTGTTCTGTTTAACTTAACTAGAAGTGAATGTTGAGGTGTACTTTTTACTGAATGTACTTTTCCATTCAGTTTCAATGGAGAAATATTCAGCAGGTGAATTTAAATTACCTCGTATAATTTCAAAATATTAAGTACTGCAATCTACAGACGGAATATGTAAATCGGATTTAATGCGAGATTGATATTTCTGGGAGTCACATTTTACAACTTGAAGACTACTAGTCCGAAAATTCCAGTCATTTTTTTACCTTAAAACATATTTTTTAGACATTTTATTGATATATAATTTTATGGCATACTCCATACACGAAATATATAATTTCCGCTTTGAAAACTAACATTTATTGATTTAATTTCTCACGGAATAGTAACAGGTTGAATTTTAACCCAATAACATTCATACACGTTACACGAATCAAGAGGTTTTAGTAATTATCAAAAAGGTATTTAGTATACTATATACAATAGGGAAATGTATGATTTTTTTATGTTATATATCTGCATTTTTTCGTTTTTTCAGTTTACATTTTATTGGTCTTGTCATATTTTTTATATCAAAAGGAATTATGTTTATTTCTTAATATTTATTTTTAACAAATTGTAATAAGTGTTTGGCAAAAATGTTTTTACTCCACCAACACCATTAATTAAACCTTACTTGTGTTTTATTTTTGAAAACTTTATTTCCATTTAGTGTTCTTTATAAATTAATTTGATAGGTTATTGTAGTGCACAAATGTTATTTTATAGAGAATTTTTTTAATCCATTACTTTCCCTTTTACATGAAATATTCTCTCTATTTTTATTTTAAAGTTGGTAACATGTCTACAAAATCTAGCGGTCCAATTGAAGTCTTGAACAGTTCATACTTATTTCCGATCTTATTAAGGCCACACCAGGTCCTTATTAAAATCGTGACGTATTTACGTCTGACCGTCCTTGATGAAAAGCTCCTAGAGACTTGGAACTTGGTACATAGGTTCTTCTTGATGAAACTAGAATGAATAGACTATAACTCTATTAATTTTGGAGCCATAGGCCATAGAGCAGCAACGTTAGTAGGACAGAATATATATATATATATATATATATATATATATATATATCAATAAACATTGAATCGCAAAAAGTACTTGCTCCGCCGGGACAATGTGTATACACATACATTTATACACATTTGGAAAAAATACTGTATTAATAATTAAAATCATCAACTGATTCGCTCTTCTAAAGCACACAGCTCATTTGGATACTCCTTTCTTTAAAGTTATTTTTAACGATATAAGGTTTGAAAGGACGATAGGGTTTTGGACAATTGTCATCGTTATATGTTAAAACATGTAATAACTCTTGTCAAATATTTACATCCATCCCATTTAGTTGAGGATGTAATTAGTTTATGAAATAAGAAAGAAACTAAAGAGAAAAGGTGATAAACAAAAGAGGACATTAAGTTTAACTTAAAAAAGATAAACTTAAGTTAGACATTAAGTGTAAGAAATTGTGCAACCACTTTCGCTGTGCTTTTTTTGTGCTGGTGTGACACGTGATATTGCTCTTGAATTCACGTGAACAAACTCTTTCTATTATTGTTTCTTTTCTTTCTTACTTCAAGAACTAATTACATCCTCACCTGACGAAGATGGTAGTTTTCAATCCTAGAAACGTTGTGTTATACATTTTGAAACACACAACGATGGCAAATGTCATTTAACGAAAACCTATTATCATTTAGGTAGTTTCATATAAAGTATTAAATTACAAATCAAAAGTAAGAACAAATTTTGTATATGCTTAAAAATTAACATACATATGTAAAACATTTAAAAACATTTTAAAATGTGAAATGGTTAAATAAATAACTCCTTCAAAATAAGCAATTATTTTAATTATTAACAAGAATAATTCACAGAATCCATATCAAAATATATGTGACGCATGCACATTTTCTATGTTTCCACAGCGAATATGCCACAATACATGTCCAAATCTCGAGTCCATTCGTAATTTATTGTGGTTTGATATCTTTTGGCACGGGTTTCTCGCACATCCTTGCCAGAAAAGCTGCAACAAGAAAAAATATAATTATATACCATAAAACACTCATGAACGTGTTTTAGCGACGCTTTGAAGTGAATATGGAAATATAGTTTCAAACGAGTATATCCGAAATTGGAATTAATGTCTGTTACTCGTTATTTATCACTAAAGATTGGTTAATTAGTTTCACAGTTTAATGGTGAGATACTTTAGCAAGATACCAGATATACAGAGCTATCTTGATCATAGGTGACTTAAAATGTGTATGTACCAACCAGTATCATGTAACAGATACAATGCATACTACTTGTATTTATGCCTCCCTCGGAAAACCCAGGTGTGACATCTAGTTAAGGTTCAAACTCTCTAAGAACCAGATGCTGATGATACCGGGATATCCAAACCCAATGACAGTACAAGGCGAAAAAACAATGGGTTTGGCCTCAATATCATACAGGCAGTAAAACACGAAGGACCATTATAACCTGACAGGTTTTCCTAAGAATCACCGTTGTCTGTCTGTCTGTGCCATGACCCCTGACAGAAATGTCCTGGATTTTTGGAAACTTCGTACTAGGTTCCTCTTGGGGTCCAAAGTCAAAAGGCAGTAAAAACAAGTACAAATAAAATTTTAACATTTTTAAATTGGTTTTATGGGTGACCACGATTGCAAGAAGAAAGACACAGGCAAAACAAATTAGTAACCAAACAGAGTATACTGTAAAATTAATCGTATGACATTTTTCAGTAGTTCCCAACACACATGATAGATTTACTTTGTCGAATGTTTGGTTTCACATAAAGATGGAACATTTTAACTTCACATACAATGTAGTTACATTTGTCTAACCCTTCAGCACACCAATCATCCATCGGTCTACTAATAAATAACTCTATACGTTTTATAGAAAATCGTAAAGCAGATAATTAATTAAAAAACCTGCAGTTAACTTCGTTGTAGATGGTAATTATTCCATTCATGAAACATAATTATATTTAAATTTCCATTAAGCAAGATTAACATTATGTACCGTTGTGTGCTATTCTTGTCACACACACAAATGAATGATACAAGACGGAGTTTGTTAAAGGAGAGAAGCAGAGAAGTGCAATCATAAGAAGCTTTGGTCGGAGGAAGAGCAATAACACTCATGTGGGTCAAAGAAAAAATAGGTCGACGGTAAATGGGTTCTCTTGGAATCTCTTATCGCGATTATTTTCTATTCGTATCTTATTTATTTGTTGTTTGGGTTGGTATAATTTTTGCATTAGTATTTTCTTTTAGTTCTCCAATCTGTATTCACTATATGTAATGTTATTTGGACGTGTTATATAAATGTTCAAATCAACCAACCGTCTTCTGACAAGACTGAGTATTCATGTTGAACATCGCATTCCATGTGATCGAAAGTTGCTTTAGGGCCCATAGGTATTAGATCACATGGAATTGTACCGAATTGTAACATTGTCGTTGTGGGTTTATCCAGTGATGATTGACCGGTAACAAGACCAGGAAACAACGTTTAACGTTGATGACTTACAGTGACATTATGTGTAATATACTATTGAGTCCAAAACATCATCTTCATTGTGTAACGTGGTTTGGGAGATACCAATGCACTATCAGCATCTTGTCCTTAGAGAGTTTCTACCTCGAGTTGAATCTGGACTACTTAGGGATGTCACTCCAGAGTTGTCCGAGGGCGTCATATAACATTTCGTTGATGTACCAATAACCGCATTACCAGCAGAGTCCCATCGGTAGTCTGTATTTTTACTACACGTGGAAACGCACAACATTTAAAATCCTCTCGGGCATAAGAAAGAACTGTACCCAAAGACCATGCATCACTAAGCATTAGGAAATATATACAAATATGCCAAAATATTTCCGGTGGCACGGAGAACCAGAAAATATAAGTTCAAGCTGGATCATACACAATTATTCAAATAACATAAGCGTGAAAGAATAACATAAACGAATAATAATTGCAATCCATATCTTTTTTCCATACCCTATTTCATGCAAATTACATTATAACCATTATTTGAGATTAACCAAAAATCTGTTAGATATTTTAGTCAAATCTAAATTCGTTGGAATTGATTTGAAGAAGACATTTTTAAATCAAAAACGTAACAGTTCTGTATACGAATTTGCTATCGTATAAATTTTTTGTATCATGCAAGTAAACCTAATATGTATACGATTTTACAGATTCACAGGTTTAAATTCTCCAATTGCTTTATTGTGTGAAGATTACTTATCGACTAGAGTGGTGAACTTTTGTTCGGATCATTTATTAAAAAAGAAATTAAACAATTATCACAGCCTTTAAGATATCTTTCTTGAAGACGGGAAAAATTAAACAACTTTTTTGATAATTCTACAAGGAATTTTATGCATCTATAGCAATGTTTAGGAGTACCTAATCCGCATTATTCTTTCGTGCATAAAAACTACTAAAATTAAAACATGAAGCTTTCCATGTATTTTTATGAATGAAGAGTAGTGGGAATGATATGGTTTATTCGTAAATAAATTACTTTCGCTAAGTAATATTTTATTTTCATAATTTACAACGATATAATTTAATAAAATGCCTTTCCTTAAATTACATTTCACTGAGAAATAGATTTTTCATAAGTAATTAGAAATCGTTCATTTATCAATGAAATCAATTAATCACACTCGCGTTATAACTGATATAATATGTAATGACTGCAAAAATTTATACCTTCAATCATTTTCAGTAAAACCTTAACACAAAAGTGTTCAAAATTCTTACATTAAAGTTCATAATTCCTAGTGAAGTGATAAAAAACCTTTTCTATAATTTTCAGGAAAAGTACTAGGGCTGTAGCTCTGAAATAAAAATAAAACTAAAACAACCGATTGCGTCTATTTAAAGCAGGATACAAAGTATTTTTAAAACAATATCTATTCAGTGGGATGTACATCATTGTGTTTCATCTAGGCTACAAAACAGGAAAGCTAGCTTAATTTGAGCACGAATCAGTCAAATAAAGAAATGTGTCGATACGATATAAAACATACGAGTACTTACGGATATATGGGATCTCTCCCTCGTCGTTTTCCTCGTCCATGCAGTCTTCGTAACATTCGTCCAGCTCGTCATTCGACAATTTCTCTCCTATGAAAACAATAAGAAAGCAATATTAGAATTGAGAAATAAAATTGAATATCTATAAGACATAATAAAATGAATTATCCTGAACTATTTTCAAGTGTTGGATTTTGGTTTGTTGAAAATTTTGTAAATGGCATAAGCTACAATACAGACAGCTCTTTGGGTTCTTTAATAACAAAAGTCTGTATAGTTTCTATTACACAAATACGAATAGTATAAATATTTGACATTAAACAGGCAAAAACTGAATTTTAGTACTCTACTACTACTATTTTAGTTTTTGCCTACTGGTTTGTCATCAGACAGTCTCTAAAGGGTTTTCTGCCTTAAGACATATAATTAGTAATTAAATAGGTGTTACAAGTTACTTTCCAACTTTTTGTGACAATAGTTTTGACTCCAACCCAGTCACATGTATATTTCTGGGAGAGTGAGAAACATAATCTTGTAGCAATCACTTTGAATTCAGCTTCAGATTGATCTATTCTTTTAGCCACTGTGCGTAAACTATTTGAATGAGAGAATCACAGAACTCTCACCTAGCCCAGTTAGCATGTGAGTAAGCTCAGCGAGCTGCATTAGACCGTTCTCAGCCTTGTCGTACAGTTTCAAGCACTCAATGAAGTCCTCGTATACTCCTGAATCCTTGTCGTTCTTGCATCCCCAGTAAATGTTGGCGAAGTCTTCAAACGGCAGCTTCTTCTCGCCTGACGGAAAGAGAGGATTGTCAGATTGGAGAAAATTTAATGGAGATTTTTGTCTTTATGTGTATGCTAAACTGAACGTTATATAATTAGCAATTTGGAATATTAGTTACTTTTCCAAACCTCTAAATGCCGCTTTAACATGCAATCTTCAATTATATTTGCCGAGGAATCTCCATATTAAGCGATTATAATCTTAATAGCGTAAACAGTAAGTTAAATGTATAGATATTAGCATGTAAATTTTGAAATGTTAACTTATCAATTTTAATTCAACTAAAGTTAATAAATAAGCAAAACATTGTTTTAGCACACATTTTACCTTTACTGGACCAAATAAATAGGAATTTAAAGTACAATTTTTACTGACTAACACCATCAGCTATTTACGCAATCGTCAACCTTTAGTTCACACAACCATTATAGCAAACTACAGGCATTAGTGTGCATTAAAACTATAGCTTGCGCGCTAGATTACCAATTGAAGTAATTCTCAAAATTTGATTATATACCAAAATAAATACTAAAACATCTTATTTACAAACAAATATATTTACTTCCAATACAATATTTAACTGACCATTTATATTTTCATACTTTTAATATCACTTTTTTAAATCTTGCTAACAAACGGTTTTCCTTTTTTTAGTACGCCTTGCTTCAATAATAATTGTACATTTTAGTAAAAATCAACCTGATATGTTTAGTAATTAATTATGCATGCTACTGTTTGAGGCACTAAAACTTTACCTATCAAACTGATTGTTATTTTGAAACGTCACTCAAACGATGTACTCCTCAACTTATCCAAGCTCTCAGACATGTGTCATAATGGTTTTATCGATAAAGCTGATGAAAAGTGTACTTTTTCTTATTTTATCCGGTTAGGTGTGGAAGTTTGTTTTGAGAAAAGAAATTAATTATTCACAAGATAGGTTTCAATTGTTATCTAGTATAGCTACATTCTTTAATATTATCTGGAATGCGGTTCCGAGTATGAATATTGATAATTAATGAAAAATAACTATTATGAATATATATTATGAACCTAGATAAACATTCACTTCATTTTTTACTACATAAGATATGTAGGTAATAAACTTCAATTGAATGTTCGTTTTAGATCAGATTAAGATTACTTTAAATTATCTACCTAAAATAAAGGACAAAAATATGGTAACTAACAATAAGAATAATCCTTACCAGGTGTGCTGCTGCCTCCTAGGCTGTTGACCAAGGCGATGGTAGGGTTGAGGCCCAGCGCCCTCATAGAGTCAGCGGCATTTGCTGCGTCCATCTGGCCCTCGCCCGACAGGTCGTAGATCATGTAGACGTGCTTCAGCTCTGTAAGGGTTCACGAGCATAAGTCTTGGCGGTCAAAGTTCATAATATATCCTCAAGACTTACACTTGTATTTGAAAGGTCATCGACATCTAAACGATATATTACCAGATATTTTTGTAAAAGATCTGCATTAAGATTAACAATATTTTGTGTTAAATTGACCAAATCTGTCTTCACTACGACACCTAATAGGGAACGGATAGAGTGAAAAAACCTTAGGAAGCTCAGAGCAGAGCTGTGTCCACGCGCTGTACGTGATTTGGAGGTGTCCACGTGATCTGGCAATTGTTTATCACGAATTACTTATATAATTACAGTCTTGTTACAAGTCTTTTTTTTCTTAATCTCACCTTGTTCAAAACAAATTACTGGGATATAAATGTCCTTGACCAGTGTTTCACGCTATTGTACACAAAATAGGTGATAAGATTAATCTTTACCGGTTGCCAGAAACATAAAAAGTTGTTGCCAGCGTCGAATTTCCATCCAGAATTGCACCCTTAATCTGCTTATCAGATATTACACTTCCAACGCGGTAGTCCGGACTGTTATAGAATGTTACATGAAAGAATCTGCTGGAAGAAGTCAGTTTTACAAAATAATCGGGACCTCATTATTGAAGTTAAATTGAAACTCTGAAGTAATTGAAAATTAAAATATATTCAGACTTATTTCTTAGAAATAAATCCATTAAAGCAAATTTCTAAAAACTCGTGTTTAAGAATACTAAAAAATGATATATTTTCCACTCACTCCATCTTTTATTATGAGTGAAACTATTATATATGTGGGACTATAGCAGCAAAAATACGGGACTTGCGTTCGTCTAAGAATAAAGGATATAATACTAATAGGTTTGAATGTTTCGAATCATCTTTGTATATGAGTTTTATTATATTCATATTTCATCTTTTAAGATTGAAATTTCACACTTAAAGTTTAGAGAATTTCTGAATTCTATTTGTTGATCATTGTTTCACAGGCCCTAAGGTAGATTTGTGTGTGACAATATCTTTATCAAACCCCAATTAAGAACATTTTCATTTTTATTACAAGTGACCTATACTACTGTCACGTTTGAACAGAATTTATTGTCTTTTAGTCAACGTACTTGTTAAAATCTTAAAATCTTACTGCGTCAATAGATCATTTATACCGACCAACACAACATCCTACTGTTTGAAAAAACCCAAGTATTCAGAAATGAAAATGTTCCAACTTTTGCCACCAATATATAAAAACACATGGAAAATCGGAGTGAACTAAAAAATATGTCTCCTTCTCCATAGTTTTTATGTGATGGTTTTTGTAGCCCGCAAGCCACAGGGATGCTCCTTACGCTCACTCCCTACATTATTAAATGTTCTTAAATTCAGGACACTGTCGATGTCCGGGACCTATTATCTTGACCACGTCCAACGCCGTATAGCTCAACTAAACGAGATCTCAAGTATTCATGTATTAAGCAAGTTTATTATACTGTACCATGTGTTGGCCTATAAGGAACGATGAGTTCTTATAAACCGGAAAAGTTGCCCACTGTATAATCATATTAAAAGGTCTTCTCATTTACGTATATAAGTTGAACGTACTTAAAGTTCAAAAGTTGTCACTACTTTTCAGAATCGAATGACAGTTATAAACCTTGTTTTTACAAATACAGTATTAAATGTTGGTTTTGGTCAGAAATCTTTATTCAAACGTGCATTAATAATTCACTTCAGTAATATTATTATTTTTTAATTTTTAATGTAAAATTCATAAGTTCTTGACTGAGTTTTTTTATAGTTTTGGAAGAAAGTGGCCTTAAGTGTTTTATAGGAAGGGTGGTATATTTATTTATATTGTGTTTGATAATTAATGATAAGGTTTACCATTACCACATTTCTCATTATATTTTAGTTTCTTATATGTGTCAGACGTAAAACATTTTAAAATTAAAACTGTGCATGGAAAATAGTGTGATACTAGATGTTTTAAATGGATGTGGCTTATTTTAAGACAGTTAAAATGATCATTAAAATTGCAATAATATTTTCACTTAATTATTACTTTTCACAAATTTTCCTAATTTTCATCTATCAATAGACACTATATTATTACATTAATTGTTTAGTAAAAAAAAACACAATACAATTTATTGTGTGGAGTTAATCACTACGATCTACATGTTACAGTAATTTAATACTACTAAATACTTACGTTCCAGCTCCTTCTTGGATACTTTGTCGACCTGAAAGTAATAATCAGCTTTAGAATTACGATTTTGATAAATATAGCAATTATAAATTTAAAATTAGTAGAGCTCTTTCAAATCTTTTCGTAATTTTACCATGCCATTTGAGTTATGTATTTACTAACACTACATTTTAGTAATAATACATGACAATGTTACATTACATTGGTGTAATATTATCTGGATGGACATTTTGATTGGTTTCGTAATGAAAAACAAGAAATGTGGCTTTGCGAGAACGATAATCAGAAATATTTAGATGAAATAGAATACTGTAAAACAATTACAGCTCTCTTTACGTTTTTGTTTCCTTTTACAACAGAAACATTGATTATGGCCTCATGAGTGAGGCTTAAAATGAATAACTATTAGAGCTATTGTAGATCAAATGACTACTATTAAATCTTTCTCCCTTTTTTTAAAAAATAGGTTGACTTGTAACATGCTCCTATTTTTTTTAAATACATTATTATAAAAATATTACATACTTTACTTATATTCTATAATATATTAAAACCTACAGGTGTTTTATAACTGTGAGTACTAGAACTTCGGGTTACTAATCTAGTTTACTTATCCTCCTCTTATACTTCGGTACATTTGTTTTCTAAAGTTACGATATTGTTTAAAATTAAATACCATTTAATGATATGTCACTTATTGTTATGAATCATATTATTAATAATAATCATTATATGTATCTTTATAAACTTCCTTCATATTATCATTATAAATTGATTTCTTTTATTTTGTTTTAGTATTTGACATTTTTTATTGGACATTTACAACCATAGTCTAACTTATAACCTTATGGAAATATCATAAATAACTTTATACCTAATTAGCTTTTTTTAACTTTATAGCTAATTCGTGTATAACAAATAAAGATATTAACCTGATTTGTTTGTTAAATCCTTAATAAAAGCCTTGAATAGGACATTGTTGTATTATTCTATCTGATACTATTTATTTATTATTCTTTCACATTTTATACAGTGGTTTACAGTATAATATAGGTAACACCCAGCCGCCTACCATCAACAGATCATGCTTGGAGTTTACTGAATCTGGATTGTATACCTACTGTACAAAATTGTTTTATATGTTTCTAGGACACACCTGTCATGTGTGGGTTAGCTGAGCAATGTACAGCGCACAAATAAAAAAAATCTCTTTCTTAATTGTATTAACTGGTTGGTATGTCTGAGTTCTTATGTTAAACGTTCTGCAGTGTCTTATAACACATGTCATAACATACGCGAGGACATAAAATAAACGGTTAATGATGGTAACAGTTTACCGATTTATACATTACTTATGTTAAATGTTTTTAGTTGTGCTAGTAGTATTTAACCGTAGAAGATGTTAATAATCATAACTTCAAATCGTGGCCACTACATTGAGATTATACTATATAATATTGTGATAAAATATAAATACAATTGAACTCAAGTTGGTAGCGGTAGCTCTTATAATAACCAATTACGATAATTTGGATATGACTCTTAGTTTGATAGTTAATATGATTTTGTAACTTCACTGTATACTTTTGAAATTTATTTATTAACTTATCCTTATCTCAATCTGTCACCTAATCATAAAATACAAGATCTGCTCTTCTGTTGCAAACTATGAAAAGTGTAAATGGTAAAAACCAAATAATTGGAACTTTATAATAAATTATAGAATAGTTGTTATAAATAATAATAGTAATCAGTTAGTTGTTTAAATATCACTAAGTCTTTGCTGTTTAGAACTAATAATCAGCTTTTATTTTGTGAAAAGTAGTGACATTTGAAATGTTTATTATTAATTTTCTTGTTTCACATGATTACCTCTTAATGTTGATAATTAAATTGAATTATTCTAACCGTAACGTATGTGTACTTACCATTGTTTGTGTTGAGGAGGGAAGAGGAGGTTGCAAGATAGAAGCACAAACTAACAACCACAGATGAACTAGGACTTTGACAGTTGCTCAAGGGCTTTTTGTCAACGATAATTGGCGCTGGATAGGTATTCTGATTGAGTCATGGCATTGACGAGACCCTGGCTTAAAATAACTGATTGATAGAACGATAGGACAACCCTGATAGGCCAACTGTAGTGGTGACAGGTACATGAGAATCTCGGACTCTTGTACAAATTCTTTGGCCGGACAGAGGACAGTGTTCCGTTCACTTACGTGAGCCCGGAAGTGCCTCGCCTCACGAATCAGATTCCTCAAAAATTTGTTTTCGTGTATACTGTGTTACTAGGTTTTTTTATAGAACTGTATATTCAAAAATAAAACGGATTGCATCAACACAGTTCACGATGTGGCATATCCTTGAACCTTTATCCCGCTTAAGTCTCGTTTCAAGCGGATTGTAGTAACACTTTGTGACAATTAATTAAAGGCAAAATCTGTATCGTATAGCAGAAGTAAAATAGGTTCTCTTAGTTCTTTGCTTACACGGCTCGTTTCATTACTAACACCAACGTTGTCCGGCTTACGCCGGGTCTAAACACACGATCAGATATTTAAATAATTCAGTTGTTAGGAAAGTTTCGACGCGGTTGAACCGGAAAACGAACATAATTAGTTGAAATAGCTTTTTATTCCTTATTTAAATGCATAAACAATGTATTGTCAAGATGTTTTCTATACATTATCACTGTTGTATATTTACATTACACACTTGAGTAGTTTTCCACGGAAATTACGTTTTTTCTCATGAATACGGTATATTTTAATCAGATATCAGATATTATATTTTTATTAAAAATACAGTATGTATTTATTTTTATAGATAGAGATTTTCGAGGAAACATTTACCGTTGCAGGTTTTAATACGAGTATTTAGTTTATATAACTTCAGTCCTAGGTTTTGATAAAACAGTGTGAGTTAAACCACATTGTGGCGTGGTTATATATACAACTTGTTATCCTGTTTTATATAATGGTATAAATTGTTTATTCTATCTCTTACACTAGGAAATAGTTTTCCAAGAACATTACTTGTAAGAAAAGTATAATCTTCAATTTACGAGCATAAAATTAAGTTTGTATAAACTTCTGAACTTGATATATTATTTTATACAAACTGAAATGTATATAAACTGTATATACAAATAATAAAGTGGTGTACATCGCGTATCAACTTTGGTTCTGACACAAATATACTCTCCAATATACAAATGATAAATATTACTCGAAACGCTTCATTAGTCAGTACACTATTTTGAATTAACATTGTAAAACAAATATTTTACTAGCTATAGGTTTATTTTAATCCGGCAGAGTTGGACATCTGTACTGTAGATCTGTTTCTGTGCCCACCCACGTGAAACAAGAAAAGTACGGGTTCAAGCACCGACCCCTAAGGTATGCCACGTTACATCTGCCAATGGTTACGACACAACATGACACGTCCATTTCCTCTCAAAAATGACAGCTTGAACACGTTTTAATTATCTGAAGAATTGATTAAAGCTAACATATTACTACTAAATAAAACCATATTTAACGAATTCAAGTTTGTCCTTTATTTTAATGTGTTTAACTATTTACCGAAGCTATTTTCCCTTTATATGAGTCTTATAAATACATAACTAAGTGTATAAATTAAGCTATTGCCATATACACAAGTTTAAAGACGAGTAAATAGACAAAGTTATTTTATGGGTATTCACCTTCTGATCATGTGTTATTTTAGTTATTAGCTAATGTAAAAACATGAAATAAATCGGTCCAAATATTAATAACTGATATTCAAATAGACTTTGTGGTACGTGAGCTCTGTGAGCATGTTCGCTGAATAGTTTCTCCTCTAAGTTGCCTCGTGAACTCAAGTTCAAACTAGGATTTTGTCTTGGTATTGGTTGAACTTGATGATTTTACTCTAACTCGTTTATAACTACTGGTGTTGCTTGCTTGTAAAAAGAATAGGATAAATAATATAGCTGGTTATTTTTCACTCAAATACGATTTCAGAAATGTAAACTTAAAAGTGTATTCTCGCCTTTTAATGCATTAAACCAAGTGAACCGCTCATAAGAGAGTATTATTGTAACCTGCTAAATCACCTATTGCCTTTTCTTCAAAGGAGAAAATATCCTAACACAGTAGTAGTGTATTGGAAATCGTATGACTGTTATTAAATACATAATTTATTTTTTAACTGGTACAGGAAACCTTATGTATTATTCATATTTTACGCAAGATAATTAAAACATGAAAATCTATAATCTTCATAAATGTTTCTTGTCATCTTCGTTATTCTAAAATAATGTCTGTATTTCAAACAGGCTTCCAAGATGGCGGTACTGGTTTTTCACAGAGACGACAAAGAAATGCTGAAAAACAATATAATCAGTTAGACTTGTCCAGTCAGTTCTAGATTATATATCTACATAAAAAGGTAGATTACAACTATTCAGGAACAGTTAAGACATTACACTATACCTCAATTTTCTTATGTGACAGGTTAAACCCAATTGAATTTACTTGAGATGAAATATCACACAACAAAACAAAAGATCATGTGTTATATCTCTATAAATAAATACATACACATTCATATGAGCAACAAATTGTAGGAGCATACGGTGTTAATAGCAACAGCCAGTATAGCCGCTAATGTCGTAGCTTAGCTTTGAATGACACTGGCAAACGTGATACAGATTATCAGTATTTTTTAGATGTTCGGATAGGTTATTAATAACGGCATAGATGGTTTTATACAATTCTCAGTAATATACGAATATATTATTTATGTATTAAAGCAAGCGCATTCATAGTGAGTGGGTAAAGTAAAGGTAGGACTGACTTAGTACTTTGATATTGCTCCTTTTATACTGTAAATTGCAATTGAACCATTAAGTAATCTTTTAACTGACTCATTATTATATGATTTTCCAAGTATATATTTCATCTCTTAATAACTTTAACACTTTCTTTCTGCTGATGTTTAGTAAAATAAATTTCAGGCTAGCTTTGAATTGGTTGTCAGATCAGTGTTATATGGCCTTGATATTTATTAAAGAGTTTCAGTATTTTCTGAGTACCTGCAAGACACAACAAGAAAGTCTACGATCCTATCTGACTGACAATTGTCCATTCATACGATCCATTCATGGCAGCGCAATACACTAACAGATTATTTTTTTATTCTCATACTATCAAAGAGCAATCATACTATAAGGGAAAATTCCAGTCGAATCCTCTGTCTTATTAAAAAAAACAATCCGGAAAATAAAATACTGGTGACAAATGCTCAGCTTTGCAACCACTTCCAACATAAACATAGAGGGTTGAATGAGAGTTGCATCAAAAACTTAAAAGAGAAGGAGGTTTTCTACCAACATACTCTCCACATACATCGCTGAAACACAAACAAACTGAAACCTAGTGAATTCTCTTCATTTTCCAAAAGCGCAATCTAACATTAAAATTGTTCCTTGAAGAACAAACTTTTCAAATCTAATTATTTAAAGTGCCAAAAAATTAAATTAATCACTTTTCACTATTTCGATAATATTGATTAAAAAAGCGTCATCTGAAACCGTTACATTGGTAAAATCAGCACTAAATGTTTGTGTGTCAAGAACACAAGTGTTGTAAATATACGTTGTCGACATCGGGTAAACCAGACTAACACGCCAAACACTGATTGATTAATCTGATCACTGATTGAGTGAGTACACTGTTGTAACTGTACCCTTCAGGTTTGTCTGGAACACGTTAAAAATATTTTTGGCTTCAAAATAAATACTTATTACTATTATTTTTAAATAGAAATCGTGATTAACTGAAGCTTAAGTTGAACATGAAATATATAATAAATCATAAATGAGTGATCGTGGAATGTGATACACTTTATGGCAAAAAAGGTTCATCTGGTCAATTTTTTGACGTAGAATTTGTTCTGTGCGCTGGTTTGACTTTGTAGAGTTGATCGCCATACATTGATTATAATTGTTGTGCATTACTAATATCTTATACATACATTTTTTTCGCATTAATGTCTTATTTTTACAACTGAATAAAGACAATAAATTCCATCCTGGAAACTTGGAGATCTATCTTTTCATATATATGGCAAATGTATGAAATTCTGTTAACCTTTCAAAATAATAAATGATCTCAAATTAAATACTTTAGCATTTACAAAAAGTGTAAACATTGACATCCAGTTCCAATGTAGATTAGTGCAACAAAAATTAATAAATTTTAAATAAAGAATTCCAGTGGTTTATTAAAATTTTTACTGTATTGATACAGTACATACACGTTCTCTGGTAAAAATGTGTCCACTTTAACAACATTTTGTGCATTTACTAGATTCTACGCTGGGTATGGGGTTTCTAAGGTTATTTTACTCGGAATGTTACAAGGAATATCAGTGTACTCAAAATATTGTTTGGATGTTCAATGTACGGACCTTTGGGTTTTAAATGAAGATGTGCAGATTTATAATCAAAGGCCAAAAATATGGAAGGACATTGACAACAAAGTAACAGTAGACTATCACTAACACTACTAACTTTGAATTCAAAGAAACAATTAAAATGACTATTATAATTACATACGTAAATAAGGGAACCACCCGTCTTCATCCTCTGGCTCCAGCTGACAATCCGTCAACACCTCTTGCAACTCATCTGCTGTGATCTTTTCACCTGAAACGTAAACTTGCAGTCAATCTGTCATTGTTACTTTAGCGGTAGAATAATTAAATTATCGCATAACATTAAATATTGAAGAATCCTTGGTATTCTTTGCTAGTGGTATTTGTTAATAACTTTTGGATGGAAATCATCCCAACATTCAGTACAATACTAGATAAATGGTAAGTAGACAGATTAAGTACAGTGTGGTCTTGAGACAAACTAAAGTTGAATAACCCTTAAGAAGTCTTCCCTAATAGACAAAAAATCGTTTAAGGTTTTTTGTGTGGGTTTTAAGTTATTTTAGGTATACCAGGCATCCTAAAACGTTCAAAACGTTCATAATGATTTATTTATACAAGCCAACGGCCATTTACAATGTATATATATACACATATATATATATATACATATATATATATATATATATATATATATATATATATATAATAATATTAATAATAATAAACTGCAACATTGTACAACACACAATATTTTTTTAACACACACACACACACACACATATATATATATATATATATATATATATATATATATATATATATCAACAAATATCCATGGGGGAACACTTATAGGACTAAAAATCGCGGTTTTTATATGTATGGGATTTCAACTCTCCAACCTTAAATGTGGAAATGGGGGGTTATAATAAAACGGTATATGTATAACTACATTGACCCACATCTCATTTTAAAGGTCCTTGTAAAAGAAGAACAATGCCGAAAACCATAGGTCTCCAACCCATCCTAAAATTGTGAACTGTTGAACATTATACTAAGAAATACAATACAAATCAACACTTTAGGTAATACACTCACTGTTTGTATAGTTTAATAACACAATTTTATATAATTATTTTGTGTGGTTAAAAACCACGATTTGTAGTCTTATATCGATTTCCACATGTATGTTGGTCGATATATTGTATTTCTGTTCAAAAGTTAGTAGGGGAGGCCCTTTTGGACACCCGGTATATACGCTTGCATATCCAGAATGACACTTCTAGTCAACAAGGATATAGTTAGACATTATCGTTACTCAAACTGTGCACATCGATTTGAAGGTCTAACGAGCAGGAGAGTGAGAATATTATCAAACCTTAAATCTTGAATACTCTAGTTTTAGGATCTCAAGAGATTCCTCAACATGGGAATTTCAAAACAATGTATCAAATACTACATAAAACCTCTTTAATTGATAATTAATGTTTAAAATTTTGGAATCAGATGAATTTGGTTCATAGCTATTTCAATAGTACGCAGGTTACAATGTTATACAAGCAGAACATACAAGTAAATTGCATCTAGCAACGAATTGCTTCAATTTCAATCAGAAACAACTGTTCATGGCAATAGCACCATAAAATTCAGGAACTCTTATATTGAATAGTGCCTAAATAATTGTTACCCTTTGTTCAATAATGAACAAATGGTGTTTATCTCAAACATTTGAGGCTGTCACATTGAACAATTGCTTACTTCTGTAACTGATCTCAATCCTCTGAATAAATTAGAGGTGAAGTCACTAATTAAAGAATTAGATTACCACTAACCCAACGTCAGCAGCATGCTAGTTAGGTCAATCATTTTCATGGTTCCATTCTCAGCAACGTCGTAAATCTTCAGACACTCTACGAAGTCTTGGAAACCTCCTTGGTTCTTATCGTCTCGCACAGCCTCGTATATCTTTAAGAACTCATTAAATGATTTGAAAACCTCCCCTAAAACCATAACCATTGAGTTTTAGAAGGTTTATTTCACCTTATATTGTTTCAATGCGACCATAATGCTAAAACAACAACATAGATTTGTGTTATCTATACAGAAAATCGGAACAGATGATGTTGCATATTATGCACAAGGAAAGGAAAATAAACGTTGCCTTATTTTTCCAACAGAATGCAAAATTTCACTTTAGGAAAGTGAAGCTCTCCATCCTGACGAGTGCTCCGCTAAGAAACCTCACTCGGAAACAAGAACCTTTTATTCTTTTACATACAATTGTATTACACTCCTTTATTAATACTACATTTCATACAAATACACAAAACATTTCACAATTTTCACCAACTTAAAAAGTTTGGCAAATCTAAGTATTAATTCATTTATTGAAACCTCTTCATTCCGATATCTTAGCTAAAACTGTTTAAAAATTTATTACTGTACTGCGCCTATAAACTTTAATGAGGTTAATGAAAAGAGTTTCAAGTATAATTTGGAGATAATTGAATTTGCCCAAGGGAATAATATAAGATGTTAAACTATGTAAAAACACTATTTTACATCTAAAAATATTAATTATAAAAAGATTATATTTATTAATAAATATGCCATCTGTTGTGGAATTTCTGGAGAGTATGTGAGGATCTTAGAAAGAACTTGAAGTTACTGGAAAATTTTGTGTGTGAGTTTGCAAACATTATAATCAAAGAGGTTAATGTGAAAACAGCTTTTACAGAGAATGTATGGCTCTATACATAGCCATAAAATAGTATTTTATTATCATTTCTAATTTTTTACATAAAAATAATGCACTTTTAAATTATAAAAGAATTCATTTAGTATAGTTTACTAATTTCTTATAAAGTAAAAAAATAAAGCCACCATGCTATATATACTACCTCATGAAGTATTTATAAGTAAATAGATGCTGATTTCGAAGTTTTCAACGGACTTATAAATGTTGTTACCACAATTATTATTATTGTTTTATTTTTTACAAATGTATTTTAAATTATTATAAAATACAGTAATGGCTTAATATTTTTGACTCGGTTCTTTTGTTATAAAAATTGATATTGGACATAAAACTTGAATTAGGCCTTGAGGCCTATATAATTAGGTTTTATTCCATCAATAGCCTTAGCTTACCCTAAACATAGATGTATATTTTAAGAGGTTATAATAGAACAATAATAACGGTACGAACATCACACAAATTTAATTAAAGAAAAGGTTTTCGAACAATGAGTTGATTAATTTTTATAACGTGAGCTTTGTCAGAAAACGGACTAAATTATTCAATTATTGATAAAGAAAGCAGAGAATTAATGTGCTACAAGTGGAAATTTTCGTTAAACCGTTCATTTAAACTTGAATATTTTAAGCTATACATGTTCCATGTTTTTGTGTGTACTCAGATTTTAATTTTTATAGGTTGAATAGTTCAACCTATAAATTTAAATATAATTTATCCATTTCCAGACATTTTTGACATACTTGATATGAAACCCCTAGAAAATAATAGGGGACTAAAAATTAGGTAGGTATGTATCCTTTGAATGGATTATATGTAAAATTACATCAAAGAATGAAAAATAATATAATTTTTCAATTCTATTATATTTCATTATAATATAATAGAACATACCCTATTGATAAATCTGTTTTTTAAGATTTGTCAACAGCTAAAGTAGTTTTGATCACAATCATTGAAATTATAACTCTAATATTGAAAACTACCTCTGGTTTCACTGCCCCCTAGGTTGTTCACCAGGTGTATTGTGGGGTTCAGGTTGAGACCGCGTATAGCATTGATGATGTCAACTCCATCTATGAGGTCTTCACTGCTGTATAAATCGAACACAAACCTCACCCCTGAAACAAATTGCAACATTTGCAAGTATTGCCTGTTAATCATATATTTCCCCGTGAAATGTTATTACTTAGGTTACTTGTGTTTAATTAAGGGAATTGTGGTTTTAATACAATATGCGGAATTTTTATTGAGGAAAAATTGTGTGATTAATATTATTAAGTGGGTGAATAATTTTAAATGGTCTACATGTTAGATCGGCCTACCCCACGAATCATGTATTGACCCCATTAAAACACTGGTTTAATAAGGTGCATGTGCATGTGATAGCGTGGTTATGTTATTAGTATGATCTATTTTTAAATTATTGGAGTCATGAACAATCATCGCTTAGCGAATTTGTTCATTAAAAATATTCCATAAAAGACGTTCAAGTTAAATAGCTACAGCTTTTTTATTTTAGTTTTTTAACGAGTTAAAGTAAATGTTATTTCAACTTAATATTTAATTTATTTATTCCTAATATATCATACTATGTTTTTATTATACTTACTCTTACGCTCCTCTTCGTCTGTTTGAATGGACTGAAAAAAAGATATAATTGCTGTTGGTTATAATTGCATACATATTATTCATATCAATACGTAAAACTAAATTAAAACGTAAAACTTGTTTCAATGAGAAGTTAGCATTTTAAAACAAAACGAAACACCTAGAGAACAAAATGAATCCTAGTGCATATTAGGTTATGTCCTAATAATAGCTGGTGATAGTATTAGATATATTTGTCAAATTTCTTATCAATCTAATAAAATAATTTAGTAAACGTAACAAGCGTCTCAAAAAAACTAGTAGCTTTGATTTATAACTTCAACTTCAGAATAATTATTTATTATAGTATTATTTAAATGAAAATGAACAACTAAATCGTTATAGTGCAAAGTAGTAAGAAAATACACTTTATTAACAATTATAATGAGATCATCAAAATACAAATTAATTGGGGATTTGTTTCATTCTATTTGTAAAAAATCCTTAATACAATAAAGTTGAGATAAAATATGATAAAACATTATTATATTTTTATTGTATATGTTTTAATAAAAATCTCTTTTCTAATAATCATTAACTATGTCTACACGGTATATAAGAATCATATGATTTAAACTTATATAATAAAATATAAATGAGATACTTTAAAGTCTGGACATATTATTTATAGTTTTTATTCTGGCTTTAATAAAACTGCAGTCGGACGGACCTTCAATTATGTTTTTTTTTTTTAATTAAAAATAAACATTTCAACTCTAAGAGTAAAACATTACACATTGTGGAGGAGCTTACCATGTCTTGGAAGGAAGCAGTCGGCTGTATAGACTGGCTCAATTCGTAGAGATTCTGGCAAACCTATCCTTGTTTTATTGTAACTTCCCTTCTCCTAACCCAGTTGTACATGGAAAGCATTTCTCACTAGAGTGCCAAATTGAGATCGCTATCGAGGCTTTAAGTGCATTTTACAATTCATTCCCCAGAATGTGGAAGAAAAGTTAGTCTAGTGTTCTTAATGCATTTATTACATTGTAAATTTAAAATAATCCTAATAATAAATGTACTATAGAATAAAATTTAAAGTTCAGTATTGAATCATTGTTTCATAACTGTTAGTATCTAAGATATGTGTGAAGTAATTAACAAGAAGATAGATGCAACATTACAAAAAGAAAGTTTTTAAGTCTTTCCGTTTTAACTCGGTCGTTTCAAGAGATTATGAAAAAAGTGCCTAAGTTGTTAGGCCCGTTCACGATACTCTCCTACAGGTGAACGGCTCGATCCGAACGTAACGAGTATGTATCTCTATGTGTCCTGTGTGTTGAAACATAAGAGCTGCATCGCACAGTGGTGAAACAATACAATTTACAAATACAAGAGGAATTTTACTGCTTATAACTGTCATTTTAAAAATTTTCCTGGATAGTTGGGAAAAGGACTTTTTGCTTTTATTCAACTGTTTTATCAGTAAGTGATTCCCAGGAAATCACCTTTTAACTGATTGTATAATGCCACTCAGGAAATTCTTGCTGTAAACTATTAATCTGCCATATGGCTTCCATATTTTAGACCAATTGTTTTTTAAACCCTATGGGAAAATATCTGTTGAATTAACCAATTAATAAAAATACGTACGGTTAAAAATCTTTTACCAGTATGTATATTCCTTTTTTGCATTCGATACATTAACCAATACAATATATAACAGGAATAACAGTTAGTAGCTCAAACTCCTCGAGCAGAGGTTAGACTTTCACCGCATTGTCCCAAAATTTCCGACTCTCAACTTAAATTTGAACGGTTGAGAATTATCTAATATTTTTTGTGGACATTGCTTAAGGACGTTTTTGATGGATTTATAAATTCCCCTTCTCTCGACCACATTGTGGATTGCAGGGTAACCAATAATTTGTTAGACTTCATATAAAGGTCTGCTAAGACAAACAAAAACAATGATACTAAGGGAACCGACCTTTTTCCACTTTATCCAAGATTGGTATAGTTTTAACCTTGTTAAATCTCTAAATTGGATTCAATGTTTGATTGAGGAAATTTGGATACCTCCAATTTTTGTCATTCTTCTCCTCCTGATTGATTACCTTTATAAATGACTATTTTGGAGTATGAGTAACAGATTTTGATCGTTAAACATGTGTAATACCCTATTGTAATACTTCCAAAGTTGGTTGTTTTGAAAACCATAAAAAACGTTTTCAGGTGATGTTTTACACATCCAAAAAAGAGATTTGAAAATTCTCAATCGTTCAATATATGAAACGGTCGAGGGGTCTTTTGGGACACCCGGTTTAAATCGTCACAGCTCCGGAACACTTAACATCTCTAAAACTGAAACCATATGCAGAGAAACGCAGAAGAAGATGAACAATACAAAATAAAAATAACGAGATATATGCCACGAATATGATAGGCATGAATCCTTTCCTAAGGAGTACTATGTATAAAAGTATCAAACTAAGTACTAAGTACCATATAGAAGTAATATAAAGTACATCGTGTATCAAAATGAATGACCTGATTTTAAAACTCAATATCTATTGCTAAAAATGTACTACAACAATAATATTTATTGCAAAATACTCACAAAATCTTAAAGTTTTAGGTATGTTATTACAAATGTTCTCTATGTCCACCAGCAGCAGCACGAACAACATCCAGACGATAGCTAAATTCCTCATAAGCCTTACACAACGTATCTGCGTTCACAGACCTTATTGCGACAGTTATTTTGTTCTTTAGTTCTTCGATGTCATGAGTTAGAGGGGGTACAATCACTTTTTCTTTCATATATCCCCACAAGAAAAAAGTCGCATGGGGTCAAGTCTGGTGATCTTGGAGGCCAAGAATGAAGGGCACTGTCTCGAGGTCCCGTGCGCCCTTTCCAGCGGTGGGGCAGAGTGATGTTGAGAAGCTGCCGAACATTGTTGTGCCAGTGAGGCAGAGCTCCATCCTGTTGGAAAATGAACCTAAAACTTTAATATTTTGTGAGTATTTTGCAATAAATATTATTTTTGTAGTACATTTTTAGCAATAGATATTGAGTTTTAAAATCAGGTCATTCATTTTGATACACGCTGTATTTGTATACAACATTGTTAATGCTAATGTGTTACGCGATAAAAATTAGACTAATCGGTCGGTTAAACGTAATATAATTGAAAGCGAAGTTCATTCATAAAATAGAACGAATCGGTCAGGATGAATGGTATTATCCATGTAAAGTAAGGGATTTTGTGTCAAATGTTGGTACTGTTCATAATGATTAACAGTAACCATATTAATAGATTCTGCGGTTACCATACGATCCCTCATACTGACCATGAATAACTTTGTAATCTGTCTTAAGTTGATATATTGCCTGATACAACTGCGCGTCGAAGTTGGTTTATTTTAAATTCATTTAACAAAATGAAATATCATGGTTGATTTAGAAATAATACAGCTATTTAAGCACATTGAAATAGTTTTTATTAACACAATTTAATTAATTGAAGAACCGGATCTATTCCAGTTTAAGAAAATGTTTTGTTTTCACACCAATTTAGTTTTTTCAGTGGTTCTTTCAGGCAGCTTCAATTTAGGGTTTCCAGGAAGCTGGCACAGGTCTATCACAGAGACGGCACAGAAACGCTGCAAAAATTTTACAGTTTTTAGTTACATCGTCCTGACAATTAGTTTTGAATCGATATAATCTACGTCCTAACAATTAGTTTTAAATCGATATAATCTATATAAAAGAAGCTTACTGTGTAAAAAAGATCTTACAGATATGTAGTTATTAGTGAGAGGAGGGCACAACTTCCGGAAATTGTAGTAGACAATAAACCAAGGAAAACGTTCAGGTGGGGAATTGTTCCCTATTTCGCTTAGACTATAGCTTGGTATATATCTTTCCATATGTTTTTATATATATATATATATATATATATATATATATATATATAATCAAAGGAACCTTAACAGAAACTGCATAATAAACAATATCATTTTCTATTTCAAAAATTCTTTATTTGAAAGTTTTGAAAATTAAATACCTAAAAACTGTTATTCCTACAACAATTTCACAAAGTAAATGTTATGACAAATATACGGTGATACCACGGTATTTGTTTCAATAGCTTTAAAGCCAAATATGTTAAGTTGTTGGGAATATCTAAACTAAATTTTTCTGTCGATATAAATGTTCTATTTCAATGAAAGATATAGCTGTTAATGATGTGAAAACCACTAATTAAAAATCAGCACTAGTATCTAAGTACTAATGCAGTAGTATACTTCCTCTTGCATGAAAGAATAAGCCCCCAACCACTAATAAGCCGCAACTCTTCTTTGTGCCAAACAATTTAAACGATATAACACTGTTTTAATTGTTTTTCAATAAGCAGTAGAAAATTATCTTGGCAAAATGTTTTAAGAAATAACAGTTTTCAAGGTATTTAGCTTGAAAAACTTTTGAATGCCGCCATACTATTTACACCAAGTGATATTATTGTCAGATTATTTATGGATTGTTTGTTTCTTTTAATGCCTAATATAATTTCATGAAGTTATGCCAATGAGGTTAAATTTAAGAAAGGGCTTTGAGAGCCCAATTTCAATTCAAATAAAGAAGTATTTCATTTTATTTTCCAATATTTCACGGAACTCTTATATAAGAAATAGTAAATGTTTTATATTGAATTATATATTAAATTTTGAAATTTGAAATATTTCTACATAAGGATTTGGCTCTATATATAGATAAATAAATATATATAAATATATTTATTTTATTTTATATTTATTTATGTATATGTATATATACATATAATATATATTAATGAATTTATAATCAACGAACTCTTTGAAATGGATTAATAGAAAACCTTTTTATTTACGAAAGTCTTTTAATATTCAATCAAATTATATGACCAAATAACTTTAATTCATCCATAATAGCTGTGATTGACTTCTTATTTGAGGTACTTGTTTTTCTTAACGGCAATTGCATTGAATAGAACATCATTGTAGAGATATACCTAATATTTAGACATAGGTAGCAATTTGTCTTGACTAAATACTGTTTTATTTCTTAGATGAGTTAACTCCTGAATATATGACGGAGTATAGATTATGTTAATAATGAAAGTAAATCAAAGAAAAGTCGTGTAATATTTCAACATATACTTACGTAGGTACGGAAACCAACCATCGTCATCTTCTTCCTCCAGCTGGCAGTCGGATAACACCTCGTTCATCTGTGCATCGGTGATTTTTTCACCTAAGAATGTTATAATAACGTTTTATATTTTAACTGTATTGATATTATTATGTTTTATATTATATTTTATTAGTGTATTCTACTTCATCACAATCACATTCATAGCAATATAAATAATTATTTCATTCACTGATAAAATATATTAACTAGATACATCTTCAGCACGAGTTACAATTATTTGAAAAAGTAGATATTTAAAAAACCACAGAACATCGACAAATACTGTATACACAATTACATTTGAAACTGAACGAAGTGGAGTTTTGTTAGAGGTTTTTAATATTCAATGTGTCTATAATAATGTTAATCTCAGTAATATTGTTAAGTCCCCAAAAAATAACAATTTAGACACAAATAATGATTAACCATACAGTGTCAAATAATTATACAGTGTCCATAAATTACTCTATCAAACTTCACAATTTAATTATTAAGGTCAACAACATAAGCAAGAAAGCAAGAAATATCATATAAGGTATAGTATTACTACTGTAATGTATTGTAATATTAGTTCTTACCTTGCTTAGTTTACCGTCTGTACGTATATTTGTAGTTTTAGAGAAATATATTATATACATAAATATATTTTTAAATTTAATTGACGTTTAAAGTTAAAACTTTGCTAAATTTCCATAAAATAGTATTTTAGTTTTCAAAATGGCGGCAATACAAAATGTTCAAACTATAACAACTAAAAATCGAGAGTTTAATTAAATTTTCATGTCATATTTCATTTAATGCCAATATCAAAGTGCGGAGTATAGTAAATTAATGTATATTTTACAGTAAAATATCTTAAATAAATAATTATACAACTTATATTTATTTTTTACTGGTTGAAAATATAGAAAAATTTATTTTTATTATCATTGTTAACTATATTGAAGCTATTGTTTGGGTGTTCCTGTATCAAGTCATATGTTCATTGGACAAAACTGATTCAAATAAATAGAGGAATTTCGTTTTTAGAATATGAAAAAAAACCTTGAAGGTATGAAGTAATAGATTTAACAGTATGAAGTCCTCATTAAACATGTGAAAAGTTTAAAGTTTACAGTATCATAGTTAAAATTATAGATCATACATTATTTTCATAAATATCTTGAAACCTAATATATTCAGACTTCAAGATAAGTAACGTGTCTATCCATAGACAAATATCAAACAATTTCACTTTTAATGTTTCCAAAGGCAACCTTGAATTTTGGGTTTTTATAATGGGTGATAAATATTTTAGGAATTGGTTCAAGACCATTTAAACAAGAAAATACGTCACTGGATTGATGTATTTTTGTAAGTCTGCCTGTCCATATATATCAGAAATCAGAATCTCTTTATTTACAAAATCACAAGGAAATGTAATGGCATCAATTTTACAAAGTTTATGATCTTGAGGTTTCTTGCTTTACAGATCAAATTAAATCAAAAAATTCTTGAGTTGTATATATTGGTTGCTCTATCAGCCAGCTTTGTAGTTGTCTGTGAAGATCTTAGATTCCCTCTTAGGCGTTTCAAGAAATCTGGCAGCGAGTTGTAGAATCTCTGCCCCGCATAAGATGGCTTTTTTGTGTACTTGGTGGTATGGTGCAAGGGAAGGTGGTACTCCAAAGCTCTTCTTGTGTTGTAGGAGTGTATATCCTTACCCCTAGGGAGTCCCAGTTGGTCCCCATGCACAACCACTGCATGTATGTACATGGCTGTGACCGTTAGGATCTTCAACGATTTATAGGCTTCTCTGCAGCTCTCTGTTGGGCTTAAGTCAGTTAGTGCCCTTACTGCTTTTTTCTGGAGGACAAGAAATCTGTTTAGATTCTGTTCAGATGTCCCTCCCCACAGAGTTATCCCATAGCGGATGTGGGATTCTACTAGAGCGTGGTATGCTGCTTTAGCTGCAGCAAAACCTCCTATCCACTTCACTCTTCTAATAACATAGATTCCTGAGCTTAGCTTTTTACTCAGTAAATCCACATGACTAGTCCATGAGAGATCTGCATCTATTGTTAATCCTAGCAGTGTTGCTTGTTGGTCAGTAGAGATGTTAGGAATGTCGGGTATGTCATCTTGTCTGCGACTAAAATTTATATGTATCGTCTTTTTAGGGTTGATAGCTAAATCGTTCTGGAGGCAATATTGAAGTGCTTTGTCAGTAGTTGAGGTAATGTTTGTGACCAGGTCTTGTGAATTGTTACTTTTGATAATTAATGTAGTGTCATCTGCATACATTGTTGCCTCTATGTTGTCATTTTTAATAAAACTGGGAAAGTCATTTGTAAAAAGCACAAACAAGAAAGGACCAAGAACAGAGCCCTGGGGCACTCCTCTTTTTACTGGTAGTGCATTTGATCTGAATGTAGATTTTCTGCCAATAAATGTTTTTTGGACCTCCACAGACTGTCTACGGTCATTCAGATAGCTAGCTACCCAGTCTCTTGCCTTCCCTCGAAATCCCAAGCCAGTCAGTTTTTGCAGTTATATCGTGGCCCAAACAGTCGAATGCCTTGCTATAGTCCAATAACACTGTTGAAACAAGGTTGCTTACTTCCAGTTGTTGATCTGTAATAGATTCAACTATGTCTGTTATTGCACTTATGGTTGATCTTCCTTTAAGGAAACCATGTTGGTTTTTGGTGAATAGATCATGCATTTCAAGGTGATTCAACATTCTTGTTAGAGCAATTTTTTCTATTATTTTAGAGAAAGTTGAAGCCCGTGAAATAGGTCTGTAATTTTTTGGGTCTGTAGTAGATCCTTGTTTGAATTTCGGATAAATTTTTGAAATTTTGAGAGCAGAAGGAAATTGGCCTAAACTGAATGATTTGTTAATAATATAGACCAGTAGTGTTACTAATTGATTCGCACAGAGTTTTATAGCTTTAGCTGGAACTTCATCTATGCCAGAAGATAGTGTAGGTTTAAGGGTAGCTATTGTCTTCAGTACTTCATTTTCATCAGTTGGAGTTAAAGTAAGGGGGGTGATAATTGAGTTCTGGTTACTGTTCAGAGGAGTTACAATAACTGGGTTGTGTAGCTGATTTCGGCTTTCTTTCAGTGTGGAGTCAGCAATTTCCACAAAATATTTGTTAAGGTGATTAGCAATGCGGGTCGGATCCTCTTCTATATTCCCATTCACTTTCTAATCGAGTAAGGTGGTCCTGCTTTTTCTTACATTGCTTTTCTGCATTGATGACATTCCAAAGAGCCTTTGATTTGTTACTTGATTTATTTATGAGTTCTTCTGTGCTGTTTAGTTTGAGATGTCTGAGTTTGTTGTCATATTTTCTTTTAGCAGATACCATTGTATCCTTGTCACTTGGGTTTCTTGTCATCTCATACTTGTAAAAAGCTTTAAGATATTCACCTTTCAGCTGATTAGCCTCATCATCATAAACTAATTTTGGCTTAGAACTGTGTTTAAATCTGATTCTTTTCTTTGGGCATGCATAATCTAAAGTTCTTGTCACAGCCTTTAAAAATTCGTTGTAAGCTTCTTCAGCATCGTTAGCCTTGAGTACACAACTCCAGTCCTCATTTACAAGCTCACTTTTGAAGCAGTCAAGGTTTTCTGTATTAAATTTTCTGTTAAAAGAACTAGGGTTTCTTCTGGTATTTTCTAGTGTAGTTGGAAGGCTGCATATTTGACCTGTGTGGTCCGATATTCCGGCTTCAACTATTGTATAGTCCATATTGCCGTGTTGAATGTCTGTACAAATGCAGTCAATAGAGGTCTTTGATGTTGCCGTTATTCGAGTAGCTGGGAGGGGAAGTCTTGTTATTCCATAAGAAAGTAATTCTTCTTCAAAGATCTTGTTGTCGGAGTTTAATTTTAATCTGTCGATATTGACATCTCCCATTATTACCAATGATTTGTTTTCTGCATGCGTTGTAGTGAGAATTTCTGATAGAATATCCATGGCTTGATTAACTGATCCGCTTGGTGGTCGATAGATTCCTATTATGTAGATTGATTGGTTTACTACATTTAGTTTGACCAATGCAGATTCGCATTCGCCTTCCAAGCAATGGTCAGATATATCAATCTCTTCTGCATTGATATTTGAAGTGTCTGCCAAGTATATAGCTACCCCCCCTAGCTTATGATTGCCTCTACTGAAGTGTGCTAACAGTGAGTAACCTGCAATGTTTGTAAGTTTAAGGTTGTTAGAGTTGAGACCATGTTCCGTTAAAATTAGTATTGTAGGTTCAGCGGAGCTTAAGAAGTGATTCAGTCGTTCCACCTTTTTTTAGCCCTCGTACATTTTGGTGACAGATTGTTATTGTTCTTCTTGTTTTTCTTTGTATTTTGGAGGTGCTCCTAAAAAATGATCGATTCCAGTAGAAATTTCATCTGATGAGGTTGCCGCTTGCTGCATATCCTTGTCTCTTCCTTCCCGCGCTTGTGGGTTTGAGCTGTCGTTGTCTTGTGCTGGTAGGGAAGTACATCCAGGGTCTTGATGAACAGTCTGATAAGGCAAGACTGAAGAGCTTTGTTTGTGGATTACCTCTTTGTAATAGTCTATGTTTTTCACATAAAAGTCTTCCACACTCTCATTGTCAGCGCGTAACTTAGCTGTCATTGGCGGAATTCTCTCTTTGGGAATAAGCTTTTCTGTTAAAGTTTTGTATCCTGATATTTTTCCTATATTGGGAATGGGAGTTATTTTATTTGTGTTTTCTGGCTGGTTTGGGGGGTTTTGTTCTGACTTACTCTTGACCACTTGTAGTGAGATGCTGAAGTGATTTCTCCTATTTTTGATAGAGGGCTGGCTCTTATTCAGAGGTTGGGGCCGTTTACATGTTTTATTATCAGTATTTGTGTAGCTTTTTGAAAGTGTGCTGGGTGTTGTATTGCTATTTGATTTTGCTACTAAATGTGATTTACTTTCAGCTATTTCGATTTTTAAGGTTTTAATTTCTTCCTCCAGAAGATGTTGTTTCGATTTTACTTCAGCTAGCTCAATAAAAACGGTTGTGTTGTCAGGCATAGGAGTAAGAGTATTGATGTTTTGTTCATTTCCCTTTTGGACAGTTTGAGTTTCAGAGTTGGTGTAGCTTGGAGATTCTTTATCTGATTCTGATGTCATATGTTTTTTTTAGGTTTCTTTGTAAAGCAAAGATGTTTTTCTCTAAGTTGTCAATTTTAAGTAGATATTCGTTTATTATTTGATTTTGCTTTCTGTCATTTTCTTCAAACATACGCTGCATGTCTGAGTGTATTTGTTTTTCTTTCTTTGAATTATTATGTAATTCTTCTATTTGGCATAGAAGTTCTTCAATTTTTGAGGCAGATATTTCTTGTTCTCTTTCTAGGTTTTCAGCTTTTTCCTCAGCAATCGTTAGCTTTGATTCCAGTTCAAAATTTTGTCTCTTCAGTGAATCATTTTCCTCTAGCAGTGCTGTTCCAATTTTAGCTGCCAATGTAAGTTTTTCTTCTTCGTTTTCTGAGTTCTCTAACAGGTTTTCTTCTGTTAAGCTCTCTTCAAGATGTTTTACAGACATGCTTAGAGCATCTTTTTTTTGTAGTTGCAATCTTCATTTTGTGTACTTATGTCACTTGCTTCAGCTGCTACACTTTCCTCTGCTTCCTTCAAGGCTTTATTGAATTTGCTATTTCTGAAATTGTCAGTCCTTAGTCTTCCGTGTATGTGTTTGTATTCCAAGTACAGACAAGCATCATTATCCTTTATAGTAGTCGTCTCCTGGGTTCCAAAGAATTTTTTACATCGTATTTTGCTTGCTGTTTTTTCTGTCCAAAATACATTTACAACTCGGGCAGGCCAGTAAGGATAACCTTTTATCTTAGGCAAATACCTTGTCTCCTTTATTGAACTTGGCTGCCATATTAAAACCTAAGTAAAAAGGTCTGCTGTTCCTATTGTCAATAAAATAAAAATGAGGTTGAGGTGGACAGTTTTTTAAGCTTGGTTTGACTGATTCCTATTGTCAATAAAGTAAAAATGAGGTTGAGGTGGACAGTTTTTTAAGCTGGGTTTGACTGATTCCTATTGTCGATAAAATAAAAATGAGGTTGAGTTGGACAGTTTTTTTAAGCCGGGTTTGACTGATTCCTATTGTCAATAAAATAAAATTGAGGTTGATGTGTATATTGAATTGATGTGTATAGTTTTTTAAGCTTGGTTTGACTGATTCCTATTGTCAACTGGATGAAAGTGAGATTTTAGTGTCAATTAGTTAAAAGTAGAGTTGGATACTATATTATGATGACAATATCCAAGGTAGTAGAAGTACAGCAGCTGTGCTGTAGGTCAGCGCTGCCAATGCTGACACAGTGTCTGGGGACAGTGGTCGGGTGTTCCAGTTACATGTGGCAAAGCAGCTGTCTGCCAACGCTGTATGATGTGGAATGTAACAACACTGTGACGTCACTGTTAATAATTAATTAATTAATTTTAAGGATATTAATCCATCAAGTGTTTTTATATCTTAATCTTGAAAGCTCAAAATTTTATAAATTTATTGAATCTTGTGTAAAACATTTGCATAATCTTCTTGGTTTGTCTTAATCTTGAGAGTTTAGTTGCTTGTCAGTGTTGCAGTATTATTAAGTTTTCATCTCTTATTCAAAGTTTTTATGTTTTGTGAAGGATTATTGGTTTGTTGACTTACATTACACAAGTAAATAAAATTTTGTTGGATTATTACCACTTAAATACACATCTATCTTGGAGCTCATTTCACTTGACTGTAGTCAGTCAGCCATGTTTTTGAGGTTATAATATATAAACAATGGTATAAAATATATTTTTATTCGTCAACGGTTTAAACTCTTAGTTTGTGCACTTGTCATTAAATTAGTTAATTAACTATTCATACAGAAAAACATCATTGTGAAAAGAAATTTCTTCTCTAAACTTTTAAAATAATTGCGGTATAAAACATCATATGCTACGTAAATTAAAAATATTATCATTCAGCTCAATAAAATAAATATTAATAGACGATCCTATTCGTAGTCGGTAGTAATATTATTTGAGTGTAAGATTAAATTCAGTAATGTCAGTCTGATCAATTTTTTTTAAGTTTAGGAAAATCTACTAAGATGCTGTCTTGCTTGATACTCAAGCTGATTCAAGAGCTCGTGTATTCAAGTGTAATTGGAAAATAATACTTCCTCATGGTATTCTAGATTATAGCATACAAAATATTATTGCGTAATTAAATCTTCTGTATTAAATATATAAATTTAGATCTTAATTGATGAATGGTGAATTTACGAATACATCCAAGTTAACTTCCAGCATATATAATCTCTAGTGTTTTGAATAAATAAAACTTTAGATATACTATATAATCCATAGTTAGTGTAAAGTTTGAAGATATTCAACATTCTGGGTTTCTGGTTTACACTACTTTTATCGTAATTGCAAATCGCTATGATACGTAAACCCTTTGATTTAAAATTGAAACTGAAGATTATGCCATAAAACTCAATCAGATTATTCTCTAATTACTTTTTTTGGTACGCATTAAACAAGAAAAAATTAAAAATATATAATAAAATAATACTTTATATTTGTTGTTTTTTGAATTATTTGTACATTGGACTATCTATAAAAGAAAATCGCCCACACTTTGTATAACGCCATATTTGACCAAACCATATACACAATTTTATACAATTTATAATGCAATTTTGTATCTAACATCTATAATATCCATTCTTTAGTAAGGTAACAGAGTAGCGAAAAAGTAGTAGAAGGGTACAATCTTGGCTTGTATAGAATTCATGAATTAGTAAGAGTTTAATCATGCACACTAGTGTCATTATTGTTATTATGAATAATACTTCTCTTTGATACTGGAATTTTCTCTAAGGGAAAGAAATTCCCTGAGTTCCAAAAACGTACAATTAGTATTGACATATTCGTACTGATTCAGAGTATGAAGCAAACTCATGCTAAATGATGTGTAGTAAAAAAAGATTTTAAAAATGCATTAACATTTGAACTCATTCAAACTTAACTTTTTAACTGCAGTTTTAACTCAATTTGTCTAAAACTTCTTATCATTTTTTAAACGTTAACATTATAAAAATTGGGTGTTCAAAATTTAAAAACAGTTTGTAAAACAACCTTGTTATTTATGGTTTTTGTATAATTCCTTTACAAATTTAAAACAGATACACATAATGTATATAAAATTCCAGATATACATTGGAGCTAATATTTTTTCTAACAGTGGTATCAGTTTTCAAAAACCATTGCTTCTTTTCTTATAAGATCCTTAATTTTTTTTCGTTGCAGGCTGTGATGGGGTTCCTATCTTACACGTTTATGAATGTAAAATACTGAACTCCAAACCCTACTTATTTAGAAACCCTTAGTAACTGTGGTCGTATAGTAAATATTTTTAGTTTCCCCTAGCTGTAAAACCTTACCGAGTGTCACCAGCATGGAAGTAAGGTCTACGAGTTTCATAGTCCCGTTCTCAGCAATATCGTATATCTTCAGACATTCCACGAAATCAGAGAAACCTCCTGAGTTCTTGTCGTCTCGCACACCCAAGTAGATCTTCCAGAAATCGTCGAACGAGTACTTCACCTCTCCTTAAAAAAGAAGCGAATTTAGAACAGGCCAACAAGAACTAAATGTACCATGTTAATGATGCATGCAAAATTTTAATTTGGCAAATCCATTTGTAATATTTTGAACTAAAAAGTTATTTATCAAAATACATCATTGTGTTTCATTGTTATGAGTAATTTCAAATGTATGCTGACTACTGCTGCTCTCTTAGATTATTTCATGTCAATTATTATTATGCCCAGAAGAAATATTAAATTTGTATTTCGACACTTTACCACTGACTTCTATTAACCTATGATATTACATTCGTTCAAATGTTGAACATTTAAAATGTAAACGTTCTTAAATTTATTTAACACTGTATAGTTGACGTCTATACCCTAGTGAGTAAACGAGATAAATTCGCCGAAAATTACCTAAAAATCACTGTCTTACTGTTATTACTGTTACTGTTTAACTTAAAATTTGTTTTAAGTGGGTCAAGCTAAAATAATAATATTGCTTTTGAAATATTACAATTTTTATTTTTAGTCCATTAGCGATTCTCCTAATTTAATACCTACCTATACTAGTGCTACAAAACGATTTCATTTTAGAGGAAATTCGATTTCTCGAAAAGCAAAGAATATTTACTCGAGTAATTGCAAATCGGCTCTCGCAAAGAATTGTCCCTCTTCTCTCGGATTAAATAGGACTACTTTTGGTTTCAAATGATTTCTTTTATTTTATATAAAATTACATTTTTGAAGAGAATTTTTTAGAACCTTTTATTTTTCGTAAAAGCGACTATCTTTTTAAGGACCTAAAATAATTTAATAACTAAAAAAATAACATTTAACTAAATCGCTAGAACCTTTTTTTAATATGAATATTTACAAAAATATAAAAAATTTATCACATTTTTCGTTTTACTATGATCGTTTTTTAGGAAATATCGTTACAATAATTTAATAACATATATTTTTCAATTATGTAAAACTTTTGGGCTATATATTGAACCGTTTATGGATAGTTTTAATTAAAAAATATCTGAAAACACTAGCGGATAACACATACACGCCATAATTAGCGATATCGTTTTACCCTTTGTGTTTACTTACATACTGCCCTGTCATTTATAACTTGCACACAACCAATAAAATAATTGTGTGTGTGTTAGAGAACCCAACTTTTGCAATAACGTTTTTGCATGAAAAACAGTACAATCTCCTTTACTTACTGTGTTAGATAGTGTATTAATATGTTTTACTATGATCCACGTACAAGTGGATCAGAATAGATGTTTAATTAAATCATTAAGTTGTTTTTAAGCTCTGGCCGTATAGAAATGCTATGAGCAAAACCCTTTTGAGTTTTTTTCTTTTAAAACGCCACGTTTATTAAAAGATAAAAATTGTATTCTTTTAAACGCAATATGGCTTACAGTGTATATAACGTACCTCTGTTGTCGCTGCCGCCTAAGCTGTTCACCAGCTGCATGGTAGGGTTGAGATTGAAAGCCCTGAGGGCATTAATGACATCTGCCCCATCTATGGTACTGCCATCATCGCTGTAGACATCGAACACGAACAGCAGCCCTGAACAGGGGGTTATAACGTCCGTAATCAGTATATTTCCTAATTTACGTGTCATTTCAACATTACCACAAATCCATTCTAAGGTTACAAAAGAGTCAGTACAAGATGATGAAAAACAAAATGGTCAGTTAAAAAAGGTGAACCGCTGTATATACTAGAACACCAATAATTACAAATAAATTTTTATCAGCTGAACACAAAATTATCATTTAATGGACTGTCTAAAATTCAAGAAGTTTTTACAAACAGCACAACACGTTACGTTCAAACTCTAGTTTAGGAATAAAAATGTACAAGAGGGTATCAACAATTTTCACACTTGTTAATGTTCTACCTTTCAAATCACATGTAAGTTTTTATATTACCTGGAATATAGGTATAATGGTTTTATGATCTTGCTTCTTATATCACACCATGTGTTTTATCGTCACAACAACTCAGAAGAACAATTTTAAGTTATTAAAATTACTACCAAATCATGGAGCTCTTTATTTCACCAGTAAACAAACTGTTTAAACAAATTGTTTAAAGCATTCTATACTTTCATAATATAACTTACGTTTACGCTCGTCCTCTTGGGCCTGAAAACAAATTAACTTGTTTAAACAAATTGCATTCTATACTTTCATAATATAACTTACGTTTACGCTCGTCCTCTTGGGCCTGAAAACAAATTAACTTGTTTAAACAAATTGCATTCTATACTTTCATAATATAACTTACGTTTACGCTCGTCCTCTTGGGCCTGAAAACAAATTAACTTGTTTAAACAAATTGCATTCTATACTTTCATAATATAACTTACGTTTACGCTCGTCCTCTTGGGCCTGAAAACAAATTAACTTGTTTAAACAAATTGCATTCTATACTTTCATAATATAACTTACGTTTACGCTCGTCCTCTTGGGCCTGAAAACAAATTAACTTGTTTAAACAAATTGCATTCTATACTTTCATAATATAACTTACGTTTACGCTCGTCCTCTTGGGCCTGAAAACAAATTAACTTGTTTAAACAAATTGCATTCTATACTTTCATAATATAACTTACGTTTACGCTCGTCCTCTTGGGCCTGAAAACAAATTAACTTGTTTAAACAAATTGCATTCTATACTTTCATAATATAACTTACGTTTACGCTCGTCCTCTTGGGCCTGAAAACAAAATAACTTGTTTAGAAGGAGTATCATTACGAATACGTAGTTGTTAAATAATGTAAATTTTTTGTTGTACGTAGAATTATAAAATTGACATCTAAATTTGCAATTATTAAAGTAGTTGGGAAAATAATATAGATATTTGTTTATACTACTTGATATAGACCCGTAAATACACATTACATTATGAGAATACAAAATTATATTATGTAATTTTAAAAATAACGTATTCGAGGACTCATAGCTTTCTTATCCTGGGAATTTGTCATTAAATCTTTAAATTTAACATTTTTGTAACCTTTTGAGAAACACTTATTACCCTTACACTTATAGAATAATCATAATAATTTCTTGTTAATTATTTATCTTACAGATTAAGATTAACAAAATAATCGTAAAACTGACTGAATATAAACACTTAAAGTATGTTTTAATCTGAAGTTATAATCTGGTTTACACCAAATTTGGCCATTTTGTGGCGGTTCTTTAAATTATCGTAAGAAATCACAATTTGCTCAAATAAAAATGAACATACGATGAAATACCACAAAAATCCAGCACAATACAAATCCGACATAAGAAAATAGGATGGAATATAACGATAGCACCTTACCATTTCGCTTGATGGGGGTGAGGCTGGTTACTCTAGCAAAAGCAAGGCGATTCTGTCGAAAAACCAACTCGGCCGGCCGTTGGTTTTATCGAGCTTAAGCGCTTCAGTAAACTTAGCTAATTGCTTGGCCCGGTCTGATCTAGGCTCTGATTGGTTCGACCAGAAACGATCGCATTTTTGTCGTATTCGGGTGCCAACTTCAGGAGTGATTTATTCAACCCTAATCTGACATTTACTTTCATCTTACTAAATTTACATTGTTACCGGAGATCAAGCGGTGTTGTTCCAAAAACATCCTTTGTACAACTTAAACCTTCCTGTATTAAGGTACCGTCACGTCTTAATAGTCAGTGACTTATCAGGATGACACGCTACGGCGTGTCATCCTGATAAGTCACTGTTTTACCGAAGATCAAGCGACGTTGCTCCAAAATCTGTCCTCTGCATAACTTCAAACATAGTTATCTTGAGTCTCCACGTGAACCTCTGTTTAAGTCACCGTTTTACCGGAGAGCAAGCGACGCTTCTCTAATCTGTCCCCCGCTTACCTTAAAACCTCGTTGACCTGAGTTTCCAGTGAATCTAAGGTATACATACACCGTTTTTACCGAAGATCAAGCGACGCTTCTCTAATCTGTCCCCCGCTTACCTTAAAACCTCGTTGACCTGAGTTTCCAGTGAATCTAAGGTATACATACACCGTTTTTACCGAAGATCAAGCGATGCTTCTCTAATCTGTACCCCGCTTTACTTCAAACCTCGTTGACCTGAGTTTCCACGTGAATCTAAGGTACACATACACCGTTTTTACCGAAGATCAAGCGACGCTTCTCTAATCTGTCCCCCGCTTACCTTCAAACCTCGTTGACCTGAGTTTCCACGTGTATCTAAGGTATACATACACCGTTTTACCGGAGAGCAAGCGACGCTTCTCTAATCTGTCCCCCGCTTACCTTCAGACCTCGTTGACCTGAGTTTCCACGTGAATCTAAGGTATACAGGTCACCGTTTTTACCGGAGATCAAGCGACGCTTCTCTAATCTGTCCTCCTTTTCAAACCACCTTTAACTTTTTGGCGTACATGGTATTAGCTACACTGGAGTAAGTGTTATGTACTAAAACATGGGTGTGTGGCCGTGCTAGAATCAAGAACTTTCGCTGCTAAACAACCGCACGATTGTAATGGGTATAGTCAAAGCCTATAATATTACAAGTTTGCTACTTAAAATTGATAATATTGACAATAATAATACATATTAGTATCAAATAAATCATTTAACACGTAAACAATATATTCAAATCCACAAACATAATTCTAACATAATATTCAATAAATACTACATGCTGTATTGCCTAATTGTTTAAAGTTAACTAAGGTAAAAGTCTAGAAATGAAATTCAGTCTCTGTTAGAAACAGATTTATTATACTTTATTATCTACTACGGCTTAATGGGTCAGTTATTACTATAACGTCTTAGCTATCAACTCTTCTTTATACATATCAGTGGATAGCATGATTCCCGTACAAATAACAATGTTACTCTAAATGAAAAATAAATATGTACTTTACACCTACAACTTGGATGAATCGTGGAAATATGCCTATAATTGGACAAAATCTGACACAGCTACTGTTATTTGATACGTTGGCTGTTATCTGTTATTTGATACGTTGGCTGTTAAAATCATCGGAAAGCGGATTCACTTGTAAAATGATCACATGTAAATCGTACTTGATTGGAGGGCGTCATTGATATAATACATACTATAACATATCCATACTACAAAGCACCGTTCTTGGTACTGAGTGAATGACAGGATTTTAAGGTGTTTCACTGTATCTTTGCCATATGACATGTCTTGGACGCTCGCCCAAGAGTTCTGACCTCGATCATATAATTTTGCTACTGTGTTTCTCCCTATCGTAACGACTTTTCTCTTTACTATATAAGTTAGTTTGTCATTGATCCAGTGTTTTCCTATGAAATCAAGATCTAAGGGTAATGGAAGGTAAGGATCCCATACTTAATTAATTGATTATTCCGGTAGTTTAGGCATTGTGTACGATATAACTTACCGCAGGCACTTTGGCGTATGATGACCATAGAGCAAACAGCAACTAGGGACCCATAAAAGCCTTTAGTGCATCAGTGGTTATTTCTTAAATGTGAAACTAACTATTTTTCAGGATGAAGATAAGATCCGAAGAAGCATATCGTACTTGACCTTGTCGTTCTCAAGCATTTCAAGCTGCTTTTCTTAAAGCATATTTTTAAACTGTAAACAATTTCAGAGTATTTATTTCAAGGTCTTAAAATTTTTTTACCGTTACTTGCTATTTATTTGTACACTCTTCAAATACAATCATTCATTGACACAATTACAACAGTGTAGTTTTGTTTCGGAGCTCGGATTTGTTAAGATATTGTAATTATTTTTTAGTGTAGGAAAAGTTGTTGGTGCTGGAAGACAAATTAATATGTGTGATAAGTAGGTAGTGAGGGCAACGTTAAGCCGCCATCCGATCAGAAACGTTTCCTGCAACTGTACCTCCTATAAAGGCCCAAAGCAATCCTCAAGAGCCCTCCTCTGCAGAATAAAGACTGTGTTAACATCAAGTTGATAACAGATACCTCAGAATATTATATAGTACACCAATCTCGATTCAAACATTCCAAAGTAAGAAAACGTTTTCTGGTATAAAATCAGACAGACATGGCAGAGAGCAAATATTTTAGAGTTAAATCTTTTTGGCATGATGAATTGATGTGACCTTTCCACCCAAAAATCCTGACGTGCAAGTACACATACAAATTTTATCAAATCAGTTTGATTAATTTGTAATCCAAGCATTTGAGGAGGTTGTTTTAATTTCGTCAAGAATGAGACGAACTTTGTTTTGGGTGAATTGTAAAGTTTAATGAAGTTTAAGTGAATTGTAACTTACTTAACTAAAACCACGATTGCAATTTGACAGAGAAATAAAATGTTTTTATTGAGAACTGTTGGATTTTCGTGATTAAGTATACTTTTATTATCAGCGTAAATGGTGGCGGAAAAAAATTATATATTCCAGGTTAGATTTCAGGCAAACAGATAAATCTTATATGAAAATTTGAAATAGAAGAGGACCCAATATTGAGCCTTGAGGACCTTATGTTTTTCAGTAGAGAAATCCGACCAATAAGGCTTGCCTTTATGACTTAGTTGAACACATTGAATTCGTCCCACAAGAAATTATTTTAGAATAATACCGCAGATTCCAAGACATTCTAGTTTACTTAAGAGAATTTAATGGTCAACAACGTCAAATACTCCACCAAAAATAACCCTAAATCATACTGCTTGGACTCAAACGAAGATAAAATATGTTTGGTAACCAAAGTTTTTGCGTCATCGGTTCATAGGCTTCGCCTGAAACCAAACAGCCAAGCAAGCAGATATCGCATTTTGAAATCGAATCATACAATATCCTGAATACAATTTTATCAAATATTTTTGATATCACTGGTGTAATTGATATTTGTCTGTAAGAATTTGAGTCGGATGCAGAGTTACTTTTATAGATAGGGATTGTTTTGGAGATTTTAAAGTCAGTTAGAAAAATCTCACGAGTTATTTAATTATAAAAAATAAAATTTAAAACATGAGAAAGTTTTTCAAATATATTCTTTAATAAAAGTGAACCAAAAATCGTACTGTTCGTTGCTTAATGAATAATTGCTTCAAACGCACTGTTATTTTTAATTAACTGGGATACAATTGTATGAAAGTGAACAGGCATACATGTTAGTGGGCGTTGTTTTTTTAAAGTATCAGCTACATTATAAGCGAGACTATCTTTGATGGGCCACGAATTATACCCACCTACTTCCAGCTCACACACTCCATGGTCACCCTGTCAACTAGTCAACAATAGTATATTTAATAACTCTTGACTTTTGAGTCGTTGAATCGTTTCCTATGCTGTTTCTTAAGTCACCTGTATGTCTACGTGTCTGGTTAACATGAAAAATATAATAGCATCGACCTCTCTTTATTGCGAAGAATTTCTTGGATCGACCACTTTGAGCATGAACTTGTTTTTGAACGGACTTTAATAAAAGGAAAGAGTAACAACGATATACATATCCCATGCTAACAGTGAAGGCTACACGTAGAAATTGTGAAGAGGAAATTTAAATGAAAATAAAACTGCATAACAAGCATAATCAAGCAAAATTATGACAAAAAAAACGGCAGTAATTTCTAAAAATCTTCAATAAAATGAACTTCACCTGATTATTTTCATCTTATTCACAATATAACAAAATACTGTCAAAGAAAACTACATTAAATACCTAAATAAAGACGACTATGTGAATACTAAAATTATGAAGTTTATTTTTTCACTTCATAAATTTTCTCCAATCCATGCTAGAATTTTATAAACGAGGAGGCTATCGTCAACCACCTTAGAAAATCGTTTTTCTTTCTGGCTCTTTAGGCGATTATTCTGTTATGAACTGGACGGTTCAAGAACTTAGCTGTATGTACAGAACTTTCCTGCTTTAAAATTTGCAAATAACTGTGGCATCGCAAATTATTATGGTTTTCGGGATTTTTGAGTTTGTACTTAGCCTATAAAAGTTTATACTTAAAACAGTTCTCAAAGCTATTGAAGTGTTAGTATTATAGTACAAGACACATAATTGTAAGACTGGTCTTATTTACTACTACTGTAAAGAGATCGTAATTTTCATGCTTAGATACGCAAGATCTTCTATACTCATGCTAAGTATAATATATGCTAACAATATATTACAGGCCTAAGTGAATTTAAATATTAGTTTATTTGCCACAACGCAGGCTTGCAATGATATGTATCGTATTATAGTTCCCATCAGTATTTTATAGTCAATAATTAGTTTCTTAAGAATAATTTTAATAGTTTCATTTTTAAGCTAAAGAGGTTTAATCGTAACTATCTACAATGCTATATTTTCAGTATATTGATTGATACATAAAACCTTTTAGTATAGCATTTACCTTAATGAATAATATTTTTAAATGTGTCCTACACTTGCGGAATTTAGCAAATATTTAGTAACGTACCGTATTGTATGTGTACACGATGAGATTACTAAGATTACTCTAAAGCCTTTCCGTTACTTTAGAGTAACGTAAAGGCAAAGGTCGCTTGAAAGAAAGGGTAAACTCAACGATTTTATGGGATGTATATCCATATGGCATGTAGCTTTGGCCATTTCTTTGTTTCAAAGGGTATTTTGGAAATAAACTTACAAAATGTTCCAAAATATGACACATTTAAAAAATAAAACTTCTATTAACATACATATATTTTCATGTTTACCTCTGGTTGTTTTTTTATGCATAAGCCATATAGATTCTGATAGCTCTGATTCGAGTAATTATTGAAGAAAAATCACCCATTTAACAAACTCGATTTCTTCTTTACGTAATGTTTTCATTTTATGGATTACTTTTTTCTATATTAAACCTACCTAGCACGTTTTTTTTTAATATGTGATGGTAAGGAAATAAAAAGCAACAATTATGACAACGAATTTATTTGTAAATATGATATGTTGTTAAAAACGGATCTGTAACTTGTGATGATGATGATTTTCAACAGGCCAGATGTTCAGCTTGTTTTGGCACTCTTTTGGTGGTCTTAGATGTTATAAAGATGTCCAGTGCTCGGTGGAGTTGTTTAACCACAAATGAGAATGCTGAAACATACGATAACACATGCTTAAGTAAACAAAACTGAATATAGTTATACACAGTAATACAGTTTTTAATGAAAGGCTCCACTATCAAAGTTCAGTACAACATAATTATAAAACAACATAACAACAGTTCAATAATATAAACTGATGCAACGCACACAGCGGTTTTCATAAGACTGTAGGTTGGTCGAACTAACGAATATTACTTCTTATAAGCAAACTAGCTCAAAAACAACTTGCACACTTGTTTGTCAGTTAATGCTCATTTTATTCTGCACATTAAATGAGCATATCAATGAATTCGGGTATATATAATTTCTTAGTTATATATACTTTTTATACATTGATTTTATTAGCATCATTTTTTAAATAAATGAAATATTTAAGGAAAATCTCACTACTTATAAAATACTTGACAGCCTACGTATAGCAAAGGAAATAATATTAACTATGTCAAATATGCAAAATGAAAAAGTATAAAATAATTTAACGTTAGTTGTTTTTTTTTATTTCAATTTATATTAAGAAGTTAAATATAACCACACTACTAAATCAAGTTCAAATCTAAAGCATTTTAATGGTGTATCTTGTGAAAAGTGCATCTTAAAGTGTATCATTTAACATAATCCGTATTAGAATTACCTCCGCCTTCCATATATAAATTTATCTTGTTTTTGAATATCTAGTAATCGTACTGTGTATTTTGGCAATAAAATGCTATATTCAGTATTTTTACATTAAATAAAAAAATAAGATCATTAATAAAAAGAACGAACTTTTCACTCTACGTGAAACCTGAAATTTTAAACCGCTGTAAAAAATAAATATGTTATTGCAAACAGTTATTAGTTTGAATGGACTCTAATACAAATTTTATTAAGTATTATTATAAAAAAGTAATTACTGTATTTCTTAATATAACCGAACAACTACAATGTAATTACTAAGTACTAAAAATTTACTTACAAATGATTGATGATTGGCTTGTGTTTTTATGACATGAACTTCTTGACGAAAGCTGTGAACAAAAGAAAGTGCATTTAATGAAATATAAAGTATTAGAAGCGTTTCTTTCATAGCATTTATAAAATAACCCCTTCAAAGCGTTTCGAGTAACTATTGTATTTCAATCACTGGTGGCCGCCGTTTTGACTCTTAAGTTACCTATAATTTAGTATCAGAAATTCAGAAAGTAATACACCAAAATCACAAATTATTTGCTTTATGAGTAAAAAAATAATCTTTACTAATTGCAATCGATTGTCTTAAATTAATGAATATTATTCTTTCATTATTTCATTGATGTACAGCTTTTTTCATTATTTAAAAAATAATAACGAATCACATGTTTTACGGAGGGCAGTGCAGTTTTGAATAGTTTTTATTACATAATCTACACTTGTATACTCCAGGCATGATCAAACTTTTTTGGTGTATTAATTTGGTTTTTTATAATATCATCGTATAACACAGTAAAGAAAATATTTTAGTGCTAAAACTCTAAACTCTGAAAATGTTTTAAAAAATGTTCCTTTGCGTGTTACACAATTTGCTTTGCTCTTTCACAATTTGCTTTCTCAAAAGACTTTTCGTAATCCTAGGCTGCCTGATGCGTTATTCGGTTCTCTATTTTCATTACGATTGAATCTTCATGTAATATACTCATGGACGCATGCGAGATGGGATGTAATGAACGTATGGGTAACTTACGGAGGTAAGGAGTGAACCCGTCCTCATCCTCAGCTTCCATGCAGTCTTTCAGGATGTGAGCGCACTCGAGTTCGTCCAAGCGCTCGTTGCCACCTATGGTAACACAGTCAGTAGTAAGTCACTTGTGCCATTTGGTCGTAACTGAGTAAAGGATAGAGATTTTTGTAAGGATCAAAAAGGTTTATATTACAATTTTATTTAATAATAAAATATGTAATATTGTGTTTCCTTTTACACTTTTAGAGTTCCTCAGTTATATAAGGTACTTAGTATTTTCCAAAGTGCCCTAGATAAAAGATTAATTATGTCAGAAACACGAAAAATTATTGTTCGATAATGTAGGCTAATACATGCGTGTGTAATATGACTACGAATATGATTTTCAAAGTTCATGGATAAGAATTTTTTATCAAACAACAAAACACCTGTACTGCAATTGTATTTTCAGCATAGTTGATTGCGTGGGAGTCTACAGACCATATAACTGGCAATAACTGCAAGTGGAACATGAACATGTTGATGTTCATGTTTATAAACATCTTTTACTTTTTAATGGCAGTGAAAGTCATACACATCCGCTAATGAAGAATGCAATTATACGTGTTAATAAGTATCATAACTGTACGAGTAAACTAGAAGAAATGATATCCATTCTGTAATTTATTGAAAGTAAATAAATGTGCATTTTCATTTTTTTTAATTTCATGTCTCGACTTTTACTCATCACAATACTGTCATTTGATTTTTTTCCGGAGACTGCATCTTTATAAGTCAAGACTAATTTTTCATGATCTCCGAACGTAACAGGAAGATTAAATCAATCAATAAATACAACAATACAGGAAGAGTTAGAAACATGAGGCTCATTATTTAATTTCACAGGAAAAGTTTTGAAGAAATGTAAGCGTTTAGTATAGTGGTTAAAATACTATATCTCAATATATCAAAATGCAGTAAATTTAACTAAAAACGCTTATTTTATTTACTCGTATAAAGTAAACTTAATCTAAGCAATACGAAATAGATATATTTATAGATATGCTGAAACAGTTATAGGACATAACAAATACTAGTTGTTCAGTTGTGTAAAATCTTGCTCACCAATGGCCATGAGGATGTGCTGGAGCTCAGCGGCCAGCATCTTGCCGTCATCCTGCTTGTCGTACAGTTTCAGACACTCCATGAAGTCATCAAAGTTTCCGACATCCTTGTTGGCCTTGGCTTCCTTGAAGAGAGCCAGGAACTCGTTGATCTTCAGAGTTTTCTCTCCTGGAGCAAAAACGAGAGACTTTGAGAAAGAAATCGTCATTCTAAAAACAACTTTCACGTACATCGCAAATATTTATCATGCACAAATTACTTATAATTTAGATAGGAATGATTAAAAATGTAAAAAATGTCAATGACAGAGACGTTCATCCATGGGCATTAAATCTTAATTAGCTTTTTGAACCACGTAAATCTTTGTATTCATTTAAACATATAAAAACCACTGGCACAATATTATTTTTAATGAAGAAGTGAGCTAAAAAAACTACACTGTATTGTATTGATAAATTTAAACTTACTTTTATGTAAAGTATTAGAAACATTTTAAATGAATGGAATGAAACGTGCTAGGTGCTTTTTAATTGTGATTTAAAACAGGACAATAATTAGGAACTTAAAACTCGACTTATTAAATTTGTTAGATATATCATATTAAAGTATTTTATATCATCAGCACAAATAGCAAAGGCATGATCTCTAGACTACTGTTTGTAGTCTGGAGTTATATTTGGATATATATGAGTCGTTGGTCAAACCGTTAACACATATAGACTTAGTTTATTTTAAATATTAAATTAAACTATAATAATAAATTCGAGATGCCGATTTAGCTCTCTCTTATGCCTATAAATAAATAAAGAAACAGAGAGTTATATTTATACAAAAATATAATCATCTTATGTTTTCATTGAAATTGAATTGTTTATTGATACCGGATAGAGAGGTGAAAACCTGTTTCCTAATAAAGAATCCGTAAACATCGATTAGGTAGATATAGCTTTATAACCATGAAAACGGTTTTCATTTATGTTGTTATTGTGTATGTAAAACAATATAAAATTTAGTCAACAACAGTGTTTGTAATTGTTTATATAACAAAAATGACTTTTATATTTACTTGGATAACATATAAGGGGACCATATACTCACCCTTCTTCTTGGTGCCACCAAGTTTCTCGATGAACGCGAGGGTGGGGTTCAGGTTGAGGGCACGCAGGGCATCTCCAAGGTTTTTGGCATCAATGGTTTCATTTCCAATAAAGTCGTATACGTCGAACACCTGGTTCGCCCCTGCAAATAGGCAATTGATTATGTTTTCCACTCTTTCAGTATTATATTAACACACTGTTTGCAGTTTTACGAAACACACAAATTGTGAGAACTTTTTCAACTTGGTAAAATTTAGCTACATAACACGAAATTTGTCCACTTATACGAAATGAAGAATATCGAATTATAAGTGCAACATGTAGGACATATGCAACCATTTAAATATTTAGAAATTTAATAGAAATAACAAACAGTATCTAGAAATATTGCTTTTTTATGTAATGCCTTCAACATTTCTACTTACATTAATAGTAAATAAGTGCAATATTTACTATTAATGGAAGAGGGTACTATTAATGGGTGTGAATGTACTACTAGTTTTAGTTACTACTTAGTTCGTGTAGTTTCAAGATTTTTTTTATGGTGCATGACGCCTCAACCAAAACAATGTCTGGCACTATGAAAACTGAATAGCTGTTATAAATAAGTTAACATAGAACTAACACGATGCCCTTCTACCGGAAATGTATAATCATTTATCCACACTTTAAGACAAAGGTTTTTTACCTCCGAATAATTCTACATTCTACATAATTGCTACATTCATGCTAATTACGAAGCCTTTCTAGAATCAAAATAAACATCAACGCTACAAGCATCAATATGGTTTAATAATATAGTGATCAATAACAATATTCACGATGCATAATTTACGAACTAAATAAGATATTTCATAAAAATTCATTCAAAGGGTCTCAGTGGTTTAAGCCAATGTTTTAATAGTATGTTGATAAACTTTTGTGGCTGAAGTTGAGTACAGATGTAAACTAAGCGTGATTGAGGATTTTCTTCGTCGACAAAAATCCAATGTTTAAAAAAGTTTATAATTTTTGTTTCATACGTAATAGTCAAATCCATTTTGACCAAACTAGTAGCTCAGATTTAACACGGTTTGATTACAAATCTTCAATGACAAATACTGAGAATAGAATAGCGGTATAATTTAATCATAATTTATTAAAAATATTAAATTTGCTTATATTTGGAATAGTTTTTTATTTGGAGCAGCAGCTCACTAAAAAAGGAGGAAACAACTTTTTTCTCTTCACAAATTACAGGATTACAGGCGTTTAAAGCAGAAAAATGAAGGCAGTTTGTTAATGAGATAAATATGTGAATTTTTCCAGCATGTACATGAGGAATAGTTTCAGTTATAACACGTTGAATTTTTTATGAATTAAAGATATTAAATTTTTAATGACACACAATGTAAGAAAATTACATAACTTGATAAATTGTTCTCAAATAACTTAATCTGTTTTAATTATTTGTCCACCTTTGTATTTATTTTGTAGAATTGTCATATAAGCATCCGTTCTACCTGATCATCAAGATGTATACTCTGCTTGAAATACCTACAAACTCTTCATGAGGAAATCGAATATTTACTGTCTGTGTGGGGAATATCTATTTCTGTCTCCAGAATACGTGTCTTAATGGTCTGCGGCCATAATGTTGTTTAAAAAAAGCAATAAACATTATCCTAATGAAAACCTACTTCACCACATATTATCTACAGGTAAATACAGAGAGAAACACTGCCCAAAATAACGTAGAATATCTGCAGATGCATACATTTGATATGTATATCCTTCTTTGACTATCCTCTCACTAAAAACGCTACGTTGAGTAATACTTCAACGTTGAAATTAATACTTAATTGTAATTGGCTCACTAATATGTCAGATAACCACATGCTCAACGAAGTTTAAAAGTATCAGACGAAATCATGAGTTTTATAATCGTCCTAAAAAGAATTAAGACCAATAAAAGTGTTGTTAACATTATATAAAAAATTAAATTTGAAAACTTCTTATGATTTCCTATCAATTTGCTAATAGAACATAGTCTTCTGTCGAAGTTTTAATGATGATCCATTTATGATGAATAATTTGAATGAGGTGGCGGAAAATGTTTGGACTTTGGTGCAGTTTGTGTAACTTCTGGCGTGATTGTAATCATTAAAATAAGACATGACGAAATTTACTAGTCATATCTATCCTCTTCCCCGGGTAGAGAATTATTAAATCTGAATTACGAGAAAAGGTTGACAAATAATTAATCATTACACTGCACAAACTTTAAAGTGCAATAATATAATGAAGAGTTTATTTTAAATATTTTGAGTTTGATTTTCTTATTTTATCAGTGCAGGGACAACATTTTAGATCACTAAAACAGAAAGTTATTTTATACCTCCTTTTAAAACACTAGAAACACATTGCTGGAAAAGAAGGAATAAAATTTAAATATTAACTTTAGCGTATAGACCTGTGCTTAGAGAATACTTAAAATTGTTTTATGAAATGGTTGTATTCAGAAATTATGTTCATGGTATCAGCTGGCGTTCTTAAGAGTGACGGCCATTTTGATGTTAGCCATTAGAACAAAACGTCATGCACTTTTTGGTCCTAATTTTTAGTCATAGAATGTCGGAGATGTCTCATTTCAAAGATGTAATTAATACTCATCTAAGCCATTTTTATGTTTTTTCTTTTTGTATTTTTATTGGTTATTCAAAAATAATCCAAAACTTGTTGTACTTCATCATTTAAACATTAACAAAAGTTAAACTTTCAAATAAAAACTAAAAAGCGTTGATTGAGTATATAATCAACCATCTCCCACAACTATCATAAAGGCGAAACAATGCATAAGTTTTACACTCTTCTTATGGGGGAAACCCCAAGGTCGTTTCACTACAGCGGCTCTTAGCCTGAAAAACTGAAGACACACTAATGACTTTGAATAAACCATTAATCTTGGGAGCCATCACCATCAAAACAATAGAGTTCCACAGTTAGTTCTCACACATCCATACATATATCAGGTCGAAATTAATAATTTTAAAATAGCAATATGCTCATCCACCGTAATTTCTTGTTACCTTCGCTGATGTTATAAACAGCTCTCGAAGGAATACAAATGGATTGAAGCTACTGCTACTGAAATAGACTCGGCCGGGCGGCTTGCCATACTTAGATATGGCTATTTATAAGTGCTCTCGTTCTGTGTAGCCTCGGCAAGTCAAACTCGTCTATACTCTGAGTGGGTGACGGTGACTGATGGCAAACCAAACTTGTTGGGTTGGAGTGAAGAGTCCTTCTATAGTACTTCATTCGGGTTATCGCAATTTAAACTACTTCTTGTTTTTAAACTCTAACCTACAATCTATATCTGCATTAAAACACATACATTGAAACGTAACTATTTTGAAACGTAGACTGATATTTTCAAACTGATTGTTAGTTAAGTGGTTTTAAAATTAAGTTTTAAAACTTACTTGCATCTCAGATTGGTTTGCAAGTAAATGTTAATGAAAAAAGATACAAATAAATATTAATCTTTTCTTCGTGTTGCGTGTTATTACTAACAAGAAGTAAATATATTCCTGACAGAGCAGTTCACAGTTTTTTTTTATTTATTTTGTAACAAGTTTGAGAAATGTATTTAAATCGAATTCTTTCACATTTAATGCTTGTTTTGTAACGTCTAAATAAATATTATTTAATATTTAGATAACTAGTGCCCATACTGAGGAACGAAAAATCAATCAATCAGTCAAAAAGGCTCATGCTAATAGCCAAATGCGTTGGTAACTCCAAAAGTTTTGTCTAGCAAAAATCATGTAAGTTCGATTCAAATAAGCCAAGCTTTTAACAGCTCTACTGACAGTTGACAAAAATATAAAGGACAGTAAATAAATGTTGGCTACTCTTCAGCCGCAAGGCCTCTCTACTCCTTCCATCTTACCTCCATCCCCTCCCCAGTGAACCAAGAGCAAACGCGCAAGGCAACGGGAATGGGCCTGTGTCCAGAGTAATGCGGATTTGGCAAATGTAAAATCAAACGCACCTTAACTTACTATCTAGGTTGTTAAGTTCATAAACTAAATTCACGTTTAACACACACATTCTTCAAATTAATTAGTTTACTGTAATAATTTAACATGGAATAATAATTACCTTTTTAAATAATATAACATGCACTACGTATTTGATACTTCAGATACATGAAAATCCAGAAATTAAGGCCAGATCATTGCAAAGCAGTGAATTTTAAAACGCATCATACCCAAAACGTTCTTGTTCTAAAATGTTCTCAATAAACTTTAATGTTCTATCCTTTCCTTACATAAAAGCAAAATGTGTTCAAACGATATCTTTGTTTACGAACTTAATAATAATGAAATACTTTTCATTAAATGTTTAGAGTCGGTTTTTTCTGCTGTGGCGTAAAATTATTTTTATAGTTCAGAAGCATGTAGATGAACTATATAAAACGTACAAATATAACTGGAAAAAACGCTTTGCTATTAAAAATCTGTACGTGATATTATCAAATATATTATATTATGATATGTATTATGCAATGTCAATTAATTTTGCATATTATGACGTACTACTATTATCACTATCTGTCATGTCGGTATTCAGGAGGAGGCGTGATAAATGATGGAATGATATGGGTTACGTGAGTATGTATCACGTGGTGAGTTAAAGTATTATGATATTTACGTAGAATGATGTGCAATTAATGGAAACTAAATTCAATCTGCTCAATCAAACCGTAGAACATTTCTTCATAACAAGTTGACAAATTAATTATTTTCGATACTTTGAATTATTTTGTATAGATTAAGTTGATCCCAGGAATATCTGGATATCAAAAATGATGTTTTATTAGTTTTCCTAGAAAGATTATCTAGGATTAATTATTATTAATGTCAAAAATTCATTATTCACTAGTCAAATGATAATTATTAAGATTAATTATTAATTATGGTCTGTTTATTTGTAATATCTGGAGTACCTGTATGATGGTTTTGATACGAAAACGTGTGCCCTGCACATCCACTGCTCAGGAATGATATATACTGAGCTGAGATATTTGTATCGAAAACATTAAATATATAAAGTCATTTATGATTAGGATATGTAGGTTTGTGTCTACAAACCATAACAGCGTTAAGCCTACATCCTGCAGCTTTGAGATCATAAATAATTATTTCATTCACTATTTCATAATTATTCATTAGCTTCATACAAATTCAGTAAATCTTTTTCCCTTAACATTTCCTCCCAAAACACCATTTAGTAAGTAACGTGTATATCAAGTGGGTAGTAGGAAAGGGACTAAGACGGTCATGAAGTGCTCATCTGTCTTAGCTATCTATACAAAAAAAGGCAAGTGTTCTTTCAAAACAGTCTTCTTCAGCAAAAGTAGTGTATACAGGGAGGGAACAAGAGGACGTTTAGACATGAACATTAAAAATGTACTATATTTTTTAACTCAAGTGTAATAAGTATTTTCTATAAGTAATTTCAGTTTTGTCTATTGAAATACTTAATGGGTATAAAATACTTTATATACTCAAACTAGAAAATTTTTGAATTCGTTTTTGCGGTGACAAGTGAGGCAACAGCGCGCAATTATTTTCGGAAATATTACGCGGAATCACAAGCAGAAAGAATTGCATTTATTGTTGCAGAACTTCACAATCTTAAGTTTCAGTTAGATTTAGTGATAAAATTTACACCCTTTACTTTTTTTAAACATTTAATTAAATCTAGACAGCAGATATACAATTAACTAAGTTCGAACTCATAATGAATGTTCAAGAAAATAACTGTATATTATTATTACGGTTCAGGCAAAGGTGTCAAATAATTAATACGTGTGTAAGACGAGGCTGGTCTAAAGATTAAACTGAAACTTCTTTGAAAACTTGCCAGAAAGGATTGCTCACAATTAGGAATCACAGATATGTGCAAACCAGTAAGGTTTAAGTAAGGTTGCTTGTTGCGTTAAACTTTTATTTTTTAATCTTATATTTGCAGTCAAACTTGTATTAACTGTTAAAAATATTGAATGCTTATCTAAGAATCGAATTTATAAAACGTCTTGTTGAAGTTGAACTCAATTTTAAATGTTATGAATTTTTATCACATTATTTAAAACTGTTTCTATTCTTTTATATTTACAAATCCAAATACAATTTTCACTTGTGAAAATTTCCATAATTTTCAAACTCTCTATATTAGTTAAACATAAACAATGTGTTATGAGCAGTAATACACCACTGTTAGTAGCTAAGCGTGTCGATTTCCTGCCATATTTTATAGTTAAGAAGATGTATTATAATAACTGGAGTTCTTGTGTAATACAATCTCTGAGACTAAATAATGATTTATGAGACTAAATACAACATGAATGTATCTTATAACTTCATTCTATAAAGACTTTACACACTGTTTTGTACAAGATATTAAGGCAATGAAAATATCTATGATTTCTCTCACAGAATTCATAGTAACAACTTCATATCCGCCGTATCCTGTTACAAAATAGACAAGGCGGGCCAATAATTATTTAAATAAATTCTCCCGCCGTGTGAAGTGAAAAACCTATTTATAGTTTGGCTGTAAGTAACCTTACAAGGTTACTTACAATTTAAATTATTTTTTCTCTTACAAAGGTTAGTAACAGTAATAGTTACTTTAATAATAATTTATTCAAGCTAAAATAAAGTAATTGCCTTGCTTGATTACTGTAAATGCACTTCAAAATGAAAAATATAAGCTAAGCTAGATAAGAATGACCTCTAAAATACATTTTTGGTCATTCTTTTTACCATTTTTAATTTCTGTATTCAAAAGTATAATATAATTTTAGTAGTTTTCAGACGTTTTTGTTCAAGTAATTATATTACGGAAAAAGAAATTAAAAGTGCTGTTTTAATATTTTTTTACCATTATAGCTGAATAATTAATAAAATTATAATCTAGCCACCTTTTTTAGTTCTTAGAATTGTTTCAAATATTTCACTGAAACATTTTGCAATTTTGTTTTTACAGTTCTAGCTGTATCTATAAACCATTACAAATAGTGCTTATAATATATTTTAGTCAATGTACATTTTACTAAATTTATTTTAAATGATGTTTTACTTTACTAATATGGTATAGTTTTATGTGTAAGATAGGTAAAACGTTTTGGATTCATGTTGTTATCATATTAGATTGTATATTTTAAATTTCATTATTCTAGTGATTGTTTAAATAAGACACAATAAAGGTACAGCTTATTTATTTTACTTAGTTAGAAGGTCGGGTTATACCGCATTTAAGGATATAGGGATCAAAATCGTTGAACATCTAGGATAGAGCCAGACAAGACGGTAATTGAAATACATGAATGCACCAAAACTATAGATAACATAGGTTTCTTACCATTAAAGATGTAAAAACATCTTATTAAGTCATAGTGTATTATTTATTTTTGCACGCCACAACCTACATACATACATTCATTTGATATTATTATTAGGTAATACTTACTCTCAATATCCCTTGCAGACAGTTCATTCTGAAATAGTACAAAAATTATTATTATTACAATATCAAAATACTATTATTAATAACATAATGTTGGTTCTTAAACTTTTATTTATGTGAAAAACCTATGTATATATATATATATATATATATATATATATATATATATATATATATATATATATATATATATATATATTATTGTATTATTGTGTATGTATACCTATATTAAACCTATTATGTATACCTATATTATTATTGTGTATATATTAAACCTATGTATATGTATTATTGTGAAAAACACTATCTTAATTAAACCAAATATATCATGCGTACACATGTATTTATTGGAATACCTTTAATAATACAAATTTGTTGATTGTAATACGTTTATCTTTGGTTTTAATGTATAATTAACTCATAAATATAAAAAATTAAAACCTTTTTTGAACGAGTTTTAATCAATTTACTAGTATTATTGACAATAGATGGTTTGAAATGATAGGATTACGGACATTTGCTATTGGTATGTTTTATAGGAATAGAAGACCACGTTTTGAAGAATGAAATCTATCCTTCTTCATCATTGCATGTCAAAAATTCTTTTATCATTTTTAAATGTCTAATTTAATAATTACTGTAACAATACATTAAAAGCTGGTAGATAAGTTACTCATAGATAAGAGTTACTAGATATTTGTAATAACTATATTTATAATAATTATTATTTACTACTTTCTAACATTTTTTATCTATAAATGTGGAAGATTTTACCTAAAACAGTAAAATTCCATCAAATATTTCATTTTTCAAATTCATCAGTTGGTTGAATAATTTAGATCGTTAGGAGAGACAAAACATATTTTTACAGCTGCGTAAATACGAGTATATTGTCTTGCATATACATGTCTATGTAAATTTATTACGCATAATTATTGTTGTTTATTACGCATGTGTTTAGTTGTTCATGTATAAGTGACACAACCAACTTAAACGATAATAATTAGAACACTAATATTTATTTGGATACCTTATGTAAGGTAACAGTTTGGAACATACCAATTAGAATTTAATATCGATCGTAATATAAGCACCACTTCGATCAAAGTAATACGAATATTCGTTTTGATAAAAAATATCCTGCAATATCTTAAAAAAAAACGCATAACATACCGATCAAAAGGTTTAGTTTCATTGTAGTCGGAAGTTAAAAACACGGAAGGAATAAAATATGTATAGACATGTTAACCTACATTATTTCTAATTTTTCCGTCAGTGGATAAAATATTAGATACAGTCGATATGTCTAAAATTAGTTAAAACTAACTAGTTTTACTGTCCCAATCATCTGTACTTTAGTTTCTGGTATAAACCTAATAAAAATGAATAGTATTAAAAGACTAAGAAGGAAATCATTTTGGTATTCTTTAGTAACTGTTTAACTTAGATAAACATAGTCATAACTTGTATTCCTATGATAAATCCGTGAAATTCTTTACTCCAAACTCTAAACCAATATTTACCAACTTCTTCTAAGGAGGCAATAAGGCAAAATCTGTAACTAACTCAAAGGAAAAGTTAACTTTCTCCAAACTGCATCTACAGCATGTACATTATCCTACGCCATCTAGAGTTCACACACTAGCCTATCCGCTACCGGAGGCACCAATCTCTGTTTGAGGGCATCGCTACAGATCTACCTCACACTCCTCCTAACCATAGTGATATCCTCCCCGAGATACATACCGCCATTGTAAGTGTGAGCACTCGGACGACTGGATCACAAGTGGTCTGAGACTAGGTCCTCTCTTTACACCCCTTCCTTCTCCAGTTAGAGAAGTAACACTTGGCAAAACAGTTATTGTTCTAGTTGCTATATATAAAAATATGCCGGATCATGTTGAGTGACAGGTCTCTTCGACAGCTTATTCGACACCTATGGTTTGTTTTGTTTTGACAGCCGTCCCACGTCGCCGTTGTTGTCTTTGGCTCCTTGGTGCGTCTCGCTTTCAATGATCTCCTACCACTGTCCTATTCCCTTCATTGTCCCGCCGTGACGGCCTTACAAGCACAATATTGTGAGGGCCATTGTGTTATTATTAAAATCCGTTGGATTGGAGAGGTGAAGAATGACATTAACAGTAAGTAGCCCATTCTTATCTATATAAGTATGAGTGTATCCCATACTTTGTCTATGTCAGTCTAGCATTGAATAGCTTGCATTCTAGTTAGAACATCACGAAGAAGCCTACCAGATCTTGAACTACTGAGCGTGTGACAGCACACGCACGCACACGCACGCACACGCACACATTACTCTATGTGCTGTCAATGATCATTCTTTATGTACTTCAGAAATCTTCAAAATATATTTTGAGTTTGTATTATTAGCAAATATAATAGAAAAGACCAGTTGCGATAGTATTTTTTTAACGCGATGAAACAACCATTTATACAATTATGTTATACACAGTTTCTGGCTATGGAAATTAGTGGTACAATATTATGAATAAAGATTATAATAAAAAAATATACAGTTATACGCAGGTTTGTTTCAGACCACAAGTCTCAAATATCCACCGGTCAAACAGCCAAATGCAGAGAGATTTAGTTTTAGCGGATTTCCCACTAAAATTTACAATAAAGTTTTTTTTAACAATTTCAACTTTGCAAAAATACTGTCCCAAAAACAGAGGGTCACACGTCAGAATCTGAAAACTTTTTGTTGTAAATAATTTTAAAGGACTCTAGTGTCCTACACATTTTGGAGAAGAAACTTTTGAATTCTTTCTATTCGTTTCAAAATTGATGTTTAAGAAGTGTATAGACAATAGTGTTGAGTGTTTATTGCAACTCTTGCGATACAAACCTAGATTAAAGTATTTTTTCCGATAGCTTCAGGACACAAGCTTTCAAAATATATATCATGAATGCCGTATTTTTTTATAATTTTTTACCTCTCTCAAAATAACATAAAACATTACTCATAACCCAAAAATCTCAAATGGTAAGGAACTACTGCAACACATATTCAATACTCTATAAATTGAGTATTATCAATATCAAATAAAACACCAAAACTGAACTTCTACTTTCTACGTGTACAAATAATGTTGTTTGTTTTGTACAAAAAAAGAAAATGAAATGACAGTAACATATTTTATGCTGTACTGCTCAATACTGGAAGTGAAAAATACTGTGCCAATATTCTGTAACTTCTTGTAGAATTTTCAAACAAGATTTTTTACTCTGAGTTCAGAAAAGGTATTTTAAAATGTGACAAGAAATATTTTAATGTATGTTTATGGTGATATTGTTTTTTTCCAGACTGATAGTTTCAATTTAAGTAGTTTCAATATATATATATATATATATATATATATATATATATATATATATAATATATATATATATCTGGTATTAAGCAATTTAGATTAGATATGTATACATTGGAAATCTGCAACTGTAGTTCCTTTTCTGGGCTATTTGTTTGTATTAATAATGAGGCTTCCTAGTTCTGAATTAAGGAATAACACTTCATTATACTACCTAGTAAACGCTTCTTATATTTCAAAAACTTATATTCTTATACAAATTTGCATACATCTGAGTCAGATCCTGAAACATTTCCTACATATTTATGCTTGTCGGGGCAGAAGAAGAATTAGAATCAGGCATAGTGCAGTCTCAGTTTCCATATCACTTTTATATGAAAATAATAAAAAAAGAATCTGTATTTTCCAGCAGTACAAGAAGCCATCGTGTTTGCTGTTGTACCCGATAGACTTGCCATGGAATTCTGCCAATTGGAGAGGAGCTGGAATAGTTGGCATCCTCTTATTAACATCCGGAGCTGCTACGTTTAAGGATAACATTTGTTCAGTACTACAAGTTCAGAAGTTAAGTTTCCTAACCTGGTTAGGACTCCTCCAAGATCCAAATTTGCAATTGTAGTAAAATCCTGTTTAGTTATTCACCCTTTGTATGATATTGAATATTTTGCACTCGGAAACCTGCACAAAGTAAATACTGTATGGTTTGATTTTCTTTTTATTTAAGATGCGGCTTTTGCATGGAATTTTTTATTTTAAAATCTCCATGACCATGTTTTATCTCCTGCTTGGACCTGTAAAACTTAGATTAGGATGTATCCTATTGCATATTTTATACTTAATAGCAAATAAACTATTTGATTCGGCTTACCCTGAAGGTGAGGCTGTTGAACAAGAAGAGAAAAAGTAAAGAGGAGATTTCAGAGTATGTACGTTTACACTTTGCGACTTTATCGCTACGATAGAAAATAAAACCCCAACCACATACAGCGTCAGTGATTTGAACGTGCGCTGCGCAGCAGTAGACGAAATGCTTATGGAAGCATTTCACTCAATTTCATTATACGTACTTATGGAAGTATCATGAAATTGAGTTTTTAACTCGTTTTTGCTCTGCATAAATCATATGATGTAAGACTTTCACTTTCATACTGTTACTTTTTGACATTGGGTTTTTTGCTTTAATGCGTCAAATAAGAATTTGGCGTAATCGTATTACGTCTCATTAAGCGATATCATTTCCTCATAAAGCGTTGGAAGTTGTCAATTTAGCTAATAATTCCAATGACTCATATTTATAATAAATGGAAAGTGCTTTGTGGGTTGCAAGTGTGATGAATATGTGTATGTTTATTCTTCAATTTTGGGATTTTATTAAAATTCTACAGCCCTTTATTTTTATGTTCGTTCTGAGGTATTCTCGGTATTCGTGGAGATATGAACACTTAGACGCGTTATATTCTTTATGATTTTCCAAGTGGCATGGGTAAATTTTTTTATAATACCTAGTTGTTTACATACTGAGGGAATTTCAGAAGTATGCTGTAGAATGTAGTAGCAAACATATTTATTGTTTTATTGCTTATATGTAAATTATATTCAATTCGGCGAGCCGTAGCAACACACACATACACACTTCCACAACTGGTCGTCCAGTCCCTACTCATACTTCCTGTCTGCTGTCACTTTGGCACCTTGGCGTAAAGTAACTATTTTTAAATGTGTTAATGTATTTTTTTAAGCAATTATGCACTATAATTGTAATATGCACTATTATGCAATAGGTTTATAACAAATTCAATTAGTTATTTGATTATTATTTACCGCATAATTCATGAAAGGGTAAAGGGAAAGAGTCTAAACTAGTGTGCATATGAAATGTTAAGTACAAGAATGATGAGGTTAATACTATATAGCGCTATACATTTCAATATCACCTTTACCTTAGCATCAGCTTTTCGTACTTATACGTCGTATTTCGATTAATTTTTCTTTATTTTGAAATGAAGATTAAGTGGAGATAGAAATTAATTGCAGTATAGTTTTATTTCGTATTATTTCTGAAGCAATCTTAATGTACACCTTAATTTCAATCGCATTAAATGTTATAGAGTTTGCAAAATACATTGTTGCTTTCAACCTCTCTATATACCTAAAAATGGACCATTAAGCAACAATAAAATATTTTTGATTGCAGGTTTGGATAGTGGTTTATTGACTTGGGGACCCTACATTAACCTCATCACATGTTCACATTTACGAACAAAGGCCATTGCTACTAGAATTCGGATTCTGGAATTGCGCTTACGGATGATCTTAATGTTTGGAACTCGGCACCTTAGTATTTTTTATGAGGGTCTTCAGTACACAGAAGAGAACTGGGCTGGTGTAACTCGAAGAAGTTCCTGTAGAACTTCTAGCTATTCACCACCACAATACGCGAGCTCGTGTGAACCTGCGACAAAGCCCAACATCAAACGACACTATTGGGTGGGCTTGTTACAAAATTCGGGGTCAGTTTTGGAAACTTCTCAATAATTAAAAGATTTGGAAGAAAAGAGAGAAATGCTTCTACTGAGTTTGGGAGGACTTAGCCTGATTTACCTTGTAAGATGTTGCTTAGTGTTAGTTGTAGGATGTGTGATATGTGTTATATTCCCTTACTGTTGTGATGTTATATTTGTTTATTTATTTAAGTAATTTTAGTATAATTTAACCATTATTTTACATAATGCTATTGCAATCCGACCTTTGTCATACCGTACATGTAAAACATGTCAACGACTATAAAAGACGATTGATTGATTACATACAGTTGACTGAATTAAATAAGAATTAGGATTATAAGAATGAAATAATTATTAGGATTATTCACTTAGTGAATGATAGCCAACGAGAATCCTTGACAACAGCAGCTTTTGATCAAACAAATGGGGACGTCAAGACTGGTGTCACTAGTCTTTTTAATGATATTTTTAAAGTAATATCTCAGTATTATTAATGGAAGGAACGAACAATAATGGATTTTTATCAGGCCCATCTTACTCGTTCACATCTTTCTAGGCTCCTAAACTCGTCGGTTTGGCTGTTTTTGGCTGTTAATATAGTGTTCTGTCATATAACCTTTGATAACCTTTTCTTTGAGTAATCTAAAATTTAAAGTAATTTGTATCCATTCCACACCTATACTTTACAGTATCGGATTTAAGCAATATTTAAGCAATTCTCATTTAATGCCACGAACCAGAAGGCGTTGATTGATATGTAATTAATATGTATTGGTATGTATAATTGAGATACTACGAACGCCACTTAAGTGGATTTAATATTATCTTAGTAATCTAACACAATTTTTGTTTCAGATGTTAGATCGGGAGAGGGGGCTTTGCTGTACAAGGACGACTCGTTCAGTACACGCTGATGACATGACGATTTGGTTTAACGCGAACTCCATCAAAGAACTTGAAAAACTGCTTTCATCGAACTCAACATTACCATTGAACATTTCAAAAAAATCAATCTCAAAGCAAACCCGTCAAAATCGTCATTTGTCCAGTTTCGTTTGCGTCAAACCGATTAAAAGGAAAGTACCACGGTGATGCTGGATGAGACCGATATAGAAAAAGTATACTCTGCAAAATTACTTGGATACACCTGGATCGAGGAATGACTTTGGACTGCCACGTTGTCAGTGTATGCTCTAAACTAGCCTCCGGAATCTATGGTTGTCAAAGAAAAGCAGTCCGAACTATCGCAAAACTGCAAAAGAGAGAGAGTCGGTCAAACCAGCATTCAAAAGTTTGAAATTGTTGACATTACCCTGCCTCTACATAATCAAGACATGCATGTTTTTCAAATCGAAATGCGATCGCATTAATGGCAGTGATGTACACTCCTACGAAACTAGGGGCAGGGACAATTACCGGACTGTGAAACACAGAACTGTGACACACGAGCTTCATATTTAAGACAATATTTTGCCAAATTCTACTAAAAATTCCCCAATGCCAAAAGGCATTTAAAACGTGTCTGAAACAAGTTCTGATAGAAGAAGAATTTGAAACTACAGACGCATTTATGTTACACAACTGGGAGGCCTCTGAACACACTGACATGAGCTAAAGTTGGATATAATTTGATTACATGAGTCTGAATGGATCTTTGTATATCTGGTTGTGACTTATGTGTACCGTATGACTGAACAATTTTAGATTCTTAACGAAGTTAACCATTGTAAATATGATGTATATTGTCTGACGCAATAAAAACATTATTATTATTACTATTACCTAAGTATACTTTAGTGTTCCAGCTTTGCCTTGTTTCTGGAAGCATCACTCTGTCAGGGCTTTCCGTGATATTTTACAGTTGGGTTGGTTGTGCGCTGCTATCTGAAGCACATTTTACTCACGTTGAATTCACCGAGCCATTCTTACGAAAATTCCGATATGGATTAACACGTCAGGTGAATTGAATTGCAAACTGTCAGGATACGTTTGCGCGGTACTGTAAGAGATACTGCCGGGTAGATTGCCGTGTAAGGCGTAATGCAGTATAATGCTCTAAGGCAACAAGCCTGAGCTATAGCAGCCACCTGCAGCTTGTCCGTTATACATGATCTGGCCCAGGATATTTTACCCTCCTGAAACCCAAAGAAGTGGTGCCTATAGTTTTGTTAAATAAATCTTACCTACTAACAACGACTGAAGCTTTAGTAACAAACATTTGTTACAACAATAATCATCTATAAAATGTGTATCTTCTAATAGAAAGCAAGTTTTTCGAGATACTTTCAAAAGGCAGGCAAACAGACAACTTGGTAGGCGTCTGCAAGTTTTGGTATTTAGACTTGTCTGCATTTTTCGTAACCGGAGAAACTCGTAAATATATAAAAATGTATATATGTTCCAACAGTGCAAGAAGCACGTTGTTACCATAATTATAATTATTTCGTCACTAACAGCTGCTTTCGATTTAATTATGTTCATTGTCGACTTTCCTTCTTCCTCGAAAACTCTGTTAAATGTGAAATTTACTTTCTAATTAAATTTTTAGCATGCTTTCAAGGATTGCTGCAATTAACATCGTACAGTGATATCATATCTGGAACCAACTTAGCATATTTATAAGCCAGGCTAAACTGATTTTTCTTATAACCACTGACTGTGTGTTTTGGCATTCCCAGCGCTTTCTTTAATTTTCACTTCACATCCAGTTGTATCAATCGGTAACAAATTTGTCTTATACCCCTTACCGTTATGTAGAGTTGATTCTTTATACACTCTTATCCAGTATAAAAGGTTTCTGTACTTCATCAAGACACTTTTGTCTATATCCCTATTTTACTGACAATGACCGGATATGATGTCATATAGAATGAGTTTAGCCTCCATAACTGACAAAAACTTGGAGTCATCTGTAATTTTTTATTTTTTCAATGCATGAAGTTTTACAAAAAGTTTTTAGTTGACTATTATGGCTGTTTATTTACAAACATAATGCAGGGGAGATATAATTAAATCTTGAATTACACCTTTTAAATTACACCCTTTTACCACTTGATGTAATTTTATTTTCATATTCAATTTTAATGACAAGTAAAAAGCAAATAACACCATAAACCAAACATAAATCAAGCAAAGTCTTCTTGATCGACTGATGCTCTCAAAAAGTAAATAAATTAATTAGAAAATGGAACCAGCAATGTCTTCTATTCATCAGTTTTCATTTCAAATAGAGGAAACAACATATGTTAGTATATAACATGCATTCATCATTTTCCATTTCAAATAGAGGAAACAACATATGTTAGCATATGATATGCATACGGCTGTGCATTGCTTTAAGCCTGACACAAGCTTTACTCGTTACATTTCCAGATTTATTCGTTACTGTTTGCATTACAAATTCACTTTTTTACATTTACTACTCTGAACAAAACTGTAAGTTTTATATTTGTTCGGATTTGAGTCGGCAAAAGACATAAAACAAATTTAAAAGTTCCTATCGGTGTAATTTATAAACTCGATGTTTAATCTTTTATTACATTCAACGCCGGATTACAAAACACGCATCCAAAAGATAAATTTGTTAAGTGTTGTATTATCTTAAGGAAATTTATTTACATGGTAAAAATATTTATAATATGTATAATTATATAGTAAATACACTGTAATGTGCCGCATTGCTGTGTTGTATTACCTTGTGCCCTCTTCTATAAGTATACACATACCTTACTGCTACAGGTTTTCTCCATTCTTAGATTAAAACTAAAAGGACAATAAAACACCAAATTAAAACGAGATGGTAACGAGTTTATTAATAAACGATTATTGGTAAAATAATTTAGGTAAAATTAAATTCACAGCTTGTGATGATCTTGTTGGCCAACATTGTTAGCTGATGGGCGTTTTGCGCGCGTTGGATGTTATTAACGTGGAACGGTGCTTGGTGGAATAGGCCTATCACACATTCGCGACAGAAATGCTGAAACAGAAGGAAAGCATTTGAGAAACAAAGTTATATTTGGACCAAACATGAAAAATATAAAGTAGATGTGCTAAGGAGAAGTTTTAGGGATGAAGTACTCGTTAGTGTGCAGTTTGAAGATCGGAATGAGGAGCAGATGGTTTATGATAGGACACATACGGGATAAGGAGACAAGAGGAAGTAACATTTAAGCGATGATATATCAACGATATTAATTTACACAGTTATAATCTTAGTAACATGAAAGTTATTACTTATATCACTTACTTTGAACAGACATATTTGTTAAATACAAACATTTGTTTGTCAGTTATGTTGATTATTTATGCATCAAGCATACAAATAAAGATTGAAATAATTTTAACGATATCTGCGATTTTTTATTCAAAGTAAAACCTTCGGCTGGTGAGTATTATGCTAGTATCTGTAGGAATTAAAAAATCAAAGCTTAAAATACTCCTTTTTAAATATGCGCGAAGGAGTTATAAGTTAAATATATGCAAATCATATCACTTCTTAATTCTTTTCTTGAAATATGAGTTCGATTGAGTATTGTATCTTCAAGAAAATTTGTCAAATTCTTAAATTGTATTTTGTAAAACTGTTTCATTTACAAGAATATGCTTATCCGAGTAAATTCTCGTAAGTATTCAGATAATTTATTTAAAATATTATGAAATCTAAAAGTTGTAATGAACATTAGACATTTTTTGTGAGAGGAAAATGGATTTATGACAGATCAAAGGACTTCAATAGGGGAACAAAATATGGTAAGTATAGTTTAATTAGCTGCTATGTGTACGAGAAATTGCACACACAGAGTAAATTTAAAAAAATAAATTCTATATCTAAACTATTTATAAAACCGTATAAATTTATAACTTTTGTTTTCCCGTTCAATATAATAATTATTAGTTAAAATTTAGTTATTTGAAAAGGAAATTCAGTTTTTATTGAACAAAAATTCTCTCCAATGTAATAAGTTATGGAGTTATAGTTATGATACATAAACTTTTCTTCATTAGATTTTTACATTTACCGACATTTTAGACACGGCTAAAGATTTACTCAGGTTAACTTATGACAGTTTATGTTATAATATTTTTAACACAAATATTGAAAATTAACATATATATATATATATATATATATATATATATATATATAAAATTTCAAAAAAGAATTATCATATAAAACATTGAGCAAAACCATTTTAATGGAGAGAATTAAACAATTAAATAAAATAGTAACTTTTATTCAAAATTTTATAACTTGAATTTAAGAGTGGTTATATGCAAATTTATGTATGTAGATTGCTTTTTTATATTTTAAACACATAAAACATTTAAGCACATAGACATTTTATTAAGCGAAACACCATATAGAAGCACAAGTTAGATCAGCGAAGTAAATGTAGCAAAATCAAACAATAAGATATTTATAGAGAATTTAATGAGAACATAGAGTTAAGACAAAGAGTTAAAATTTTGTTAAAATTAGATGAGTTGAAAATTGCAGAGTTGAGAGTGTATTTTGTAGCAATGTTCTGTACACATATACACAATACAAATATGTTGTGGAAGTTGTCTGAAAAATAGAGAAAATGCTGCAAACTGTTACTTTTATTTCACTTTATAAATAAAACTGAACTAAATCACCGATGCAATAGTTTTAATGAAATTACAAAACAACAAGGCATATGAGGTTTTCTCTCATATGGGGTTACAGATTGCAGCTTTTTCATAGACAGGTAAAGACATATCAGAGTCGAAAATCAAAACACAGAATAACACAGAATCCATTTTTCTCCGTCGCAACTTACGAATTATCGATTGAATTGGTTTGTCCCTTAGACAGACATGAACTTCTTGACGAAGGCTGTAAACATAAGACAAGATGCAGGTAACCAACAAACTACTCAAAATATCAAAACACTACGAAAAAACAGGCATTTTCAAAACTATAAAAAATGTTGCCGCTAAAAATGTGACAAAACCTTTCGGAAAATGTGGCCGTATAAAGTCGACGCGTTTTTTTAATTCATTATAAAATTAAACGGGCAGTTTTGTGGTAGATTGATTGTTAAAAACACGAGTATCACAGTTCATTTAAAAAAATAATTGATTCCTAATTGAATGAAATGATTTTACAAATAATTGATATTAATTATTATTAAATAAAACAACTAACATTGTTGTGATTCATGATTAATATACTTTTTTATATTTGTTTTATGTATAACAATAAAGATTCAATTCTTCAAGCATAAAATTTAGATTCAAATTTCCTGTCAAATATTGTTTTTCTAATTTTAAAACGATATTGCTTTGTAAAAAACCTGAATATATATCAAAACCTTTGAACATATCAATGGTTTCAAATTCTAACCACAAACCCAGAGCAAAGATCACGTAGCGGGTATTCGTACAATGAAGTCGAAAATAAAAATGGGAATTACTGAGCTTTCAACTACAACTGCCCGCATTAATTCTTGTTAATCTAGATGAATAAGCAAAAAAGTGGCAAACTAAATATGCCAACAACTGAATAGCAACAAAAAATACAATTACTTGTTATTGTAATACTTCTACATAATACTTAGGTTTAAGGTACAATTACATATGAATATCATATGTATTGGTAAGGGTATTACGTACTAGGGGCATTACTTTAAGGGCATAATAAAACAGTTAAAATAAGAACAAAACACTTCATTAAACTCTACTACTAAACAAAATTAGTTAGTGGAATCTACTTTATAAAATAAAATAGACATTACAAAGTCAATTGTAAGTCTACCAGTAAGGGTTGGATAATGTACCAAGAGGAAAATTAGTAAACTGTAAAACTTACAATTTCCTGTAGTAACCATTAAGCCTTAATGTTGCTGAGCAAACATGTTGTCAACAAATACAAGGTAAATTTTAATTAACAAGCCCTATTACACCCGTAACCCCATTAGGTGGTAATTTGCTGATTCAGAAGAGCAAATACTACACCGTTCATCAAAACGGTAGATGATCTGTTTCCACTGTTATACCGTTTTGATTCGTAAAACATATAATACAATATGCATCTTAATGTATTCTATTTATTACATAGAGTAAGGGACAATCATTTTTGCTGGATGTCTGGCCAGTGGAATAATAAAAAAATACGAAGAAAGAAATCACAGGGGTGTAACTATAGAGGACATATCGGTATATATCCCCATTCACACGTTTATACATGAACATTTTTGTAATGATCTTTGGTTATAAAAACCCAACATTGATCGAAATATACACTTTTAACCTCCCCCCTCCCTTAGTTTTCTAGGTGAGGTTCCACACAGCTCTCAATTCCTGGTAGTCATAATATGAAAGTATCATAGACTATATTCCCTTGCCCAAACTGTCTAACTATATATACAAACAAATAACTTGTGAAATTAAGGTAAATGTGTCAGAATAGAATTTAAATTTTAATTGCTTCTAAAAATTCTTGCAAATTGAAATAATCTTTTCCAAATACTTGCGACAATTATTGTAGGTTTTGTAATCCAGACGGACTCAGGTACTAATTAGTACAAATATGGGAACGTACTAATTAGGAATAGAGATATTTAAAACTCCCATAATTCAATCCGATTTAAACAAATCTAAGTCATCTGTTTTTAATAGCGACAGATCTGAGAAGAAAAGACTTATTTACTTCTGGAGGATACTTACGAACATATGGAACGAAACCGTCTTCATCTTCAGGGTCTAAGCAGTCCTTCAGAACGGTCTCGGCTTCCTTCTCCTCCAATCGCTCACCTAAGAGAACACAAGTTTATTTTAGTATTTATGTTATCGACAAGAGTAATAGTATTTGTGTAACATACGAAAATATAATAAAGCCTTTAAGTACGAATATCTAAACAATGTTTTTAATTTTATTGAAACATCGTTGACATACGTTTTTGAAACAGAAACACAGTACATATTTCATCACGTGCATAATGACATATTAATCGCAAAACTCATTATAGTTGATTAAATAAAACCATTATCGTGAAACAGAACTTAAACACCTTTCCATTTTTCATTCTTAATATGAAAAAGGAGGTTCTTCATTAATATGAATGATATCAAAATTTTGCAAACAGTGGTCACATTGATATCTTTTAACAGGCTATTTTGGAATCAGCAAAGATGCTGATATTTTAGTAAGCCTAGATCTTCTAAACCAACATATATTAAATTGGTTATATAGATTTAATGAAGAAACATTATTTCAGGATTGATTCGTGGTATTCATTTTTTAAGAGCAACACCCACTTCATCATTTAAAATTTTATTTCTTTGCATTATGAATTGAACATGCAATTATACATAATAAAACCGTTAAATATTTACATTATCTATCAACTTAAATTCAAATGAACAAAATAAGCTGTAAACCATAAATTATATTTTTATTTATTTAAGTATCTGCTCACCCAGGGAGATGAGGATGTGTTGGAGCTCAGCGCCAAGCATAGTTCCGTTTTCCTGCTTGTCGTACAGTTTCAGACACTCAATGAAGTCCTCGTAGACTCCAGAGTCCTTGATGTTCTTGGCTTCCTTGAAGATGGCAAGGAACTCGTCCTTCTTCAGGGTCTTCTCACCTAACACAGGAAAAAAGGTAAATAGTTATTTACTTTATTATTTACTTATTTTAGGCAAATCCGATTGAAGATTTGATCATAATCCTAACATAAAAACACAAAATCAAATTTATTTGTTAACTATTCATAAACAAGATTTCTTATTTTTGTTCTTGTATAGGGATGCTGCAGTTTTACAGTGGTTACGTACTTTCTTTTCATTTTCAAAGTAGGCTAATTTATAAGATTTTGCAACATTAATTTGAATAGAGTATATAAAGATAATCTTTTTAATCTGCTCTCAGTCTAAATTCTAATTCTAATCCAAAATTTTAATTCAATAACAGTATTAAAAATATTGAGATTATGCACTGATACAGCTTCACGCAACCTTGAACAGACCATATATACGATTTCCATTATTAATGTTTTAGGAATACTTCCACGAATGCTACGCCCACCCTGATTGTTGGGTATTTAGGTACGTTATTTTAAATCTATTGTAAGTAACACGCGTAGTAGACGCGTAGTGTTATCAAAAATAAAGAATGCATTTTATGAACAAATAAAGAACATGTGAATGAAATATATTCTTACTTAGCTTTCTATACGGTTAAGTAAGTCAAAAATCATTGAACAGCTTATTGAACTCATTATCTAAATTCAAAACGGATGTACAGATACATTTTTGAGCTACCCTTAGAAATTATGGTGAAATCCAAAATATTGGTATATGGGGATGGGTTGTTGGAGGCAGGATTTTAAAAACAGTGTCCGATGCAAAGACTTGCATTTTGATGTCAATCATTGCAAAATTACAACTCTAGCATTCTTAAAATGTGCCAGTTCGTTATCATCATATCCTCGCCGCATTAAGAACCGAGAGCCATAATCTGATGTTTTATAGTATTTTTAAAGTCTGAATAGGTCCTGGGCTTTTCAGTATTTTTTCGCAACACGTAACATAAGTCATTGTAACTCTAATAACTATTTTCCTGCATCTTTGCAGACAGAACTAACATTTACTTGCTTGATATGTATAAATGCTTGAGAGTTCACTAAAAAATAATCGTCTTAACGTTTGATTGTGTGTAAGAGTGAGTAAACATTGTCCTCTATCACTTATGCACACCCACCCACACTTACCCTTCTTCTTGGTGCCGCCGAGTTTCTCAATGGTGGCGAGGGTGGGGTTGAGGTTGAGGGCACGAAGAGCATCGCCGAGGTTGACGGCGTCGATGGTGCTGGTGCCGACAAAGTCGTACACGTCGAACACGAGGTTCGCCCCTGAAACATTCAGGAGTCACAATGCCATAGTTGACCTCAATATCACATATGGGAAATCTGCTTACAATCTATGAGTTTCCATATATCTAGGCATATATGGTTACAATATCAAGTTTTACATATTGCTATTTATTATGGACTTCTCTGCTGCGATTCAATAAAAGACATATTCAAAACGATAGGACCTGTATTAAGTTCTCGTGTACTATATATAATTGAATTGAAGACCTGAAATTTTTAGTTGTATTTTTATAGTCCACGTTTCTCTCTCCCCAAAATTGAGAGTTTTTATTCATTTTTTTATTTAAAATGTCACCTAAATCAATAATGGAGTATGGTTTATTTAGTTTTCGAACTACAAATGTTCAAATGTTCTTATTGCGATTCCGTTTCTTTGATTTGCACTATATTTGAATTTCTATCAAAGCGTTAGAGAATCGTTAAAACAATAAATAATAATCTCCACCTAAATTATTTTAAAACAGCGAATTAAATAGTTCATAGCAATTAAAACATTTCAACTTTGGTAATAGGCAGCAACGCCATTTCAACTAATATGTTACATTAAGATTGCTCCAACTATCTCAATAAAATAGGTAAAACTATGCTTGTTAAGACTTGCAACAAATAGTAAATTGTATTTGAAATGACTGGTTTTTCAGATTGTATCTGTATAATTAGTAATTTTACAGAATAGCTTGAGTTTTGTCATATGGCAGCGCTGTTAAACTACTCTGCACGAAATATATAAATTGCCCTTGCCCAAAAAAGGTATCCTCAACATAAATGAACGTAAGAATAACAAATAGGTGTTAAAGGTGGGTCACAAAATAGAGCCTTTATCCAATTATAACCTAATCGATTATTTCCCCCCGGCTTTTTAAATGTATATCCTATCATTTACTTTTTACTTATTCAAATATGAAATAAGTAAACTATTTCTAAATATACATATTGTGCATAAACCATGCTACACATATTAAAATTATTGTAACACAGTTTCCTTTTTCTTGTTATTCATTCGGAATTAGTTTTACTTGAAGACTATATTGTATTTTTTTTGTAAATTTGGTTTAGATATTGTAAACTTTATATTTTTAGTCGACTACATTATAATTTGACACTCATCACAAAAATTAATTTACTCCCATAGCATGCTCGTGAGGTTAGACATAGACACTAGAGGTCGAGTGTCGGCGATGCCAGTACCAAAATAGCCTGCGCTGTTCACATCGCCTTACATAGACTTCTCTATTTATACGCGTTCTTCCTCAGAACGGTAACCTTGTATGTGAATTATAAAAATGTTTACAAAATTGAGATAAAACATACTGTGTCCTTTTATAATCTGTATTATTTGTCTCTCCCTGAACAGAAACAAATTTAAATATTTTGTTAGTAAAATATTGAATTTTTTAAAGATAATTTAAGCTACGTTTAAGAAAATGCTAGACAGATGATTTAACGGAATAGCGTAGCTATTCCTCTCAGCAAAGTAAAAAATCTGTAATTTTATTTTACTGAATTTTTCATCACTGTTAACTTAAGTTAACAAGTTAACGTGTTTTAATCTAGGAACTATCAATTTAAACATATTCTCTACTTTTTAATCGCAACATTTGAATTTCATAACCCTAAATCACAATCTTATATGATGTGATTTGTTAAATAAACTGGATTTGTTAAATTTATGGCGGTTCTTCCGAAAGTAACACACCACTTAAATTGGCTGGTCTAGTAAGAAACGCGTGGCTGAATTGTACACATACCGATTAGAAAAATAACTAAACAACCCAAATAGTATTATTATTATAACTATAGTGAAAATGTGAACAATTATATGTAAAAAATGTACAGTCTGAATTAGAGTACATGCCCATTAGAGTGTCTACAGTATTTATAAATAAAATGCTTGAAACATTTATTTATATACTCTATAATTCAACCTTCTAAAAAGTGTTTGTGTTTGTTGCAATGAACACTAGATCATTGTATTCTAATTAAAATTTTAATCAGGAGTTACGGATATAATTCTACTTTCTACTGGAAATAGAAAGATACTGTTTATATTTATATATTTTGCTACATAATTAATTTATATTAAAAGGTTAAAAACGATACAATGAACATGCATAATTGTATCTGCATCTATGGTAAGAGATGTAGATAACAGAAGGTTATATCAGCAGAAAATTAATAATGGTATGAACAACTTTTATTCAATAAGAAATGAAAGAGAGAGAATATGATATAAAAAATAGCTACAGGTATGACGGATAGAATGTGTTAGATTTAATACGTATTGCGCACTTTAAAATTAAATAAATAATCCTTCTTAAGGCGTGTTTATATACTTAAATAACACTACAGAATGATACAGTAACACTGTGTGAACTCTTTTTTTAAGTAATAATTTGATAAATATAAAAAAATGAAAGGTCAATGAAACCACAAGCAATTAATTTAATTTCCTTTAATGATATTGAATATTATTTAAACGAATATGTGCTTCACCATTTCTATAGGATTTTTATTTAACTATGGTAAATATTTATTTTATATATTTTTATCATATATATATATATATATACTACTATAATTTTTATTTTATTTATGGTAAATAACTAAAAGAGTTGATATTCAAAAAGTAAAGACTACCAACATTATTTTACTATGTAAAATTACATATTTTAAAAACAGCTATGAAAGTTTTGTAACTATATGTTAAAGTCGTTTGATGCAAAGAAACTTTGTGCCAAAGTTGGCGAATCGATTATCCAACTTCGCGTGACTAGCTTTATTTCGTGCAGAATAAATTTACTGAAAACGTAGGGAGCGGGTCTTTGGGAATTTTTTTGTTTCCTAAATTTTGCTATTCTTAACTAAGTAGCAATACACTATTTCATTGGTAAAGGTTAGTAAAAGAGTACAATTACTAAAAGGGTATATTAGTACAAAAGTTAATATTAGTGAAATTTAATAAAATCTGTTTGGATAAAGTTATAAAATAATTTAAATCGACATTTCATCGTCCACTCAAAATGTTTTCTGAGAGCAACCTCGAGTATAAACCGCACACATATTTTAAGTAACAATGGTGGATCTGGGGCTTAAGTAAACCGGAGCATGTATTTCAAATGTTTTTTATCATATGCTTATTAGTCATTAAGTAATGGTAGTTTTATCTAATTTCTGTGCCAATATTTTCTAATATGTGTCATACTTTTCATCAGTTTCACTTTATAGTGTTTTTTTGGAAATCCTGATTTCTTGCGTTGTTTACCAATGAGTGCTCAGTTTTAGTTTAATGAACACTGTTGGTTTAAAGTTTGTTATGCTACGTTATTAACTTTAAGTTGTGTTATATGAAAGTTGGTTTTTATTAGCCTATGGATTATTCGAAAGGATAACAGGATTTCAGACATTTTTCATCGTTATATGTTGCTGAAATAAAACATTACCTTTCAAGAATTGGAATCTATCATCTCCTTCAGGTTTAAATGAAATTTTTATACTCTTTGATAATTTTGGAGGAGGATATATTCTGATTCTCGAAACGTCGTGTCTTAATTTTGTAATGATAGCATAATGATAGAAAATGTACCAAAAACTTGACGTTTCATCACTTTTGGATTTCTGGACTGTCCTCTAAGTGGAAGGTGATCGTGAGTAGAATTTATAATAAAATTTAAGTTTCAGAAAATATACAAATTGAGATTGCAATATACGCATTGCTTTATTTTGAAAGAGCATAATATTCCAGGCAACGAGGATTTGTCATTGGAAAATCTTTAAATCGAATCTGAACACGGGGATATACTATTGTCAGTGATCTGTTTGATTAACATTTATTAGATAATGAGCTTTTTATGATATGCGATTTGATCACATGGTTGGATTAGATTCTAGGATTTGGCAAACTCAATGTAGAAATCTTGAAAAAGCTTAATGTCTCAAACATATTTATTAATTGCTCTTTTTTAAACCTTTACATTTGGACGTTCTGTAATATATTCCACTTTGGACCGTGGACATATTTAAAGTAGTTGGTTAGTAAAAGTAATAATCCAACTCCCCATTGTATTTTAAAGAACTGTTGACTTGTAAGTTATGTTTTTTAACTTCCAGGACCTCTTGTAAATTCAGTTGGTCGCTCGCTCTATACATTTTTATTTCAGAGATAAGTTGACGCATTTCAATTGTAAAAATCCTGGTTTCACTGTTTTAAACTATAGACTACTATTATTAAATTTAATAGTATTGAGTATTAACTCGTTCAAAAAATTCACAGGACTACTAACTAAATCTAACCTTTAAATATCCCTTTAAATTTTAAGAAAAGATAAAAGTCAACTTGTGTAAGATATTATTGCTGGTGGTTGATGAAGTGGAACCCTTTTTAAATTCTGGAGTTTATAAACCTTGGCAAAACTGACCTAGTCAATTAAATACTTGATTTATAATAATAAATCAAGTATTTAATCAAGTGGCTGAAATGGTTTAAATATAAACCATTTCAGCCACTTAACAAAGTTTTACATCACTGTTTCACTTTCTTGAAGTGTATAAACTAGTATAAAATACATAAGGATGAGTGAAGGTGCTATTTTACTATCCCTTTAAACATAATAAATGAAAGTGTTAAGTTGTATACTTGCACAACGGAAGATTGGATATGAACTAAGATTTTGTATTATTTAATTCTTAATCAGTTTTAATTATAATTAGTGTGAAAGTGTAATATTTGGCAATAGTCAGGTTAACTGTGGAGGAGTTGGAAGGCTGATAATGATAGTCGGTGTCGCTATGTGCTCCACACTAATAACATTAATGAATTAATAAATTAAATAATACTACATTATAAATGTTCTTTTATTTATTACATTATAGAGGAACATCGGTTTTCTATATTAACCTTACCGCTTTTTCTTAATATTGCGTGATGGTTAATCAAATGCTCTACTTTCATTTAAAAACGTTGCAACGCGTCACTGATGTTCCATTGGAGTAGTTTCTTTTATATTTAAGATCATAGCTCTTTGTCTTTTTTTATATCCTATCATATCCTAGTGATCAAGATTTCCTTGATCTCTCCTAAAGAAATTAAAGGCATCTCTAGTGGGATATTAAATAACGTTATAACCAGACATAAATAAAAACAATGTATAGACAAGAAATGTTTATAGGAAATTTTTAATAATTTTTAATAATTGTGTTTTTAATAATTTGTGGCCAAAATTACATTTAAATTGAATTTAATTCAAGAAAATGTCACGTTTAAATATAAAATGATACTTCCACGTGTTTATAAATTAAAAGTAAAAATATAATGTCAAATCCTCCAGTTATCCTTAAATGAACATACAAAAAATATTCATATTCTTAATACTTCAACTGTCTTTCTTTAGGCCTGATTATAAAATGCTCTTAAATTTAGCTTCAAATGCCTATCACTTTTCAAAGAAATGTTATATTTTTCTATAACCTCTGAAAACACATATTAACCAACCAAACACTTTTTAAATTCAAAAGCACAATCCTAATTGAAAAACGATTGCACTATCTCAAGGAAAGAGCTTCCGTAAAAACTTTTGATAAAAAAGAACAGTTTCAATAGAAAGATTTTTATTTTAACCCGTGCGGTAATTTCGATATGGGTTATTTGTTTTTTACTACTATTTTCACACTTTCTAACTTAATTACAATTAGTTTTAAATTCATTAAACAATTGTTAGTTATCAATCACATGCAATAATTGATGTATGTAAAATAATTACATTTCCTAAACTTAAAATATTACATCTGTAAACACTTTAATAAATCTATTGTAATTATAATTTAGAGTTATATCCTCTCGGCTCATCACTTACTCTCGAGATCCCTTGCAGACAGATCACCCTGAAAAATAAAAAATAAACATTATTAGTTCAACACAATCGTTTCAAATTACAGGTAGAAATAAAAGATTTCATTATAGAACATTATATCAAAGCGGATACACATAAAAATAAAAATACCTTGGATGAAAGACAATTATATGGTATCACGAAATAATATCAGTCAAACATTATCTATGATTCAAAGTTAATGTCCAACAAGACGTTTTCAATAACTAAATGTACGCATATCTTTAATCTAATTATAAACATATATAAATAAATCATTTGAATAAACTTTAATAACTTACACCTAAAGTTGGCTATGAGAGAATTCCGTTATATGATGTGGATATTAAAAATGTGAAAATTGTTTATAAATATGACGCCGCGGTGTAAAAACGGTATAAAAATACCATTATTCAACTACTTTAAACCTTTACAAGGCTAGATTTCCGATCCACTCTATATATCAGGTACTACTGTCTACTGTACCTAAGGTAAAATGGTATAGGATTAAAATATAATTCGTGATTGAAAAATGTTTTTCTCTCGAGTGATTTAAGAACGAATTCAAAGATTTAAAATAGGTTTATAATTTATTTCCAAGTAAACAGTCCGACTTACTAAATTAAAAAATAATACTTTTTATTGTTCAAAGCGTATAATTTCTTTTCATAAAAATTGTATGACGTATAAATTATTCGACATAAACAACATATATGAACTATTCATACAAAAAAACTTTCGATAAAGACACTCATGTTGTTATATACTAATAATAAGGCATAAGTACGCTAATACGTATAATTAAACTAGTCTAGACTCGTTACCTACAACTGAAAACTGCCTCCGATTGCCTATAATTATTCAATTTATAAGGTATCCGTAATTGTTTCAATTATGCAAGACCAATGCCTAATTTAAAATTGCCAACTTATCTAATGATTTCTGTGGATCGTCACTACAACCTAATAGTTATTATATGAATATTATTATTTATTCTTGAATAATTTAATAACTATTTATCGGTTTATGTGAGTTAGCCGCTTTCATATAAATTTTTAAAGTTATGAATAGGTGAGAAAGCAATAATTTGCGGAAATTGTTCTCACCGTAAGCTTTATCACATGTACAGTCGATGTTCATTACTACTATGTTTGCCTCACTGACCTACAAGAATTCAAATTTTCTTATATTCAATTTTCCATCTGGCCCGGCTGGTGACTGACACCTTCTGTAAACCAGGTGGTGCGTTGAAGTCCTTATGCGGAGATTGTACTACAGTCCAACACTAGAGACTTGCTTATCACGTCAATGCTTTATAACACGATATCTTTCTAGCACATTTTCTTCATCACTGTTCTTATATTTCTATAAACTATTTATTAACAATTAAATGTCAGATTTGTTGTAGCCATTCACTAGTTATATGTTATTTATTATTATTATTATTATTATGTTTATTATGTATGTATTATTAAACGTGAGTTTTAAAAGTAAAACTTAAGTATTTACTTCAACCCAACATCTACACCAAAAAGTACATATGTACACACTACCCCTCTGCTGGCAGGCTAAATAAGGCAAGTTTCGATGTTCGACTATTTGCTAATATTTCTATTAGCGTGAAGCTTTTTTAACAACCTACACGAAATCTTGATTTTAAAATCAATGGGTTTTCGTACCTTGTTCAATTTTAAGTAATTTCCTTGATTACTATTTTTGTGTAATTATTCAAAGCAAACTAATACCTTTTCAAGTTCTATCTAACATAAACGTCGAATATAAATTTCGCTCTCAAAATCCGTAACTATATTTTCATCTCTCCTTAAAAAAATTAAGAGTTACTCAATATTTTGATACTGAGAGTCAAAGTGAATCACTCATGTAGCGTAACACTTATAAGATAGCTGTATGATGTCGTGTTATATATTACGGGTATACTTGTATAATGCAATACATTATTATGTCGTTATATTTATTGTATTGCAACAATATGCTTATAATTTTAAAATGCTATGATGTTCTTTGTTTTGCAGGTAGTTACCATTAATATTCCAATGGTTCGTTATAAATAACATATAAATACTCATTGTTTGATCCGTTTCAACAAACCGTTTGAAATTTGTTTCAACCGAAATTCAATGATGTTACATTATTTTGGGAACAATATTTGTTACCATGTACATTTAATTTTTTCTAACCACACAAAAATCGAAACAAAATGTTTGAATAATTTATTGGCTTCTAAAAAATAACACGTTGACAGTTACGCTCAACGACAACGGCAGGTGCCCAACTCACAGCTGTGCTACTTGTGTTTATATACAGCTCGGGATGGTAACACCTGTGTGTTTGTTGTTGAACGCGAGGCTTTCTAGTGTCAAAATCATCTTTTCAATATTCATAGCGTTCCAACAGGTAACATTCTAATAAAACTAAAAGAATTTTCAATTACAATTTTTCATTTAGATACTTCGTACAAGTTCTTGAATCAAAAAGAAACTACTTTAAGACAGTACATAGTTAACTTTAATCGTTAAAATTAGAAGTATTTTGTGGATTGTATGTATAAGTGGGCCTACTGTTTAATTTATCCTAGTATAGTTTTATGACTTTGTAGTATATTTATTGAAAAGATCCTTTACCAGCATCAGAATTTATTTATGTTAATGAATCTGTTGCGATTGATTGTCATTGCTTCAACTAGAATGTACAGGTTCATAACATATTCATTTAGAATAAAAAATCAAAAGATTTTATAAGCGATTGCATCACTGAAAGCTTGAGCGTTTTTCATTTGGCTTCTTCACATTCACTTTTTTACTCATTACCTTTTTGTACTTTAGGAGCCCAATTTAATTTTTACTTCATTGTACGTAAGTCCCCCTTTTAATTCCTGTCTAAAATTCGTGTAGTCGTTTAGAACAATGCTTTGTTCCACTTGGCTACGATAATTTAAATTGTTTGATTGTTTTTAGTTTCCATGTGAAAGAGCAGTTTCAAAAAAAATCCGCTCCACTTGCACGTTTATTTTCAAATTACATTATTTGGCTGTGTAAAAAGTAAAACAGTTACACCGTTTAAACATTACCGTTTGGATTCAGATGCCACGGAAAACTATGCTATTCATGTTAAAATGTTTAAAGTTTCAGATAGCTGTCAGAAGTACAGAGACGGAGAGAGAGCTACTATACGTACCATAGTTGCTGTGAGAATGTGTGCGCGCTGGGACGGCTGGATCACAAGTGTGTGGAAGACCGGGTTCTTCCTATAGTCGCCCCTTCTCCAGGCCGGGAGGCTAGCTAATTCTTGGCAAACCCGCTCTCATTGTTTTAGTTGCTTTATCTAAAAATATGTCAGATTATGTTCAACCACAACCTTGCGCCAACCATTGGACACCTATGGTTTGTTTTGTCTCCGTAGTTGTTTGGGGCGAATTTTAATAGGTTGTTATTGTGTTTCACTTTCACTGTTCTAGTTGTTGGGTAGTGTGTGTGCCACCGAGCTCCATGTTTACTTCAGTTATTTTTTAATATGTTGTGTCACCAGTGTTCAAGTTGTATTGCAACTTTATTCCCGATCTACTAGTCTCAACATAATTGTGTTTAACATGTGACTGGCGTCTTGACGTTTTGCGTCAGTGATGCACATTTCCAATTTGTGCTCCATATATCTGTTATTGTGTTAGTTATTTAATGTAGCAATTGTTCAATAGCGTGTTCATAAATAAAATTGGTCACTCCACTTTAATTGTTTAACATGTTGCGTTTGACGATTAACTAACAATGTCAACGTAATGCGTTTAGATCTGCGTGTATAAGTAATTTACTGTCCAAAATTAATTCGTTTTTGGTGTTCTAGTTGTTGTAGCTGGCAGTGACTGATAACTTCTTGACACTACGTTTTGATGCCATTTGCGTAAATACTTTTGTGCCCCAAAGCAAATCACTTCTGTTTATTTAGTTGATATATTTAACAATTGATAACTTCATGATATTATAACTCTTTATAATAAACATATGCGTTAATATTTTTCTGATCAAACGTCACTCACTTTTGCTTTTCTATTTGATTCATTTAACAATTGATAACTTCATATTATTATACTCCATAAAAATAAATGTGCGTGAATATTTTTCTGACCAAACGCAATTTAATTTTGCTTTTCTAGTTGGTGCATTTTTAACAATTGATAGCTTCATGATATTATACCCCTTAAAAATAAAAAAAATGTGCGTAGTTATTTTTGGCCTAACGCAATGCACTTTTGCTTTTATAGTTGGTGCATTTAACAATGAATAACTTCATGATATTTTAACCTTTAATAATTAAAATGTTCGTAAATATATAAATATCACGATTCACTGTTGTGTTTTGATATATACGTCTTAACGGTTTATGCGTAGCTCTTTCTTGCGTAGCACAATTCAGTGTTACATTACACGTCTTAATAATAACATGTCCTGGAATATTCTGCTGGTCAAACACAATTCGCTTTTTTAATTGAAGAAAGTTGTTACACTTTACAAGTAATTGTCAATTTCTTTAAATTATACGTCTTAATGGCATATGTGTACGGTAGATATTTTTCAGGTAAATCACACTTTACTGTTACTATTTTAGCTGTTAACAAATTACTGACAACTTAATGACTTTTCTTATTTTTATTTTTGTCTTTTTTCACTATAATATGTGCACATTTTGATGGCTAGTAAAACTTCCTTTTTGTTATATTTCTTGTGTTTGGCAAGTTGTTGACACTGCATTGATACTTATGTTGTGTTTTTGAACCTTTTTGAAGATTAATTTTTTTTTATGTGAACACAAAATATTAATTTTGGCGTTGAAATAAAAATGAAAAATAATTAATGAAATAATAAATAACCATTTGTACAAAATAAAAAAAATTGATTGTTTATATTAGCCATGTTTAAATGCAAATTTTCCTTGAAGATTGTTAACTTTAGTCAGACATAAAATAGTATCCCGTTCTAAGGCCTATCCCGTTACAAGTCAATAAAATATTTTCCTATTTGTATTACATATTAATTACGTGTAACTCTATTATTCCAAATCTTTTTAGCTCAATGTAATAACAAAGCTTCCTTACTTTTATTTTGAGCGCGTTGACTTTAAATATTTCAATCTGTATCATTGATTTATATGTAATAAATCTATTACCAACTATATTACCGTATTCCACTCGTAAAGAAATTAGAAAATTATTTTAAAAATAATGTTTAAGTAATTGTTCTCAAATATCTATTAAATACAGTATTGTTTTTAGAACAGACATTTGTAAAAACAGGTTTACATTAATAGTTTTTTATGATTTCTATTCAAGGACACTTTAAATCAATACATTACTTTTGTAAAATACTATTGCTTACTCAAAAATTATCGTTATTTCATTGGTGTAGTTCAAGGATCAATAGTTAAGTCAATGGGAATCATCACCACTTACTTACAATGATTGTGCCATATACTTACAAAACAATCGATATTCTTACAAAGCATTTAATGGGTTTTAGCATTTATAACTTAAATCTACATTGGTGTGCTGTTGTCACTATGTATTTAATTGGTCCATTGTTTTATAATGCTGATTTTGTCATTTAATTTTGAGTTTTGACGTAACGTTTCATCAAATTTTATATTATTGAAGTAATATTTTCTTGACAGTTCGATTTGGAATATGATTACACGAATATACCTATTGCCCATTCCATTAATATGTATAGAAATAATATTGCAAACTTGATTCCAAACTTTTACTATTTTAAGTGTAATCCCACTGTACCAATAACCTTGAGGAACAAATTTTTCGTACGAGAGTCAGTCCACACCAGTAATACGATCCACCATCTTGGTGTCTATTTAAAAAGACGACGTGTTCAAATAAAATATATATTTTTAGTAAATATATTATTACTGGTTTATAATGTTTTGTTGTGAGTATTAATATTAAAAATAATTATTGCGAGTGTTGTGGCTGTATTGGTCGTGATTTTGAAAAAAAAGAACAATTTAATACGCGTTTTTTCGAGAAAATAGTTATTTTTAATTAAATTCGTCTAACTTATAAAACTTTACCTAGTTAATTCTTACGATGTGATTGTTTGGATTATCTAATAACTCAATAATAGCTACTATAAATGTCAGTCACTTATTAATGGTTGTTAAGTTTTGATTAGTATTTTGAATTCTTTTTTCCCAGTAATTTGATTTTAACTATTATGACATGAATATACATAGTATATAGCCCAATAAGTCACCCATTAACCATAAGTAACCATTTTTGAGTAGTTTACTTTTAGAATTTAATTGAAATAGTAAAGGAACAAGAAATGTATGTGCAACTGTGTTCTGTGCTAAATATCGCTTACTTACTATGAAAAAAAACTTATTGTAGTATGTAAGAATGGCAAAATTTATTGTTACATTTGCATTTCATGGATAAATATTGACCTCATACACATATTTAATCACGGAATGCCCTGATTGAAGTTTGGACACCATTTACCCCTTGTTTCGTCAATTATTTCCTATTTATGCTGAACAGAAATGATATAATATCACATTTTCAATGTAATATAACTGTTCTGTAAACTGATATTACGTATATCTTATGTTTAAAGTGCTTTTTTACAAAAACATTGTAATTAAATAAACTTCTAAAGTAAAGTAAACTTTGTGCAGTCTTTTCATTAAAACGTTTAATTTTGCACCGACATTGCTGTTGGGTCTGCAGATACGACACTACATTACAAATACTTGTGTAAAAAGTAATGCATAACTGTAGTTTTCCTAAATAAGCCACTTTCACGCTTTAAATGTCAGATATGTCATGTAACCAAATTTAATACGAAGGCTAAATTTTGCTCTGATTCAGATCCACGCTAAATTTAGTGGCGGAGTGTTCCAATTGCCAACAACATTCCAAGCGGTTTTAAGAGTTAATAATCTATTTCTGCCAGCAATCAAGTATTTGATTGTTTCCACATCTTCCATCATATCAATACATTCCTCTTGGTTGTGTCTTCATTCGCCCCGACCAACCAGCTTCTTCCTATGTACACTGATTTCTCCGATGCTGTTAAGGTTTCTTCTGATTTGTACTGATTATTCTTATATAGTTGACGAATGGATTTCTAGCCTGTCCACAATAACTGGAAAGATCATAATTCACTACAGGGATTTGAATATCCTTGTATCATATCAGTCTTAGATGCATGTTACAATATGATACAATACAATAAGATGGTTGCTAAGATGGCTGTAGAGATGGCTGGCTTATCTTATCTTCACTTATGTTTGACATCAACTAGAGTTTTTGCAGCCAAGGACTTATTTTTAGCGGAGGTTAGATATTAACCTTCTGAGTTGACTCTTCAGAAGGAGAGCAAGATTGCTTGAAGAATAATTTCCTTAACTAACGATGCGATGCAATTTTGAAAATACGTATCGTGACAACGCAGTTCCATGGTTTGAAACATGTTCGTATGTTTAGTGATGCATATGGTTAATATATAGGATAGAGATGAATATAAAATTATTTAGAAACTTTTATTTAAGTGATATACCGTGAAAACTCGACTTAAAAATTATGTCAGCCAATAAAAAGTACGTAACTAGATTACAGAAAGATGTATATTAGTGAAAATTCTTTAATAGGAAGTTGGTTTGTTATGCAAATTGTATAATGGTATATACGAATAAATAACTTGTGTTCTTAAAATTTCAGCTTTACTTTTAGCAGATATTTACTTTGAAATAGCCATACCATATTATGTGCCAAGAAATACATATTAAATATTTTAATGTTTTTGTTGTATACAAATACGACAGTGGTTGTATATTAAATGTTTTAAGAGTATATCAAAAATTAGTTATAAGTAATTAATAACATGTTTTCGAGTAACAGTAATTTAGCTCAACAGCCTCACTTCCAGATCTGGTGCAGTAGAGTAATAAGGTACCTGATGGAACGTCAGAGTCTGGCCAAGGACATGTCAATGTTGTGTGAGCATGTTGTTCTGATACTCTGAAGGATCACAATAATGATAAAGACATTACAAGTTTGAAGATGGCTACCATGATCTGCATGACGGCGCTTCAGACGTAGCGTCACACCAATTTGAGAGTGCAAGAGGTTCCCACGTTATACCCGAGTGATGTTAGAGATTAAATATAAAATACAAAAATATGTTTTTTAATTACCTATCGAACTTTCAGAGTTGTAAATTTCTTGAATAAAGGGTGTTTTAATGTTTAAACCTCCATTCCTATTAAAAGCGTACTAATAAATTATAGAGGGTAACATGTACGTATACATACGTATGTGATCAGATATGGGTTATAAATGGTACAGATTAACACATATTTAAAACTGTAGAAATACAGGGTGCGACCTAACAATAGTAGGACTGATTTTATTACTGTTATTTTATTGCACATATCGATACGTAGGACACTTAATAGTCCTTTACGTAGGATCTCTGTGCGTGTGTGCCCTGAGGTTTAAGCGGGAGTAAAGAACGTAACAACGCCGTACTGAGCCAGTCGCCTCTGCAATAACAGCGCGGAGTGTCACAGTGCATTTTTGTATTCTCATAGGCATACATAAGCAAAAGGAATCCGTGACAGGTTTATATAGTTGAAATAACTTTCAGTACATAGCGTTATTCGAAATTCCGTTCCATGAAGACATCACTTCAAAGTAGTGCATGAAAAGCACTGCCCACCCTCCTCAGATCCGAATTCGACTATGGAGGGTTGCATTCTGATCGTGCTTTTTACATCTTTTTATTTGATCCTAAAATATAGAATACAGACCAAATTTATTGATAAATACAGCGTTTCTTTAATACTTTTAGGGGGTTATTTATAGCCTTCTGAATATTAACATTAAAATGCATCATCTTTACTTCCTTTTTTCGATTTCAATACATTTTTAAAATTCTTTAATAAATCTTAAATAAACAGATATTTTAGTTTAATATTTTAACATTTATCCTTCAGAATCTTGAATAGTTATTTAAAATAATATGTTTAATTCCTCTAATATTTCTTCTAGTTGGAATATAATCGATTTCATTTGGTTTCTCACTAACTTTAGATCCAAAAGCAACATTCCGAAGAAAGTATATAGGATTTTAGATTGTTTATGTAAATGAGAAAACTTACAGTGATTTCCAAAACTGGTTTCTACAACTTTACAATATAATTCTATAACATCAAAAGGTTAGATTTTGCATTTTCTTAATGTATTTCATTCAGTCCTAAAATTTCTCTTTTAAGTTCTAAAAAATTATTGAACCTGAATGAAAAGTACTTTTTAACTTAATATTTTATTTTAATCCTATTAAATAATACCTTCAAGTTATCCCCAATAACATTTTTATTTTATTAGAGGTATAACATCTGTTTTGACTTCATACGTTTTATAATGTTTTTTATTATCATTTCAAAAATTAATAACTTTACCTTCAACAATATCGGCTGCAAATTTATCAGAAACCATTCAATCGTATAAAATAATTTGAGCGCTATTCCAAATACATTGGATGTTGTAAATTTCAAACTAATCTAGAATTTTCAGAGATTGACTAAAACTATTTTATTTTTGACATTTACATAGAGAAAGTTTTAAAACGAAAATATGACATAAAACTACAAACATTTAAAGAAAAAAGAGATAGTCACAACTACCATCTTCAATATAATCCAGCTTAAAATACAACAAGTTTTTGAATGAAAAGAACGCAATTAAAGATTTTATTTCGAATAAACTTGTTAAATTGATTGAAAATCCTGACGGAATGAATTATTCCAAGAGAATTTTACCACCATTGAGTTCACCTATTTTAGTAGAAGGTAGTGGACTTTACAACGATTTCATTAACAATTTACGATTTTAGTTGTACAAACCAGGCTATCAGTATCTGGACCTGGAAAAAGTTTAAAATAAGAATTAAATATGTATGTAAATGGTATCAATAAATTAGATAAAGCTGCAATGAGCACAATATTTTTTAATGCAACACTGAGATACAAATACTATACATATTGCTATACACTATACATATGGATACATTTTTATCAAAATATGCTATTTTAGGTGAAGTATTTATTGTACCTCCAAAAGTTGGAGCAATTAAAAAAAATAGTAATGAGTATTGAAGAAAATTGAAATTAAAATTTTAAAAATGGAGAAAATTGTGAAAATACCAGTTAGTAATCAATTTAATGTAAATGGAATAAAAATTCTAAAGATGATATATTTTAAACACATAGACGATACAATAAACTTGAAAACATAAGAAAAACAATAAAGGAACCAGAACTGAATTTTCTTATAATCAGTAGATAAACTTAAAAATGGTGGATTATTGAAAGATTTCCTAATTTTGGACAATATATTCCAATTAAAAAATGTTCTACCTTATGTTAGAAAACCCGCTCCAATTGTAAAACAAAGATGTGATAATTATATTTTGAAATATACCTACATTTGTTAGATAAAGAATTAGAAGATGTTACTGGATCTGGGTTAAATGAAAAATTTGGAATTATGTGAAATCAAACACTAAAAAACCTGAAATAAAACCATTGACATTCTCAGAACCAGAAAAATTTGTAAAAATGTTAAAACATTGTGCAGTAATTGTTATACTGTAATGGAGAATTCAGATATTTAATTTGTTCTTTTTTCATAAATCTGAGTAATATTAATTATTATTGATAAGTTCATATTATGTTCATTGTTCTGAAATTAAAGTATGCTAATTTCCCATTACTCCTGAAATTAATTGTATGTTAAACATTTTTAGGAGTTAATTAATGTTAGAACATTTTCATTTAAAGAGTATAAAAAGGTAAATTAATTAGAAGAAGAGGATAAATATAAAATTTTGAATTTAGAGAAAATAAATACTACATTTTGTTTGACAAATACTGTAGGATTAGAAGATATTAAATTGAGTTTACCTAATACGTTTTTAGGGGTCTTAAATAAAAAAATATTAAAGAAATAAAAAAGATAATCTAGATTTGAGATGTGTTGGAACAATTGTAATAAAGGATAAATAATGTATTAAAATTAATTTTATAGGATATATATTTTTTCATTGTTATTTTCTTTTCAATTTCATAGATATTACATTCATTTTTAATAAAATTGTAATTCTTCTCACCAGATTGTTATTCATTTTCAGTGATTTTCATTATTCGAAATATAATGTTTATTTATTCTCTACAGATGTTACATTTATTCTTTTAGATATCATGTTATTGTAACACTTTTTCATTTTAGATAGTTTGTTATAAATATTGTTCACAATAAAATAATTAAAGACTTTTTGTTAACTTTCTGAAGATGCAACTATGGAGAATTTGGACAGTAAAAGAGTGTAGGAGCTTCTGTTTATTTCCACAGATTTATTTATGTATATTAGACAGAAATTTCACATTGATTTTCGAGTGGCTCTTATAAGTGGCCCAGGAGCGCATATTTTTAATCTACTGACCTCATATATGATCATTTGTATATAATTTGTATACAGCCTTGTATAAACCACGATAATGTATATTCTTCAGTGCTGTAATATACATTTTTACTTTGGGGTTTCGACGCTTCTATCTTAAACGTAACTCGATATGCAAGGCCGTAGTCAGGCGAGGTTTCTCAGATATTTTTGCATGGCCCAACCCTACAGAGGGCCCAGGACCCTACATTTGTAAGTGTAAGACATCCTTTGACTAATTAGTTTTGATCCATCTGGAAAGCCTTAAAAAGTATTGAATTTGTGAACAAAGCAAATTAGGGTCGTAACGCGATAGTTGATGTAGTCAGCGAGAACATAAAGGATCTAGAAAGTGAACTTCATAGTTTGCAAAGTAAAGAGTGGGAAAAACCTTTGTAGTAAAGTTACAGTTCAGCTGCACTAGTCGCAGCCAAACATATTAGTTGTCCAACCACTTAACCAATGAAAGTAACAACATAAGAGGTCGCTTCTAAAAAACACCCACATAGACAGTACATAAAATTGTTTCCTTCGACATTTTAGATGAGATTCTTTCAGGCATTAATTTGATATTTAATCATATAAAATTCTTCGGGATTCATTAGTCCTTTTGAGTTCATGTGTATAACAGAAGAAGATATCAAGTCAAAATCTAGTTAGTGAGTTTTAAGCTATCAGCACGCTCGGTAAAACAAATTGGTGGAATTAATTCCCTAATTTAAATTAAATTACCTTAAGTAATTTAATTTCATCTTAATTCACTATAAAGTTTCAAAGTCTCTTGGAACTAAGCTAAACTATCTTTACAATATAAATATTTCAAATTTACACACTTGTTTTCGCGCTGGTAATCTTTTACCATTCTGCGGCTGTTGCAAGTTAGGAACAATTTAAAAGTCTTCTGAACTTTAGGAAATTGAAGATTGTGAAACGGTCTACATTGACACAACGGGGTATGTAAAGCCTTGGGAAGATAATAACTAGGATTATGTTGCACAATATGTTTGAATAGCCAATCTTTTCAACAAGCTGCCTTTAGACCTACGTATTAAAAATAGGAAACCACTGTTAAGAGGGAACGCCTACTGGTGCAATGATGTTTGCGAATGATGAGGCTTACTTAATCAATTCTGTTGGGTTTGGGATGCCGTTTTCTAGCACTTTACCATTAAAATATTCGTGTTGACAGAAATAAGTATTCTCGTACAGTTGAATTTTTATATTTTATTATTTGTTAATTTAATTTATATTCTTATTCTTTTAACGTGTGTTATATACTATACGAAAGCTATACAATACTATATATTGTCTATGGCAATAAAGCTATTATTGTTATGGAGTCACAGCCACAGAGTGAGGACTGCGAGGCACCACAAGAATATATCTCAGAGTCATAGGACATAAATCAGAATAATTTCTGATAAATATTGGAAGACACTTAGTTTCTTTTTAGAAAGACAATTAGGACGTTATGGTCAGACTAATTTTTTATTTCCATTACATCTTAAATGCCCGGCTGTAAACCTCATCTGATGGGGTTGTAGTTGTAACAGTGGCTGTGTCATTAGCAAACATAAAGAGTCATTAGCAACTACTTTTAACACTAATCTTGGGAATGTTGGCTATATAAACCAGAAACGGAGTTGGGCCAAGGGTACTGCCTTGACAGATCCTATAGTCGATGCTGGTTATATCAGTAATAGTCTTATAATAACAGCAGTTTGCACCCTATTAGACAGAAAATTAGAAAACCAGTCGAAATATTTCTAACGTACACCTATTAGCTCTAACTTCGTAAGAAGCTTTTTTACTATAAGCAGAATCGAATGAATTTGCGAGGTCTAGAAGTGTAATTATAATCACCCGTCTCCAAATATTTTAAAATACATTTAGTCACGTCAAATAATGATAAATGACAAATGATGATGATAAATGAGTTATTTTCCATCATTGTCCAATCATTTAACTAATACAATTATACAATTAGGATATAATGTTGACCAGTTTCCAGTAAATAGCCAACATGAGTCCAGTATTCCTTTTTTATACAAAACTAAAAGAATGCCCGCATTAGTTCTAAACAAAGATGGCATAATTAGGTCTGCAACATATCTTGCTATTTAATTAAAATAAATACAAAACTTAATTACACAGCATTGCACAAAATGCCTTAATAACAAATATATTCATATAATGGCGAAACAAAGAAAACAATCCGCAAGTAAATACTACACTAATATTTATAATATGGAATGGAGACAGATATAAAAGTGTAAAAAGTTCTAACAGTCCACGGCATTATATGGGCTAGGTTAATACTGTATTTAAAAAAATTAATTTCGTCATTTTCAAGAAGCCAGGAATGTAATTTAGAGGAGAAAGTGTTAATATTATTACTGTGTTTTATATGATGGGGTAACTGATTAAAATATTTAGGACCACTGTAACAATAGGCTTGCCTAAAAATAATTGTATTAAAGTTAGGAATTCTAAACATATCTAAATAGTACGTGTGAATTAATTTTATTCTATCTACACCCGAACTGAAAGTGGAATACGTCTCAAAAGGATAAGTTATTCGGAGATTTTTTAAATATTAGTTAACAGATAAATTGGACAGAAATTGCTCTTTTTTTAATTTTTCACTTGCCTTAAGACAGGAATAACTTTGGCGATGTTATAAAATAAAATTAAAAAAGATTGTTGTCTTAAGATTCATGTAACTTACGGATTAACAAACTCGGAGTAAACACATGATGAAAAAAATCAAAGAAATTTACCTAATTATACCTTACAATAAAAAATGTTTTATACGCTCCATTAGGGAATTTGTAAATTTTTAATACTGAATTTCTGAAGGCTTTTAAACATTAAGTCGAATTTTTATACATGGCGAGACAGACCACCCGCCCGCGATGTATAGCGGCTGAACTGAGAAACTTACCTTCTTCCTTTTAATGAAAACCCCCAAATTCGACCCCAAAAATTCAGGAAAACAATTTTTAACACCCAAAATAAAAAAAAATTCCCTATAGGTCAGCTATATATGAAACACAGGCTTTGTATTTCTGCTTTTTTTGTTAATAATACTCGAAACAGTTTTGGATACATAATTAGACGAATGTATTTTTTTTATTTGCCTCATAAGCTTTAGCTGCTTTAATAACTTTTGTTTAACTTTTTGTAGTATTTAATATGTGTTTGGAAATTTCTATTGGTTGAAATTTTAAAATCTTATATATTTAAACTTGGACATTTTACCAATATTCCTGGTATAATCCAACTACTCCGAGTGAGTTTTCGTTTTTGAGCTATTTTTCTAAGAGAGCATGCAATGTAATATAATAATATCAGATCCAGCGTTTATTTCTTGATTTTTTAAATTTCCCAGCTGCTCATCATGAATTCTTCAACAGAGTAAGACGCTATAGATACCAGAAGGTGCTTGAGACTAGTTTTAAATTTATTTGTGTTGTTTGAATGTTTCACACTTTCAGGGAGCCTGTTTGATTAGTCTGACAACAACTTGTTGCGGGAGGTGTTGAGACAACGTCAGTCTGTGTTGCTGTGTTCTGAAGTTGTCCCTGCCTCTGGTTTCGTATTGGTGAACTTCCCTGTCACGAACCAATACACACTTGGAGAAGCAGTACATGATCACCTCATAAATATAAAGACAGGGTAAAGTCAGCAATCCCAGCTCCCTGAAAGTTCCCTTGCACGACTCCCTACAGTTAAACTTTCCAATTACTCTTACAGCTTTAATGTATTAAGCTTATATGTCCAGATAGTACAATATTACTTTGTTAAATGACCTAAACATTCTATCAGTTCTGAAACAGTTGACGAGGCAGTTCCGAGTCTCATCCTTCAATTATGCGCATAACGCGGAAATATTCTCGAGTCGAGTAACTCGGTTATTACAATTCTGAGGCAGGAGAGTGGCATGCGCAGTCAGAGTAAACCAGCTGTGCATCATGGTCAGAGATGGCCGTGACAATCAACGATCATACGAGTATATACACACGGATAGAATGTTAGTGACAACGTTGTCAATAGCGGTGGCAGTGGTAGCTGTCACCCTTGTTGGCGAGTTTATGGACCAAGAGGTTGTACTTTTTCGATACGTTTTTGAGTTCCATTAAACGTGTGGATCGAGCATTAAAGTGATTGGGAATTGTCTTAGATAGAAAACTTTGTTAGGTTCTACACGTCCAACACGTTAAATAAGAGTTGAAAGAGTTGTTATGCCTCCTGGTACCTTGGTATGGTGCTTCCTGTGAAACTTTTCAGGATAGTATACTATGCTCATGTGTAGTCTCTTCTGCAATATGAAATCCTAGCGTTGGGCGGGACATCCTCGGTTGTTCTTGCACCATTTGCGATCTCGCAGAGGGACAATTGTACCTGTAAGAGGCATTTTCATAGGCACAATTCACCTAGATGAGACATTGAGAATACCTCTTTATCTAGATTACACTATATTCTGTAGTCTTGGTCTCTGATGTCGGAACGATGCAGAGTTTATTTTGACAATCTTAGTCACCGACTGTTTTCAATCTCTTCAAACGAACATGACTCTAGATTCCAGGAGCCAAGTTTGGAACAGCGTCAGATTTCAGACGCTGCTCTAAGAGGATGGTGAACTGGAGAGAAACCCAACATTCATATTGAATCAACCCTTCCCACCATAGCTATGTTATGTTTAGAATCTGATAATTGTTTCTACTAAGTTTAATATGAATAACATGAAGATTGTTTTGCAAAACTTCCATTCATAACTTCAAACAGTTTTAGATTAATTAAGATATCTCTATTGGGGGGAAATAAAGTGTTCTATACATACACAAATAAATTCTATAAAATTACTGAATCAACCTCAATTCCTGAGCTTGAATTTAGGTACCTACCTCGAGGAATACTTTTCTATGTTCCGCCAGAAATGAAGTCAGGAGGATTTCTGAGCTCAGATCACTCATCATTAAGAAACACTTCTACAGCACAGTAAAAACCGTTAAATTTTGTATTGTAGCCTACAAACAGGTATACGGAATACTAAATGAATTAGCTATATATACCTGTACAGCTCCCCACAGCTTCAGAACTGGTAATTTCATGTTTTGTTATGTTGGCACTCATGAATTAGAGTGTTTTACTCTAATTGCGTTAGAATTAGAGAGGGACTCGTATTTTTGTGAATGGTTTCCTTTTTTTACTACCATTATCTTCAATTCAGCAACAAACCAAAAGGAAAACCTGGTCCTTCAAATATATATATATATTCCTGAGCTTGATATATTCCTCAATTCCTGAGCTTGAATTTAGTGTACCTACCTCGAGGAATATTTTATTAGGGGTCGGCCAAAGCTGTCTCCAGTCCTGCAGATTCGGATTACATTTTAAGAGAAAATAACAAATCAACTAAAATCAACTAGAGGTAACGTCATACCATAAACAATACTGTTTATACATATTCCTTGGTGTTTATTATTCATGTTTAAGATTATCCTGCTTTAAAAGATATAGTAGGGATTTTTTTCGCCTAATGCTCATAATTTGGCACAACGGCGAGAAATTTCCTGTGAAAGATTTACTGTGTATAACAGGTACTAGAACCAAATATAACGACCATTAATCTCTGCTGATACATTTTGAAAGACATGTTTTTATTTGATTGTGTGTGTGTAATGATTGCAATGGTTTCTGTTTTGTTAAAAAAATTAAACACTACAGTTATTTTTTATCTCAATGTTAGTACTTTTTTGTTTGGTTTAAGTTAAATAGCTATAGGAATAGCTAATAGCTAGGAACGTAAGACCCAAAATTTGCCTAAATGTAAGAACTGAAAGGATCAGTTAAGAACTGTTCATTCCGTTTTATCTTCCAGAGACCTGATCACTGGTTCAAAGAGATCAAGATAACTGCTAACAAAGTCTCTAATGTGTTGGAATGACAGAGACTTGAAAAGAGTCCCTATTATATACAGCCGCATATGTAACTCATTGACTGATAGGGTATACGAAATTCTAACCCACTTCTAGAAGTGCTGGAAACACCAAATTTTGCACGCACGTAGCTTTTACCTTCAAACCACCGGGAAAAGTCTGAAAACCGGATATTTTTACTTTTAAACCCCTCAAAAAAATTGGCAAACTTTCGCACTTTTCACTCTTGCAGGCTTTTCTTTGAAGCCCGATAGCGGGCGAACCGTTAGAGCTAGCTCGGATATGAGAAAAAATCGTTAGTCGGGAATGGAGTAATCTACAAAAAAGGTCAAGTGGATTTTTGCTCTATCTCTATTGGTTTGGCCGCAAAACGCAATTATGTGTAAAATTTTCGCAATTTTCACTTAATCATTTACCTTCCAGGCTCGATAGCGGCCGAACCGTTGGTCGCAGCTCAAAACAAATTTTCAATGGGATTTAGGAAACGGCGCGATCTACAGCGGTAGTTTTAATTTTGTTTACACTAATTAATTCACTATAGCTGGCCAGTGCAGTCTTTTCTATTAACCTCTTTACTGCCTAAACCAGAGGTCGTAGATAAAATCCGACAGCACAATCATTCTTCAATTTTAAATTTTATACAAAAAAGGTCCAGTCACATTTTGTCGTATCTCTAACGGTTAAGCCGTAAAACGCTCTCAAAGTCAAAAGTTTGGGTAAATTCAGAAAATTAAACTATGATATACAAACATAATCTCTGACTTTAGTTACCATCAAATTCTTCTTGTCTTCTAATTTCGCGAACACATAACTTAACTGTTCTACGATATCCATTGATTAATATTATACACTACACATCAATTGGCTGAGCGTTAGCGAAGCATTAAGAGCCGTACGATTCTCAAAAACGGATACATGAAATTTGGAAACCTATGTCTGAATTAACCCCCGGTAACATTAAACCCCCCCAGGGAATTTCCTGGCATGACCTCATGTCCGAATTTTACCAATCACCAAATCTCTTAACCCCCTCCCTTGGGAAGTTCCTGGTATGACCAGATAACCCCCTGATGTCTTAACCCCTTGTAACATTAAAACCCCCCCCCAGAAAATTTCCTGGCATGACCTCATGTCCGAATTTTGCTAATCACCAAATCTCTTAACCCCCCCCCCTGGGAATTTCCTGGTTGATAAACTCCTGATTAAATAAAATCCCCTGATCAACTTAACATTCTGATAAAGGTAGTTTTTAATTTATTTACACTAAATCTGTTTACGCAACAGCTGACCAGTGCAGACTTTTTTCCCAAGCGTTGCACCGATTGAACCAGAGATCGTAGTTAAAGTCCGAGGGAAGTATCGAAAGACATAATTAAATTTCCGACAAGAAAGGTCCAGTCACTTTTTGTCGTATCTCTAACGGTTAAGCCACAAAAGGCCTTTAAAGTCAAAACTTTAAATTAATCTGGAAAATTCGATTAAATGGGTCAACTTTTAACTCCCAAATCCCTAATCTTAAGCTCGGACATAACCTTTCCCCGAATACCGCTTATCCCAGAATTTGCAAGCGTACATCATGGGGGCCTGGGGGCGTAGCCCCCAGCGAGCCGAAGGCGAGTAACTCTTATACCGCTGATTGAGTAAAAACCTAGGAGGTTGCAGTTAAACAACATTGTGTAGGATTTCGATCATAAGTAATAATTGCATATTTATCAACACTTATTTTCACATAGTTTTGTTCGCATAAATCTCCCAAATTAAAGATAAAATGATGCAACCGTGTAAGAAACCTTAAGAGAAGATACCGAGATGTCTTAATGTTATCGTCAAATTAAATTTGCCGTAGTTTAGGGAGACTGAAAAGATAAATAAGCAGAGATGTGACCAGAGAGACACGATATGATGCGATGAAAGGTTCAGGTGTGGCCTCACAAAATTCTACAATAAAAAACCAATACGGGAAGTAAGGTCAAAACCACTTGAAAAAGACTGCCCGTTATTCCATAAGCTTCCAGAGAAGATCTTCAGGGTTACGGTGTGAAACGCTTTAAAGGTAAATGCATTATCTGCTTGTACACTACTGCTGAATAATGATAAATGAGTGTAAATATAAGGTATGTAGTGGCACATATTATGTCTATAGAACCATGTTTTTCAGGAATCATGATCCTCTTAACGGGAAATTGGCATAATCCTAGTACCAAGAACTGAAATTCGAAGAGCTGGCTGAATTATTACTAGCCTGTAATTCTACTATTTATAGAAAATGTATTAAAACTGGATTTTAACTCGTTAGGAAGTATTGTAAATTTCTAGAGTACGTTGAGGATCTCAATAAGATGAGAGGCAAGTACTTAAGGGGAAAGGGAGGCTCCTTTCCTTTGAAAGGATCTTGGGAATCGTTTCGGCTTAACATTTGTTTTAAAAAATACGAAGGATAGATTAATATGGGTATTTCATAGACACTGCAGAGCATAGCTGTTGGCATAAGTAAAAATAAGAGGAGTGATCTGTGTTAATAAGAGGACAGAGGAAGAACTTGACATTTACGAAATAAAAGTCAATAAGTGCTTTTGATATTCACAAAACCCTAAAAGTGTGACATGGTATTGTATCCATGATAAATTCTCATTAACTCTGTTGGTGTAGTTTGAACAGAGCTGTAATTTCAGATCCATGAAGAACGCTCTAGTCTAGACAACTTAAGTTTAATCAATCGTTAGAATTAGAGAGGGACTCGTATTTTTGTGAATGGTTTCCTTTTTTTACTACCATTATCTTCAATTCAGCAACAAACCAAAAGGAAAACCTGGTCCTTCAAATTCTCTTAAAGAGGCGTTCTCGTGTACGATACAATACAAGTTCTCAAGAATAGAATCTTGAAATAACCATAAACATAACTGATTAAGGCAATCCTCCACGCATAAAAAACACAAGTTTTTACCATATCCGAGTGGCTGATTTTTTAAGTCAAAAATTAATACAGACAAACAGACAAAAAGCTTGAGTGTTGTTTTAGTTCGTTTTTACCAAAATAACAATGTCCTAATATCTAGTAAGAGGTGCGAAACACCTGTATAATTTGATTTAATGTACTATCGAATCAAATTATGCCATTAATGCCGTCCTATATTACATGATTTGCCTTATACAGTTTCTAATAGGTCTAAAGACATTAAATAACTGTTTGCAAGATTGTAACACATAGTAGAGCTGTTGTTGCAATCTTGTGTTTCGCAGAAGTCAGGTATGGCCTGCTAAAATGAAAAGAAAACCCTTTTGTATACATCTATAATACAAGTTTTTCCTTGTTAAGCGTTTTGAATTTGGAGTTTATAAACAAAAATTAGTAAACTTTATTTAAATACAATATGTATAATATGACTATGTACTACAGATTAACTTAGATAAGAAAAAAATCCAATTTTAAATGAACATTCTATATCTACATCGCAATAATAAGATCTTTATTTTATGGATTCTGTATTTCAATATTGTTTCATCCCAGATTAGTTACTTATATTTTGTTGAAGATTGCGATTAAGTATGGGTTTTACAAACTAACTGTAATAGAGTTGACGTCAACGCCATTTTCCGCAAAGTTCAGTCTTACTGGATATTGAGCCCAAGAGGGCTTCTAAAAATTCTCAGGTGTCCTGAGTTACGGTGACTAGTTAAGTACCTACCTTACCCTATGACCATGCACTGCATCGGTTCCGACCCAACTGATCCTACATTTATAAACCGAAGCGAGATAGAACTGGAATCTTGTAGAATTTGAGCATAATGAAGTAGTAAATCGGTCTTATAAAGCAGTCAATACTAAATAAGACGTTACAAATAGTATATTAGTGTTTCAGATTATAAAAAAAATTGACGCATATTTAATAATCGATCATTTGGTTATATTTAAGGTTAAAAATACTAATGTGCTACCATCTATGCGAGACAGTGTGAGTACATGTCAATGACTAAGTGTATGACGCATTAGATTAGACTGATTGATAACCGTCGATTGTCGGTGCTGTCATCTAGCGGTGCTTATTTAACAAATGCAAACTCAAGGTAATGAGCAAAGGTAACGTGCCAGATAAATTGGCTGAATCCTTTGTTTTGACTCAGAAAATACTTTTTCTGTGCGTGCGTGCATGCGCGCGCGCGTGTTTGTGTGTGTTTTCTCGCATACTAAATACATACATTAGTAAATTACAACTAGGGGGAAATAGTCATCAGCCCTAAAGATAAAATAATATTAAAAATAATACTTCTAAGGCAGGAACAATTTTGCTGATTTTCGACGTGGACTGGTGGGCCGTTCAAAACTGAATTTTGGGACGCCTTGTAATCAAAGAAAGAAAAATCGTTTATAATGATAATATGCACTTTTTACTATAGGAACATAAAATTTACTGAGGAAGTATTTTTTTTTATTATTTGTATAAAGTTTAATTTTATCAAATTATGCACATACAGAACTAGTGTACATATAGTATGTAAAATTTTGTAATTTATTATCGCCGTTTTATTTTGAAAGTATCAGTTTAAAAAAGTTGTTTTAAAAAGTTCAAAAACAGCTACCGTTATCGTTGTTATTTCCATAAAAATTGCAGGTTATTTTCAAATAATTTGCTTTATAATCTAGACGCAGAATTAAACAAGCTAAATTGTATAATAACTCCCGTCATTGTATCTCTCTACTGGTTAGTTTGTGGTTAACTTTCAAACTAGGGTGTCAATAATTTTTACCCGAGGTTATATATACAGTAAGCTACATTAATTGTACCTTTTTGCTTGTAATTGTATTGTGTGTGTTTAATTGTGTTGTGTGTTTGGTGTGTCTGTTTAATGTAAATAAAGCTTACATTGCAGCAAACATTCTTTTAAATTTTAATCTATAAGCTACCAAAAGTTATAGAAACATATTTATTAGCATTAAATGTCACAGAAGGCTCAAATATTAGTGAGCTGACCACTTATGATGAATAAGCATTTCTCTTACCCAAGTATTAATCACATTAGAGATTCCGTAAATAAACTACTGATGTGAAGCGACCAAGAACTCAATATTTCTCAAATTTATGAGTGGGCCTATTGTCCTAAGAAATCCTAAGAATATTGTTGAACCGATGAGTTTGTTTATTACTGACATTTGAGTATACAGATGTGTTTTGAAATACTCTGAAAATAAGATTGTATTAATATTCAAAATCAGATAAAACCTGGAATACGGCCCAATTTAGTATTTGGTGGCAATCCTTGGCAATGATCAATTGAAATTTTAATTACCTTCTTACCTTGTTTTAATTACCTTTTTTAGTATACCAGGTTTTTACCATATAAATACCAGGTTTTTATTAAAATGTTATGGATTCAAAATAAAGATCCAAACCTGATTTAAAATTTAATTTAATCTTAACGGTTTTGATAATACAGTTACAGTTTTTATAAGCACTAGCAAGTGTTCTACTGTATATATATATATATATATATATATATATATATATATATATTTATTTATTTATTTAATAACAATCAACAAAATGTATAGTATGCCCGAGACTTACAGAACCGATAGTTTATCAAGGGCCACTAGGTGATGTTTAGAGATGGACTAAATCAGTACGTACCTGTTACCGTTACTTCTGATACCGTTACTCGGCGATACTGAGTACAAATACTTGTTACAAATACTGGATGTTTGAAATCAGTATTTCAGTATTAGTAACGTTTTAAATACTAGATACTCTAAATCTGCATTTCAGTATTTGTAATGCTTTAAATACTGGATGCTTGAAATCAGCATTTCCGTACTTGTAACGCTTAAAATACTGAGCATTTTCCCTAAAAAAAACACACAGTTTTGTAAATGCTTTGATGTAATTAATAGTATTCAAAAGTACAACGCAATTATGTAAAAATGCATGATTCATAATTTATTATTATTAAAACGTTTATACTTGTTGAGATGTAATTAATGAATTGTACGATAAATTGAACCTCTGCTTCTTTGTATAGAGTCTAGTGTACTGTTGCACTGGTTATTCTCTAAGGTTATAAAAATAAATTTGTATTTTATATCAGTAATTTTATTTTTCTTTGGTGCATTTTTGAACATTAAAACAGTTTTGTATTATGAAAAAATTAAATAAGGTCTCATTTGAAGTAAAAACATAAAATATCTAGTTAACATAATTAATTAAACACTTTTAACTCAATGTATTATATAAACTGTTGAGTTTTCATTAAAACAATATATTTATTACTCAATAACTAATTCAAGAATATCACACTGACACCGGGGTTGGTAAGTAATTTACATTGTGAAGTAGCGATATTTTGCAGTTGGAGCGTTACGATCGCGGTATTTATTTTGTATTTGTCAGCCTCAGATCATTATTTCAGTACTCGGTATCAGTGAGGATATGGGTACTTCAGGACTATTAAAATAATCAGTACGAGAAAATATCTGTATCTTATGACCATTTGGAGAACTAGGTACAAAGTATCTGTTATCAGTATTTTTGGTTCTCAGTAACCGTTATAGATACTGGAGAAAAGTAACCGTTACAAAGTACTAAATAACTGAAATATCATCTCACCTCTAGTGGTGTTGCTCTATGGTTCCATTCTTTGCCGCTACAGCTCCAATCCCCAATATTAGTTACATTTAAATTAATTATATTTGAGCGACTAATAATAATGTACAAATACGTATTAGGTTTGGCTAAGTTGGATGAAGTCAGTAGTTAGTTTATATTACCGTCGTTTCAGAACAACTTGTACTTTCATGCATATAGTCATTCTTATACTTGCACAGGCATAGGAACATTTCAATAAACAGGATATTGCTTGTTGAAATGATTCTATCTCGAGTATTATTTGAACGAAAGCAGCCTTAGCGTGGTCGGTGTCTAGTAATATCACATTGGTATAAGGTTCGAGTGCCCTGAAACCTACCCGACTACGCTGTAATAATGATTTCCCCATGTATCCCCACTCCTACATACCGTTCTGTTACTGGTTATTATCCTTGATTATAATCGTGCAATCAAGGGTATTAACATCACTCGGTTACTGGCTGACACTGAACTAACGTTATTAGGTAAATATGCTGAGTCTAGTGTCACGTGATCTTCACACATTACTTTACAACAAAGAGTAAGTACGTATTATCGATTACACAATATTAGTACGAGGATATCTGTACGTTTAATTGCACTAGTATACATCAAAATAGATGTAGCCAAGCCTACCAATAATAATAATATACCCTCCGGGAAACGATTGGGTTTGAGGATTCTGAGATTTTCCCTTCAGGCATAATAGGAAGAGTTGGTGAATGGAAGTGAAACGGTATACAGGATATCCAACCAAGAAAACAAAAATACTGGAAAGAAAGGACTCAAATAAAAATAATCAACAAGAAAACGCCAAAAGTCTCTTAAATACGAATAAGGAGTTAAACCATTTTAGCTGTTTAAGTGTACAAGAAAAATTTTATTGAAATAAAAATACTCAGAACCCAGAGCCTGAAGGCAATAAAATATACATTTATAGATCTAATACAGCTTTAAATCGGACGTAAATTAACGAACCGGTACCAGTAACTTAAGAATTTTTAAATGTAATTTTCAAAGTAACTTTTCATAACGTTTGGTAAAACAACTAAATTTTGTCTGTTTCAATAAATAGAACGAACGTTTTTATCATAAAATGTATAAAAATATTCCCTGAAAACTGTAAATTTATATTTAATTAATTTAATTTTAATTTTTTAAATTTAATTTTAATTATTCTTAACACTTTTCAAAATTACTACTGTGTATTATTACTATTAATGCAAACGAGAATTAGCAAAAATGAACCTTCCCCTCCACAAAATTTGTACGCAAATATGAAAATTTACTATATTGGGGAATTTACGTGCTTATACTAATAATTTTTATAGAAAAGGCCGGCCTCCTCTTCCAGCCTTCTACTGCCTATTGCCCAAAAAGGATAGATCAGCAAGGGGGGACAGTCGGTACAACATGAGGTTAACAGTATTCCACCCCTCTTTCATGGAATTGAACACATGCATTCAGTATTTCACTGAAATGAATCTGAAAACAAATCAGTCAAAACAATTGTAGTAAATTTCGGCTTTCGTCAGCATGATCGAGTGGTGCGTCCGGCCGTATTTTTGGATGACGACCTTCTAGAAGAAAATAATTCCACAAAGTTTTTAGGAATGATTCTGGACGAAGGACTGACTTGGAGCGATCACGTTGACAGGGTATGTGCTAGAGTTAGGCCTACCCCAGGTATCTATGCTCTGCGCAATCTAGCCAAATTTTGTTCCCTAGAAGTTTTAAGAATGGCCTACTATGGTCTAATCCATCCTCATTTTGCGTATGGAATAAGACTTTGGGGAAGTTGTGCAAAAAACAAAATGGAGCGCGTCTTTAGGCTTTATGGATTCCTAAAAAAGGCTATCAGAATCATTGAAAATTTGAATTACAGAGAATCATGTAGGGAATCTTTCAGGGAGTTGAGATTGCTGAATTTGCCCTGACTCTATAACCTTTTGAAGTGATCATGTACTGCAGATCAAGGTGCGCCTTGATTCGTGTCAGGAACATTCATCAATACGAAACTAGAGGCAGGGACAACTTTCGAACTCATCAACGCAGACTGAAATTAGCGCAACATCTACCGCAAGAAGTTGGTGTCGGATTAGTCAACAGACTCCCTTGAAGAAACCAAAATTTCCAATAATCAAAATAAACTTAAAACGCGTCTCAAACTCCTTTTTGGTGTCCAAGGCTTTCTACTCTGTTGATGAATTCATGATAAGCCGCAGGGATATTTGAGAGTGCTGGATCTCAGTTCAATGCGATTGTGTCTTGAATTATTGTATGAATTGTGATTATGACAGTGTGAATGTGTAAATTAAACCATGTAAATTGACTTAAACTATTGACGATTCCGATGCGATGTAAAAATTGTTAAAAGAATGCAATAAAGAGATTATTATTATTATCCCAAACAGAACTTGAACCTTGTGATATCTCTTAACTCATACTCAAAATCTGACACCTTATACCTGAGCGTGCGTGACAACAGCTCTCCAGGTTTCTTGAACTGATTGAAAGACTTACTAAAAGTGTATTTTAACATGTGTAACGTTATACATTAACTTCGGTTTTCTTTAGCCTGAATCTTATTAATATCTTTTCTAACCCCATTTTTATATTTTGTAAGCCATTACATTTTTCCTTTAAATTTTCTAGTGTTTTATTTGTAGACATTATATTTGGGAATATTATAATTGCCAATTCTCTTTCATGAACTTACGGAGATCTGTATCACTTAGCTCCAAAGTTGTGAACTGAAATAATTTATTGTGGCCTAGAAATATTATTTTTATTAGAATACAGAATACAGAAATCTTTATTTGTATACATGGAGTGCAGAATTGTGTCAACATAATTTAGTTGTACAATCAGGTATTTAAAAATTCTTCTAGGGTGTAATATGGTTTCTGCAGCAGCCAGGCCTTGAGTGCTGTCTTGAAGTACTTCTCATCTCTGCGTCTCTTGAGGTCCTCTGGAAGATGATTGAAAAGTTTTTCTCCCCATGTATGTAGGTTTCTTTTCAAATAGGGTCAGGTGGTGTGTGGGGAGGGCATAGTCACAGGCGTTTCTGGTGTCATAGCTGTGTGTGTCACCTAGCTGGTCAGGTTTCTGAGCTATTGTGAAGCAGATGGTCTCGCAGATGTAGAGTGAGACAGCTGTCAAGATCGCTAGTTCTCCAAATGCCTGACGGCATGAGTCTTGAGGAGTCAGTCCCGCAAGAATTCGAATTGTATTCCTTCCCTGCAATGTTGTGTATTGGTCTAAAGACATTTATTTAACAGGTCAGGGTTTGTTAGGTATACCTGTAATGGAGGTCCAAATACAGTGATTTCATCATATGGTAAATCTTTCGAAAGTGCCCAACCATAAAGATTATTTACATCAACATATAAGAGATAATTCTCAGGTTTTGCTTGCTCAAAATCTTTCAGATATTTGTTATTCTCTTTGGCATATTTCTTAATACAATGATAAATTCCACCTCCTCCAAGTCCTTTTTTAATCATCAAATACATTTGATAATCATGTATCAGTTGTAACTCTATTTTGGTTAATTTTAACATTTCAATTAAATCAATTTGATCTAAAATTTTCAAAAATATCTACAAATAATAATACATCTTGAATAAAAGTAAAGATGCCTTATTTTGCCAGGCGAAGTTAGGGCTAATAAGCCCTCTCAAACACAACCTGGGGAAAAATGGCTTAAAGGTGACTTTCGAACTACCACCAATGGCCGGGCAGGCAGGCTGCTTGCAAGGACAGGCTCGCTCAGTGGTTACCCATCCAAGCAGCAGCCTTAAATCTGGTAACCGTTGTGAATATTGTATAAATCACAGTAATTTTCTAGATTTTTCACTTTTAATTTGTTTCATACGTAAATAATGTTCACAATCTTTTTCAGATATGATTTTATCTGTTAAAGTTGAATATAAATATTTAATTTTTAGTTTTTGTGTATGAACAAGTCATACAATATTGTCTTTAAATTCTTAAGGAAATATCTCTTTACCTGATAGTTTAAAAATGTCTTCTTCATCATTTAAAACTTCATTGAGGATTTTACCATTTTGTATAAAATTATTAGTGTGTTTAAAGTCTTCATGTTTCAAATTTTTTGCAAGTTTTTCAATATATGTTGCCATGAACCTTAATAAATCTATGAAAATAGTTTAGTAGCTTTCTTGGTTCATTATTATTTTTAAACTCATAATGATAATCAAATTTACAGAGTAATTTATATATTTGTCATGCATTTTTGTGATAAGATCAACGTTTCCATACTGTTTTACTACTTTTTTAATATGTAAATGAGTGTAATATCCAGACATATTATAACAAATGACAGAAATACCTTTATGGAATTTCAGGCTTAAATTACAAACATTCCAGGACCTCAAATTTTCAGGTTAAATGACAATGATTTCTAACTTTTTTAAATGTGTCATATTTCCAATCATCTGGCATAACACCTAATACATTTTCTGTCTCTTGAAATGAGTTTGCAAATATGACAAAGATTTGATTTTTGTTATAAAATGTCTTCTTCTTCAGTAAATTTAATAGGCTTTTTGTTTCTAGAATTGAATTTTTTGTTATATATTTTGACAATTTGTTGAGTTCTTGGACTTTGGTCATTTAGACCAGTTACTGTGTCAAAGTAAACTGAATGTTTCTTGCATACTAACTGGTAACCAATGAGAGATAACAGGGCAAAACCAGCTATTGTTATTCCCAGGACTTCCTACTGGGCTTTGGTCAGATAAAACAAACAAAACAAAACCTAATAAATGCTATGTTAATCATGCTTGTTGATGTTTGTTGATTCTTGTAACAACTTGTTTTATGATTTTGTGTCGTAAGTTCTCAAAATAACTAGTGAGTGAATGTTTTATCTGCCTTAGAATAACTTTAACTGTAGGGGTTTTATAAAACAATTTAAACTTTGGACACCAAATTTGATAGAGTAGTTAGAAACATCTAGTTTACGCCACTCTTCTTCTTTTTATACCTTTAATATCAGAGGTCTTTTGCTAGGGGTCCTTATTTAAAAATGTTGACTTACCCCAAAAATACTCCATTTTGAGGAGGAGTAAAAAATGTTTATATATAAAAATTCCCCAGTTGGTCATATAAACATCCTCCAAAGTAAATCTCTTCATCTCTATTCATAAGAAAGTTAATAGGGGAACTGTTAAGACACCCGCTGTAATTTACCAGCAATTGATTGTATTTTTCATCATTGAAAAGACTCAATTTTTTTCTTTTCAGCGTTAAAATCTTTTTCTGTAATTCCTGTAATTTTTCTAAATCATTTTGTACTGACTTGCGATAGGAAGCTCTAGTTTCCAATGTTCTTCTTCTTTTATCAAGACCTTTCAAATGAGGTATCACTTAATGGATCTTTACATTTAAAATGCCGAGTTGCCCCCAAAAACCCATTTTGGGGAAATGGGCAAAGTTGTAACAGTGATTAAAAAGTCCTCTTCTATTTCCTAGAAAGGTGTCCTGAGTTCCATTCCTCCATCTTTATCCACCAAATACTAAACAGAGTATATCCATACTTTTTAACTCACACTATATAATTTATATGACTTAAAAATATTTTTTTTTATTTTTATTAAAAAATGTTGAAACTTATATATTTATGAATTCTGCTTCATGTCCATCTTAAAAGTGTGTAAAGAAACAAATTTTATAAATAGTTTTTTCTTTTTTTTGTTTGTATTGGTACGCAATTAGCCTTTTAGCTATATATTAAGCTACTGTTATTTTGAGCTATTTCAGGAAACAAAGTAATAATATAAACCTAATATACTTCATGTAATAATATGATTTTATTTAAATAATTAAATGGACACAGAATTTCTATTTAAGAAAGTAATAGGATCTTGCTTTTTGCAGATTTCCCACCAAGACACTTTAACACAGACTGTTCAAAAACAGCACAACTACATAAGGCAAATGAAATTAAAAAACACCATCCCCCACTCCTGATTTATAGTTCATAATAAGTATATGCTTATAAACATGAATGAATGTTGGCTAAATTAATTCATTGTTTAATCGTCACAAATATAAGAAGAGATTTGCAGTTTAATTTGTGATCTAAACCACTAAAGTATATATATATATATAGGTTGTTTTGCACAAATAAGTGTTACAATGACGAGAATGCATTTAATTTAAACAATGAAATTTAAACACATGTTTCGCATAAACCAATGTGGAGTCACAGTAAGGTTTTGCCAATTCTGGAATCAGGCTCAAATAAATTCGACTGAAAATTAAAATGTGAAAATGTTACAGTGTGTACATGAGTTATAGCTTCACAGAGTGACATTTTTAGTCAAACAAATTTAATTTTGTTAAGAAAACAAATATTAAAAAACATGTTCTCTGGAGCTGTAACTCATACAAACAATACAATACAATCTTCATATATACAGTTTTATATAGTTATACAAGTTTTTAATTGTTCCTGATTATATGACTAAACTTCATACTTTAAATTTCTGTACTTTAAATACCTGTGATTTATGTGGAGCAATCAAAATAAATTTGTTTTTTACACTATTCAGGGAAGTTATTTTAAAATGCTATTTTCTTAGCACAAAATTGATTGTAACACTTTAAAGTGTGTCGAGGCCTTGAAGTCGGACAAGGACAAAGTTTTTGTAAGCATCAACAAAAATTAATGTTACGTGATTGGATAGATCCAACGAATTCAGTAATACTTGAACCACAAGTATTTTTGTCCAGTGAGAATTATTTCAGTGTTCATGTAACATTTTAACATAATTCTAAATTGTAGCTTGCATACGATAAAAGCATAAACATTTTTAAAAATGCATACAGTAAACAGTAGTTTCACGAATCACCCAGTTTCCTGTACCCTTGGTATCTGTTGTTAGAAAGTGTGAACATCTGTATACCTGATACAACACAGTGTGTGCAATTTCGTCCCAATCTCTGTTAGCTACTTTCAAATAAAAAGTTATCATCTTTTTCACGACTAGAATATGACATAATGAATAAAAATTTCAAATATATAGATCATTTCATTCTCAAGATAGCTTCAATGACACTCAGCCAAATTTCATGGTTGGACATGTACCATCATGTTGGAAAAATGTAAAGAAAAAGAATTACTTTTAGTTATAACTACTCTAAGAAGCAAGCTGGAAGAAAAGAAAAAACTAAATATAGAGCTCATATTACAAGCAGAACAAGGGAACTGTGGAATAGTTGAAAAACGAAAAGAATTGCCCTGTATAAAATGTGAAATACTAAAAAATTAAACTAAAAACATTATATCCTCTATAAGATCTCTAGAACTTGCTGCAGAAGATATAAAAAATGAAAATCTAGTTCTACAAAGTGAACTGAAGGTTGTAAACAAATCTCAATGTATTCAGTGTTTTCCACCTTTAAAACTGAACACAGGGACTATGCAAAACATAGTTGTTGACCAAAATAAGTGGCAAAAAGTTCCTGTTGCACATGAAAATCTGTAACTCCAAAATTACAAACCACTATTAGTTAGATTGATATGAACAATCTCTTTGAAGTATTGTCAGGAGAGAAGACTGATGAGGACGAATTTTGAGATGATAAAGTAGTAGCTACAAAATCAAAAGAGGAAGGCATTAAACAAATTAACAAAAATATTTTTTTTTTATCTACAAGTCATAATAAAACAAAAAGTAAAAATAAAAATCAATGTCATACTGCTACACATGCTGTTAAACAAAATATGTATGTGTCACCACCTTCAATAGAGTCTGGAAAAATAACATCCTTATTCTGGCAGATAGTCATGGGAGAGGCTGTGGTGAACACATCAAGGACCGGCTTGGTAGAATGTTTGTGGTTACTTCAATAATCAAACCCAATGCAAATTTTAATCATGTCATTGAAAACTCAACAATAGAACACCAGATTTAGATTTTCAGTTTGATTTAATAAAACAAGTAGCCCGTAAAACCAAAGTAGTTATACCTGGAATTCCACATATATTTGATAAGTTAGGGTTCAATACCAATGATGCTATTAAAAGATCCAATATCAAACTGATCAAATACATAAGAGTCTCAAAACTTGATAGCCTCAACTTTGTCATTGTACCAAATACTAAATATACATTGCATGATCATACCAAACGTGGCCTGCACTTTAATGCAAGTGGTAAAATTAAACTTTCAAACCAAATTTGTATTGGAATTAAGAATCATATATCCAAAAATATACGATTTGGCTACACAGATCATAGCCTTTTTCTTTCAACAATGCCCTCTCGAGAGGTCATTCCACAAGCTACTGAGAGTGAACTAATTACACTTCCCCATGAGACGTACATGGATGCTGTGAAAAGGGATCACTGATACACCAGAAGGAGAAGCAGAGCTCATCCCAACTACATCAGAGGTGCTGCAGTCACATAAGGAAAGAGACAGTCCAGTGCCAGTGTCCACCACAATTATAACAAAACTTGACAAAAACTTGTACAGATTCTTTAGGGACACAGGTTCCACCCCCAGAGTTGCAACACAGAACTTAAACCTCTTCCAAAAAGTAAAACACAGACATAAAACTTTGTCAACAAATTCTACATTCAGCATAGGCCACCAAAATGCTCAAACTGCAAAGAAATAGGTTGTATGATAAACTTGCTCTTCTATGTGAGAAACTAAAACCAGACATCTCCATATTTCAGAACACGGATTTACAAACGAAACAATAATTTTTTTCAAAATTATTAGCTTTGATCTGGCCCAATCCTCTCAGTATCAATTTTATAAGGGAGGTGGAGTAGCAGTTTTAGTTCGAGATCGAATCAAGTCTGAGCCACTGAGGTTTAATGTAGGTATTTAATGAGATTTTGAGATGGCTAGAGTTGAAGTTAGTTGCTTGAGTTCTCTCGAGAAAATTGCTGTGGTTGGTTTGTACGGATCACCAAATGGCCAATTTGGTTTTTTTGGAGAGGCTTGAGCGGCTTCTACTATCTCCTCAATAATTTTAAATATTTTGTTATAATGGGGGATATCAGCATTAATGTTTTAAATATGAATGATAAGCAAACTCAACAGCTTAGAGATTTGCTCAAATCTTTTAGTCTTAGCTGGTCTGTGAACTCGCCAACTTGTGTAACAGTGACATCGAGTACTGCCATTGTTAATGTCATAACAAACGTACTCAATAGTTCTGTGTCAGTGCTGAACACATGCTATATCCGACCATTGCGCACAGGAGGTGGTGATCCGTGGATGTTCAGTGAGCCAAGAATCTCACAATATTGTTTTAAGGAGAACTGTCCACCCACATAATATAAATCTTTTAAATAAATGTCTGGCAAATGAAAATTGGAATTTTTTAGATTCTTTTAATTCTGCAGACACAATATTCGACTCCTTCAACAGTTGTGTCATGTTCCACTTAAATGTTTGCTGTCTCCGTAAGAAAATAAAAACAAAAGGTAAAGTTCAGAATAACTCTTGGATAACACCTAGAATTCTGATATCTAGATATAAACTAAAATTCTATAATTAAATATTCAGGAACATTAATGATTATAGATCCAAATCCTTCTATATAAATTACAAAAAAAATTATAAAAAAGTAATAACTGCTGCAAGATCATATAAAATAAACAATAAACTAAAACAGTCATCAAACTTTTCTAAGACAGCCTGGAACATTATAAAAAATTCTACAAATAAAGCTTCTTCAAAATCCATTTAGCTTGATGCTGATGGGATAAAATTAACGGATCTAAATGCAATAGCTTTGGCATTTAATAAAATTTTTCTCCTCAGTGGCTAGTTCTCTTGATGCTGACTGTGAATTGGAACTGGATACTATCACCACACATACCCCTGCTTCATCTATGGTTCTAGCTCCTGTGTGTGAGGACGAAGTGGGACATATTGTAAGTAGTTTCTCAGCTAAAACTTCCAATGACATAAATGGCATATCAATGTGGCTTATAAAACAATGTTATCAGCATTTTAAGCCCATAAACAAAAATCATAAATGTTTCTTTCTTAACTGGCACATTCCCATCCGCACTCCAATTGGCAAAAGTCTTACCTGTTTTCAAAAAAGGCGATCCAAAGATAGCGGATAACTTTCGACCAATTTCAATTTTACCCGTTTTTAGCAAAATTGTTTAAAAACTGTTCCTGGACCGACTTCTTAATTTTCTTGACAAACACAAAATTTTGTCTGATCAACAATTTAGTTTCAGACCAGGAAAATCAACTTTTGGAGCAATAACACAACTTGTAGATTTTATTGTGGAAGGCTTTGAGACACATCAAAGAACACTCAGTGTCTTTCTTGATCTCTCAAAAGCATTTGATACTGTTAATCATGGTATATTGCTACACAAGCTGGAAGTCTGTAGTGTACGGGGGACAGCACACCAGTGGCTCCACTCATACTTGAGCAGCAGAAGTCAATGTGTTCAGGTCCAGAATGCAGTATCAAGTAGTATTAGAATATACCAAGGAGTCCCACAGGGATCAATCTTGGGTCCTCTCCTTTTCTTGATTTATGTAAATAAAATCTATGCGTCAGCCTTATATGTGAAAATCATTCAATATGCAGATGACACGACTCTGTTTCTGGGCTGATTCTCTGACTTCTTTGGAGATTCAAACCTTCATTGATCTTAATTCCTGCATTCAAAATTTTCTGGTAAATAATCTCAAAACTAATCATGAAAAGACAAATTACATTAACTGCTGTTTACGTGTGTTGAATACTTATGAAACCCCAACAGTAATGGTGAATAACATTGTTCTGGAAGAAACTGATTCTGGGAAATTTCTAGGAATACACCTAGATAAAAGGTTAACCTGGAAAGTTCACATTGAAAGTGTATGCGCTCAATTGGCAACTGAAATTTTTGTCCTACGAAATTTATCAAAGCTTTGTACATCTGATGTCTTAATGATGGTTTACAATGGATTAATATTTCCATACCTGTCATACGGAATTTCTCTGTGGGGCAGTTGTGCCATATCAAACTTGGAAAGAGTATTTAGACTGCAAAAAAAGCTGTTCGAATCATTGCAAAATTGAACAACAGAGAGTCATGTTGAAATGCCTTCAGGGACCTCAACTTGCTAACTCTACCCAGCTTGTATATTTTAGAGACTTCATTTTACTGTCGATTTCAGTGTATATTGACACAGGGCAGTGATAAACAGATATGAGACAAGAGCTCGGGAGCGCTTTCGAGCCTGACAGCATAGAACAGCAGCATTTGAACACCTCCCTTCTCAAGCTGGGATCAAATTCATTAACAATCTCCCTGAAACACTAAATTTAGAAACAAATTTTAAAAAAATTAAAAACCCAATTAAAACACTACCTAGTGTTTTGTGCCTTTTACTCAGTTGGGATTGATATTGCACATACACAGCGGTGTTGCAATCCTGGGGGTTGATCCCATGAATTATGAATTTCGTTTCTTCTCCATAAAATGGTGTTGAATGAGTTTAGATAGTTAAGCTACATGTTGTTATATATCACATGTTTGATTCTCTGATGGGTATATTGTGTTTGTTTACAAATTTACTTATTCTGCTATTTTCTTGTTACCACCATGGTTAACTATAACACCAATGTAAAAATGTTCACTAACACCCAGCCAAATCCCATAGAGTAATATAGACCAACATCGAATTCAGTGTTCCTTATATAGAAATAAAGCATCATGCACAATATCAAGCCTATAGGTGATTTCGTTTTCCAGATATATACTGTATTTCTGGACAAACAGAAATGAAATGTTTCCGGTTTTAAGAGTAATAGGCTTTGATAAAGCTCAGTTAATTAATTATTTATTAATAAATACTTAATTAACTTAATTGATACTTAATTGAAAATTGAAAAATTGTAAAACCGCTGTACTACTTCAAAAAAATTACATCACTATATTACTTTTACATTTGAAAAATATATTACATATTTTTAACATTCTTTGTCTATGCAACTTACAGCTAATGGAACTGATATTAACACGTTCGCTGCGGGCGGTAACTACAATTACCACAGAGCCTTTGTTCTGAAATGAGGTCAGTGTGCGGCCAGCACTCGAGCTATCACAACGCTGTATTTCTCGCTCCTCAGGAGGTACTTTACCCGCATTTTTATGTACTTCGTTTTCACATTAGACTTTTTCATTATTTTTAATAATTTTTAAAGTGTTTATAGTAGTAATTGGTTGTGCAACACAATGCATCTACTCCCGGAACCAAGTGGTGTACAATAACCAAGTTCAAAGCGTACAACAGAGCCCAGTATTGAGTTCAAACGAGATGACAACATGGACGATGTGGAGTACCAGACTGACTCGGAAGTTGAGGATCCTGATTACGAGACCAACACACGCCAATGGAGCGCTCACAACTGAATTGGAATACATTTTTATAAACTTGTGTAATACATTATTTTTTGTATCATTTCAAGTAAACCTTTAAATATATTTTGTTATAATTACTCACCACATATTTGTAAACAATAACTGAATTTGAGTGAGTTAGCGGGGATTCATATAAACTTTTCACATATTTATAAACTTTTACATTCATTTTGGTTTTCACATTTACGTATAAATATTGTTTATATGTGTCTAAAACAAATAAAATACCATTTATTTAGCTACAATGTATTCATTTGGAATATTCCCACTGCCATAAAAGGGCGTCCTCTAGTGCGAGTGGTAACTAGAGTTATCAGCTGGCAAGGAATATTGTCTTCAGGAGCAAGCGGTAACCACAGATACCGCATTCCTAAAATGGTAGAGTGGTAATTTTTGTGACTTATGAGTAACTTTCATATATTTCTATCATATTTCATCAAAAAATAAGTAAAAATAGATTTAAAAAATTTCAGCATACAGGGAACTTTATATAGGGATTTTTAACAGTGAATGAGTCTTTAGCAAATACTTTAAATATCTTTTTTTAATATCATAGGAAAAAATTGTCTAATTATAATGTGACTATAACAAATACTAATCCAGTTTCATCAATGTTACTAATACCAGTGACACCATCAGAATTGTCATCAACTATTCAAAGCTTATATTCAAAAATATCAATAGGTATTGATGGGATTTCAATGTTAAGGAATGACTGGTTAAGGTAAGGAATGCTTGAGTCATATAATTGAACCCTTATCTAAATTAATAAATATTTCCTTTCAAACAGGAGTTTTCCTTGGATCCCTAAAATACTCAAAAGTTATCCCAGTATTTAAAAAGGGAGATCTGATAAGGCTATAACATATTTTTCTGTTTCTATTTTAACTGTATTTAGCAACTTGTTGAACAATTATTTTATAATCGATTGTGAGGATATCTAGAAAAATATAAAATCTTATCAAAGCTTTAATTTGCGTTCAGAAAAGGAAAGTCAACCATTGATGCTGAATCACTCTTAATGGAGTCAATTTATATTTAAAGGATTGGCAAAACAACAACATACAATTGGCATCTTCCTAGATATATCAAGAGCGTTTGATTGTGTAAATCATTAAGGACTATTTGATCATTCTTCATAGCCATATATGATAGCAACACAGGTATATGGAGTACCATAAAGTGACTAGAATCATATATAGCAAATAGAATTAAACAACTGGTAAATTATGGAAAGTGATCACTTCCAATTAAACTAGAATTTGGTGTCCCTCAGGGATAGATTCTTAGTCCCATATTATTTCCAACATGGCACTAACATTCATTGAATCATATCTTTCTGACAGGTACCAGAGAGTAATTGTTACTGAAAAATTAAACACATTTTAATCAAAAAGGCAAGGGTGATTTTTTCTTTTCTTTTTTGGTTCCTCAAGGCTCTATTCTAGGGTTAGCTCTTTTCCTTATTATGCTTTTTGCAGATGACACAAATGTTTTCATAACACAAAACACGTTAAGAAATCTGAGTCCACCCATAAATGAAACTAAAGGATCTGTCTAATTTCATTAAACTGGCTGGACTTGTCTTTAGCCATCAAAAAACAAACACTATACATTTTAAGGCAAGAAATCATGCTTACAACGAATTTACTGAGACTAATTGTAAACCTTTAGGGAGTAATTATTGATCAAAACTTATATTGGAAATGATATATAAATTAATTTTCCACTATTAGATTTGCATTCAAGGTTTCGTTTCATACAGAGTCTCAACTGAAACACAGAAAGTTGTCTATTATGCCTATCAGTTTTGAAGTAAGGCATTACTACTTGTGAAACCTCACCTGATTTTAAAATTTGTTATTACTCAACAATGTTTATTAAGAGTTACTGGAGTTGATTACAGGACAAAATGCCGACCGTTATTTCAAAAGCTATATATGAAATTTTGGGATCTGTACATAACAACAACCACTTTACTTTGAAAGATTTAATTTTGAACATTCACACAATCACTCATCATAAAAATGTACTTACTTTACCTAATCATAATCTAACCTTGTTTAAAAAGTTATATGTATATGAAAATAAGAAATTATAATAAGATTGCAAATTCTTTGAAAAATCTCTCTAAATCCTTATATCATAAAACTGTTAGGAGGTTATTACTGAAAAACACTGATTATAGTATTGATGAAATGTTAAATGATAGATTCAATTAATTAATAAGTCTTTTAACTAGTGACTAAGTAGTACCATTTCTGTTTATTAATATTTTATAATGTTTTCAGTGTTTTATGTCATTAATGTAATAATTATTTTATGTCTGTTTTAAAGTAATAATCATTTTAATTGTTTTATTACGTTTTATTTATCTCATATTATATTATGATATAATAAAATACATTGACAATGCACCAGTTTATGGTTACTTTTATATCATTCTATACAAATGTCATGTGCAATCGATAGTGTTAACTCTGCGCAACAACAAATCTACCCTGTTCTAGTTTATCTATATAGTGAACCCAGTTTTTTTCACTTGCAAAGATAAAAACTAGACATGATTCCACTAAATTGACAAAAATGTCATTGTAACGAAAATCAACTAGTGTCAAATAGAATGTGGTCCTATAAGCAACTGATGGCTAGAGTATTTACATGCAAAGACTGCACATAAACAAACACGCAGTAGACTAAAAACAATTGGGCTGTATTAGCCAAGTATTTGAAGAGATCAAAGACGGGTGTCTGGCAGGATCATATTGGCACAAGATCAAGAGTATTTTTGGGTAGTTATGACCCATATTGCATGACAATAGGGAGTGCAATATTTTTGGTGGGGAGGAACATTATGCACAAATTGCCAATATAAGTCTACATACCAGTATGTCTCAGTAACTGGTATTAAAATATTCCTCCAAGTTAAATAAATGGTGCTATTTCACTTATTCTGTTCTTTATATTTTTTTAAAATCCTCTATGAATGACTCTAAATATTTTTATGGTTTAAAATCAAGAGTTGTCAAGGCTACTCCTGAGGAAAAAAGTTTTTAATAATTCAGTTGAGTATAGAAAACATCCAATAAAATTGGTCTTCTGTCAAATAAAAGCATACATGTAAAACGAATATTCATGTATTGCCCACACTACATCATATATCCATAACTCACCCCAAGGTGTAACTAGATTGCACCAACTTAATCAACCTATCCCTAACAGAATTGTAGTAAAAGTTTTGTATGTCTTTTTATATGACAGTTCACATTATGACATAGCTAAACATAGAAGCATAAAACTTTGGATATGTGGTTAACAAATATGTATGTAGAAACCTCTTAAAATCATCTTATTAGCTTGTTTCAAAATGTGCCAAAATTGATTCTGACATGCTGCTATTAAATGACAAAGATTTGTTGATAATACATTTATTATTAATATAATTTTAATCAGTATAAGTCAAATATAAAATCTAGACACAAAGGTAGTTTTCGATACATGTCAAGTTAATTGGGTTATTTCTTTTAGTTTATATTTATCTTAACTTACTACTGTGCCTAATAAATGTCCCTCTTAGTCCAAAATGTACATAGTGAATATTCAAATTAGTATTAAAAGCGTTAATGGTGGTTGTTGGTGTAATGGTAACCACTTTTGGAGGCCACATTACTAATATATTAATGTATTCCCGACCCATCCTGAGGTAAAATTTCTAAATTTATATTTAATAAATAAAATCTTACTGTCTGTTATTGAAAATTATATTTATACATGTGTTTTTAATTACAATCAATTTTTATTAGTAACATTGGAAATACAGAAATTGTATAGTAGACAAATAGTTTTTAAAATTATAATTTTCACATAAATTTATCCTTGTGACGAATTATGATGTTTAGAATATGGTTTGGATGATTTTATTGTTATTTTTTTCTTTCTTTATAGAATGGAGTGCCTGATATATTCAGAACAAAGATAACTAAAGAGCTGATGATATTAATGATAATGAACGTAACCCTGTCATTGAGATTGCTGATGAACAAATAAATTCCAGGTACACACTATATATTTTATGTAACAATTTTATATGCATTTAACCCTAGAACTGGCTAAAGACTCATTTTGGGTCCTTTGTATATGTTCCCCCAAGACTCGCTGCGAGTCTTTTGACCAAGGTTTTATAAATATTGTATTTATTAGTATCCGAATACAGCTTATGATGGAATCTACATATCATTATACTCAGAAAGATATGCTGAGAATTTTTATACAAGATCACAAGAAATCACATTCAACCGTCACAAGAGCACAAATGGCGAACATTTCATACAGTACGCATATTCTAGCTTCATTATTGAAATTGAATATTTGTTTCTGAAGTTTGATGTTGGTGCTACAATGTTCTATGTCCCTTCAGCCACAATCTAGTAATCTGTTTTATGTTGCTTCTGGTTTCTCAATCTAGCTAGGGATTTTATTCTACGGCTTAGTTTAGCAAGTTTTTATTTTGGAAAAAGCTATATGTAATTCCTTGTACAGTATTTTTAATCTTCTCCATGTAATTAATTATCATTGTAGAGTGATTTTCTTGTTTTATTTTATATTTTATTTTGAGTTTATAGTTTTGATAATGGATTCAGAAGAGAAGAAATTAAGGCAGAATTAGGCAATATCTCTAAAGATGTGAAGTGAAATTAACTTTCTTATTGAGCCGGAATCAATCATGATGAATAGGACCATATCAGTGCAACACTAATACTGCTGCAGATGACAATTATGGAAGGAAAATAGGTTTGCAATGGTAAAACCATACATAATCTGTAAGGCAACCTGCCGTTATTCACATCCTGTAAAATATCCGGTAGTCTGCAAAGATTGAACAAGTTCTTTTGGAGGAAGGAGACACCAACAGAGCATAAATGGAAAGAAGGAAAGTTGAATGCAGAATGTGCCCAAGGAACAGGTACCTAAAAATATACTTCCGGTGCAAAATGTAGTAAAACAATTTGTATAAAATAAAGCACATGAAACTGTTTTTGAAGACTGCTTGAAACCCGAAGCTGAATCAGAAAAAGGATAATTGTATAAATTTTCTGCAACAAAATAATTCATTAATTTTCTCCAGTAACTCTGTTTACTTCTTATTTATAAATTTTACTCTTAATTATAAGCAATGAATTTTGTAAATTAAACAAATGTATGAAAAAATTAATGTGTGTTATGTTTTTGTACCACAATAAAAACATATTTTTTATGAGTTTTACCAAACCCTTGCACTTTTTTGTTAGCTTGGATTTGTGTAAGAACGTTTTACGAAAATCTATGTAAAATTAAAAAAATTAAGATAAATGAATGAAAACAAATGTTCTACATAAAGAATTAATTTAGTTATAAATCTACTCCAAATATCATAGATTATAACAGTGTTTTGTACAAATAGAACTCAGCTTTCAAAATTTTGAAAAAAAACAAATTTTAAAAATTATTCCAGAAATTTAAAAATCTTATATACTTCAGATGGTTATAAATTACATTATATTATAGCTTGTTTCATTAACTAGAAAACGAAAGCTCATTGAACCAAATGGTAATAAAATTGAATTTAGGGTGAGTTTGGCTAACTTCTAAATATGCATATTTACATATTGAGTGGCCAATCGGTTAAATCTGAATACTTAATTTAAATAATAAAATCTGATCTTAATTACTTTATTTGCTGTAATGATTTTCTTCAAGTGTTTGAAATAAAACATTTTTTGTCATTTATTTTGGTACATTGTTATTTCGTTTTACAAAATAAAAGGAAAAATTCATATTAACGTTACTTAATAAATGTATGATAAACCTTATAAATAAAATCTATGGTGGTGCAAAAACTTTTGTCCAGGAGTGTGTGTGTTTACATATATATATATATATATATATATATATACAGGGTGTTTGAAAAGTATGGGTACGGCTTAATATTTTAAAAACCATAGGAGATAACATCTATAAACTTTGCACAGTGTCGTATGGCTATGTAAACTATTTTCCCTTCCTATTACCATGACATGCCAACCATGGGGGGACGGCCCACAAAGGAAAACATGGAAATCTTAAATTGAAGCATGGGTCGAGTGATACCTCATTTGAAAGAGCTCACTTAGTAGAGTTGAATTCCGCAAACCGCATCTCAAAAGGTTTATCCAATCAGAAATGGCGGGTTGTTTTAGGTACACATTGTGAAGTACATTATGCGCTGCCATTTCTGACTGGATCGTCGTATTCTGATGCGGTAGGCGGCGTTTCACTCTACTAACCAATGTGTTTTTCACTGACTTTTTTTAATTAGAAAATTATGTCATAAATTTATAACACAATAAATAAAACTAAAAAACATCGGTATTTATTGTGAGCTCTTTCAAATGAGGTATCACTCGACCCATGCTTCAATTTAAGATTTCCATGTTTTCCTCTGTGGGCCGTCCCCCCATGGTTGGCATGTCATGGTAATAGCAAGGGAAAATAGTTTACATAGCCATACGACACTGTGCAAAGTTTATAGATGTTATCTCCTATGGTTTTTAAAATATTAAGCCGTACCCATACTTTTCAAACACCCTGTATATAAATATTTCTTTATCAGTATAATATATGTCTTCATAATGCTACAGAATATTTTGAAAAGTCAGGTAAAGTAAATTATAGGGGGTGTTAACAACTTCCTCATCCCAATTTTAAAATTCAATATTTTATTTAAGTAGTAAATTTGTTAACATTCAAAAGTACATTTTTGATTCCATTTACTTAACACAAATAGTTTGGGTAACACAAAGTTATGCTTAACACAAGTTTGGGTATTAAATACACAGAACTCCAACATCCTTGAATAAAAATTATCTTACTGAGTTATGTAAAATACTTCATAAGTGAATGAATCAAATTATGATATTTTACAATTTAGGATATTTATGAGCAACAAAATCACTTTTTGTGGTAAACATTTTCCACACACATCACAAACATAGGGTTTCACACCTATTTGTGTCTTTTTGTGGGCAACTAGAGAGTGCTTTCCAAGGAATGACTTTTCACTAATAGTGGATTTAAAGGGTCGAATGCCTAAATGAACAATTTTATGCTTAGCTTGATCAATCTGTTAGTAGAATATTTTGTCACAGTCGGTGCAGGGAAGAAACTGTTACTGCACTTCTGACAGGGAAAGGGCTTTACTTCGTCGTGTCTTTTCCTTGTGGTCCATGTAACTGCTCTTGAATGTGAATGATTTGTCACAGATATCGCAGACGAAGGGCCGAACACCAGAGTGAATGGGCTGATGGTCAACTAGGTTCTTCTTGTTAATAAAGCTCTTACTACACATTTCACAAGTGAATCTCCTGATGCCATCTTGTGGAGTTAGAGTATTCCAAATCAGTTTCTTATCACCAGGATTCTGTAAAAGATTGTATCATTCATTTAAAAAACAAAATAAATACTTACAGTTACAGTTATAGTAGAACTTGGAGTTATATACTCAAAATTTTCTCCAGAAGATTTTGAAATATTTTGTTTAACAAGTTTACTTTGTCATCAGAAGCTAATTTCTAATGTCAAGTGCTGCTCACTGGTAAGTTCTGTCTGCAATTAATATATCTATCTATATACTATTACATTGACTCCTCCTGACCTTAATTAACTACAAATAGCATTTTTGTTAAAGCTAATACCTACACCTTTATTATTTGTAATCAACATACCTCTGTATTATTTCACATTCTACAAAGTAATATCCCTTATATAAACTGGGCCCCTATTCACTCTCCCAAGAACATACACCCTAGTACATGTCAATTCCCTAGACCAAAAATTAAACAGAATTCAAAATATTAGTTATGGTAACTCTTTACTGTTAATCACTTAATCTTCCTGCGTAATATTTTGTTATGTAAATGGAAAGCAGCAGACTTATTTTTGGCCCTTAGCTTGCAATCTTGTACAGAGTTAATGGAGATGCAATTAATTGCAGTGGTAAACATGATGCTTAATCTACCAGTAAAAATATCTATGTGTTGCAGTTATTAAATTTGTGCTATGCGAGAATTCGACAATTACAAGGGAGGTACGATGCGGGTGCGGTGACGACACATAGTTGGTAAAAGATATAAAACAAAAATAACAAAAAAACAAGGATTCTGATGGAACTATTCACCTGATTTTAAGAGTAAAAATTTCAAATTTCATAAAAATTGACTGTTTGTAAAATTACAAGTTTTAATTTTCAAATTTAAAATACAAATTCTGTATAGTAATTTTATTATCATAAATAAAGTAATTTTTCTGTGTCTAATCTTCAAATTTTATGATTATCTAGATTGCCAATTAGTTTTCAAAATGAAAATTGGTTGAAAATTATGAAAGAAGAGAGAAAAATAAATTTGGCCACAGAGGTATTGCCAACCCTCGGATAAATTTTGTAACAATTTCTAGTAAGTTTAGCCTTAAGAATTAAACTATTGAAGTAATCTTATCGTTACTTTAAAAAATCAAAATAATGGAATAAAATTAAATTAGTGCATGATTAAAAATATACGTAAAACATAATTTTACATAGTAATATAATAGTAGACTTGGTATAGAGATAAGTTAGACCTGCTATATGTGAGCATGAAACATTGTATCATATATAAATTATCTTTTACTATTGATCAAAATTCAAACAATGTAGTAGATACAGCGTGTAAAAAAAGTCCCGCACGGGCTTGATAATTTCCGACAGATTACAGGTACAGCAATAAAACTTGGTTCATCATTACTGCACCTATAAATGTACTTTTTGAAGTAACTACCATATTTCTGTCACATCAGGGGATGGCCCACATGGAGTCAGAGGTGAATCTTAAATTAGGGCATAGGTTGAGTAGTACATCAAATTAAAGGTCTTTGTTTAAGGAGTACAATGCCACATATCTAACCTCAAAGGGTTCACTCTTTAAAATATTATGCTGAAAAATTTACAATGTAGATCCTGTTCTAGATGGTTTAATATTCTTGTCTTGGCTCAAGTTGTGAAAGTTAAACTTAGTAAATGAATACTAGTAAAAGTATAATACAAATATTGCAGTGGACTGCACAACACAACAGAACATAGTAACGCAGAATTAAATTCAGCCAGCAATTCTGCAGTACCACCGGCTGCTACAAATGCCCCCCAAGATGCAATTTCTCATCAAAGAGGAACAGTTGATGAGGCTGGACTAGGATATATCAGTAAACCGGAACCATCAGTGAAGAAACCGCCAATAACAGCATTAAATTCGGTTGGACACAGAGAACCTTGAAGACTTCTTTACTAATCATGTAGACATCTATAAGAAAAATTAATGAACACTATCGAATTGGCCATGTTGCACATTTTTTAGAGGCCTGCCATGTGAAAAAGTTTCAAGGAGAAATCGAGCAAAGAGGCCTAAACAAAAAAATGACAGTTTTCCCATCTCAATGCAGCAAGACGAACAGCTACCTCAAGTTCAGCAAAATCCTCTAAATAAACTTTACATCCTACACCAAAAAACATGCAAGAAATTAGTAACAAAACAAACAGATTAAATCACTTTCTTGAAGAAATAAACCCAGATGTTATCATCCTAAGTGAACATGGGCTAAAGAAAGACCAACTTGAAAAACACTAGAATACCAAACTACTGTCTAATAACACATTTCAGCCGTACAAACCACAAAAAAGGAGGTGTTGCCATATTTGTCAAAGATGAACTGGAAACATTGGTACAGCCTGTTGACATAGAAAATAACCAAGAACTATTATGTGAAATGGGAATGATTAAATTAACATCGGGAAAAGACAATTGTACATTCTTGGCGTCTACAGAACTCCTGCAGGACAGCTTGAGGAAGCATTAAGCCTACTTTCAGCAACGATTGAAGATACAAAAGCAGAAAATCACCCAATTATAATAATGGGGGACATTAATGTGGATGGGATGAAAAACAGATAGGGACAACCTAATGCTAAATAACACCTTAAGCAGCCACAACATCACAAGGCTACTACCACTCCCCTCCAACACGAGTCACCCCCACATCCATGTCATCAATAGATTTTATCTGCACAAATCTGGATAGAGAACAACTAACTTTAACCGTAATTCACGCTGGAATCTCAGACCATACTGCCCAACTCTGTGAAATAAAACACAATATAAAATCGTCATCCCAGACGAACATGATACGCAGAGTTTTAAAACCAAGAAAATTTAAATTTTCTTAAGGCACAGTTGGAACAAGAAAACTGGGAAAAACGTACAAAACGCAGACTCAGCAGAAACAGCTTACAACAACTTTTTATCAACCATTGTTGCAGCCATGAACACAGTGTGTCCAAGGAAGATCGTGCGACAAAGGAAGAGGAAAGCACAAATATATTCAGATGAAGAAACTAAACGTCTCAAAATAATATATCTGGATTGCCTCCGAAGATACGAGCTGACAGGAGCACAGACGGATAAAAATCAAATGTGCAAGGCCAAGAAAGACTACGACATCAGGCTAAGAACAGTAAAAAAGCAAGCAGCTGCAGATCACAAAGCTACTGCTGGAAAACAAATCTAAAGCCTTATGGCAAGTTATAAACAATGAGAGAGAAAAAAAATATCAAAAATCTTCTCAACCACAACTCAACATACAAGGAGAAATCACGACCCAACCCCCTTCTAATAGCTAATCACCTCAACGAGTTCTTCACAAATATAGCAGATCACACCCTAAATAAACAGCCAAGAACAAAAAAAACAGATCGCAACTCAACTCCTAAGTACAAATCATGATTTAACCCAACTGCCTCTCACTAATAATCATGAGGTTGAGGCTACAATTAACAGCCTAAGCCTTCAACCTCAGCAGGGCTTGATGAAATCCTCAGCAAAAATTCTGAAACACTGCAGCAAAGCCCTGATTTCACCCCTCACCAAAATAATAAACCTATCACTTGCTCAAGGGCATTTTCCATCAGCTCTTAAACAAAGTAAGGTATAGTCCAAAGCTAAAAAGCGGCAGCCTTTTAGAAGCTACTAACTACAGGCCCATATCGTTGATCCCAACTTGCTCAAAGGTAATCGAGAAAGTAGTTTTGAAAAGATTAATGGACCACTGTGAACGGCACCATCTTTTGACAGACAAACAACACGGTTTTATCAAGGGAAAATCCACAACATCTGCCATTATCCAACTTGCAGAATTCATTGTTGATAACCTGGAAAGAAAAAACATGGTCACTGGCATTATGCTAGATTTTAGCAAAGCCTTCGACTGCCTAGGACATGAATTGATAACACACAAACTTTAACAACTTGGAGTCAAAGGGCATGCTAAAGAGTGGTTTAAGAGCTATCTAGCGGGAAGAAGCCAGACAGTTGAAATTCAATACACTCAAAAAACATACTTACATACAGTAAGATCAGAGCCCCTGCCTATCAACAGAGGAGTACCCCAGGGATCGGTGCTGGGACCAGTCCTGTTCATTCTCATGACCAACGACATGCCACAATACTTGGGCACACATTGTGCCCCTCTGATGTATGCGGACGACACAACACTTTTAGTGGCCGAATCATCACCTAACAACTTGGCAATCAACTCCTACACTGCACTCAACATGGCTTATCAATACTGTCATGAAAACGATTTAGTAGTCAACACAGGAAAAACAAAACAACTAGCTTTTGGAAGGAGGCATGAAGACATTCCTGCACTGCCTGATGTGTCAATAGAAAGTCACACTAAATTCCTTGGCATGACAATTGATAGCAACTTATCATGGGACAATCACGTTGACACACTTTCCAAAAAGCTGAATTCTTGCTTATACGTCTTGAAAAGAATAAAGCATGCCATTAATGTGCAACTACAAAAATCGCCTACCATGCGTTATTTGAGTCCCACATAAGGTATGGCCTTACAGTTTGGGGAGGCACAAGTGCAAGTAACTTGAAAAAAATCCTGATACTACAGAAAAGAGCAGTCAGGATCATGTCCAGCCTTGGTCCAAGTGAAAGCTGTAGGGAAGCCTTCCCCCACCATGGCGTGATAACGATTATCGGCTTATATATCATAGAAGTTATAGTCCACGCTGATAGGGAGCAATTGCAACGAGGCCACGATCTCCACACTTACAACACCCGCCACGCTTCCAATTTCCACCTGCCCCTAAACCACTCCGCCCTGTTCGAGAGGAAACCATCCTACATAGGTAGAAAACTCTTCAATCATCTTCCAGATGACTTACGAAAGCTTCAAGGAAAGAGACTGAAGACTGCGCTGACCAGGTGGCTCTCCCACCGGCCCTTCTACTCCATGGATGAGTTCCTGAATTGGAAAAGAGAAGAACAGAACTTTTAATAAAAACTAACTATGTAAAACTTGAAACCATTGCATTTCTTGATGACTTGTGAATAAAGAGTTTGTCTATTGTCTATTGTCTATTGTCTATTGTCTATTCTGATACGTGGACTGTTACGTTTGGTATGAATGTTGAATATACAGAGATTGTTTACACAGAAAATTAATTACAATTCTTTACGTTCAAAAACACGAACTAGGATAAGCTGTATGTAGAAAAACAAACAATTACAATTATTACAATTCATTTAAAAATATGACTAATACCAATGATGGTAACCAAAATTTAATTTCTTGATAATTATTGTACATAACGGTTTTAGCATTAACCCCCTCCGGTTAATAGTTGCAGACAAGTAAATTCTGGTTATGCTACTACGTAATTGAAGATAGAATTGATATCAACAGAAATTTAAAAATATTAAAATAAATTACACAATAATGACAGTAGCCTAATTTTGTTTATGGACAAATCAATTTTGTTTATGTTACTATGTTAATGCCGGCAGATAATGGTTTAACAAGTATTTACAGAAAGTAATGTTTTAAAGAGCATTAATAAATGTGAAATAACAATAACTAATACACTTAAAATAAACTGCAAAAATGTTCATAGCTTTGACAAAATGTTACTCACAGACAAGTCAATTTTGGCTAATTCAAACAAAAACCGATTCTAATTATATTATGAGGAGTTGAATGCTGCTGCCTGTGGTTCCATCATCATCACTCAACTATTATACCTGGAGCAACATAGGAATCTCTTACTAGATGAAAAATCTGATACAGCAAACTTCGGCATATTTGTTGGGAAGAATCTCAAACTGTTGCTTGGAGTGAGGAGAGAAGAGTGAACCAGCAAGTGTAATCCAGAAGCAATTACATAACATTCTTCACACACACAATTCCCATGTTTATTAAGAGAGTCCAAACATTGAATTTCCTCCATTGTGACATCTACCTAAGTAGAGAGCCATGCTTTGTGTCGCATAATACCAGCAACTAGCTGTATATGTTTATCAATTATAGTCCGTATTAGTAGCACTTACCAACAGTATCAACAACACATTTGTGAAAAATAAAGGAAATTTCAAAAGTAACTGCCGTTTGGTTATTAAAAAAATACCAGATAAATATATTTTATTATATAAATTTGAAAACTAAGTATTTTCTCTGTTTTTCTACATAATTGCCATTAAGATTTAAGCACTTAGCATATCTTTTGACTAACTTACAAGTGCCTTCTTGAAACAAATTCCTCAAGCCAGCCAGAAACAGTGTCTTTACGTTCATCGTCATCATCAAAACAATGAGTGTCAGGCCACTTTTTAAAATTTGTGGAAATTTATCCAAAAGCTCAGAGACTGTGAAATGTCGATCTTCTCTAACTGTTTCGTTGATCTTGTCAACAAGTTCATCACTCACAACTCATGACCTTTCACTCCCTTCTTAGTCATGGATGTTTGTCTACTTTTAAACAAATGAACCCATTTACGTACACTCCCTTCACCAATAACATTGGGCCCATATATAGCATAAAGTTTTCTATGAATAGCTGCTGCTGAATATAGCTTTGCTGTAAAAAACTTAATTACAGCATACATTTTGCATTAGGTAGGAAACTCAATTGAGTACACACTTTGCAAAGCTATAGAAAATGGACGACAGCTCGTACAACCTTCTAATTGCCACGGCTACATGCCAGCTGACATGCCAGTGTGTGAGAGAGAGTGCTACTTCCACTACTACTAAAGGATTTATTCCAAAGAAAATTTGATTGAAGAATTTGAACTGAACCTTCCCTTATACATACAGACATGCTTTATGTGGTGCTCTTGATTCTGTGCTTGGGTTCTTTCTTGGTCTGGATTTTATTCTGTTGTTGAACCAGTCAGGTAATGCAGTTCAGTCTTAAAAACAGTTCAACCACTCATGCGATCGATGAATTTCTAAGTACTGCACTCTCATTCTTGATGCAGGCAGAAGCACTGCTGGCATTTTTTGTGATCTTGCTTGTGCTTTTGATACTGTCAATCATCAGCGTCTTTTGCAGAATATATAGCTTCATGGTGTCAGAGGTATGCCTCTTGAGTGGTTTCGTTCTTATCTTTCAGGTCATTCTCAATGTGTTGAAATTGCCAATAAAATCGGTAAGGATAAATCTAGCTGTTTGCCTGTAACGGTAGATGTTCCCCAAGGTTATATACTTGGCCCTCTCTTAGTTACTGTGTACGTAAATGACCTGAACAAATCGATCAAGGGCCACGTAGTTCAATACGCTGACGACACTAGTGTCATTATTCAAGCGGAATCACATAACACCCTTGTAACCGATCTGTCTTTAACTTTAAAAAGTCTCCGCTCATGGTTTTCTTCGAATTATTTATTTTTAAACACCGAAAAAACCAGAATCATACATTTCATACCAAAAGTAATAGGAATGGTAAGACGATTTTTGTGGATAGTAATCCTATTCAGGAATCCACATCTGTGTGTTTTTAGGACTTTACATGGACTCTAATTTGGATTGGTCAAAACATATTAATCATGTATGTCAAAAACTAAGTGCATGTATATATTCATTGAGATATTTGTCCACATTTTTATGTAGGAAGATGCTTAGTTTATTTTGTTTCTATTCTGACGTATGGGCTGAGTTTTTAGGGAACGGTTCCAGTTAACTCTGTTGGGAGGGTTTTTAAATTGCAAAAAAAAGCTGTTAGAGTGATGTGTGGCCTGGGTAGTCGTGACAGTTGTCGGGCAGTGTTCAGTAATGAAAACCTTTTGACTTTGCCTTCACTGTTTATATTTTATGTCTCAATGTATACATTCAAAAACCAGCAAAATTTCCCTACATATAATCAATCATCTGTATTCCACCAGAAACAGAGATACACTCCACACCACCACAGCATCATCTTCAAAAGATCCATGTCATATGCTGGTCCCAAAATATTCAATGCTCTGCCGCATAGGGTGAAAACTTCTTCAACTGAGACATCATTTAAAAATAATTTAAAGCAATACTTGTTAAAACATGCCTTTTACTCTGTGGACGAGCTGTTGGACGGGACCTGGACCATTAGCAGATGCGTGATTGTCTATCATTTTTAGTTTTAATGACAATGTTTGTATAATAGCAATTCATATTTTAAGTTATGGTATTTATAACATACACTACTACTACTACTATATAATACGTAGTTCTGATATTATATAATAAAAACTATTTAATGACTATGTTCTATGCATGTATATGTCTTTGAACAATAAATATTTTCATTTGATTTGAATGTTTTTTTATGTTGTCAAATTTAGTTTAGTCTGTTGCAAGTTCATTGCCAAACTTTTTAGTTTTAAATTAGTTGTGAATAACCTTATGTATTAGGGTTTTTTTGGACATCTAAGAAGGAGCACAGATTTCAGTCCTCAAAAAATAAAGTTCTATTTCTTTTAATAAATTAGCTTTTTTATAATATATAATATAATCGCGTTTGATGTCCAAACTCTACCTATTGACCTTTTAACTTGTAACTGATAAAAAAGTGACCATTGATACAGAATTGCACTTAGTTATAGGAAAATCCTTAATGGAAGAAATACAAGCTGTTAACATAGAAGTGATATCAGGAAAATGACCTGTGCTTGACACCAAACTACAAACACATGATGACTTGGACTTGAACACAGTGTGAGGAAAAGATATGGAAGCATGTGTGTGTTGTTGAAATAAGCATTTCATGGCTGAGGCGAAACTATAATTAGTCTATATACAGGGTGTTTACTAAAGGTGTTCCAATATTGTAGTATTTTGTTCTAGACATGAAAATTAGCAAAAAACTTCATATGGAGGTATGTCCTAAAATCTTTAGTTTTCCGTTTATCTGTCTGTATGTGATTTTTACCAAAAAAGTTATATCTTTTATACCAGTAAAGATAAAGTTATGAAACTTTGCAATTGTGTTGACCTTTTGTATGCCCATTTGAGAAAAATATGAACAAATTATCTTTACCCGTTTCAAAATGGCAGCCAATCATAAATTTTGATGTTAATTTCTGCAAAATCGATACCCTGTATGAAAATTTTACAAGAATAATCAAATGTTGTATACTTTATTCTAAATCTAACAGTGGTTGTTTCATTAAAATCGAATAAAAAAAAACTGATTAGTACTACCAAACATAATACCGTTTTACAACATTACTTACTCAGGGAATATGAAAGTCAAATTTAAAAAACAAATAACATTTATTAATGATAAATTAAATTTAAGTATTAGATGTACAGTAGAACATGTTATACAACATTTCATATTCATGGAATATGAAGTCAAATTAAAAAAAACAAATAACATTTATAAATGATAAATTAAATTTAAGTATTAGATGTACAGTAGAAGTAAAACACTAACAAAATCGGGTAGTTCTCACTTTGACACAACAACTTATAAGAATTGCTTAAAGTGGCGTCCTCCGTTAAAAATGCAGGCATCAAAGCGCCTCCTCATTGACTAGCGAACTCTTTCAAAAATTCCAGGTGTCTGCTGGATTGTACCAATGCCATTTAATACCCTTGCTTGCAACTCTTCGATGTTATCTACGGGAGTAGAATAAACCAGTGACTTGAGGTGGCCCCATAGGAAAAAGTCTAAGGGATTAATGTCGGGGGACCTAGCAGGCCAAGGAACTGGGCCTCCACGACCGATCCATTTGTTGTTGTATGCTCTATCCAAATAGTTTCTAACATTTAAACTGAAATGGGCTGGAGCCCCATCTTGCAAAAACCACATATTATTGCGGGTGTTCAATGGCAAATCTTCAAGAACAGTTGGAAGGTCATCAGTCAAAAACTGTAAATATGTCTGGCCGTTAAGAATATTTGGTAAAAAACTTCATGTGGGTTATCAATGGACCAAATGTGTGAGTTGTTTGGAATTAACAATCATGGTTCTTGAAAACTTGGCCTCATCTGTGAAAAACACCTTACTCAAGAAATTTTGATTCACACATTTTTGTATAAACCACTGACAAAGCTGGATTCGAGGATGGTAATCCAAGGTAACAGTGAGTGAACTCACTGTACGTGATAAGGATAAAGTTGTTGTTTACGTAGTATAGTACAGACTGTTTTATTGCTAACATTGAACTGCAAACCAATTTCTCTAGTACTTTTGTTGGGTGGTCTGATATGACATCCAATATGGATTCTTCCAATTCAGGAGTACTTACTGAAACCTGACGGCCTGAGTTACCTGGTTTTTTGGTGTGAAAAGCTTCCTGTCTCTGCAAGTCGTCGATGAATTGTTGAAAAAGTTTTATTACAAGGTAACACACGATTTAGGAAACGTTCCTGATACAGTCTTCTCGCTGCAGTACCACTACAATTAGCAAGGCCATACATTAGATGCATGTCTGCCAATTCTGAGTTGGTAAAATTTGTAATATCATTATTTGCCATTCCTGTTGCTAATGAAAAGAAACTAAATCATAAACACTTACTAATTAAAAAAAACAATACTTTATACTAAAGTAATTGGAATGGACACAAAACAACTTTTACATTACAGAAGAAATAGATTAAGTTAGTTATGAATAAAATGCAAACAATGCCAGAAACATAAACAACTTTTAATAGCTTAAATAAACAGCTGTTCACATTAATCAGCTCATTGACTTTAAATCAGCTGTTCAGAGTAAAACAGTTTAGAAAACTATACTTCCTATTGTGTAATGTTGTAAAACATGGTATTATGTTTGGTAGTACTAATCGGTTTTTTTTTATTCGATTTTAATGAAACAACCACTGTTGGATTTAGAATAAAGTATACAACATTTGATTATTCTTGTAAAATTTTCATACGGGTACAGATTTTGCGGAATTTAACATCAAAATTTATGATTGGCTGCCATTTTGAAACGGGTAAAGATAATTTGTTCATATTTTTTTCTTAAATGGGTATACAAAAGGTCAACACAACTGTAAAGTTGCATAACTTTATCTTTACTGGTATAAAAGATATAACATTTTTGGTAAAAATCACATACAGACAGATAGACGGAAAAGGTTTTAGGACATACCTCTATATGAAGTTTTTTGCTAATTTTCATGTCTAGAACAAAATACTACAATATTGAAACACCTTTAGTAAACACAGTGTATATAGAGTGTCCCACAAAGAGGTTAAAACGTTTCAGTTTATATTACTTGCCCATTTATGCACCAAATATTTTCAAACTCTAAACAATTAATAAAGTAGGTTTTAAAAATTTTCTGTCAATATTAAAGCTCCCTGACAATTGTAGAAACAAAATGGTGACATATTGAAAATTTTACCAGTTTGCTTCCTATAAAAGTTCATTTCTTGAATTACCTGATTTTATTACTGTGTTGTAGCTTTAAAGAACAGCTGTTTAATAACGCTAATTGTTCAAAACAGCTGTTTGATTAAAGAATATTGCTTGTGCAATAAAAACATAACCTAACCTCCTCTATTACAGTTTTACTGATATTGAAGTTCGAGAAATGGCTTTTAATGTTGAACAAAAAGTAAAGTAATGTGCGTGGGCTATTGCTTTTGGCAACATTACAGAAGCAATTAAACAATTTCAGGTTGCCTACCCAGGAGTTGAACCACCTAGCAATCCAACAATAACTAAGTTGGAAAATTTTTTTTAGAAACTGGAAGGTCGTAAAAAGTACCCTAGAGGATCAAATGAGGAAAGAGAAGTACAAGTATGCGCATCAATGCTCCGCTCTCCAGGTAAACCAAAATTACTAGGGTAGGTTGAACTTGAAACTGGTGTTCCAAAGTCTTTAGTACGCAGAATAATTAAGAAAAACAAAATTAAATTTTACAAAAATCACCTAGTCCATAATCTTCTTGAAGACAATACGGACAGATGAGTGGAATTTTGTTCTCGTATCATTAATTTTCATGAGCTAAATGCTAATTGGCATACTCAAATTGTTTTTTCATGTGAGTCCACTTTCTATCGCAATGGTGCTGTAAATAGGTATAATTTTAATTATTACAACACCACATCCACACATTCTTGAACAGACTCTACTCAAATCAAAAGGAATTACTGTTTGAGCAGTTGTAATGGGGTGCTATCTTAGGACATTTCAGACAGTACAATGACTGGAAATAGGTATGAACCAATGGCGTAACTAGTTTGATTGCGCCCCAATGCAAGTCTTCCTGGATACTGCTTCGCTACATACGGCATTGTACAATCTCTATCCAATTAGAGAAAGATATATGATATACTAGGTTATTTAGGTTATCATCCTGTCAAAAATGACGGTATTTCTAATTTTTTAATGTTTTATAATCAATGGATTATTAAAACTTATGATGTTATGACTTTTTACTGTTTGTATTTCTTGGTCATATTAGTTTCAAACTTAGTAAAATTTAAATCAATCATTCAATCACCTGGTAATTGGTAAACGTAAACACTAATGTTAAATTTGGCAAAACACCTGGTAAATGTTAACACCAATGATGAATCTTTTGTTTACATTTACATGTTTTGATTGTCAAAGATTATGTACAAACATTTCAATTAGGGCTAACTACAAGACTAGGATCACATTACATACTTTCAATTAATTATTGTACTTTTTAGGACGATAAAATAAGACTACTTCTTTTTACTTTTTACATTTATTTTACATTTATTCAGTGACATATAAATGATGTAAGAAGCTCCAACATTATCTTAATGTTAATTTTATGCTAAACATGAAACATAGACATTTTAATTGAGGGTTTTAATTCCTACTCCCACTCCCTGACAAAGCCCCTACGGCTCTTTGTTTCTAGGAACCGTCTAGCTAACCTTTTTACATCTAAAGACCGAGCTCTCTCATGTTCAATACTAATTACACTAAGGTCACACAGTCTAGTATTGGACATAGAATTTCTTAAGTAGTTCTTAATTATTTTTAGTTTGGAAAAAGACCTTTCACTACTTGCCACAGTCACGGGTAATGTAAGAAACATTATGAATGCAGTACATACGTTTGGCACACTTGATGAAATAAACTTATTTTCAATAAATAGATAATCAGCCAGCTGGCTGATTTTGCTTATTTTATTACTTCTGATGTCGTCTTTGACTATATTAAAAAGCAAATGACTTCGTTAACTAAAGCATGAGTCACATCAGATTCATATATTTTACAAAAGTCAGAGGCTGACTGTACGAGTTGTTCGTCAGAAAACCGTAACAAATTATCTGGGTTTAAAAAACTGAACGTTTCAGTTATACATAACATAGATTTAAACCTTTCGTTTAACTGTGAAATTAAAATATCAACAGCTCTCACAAATACCCTAACTTTAAAGCAATGCACAGGATCACTAAACTCATAGTCACTAGAAAGTTCGTCAAAAAAATTCTTTACTTTTCTTTTACGTTTGGAGGTCATTGACGAATCAATATTCCACTTAGCAGCTAACCTCCTGGCTTGATCTAGGACATCGTCGAATTCTCCTCGCAGTTGGCTCACAGTATTTAAACACTTCTGAAGGAGATTCTTTGCATCGTCTAGATTAACGTCGGACCTCTGTAGGGTTTTCGACGTGATCTGGATTCTTTCTAAAATTCGACTTTGAAACACTAACATCAAAACAAACTCAAAAGAAGACATTTCCTTTATAAGACCAGTTGCTTCTGCGACTTCATTGTTCTTGCTTGAAGTCAAAATTATTTTCGATAGACACTTCAGCACAGCGACAAAATTTACATTGATTGATAGTAAAGCGTCGTACCTTGACGACCACCTAGTAGGACAGAGTTTTTTCAAGGTTAACTTGATAACACAGGAGTCGGTCAACTCTTTTAAACATTGCCATCTTGGTAGGCTTTGGCCGAAAAATACATAAATACTGTTTATTGTATCATAGAATGATGAAATCTCTGAAATCGATTTCACACTGTCGTTTAAAACTAAATTTAAATTGTGACTAGCACAATGGACATACTCAGCGTTAGGAGACTTTGATTTTATTCTGGTCTGCAGTCCTGTGTAAATTCCATTCATGACAGAAGCGCCATCATATCCTTGACCTCGGCACTTATCAAAAGATATTTTCTTTTCTTCTATAAATTTAACTACAAGATCCTCTAGTCCTTCGGCTGACTGGTCTAGTACTTGCACAAAGCCTAAAAAGGATTCCATTATCTCAAGCTGATTTAGGTCTGGTTTGTATAAAACATATCTTAAGATTATTGATAACTGATCAATTTTCGAAATGTCTTGTGTAGTATCTAAAATGAGAGAAAAAAATGGAGACTGTTGAACATCAGTCAATATTTCACTCAAAATCTGATGAGATGTCAAATGAATAAGCTCGTTTTGAATTGAAGGGCTTATGTATTTTACCCTACTATCTTCGTTTTCCACGTGATTCTTTAAAATAGGGTCGTATCTAGAAAGGAGATCAATAATATTCAGAAAATTTCCTGACTCACTCTTAACATTTTTTATGCTCTCAGATCGATGACCTCTAAGAGCTAGATTACAGGTTGACATTGTTATGATAACATCCAAAATTCTCTTTATTACTTCAACCAGTTTATCTTCTTTGTCATAGAAAAGAGTTTTGATATCTCTATTATTTTTTCTTATTCCATATGCGATACATGCATTAATATGGCACTTACTCAATTCGTGGTCTTTAATTTTTGTTGACAGATTTCTCCAATCATTAATTTTCCCAGTAGACCATGCATTGTTAAAGTTTTTATCAAGTCTGTTAGCAAACAGCCAACATGGTTCACAATACACGCCATTTAAAGACGGAGAGTAACAAAGCCAAAAGCACTCAATTTTTTGACCAGTTTTCGTTTCGGAAAAATAATAATCTTTCGAAAAGGATCTATTTGTTTTAATGTCTTTAGGGAATGGCCCTTGAGGTCTACACGGTTCGGAGTTCAAAATCCGAGATTTCAATTCATCATTGTTAATATCTTCTGAGAAAAGAGCTATGTCTGTACTCTCTACTCCACCATCATTGCAGATTATACCAAAGACATCAGTATTTTCTTGTACTGAAATACTTCCGCCAGTTGCTGATGTAGAAGGAGCAGTATATGTAATATTTAAATCAGCAGACTTACTCACATTTTGGTGGACTTCTGAAGTTTGGTTATCGGCAAGAACATTCAATTCGACGATATCTTCTGACGTGGATATTTTACCCCCAAGCCCACATTCATTCTCACCAACACCATCGTCACCTGATTGACTTTGAGAGGTATCAGCAAAATCCCGTTTTTTAAAAAACGTGTCAATCTTTGGTAGTTTCTTCACTTTTTCTTCTTCTTGTTTTTTCCTTTTTCGGAACTCGGCACCACTAGGTCTTTTGTTTCCGTCCATTTCGTTCAATCACAAACAATCATAACGAAATCCATTAAAAACGCACAAATTTATACGGTAAAAACGGTCCACTGATTTAAATTGTATAACAAATACACAGACAAAATTGTTTTGTAATAAAACTCACACTACTGAACCGCACAATCGTACTAACAAGGACCGACTGACAGGACAGGGTGACTAGTCTGTGAGTGCGCAGCGGCCACCCCTCCCCCGCCGAGACTTGGACTCGCCCAGGCACCCGGCACACGAGAGGGGAGGGGCGGCGGCCTACTACATGCCGCATGACCTTGAGATGCGCAGCAGTTACGGAGTAAAACTGAGTTGTGGGGACAGCGCGCGGCTCAGTAGTGTCCCAACATTCAAACTGAACGTATCAGTCCGGCATAGTAACATCGCAGATAACCTAGACTTGAGTGGACTAGTTATCATATTTCATTTCAAATATACTCATCATGAGAATATTTTTAAATAGTGTATTAATAGTTCATACTATTGTACTGTTAGAATAACAAATACAACTCGGTGGTCAAATGTTTTGTTACCCACAAATTTAGCTTCAATTAAAAAAAAACACTTTTGCGCCCTTCTAGGGCCTGCGCCCCCTGAAGGCCTGCGCCCCAATGCACCGCATTGGTTGCATTGGCGTTAGTTACGCCACCGGTATGAACAGGTAAATGAACAAGTCTTGTCTCATTTTGCAGTTCCAGAAATGGATCAAGCAATCTTTCAATAAGATGGTGATCCTCCTCATTTCGCACATCCTGTCAAGCGATTACTAAATGACATCCTTCATGTTCGTTGAATTGGTTGTGGAAGTGATTTTTTAGATTGGCCACCCCGATCCCCAGATTTAACTCTGTGTGATTTCTTTCTATGGGGTTACTTAAGAAAACAAGTTTATACTCATAGCTTCAATAATGATGAGGAATTAAAACAATCAATTGAAAAGGAAGTTCTCCGGATACCGCAGAATTTCTTTGTAAGAGCTTACAATTCATTTGTTAAGCACTGTTATTAGTGAGTCCCTGTGGATGGATTATGGTTTGAATAATTGTGGACACACACCGTATAAAAAATATACTTACATATTTATGTAAACTTTAAAAATCAGTATTTTTGGTTTTGTAAAATTATTTATTGTCATATTATAGAGAAATAAAGCATTTCAATCAGAAAATTAGAACATAGCCTATTAAAAACCCTAAAACTACAGTCCACAATTATTATTATAATATATATATATATATATATATATTAGAGGTGGGCCAAACGGCTACTTGGCTGTAACCGCTACATCGGCTCCGGCTACTTTGAAGTAGCGGTTACAAGTAGCCGCTTCGGCTACTTTCGGCTACTCTAGATTTCGGAGCTGAAATCCTTGTTTATTGTAGCGATTACTTGTAGCCATGTAGCAGTAGCAGTAACTGTAACTATGTTCAGTTTGGTTTTTGTTAATGGAATAACTACATTAACAAATATTGCTTGAAATTTAATTTTTTGTAACGTTCAAGTTGAGTTTATGGTTAGCTCGCCAAACTTAAAATCTTGGCGTTGAGCTATTGTACTATTAATTAAATAATAAATTTAACTTTTACACTCAAACAGTACACTATTTTTAAATTATGTGTTAGGTTTTTCAGAAGCTTAAATATTACATACTAACCTACCTCAGTATTAACTAAAGTTAGGAATCGGCCGTAAGGATAGCGTCAATATAATATTTCAATTGACCGTATAGTCCTTTTCTACTTCAGTTGCACAACACTTTGAAGCGCTTGTCGTCCCTCAATTAAACGTTCTTTTTTTCAAACGTGAGGTGTACTGTCTACAGAACCACTACTCATTAGCTACTGAAAGGCCTAACACATAACTTAAAAATAGTGTACTCTTTGATTGTAAAACTTAAATTCATTATTTAATTTTGCCAAACTTAGTTTTGGTGAAAAAAATTCAATGAAAAAGTTATGATACATAATGTGTTTTATTGTTACAAAAATTACTCGTGAATGGCAAATTGTTCACTTTACTCGAACACACAGTGTCAAAAAAAAACTATTATACACTTGAATTCGCGTTCAAAAACATGAGTTCTTTTACTTTTCTAGTTTGAAGGCGGGTTCTTCTCTCACTAATAATTTGGCCTGCTTTGGAGAACATGCGTTCACATGGTACACTTGTAGCTACCATGCCTAAGTGGGTTTGAGCTAGTTTGGCCAGGTTGGGATAAATTTTTCTGTGGTCTCTCCACCAGGCAAGAGGATCTTCTTTCCGATGTATCGGCTTGTCATCAAAGAAGCGTTGAACTCCCTGGACAGCTTGAGAGTAGGCTGTTCCTACTGGCCTAGCTTTGCTAATAGTTTCGTCAACATCATCCCAGATTGAAAACTTTTTTTGTTGAACTTCTGGTGTGATCGGTTCAACTGACATAGGCTCAGTTAACGGAGTGTTTTTACTAATCAAACTAGCAACCAGTTGAATGGCGTGTTTTTTTGTAGCTTCCACTGTACTAGCCTCCTCAAACATGAGATGTTTGTATCGGGGATCTAGAAAAGAGCAAAGAGAGAAACTTTTGCTTTTTTCCAGATTTGGAAATCTTTTGTCAATACCGTTTAAGAGGCTGTCAATTAGAGTGTGTACTCTTGCGTTGGTTACATCTGCAGCCACCTTTTTTTACAGTTGATTTGAGGCCTCGGGTCACAGGAATTACCTTACTAGCAGAAACAGTTTTCGGCACTCATAACCTTGGTGACTTCTGAAAAGGGCTCAAGAACTGCACACGACTGTTTGCAAATTTCCCATTCTTCAGGTGTCAGTGTTGGTAAGTCTGTGTCGGTCAAAGCCAAAGTGTGCTTTACGGCATCTTGTAATAAAACAAAACGCTCAATCATAAAAAAAGTGGAATTCCACCTCGTGGCAACATCTTGGAGCAACTTTTTTGGCTGCTTAATACCAGTTTGCTCCTGGTATTTGATAAGCTTTTGAACTGCAGCATTACTTCTTTTGAAGAAGGTTACAATTGTTTTAACCTTTCTTGTCAAACTTTCGAGCAACAAGAGGCTGTCTTGCACGATCAGGTTGATTTTGTGGGCATAACACCCGAAATGCTTCCATTTTAGCACATTTGTGATCGCAGACGTAATGTTAGAGGCGTTGTCAGTAATCACTAAGTTCAGACAACTCCCAATCTTCCACAACTCTTAGAATCTCTGAGGCCAAATACTGAGATGTGTGCGATTCATTGGCTTCTGCACATTCTAATAAAAACGCTTTCATTTCGAAATTTTCATTTATGTAATGAACCGTAACCGCTGTGAAATTGTCATTCACAGGGGAGGTCCATGAGTCTGTGGTTAAGGTCACAGATAGTGCTTCTTCTTTCAGCTTGATCTTAAGATTAGACTTTTTCTGTTCGTAAAGTGACGGCAATAAATTGTTGGAAAAAAACTTTCGGAATGGCATTTTATACGTTGGAGCACAAACTCTCATTAAGTTTTGAAATCCTTTATCTTCAACGATTGTAAAAGGTTGAAAATCCCAAGCGATTACTTTCATTATGGCATCGTCAATTTTATTTTTTTCACCTAGGGTCATTTTTTTGGGCACAAAGGATGTCATTGAGGCCTGTCTTTTTGTTCCAGTTTTGAAGCAAGAGCTGCTTAGGCTATTTGCGATGGGGACATTTTGTTCAGAGTTGGTAGTTTCCATAGTGCTTACAGAACTCGCAGATGACGGGCCTGCTTGCACGACTATCACAGGGGTTTCTTCAGTGACTTGAGTTTCGGGGTTTGATTGGAGACTTATGCCTACAACTTCAACGTTCTGTACACTAGAATAGCCTAGGTCTACAGTAGGATGTTTCCTTTGAATGTGTTTTTTTAGATTTGTTATGGATCCTTTCGTAGAAAACTTGTTTTTACACATTTTGCAAATTGCAGTGTCCTTAGAAATTATATAAAAAAACTCCAAAGCTCACTGGTTTTCTTTCTTTTACTTTCCATGATTACTAAACTAACTACCACGAACCAGCTTGAAAAAAAAAAATTAAAAAGCAATACAGTACACACTACAAAGCAATGAAAATTAGAAGCAACATAACCTACAAAACAATGCCATTAAAACTACCGCTAAAAATTATCTAGATGAAAACTAAACTAACTAAAACTAAATCTTAAAATCCAAAACTACTAAATGAATTACCGAAAACCGATAGCTACTTAGCGACTTACGCAATTGAAATAACTTTAGTCAGTCCACAAACACAGATCAACAACAAAACTTCAATATGAAGCCGATTTGGTTTGTTTACTACTGAGTTTGTAGCGTTTGCCACCATGCGCGCCAGTGTCGTACTGCTTTGTCACATGTCACCACTGCAGCAGTAGCAGGGAGCGCGCTAGTAGCTGTAACCGCTTCATGGCCCGATCCGAAGCGGCTACTTTCGCACCAGTCGAGTAGCGGTTACAAAGTAGCGGTTCCAGCTACTTGAAGCCATCTCTAATATATATATATATATATATATATATATATATATATATATATTACTAAGCAACATAGTAACCTTTCATAGCTTTTTATTTCCTAACACGTTTCGGCAATTATGTCATAATCGTAGCCGACATAGTTATTTATACATATTTATATTTATACATAAATATGTAAACAAAACTGTGAGTTAGATAAAAATAAAGCACAATTACCTCTTCAAAATTACTCGTATTAAGCATTACATCTTGAGGAATGAGTGGTTGCTTTAACTCGACAATTTCAGAGTCTGTGGAGACTGATTTTGTTCCCGCAACTGACTCATCAACTTCAATATTTTCCTGGAAACAATACAGTATTTAAGTATTAGCACCATCAATGCAACATCGTTTCATCGATTTAGTAACATTTACTCTCCTTTATCAGTATGTGCAAATAGTTCCTGATAGAACAATCCATGAAAAGTGTAAATATAAGATACTTCATGCATGATATATATATCTACAATGACATCAACATTACAACTGGAACAGGCAAAAACAAATAATTGGTTATTAATTGGTAATTTCCATTGTCGACAATAGCGAAGTAATAATATTTTGGAACAATTATAATATTAAGACTGAAACCAGAATTATAACAAGATGTGAAAATTCATGGATGTTGCATTCCAAATCATCAGGAAGATCATATTTAGTTCCAGAGACTTCTAATTCACTTGAATTTGGAGATTTTGGTACGAGTTCAATTTCCTAGAAACAAATTAGTGATTATACACTTAGTTATGTGTTCTCTAGCTTAAATCCTGGAAATGCAACAAAAATATTACACAACAATGTATTATAAAAAACATTACAAATTATAAATCAGTTTTCACAAGAAGCACTTTTAAAAATTACTACTGAAGACATTACAGCATACTTTGACTCTTATTAAATAATGATAAGTTTTACAAAAGTTATAGAATTGAAAAACCGTTGTGTATGATATTCTTGGTAGTAATGTAATCCATCTATTCCAGAACCAGGTGTTACAGTCTTTCATGTTTGGATAATTAAAACATGAACTTGTATAACATATAAATTATTTAAGACTTATATGAGAATATATGAAGGCTATCCAGAAAGTAACAGATGGTGCGGCAGTGGGCGAGGTGGCTACAGCCGCCATCTTGGTGCCAAAAAAATGGCGTTTAGTACGTATCGAGCTGTAGTCGCGCACGGTCAATATTCTTTAACTTTTGTCACTGTGATTAATTAAAATGTGTGCGGTTTATGGTTTTCTTGTTGGCAAAAAACTATAAACCGATTGAAATCTATTGCCAACTGTGTGAAGTTTATGGAATAATGAGTGAAAGCAGAGTAAGGCAGTGGTGTATTAACTTTAAAAATGGCCATACCAATGTTCATGACGATAGTCGTAACAGTCGGCCTAGCCTAGTGACTGAAGATTTGATGAAAATCAATGACAAAGTTTGTGAAAATCGCAGTTTAACAATGACTGAATCCTCGGAACATTTCTCACAAATGTAACGAAGATTACTTCATGAAATTGTTGTAGGGAAGCTTGGATACCACAAATTTTGTGCCAGGTTGGTTTCAAAAAACCCTTACAGAAGATCACAAAAAAATAAAGACTTGCTGCATTGTTAACTTTCCTTGATGAATACGACAAACGTGGTAACGAACTTCTCGATTGTATTATAAGTGGTAATGAAACATGTGTTAATTCAATTCAATTCAAATCTTTATTTCACAAAAAGTTACATATTATAGCAGTGCTATAGTAACAGGTGATATTGTCTACTATTTTAAACTGTATTAATCATACAAGTAGTATTCGTCAATATAAATATTATTAAATTTAAATGCTAGTACAAAAAGTGCATTATTATTAGTCATACTGAATAAATAAATATGGAACAGATCAAAGTAATTGGATATTATGGAATTAAATAATAAATATAAAATTCAGACATACTTAATAAACTTAACAATAACAATTAATTTAACAATAAACTTAACAAATTATTCATATTTGCCTGCAACAGGTAAAAGTAATGGAATATTACAGTATTAAATAATAAATATAAAATTCAGATAAACTTAACAATAAATTTAACAAACTGTACATATTTTCCAAATTTATAAAAACTTCAGGCATGGCATTTGATGTAACGGAAAGCCCAACCAGCATCATCGAAGAAATTCGTCTACTGAGTAGAACATGCCATCCATGAGGAGCTCACAGAGCCTCTTTCTGAAGATTGTTATTGATGGTTCGTTTTTAAGGAATATTGGGAGTTTATTGAAAAGTTTTCTTCCCATATAGCCAGGTGTTTTTTCGTAAGAAGATGTATTATGAAGTGGAAGGATCATATTATTTCTATGTCTTGTAAGATAGGAAGATTGAGTGTGAAGGCTTTAGGGGAAACTGAGAGGGTTCTGTTTTACAAAAATCGTAGACCTGGACGTAATTTTTATGGTTTATCATGCCTATGTATATTCCCATCTTCTCTATGGTATTATGTTTTGGGGATCTTCACACCATAGTCAAACAATTTTTAAAGTTCAAAAAAGAATAATTCGTGTAATTGCTAATGCCACAAACAGATCATCATGCAAACCTCCTCTAATAAAAGTTTTACTTCGATTTTTGTCGTAGAAGTAAGGCCTTGAATGTTGCAATGGAGAATGCTAATAAAATTTCTCTGGGGAGGGGAATTTGTGAGCCAGGGAGCCAGGGGGAATTTACAATGTTGACATCATAAACTGAGTTTATCTGGTCATACAAGCTATTGCTGGTGTGGCTAAAAAAGATTCATTTGGTGTTGATGTTGGTGTAGTTCGGGTTGATGAAACATGAGAGCGAGAAGGCAAACACTCAGTACTGGGCGGGCAGGGGCTTGATGCGAGTGAGGCGGGTGTAGTTGGGCGAGACAGTGCCAGCGGTGAGTCCACCATAACGTCCATAGTCTGAGACAACTCCACGGCCTGAATACCAGACGGACCAGCCACGGACAATCGAATGTTGCCGGGCGTCTTGGAGTTGGAAGGCAGAGGTTGTGACTGCATTGTCCAGTTTTCAATAATATGAAACAGATCATTGGTGACATTCCTTTTGCCTGGAAGCGCTGTTTAGAACCTAGATGTAGTATTCTTATGTTGTCTATGTTTTTTTCCAAATCCTTCAAATTAGCGTTGAGGTTTCTTATATTTATGTTTTCACATTAGTAAGGACTGAAATCAAATCTTGTGGGCACTTTTGCGATAACAAATCTTGAATCTGGAGAAGATTCTGCCAAGCTTCTGTAAGATTGTATAGTTTTCATGATGTCCAAATATCTTTGTTTATACTGTTAGACCCAGCTATTTATACTAAATAATCATTTTTCGTGAAGTTGTACTAGTCATTTTTAATAGTTCTGACCACCTCTTCTATGGGAGCCCCTGGAATTACTGTGCTTGGTTTTAACAATGTGGTTTTGGAATTAAATTTTTTCTCTAAGAGATTATTCATTCCACGTCCATGACTGTCACTGTATAGAGTAACTGAAATGTTGAACTGCCTTCGATTCTTCTTGGCCATACTTTGGAATGATTTCAATGACTCTGCTTTTGAAGACGAAGATGAACAACTTGTTATTAGATCAAAGTAGTCCATTTTGTTATCAAGAGGCAGAAACCTGTTAGATATGGGTATTGGAAGTGCCGGTGCAATCAGTGTATTAGCCTTACAAGATGTTGACTCCAGAAGCTCTTTATTTCCTTGTTTTACTTCTTCTAGTTTTACATTTAGACAATTTATGTTATCATTTAAAGATTCAATAATTTTTTGTTTTGTTTTATTATCTTTAACTAAACTAAAGACTTTGGATCTATTTCGTCTATCTCTAGTTTTAAACTATTATTTTCCTTTATTAACAGAATTTTCTCTTTGAGGCAGGAGTCTGAATGGCATTTGTTAGTATTAAACTTTTCCTCTTGTAAGTTAAGTTCTTGAACTTTACTAATTAAACTGTTCCTCTGGCGTATAAGCTCATCAATTCTGGCAATGAGTTCATCCTTGGACTTTATACTTAAATCATCTGTTTGAGTAGAGCAGTCTGTCGTTTTTGGTTTAAAAAGAAGTTGGGATACTAATGGAGTTGTCGGGAGGCTGTTGCTTGGCATAATTATATTAGGGGATGATGAGACAGGAGTGAGCGATCTTTAGTAACCGGGTGTTTCCCTGAATGGGAGTTCTTGCGGCTTATCAGCTCCGTATAGTCTGAATTTGTACGTATTGATGCCGAGCAGTCTTTGCCCAAGCATCTCCAAGTAGTTTCTCCACTTACTAGTGTTCTATCCAATCTGTATTTATATTTGTCCAAAATAATGCAAGGTTTGCCTTTTTTTCATTTAATTGAATGGACATAATGGCTTGAGAATAAATTACTGGAAGTCAATTACTGGAAGTCACCCCCGTGGAACTATAAATGCAGTTGTCGGACTCGGCTGTGTTGCGCCTTCAGATTCCTCACTGTAAGAGTAGTAGCGGCAGGCGGTGAGGGAAACTCCCCATGATGAGGGAAGTGCTTTCAGTTTCTGAGAGCAGTTGGTTAATCTGGGACTGAAGTAAGCATGCGCCAATCCTGAGAGCAACGACAGGGCCCTCATGCTGTCTTCTTAGATAGCTAACCTAATTCTTGTGAACTGACAGTGGACAGCTAACATATAGGACTCACGGTTTATGTAGCGGAGTGGTTATGTAATAAGTTTAAACGTCTAACAACAACTTTACTTACTGCAAGAATCCTAAGCATATGACATCAACAAAAGAACACTCAAGTAACCATTACCAAGCTTAACAATACAAAAATATATGTATATTTTACATATTAAACAGCACTATTACTGATTTACAAAGGAGAAGCTCTGTTTAATTTAAAATAACATTTATAGGAATAATCTGGTACCATATGGTGACCTACTTACACACAGAAGTGATGAAGGCCGCCAACTGGCAATATTTTGCACAGCCTAGCATCAACAAGCTGACATAACAACAACAACTCAGCATTGGCACACATTTCTACAGAGCCTACCTCAACTCTATTACTATATAGCTATTTAATTTTTTTCCTTTCTGCTATTTTTAACAACTTGACAAAATCTACTAGATATTACATCACAAAATTTATACAGGCCTGTATAATATGGACAAGCAGAATAAGACAACTTTTTCTGTAGGTGAACATGTGTTTGCAAAACTAAAAGGTTGTCCACAATGGCCAGCTGTTATTACTGACACAAATCTTGGCAAAAATGAAAACAAATACAGAGTTACCTTTTTTGGTGACAATAAAACTGCAGAAATCAAACACGCTGATCTGCTCCCCTATATAGAATATAAGACAACCTTTGGCCAACTAAAAACAGACAACTTTAAAAATAAACTAATAAATCAGGCATTACTAGAAGCAGAGCAATCTTACAATAGCTGTAAATGTGATGACCCAAATAGTGTTCTCCATGACTCCAAACAGGATCTTGAGGACACACAGCAGGTGGAGGCACAAGAATGTGAGCTAACCATAAATGACATTCAAACTAAAATACAGAATAGTAACGACTCAGATCTAGAAACATCCCTTTCTCTTGCCGCTGAAGCTGGCAACATACTTCTTTCAGAAAACTATAAATTAAAGCAAGACCTACATGAATTGACTCTAAAAAACTCCCATCTGGCTAAACAAATAATGGACTCCGACCAACTGGGCCACACGAAATATGAAACACAAATTGAGGAACTGGAAAATGAGAATAAAAAACTACTGAGTAGATCAGCATCCCTTACAGATACCATACAACAACTGGAAAAAAAGTTGTCAAAAGAGATTGACTTGCGGATACAATTACAAACAGTCTTTGAAGAACAGGACCAGGAAAAAGAAAAAGCTATCTGCAAACATACAAATGAAATACTACAACTAAAGAAAACAATAGTACACCTTGGCACAAAAATTCAAAATAACGGCTATAAAAAAAGCCAAGACGATATAACTAGTAAAGACACGGAAACCCAAACTGATCACTTTCCCTCTGCCCCACCAAACAGCTCTCCATCTCTCCTCATACAAGTTGGACAGTTAAGCACCCGACAAGACAAAGTGGAACAACAGATGAAGCTACTACTAGACCAGTTACAGAATAAAGATCACCTTTATCCACTATCTCTGCCTACATCTGACCTTCACAGCTACCAAAGTACTGGGGAAATAATATCACACTTCCCAGTACAACACTGTACCAAGGATCCCAACGAGAACTTAACCGGGAGAGCCAGACAAACTCCTACAGAAAAACTGAGCTCATCACAAATAAGCGGGAGAGCCAGACAAACTCCGACTAAAAAACTGAACGAAAGTTTAACATGGAGAGCCAGACAAACTCCTTCCAAAAAACTGAAAAACTCTGTAAGCTTGTTGACAAACACTGCCACTTTGACCAAGAATAACAATCCTACTATAAAGAGAAGGGATAACATGTTTAGCGTGTCACTGCAAGTTGCAAGAAGCAAAGCACAGATTTACACAGCGGAAGTGTCACTCCCTCCAACACTGGAACTCAATAGAACACAACCTGTGAATCCTCAGTCAGACGGCAAAAAGGCTCATCCCCAACATGCAAAAATAAAAGACATCAATGAGGACTATGAAACCTTCTTTAAGAAAAACATTGACTTCTATAGAGAGCTGATAAATAATTACTGGCCCAATAACAGCTCAGAATATGCTAAATTGACAAATTTAATATCCACAAGTCACAATACATCTACAGAAACCTCCGCTGTCTCTGATTGCTCACTGAATACCCCAACGCCAGAAAATGGAGAATTTTTTTTAGGCCACAAACAACGAAACGAAACGAACATCTGACAATCCTTCATCAAAACATCAGGGGGCTACCAAACAAAGTTGACAGACTAAACCATTTGCTCAATGAAACATCCCCTAGCCTTTTAATACTGACAGAACACGGCTTGAGTCAAAGTGAAATTTTAAACACCAAAATACAAGGCTACAATCTGGTAACTGAATTTAGCAGAACAGATCACAAGCTAGGAGGTGCCGCTATATACTGTAAGGACAACCTGACAACCAGTGTAGAGGCCATTGAAATCACACACTTTTGTGAAGAGCTCCTCTTTGAGGCAGCAATGGCACAGATCAAAATTAAAGAAAAGCAAATATATCTTCTTGGTGTATATCGCCCTCCTGGTGGAAACACAAGAAGTGGCCTAAACTTCTTAACACACATCATAGACCACAGCCAAGCACACAATAAGTTATTTTTATTACTAGGGGATATAAACATTGATAGCCTAAAAGAAAACAACCCTGACAATTTGATGCTACAAGACGAACTAACCACACACAACATAAGAAGGCTTCCCCTTCCTGCGACACGGGTAACAGCCGAGACGAGATCCTCGATAGACTGTGTATGCACCAACATCCCAGAAGCAGAGGTCACTGTAACTATTTTACAAACTGGCCTCTCCGACCATACAGCCCAATTCTGATAGTAGGTTCTGACAAGCCGTAACACAGTATTTTTAGTTCATATACACTTCCATGATTACAGACCACTAGCGAAGAGTTGAATAGAGTGTGGTGTCAATACAGTGCTTTAGTGGTCTCCTCATGTCTGGTGAATTTTATAAAGAATAATGAAAATAAACATCGATCAGACAGTAAATATTATAATTTTAAGTAAGAAAGTAGACTTCTAGCAATTAATTTTGCTTAACTATACTTACAATTTCCATCTAAACTCACTTTAATGAAGCAGTCTCCATACAACATAAAATCCACATGTTTTGTGATAGTTTTTTTGACTAACTAGATGAAGAAGAATTAACACACTTTCAACTGATTGCAATAAAATCAAAATATCATTTCAATCTTCAAAATTAATGGAGCTCACTTTTAAATAAATGACTTTCAAAAACAATTATCTGCCATAATTAAATAGAATACAACTGGACAAGAAATGAAGTACTACGTTAGTCAGTCTGATATCAGATGGTGACGTACTGGAACACCTGTGCAAACCAGTCTATTAAGATTACATCCAACAATCTGACAATCAACATGGCCTTGACTGACCTCAGTCTGCTATCTGACTGATAAGACTGTCAGACTAATATTCTAATTCTACAGCTGTTTTCTCAGCTGTTTAGAAAAATATTCAATGTACAATTAGAATAATTATTTATTATGAATAATTAAATAAATACACTGCACACCTTCTTATAATCAGACATTTGCAATAAACTGTCTGTCTGTTTGCACTGGCAGTTGACTGCTTTTTAAGAACAACCTCATTCTAACTAAGTAAACAAAAGCATTTTTCCTAAGACATGCTATCAGCGACTGATAACCACACCAAAATCGCTGCCTACTAGCATCAGAATCCCCAATATAAAACCACCTGGACCATAGAAACTACTGTTATAGCAAAAGGAAATATACTACTCAATATATATTCACTTATATTTATTTTTTACTTACCGCAAAAATCTCATAAAGGGGAACTTTTTTATACTATTATCTGCTAATTAATGATAAAACAAAATTATTCCAAGGGCTATGTCTAATAAATACCCCTGTGGAGTCTGTGCTACCAATGTAAGAATACAAAGCACTCCTCTGCACAGGTCACTGTAAGAAATGGTTCCACTCAAATGCCTGAATATAGCAGACAAGATGTTATAAACAACTGAAACTGAAGAAATAGAGAAATGGAAATGCCCCACTTGTACAACCACTCCACAAAGCCAGAGCATGCAACATGTTGAAGAAAAAATTAGAAATCTAAAAAATCAACAAGAACCGGATCTTGAAACCTCTCTTACTCTTGCAGCAGAAGTGGGGAATGCTCTACTGGTGGAAAATGAGAAACTTAAACAAGACCTGGAACAGATGAAAATGGAAAACCTAAAACTAACTACAGAAATTAAACCAAATAAAAAATATAAACAACATGCACTATGAAGTCCAAATTGAAAAAATTGGAAGAAGAAAAGGAAACTGTACTGCAAACGAAACCTGTGCCTTCTAGAAACCGTGAATGAAACGGACCGACAGTTGGAAAAAGAGCTTAAACTGCGAGAAGAACTAATAAGGACTTTTGAAGAACATGATAAAATAAATGGAGAAATAATCCATAAACATGAAGGAAAAATAAAGCATCTACAGGGGGAAATTACACAACTTAAGACTAACAAGTGTATGGTAACGGATAATTTGGACAGCCAAAAAAATTTCAAGAACATAGAAACGCAGACCTGCAACTCAGAGTCACCTACCAGCTCGACTCAAAATACTCTGCAATTAGCCTCAAATACATTCCTACTGACAGAACTAGCCAAACTAAAATTAGGACAAGACAATATAGAAAATATCATACAGCTATCAAACTCCTCTGTAATTTGGAACATAGACCAGATAAAAATTAGGCAAGGCAAATTAGAAAGCCTGATTAAAGACATGAAGGATCAAACTCATCCTCCTGTTACCCCCAAACAAGAAATAAAAAAGTCTAATAAATCTGTCTTAAATCCCTATACCGCCTTCTCTTCAACACCTGAAAACAAACACAGACAAGTGAAACATGGGAAGAACTACTTCAGCATCTCACTGCAGGCAAAAAGGTACAGAGAGAAAATGTGAAATAACAGATAGTCAACCACGGCAACAGAGAGATCAATCACCTCTACCTGAAACCATGGCTACACCTCACCACACTTTAAATTCATCACTATGTAAGCCAGACAAGGCAAAAGCGCAACTTACAAAAACACCACCAATGTATGCAAAGGTGAAGCCTGAAAAAACAAAGTGTAGATGAATTTTTTACGAAGAATATTGAATATTATCGTCAGATTATGACTCAAAAAAATTCTACAGCCACTAAAAAACGTGACCCCAAATAACCCTCCTTCTTCTGATACGCTAAATCAGCTCTCACCAGCCCATTTGAAAACACTGAGACAGGATTCAGATAAAGTGGCCCTGAAGACATCCAATCCCAACCACTCTTTACAGCCACCGTCCCCAACCAAGCTCAAACCAATTTTAAATCAAGCAACCCAACCATCCGAAGATCACCAAACAAATTTTTTAGGCCACAACAACCTTATAAACAGCAAAATAAAAGCAAATTAGCTGATTTTACAATTATACACCAGAACGTAAGGGGACTAGCAAGCAAAGTTGACCGCATAAACCACCTAATACAATCTACAGAGCCTGATATCATCATCTTGACAGAACATGGCCTAAACGAAAATGAAATTACCATCACTAACCTAATTAATTATACACTTCTTTCTCACTTCAGCAGAACTGACCACAAAAATGGGTGGCGTCGCAATCTACTACTCGAAAGACTGCCTAGTGAAATCCATAGTTCCCATTGAGGTACTAAAGGAATGCAAGGAGCTAAATCTAGAGGCTTCAATGATCAAAATATGCCAAGCAGACAGTGCACTGTATCTGCTCGGACTGTATAGACAACCGAAGGCTAATTTGGATGAGGTCCTGGTCCGACTCTCCGCAATCATAGAAGAAACTAAAGCTCATAAAAACCCCCTGATCATCATGGGTGATATTAACGTTGACACTCTAAAATCTGACAATAATATACAACCAAATTAAATGAAATGCTTGCTTCATTTGACATTGAAAGACTTCACCTACCTCCTACCAGAGTGACTGGCACAACTGCAACATCCATTGACTGTGTGTGTACTAATCAGTATATTACAAATTTCAAAATTGAGAGGTGATACAAACCGGAATTTCTGACCACAGGGCCCAAAAATGTAGTTTCAAGTCCTCTAGGTCAAGCTCAACAACTCAACCAGGTCAAATCACACGGTTTTCCATGAAGAAAACTTGCTACACTTGAAATACCTCCTATCAGAAAACCACTGGCTCGAGGTCCATAATGCTGAAAACTCTGAGGAAGCCTACAACAAAATTCCTTACATCCATTGACTGCTAATATAGAGACAGCCTGTCCAAAAAAGAAAAAAAGACCAAGAAGGAAGAAAAACACAAAAATCTACGAAAACAAAGACGCGCTTATGCTAAAGCAAGACTATTTGCAAGCCTTTTCAAGATAATGAACAAACAGGAGCTGAAGAAGACAAAGAAACCTGTGCAGCCACAAAGAAAATTTATGACCTTAAATTAAAATCACTGAGAAATCAGATATCAAAGGAATACATTGACAAAGCACATAATAAATCAAAAGCAATCTGAACATTATAAATAAAGAGCGGGAAAAAGCAAGGACAAGAAGACGGTCAAATTCAACTAAGAGTGGATGGGAAAAGTACTAAGAAAAAGCCCCTTGAAATAGCAGAACAACTTAATGGATATTTTCGTTAGTGCTGCTGATGAGGCGCTGGAAAAAAACAATAATATCAAGAACCCCACTTACACATAACAACATCGCTGGGTGCAACATATACCTCTCTGAACTAACTCCTACCAACCCAGAAGAGCTACAAAGAATAACTGCCTCTTTTAAACCTAAATGGTCAGCAGACTGGATGAAATTCCCTCCAAAATAATCAAAGTCTGCGCCTATGAATTGATTTCTCCATTAGCAAGTATAATTAATAAATCATTTAAAGAAGGACTATTCCCTGGCACTTTAAAAATGCTCAAAGGTCTACCCCAAATACAAGAAAGGTGCTCCCACAGATCCCTCAAATTACAGACCAATATCATTGGTTTCAAATTTCTCTAAATTAATAGAGAAAGTGTCCTTGCAAGATTATTAAAACACTTACAAGACAACAATCTGTTAACCGACAAGCAGCATGGATTGTCAAAGGAAAATCTACCACAACTGCAATAACTAGCCTTATACAAAATGTAATTGATCTACTTGAAGATGGAAAGATAGTTACTGGACTTCTACTGGACTTCAGCAAGGCCATTGACTCCTTGGGACACGACCTCATTTCTTTCAAAACTTGATGCACTTGGTATAAAAGGAATCAGCTAAATCAATGGTTCCAATCCTACTTAACTGGACGTAGCCAAGTGGTTGAGATAAAATACACAGCAAACAACATGGTTCAGTTTGTGAAATCTAGTCCAAAGGAAATAACCCGGGGAGTGCCACAAGGCTCGGTTTTTAGGACCAATCCTATTTATTCTTTTTACCAACGACATGCCACAACAACTTGGTGACTTGAGCACATGTTTAATGTTTGCAGATGATACCCACACTGATAATAAGTGGAGACACAACTGCCAACTTAAAAGAACGCTCTGCTCAGAGCCTTCATAAGGCCTATAAATATTGTAAAGACAATGACCTAGTCGCAAACACAACAAAAACAAAGCCAGATCTGTTTTTGGAAGAGCAACGCTGAAACAGTGGGACTCGAAAACATAGTTCTTGAAGATAAGGTGAAACTTGCTTGGTATGACCATTGACAGAAAACTTACGTGGACCCCTCATGTAGATAACTTATGCAAAACACTGTCATCAGGCCTTTATGCTATGAGAAGACTTAAACAAGTTGCCGACATCAATACTGCAAGAACAGCATATTTTGGCCTATGTGAACCACACATAAGGTATGGACTAATTGTCTGGGGCGGAACCTCTCACGGCAACATGGAAAGAGTATTGATCTTACAGAAACGAGCCATACGGATTCTTGCGGATCTACAACCATTTGGAAACCTGCCGTAACTCTTTCAAAGATCTCAAGATCAAGACAGTAGTCAATCTATATATACAAGAGGCAATTATGTATGCTGACAAACATGAACCTCTACGTAATGACCAAAATACATAACTACAATACCAGGCATGCATCCTTCTTCGTTGACACCTCAACATAGACTCACCTTGTATGAAAGACACACAACCACTCTACATTGGCTGCAAGCTTCATAATCACCTTCCCGACAACATTAGAAGGACTTAAAGGGCAGGACTTGAGGAGGGAGCTGAGCAGATGGCTTACAGACCGACCCTTCTACAGTCTAGCAGAGTTTCTAAAACCCAATAACTGATACGGACACTTCACTGTACTGTTATCCATATGACTTTAAAATTAATGTTGACATATTGTTTACTGTTACTTTTAGTAATTTTATAACATATTGACGCCTTTGTATTTCTCTACGAAATTCCAAATAAAGAAAATGATTGATTGATTGATTGATTGAATTGAGCAGCCTTAACCTAAATCAAGAGACCAACTCAACATCAAAACTAAAGTGACAAATGGGGAAAAAGAACCTTGAAAATCTCAAATCCATCTTCTACAACAAAAACTGGAATGCTGTTGAAACTGCTGAAGACACAGAAACTGCATATAATATATTCCATGACACCCTTTGTACTGCCCTAGATATCTGCTGCCCACAAAGGAAACACAAGAACAGAGGCCCTACCAAACCATCTCATTACTATGACCTGGAATCTGCCGATATGAAAGCCTCCTACCTACGAGCCCTCAACACCTATGAAACAACAGGAGATATTCGAGACAAAGAAATAATGAGAAACAGTAAGAGGATATATGACCAAAAACTAAGAACACTGCATCGGCAAGCAAACTCAAAGCACATAGAAGAATCTGACAACAAGACCAAGGCTCTATGGAGTTTGATTAATAATGAGAGGCGTGGGAAACAGTGCAACCAGGAGTGCCCTAAACTTAACATCAACAACACCACCCTACATAATCCTACAGAAGTAGCCGAAAGCCTTAACACTTACTTTACTCAGATGGCTGGCATGACAATTCAAAACCAAATACATACCCTAGCACCTGGGTGGACAGGAAAAAACCCGACCTTATTGCACATTCCCTTGCCACAGTCATTTTGCATGACACCAACAACTTGGACCGAGGTGAATCAAACAATTTGCAGCCTGAAAAACAAATCGTCCAGTGGCATAGATGAGTTTTCTTCAAAGAGTGTGAAGTTCTGTGCAAATGAATTAACCCAACCCCTTGTAGCAATCATTAACAAATCTTTTGCCGACGGTCACTTTCCCTCAAGGCTTAAAGTGTCAAAGGTCTATGCAAAACACAAGAAAGGGAAGAAATCAGACCCTCAGAACTATAGACCCATCTCGCTAATATCTACATTTGCAAAAATCATAGAGAAACTTGTTCTGAAGCGATTGATGGCCTACCTTAAACAACATGACCTAATCACAGTCAACCAACATGGATTTCAAAAAGGAAAATCAACCATATCAGCAATTATTAGCCTAGTAGAATCAATCATTGACAGCATAGATGACGAAAAGTACGTAACAGCCCTATTTCTAGACTACAGCAAGGCTTTTGACTGTCTGGGACATGACCTAATCTTAAAAAAGCTGGAAAATCTGGGAGTAAGAGGCATAGAGAACAAATGGTTCTCCAGCTACCTCCGAGGAAGGTCACAACTTGTGGAGGTACAGCATACTGAATCTTCCATCACCAGATCGTACACATCAACTCCAAAACCACTGGCACGAGGTGTGCCTCAAGGATCGGTACTTGGCCCAGTTCTTTTTATTCTTCTAACTAATGACTTCCCTACTTTCATCGCCAGCTCCAGTACTGACTGCATAATGTATGCAGACGACACTACCCTTCTTATAAAAAATGACACAGCAGATGAACTATCCCTTAACTCCTTGACTTCTCTCCAACAAGCCATCAAATACAGTGCACTGAATGATCTGGCAATAAATCCTAATAAAACAACGCAAGTGCATTTCAGTAGGAAAAAGGAAATACCAACAAATATTCCAGACATATCAGTAGTTGATAAAACACAATTTCTGGGCCTGACTATCGATAGTACACTTTCATGGAGTCATCATGTGAGCACCATTTCCAATAAAATATGCGCAGGCATATACGTTATGAGGCGACTCAAATCAGTGGGTACTCAGGGATCCGTCAAAGCTGCTTATTACGCACTGGTAGAGTCCCACATTAGATATGGTCTTATCATCTGGGGCAGCTCTACTGAAAACCTGAAAAGGATACTTACCCTTCAAAAAAAGGCAATTAGATCCCTCGCTAATCTTGAATCTCGACAAAGCTGCAGGGAAGCGTATCCAAATTTAGGCATTCTAACTGTACCAGCCTTGTATGTATACGAAACAATTCTACATGTTGACAGACTCAATTTTGACACTTACATCGATTTCCATGACTACAACACACGACATGCCTCCAGATATGTTCTACCCCGCCATCGAACAGCCCTCTTTGAAAGAAAACCGTCCTACATAGGACGAAAACTCAGAAATCAACTGCCAGAAGACTTCCAATTGCTAACTGGAAACGCACTGAAGAAAGCACTTCAAGAATTCCTTGTCAAGACTCCACTCTACACCCTGGAGGAGTTCCTGGATGCAACAAACACCTAAGCGACTTTTCTTATTACATTATACTATGTTTGACTATATTACTGTACTTAATGTTCATGTAATAAAGAAATATTGATTGATTGATTGATTGATAACTCTGCCGTTCGTTGTATATATACACCAACATTAAATCCATGCATAAAAATAAGAAAAATAATTTAATTAATCAGACACAGCAAAAAGTCTTCATCGAAGTAGGTCCAGGCCTACCACATGCATGTCAATTGTGAAACAAAATGCAGTCTATGGAATGGGGACACACACATTCTCCAAAAAAACCAATAAAATGTCTCCAAACTCTGTCAGCGCGAAAGATTATGGCAACTGTTTTTTTGGATGCTAAGGATGTGATTTTGGTTGATTTCCTTGAACAAGGACCAACAATCATCACAGAGAGGTACGGTGAAACATTGCAGAAGCTATGGCGAGCGATATAAAACAAGTGTAGGGGAAAATAGAGCTCAAAAATCTTGTTTTTCCACGACAATGCACGTCCCCATACATTCATCAGTCTTGGATGATTTAGATTGGGAAGTGTTTGATAGTACCAAACACTACCCAAATCGCTTGGATTGGGTGTAGATCTGGCACCAAGCGACTACTACCTCTTTCCAGCGATGAAGACCTGGATCACAACGCAGCGCTTCGATAGTGACGCTGAACTTCACACTGGTGTTAATCAGTGGTTAAGATCTCAGGCAGCAGATTTCTACAAAGCTGGAATCAGAAAACTTGTGCTACGTTATGATAAATGTCTAAATTTGAACAGGGATTACATTGAAAAATAGCCTACGAGTGTAGCTTTTAAATTTATATCATTAAATTTTCCTCTTTCAGTTGGTTAATTTTTTATTTCAAAACGTCTGTTACTTTCTGGATAGCCCTCGTAACATAATTAAAACTATATATCACACATTTGGCAGAAGCATCACATAAAAGGGCGGCTCAACTTACGCCAAAAACTCCCCTGATCAAGTAATGTACTCCCTTCAGCCGAATGTTCAGTGATTTTATTAAGACCATAATTTACTCCATTACCATCAACTGAGACAGATGTCTCTAAAATAGTTTTGCCCCTATTTTTTGAGAAAGTTACTGCCAAGAGCGATGCAATAACATGTCTGTCTTAGATCAACCCTCGATTGCATATTTTGTTCATGTACAGTGACTCCATTCGATGCACCTCCACTGTTGAACTGAGCATACATAACCTTTAATTAAATGTAAAGTGATGGAAATGTAAACATGTTATGTCCTTTAAACATGGTTCAACGAGAATTGCACCAACGAGAATTGCACCTTCACAATATGCGGACAGCTTGCTTTTTTGGTTTATAAACAAATTTTTGAGTATCCTTCAAAAGATACCCCGCAGCCAATCTCCAAACAAGCAAAAACCATATCCAAGCCAAGATTCAAACAGTGTTTTTATCCTGCATTAATCCTTGATTAATCCTGCATTACAAAAACTCACAAAGGGTCATCATAGAAATAATGTAGATTTACAGACATCTTCTGGCTGCCATGTGTTTTTACCAGCTTAACTATATATCAATGTGGACACACAATTTTGTAATATAATCCAAATAGTTAATTTATTCAGTAGACAACATAGGATTACCAATTTCATTTATTTGGACATTCTGACAAAAACTGTTTTTCAAATGTTTATATATAATTTAATGTTATTTATGTATTAGAAATTTATGAAATCTTATATAGATTTCATCCTGAAAACTAAGCACCAAATCATCAGTAAATATTGTTTTTTATATTTTAACACACAGGATGCTATTATGCTATAAACTGTATATATTATGTTATCCTGATAAACACCATAGGACACTTGAGCTGATCAGTGTCACTTGGACTGATGTCGTCCAGCTAAGGAAGTTGTAAGCCAACAACAAGTCTTATCACTGAGACCATGGCTTCTAAGTGAGTCAAACAGTACAGTTTTTCTCCAACAATTAAATGATTAATTTTAAAATATCAGTTCAAAAAGTTTACTAACACTACAAACTCTAGAAATTGGCTAGACATTTAACTGAGCATCCCTCCCCACCCTAAAACAAATGTGTCACTACTGTCTTTTTCAATTCTGACCGCTGAAGGAATAAATACATTATATCTGGTAATTGCTCATTTAACTCGATGCAAGACTTCAATATCTAAAACAGAACTTCTATCTAAACCTGTTAAACACTTGTTTTAGAGAACATTTTCCACAGATACCTTTATTGTTTGTAACCATGTGCATAGACTTGGGTCTCAGGTTGATAAAAAGAAGTAATAATTGAGGCCCTATTTCTGTTCTGTACTTGAGTTTGACACGTGTACCCACAGAATGACTATTGGGTTAATTATGCTTGTCCACCATTTACTGAGCGTTCATTGAAGTTCAATTAAACATGTTATCTTCACCTCTAGAATATATATGACGTTATGAGCATGTGACTCCATTTTTCAAACAGCTATCGCTTCTGAAACTTCAACAACTTCGCCAACTTCACATTCTTTCAACTCTACATTCAGTTATCAAAAACAAGTCACCTGTTTACCTGTCTGTCCGAACATTTCAAATTTATTTCCGATATAAGTGAGCGACCTACGAGAAGGGGATCCACCTTACTGTCAATTCCTGTTCATCGATCGAACTTCTTCAGTAAGTCGTTCACTGTTCAGGCATGTCGCCTCTGGAACTCTCTTCCTGATGATATACGTATTATAGAGGGCCGAGCTCGTTTTGGGGCAAAGGTCAAGGACTTGTTGCTGGCCGGTCTGTGGGGGTGACGGGTGGCGGTGCTCGTGGCGTGCTTGTGGTCGGGCTGTGTGTTTGAGAGAATGAATGTAGTAATAACGAGAAATTCTCTTTAAAAAGTAATCTGTTAATTTAAGTTTTAATTTAACTTTGTTTGAATTTTTCTACATATTAAGCTGATAAATTTTATTTTTAATTATTAAATAGTATGTATATATTTTGGTTAATTTTTAAGCATTTATTTTAATTTAAAATTTGTTATTAGTTAAGATCATTCACTGTACATATATCTGTAATTATGTGAGGTTGAGTGGTAGAGAGGGCTAAATAGCCCTAACTCCACCTCTTAAATAAAGGCATATTTCATTTCATTTCATTTCATATTTTCTTTTTCATTTCATAAATAATTATTTTCCATGCATTTTACAATACTATCAGAATTCATAAGTGAGTGAGTACAAAAATCTTATTTAGACTTCTTAGTTATTTTAAAGCAAACTTTTTTGTAATTTTGTTACAATATTTTGTTTCCAAATTGGAATTTAATCATAGATCTGTATCTGTATCAAGTAAATTTGTATTGACTTAACCCTTACCACCATTGCTCTATGGTATATGTAGAAAACTCGGTTCCCAAAATGCTCAATACAAAATTTTTCATTGTTAAAAGTGTTTGCAAAGCCAGTGCATTTAATTGCCGGGTAATTTATTCAAAAATAGGAACTAATCAACTGGTCCCTTTTACAAAAGCTCCTTTCTTTTAATATCTACTATATACTAAAAATTACCAAAATTATACTTTTGAAATATATACCTTCTCAGTTGCTTTGTCAGAATTTATAGGCAGCACAGTGTCAAGTTCAGGATACTTTTTCAAGATTAATAAAGTGGTTTTGTTCTTAACATGGAAAGCCGACATATCATCACTCTCCTGAAACATTCAAAAGTATTAAAAATTAGGTGAATAATAGTTGAGGTAAAGTATAATTTGAAGAAATCAAGAAATTTATTTGTAATAAACCTTTACAATCTTGGGTCCCAACAAATTACAGATAATTTATCGTTGGGTTCCCATCTTTACTATACACAACATCCTAATATAAATGTACTCTAATTAACAAAAAGAAAAACGTTGAAACACGCTTTTGGCGTCGGTGCTTTCAGCCATTACCAATGGAATGCACAACCAGACCACAGATAAAGTAATAGCAGAAACATATTGCTTGAATTAAACCATTGTATCATATACATGATCAACATATGCTATATCCACGACCATCTACAACTAATTCAATTGAAATGGTCTGAAACGTTTTTGAATAAAAATATACTTTTCTTGATATTTTTGTAAAAACTTTTTTTATGTTTTTTTAACACGTTCACTGCTGACATGGAAATCCATTATTGTGCAAATGCTGAAATATTTTATTTTATTTTTGGATGTTTATTATTTCTTGATTTATTATGTACATGTTCACGAAATGTTTTATTCAAAAATTAGCAATATAATGTAAAAAATAATAAATGACGCCACTTGGCGTCATCAGCATATGGCATCTGGTTTTGATGGGATATGCTGATGACGCCAAGTGGCGTCGTTCTTGTTTTTACGAAACTAACTCGAATTATAATATAAGTATTGATAAATGTATTGGGTACTTACCTTGTATCCATAGTTTTTATTCTTTACAAAATATAATATTCACAACAAGTTTATATTTACACTATATACATTGACACTTTTATACTTTTACTTGTGGTGATTTATAAAACAGTCACCCAGACATAGGCCAGGTTTACTGTCGCACACCTCACATTGGTATATTGTGTCTTTACGAATACCTTTACTGTAACACATTACACAACGTTTTCGTAGCCTTCTTCCTTTATATCCCATTGGGAGCTTTGTCGGTTGGTGTTCGGAAATATTTGGCATATTACGGGGCAACGGCTGGTTGTCTGCGGCATTCAAAAGATTCCTTATTATGTCAAGTCTGAATGTCAACAATGTCATTTTATCTCCAATATTGTTTTGACGAAACAGTAAAAAAGCATTCAAAACTGCCATTTGTAAAATGTGCACAAATACCTTTTTGTACCAGCGGATTGTTTTTCTTTCTGCTGGATAATAACTAAGCATCTGATCCTACCTATCTATGCCGCTCATATACTTGTTGTATTCTATTATTGGAAGAGGCTTTTGTTTTTCTACTCCTCGTTTATTTACTGACACGTTCATCTCATTTTCAAATTGGCTGGATATATATAGAACGTTTCTCTTATCCTTCCATTTTCCAACTACAACTCCTTCATGATATTTTGCACATGTTTCACCCTTCTTGAGTTTAGCTTGGACAACTTCTACTGGATTTTGTTGCCTATCTACACGCAGAGTCCCTGTTATGTACGTTCTTTGTTGTAACAACTGTTTAGTCAAATTGACACTGTTATAAAAATTATCTGCATAAACTGAATGGCCTGCGTTCAGACGTTCTCTTAGTAGATGCAGTACTACTTTTTCAGTGTGTCCCACACCACCTAACTCATCCAAAGCTCCAGAATATATACAGAACTTCATTGTAAGTCCATTAGGTTCACAAAGAAGATAAAACTTTATACCGTATTTGTGTTTTTTGTTTTTTATATATTGTCTAAAGACTAGGCGACCATGCCACAGGATCATCGACTCATCAATGGACAGTTCTCTTTTTGATGTATAAATGTTAAGCATTTTGTTATTGAAATGGTCTATCAGGAGCCTAACTTTCTGTAGTCGATCAGTACTATCTTGATCTACTTTGGCAAAGTGAAGGCAACGTAAAATACCCATAAACCGATCACGTGACATGTGTTTCCCAAAACAAGTTTGGAACAGTTCATCTCTTTTCCAATAACTCTCTAGTCTTGGCATTTTTACTATTCCTGTATGTAGAAAGAGGCCCAAAAATACCTTTAGCTCTTGGATATTTAGGTCTCGCCAGTAACTCATGCGTGAGTGTTGTGCATGGGAACTAGAAAGAAATACTTCTTCTGCGTATATATTAGTTTCCCTAATAATTGATTGCAGCATAACGTCATCTAAAATTAATGTCAAATAATCCATAGGCTTATTATTACCCGGTATTGGAACCTTAAGACCAGTAGGTTGGTTAAATATAAAAGTTTTCAAAGCAGGATTGTCATTCCATACTAACTGAGGTAAATCAGCTCTTCTCCTACCTTGTGTAGTTTGGACTGCACTGGCAATGGCAATGGGAGCAACCGTAGCTGGAACAGTAGGTGATGGAAGCGTCTGAACTGATCCATCCTGTTCATCTTCCTGGGTGTCATTACCACAGCTATCTAAATCCCAATCACTTTCCCCGGGAATATAAGTGTCACCACTACTCAGTGCTTCAGATTCCGTGTCAGAATTCAACTCGCGGTCAATTTCACTTATTGTCATATCTTGGGTTTCACGAGAGGTACTCGGCATATTATAACTCATTATAACATATATTTATTTACGCACTGATAATTTAAACTCAAAACGAACACTTAAACTAATAAGTATAACTTATTACACGAGTAATCACTCTGAAAAACAACCACTTACTGACTGATAAGACAGGATAATATGGCTACAAGTTTTGGCTTGCAAAAAGGTGGGAGTGACGCCAACTGGCGTCATCAGCATACAAGGCACGTTCCGTGTGACGCCAACTGGCGTCATCAGCATTGAACGTGTTAATGTGGGCCAATTTGTTTTCGGTAATCTGTGTAGGAATAAAACTGTTAGATACTTTTATTCATAATCAAAACATTCCAGGTCGATAACTATTTTCCTGTTCCTTTTCTGTATCCAGAAGCTTCTTCTTTGCCATCCTTAACCTTTTTCTTCTCTCCTTAGTCTCCGGTAAAGCTGCATAGTCTGCTTTCTCCACACGCATGTTGTCGATGTTTTGGAAGGTCTTTACACAGTTACTTCCAACTTTTACACATAGTTCATTGAGCACTTTAATTCTACCCGTTTCCATTATTAAATGTTATTATAGTATCATAATTGCCAAACTTCAAAGTAGAGGTCCCTACAAAGTTGATTTAGGGTATTCTTGTCCATAGGACTGAATTGAAACTTTCGTTTACATTTTGTGTTTTACCATGTGAACACTTGCGCAGAAGATCAGGGTTTGCCAAATCTTTATACGTTGGTTTTATGATTTCACATACAGCTTTGTCTAATGAGTGTTTATGTTTATAAGCTTGTCTTTCTTTTTCAGCTTGCTTATATTTGCACCATGCCACATCGCACAGCTCGTGTTGGGGATTGTCGTCTGTCGAAAGCTTGTGGAAGAATGTTGCCCATATTTCTTTTTTCATTTTTTCTAAATCATTTGTGTTGCGTCTGATGGCAGGACCATAATAATTTTGCAATGAATCTATTGCACTGTCAGTCAGCCTCCCTGATTTCCCACCAATTTTCAGGCCATCGCTCAACTTTTGCCCTTTCATGCTCTTTCGTAACCTTCCCCAAACACGCTTCTGTACATGGCCGACGCACTCCAACTTCTCAATTTTGAAATCTTTTCCATATGGTTGAGAATTCACTACTGACTGAGACCCTTTACTGACCCCATCTCCCAGATAATTCTTATATCGTACATTCCGAGTAGCAACAGATCGAGCTAATACATTTTTGGCACTCTCCACCTCCATCGCACCACTGGATCCTTCAAAGATCTTTTTACAAAAATGGGGCTTGGCCTTACCTTTACTTATACTGCAAATGTGGCAGTATTTACTTAGTGTGCCTCCACATCTAATACTTTGCTCGTGTCAAAACTTGAAACAGTCACAACACTGTTTAGTGATGAGAAGCCTCGTCTCTGCCATGTACCATCTAGTCCGATGCTTATATCTTTGGTTATTTCACCATCATCAGACACGTTATGTCTAACTGCTTCTTCTGTTGCCTCCTCTATTGACTTAGTGGCAACCTTTTCTAAGCATCTTACAAACAATGGATTGTAACGCTCAAACCGTGCAGGAGGTGTGGGCAGATCAAGCATCGCAAATAGCGTCCTCCCAGCCACAGATCCTTTTCCTATTGACCAAAGCCCGTAGACACATTTTACAAGAATTACTCTGTTTGAAGTCCAAAAAGAGTTTTTACTGTCACAAATAATTGATAGTTTACAAGCAAGCCCTTGTCTCTATTCAGTTTCTTCCAGTAGGCCTAAAGTATTTTCACTTTTACACTGTTTGCAATAATGCTTCTGTAATTATATCTATACTAACAATGATATTATTGTAAATAGATGAACCATTTTCTTCATATCCTACTGATGCATCGACAATCTTTGTTCTTGAGGCTGATGGAGGAGTAATGTAATTTTAGGTAGATTATCACACTGGTCTGGGATAGGTCTACGCTCAACACTTTCACAATCAGTTACGTACACTATTGTCCAAAATGTTCTCAACATCTTGTGGTTGAACTTTTCTATGCTGGTTACCTCGGAAACACCTCTTCCTCCATAATTTAGTAGATCTAGGCAAGATAAATGAATTCAATCACTAAAACAATCACAACTTCAAAGAACCAAAAAACACAAACACAATAAGGTTATAACTGTTATAAGAATCATGTGTTCATATGCAGATGATATTAAAAAGCATTCAAGCAAAGCAGGTTAGCCAATATGAAAAGAAAAATCATCCATGTGTTGAAAATCGTCATTATATGTCAAACTGATGAACACAAACGTGTGTAGACTTTAGAAACAGTATGGGGTGTTGATGAATGCTTGATTTTGCTTTGGTTAAACTTGCTATTTACTAAGGATGGTAAATAACTTCAAACACCCAAGTGTTGTATATCAATTTAATGTAGAAACCAAATACTTCGTTACTTATGTTAATCATAAAAAATATTGCCAATTAATCGTCAATCTTCAGTCTTATTTTATTTTATTCAATCCTTCCACTCGCCGACGCCGTATCATATATCTATGTCTGAACTACTCCCTCGTATTTGATTTGAACTTACTACCGTCAGGTTAGCGTCACTTGGTCGTCCAGACCGTGAAGTTATCGTCCCTTTGTAGTCTGTGCGTAAATGTGGCAGTTCTCAAAATATGAAGGCGCTTACAATAATTTAAAAACTACGATAAAATGAATAAAACTAATTATTCAAATGCAATCGTTCTCCAAATCTACACGGTTTTTCGAATTTAAATTTTGCACAAAGGTGTACTCTTAGTTGTATAATAAAACAAAGTCCCAAATTTAAGAACTTGACAGTAAGGGATGTATCGATTAAAGTAAATGCACGTTAAACATGCGTTCTCGATTTAAATCGTTCTTGAATCAAATTCGTATGCCAGGTGTGGCTCAAACGCAGTTGGCAAATGCAAAGAGTTTAAAATGTGAATTAGAAATAACTGAAATTGTTGATGTAAGAATAACAAGCAGCGGTACATCTGTTCCGATGCATACTGGAAAGAAAAGGTCTTACCAACTGAGGGGAGTAGAACGTAAAATTTACAAAAAGAAGTTGTTACTAGATCAAGCAAAAACAGTACAAAATGAATATATGAAACATATAAGTATAAATGCTGCTATTCATCTTAATATACATTCTGTCAGAACATTAATGACGCTTAGAAAATGTCGATCAGAAGCGTTCAAAGAATATGACTTACACTCAAATTATTTATTAGACCTATTTATAATGACAAAAACCGAATCAGTTTCATCCACTGAGGAGGAAAAGTATATAAGAAAGATAGTAGCCTCAATCTTTCAGATATGTGTTTAAAGTTCAGCAAAGAAAAATAATCGCAAGTAAAAACGTGCCAGCTGGTTATTTTGATGCAACAGGCTTGGTTTTAAGACAAGTGGTCTTATCTAATAACAAACCTATTCTGTATTCTGCATTGGTTTCTAATGTTAATGGTGAAATTTTACCTGTCCTAGAAATGTTGTCTGAGGTACATGGTATAAGCGCCCTAGCTGATTTATTTACAACTTACAAGTATTTCTGCTTAAAATCAAGTAAACAACATTGGCCACTTATTAAACGTATTGTTTGTGATTGGAGTTGGGCTATGATGATAGGAATTGTTATATCGGAACTCGATGGATTTGTTGCAATATCTCCGTATGTGCTACAACATCGTTACGGGCAGGAGTGGCCGCAGCAGTATAGGGTGCATTTCATGAAAATGGTTAGTGACAGGCTCCCAAAGGAAAAATATTTTAAACAAGAGAATGAAGGAAATAATACTGAAAGTGATGGGTCTGCTGGCAATATGCAATTCAATGAGTGAGACTGATGAGATCTACACAATGCTTGCAAATATATCACTCAATGAAAAGAAATACTCTATTACAAAACATGAAATAGATAAAGTGATCAGATATTTTAAAATAAAGACCTAGTTATATCAAAATCAGATATTCCTCAACATTAAAATATCAACGACATAGATAGTGAACATGTGAGTGGAAAAACAAAGATAGATAGCCCTTTTTATTACAAGATACTGTTCAATTCTACGAATTGTTACGGACAAACTACACACCATCAGGAAAAATGAACAATTAAACATTTATTACTGTCCAGGATTCTTCAATTATGCCCATAATCACTTAATGCCACTGTTGCTTTTTGGGAGTGGCTTAATGTTGCTTATGCGTGAAAATGAAGAATTTATTAGATTGTCAAACGCGAACGTTGAGAACTACTTCCAACAGGTTATAGAAACTGAAAAATACAACATATAAGTTTAGCGAGGAAGTTATGTCATTATGTCTATAACGAGATGCGTATTTATAGTTTAAATATAATAAAACATAACATACATTTACTGCATACATTTATAATACCTATTTAAAAAAATAATAAGAACGTATTTTTACGTAAAGAGTTAAATTAAATTATTGCTTCCAATGACCTTTCTAGAGTTCTAAAGAGAATGGAAAGAATGATTAAACATGTAAATTATTAGAATAAACACAAGACTTTAAGCAACATTGAAATAAAGTACAGTTGTTTTAGGAGGGACAAATCTCGTACAAACATGTCCAAGTTCTAAACCGAAAGTAATGCCGTACATTCCTATTTTGACATCGTATAACCGATATTATAGAATTGGGAGTACTTGTTGTCACACATTTTTTCTGCTCCCAGCAGTAGATTATTTTAAGATAGAACTTTCAACAGCCACTGCTCCTAAAGTCTGTTGGTAGTTAATCATCTGAGCACCAGATGAGACCTGATTGAAATCAGCTGTTCATACATCAACAACAAAATGGAAGAGTTGCTTTTGAATTGAGCCTATCTACCCCTAACATTTAATATACAATTTAAATTTATTATATGAATGATTTCGTTAATATTCATTGTGATTGATACATTTATCAGTGATCCATTGTGAATTTTTAATCCATCGGTATGGTGTGAAGGTTCATTTATTATGCAAAACGGAAGCACGTATGTGAGTGTTTGTTGATTTATTACGTTTTTAACAGTCTGGTATTTATTACTTTAGTTCTTATAATTTGTTCCATCGAAGCCATATTTTAATATCTAGGCTACCGATAATTCCAGCAATATTCTAAAGGATCTACTAAACACCCGAGGATTATTTTATATTTTTCCAGAACTTTGCAAAAAAGTGGTTTTGCCTGCTTATTTTGTAAAGACTTTTCAAGAATTAGTATTAAATGTAATTTACCAATTTATAATAAATATTGAAGGTATTTATTTATTGACTAAACTACATGGTACAAAATATTATTTAGGTACCCAAAAAGGTTAACCATTTTTCTACTAATGCTTTTACTTTGTATACATGGGAGGTAGGCTATAGGTAGGAGGATAATGCTTAAAAGTAAATTAAAAACAATTAAATTTATAAAAGGCCGGACTTTTTAAAAATGTAATAAAAGGAGCTAGTAGTTGAATGATCTGATGAACAGGAATGCCTTTGGCCCTCAAAGCCTGAAGTTACTCCCCCACGGTGATTGAGAGATGAAAAACATCCCTCAGTACATACAAACAACATACCAATCAGTATAATATAACATTCCAAAAAGCATATTATTTAACATAGTAGTGCGATGGCTGCTAACCACTACTGTAAAAGTACACACAAATTTTAATTCACATTACAAAGTATAATAAAACACACAACGTCTTTTCTATACATTGTTACACTGTAATAAGCAATATACTTTAAAGTGCACTCTTGACATTAACTTTTACATTGAATTGCAGAAAAATATCACTCACTAGCTCCACGAAGGAGAATAACAATGACTATTTCTGTAAATGACTACACAACTAAATCTAATCAATCAGGAAATGCAATGTCGAAATGCCCAAAGAAGTTGCACAATACCCAACAGAACTGAAATAACAAAGAAAAAACAATAAGTAATCTTCTCCATGGAAGTAACTAACAAAAATGACCCGGAAAAATGACGAAAAAAGTCCCGAAAACTCAAATTACCTTCAAATGCAGCCGTTAGACCTATTCATCCAGTGCAAATTATCATGTGAATGTTGACAACCTTGATATTCCCTCCTGTGGCTTCTTAATGTGTTGTACTCTCCTTAAAATTAAAACACATTAATAATTTTTGTACAATATATGGTTTGTGACTGCCTCAAATTCTTTCTGGAAATGAAAGTACTAATTTAAGAAGTTGTAAAAAGCGATTTTAGATCGTTATTGATAACATGGCTAAAGTAAACATTATTGGCTTTATAAACAAATAACACATATCAGATCATGTTGTATGAAAGCTTACTTAAATGTAAACTATACCAAACTATATGAATTCATCGTAACAAATCAAATACAGTTTCATTTATAAATTAATACATTGACGGAAATTGCAAGTTAGCTGAGCATTACCTAGTTAGAAAAAGTCAAACTAAATAGACCTAGCAATAAAAAATTAGGCTACTGATGTGAAAGAAATATTAATATATGTTAAGAATAATGTAAATAGTATATTTAATTATTAGTTTCTAAAGTGACCTATTGCGGGGCAAGATTGCATTTACGCACAAGGCGAAGCCAAGTGTAGAAAATGCTATCGAGCCTGTGAAAGAACTTTTGAGAACCTGTGAGAGAATACTGCAAGAAACTTTCATCACAATGAAAAAAACAAAATCCTTTGAAAGATTATTCAAAATTTAATAGGCTAGTAATTATCCTTCCATAAGGGGATGTAACACTATTTCATTATTCATTTTGGTGTTAAAATCAGCAGTTTCAACATAAAACTGTCAAAACAAATAACAAAATTACACTCCTATTGGTCATACCACGAATTTTAATTCTTCATATAGGGAAAGAGTTGTTTACATTGGGAAAGAATTCTTTACATAGGGGAAGTAATGTTTTGGAGAGGGAAAATCAGTGTACTTAGCTATGAGGGGAATGATATCTTTCGCAGATCTCAGCTGTGTTGGAAAGTACCCCATTACTGTAGAGAGTGATGAAAAAAAATATTAATTAACTACAAGTAGTATAGTAAAACAACAACTGAATATGCATTCAGCAATAAACTGTGTAGTTAGATTGTCTATTGTCATTCAGATCTGACTGGAACAAAGAACTAATGCAAGTTACAACACAACTGATTGTACTATTTATATTGTTAGGAAAGAACTGTATATAGTTAAGCTTCAGCTCCCAATTGTTTTAGAAAGATTGATCATTTAACAAATTATTAGTATAATAGCCAGAGGTGGCATGACCGGAATTGCAAATCTTGCAAGTATACAGGATAGCAGTGATTTTGGCAAGCACGTAGATAAGGAGGAGCAGAAAAATGTAATGGGGAAAATAATTATAATTTAGTTTTACTTATAATTAAAACAATATTTTCTGTTGTTTAAACTTTAGTTGAATATAAATATGTGCTATCTTCACAGTTACTTATTTAATTAATAGAGTATAAAGTCGAATGTCACCAATTTTGTAATTTGATTTGTTGGTGTCTTGGGGAAATCGTCCAGGTGACAGTGTAGTATTAAAACATGTGAAGTGATACAATAGAGTTGTACAGGGTGCGGCAAAATAAACTCCCTATTTTCATTGCTTCATAGCGAGTAGAAGGAGGCACTCAGAACGGTGGGGATAGCCGCAATCGACGGAGAGGGGAAAGTTTACGTGACGCTTGGCCTGTAGGCACTAGTCGTCAGTTGCCAACATAGAGAGCTTTTGCAGTCGAAGCGTTCATTCGTAGCAATGAATCAGTTATCATGACTCAACTCGAATTCTGAATGCGGTTTAAAATTCCTCCTCGTGATTCAGTACCGGACCGCAAATCTATTATTCTGTGGGTGAAAAACTTCAGAGAAACTGGTTCTGTTGTGAAAAAACCAGGTGGAGACCTTGTAGTGCCCATACACCTGAAAACATTAATGCGGTTAGGCAATCAGTTTTACAGTCTCCTCAACGATCATCTCGCAAACATGCAGCCACCCTTTGAATGTCCGACCGTAGTGTTCGTTGAATCCTACACATGGACCTTCATTTCCATCCTTACAAGATGGTAGCTGTCACAACGTGATTGGCAGAGTCGTAAAGAAGCGTGTCAAATAATCTTGGAAAGTCTCTCACCAGACACTGTTGTTTTTTCAGTGGCGAAACGCATTTCTATCTGTCTGGAAGTGTGAGTAAACAGAATTTTCGCTATTGGAGTGAAAATAACCCGCAGGAAATCACTCATCATCAGGAAATCACTGATGAGAGGCCTCATCATCGTCAACGTGTGACTGTTTGGTGCGCGTTATCACGATATGGAATCATTGGCCCTCATTTTTTTGAAGGGGATGGCAATGTTGTTACTATGAACTCAAACAGGTACGCCAATATGATAGCAGAATTTTTGAACCTGCGCTACAACAGAGGGCTTTCGAGAATGTGTGGTTCCAACAGGATGGTGCTACAGTCCATACTGCCCGAATAGCAATGAACGTTTAGAGGCAAATGTTTCCTGGCCGATTGATTTCTCAGGGAGGGGACATTGTGTGACCAGTACAATCACCCGATTTAACCCCAGGTGACATTTTTTTGTGGAGTTACTTAAAGGCCGAGGTGTTCAAACATCGCCCCAGGAACCTGCAAGATCTGAAGCAAGCAATACACGAGGAAGTTCAGCACATATTTCAAGCTATGCTTGAGAGAGTCCAGGACATTTTCAGAATTCGCTAATAATGAACTTCAAACAAACAAAATGTATTTGTCAAACCTGAGAGGATACTACAATAGTCCATGGGTTACAGGAGGCCAAGCCGGATGTTTCTAAATTGATTACACTCTTTGCTCTCACTCGTAATACTTGAAATGTCTATAGCTATTACACTTTCATCTTACAAAAGGTTGAGAGGTGGTAAAAGATTGTTTTGCATTGGGGAGTGAAATAGCTAGCATAAGTCCTAGGTATAGCTCAAGTAAAGGTTTTGTTATACTTTATAATTAAAAACAATTAATTAGTGAGTGTCCAAATAAATCCTGGAATTTTAACCAGGTACTGCAGACATCCTTATAAAAGAATGCTGGGACTCATGCAGATAATTTAAACATTTGTGTGGATGGATTGGATGATGGGACTCAAAGGGTTAATGAGCCATAGCTAATAAATTTTACTGTTAGTATTAATAAAGACAATGTAGTTGATACCCAAACTCAGTCATACCATATATCCCTAATACTTTAAGTGATTTCACTATTCTTTTTTATTAAACCTTATTTAATATTTACAATTTACAAACATATTTTTTCATAATTCAAATGTTTAGTGTTCAAGACATGAACTTGCATAACAATCATCAAAATATAGCATTTAAGAATGAGCTAATGTCTACCATATAAAGAGAACTACAAATCCTTATAAATTAAAAAGCAGTGAGTACTATAATATTCTATTTGAATTGACCAAAACTTGAGCTTATTTTGAAAGCACACTAGAGTATTGGCCTCCTTGAACCCAGATGAGAATTTGTACAATATTATACTGGAATAAAAAGTTTGTTTTTCAGAAAAAGGTGTTGATTAGTTTGCGAGAATGAATGAGTTAGTGCTGTGAAGATTGTACGTGTTTTACTGAGAATTGGTTTTTGTTTTTGAAGCCAATGACATGCAACAAATTCATTCCAACAAATGAAAGTTTGGAAAAGTCAACAAGTTAAATTGCCTAAAGAAACCTCTACATGATTGAGTCCACATATCACTTGCCAGCTTCTGAATGATTCTGGTGGACTCATGACCCCATATGATTAAACCATAGCTCATATAGGGATAGAAACATTTAGATTAAGCTGTCAGTAAGATGTCTTTACCAGAAAATGAATTCAAATTGCGTAGGATGATTAAACTACTGCTTAGTGTTTTAATTACTTTATCAATATGCATATAAATTGCATTAAATTATCAGACCAAGGAAATGGGAGCTGGAACTAGGACTGAGACAAAAATCTCCAATTATTAGAATTTAATAAGTTTAGTCTAAACTATATCCAGCCTTTCTTTTACATAGTTTCTAGTATTAGTTACTAAGCTATATTATGAATTACATTAGTTAAATTTTAGTATCAACTTTTAGTCTTTTAGCATTGTGTTTAAATGTATGTCTACTCCAACCTTATCTTCACTGAGCCTGGAGATGTTCCATCCTTGATATCGAGTGGGGTACACAGAATGTATTTCTCAATTTTTAGACACGAGCTTGAAGTTGGGTATAATCCTTAATCATCTTCCAGTCTAGAAATCTTTGAGCAAGGTTTTAGTAGAGTTGTTATCCAGAATGTCTGAGCAAACCCTGGTCACCCAATTAAGCAATATTAATGATCAGCCCATCTTTGCATTATCTGCAGAGTGCAATGTCATCCAGTTTCTCTTGAAAATCGGCCATGCATTCATTTTACATTAATTGAAGTAGCTTCGGTAGAGTTCACATTGATAAAATCTCTGCTTATACCAATGATGTTTGATTAGAATGTTTGAGTTTGGCATTCAGACAGTAAAAGTGCCTAAGTTGTCATAAACCATTTGGCCCACACCTATAAATACAGTATCTGGTGAATCCTGAGATGAAATTGATACCCACCAATGAGTGCTTTCAGAGTATCAGCCTAGATCAAGCCGCTTTGTAAAGCAGGGCTACTACATGTCCTGAAGCACAGTCTAGGGCTCCATTACGCCAATTATTTTGGTGAAAAAAAGGCCACACGAGACCTTGGGAGCTAAAATACCCCATGGCTCTTGGGAATCATCTGGTCATGAATGGCACATCCTCTAGGCCTCGCAGGTCCTAAAAATGACTTACAAATATGAGGAGGAAACTCTTCTTTTTCTCTTTTTATGTATTTTGTTATTACAAAAGAAGCCCTTCTTTAAAGATGCTATAGCTTACACCAAGAGTACTCCATTATCCATTAGAACAACGATCAATCAAAATACTAAATTTAGTTCATTTAATTTTACAATCTGGATTTCCAAAATAGTTTTCAAACTATTTCCAATTTATATCTCATGATAGTGTAAGAAGCACTCGCTCTGGTTCTCGTACCTTAAGAATGCCCCAACACAAGACTGTAATATTTGATAGATCTTTTCAAGTGATGGGTTGTCGTCTGTGGAACTCCCTCCCCCCAGAAATCACTCCTATTGAGGGAGATCGGCGGTTTGTGGCGGCACTGAGACGTTTGTACCATGAACGGTTGGTCGGGGCGGGTCCGTCCTAGGGGTCTGTGGGTGTGGTGCTGGCATTGTGTGTGAGGAGTGTGAGTGAGATAAAACACCATATATATTATTTATTTCTAAAATATTCTTATTATATATTTATAAATTTTTGTTATTAGGTATTAATTATAGTTTTTTGTTCTTATTAAAAATGGAAGTTGTAATATTATTTTGTGTTATGATTGTATAATTATATTTTTATTTTATTTTTTTTAGAAGTATCATATTTATAATTTTTTAATGTTTAGATTAATGTTTAATTTAATGTATTTAGTAAGGTAGATTAGTGTTAATATTAATTTGGTTAATATTTGTTACTGTAATAATTATTGTTCAGACAGGTTAAGTGTAAGAAAGGGCCATGAGGCCCTAACTTTGCATGTTTAAATAAACGAATTTTCATTTTCATTTCATTTTATTATCCTCCTTCTCATGATGAATATTTAAAGAGATCTCGTATAAGATAGTCTCAATCTCCTCTAAATATCCTACACTCTTGAAATTATACAGAAGATCTTTTTGATTTAAGTACAGTGGAGATTTTCTTATACTTTTTTCCCCAAATTCTTTAGGGTCAAAATATGGGGGTTTAGTTAAAATGAAGAATGTAGGGTTTTCGGTTCAGCCGCTATAAATTGTGTAAGTGTGGTCTGCCTCACCCTGTGTACGAGACACATTGAGTTTGGCGATGGCACGTACATGTCATTCCATTGGATTTGACTGAGGGTTAGCGAATAATTTTACGTTGGTCTTATAACCATATAAAAATATGGCAATGAGAAAATACATAATAAATAAATTTATAAACAAACTCAATACACTTGTAAGAGATTCAAACATATTAACACATGTAGCCTAACTATCCCAACACAAACAACATCATTTTATAGTAATTTAGAGTGTAGACTTTGCTATTTTAAATACTGATATGAAACCTGATTTAATGAACAAAAATCTGAATGTATCATGTGGAAAGATGTGTCGAGAAAGGTTTAATATCTAGACTATAAATTTAGCAAGAAACTTTGAAGTGTCTGCCTGTCTATCGGTCCAAATATATCTTGAGAATGAAATTAACTATAGATGTGAAATACTTCATGTAACCTCAGCAGCGAAGCTTGTTATCACACAAGGTGTAGCGTATTTCTACCTTGTCATATTTTGTTAAGTTTATGTAATAATTAAAACCTCTAAGCCTAATATTCCTTTTTATTAATCATTCTTTTTAACAATTCTCACCTACACAAAACTATTAATTAATCTATTTATTAATAGATAAAAATCATCTTTGGTGTTTATCACATACTTAACCGCAATAAAAAGTAAAATGTAAAATAGTTATATTTAAGAAATGTTAAAATTTTCTTGTGTTTATTTTATTCATTTGAATAGATGAATTTATAACAATAAATGCTCAGTATTTAAGAGCTAAAATGAAACATGATTCATTAATTAGTTATGCGTTTTACTGTATATTGTGCTTTTATTATCCTTGAATTAATACAATAAATGCTATCAATAAATTTAAACACAGGCAGTACAACATTCAACATCTTTATTGCTCTTTAAACACATTCAACAGTGCAATAGACTTCATCAAGTTACTAAAATATTCTAAACTAAAACTAAAACAAACAATTCAGATTCTACCTACTCAATCCAGCCTACCAGTAAATATATAGATCTATATAATTAATAACAACAATAACCAACAGATCTATATAAATTAACAATAATAAATAAATAACTATTAAGATATTTAACATGGATAAAATTTTAAAACTCAACAATATTAAAACCGAATAAATACATTGAGAGACAAAATTTTAAAAAAAATATTGTTGTGGTATCACAATTTAAGAATTCATCAACACAATAGAATATATTAACTTTTATCCAGCACTTCAAAATTGTTTTAAATTTGACTAAAGATACAGATCTAGCATTTAATGGTAACTTATTAAACAATTTAATTTTCATAAAAAGATGACTGCATTTTGTTTTGGTTAATTTAACCGGTAGAGTTGGAACAAATGCTTTGTTCTAGTAGGGTAATCATGAATATCCTGTCTAGTTGTAAATGTTTCAAATTGTTCCTTTACACTTATAAGACAGTAGAATATATACATATTAGGAATAGTCATTATTTTTAGTTCCTTAAAAATTGGAACACAGGTCTCTCTTTTTGAAACATTTTTCATAATACGTAATGCATTTTTTTGCCATTTCAATACTCTTACTGCACTACTACTGTTCCCCCATAGAGTTATACCATAACAAGTGTGAATGGAAAAATGCATAATAGGAGGCTATAGAAGCACATCCATAGCTATGCAATGTTTCAATTTACTCAAGAGATAGACTACTCTAGATAAGTTTTACACAATTGATCTGTGTGATGTTCCCAACTTAATTTGATGCACACCACTTATATTACATAAATTATAATACATTAACACGTATTTTTATATTTTAACTACTTATTCCATATTTTCAGGCTTTATATCAGCGTATTCAACGGTCAGTTAGCCTTTGGAAGACAACCTAATAACACCATGATAACTATTAAAATGTTCTATTTTTGTAACAATGTGGAAAGAATCAGACAATTTAATTCTGCCTTTTGAACTGAACTCCTGGGACTCACACGCTTCTTGATAACTTAACAAACAGCATGGAGGGAATTTGAGAAGCTGTTAGAAGTCTTAAAGGTAATGTTACTTAGTTGTTTTGATTCATACATAAAGTATTTATGTTACAAATTAGATCATTATAAATGTAATTTTTACAACAGTAAGACAGTTTATTTACGTTATACGTGCAACATAAATTACAGTAACATTTTAATATTATTTGTATACACTGTATTAATTTTTAAATTGTTATACATAGATAGTAAAGTTAAAGATCATATTTTTATATGTTCATTAAGCCTACAATGTGGATCAAAACTGCACTTTTAAAGTTTTTAATGGATATATTTATTTTATATTTTTACACTTAAAACTTAGAATGTTTGATTATTTTGAAGTAACTTATTTTTCGTCCTTTTAGCAACTTGTGTAATATATTTGATTATGGTGCTCCTCTAGTATTTGTTTAATGTTTTCATTTTAATATTAAGTAAATGCCTAGTTTTTATATCTGTATAAATATGACACAGATAACCTAACTGTTCTTTCAGGATAACTTTCCACTTAAGATTTTATTTATTCAATGTAATCTCTGTATAAAACATCTTGCCAAAACTGAGTAAAAGTTGTTCCATCAATATGTTTCCATATAAGGGACGAGAGAAGAAAAATTAAGATTAAGGGGGCCTTTTTGTTGACAGTCAAACATATTTAGACAGATTTTAAGTTTTCGTCTTTGTCAGGTAATTTTCTATGGTAGTTTTCCTTACAGGTGGCAACACTGAGCGGATGTTCAGTATCAAATACTGCCATCCTGTTTATATACAACCACATGAAGTTAGTTTGTGTTTTTTTGACGTGTTTAAAACACAGGAAAATGGATGTTTTATTATAATATAATTATGTTGTTATCAAGACATAGACCTAATTATATTTTGTGAATAGTCAACAAAAAGTTTTAATAGTCAGGAAAGTTGAGTAACTTTACACTGTGTTTGGACCGAAAGTAATTAGTGTAGGAATTGTTCGGGGATGGTTTCGATTTAAAAAAAATTAAGTACATAAATCCTGACTGAAGAACAATCGAAGATATAAAATAATTTTTAAACAGGTTCTATTCACAAAAATATATTTTAAACCTTTCAAAACATGTTTGACACGCTCAGAACAAATTTAAGACTTTTAGCAAATATTTTAATTAGATATTTTTTACAAGTTAGATTTTTGTAATTTATAATATTGCAGAACTCGCACCCAAAGTGTTAAAGCATCATCTCCTCCAATTTTGACTTAATTTTCAAAATTTAGTTTTTGAAAGTTATGAGAAATATCATGTATGAAAATTTTAAACAACAAGATGAAAGGTAAATAATCTTAACAGATTGAGGGACATCTGCAGGAATATCATTCAACACACAATGGATAATCACCTTACACTTTCTTAAAAGCAACACCATCACACTATTGCATTTGTGTCACAAGATTCATAAAACTGATAAAACAAAGCTGAGCGGATTCACTTAATCTGAGTTGTAAAGTATTAACGTACTACTCACATTTAAATTGAGTAGTACTTAGTAGTATACTTTGTATTTGATATGTTGAAACTTTATATTGTATTACTTACTTTATTGCTACTCATCACATGTCACTTTAAAAAATTTAAGATTAGTTATCAAGGTTCCTCGAGTAGGTAAAAGGGATTGTTTAAAATATACTACTCTGGTTTATTTATGTGTTTGTGTTACATGGTGAGTAGCTATGCCAGCCCGGGTAGCAGTATGGCGACGTAGACTTCCCGTGCTATCATGGCTACCAACCTATTCCACTAGTGATGCTATCTCCGACCTGGTGGCAGGAATAACTGTGGGCCTGACCCTTATTCCACAAGTCATTGCATACTCAGCCCTTGCTGGGTTAGGACCACAGGTAACTAAAGAAGCTTTAAGTAAAGAATGTGCATATCTGAACATGGCCAAAACAAAAACTAATTGAGAGAACTTTTGTATTCATTATTTATTGATTTTATTTTAAATAGTACTTTTTACAATCATTTTTCTGCATTTCATAATATTCCTTAAATCATTTGTAAAATTAACTTAATTAAAACTTGAAAATTTGAAAGTATGGATGGATGTCAAGTCACTGACCTGATTTTACATCCTCCAAATTTCTCTGTATATTGAATCAAGAATGTTTTGTAAAGTTTCAATTTCATTGTCGTTGTACAATTTCTTAAGAAGAATAAAATGTTATATCGGGTTATTAAACTATACATTGTTTTCAAAATTCTTAATTAATTATTTAAATATCAACAAATCTCAAAACTGTTCAAACTTATCAGTACTGTTTTTAAAGACCAGTCACATCACACATTTGCTGCGATGGTGTGTACCATGTGGTGCATCTGTGCTGTATGGTGATTTTGTTTGTTTCCTCTCTACTTGGTATTAGGTTTGAGGTATTTGTTTGTGACATTAAACTTTCTTGTTGTTAAGTATGACTGTAACAAGTTTGTCAATTATGTGTTTTGATTTGTTTATGTTGCAAGCTTAACCTTGCCTGATAATACCTGAAGAAAGAGTCTGATTGTTGAATCAACCAATTCCTCAAGAGTTGTGTTTCAGTATTTTTAGTGTATAATTTTGCCAAATGTACGTAATCTTGATGTGAGGGTAAAGAGAAGGCCCGACTGATTACACTCCCTATATATTGCTGATGAAAGCAAATTACAACAGACATAAAACAGGAAAAATGTGTGGCACTAAAAGCTGTGAGATTAAGAACCTCACAGTTGCTTGTTTGAGAGATCATAATTTTTTCTAGTAGCCCTTCTGGTTCCACTTACTCCTTCTGGCCATTTTCACCTTTATGGTAAGTACTAAGGTTCTTCTCAGAGTAACAACCTCTGATGTCTGGTAAGAGGATGGCAATCCTTCCAGCTCCTCCTCTCCACCAACCTCCACTGGCGTAGTGTAGCGGGTACAACGGTTATCTTGTGATAACCGGATGAAGCAACATCAAGCGTAGCTGCTGCTTGCATGGGTGACCACTGAGCGATCCTGACCTTACAAGCAGCCCGCCTGCTCGGGCGTTGGTGGTGGTTTGTAAATCACCTTTAAGCCGTTGGTCTCCAGGTTAAGTGTTAGAGAGGGCTTCTTAGCCCTAACTTCGCCTGGTAAAATAGGACTTCTTTGCTTTACTTTTACCTCATGCCAAAACTTAGTTCCGAGAGAACCAATGGGCCATTAGACGACAGTCAAACTGTTACTATATCCAGACAGGTACAAACCAGCCAAGACCTCACTGGAGCAGTGTATGATGTGGTGTTTATGTTACAAGTGTTTAGGGTAACACTAGTAAAAATAGTACAAATCCATAACATGTAATGTCTAATGTCTTAGTAACTTAGTATTCTAAAATGGTTCATATCTTTGGGATGTCACCAAAGCGAGAATGTAGTATTGTGTACTGCCAAATGTGAAGCAATGCAGTAGATTGCTGTGTTGTTAGTGTTCAAGCCTGTCTGACCCTCAACCACCACAAGCACACCAAAAAAATGTTTGATACTTTAAAATTCTAATCATCAAATTTATTAAATAAATTTAGATAAAGCCCATGATAAAATATAGCAATACTGGCATAAAAAATATTCTAAAGAAACAAACTACTATTCCAAGCAAAGATTTTTGGAACAATTATTAGAAAATCAATTGACCTAACGTTAGAACTATTTTACAGTATGGACTATACTCTAGCCTGATGGGAGGACTGGTCTATTGTGTGATGGGTTCCACTCGACAATTGTGTGTTGGTCCTACAGCTCTTGTGTGCCTGCTCACATTCACCTACACACAAGATACAAACGTCGACATGGTTGTCCTCTTGACATTCCTCTCTGGCTGCATCGAACTGCTTTGTGGGATTTTCCAACTGGGTATGTTCTCTTCTAAATTACTGTACATAAAGAGGGGAGACTAGATATAGTAATGTGTCCTATATTAGTGTTAATAAGTTTTACTATATTTAGAACAGATAATTAATGTATTCTGTGCTATTTAGAATTCAAAACACTTTTATTTACCATTAGTTATATGTTTTTTCATCGAAACATTCACACTCAACAGCTGCATTGACAATGTAATAAAAATGGTATTGTCAGTCTTATATAGGTCAGCAATGATGGTAAGAGAGTTAATAGTACTTTTCTATTGTCAATTCTAATCATAAAAATATTTTGTAAGGTTAAGTATGATATCAAGCGTATTATTTCATTGGTTAATAATTATTAATTTTATGAGAATTTTGAAGAGGTAATAGTACTATTAAACATTTAAATGTTATTGAAATTACTATTTATTGCAATCCAAATTCAGGTATTGGTTATTTTCTTTATTTGCTTGAAATCTTTCTTAAGGTTTTAACAGACATTATTATTGCAATTTTATAATTTCATGAGAATGTTATTACAAAAACCGTAACTACCAATAAATCTTTGCCTAAAATGTTTGATCTTTATTATCTAAAGGAAGAAAGCGCTAGAATAAGTTTATGTGTAGACAACATAATTAACAACAAATCAAAAGATAAAATAATCTTTTAAAGTTATTGGAGTATTTCAAGAGATAGTTACCTTACATAAAATATAAAAATCTTAAAAATCTGTCTGCACCAACTATTCCAGTTTTAATGATTGAAAATATTGGCAATATTTAATTTTGTTTTTCGTGGTTTTAAAAATGAGTTAATACATTTTAAGACTCCCAGGCATGATTTTATATTGTGTTTGTGTGCGTGTGTGTGTGTGTGCGTGCGCAAGACTAAGTGCATCACTAAGTGAAGAAGCTTTTTATAGTTCTTAAATAAAAATTTGAAAGGAGTTACTTGTGATTATTTTGGAAGAAGGTACATTTTTAAACACAGAATCACAAACCTCACTCTCATATGCAAGAGAGGTGGCTACTCTTCCTACCCAGATTTTAATCAGTTGTATTAGTGCTAATATTTGATAAAGTTTTACAATTTTGTCAAAACAACAGTAACTACATCTTTTTACTAAGAATGACTTGTTATATAAAGAACAGTTTGGTTTAACCCTTTATAGGGCAAACAATATTTTTGCCATTTTGCGCGGGAAAGCTCTCCGGTCGAAAAATCAACCACCCTGAAAATCTTGAAATGACCAACAACTTTTTTACCATGTTTTGCATTTTTAACGATTTTGTTTCATTGTAAATGCTAACACTAGACATTACAGATCACTAAATAATTTTTTTTATGTTTATTTAATTTTTTAGAGGGCGGTTGAATTTTCAACCGGAGAGCGTTCCCGCAAAATGAACTATGTATGTGTTTGCCGGTTTAAAAATCAACCACTTAGAAAACTTACGAAATTGAAGGAAAAATTAAAACAATAGATTTAGCAAAACATAAAAAAAATGCCTTTTATTTATACAGAATTGAAAATTGCACAATATTTTTATACAAAATCTTGTCAGTGGTACATATTTACACCTTTAAAACATATTTATAAAATTGGCCATATTTATATATGAATGTACCTATGTAAAAAAGGAAAAAACAAATATAACATTTAGTTAGATAATAAAATACGAGTATAAATGACACTTAGTAAAAAATTAAAAAGTCCTCCAAATATTTCAAACATGTATAAAGTCAGCTAACAGTGAAGTATTCTATAAATTATTCATTTTTTAGACAAAATAATTTTATTTCTTACAGAAATATCTACTATTTCATAGGTCTATTTGTTTTGGTAGCTATTAGCATAAAATACGTTTCCAAACAGAAAAATTAATGGTGGAAAATTATAACAGTTTTTAAAATTGTGCTATCATGTAAATACCATATTATTGTACTTTTGGCCTAATATCTTGCCTGCACTGATTATTTATATCTTAAAACGCCCTAATTTATCTTTTGTCATAATTTTAAAGTGTTATACTAATGTATTTAAAACTCTGAGGACTATATATATTTTTTATAAATATTTTCCAATGTCATGATTTTTAGGTTCAGTGTAGAAGCAAAGACAAAATTGTAGTTAAATAATTTCAAGTGACGGTGACAACGATAAATGACTGATAAATCAAATACCTAAAACATTGTAAATAAAATTAAGTTATTACAAAGAACTTCATATTTACCTGTCAGGAGATAAATTTGATATTAACACGCTATCACGCCAACTGCTGCTTGGTTCACGAGCTGGAAAGGTCTCTGGTTGATAAATCAACCATTTGCCACTCTGTCACTTAAAACTGACAACAGGAAGCAACAGGCAAGCTGAACAAAATTAGTAAGCTTCCATACAACCTACCAAGCTACAGGAAACAACAAGAACGACAACTGCATGCTCTGTCACCGAATTATGAACCATATTGTAAATGGTTGAATTTTTAACCGGAGACTGTTCCCGCAAAAGTAATAAAATTTCCTTGCCCGTACAAAGGCAAATTAGGTGGTTGATTTTTTCTACCGGAGACTGTTAAAGGGTTAATGCTGTGTTGTATTAAAATAAAGCTTATCAGGACAGTTATTAAGAGAGATTTTAAATAAATCAATCACAACTGTTACATTGACAGGGGAGTGAGAGAGAGATGTGGAGAGGGAGAAGAAGCGCGGACTCACTTCCCCCTCCACATTTCTTACCAACCAATCATTAGTCGCCACTGTACCACTCGTAGGGTATGTGTTACATAACAGCTGTTTTACAAATCCAGTAGTAATAACAACAGCTGTTAACAAAAAACATTTGTTTAAATACTGCTTAATTATGCTAACATATTAAATAGATGCAATGGACTCAACATAAATAATAATATTTGTTATTACGTAACAATGAGAATAACAAAACAAAGCGTGATGCTCCATAATACCAACGCAGGGAAGCAGAGCACCAGCAAGAAATAAGATCAAGCAGTAAAATAGGGCGTGGCGGTAGGCGTGGTCAAGCTCCTGCCCCTCCCCTCACCCCTATGCGCAATAAATCTTTGCGGAGGTCGCTTTCAATACGGCTCATCTATAGATACCCTCTATTGGTAAGGTATTTTCCCTAGTTTTACTGGCACATGAGGGGTTAGCTTTGAAATTTAAATTTTTTGTGAAGGTTCAAAAAGAAAAAGAAAATTTTCTGAAATAAATAAAGTTCAAACTAAAATAAAACTTCTTCTTGAAAATAATCACTGGATTTAAAATTAAAATAAAAACTTCTTGATGACTTTTAAGTTCAGACTTGTAATATATTCGTCACTCAAATTGTACAAAGTTCTTACAGCTTGTCTTTTATTCAATTTTCAAAAATCAAAACTTTCACACTCTAATCTGATCTGGCAATTCTTCACTTTAATTTTATCTTCAAAATTCAATTTTATTTTTTTACTAATTTTCTTTACTTTACTTTAAATATTACTTCTTTTCAGTTTTAGATAAATAAAGAATTCTTCAGTGTTAGAGAATTGAAGAATTCTTCAGTGTTAGAGAATTAAATTGCTGAAAGTATCCGCAGGTTCGATGACGATTAGCAAGAATAACTCTAAGCACTTTCAAAGACTACTCGTTGCTACTACTACTGATCAACTGAGACGGGAGGTACTTATATATTCGTTATCAAACACTCCCATCTGCAATGCGCGCCTCGCTGACAGAAGCCTCTTTTGTACTGTCCAGTCCTTATCATTCTTCTGGGCCTATTCCTTCCACCGGTAATCAGTTACCCCAGAATTACAATTTAATACAATCGGTACAATAATGATAAATGTATGTTGAAGCATACAGGAAATTCATAGCCATAGCACAAGAAGGAATTTTAGATTAGATTTATTTCAAGTAGATTGGAGAAAACAACCCCCACATCTGTATTTGGGAAAGAGTATTTGTATATGCATGAATAGTTAACCAACATAGTCTTAGTAATTTAATTGTTGTTTTTTTAAACATAGTGAGACAATTGTATTTGAAAATTCTTGAGACAATTATGTTCAACAAATATATGTGTTTGAAACAGTTATAACACCTAACAATAGAAAATGTCCATAATTGTATTATTCTTTTAATTATCTTTACAGGTTAAGAATACTGAATACTGTTTTAAATGTGTTGTTATCAACATTATGTATTATTTGTTTTGAATGTGATTATTTTATTTATCATTAATGTATTAAAATCATAAATTATATTACTTTTATGTACTGTTATTTATTTGATTAGTGTTGGTTTTATTTATTATTTAAGATTCTGAAACCTAGTTAAGTGAAAAAGCAGTTGTTTTACTTTAACTACTTATTACATTACTTTTAGTATTTTTGTATAAACATATTTTTTTCAATCAATCTGATTAGTATGCCAATGTCAATGGCAACAATGTAGATTCATGATTATTGTCTTCATTAGCTATCCTCCCCCAAGAAAAAAAAAAAAACAGTGATATTCAAGCCAAGTTATAACTATTTTTCTGCTCTGCAGACAAAATGTAATACTACTCTCCGCTGAGCATATTGTGCTCCTGTTTTATCACGCTTGGTTTATTACAATTTTACACATTTTTTTGTCCTGTGTTGTTTTGTTTCTTTACACACTATGCAGTCGTTTGGTCGTTCTTCAGACAGCTGGGTTTGATATTTATCTCATGTCCCTAATTCCGTGTACAATTCTCATGTTCCGTGTCTAATTCTCTGTATTTTTATTTATAAAATCACTTCAGATAAAAAGTAACATGGCTAATCCTCCTCATAATTGGGGGTCGGCTGTTGTTGAATATCACTTGTAACATAATCACATTGAGATATTTTATTGGTCACTTCCAGGTTTCCTTGTAGATTTTGTGTCGGTGCCGGTTGTGTCAGGGTTCACTTCTGCAGCAGCTATCATCATCGCTTCATCACAGGTCAAGGCTCTTTTCGGTCTGCACTTCAAGAGTGACAATTTTGTATCAACTTGGGTCCAGTTCTACCAGCACGTACAATCTACACTCCTGACTGACCTGACTCTTGGGTCGATGTGCATCATTACTTTACTGCTCTTGAGGGTAAGTGTCTCTTAATCTTTTTACTCCTTACTCACTTGTTTTGACTCTGATTCAATGCTCGATGCTTTCATTCTTGTGTAAAAAACACAGAATGAGTGGTAATTGAATGATGAATATCAATCCACACAAAAAATTAACCCTTTGCACGCCATTAATAAGTCCATTCACTTTCCTATAACACTAAGACAAGTAAAAAAATGTTGTTCAAGCTAATTTTTATAATAATTAAATTATAAATGGTTAATGCAAAAAAGTATAAATCAGGCTTACTTAAAATTAGCGTATTTACTGATAAAAATTAAAAAGAACTATTTACAAAACTTTTTATTTGAAATAAATTTAAAGTTCATTGTAAAATGTAATTAAACTGAAAGTTTGATAAACTACTAATTATTAGTTTATATTCCAATCACAACACTACCACACAATGAAGAATAATAATGAGATACTTAATAGATGCACTCGTGAGAACCGAGAAAGCAGTAATACACGCCACGGATATATTTAGTCATGGCTGTCGGAGACGCAGAACTGACAAGCAGACGGTCGGAGTTTGACAAAGGGCATTCCCATTCCCCTGAGTGAAGGTCGTTTATAAATACTTCCTTGGCAACCGCGATAAGCACGGAGCGTACACCCGGAATTTTGAAGACCTTTTGTGAACAAAAAACTCTCCAAGAGACATAATCTATAATATCTGATATAACTGTAGTTGGCGTTTTGGTCAATTCTGCCATTCTAATATATCCGTCTACAGCGTGGAAAGGGTTAAAATTTGCACTTTACCAAAAATGATAAAGTTAAAGATTCTTATCAAACTGTAAAGCATAACATTTTCAAACATTATATGTAATAATACGACATTTTGCAATTGGACCGGGTCATCTGTGTAATAGATGTTAACTTATGCTTAGTGCTTTACTTTGTAAGCTTAACAATTTATCAAATTAGATTAAAATGTATCATTGTCCTACCAGGTGCTACCATTTTGTTTCAGGAAATGTAGAACAAAGTATCCTACTTTTATTTGTTGTTTCAGAAAATAAAGGATATAGATCTGCCTGGAACAGGGAAACCTTCTATATCCTCCCACAGTTGGATGTCAAGGTGCCTTTGGTTCATCACAACAGGTCGTAATGCGTTAGTGGTGCTCGCTTGTATAGCTCTTTGTTGCTACTTGGAGGAAAACCGAGGAATCACACCTTTCACTTTAACAGGTAATATGGATCCTGTTTCTATTTGATATAATTTAAGCTATAAGGGCAATTTGTACCATAGAATGGATTCCAAATTAGAAATTGATTTATCCATGGATTGTTTACTTTTTGCCATTATTGTAATTAAGCCCCAGACAACTAAACTATATGAAGTGAGTATATCTATCAAATTGTTAAATTGACATTATCAAGTAGTCTACAATTTCAGCCAAATTATTAATTAATCCCTTTCCAATCAATGGACATCATACAATCAAATGCTTTTCTTTTGTAGCATGCAAGTATCTTCAAAATTGTCAGCTGAAAACAACTATGCAATATATGCAACAACTATTATGGGAAAACTAGTCTATATAGGCATTTAATTGTTTTAAATTTGATTTTAATCAGATTTTTATTGTTTGCTAAGACAATACAGGGTTTTTTTAACAAATGATCAGTGAATAACTACTTCAAAATATTTATGGATGTGGTAGATCCAACTAGTAAATAGATACGCTTATTTGAATTGACTTATATTGGTACAGCAGCAATATATACCCATGCTCTTTGGTTCCCATATTGCCTGACAACCAATATCTTCCTTGTATTCGCCAGACTGTCCACACGTGCAGGTTTTTTAATAGTTATTATGTTTCCACTTTGTTGTTTTTCTAACCATCATGTTGGGGCTGTTCTGACTGGTAATACACTGAAGTAGACAAATATGTTAATTTCATGACAACCGAAAACATTGCAGAAATGTTGCAACATTTGTATACCCTTTGACCTCTTACATTGGTGAAAACATTTATAATTTCTCACCCCTTGTCCTTTTCAATTGGTTGATAATGATATAATATTAACTGATCCATTTAGTTTAAAGAAATCATCTATAGAAACTTACCTAATTGAACATCTTGGATTTAAAATGTACCAAAATTGAGCTGAAGTTATCACAGGGACAGAAACTGGATAGTCCCATTCCATTAAATGGGACTATATATCAGCTGGAGAAAAGCTGAAAACATGAGTAAGTTTATTGAAAATTTTCTTTCCCTGACAGTCTTAAACGTGTTCATATTGTGGAATTTCGTTCAGAGTTAAAAAAAACTTGATAAAGTGTTTTTCATAGATATTTCACTAATTGAATTGTTTACAACAACAAAAACAAGGACATCACAATAATGACAACCCTCAACAGCCCTTCACAGATACTTAAATATGAAATGTAACGTTTGTTCTCTCTTCACAATCAATGAATTGTAACAAAAGAACCATAATATATTCTATACCTAGTTTTTATCAAATAAAGCATTAATCAATTGGGATATATTTTTCTATTCTTGAAAAAAACTAATGTTATAATATAATTTATAAATCGAAACAGAAATTAAGTTGTTGCAGAACTGCTGAGAGAATAAATTACACACGCAAGAGAAGATAAATTCTTCTGTTTTTATGTAGAAGTCACCAGTATTTTATATTTTCAATTTGGATTTTTACTGTTGTCCCCTATTAACCTAGACACACACACACACACACACACACACACACACACACACACACACACACACACACACACACACACACACACACACACACAGACACACACTCACACACACAGACACCCATGAAGCCTCACAACCACTCATCCGATATGAAAATATGCTATCACATGTATATACTATCACATGTAATATTATTGCATGTAACATCTCTGATCAACTCGTAACCTGTCTCCCTCACACTATCTTATTTTTTGCTGTAACTATTTGATCATGTCTCTTGTGAGGCAAGTACTTTTGAGGCAAAAAACTGTTTTAAATAGATTTTTTAGGGTTTCTTTAGAGGAATATATTATCTTACTTGTTTGGTTGTTATTATTACTGTTTAAGAAAAATGTAGTTAGTAACTAGTTTAATACATCAAACAATTATTGTAATTGATTAGTATCATGATTCAAGAGCCAATCCTTGACACGGATTTTTAAGGTTTTCATTGTGGGTGAATGAAATATTTTAATGTAAACAGGTAAACTACTATAAAACTTGGGTGCGAGGTATATAGAAGACTTTTGCAGCAAAGAGCTATTTACTCTCGGTGGTCTGATCATACCCATTTGTCTGGTAATATATCCTCCATGTTTTGTTTGCAGATGAACAGTGACTCCTATATTACCAGTAATTTGGGAAAATAACCATAGCACTTTAAAAACATAAACACTGTAGTGGACGTTTTTTTAGCTTAAAAAACAATGGAAAAACATGTTCACGTATATTTTTCCGAAAAATAATTCTGATGAATGATTTTTGAATAGTAATTTTCTTTAAATGTGATGGAAATTTACTGCTCTAGCATGACAGACCATAGTTTAATTTAGAATGAACAAATGCATGATGAATTTTTATTAATACATTGTCATGACAAAGTTGCCTAATAAAATAAAATATTTTAAGAAATGCAAGTAAATATGTCTAATTATTTAACATTTACTTTTCAAAGAAGGTTTTCATAAATGTAGAGTCCCAATTACTTTACAGTGTTGCCCTGAATAAGGTCTTCTATAATCAAAGATAGTATAGATCTTGTATACAATTCCATAGAAGTCGTTTAGTTGGGGTGTCATAAGATAAAGCTGTATCATCAGCGAACCCAGTTAGTTTACTGTAAAAGATCATTAATCAAAATATTGTGTGATGCTCTATAAAGATCATTAATAAAAATTAAAAACAATATGGGGCCCAAAACAGATCCTTGCGGCACACCACACAGAATTGTGCTAGTCGAGCTTTCATAGCCACCAATACAATCAAACTGTTTTCGCTCAGGGAGATATGAACTGAATCACTCATGAACTATACCACGCACTTCCGCCCTATCCTGCTTTTTTAGTAACAGTTTATGGCTGACCGTGTCAAAGGCCTTACTGATGTACAAAAACAATCCTGATGCTTTGGAACTTTTTGGATTATTCAAATTTAATTGAAGTTGTGATATAAAATGTTGTAGAGCCATTTCCGTGTTCATTCCCTCCCTAAAACCAAATTGTGTTGAAGCTATAAAGTTATAATGGTCTAAAATTTGCACACGTCTAGTTTTAACCATTTTTTTCTAATCATTTTGAGAAAACTGAAAGTAATTGGTCTGTAGTTTTCGACGGACGTACTTTGTCCTTTCCTAAACAAAGGCTCAATTTTTAGTTTTTCAGGAAATATGAAGTGATATGATGTTAGTCAATGTTTTAATTTTGTTAAACTCTGTGCAGCCCGCATAGACGCAGGGTTGCCTGATGTTAGCCTGCCCCCCTTCTCAACCACCATCCAGAACCGCACCCTCGACTGGTTACAGATGACTTCTCACCTTGGTTCAGGCCTGGCTGTCATTCCTCTTGTGTCTGTAATCAGTAACATCGCTATTGCTAAAGCTTTCTGTAAGTTTAGCTTAGTTAATTGTTTATGTCAGTAAACTTCCAATAAATTTAATATATTACCTTATAGTACGGGAAATAACATTGCACATTTGGGTTGTAGCAAATAAACTGAATTGAATTGAAAACATCTTTATTCATATAATATACAGTGGTATACATTGAATGGCGTCGTTATGTTAAATTAAACTAGCTGCATCTAAGTAACAGTATTTACAGTTTTCTCTATAACAAATCAAACTACACCTACTACCAGATTGAACATAAATTAAGGATGGTTGTCAAAGTTCATCAAATTTATATAATGGGTTGTTTATCAAATAACTTTTTAATTTTTTCTTAAATAATTTAATATTGTTTATACTTCTTAATTCCACAGGTAGTCTTAGTAAAAACTTTGCACGTGCATACAATGTTTTTTTTGTATAAAATTCTAGCCTATGGGAATTAATAGCAATTTGATTTCGATTTCTTGTGAAATATGAATGACTGTCACCTAGTTTCGGAACCAATTTATTTATTCTTAGTTTTTTTACATGGAGTATTGATCGGAAAACATATAAACTATAAACAGTCATTATTCTTAAATCAGTAAAATGTTAACGAACAGGGTCATCAAATTTTAGATTCAACATGGTTTGTATTGCCCTCTTTTGGAGAAGGAGAATTTTATCCAAATTCTGTTTTGACGTACCCCCATATATTTCAATACCAAAACTTATTGATGATTCTATAAGAGAGAAATAAATTATTTTTAAAGTATTTAATGAGCAAAATTTAGACATCCTATACAAAGCATACAATCCAGACACTGTATTCCGATCTCTTTTCAAAACAGTCCAACAAAAACACTTTGTCTGTATGCTGACGATGCAAGTTTTAAAAATTAGTAGCAGTACATTAAATAATTTGGAAAATAATGCTTCTTCTAGTTTATTGGACATAAATAATTTCTTTAATAATCATAAACTATTATTAAATACAGTGGAGTCCCGCTAATCCGAACACGTGTAATCCGAACGTCGGTTAATCCGAACGTGTAATCCGAACGTCGGTTAATCCGAACGTCGGTTAATCCGAACGTCGGTTAATCCGAACGTCGGTTAATCCGAACGTCGGTTAATCCGAACGTCGGTTAATCCGAACGTCGGTTAATCCGAACGTCGGTTAATCGTCGGTTAATCCGAACAGGTCCAGGAGGAATTATTTATAACGATAATGAACAGTTATAGGAACTAATTACATAAAAAATGAAAATGGGTGCATCATTTCGTACATAAACAAAGAAAACTTTAATGAAATAGACATACAGTATTTTATTAAGACAAATTGTGTACGGTACAGTACATAAATAATGAAGTTAAATACAGTACCAAATTGAAACTTATAGGTTAAGTATGAGTTAAATTACTGTATTAAGAAGTGAAATCAAACAAAAATTGGACGTACAGTACTGATATTATTATTGAGTACAATATTAATTGTTAAAAGACATAAATTCAGTTATTGTCTTCTGTCGCATTAAAGAGAGTCTATTGGATGACGCGTAGTTTCGTACAACTATTGAACGCGTGGACCCGTACAATATCCAGTACGCTCACATTGCTTAACAATAGAACTCTCACACTAAATACGGTAAATGTGCTTAGTATTCGCAAACACGTTTATTTGTCAAGAAATACAATGCAACAGTCAGAAAACATGTTTTAATAAACAATGTTGATAATTCTATAACAAAATAGACCCATTCTCAAGTTTAAAACCATATTTTTCTGTAATTCTGGCTAATCCGAACAATCACATAATCCGAATAGGGCTCGGTCCCAATTAGGTCGGATTAACGGGACTCTACTGTACCTTTTACATAACAGAGAAACAGCAGTGGGCCAAGGATTGATCCTTGCGGAACACCATGTTGAATCTGTGCTAGTGAAGAATTATTGGTGACTATTTGATTCTTAATGCTACTTTTTATTTCAACAAATTGTTTTCTATTGATTAAGTATGAACTGAACCAATTTAGGGTAATGCCATTGATTCCCAGGCCTTCAATCGTGTTTAATAGAATTTTGTGTGAAACGCTATCAAAAGCTCTGCTTAGGTCCAAGAAAATACCTATTGTTTTCTCTCCTTTATCTACAGAGTCAATGACGGAATTAATGAAATCTATGCCAGCAGTAACCACAGATCGATTTGGGTCTAAAGCCATGTTGTTCCTTATCATGCAAACAATGGGTTTCAAGAAAATTTACTAATTGATTATAGGTTGCTCTTTCAAAAATTTTTGAAAAAGTAGGTAGTAACGATAATGGTCTGTAGTGTGATGGGTTTTTTGAATCTCCTTTTTTCAAAATAGGGATTACTTTGGCTATTTTGAGTTTTGACGGAAAGATTCCACTAATAAAGGAAGAATTGATTAAGTGGACTAAGGGTTTAATTAGTTGATTGCCGGCTAACTTTATCACCGTCATTGGAACCTCATCATAACCAGTTGAAAACTTATTGGGAAAAGATCTCAAAATTTTTAGAATTTCACGTTCTGTTACTGGTCTGAATTTAAAATTTTTGTTTGTCAAATTATTAAAACAAAGCAGAGAATCATTGTCATTCTGAATGATTGGAGTTAACTGTGGAATTATCGACAATTCAACATAATTGGTAAAAAAATCATTGAAATGTCTACTAATTTCTTGTGGTTCTACCAAAGTTCAGCCATTAGTTACGATTTCAATGTTACTACAGTGTTTTTTCTTATTTCCAATCTCTTTGTTCAGGATCTGCCAGGTTGTTTTGCTAACATTACTGGATTTTTCTATTTTACTTTGATAAAAATCCTTTTTCTTATTAATTAAAGTATTCTTGTAATTTTTCCTTAGGGTTTTAATCCTATTAAACAATTCTTGATCTTTAATAACTCTAGCTGATTGACTCAATTCTAAAATTTTTTAACTATCTTGTTTTACATCAGGTGTTATCCAATTATCTCTACACTTCCTTGAACGCTTTTTAACTTTAGGAAAAAACAAGTTAAAGCAGTACATAAAAATGTCATGAAAAACATCAAATTTTACATCAACACAAGCATTATAGACATTAAACCAATTTTCTTTATCTAAAGCCTTAACAAATAATGCCAAATAGCTATAATCAAAAACCCTAGTTTCTTTTGTTACAGATTTATTTTCAAGCTTAGGTTTGAATCTTTCCAAACCCTCTCCATCATTAACATCAAAAAACACCATCACACCATAATGGTCAGATAACTGTGTGTCAATTCCCTCAACTCTTATTGAATACTCATCAAAATTAGTTAAAACATTATCCAATGCAGATTCTGTAGTACAAGTTATTCGGGTTGGAAAATTAACTAAAAATCTCATATTAAATAATTGCAATACATCATTAAGCTTTTGTTGGTTCGAGCCATCTAGAACATCAATATTAACGTCTCCCACAACTAAAACATTTTTGAACCTCTTAACTAATACTCTTAAACAAAAACACAATTTTTCTAAAAATGTTGACACATTTAAATTAGGAGATCGATAAACTGCCATTAAAACAAAATGTAAACCAACCATTGTATACTTAACCACACAGCATTCAAATTCTTTTTCTAAAATTAAGTTTTGAATACAATTTAAATTTACATTTTTATACTTTATTTTATCTTTACATAGAACCATAACTGCTCCTCCAACTGAAAACACTCTTGAAAAGGATGCATTAACAATGTAATCTTTTAAATTGAACCTTTCAATTTCAGAATTCATCATTTTATGTTCATTTAGGACTATTATATCAGGGTTTAACTCATTGATTGTGATTTCATGATGACTCTATTCATGATGGCAGATGCTGAATATTAATGTGAAACAGGCTCAAACCTACTTTGTGTTTTACTTTTGATTCAAACCCTCTAAAGTTTTGATGAGAAAGACTAAATATTTTTATATTTATATTGCTGGTAACATTTTTTTGCTTAGGTCTAAAAAAATTTTGGACACACTATCATTACAAATACCACTGCTGAGGGAAGCTTCACTGTTGGTTTCACCTGTCACACTGGCACTCATATCCCCATATTGACTTTTACCCCCCTCAACACTTGTCACTACTGTAGACTCGGAGGGTAAGTGGACTGCAGGTGTCATCATTGGCTGATGTACATCTGTGGCTGGTGTTGGTTCTGTGGATGGAATGGAACTCGCTGAAGGCTGCAGCAAATCTGATGGCTCAGCTGTCATCTCCCGGAGGCATTTGACCAAATCTGAGTGAGATAGTTCATTTTGTTTCTTCCTTCTGGAGGTTTCATTGAAGGTTACAATAAGTATGTTAGCACCTGTTACTTCTCTGAATTGTTTAATGTTTTTGATGAAGTGATAAGGTGGTACACGGTCCTGCACACATCTCATGGGGGAACAGATTAATGTTTTTAAATTTCTTCTTTTGAAGTCATTTCCCAGCTGTTGAAATGCTCCATCATAAAGCTCCATATACTTATCATAATTTTCTGAGTTAAGGGAATATTTAGGTTTAGTTACCAAACTATATACTGCAGCTCCCTTGTTGTACTTCTGACAGGTTAAGTTTTGAGCACAATAGTCCATGCGTCTTGGTTTCCCAAAGTTATCTTTAAAAACTGCAGCAACGCCCTGGCTCATCTGTTTGTAATGATTAAAATCTGCAGAGATGCAGTGTGCAAAGGCCACCTCAGGGTTAAGATGGTATTGATTGATAACTTCATTCATATGCGACTCCATCACCTTAACATCTTGATTAAAAGTGATTTGTTTGGCCCAGCTTAGCTGTGATATTGCTTCGATGATCTTAGAAGCTACCTTCTGTTTCCCAGTTCTACTCAAATGCAGCCCATGCTTTGTATAGTGCCCCCGTTCAAGTTGATTCAAGTTTATTAAAAAGACATTATCCATTCTTACTGTTAATTCTTCTATGTAGTTATTCAAGGAATTTATTTCAATATTTACATAATGATTTAGAGGCTGGTCATATCTTTTAGGTATTGTTGTAATGAATATTCTTCTATCTTTACTCTTTAGTTTAAGTTTTTCCTCTAGATGATTGTAAAGATTTTTCATGTTACCATTCAGACTGTCGTTCGTCCCCCCCAATGACATCAGTTGGCGTTTTGTCCTCTATATCAGTTGACTCAAGAACTTGAAGTAAGATTGTATTAGCCCTCACATAGCCAAATGTGTTAACTCTTCCGTAGCTCTGCCTTTCGACCATTCTTGCAATATCTTCTTGAGATGTAAACAATCCATTATTCAGCATGAGGGCGTAGCAGAGACAGACAATCCAGACGATCCTGAGCCCATGAACCCCAGTGCAGATAGGTCCGACTTCTGCACCCCCGAGCCAACCGTGCCACCTACACCTCCAGCCACCACCGCAGTCCCTCCCGCCTCAGCTACAGCTACTCCGACTACTGCTGGAGGTCCTCCGACAACCGCTGCGGCCACAGCTACCAATACGAGGATAGTGACACCTGAGCTGCTCTTCTGGTACTTGCAGGCCAACGATGTCACAGTGGCAGAGATACTTTGGGTCTTGTTCACAGTAGAGCATCATTTATCAATGACGTCAGCAGAAGCTGCATCCAAAGAGCTTAAGTTGATGTTTCTGGACAGTCAAATCGCAGGAAAAATTTCACTTGAGCGTACTAAAATTAGTTATTTGGTGAACTTTGTTATTGTTGAGTATTTTCGAGACCTTTGTTTCTATGTTCGACAAAAGCATGAATAAAGTTAGCCAGAAACAACAAATGGATATTGCAGTAAGGTTTTGGGATCCTGTAAGTGATCAAGTGACCACAAGATATTTCTCCTCTGCTTTTTTGACTAAACGCACTGCGAGCAATTTGATTTTGAATTTGATAACCAGATCAAGCAACGTCGGGTGTGGCTGCTGCTTGGATGGGTGCCCGCCGAGCGATCCTGTCTTTGCAAGCAGCCCGCCTGCCCGGCCATTGGTGGTGGTTCAGAAGTCACCTTTAAGCCATAGGTCACCAGGTTAAGTGTTAGAGAGGGCTTCTTAGTCCTAACTTCGCTGGAAAATAAGACATCTTTACTTTACTTTACTTTGAACTTTAGAAGTCAATTGAAACACATGGTAAAAGTGAGTGCTCGGACTACCTTCTGTAGAGTGAAAGGTCAGTTAGCAAATATTTGAATGATACAATCATAGCTATGTGATGCAGCCCTAGCATCAGACCTCAGAACTAACTTAAATAATCCCCGGACCTCAGTATACCTCATCCGTATGAATGATGATTTATATCTTGTGTAACTAATACGATTAAAGCTTGTAGTAAATGTACAATAATAATTATATATTATCTTCAGCATGTTCAAGTTTCATTAAGAGCATAAACATTCACTTCATGAAAGGAAGAGTATTCTTGAAACGTATGTATTGTGAATATGACAAGTATTTACTGTCATGACTCTTCAATTTCTCATGTCCCAAGTTATTTTCAGCCAATGGCCAGACAGTGGATGCCACACAGGAGATTATGACTCTAGGCGTGTGTAACATCTTCGGAGCATTTGTGCATTCACTCCCAGTTGCTGGATCATTCACTAGATCAGCTGTTAATGCTGCCAGTGGTGTACGCACCCAGATGAGAGGAGTCGTCACCAGTAAGTATGTTTAGCTCAGCTGATAGTTCCCTTTTTTGAGAGCAATCTCAAAAAGTTAGTGGTTGTAATTCAGCCGTTTTACACTGTACCAAGAATTCACATTACAGTAATACTGACAGTCAAAATAATTTTTCTTGTGGTGCATAGAAATATTTAATGTTTATAACTTCCCAATAACTAATGAATTAGAAAAGTTTTATATTTTTATCATTTGTTTACTGATGAAAATTAATTACGAATTTTGTTTTGTTGCATTTTGGCACTAAAAACCAACATACTAAATCCATAAACTATTTTAAATTGGTTTAATGTACCTTTCTATCATCAAATTTTAATGATCCAATTCATGAAAATGTTGTCCAATAAAACATAACTGGTAGATAACATATTTGTTTAAAGTTAATCTAGTTGGATATTTAATTGTGTTTCTTCATCACTATATCTATTAAATTTAGAATATGAAGGTAAAAGCAAGAACTTTACAGTATCCATTGGCTATTTTCACTCTGAATCGGTACAATACAAATTAGGCACTTTTTTGTCAATTAGGACATTTTTTGGGAGGTATCTTGAAGAAAGTGTGTTCATAGCTAAACATTTTTAAATTTCAACCTTCCACTTTTTTGATTATTGAAGATACATGCAAAATAGCCATGAATTTCAGTCTTTAATAGCATCTGTTATATAAATATTAAAGTTCAAAATTTCAGTTTGACATATTTAAAAATGTATAAATCCTACTTGAGCATAATCAAAGAGGTAAACTAAGAGTAAAATATGTTCAGATTTTCAAGCTCGTTTAAGATAATAATACAGGTTAAACCTTCATTAAGAATGCTTACTCCATAATGGGGATATCAAAAGTTGATACACATTTCTGTTACCCTTACAATCATGCAGAAAAGACTAACAAAAAGTTACAATATTCATAGCGAATGATGGTTAAAGGTACTTTACTGCACTTTTGTTTAATTGTAAGTTTGTTTAAATTGAATTATTGCTAGGTGGGGTGGTGGTGTTGGCACTAGAGTACATCACCCCGTATTTCCACTATATCCCTCGCACCACCCTAGCAGCCGTGGTCATGTGCGCTGTGCTCTTCATGGTGGAGGTCAATCTGCTCAGGCCAATGTGGGCGACCAACAGTGAGTTGACTTTTGTCCCTAAGTTTAATTATCTGTTCAGTACAAACATCGGCTTGAATGATGATTCTGTGCAATACCATTGCGTAGTGTGGTATTCTCTGTTGTTCTGTTGGACATTAATTTGCATAGTTTTTGTGATATTTGCATTTAAATGTGGTAACCCACGCTAGTTATTAATCATTAGGAATTTAAAACTGAATGTAGAGAAAGGGTCATTCAGAAAATGAGTTGCATGGATAAGGGTAGCGGTGTGATCTGTGTAGCTTCATGCACATGTGGCAGTGTCACAGTAAGGTCACTATTCTGAGTACTTTAAACTAGTGTTCAAAATGGCCGCTGCAATCATCTGTCCCGCCGACTGTAAAATACGTAATGGCATTAGATTTTCTATTAGCAAAGAAAATACAACTAGTGGAAATTCATTGTTAACGGTCTTTTGTATATGGAGAAGACATTTTGAGCTATATTGAAGTTAAAAATTGTGTCAATTGTTTGGTGAAGAACGAACTACTATTCATGACAATAAGCAAAATAGCCAAACTGTCTGTGGTTACAGATGACCTTGTCAAGCCAACTCAATTCAAATCAATTTATTTTCAACAGTTATACTTGTCAACCGTATGAAAGTTGACTGCACATAGAGCAACGTCTGTGCGTGCTGTCCAGTTCTAATCTAGATTTGTACCAAGTAATAATAATCACAATAATCACAATGGTTTTGTAAGATAAAAATAAAACAAATAAAAACATAAAGAACTAAAAAGCTTCAAATAGAAAATAAAAAATAAAAACTTGACTTATACATAATTTTATTATATGACATTTAATTAAAACCAATCTATCATAAGGTTAGGGAAATGTAACGTAATCAGAGATCTTTCACATGTTCTGCAGATATCAAGAACTCTAGTGTAAGCCTGGAGCCTGTGCTGCGCAGATGTAAATGCATCCCGCCCTCTGGTGTTGTACTCATGAACGTCCCTGCCCCGCATTACCTCACATTTTGTAACGACGTTATAAGACGGTTTTGTACATGTAGAGGGATGGGAAGATTAGCAAATCAAGTTCTCTAAAATAATCCCTACAGGATTCTCTAGTTCCTATTTTTGCCATGATTCGTACTGCTTTTTTCTGAAGGACGAAACACTTCTGAAAATGGACATTTGCACACCCTCCCCACAATGTTATGCCATATGACATATGTGGGTACACTAGGCCATAATAGGCCACTTTCAGTAGGTGTATTCCACAAAATTCTGCCAATTTCCTTAAAGCATAGATGCCTGAGGACATTCTAGCACAGACAACGTCCACATGTTTTTCCCAGGACAAACCTTTATCAATGTGAATTCCTATAAACTTGGTGCTTAAAACTTCATCAATGACCATATCATTCAGTACAACTGATGGACCGGGTTCATGGGGCACCCTGCGCCCTGAAAAATAGATGAAGTTTGATTTGGAATCATTTGTTTGTAGATTCACATTTGATAAAAATTGAAGACATGAATTTTAATTTACAAAGCAATCAATTTCCAAAGACTCTTTGCTTTTTCCCTGGAAACAGAGGATAGTATCGTCTGCGTACTGAATCATTTGACCAAATGATATAGATGACCTAAGGTCATTTATATAAACTAAAAAAAGCACAGGGCCAAGAATAGATCCCTGTGGGACGCCATATTTTACGTCCGAGGCATATTTTGATGAGACGCCATTTAAATAAACTTGATAGTAACGGTTGCTGAGGTACGACTCAAGCCACATCAGTGGTATGCCTCGTATGCCACATTTGTGTAATTTGGAAATAAGGATCTGGTGATCTACGCAGTCAAATGCCTTAGACAGGTCAAGAAAGACGCTTAGCGTACGCATTCTCCTGTCAAGGCCCTCTACCGCAATGTCAATCAATTGGGTGACTGCATCAATTGTTGATATTCCTTTTCGGAAACTAAACTGTTCCTTACAGAGAATACTATGCTCTTCCAGGAAAAAAAAACATCCGAGTGAGAAATAATATAATGATGTATATCTGTAATATTTTATAAAACAAATAATAACTACTAACAATACAATAACTTACAATAACAAATTAAAACATATTCAAAACTTTAACAATACCGTTCAAAAAATAGTAAAAGAATGTAACACTATAAGTGACACCGAAACCAGCCACCCCAACAGTCAAAGTCCAATTTGTAACAGTTAATATTATAATTTTGTAATTAAAGTAATTTAATTTTCTAAATTATATTGTGGAAATTAAACAACAGGTATAGTATTAATGATAAAAAGTATGATTCAATTACCAATTCAAGGGGAAGGGTGGAAACATGGGCCCACCAACTACCAAGTGACAGGCATAAAATGCACGTTAATTAAGTTATACTATCATTAAAAGCAATGACCAAATAAAAAGCCTTGAAAGTAACCTGTATATTTAATTCATTACAACAACTTACTTTCTGAACGACTCTCATATTTAATTATAGTATTGTCATTACATTCTTTCACTGAAGTTGACCTATAGAGCAGATAGGTAAGCTGAAAGTTATTGGATATCAGGGCTTGAAACTTCTAATTTCTCCCAGTACTTTCCTCCCTACAATCCTTTTAAGTCTGTTGCTTATCCAAAAAGAAACAAATTACAACCCTAGTTATTTTGCTAAAGAGCCATGTTTAGTCAGGAGGTATGAGACTGAAATTGACTGAGTTAGTGACTCGCATCCACTTATTAAGACAAGTTTGAGGAGGGAAGTGGGTAAAGCTTTATTATGACTGGCTAGAGATCTACCAATCAGTGATCAGTATGACTTCAATAGCACAGACTGCCTTAATCATTTCTACGTTTTCCATCACTATCCTTTAATAAGAGTATGACATCTTTGCAAGCACCTTTATTAGCTCTATTGCATGTTTGGTTTTGTTACTGTTCTGCTATGGCTGTGTTTTGTGTGGCTAATGTATTTAGCAAATATTATATCCCAATATAGGTTGAGTTACAACTTCATAGAACTTGGTAGAGAACATAGTACTTTCATACAAAATCGTATTGAACTTTTACTTGATTTTTGTGTAATTGAACTTATATTTTAATCTTTTTTAAGCCATTTTTGTTGGTTACCTAAAATTGTCATGGCATATTTTATAAAAAATGCAAAGTTTCACATAAATTAGCACATATCAAGTAAATGAAAATGGTTGTGTTTTTATTATAGACTGTTAAATAGGCTTTCCAACAATAACAGTATATTATGAGTAATTTAAATTTGATTTATTTTATTAGGTTTTCTAACATGCATGCTAACTTAAATTTTAGCAATTTTCTAAAGAAAATTTAAGAATAAATGCAATTGGTTCTTAGACCAGAAAACACCGCAGATTGCCAATTTGTACCCAAGCACAAGTGCTTCTTCCTTGATGTTCACTCATCTCCCAAGTGTTGATGAACACTTTTACTCACTTGTTTTACTTAACAGCATGACTGTAGTTGCATTTAAACTTTTTACACCAATTAACACTGCTTTTACACAGATTGAATTCACAACCTAACGTCTGTTAACAGAAAGGGATGTGGTACCAGCCATGGGAACATTCTTGGCCTGCTTGGCGCTTGGAGTGGAGTTGGGGTTGGGAGTAGGGGTGCTTGTCGACCTCTGTTTCTTGCTTTACTTCAACGCAAGGCCTGATATCACCATTCATCTGGAAACAATTCATAGTGCTGTTAGTTTCTCTATTTTCCGTACTTACTATTAATTTGTAAAACATGTTATTATTTAAATATTAAAAGTTTTAAAATTCCATTCATGTTAAATGTTAAAAGATTGTAATACGTCTATGCTAGCTCTGAAAAGTTCACATAATAGGATAAGAAGAGATTTTGGGCCCTTTTGGAGCATAACCAGGAAAATTCCAACCCTCCTGGTGATTTAAAGGGGCTAAATTTACTGATAATCCATTTAAAATTTGATTCAGGTATAATGCGTCTGGCCAGTATCCAGCTTTCACGATTAGCTCTCAGTCATAAGCTTATATCATTTCCGCCTGACAAGCCTAACTCTTTGTCTGAAAAGTTACAGTTCGGGAAATGAGTTTCAAGAAGAAGTTTCAGCCTATCTTCTGGGCCTAAGATAAACTGTCCATCTGATGGTCATATGAACAGTCGAGTCAGAAGCCAGTAATCGTAGGTGACCTTTTTTGAGGTATTGATCTACTGTGAGAACCATGATACTTGTTGCTAAATGTGATGAAATTTCAGGTCTTGGTAACAGGAAGGATTTAATTTTTAAAGTAATTCATATTTAACCATCAGAGGTTTGGACCTAACTTTTCACAATTAAAACCAAGTTACCTTACACCATTGTAGGCTCTTTAATCGTAACTATTTTGAGGTTCCTTAAATTTTTGTTCCATATAACCTTTAAAAACTAAAAACTTACTTACCTAGTTTGTTTTCTACAACTTTCTAAGCAAAACAACTACTAGTTTTAACAAAGCAAAAAAGCACATCAAATTTCAGTTAAATGATAGCTTAGTAAGAAGTTCACCTATGGTTGCATAAGATGTTGAAAAGGTAAACTATACACCCAATATCCCAGGTTTTTACCATTTGTGTTGTGTGGAGCGTTATAAATGTCATATTTTATTATATTTGACTTTACTCATTCATCTGATTGAATATACACAGATTAAATCTTGAATACACAATTCACACAAAACCAATAATTTTTAAAAAGTTGCACCATCAGCTGTAAAGAATCAACCTAATTTGTATGAGTTTTTGTGACAAATTCGCAAAACCCAATCAAATCGAATCGAATCGAATTTTGTTTTCGTAGTTTATGAAATTTAATCAAATCAAATCAAATTCTTTATTGCCTTTATACAAGTTTCACAAGCATGGCATCGTCAAATTAGAACAGGAACAAGAATAAAAATTCAACTTAATACTAAAAAATATTAAGAACATTTCACAAATATAATATCGACTGTAGTATATATGAGTCAAATAACCCATAAATGTCTTTATAGCCCCCACAACTACTTCTCTCTGTGGCAAGCGCTTGAACATTGATGACTAGGTGAAAGAAGCAGTTAAAGATTAGTTATCCTCACAGGCAGCATACGTCTATGATATCAGCATTTAAAAGCTCTTAAAACTTTATGACAAATGTTTAAACAAAAATGAAAAATATGTTGAATAATAAAGAAAAATGTCAGAAGTCAAATAAATTTTAAGAATATCTATTGTTATGCAATTGTTATAAGAAATTGGACCTTATTTTCCGGAACACCCTTGTATATTTTAGTGAAAAAGAAATAAGTTTTGAAAGAAAAGTATGCAATATTAATATATACACTTTTTAAAACAATATCACAATATTGTACCTCACATTTCGTTTTCTCTAACTATAACAGATTTTCAACAATTGATTATAAAAACAGTTATCCCTACAACTGAATAGGTGCTCGACAGAGAGAGGGAGAGAGTGACGCATAACAAGACAGGGAACACAAAAGATAGGCACTGCCAACTAACTCCAAGGATGAGTTGTGTTTTGTGTATATTGTACCTGTTTAAAAGATCAGGTCTGGACAGAAGCTACTCTGCGTATTCAGTAATAAAACAGCGATCAGATAGAGCGGACGCCTTGCAGGTGCATTGAGGGTGCGTTAATTTAGCTCCCAGCGTAGAGTTTAATATTCACTGTGTCTGTGTGTGCATTCAAGTGACCAGATTTTTAGGTATTTTATTTTCACAATAGTATTTATTTGCAAAAGTGTAACACTTTCTTTACGTCAGTGCTAATTATGGCTTCATGTGGTGTGTGCCTAAAGGTAATACAACTGAAATACAATAAGTTGTAATTCTGACTGAATGACACGCAAAAACACTTTTATGGGACATGTATGAAAATGAGCCCCGTGTGCTTCAAATAGACGTTGTAGCATGAGAATGGAAACTCTGAAAGGAAACACTTGAGATATTATGAGACAATACAAAATGTTTTAGGAGCAAAAGAAAACTGTAAAGAGGTTAATACGGCAAATGACATGTTAAACTGAAAAATTGAAGCAAATACTCAAGCATTAAGAGAACAAACACAAAAAATTGTTCTTTATCTAAAGAAAATACAGCAGCTGATGTAGGGAATAAAGTTTTAAAGGGAAGAGTAACATATTTAGAAGAAAAATCGAACACATGGAACAATATTCAAGAAAAAACTTTGTGGAAATCAATAACTGAATGATCAGATGATAATGTTTGGGAAACTCCCAGATCCATTGGAAAAACACTTGATATACAAATCACGGGCTGTATAGTTAATGCTTGCCATAGATTGAAGAAGAGAGAGAACGTTAGGGGCTCTTCTGGAATTATTGTTAAATTCGTCAGCAGACTGACAACCGTCTGTGAATAAATTATTGCACGTTGGATATTCAAGTGATATTTATTCCACTATTTATCAACGAGTCGCTGACATCCGAATAGCGGAATCAAGCACAGGTGGTTAAAAAGACAAAAATATTTAAAGTGATTGGATTCGAAGAATAATTAGTACAAATATATTTATATTATACACCAAAACATTAGTATGAGAGCGAATTTTCATTCACCTTTGTTGAGCTGGCAGCAGGACATGAATTGTCATAAAAATATTAGTCCTGACTGAGATATAGATTAAAAATTCGGACTGTCATTTGTATTTGATTCCCAATTACACACAGTACTTAAAAACAAACAATAATTATGTTTCTAGTGGCTTGACCTTATACATGCATTACAGCATCCATACCTTAAAATTAACACCTGTAGTACAGGGTGACCACCGGGAACCGGACGTTTTTTAAATAAACATAAACCACTTATTTTTTAACATAAAACTTATTTTATTACATAGAAATGTTTGTACTTACATGCCATTTAAGAACAATGTTACTTATGGAATATAACGTCAAATAGATGGTGTCCATTTTCTTGAATGCAGGTTTCTAACCTTTTAAGAAAATCCGCATGTACACGTTCGAGAAGCTCTTGATCAATTGCTGCCACTTCGGTCTTGATTGCATCCTTTAGTTCTGCCAAGGTGCGAGGTTTGTTGTTGCAAGACTCGTGATTTGAGGTACCCCCACAAAAAAAAGTCACAAGTCGTCAAGTCTGGTGACCTTGGGGGCCACTGGATGTCGCCGAAACAGGAAATGAGCCTTCCTGGAAACATTCAACGGACCACAGCCATTGACAAGCGAGCAGTATGCGGTGTGGCACCATCTTGTTGAAAATAAATGTGTTCATTTCTGTCTAGACCTCGTCTTCTCAGTTGTGGGCGTAAGAAAGCGTTCAGCATGTGAGTGTAACGTTCGGAGTTGACTGTTATTGAGGCTCCATTTTCACCTTCAAAAAAATATGGACCAATAATTCCAAAAGTGGCAACTGCACACCACACAGTTACACGTTCTGAATGGAGAGGTTTTTGGTGAATTATGCGAGGATTCTCGGTTGCCCAGTAACGTAGATTTTGCTTGTTAACTTCTCCATTTAAATTAAAATGTGCCTCATCATTCATAATGATTATTGTGCTGTCATTATCTTCGAGCAACACTTGCATGTGAACGGCGAAGTCCTCTCGCTGAGTGTAATCTCTTTCCTTTAGCTTCTGAACAACACACATTTTATGGGGATGAAATTTTAAATCACTTTGCAAAATTTTCCGCACTGATTCACGCTTTAACCTTAGTTCACTTGCATGTCTTCTTGCTGAACGACTTGGGCTCCGAATGAGGGCTAGTCTCACCCTCTCGACGTTTTCCGGCGTCCTTACGGTCTTCCTTGGGCCAGGAGATTTTTTCTTTAAAATAACTCCTGTCGTTCTCCGATTTTGAACCCACCTGAGAATAGTATTGCGGGTAGGAACCGTACCATGGCGTCCAAGGTTGAAATGAGTGCGAAAAAGCTGTTGTAACAGACTCGCCATTATGCACATACGCGTCGTATGCAAACATGCGATGCTCCACTGTCCACTGCTCCATGGCTACTGAAATGGCATTGTATAGCGAGGTCATTCACCACACTCTCCCCCCTCTCCCATCTTGGCTGAGCGTGTACTAGCAATTCCAAAAACGTCCGGTTCCCGGCAGTCACCCTGTATTTGTTACATCAGATGTGTTGCAAATTTCCTGTAATTTTTAATACAACGAGTGCAACTAAACTTTTTGTTCAAGTCAGGTATTGTACTCTTATTTTTTTATCTGACTGTACTTTAAGCTAAATATTGATAGAACCAAATTTATTTGCCACCGTGAAATACAGTTTTATGATTTGATTTTAGACACACCAAGACATAAGCTATTGGCTCGTTCTGCCTCGAGGCAGTCTACTATTCCCAGCAGTAGACTACGTACGGCAGACTATCACTGCCAAAACTTTAGATTACCCAGAGGAAGGAGTCAGAGCTAGAGGTATTGTGCTGGACTGTTCTTTGATCACCCGCTGTGACTTCAGTGCTGTGCAGGTAAAACATTCTATTATTAGGGTCTCAATAACATTGCTTCTAGAATTACACAAAATAATGTCTCTTTTCAATCCATCCTAAAATAGTTGAGATACATTTCAGGGTAAACTGTTTCACACAGGGAATTTAAATGGTCAAGATGCCTAGCCTACTTGGATGTTGTTTTTGTACCAGTGTGGTTTTGTTTCTGGATAAAGTAATAGACAATGAAAATATTTCCCTCTATAGATTGGACTAAATGGCTGTTGACGAACTCCACACCAGGTGATATATATGTCTATACCAAAAAAGATGTGTGGGAATGTAATATAGGCTGTTACTGTGAAAAATAAAAATTCCTTATGAACTAAATTACGAATTGTTAACACATTCTTTAAAAGAAGAACACTACTATTACATAGGATGTTCTTTTTTTGACCCAACCGATGTTTATGAAACTACCAGTATAAACGTGAGCTAGTGTTGCTTTTTTGATTGCTGATTTAAAATTAAGATTTATATTCAAGGAACAAGTTACCTTTTACTATTTTTAATAATGATTTGCTTTTAATTTGATATAAGACATTTGTTGTGCTGTGTGCAGGGTGTGCAAGCTCTGTGGGAGGATGTGAGGAATCAAGGACTACTTCTCATCCTCCTCAATGCAGATACTGAAGTGGCCAAGTCAATTGTTACAACTTGCAATGGAATCAGGATGGCCTCCTCGCAGCACCAACTCCATGACATTTTCCTTCACCTGGGTACTTTCATTAATTATCTACACTAAAAATTTACCAATCTGGTTTTTGGCTTCAACATATTTCCTCAGTCTTGTAAACTTCTATTATTTCCTTTTATTGCTTTAATCAGAAAAAATTATTTTACCTAAAAAATTATCCTTAAATCAATAGTTTTCATAAGTGTCACAATTTTCATATTAAACATGGTATTTTGCCATTTTTACATTATAGAAGAGTTCAGGGTGGTCTAGGTTGAGATATTGTTAGGGTTCACATGGTTTCAATTGTATATATACAAAATCAAAATTGAATCAGTTTTAAATGTTTCATTTATTTTTTGTTGTTATATTATCTATTTATTGTTATTTATTTACTATTTAATTTATGTTGTATACAATGTGTTAGGTATATATAAATTGAAATGCTGCTAAAACCATATTTATTATGGTTATTAAATTATTACACTTGTTTTATGGGATATTAAAGGTGTGATAAGAGTATGCCATTTTAAATAATAGAAAAAGTTACATTTTTGATTGCATTGTCATAAATACTTCAAGACTATAAAGATTTCTTAATTCTTGATTAAACAGACTGTGAATGGTATACATTTAATCACATCAAAGCTAAAGCCTCCCTAAAATACCTTTGCTTTTAGATCCAAACAATTGTTTTAGATTCAAAGCATTATGTTTTGTGTTTTAAAATCTTAAATATTAGAACAAATTTGTTATTATGGAAAGCTCCCTGGAGTATATATTTTATAAAGTAGATTTTGATACTTAATTTCATAAAAATTAAACTATTTCTATGGTTTGTATCACTGTTTCATTTCTATGATTTCACTTCAAACATCATCTCCCTCCTCATTAACATTCAGAATATTTAAAATGTTAAAACACTCATTGAAGAGTTTCAGGATCCAGGTAGATTTCAAAATTTTATGCTTTGATTTGAAATCTTTCCATGGATTACCTAGACACTTAAATAAATGGGGAGGTCCCATACAAAAAGAAACATACCTGTCAGATCCCAATTTCGGTTAATCATGAAAAAGGTTTCCTCAATTAAATTCAATTGATATTTATCTTGTGTAAATAGTCGAGCATTACAAAAAAAAACGTAAAATCCTGTATTTAGTTCAGATAGATATATGTATTTAAGAGAGTTGTCTTATTTTAAATATGACCAAATATTTCTGAACGGAAACACTTGACTTGTTCCTTTGTGCAGGAGACCTCCTCAGATTTTCTGGACAGTATCATTATTAAGGACCCAATAGGGCCTACTTAAAATCAGGTTGTTGTCTGTTTTGTCTTTGCAATAACTTTTGATGGAAGGTCCTAGAGACATGAATCTTTATTCATTGATTTCTCTTTGTTAATGTGACACATTTTCTTGACTTTTTGTAACAATTGCAGTAACTTAATCATCTTTCATTACAGATCCATGATTCACCTCAGTGGGATTCGTCATGAATGTTTTCACTGTGCTGTTGAGCTGTGTTACTCATTTTAATCATTTTAGACAAAAATTTAAAAATGTATTAAAAAACTTTTCCAAGTAAATTTGTAATAATGACCTTCTTCAGTTTTTTTAATAATGTGTTAGAAATACTTTAAAATGTTATGTTTCGATTTTCTCTGTCAAAAATAAACATTCCCTTTTCAAACTGTAACTCATAGCATTTGAATTAACCGCTTCTGGAAATGATCACCAAGCTCATTATGTTTGTTTTTAATTATTGTCTATTTTCTAAAATGAGAGCTACTTATTAAAAAAAAAACACACACACACACACAAAATATAAAAGTTAAAACCTAATTTTTTAGTTGGTACAGTACCACTCTGTTTTAATTGACTAGATTTTATTTTTTATTTCTCTTTCATTTTAATTTGGAGTTGGGATTTAAAACAAACTTCACAAGGAGGCAGTACATGTGCTTGTTTATCAGGAACTCAATGTTTCTTTAACTATAAAGTATCTCTTAGATGTATTTACATCTATGCACATTTATATAATTTCAATTATGTTGTTACAGGTACAGAAAACAACAAAAGTTCCGAAGTGGATTTAAAATAAAAGTCTTTGAAATAAAACTAATGATTATTAACAAACTATAGAATAGTTCCTATTATTATATCCTACATGTTCAGTTTTTCTTCTACGTATTTGCAATTAAAGACATACAATAGAAGTTAAATTATTCGAGTTCCCATTATCTGAGCTGCCAGATCAGTTGATGTCATTTTTTATTAATAACCCCTTACAAGGCATATACAAAATTATACTGAAGATACTAGATCTGATTTTGATGTGTGGGAGTGTGGAACACAGATGGCAACACATCATGCTGTTTACATGGCTCTTCTGAACGTTGTTAATTCGATCAATAACGGTCCAGGGTTAGAATGCGCCAATTGGTTGCAGCTGCATAGTAAGTCATGTCATTTATTGATAAAATTAAACATTTTTACTGTCTAGTATTGAGGTTTTCTATAAATTAGTGTACAATCTGCGTTACTCTGTAACACAGTAGTCCAGGTCCTGTTTAGCTTGTTTACACTGGACATTTACAATATTATAGAATATTTCACATACTGTATTGGCAGCTCACACTGTAGGTGCATTGAATTGCCAAATAAATTAATCTTCTCCCATAATATTATTTCAAAAAATAACATGGAAAGTAATTGTATAGAATTAATTGTGCAATGAAGTAAATATTAAAACTGAAAGTAATTGTATGGTTAAGGATTACAATTACTGGTTATCCAGTGTACAGTTCATAAGGCCAAGTCAAATATTACAAACAAAAGTACAAAGAGAAGGTTACCTAAGAACATGCTTTTACTGAAGTATGTACATACCCCCTGCTTTAGATGTAGACCATGCAAACATGTGTTTTTTAAATATTTTAGGCCTCCATTGGGAAAAGATATGGTATAAGGTGATTAGTTTTATTTTGTGAAGTAACTACATAGGTCATGCAAAGGAATTTTCAACATTTCTTTTAGGTATACTGCATGAAGTGGATAGCCATGTAGTAATATTGGTAGTTTTGTGCAGGTATAAAAGTAGGATGGCACTGAGTTCTTTATGGAGATCAGACAATCCTTTAAACTACATCTTCTTCATTCCAGGATGTCCTGAGAGCCATCTTTGCTCATTCTGATTTCTCTACCCATCTCTCTAAGACATATGAAACAAGATCAGAGAGGGGAGAGAGTAAAGATCAAAAGAGAGCCATGTGGGAGTTTATATCAATCAGAAATCAAATTGAGAAACACAAACACACATATAAGTACAAATACTTCGGAATTTTTGATACTCAACCAGTAAGACCATCCAAATGTCTGTGCACTGGGTTGCAGACTCAATGTCGACCCAAAGTAGACAGACAACTGGTATGCTGTATATTGGTTGAGAAATATTGCAGTGCAATCAACAATTTCTGAATGTGTACGTTTATCTGTCTATATTGTGTTTCTTTCAAATCAGTGGACCCTAGAATGAAGTTTTCAAGATAAGCCTGTTGATTTACCTTGAATAACTCTTTTAAAACAACTATTATCATAAAGTTATCTTAAACTTCAAAGTGGCACATGCTACTTCAAAATTGATTTTAGTAATTGAACAGTAGGTTTTATATATATATATATATATATATATATATATATATATATATATATATATATATATATATTTCTAAAATCAACACATAAGTTTAAATCAAAACTATTAATTCAATTTGTTTCTTTAAACTTTTAAGTTGGGCATAACTAAATAAGTTTCAACATTTTTACATAAAAATAAAAAATATATTTTTAAATTATATAAAATATACAGTGTGAGATACAAGTATGGATAAAGTCTTTTCATTCTTTGATGGGTACAGATGAAGGGATCGAACTTGGGACACCTTTCTACAAAACAGAAGAGAACTTTTTAGTCACTATTACAACTTTGCCCATTTCCCCAAAATGCGATTTGGGGGGGATTCAAAATTTGTAAATGTAAAGACCCATTAAGTGACACCTCATTTGAAAGGTCTTGATAAGAGAAGAGGAACAGTGGAAACAGAGCTTTCTATCTCTTAGATCAGCCCAATTATGAGCATTGTGTCTGTTAATGTTATCGTTTTTACATGAAAGTTACTTCATCTGAGAAAGCAATGTTGTTTAATCTAATTGTATTATTATCAATGTTCCAAATCATTATTTCGCAAAATTTTACTTGACAATCAAAATTGTCTTCACTTAGCTAGTGAATTTTGTACGATAACCACTGTCAAGTAAAGCTTTATAAACTGATGTTTGAGATATACCTAGTATTTGAGAAACATTTCTTGTTGAGGCATGAGGATCTTCTACAACAGACTAAAACATCAAGTGACAATGCTTTGTTTGTAACTGATTTTTGTCGTCTAGGTTAGAGTGGTTTTTAATGCTGCATGTTTCCTGGAAATTTTGGATTGTTTTTATTAACTCCTGATTTAAATTCAAAATCTTATTTATTTCCACGAATTACTGAAAAAACAGAAGTAAATATTTTATAACGAAAAAAGAAAAAAATGTATCATTTATATATCAAATGGTAATACAATAAACAATAATATTCAAGTAATACAATTCTAAATAGTTAACCCTTTTACTGCCGACGTCCGACATTTCGGACGTCGGCATTTTTGCCGAAAACGCCAACGTCCGATATGTCGGACGTCTGTTTTTGTTATTGTTACTGGCTACTGTTATGTTCAAATGCCGAAATATTCGGTATTTTGGTTGTTTAGGAGGAAAGGATAATGAAAGAAGCCATTTGAAGAACTTTGGCTTTCTATTTTCGTCGTCTTTGACTAGAATTGACGAACTACCTAGACAGCTGTCAAAACCAGATGATCGGGTTAGATTACTGAAATCTTCGTTCATTGTTGTTGTTTACAATGTTATCGAAAGTTTTTTGAAGTGTTACTTTTGTTGATCAAGGATAAAATGAGTAAAAGAGTTACATCTAACTCTCCTGTGAGTGAGGGAACAATAATTAACAGTCTAATCGATGGTGGTGTACAAGTGCAAAGACGAACTGAGTGACAATTTCCTTCAGAATTTGTCAGATTCAGATGCCGAGAACGATTCTGATATTAGTGTTAGGGCTATTGATGACAATCAAAGTGATGTGGATGACACTGATGACGATCCTGACTTTATCTTACCATCAGATAATGAGGAGTTATTAGATAGTGAGGGGGATGTGGCACAGATAAGTTTACCTTCAACTTCCACTGGTAGGCCTAGAGGAGGCCTACCAGTTTTGGGAAAATCCTCATAGTGCAGCTATGTTTCAAGGTAGCACCTTCAAATTTGGTATATGTTCTAAGCAATTGCTCTAGTTTATAATGATATCATGCTCAAAATTTTAGTATAATTTTTAAAATAAATTATCAGATGCCAAACACAATTTTTATTTTTTTATTTATTTTTTATTTACATAATTTTTAAAATTAAATAATGAGTTTGTTTCAAATTAAAATTTCTTTTTATTACTTGAAAAACAGCATTTAAATACGAGTAAATAAAGTAAAAATTAATGCAAATCTAATCAAAAATAAAAAAGATACAGCATTTTTTGTAAATGAATGCACAACAGCGATTTTCCCCCTTGGCAATTTTGACTGGTACGATAAAAAAATGGCCGGCAGTAAAAGGGTTAACATAAAATAATTTAATGCAAAATAATATTAAAAAACCTTATATCACAAGAAAATAAACCCATATATCAAAATATAGAGAGAAATTAAATGAATACCTAATGAAAACAGCATTTATGATTGAATTAATTTGCTACTTAATTTCTGTATAATTAAAAAAAGCAGCATGGGAAAAGAGCCTACATCAGCCTTATTGGCCTGTGCGTAGACCCAAGTTAAAAATTTTAGGATTAGGATTTTTATCTTGAGCAGTGTGTATATTAACTTTATGAAATTTTAATTGAAAGAAGTTCTGAAGTGGAATAACTTATGGATATTACTTAAGAATTATGATAATTAGCAACATTGGAGAGAAAATAAACAAACCAAATAAAAATAATGAGTGAACAAAAATAGCATAATTAGTGAAATGGATTTTTCTATTTTTAGTTTGGAGAGGAGAGGAGAGGGACCGATCCATCAGTCAGTTATCAGTTAGTCTATGTCTGTCTGTAGTCAACAGAGATAAGTGACTCGGCCTCCTCACTGCTGATGAGAATCAAACCTCAAGAGAGGGAGAATAAAACGGCTCAAATTTCTAAAACGATTAGAATAATTTTTATATAACATACTCGTATGTGCTAGATAAAAACTGTCTGTTTGTCGTAAATGATTTTTGTTGGTGAATAGTGTTAATTCCGACTATATTTGCATATCTTGTGTTATAAAAATGTAGGATTATATAAAAACATTGAGCCACAATGTTTGTAAATATGAATAAATAAGACTTTAATAAAAACATTTGTTAATTGGCAGAATTCCAGTTTTTGTGAAACCATAAATCAGAGGGGTGTCTTCTACACTTTGCAAAACCTGCTTTTTTAGAATATATTTCTGAACTATAACTAAACTTTTAATATGTGAAGAAAAAGCACCCTCCCTCTCCCCTCCCAAGCTAGAATGCCATAACAAAAAAGGGATTGCATATAAACATAATAAGTGATTTTAGTTTCTTAAAAACTCAAAATGCAATTTAACTACCTAAAAGCAAATATATATATTTTCTTGCCTTATTAAAAAAAAATTATGTGATCTATCCATTTCATTCGAAACCAAATACCCAAATATTTGTATGGCGACACTTTCTCGATTTTATTACAGGCACAAACATTGCTATAGTGATATTACAATTATGAATAATTAAATCGTGTAAGATGTAATCTGAATTTAATGTAAGAGAAATAGGCATAAATTTAGTTTTTAAACGTTAAGAAATAAAACATTCTGGTTCATCCATTTTTTAATTGTTATGAGATCACTTAAAGATTTATTTTGAACATCCTGCCAAGATTTACCTTTGATAACAATTATAATGTCATCAGCAAAAAGAAATAGTTTGCCATGAATCTGCAGTTTTGAAATGTTGTTGACGTGTGTAAAAAATAATATAGGACCCAGCGTACTTCCTTGAACTACACCATACTCCACAGGAAGCTCATCGCCATTCACACCGCAGACAGACACAATCTACCGTTTGTCCACAAAGTAACTCCTAGACCATGCAAGAGCATTATCCGTATAGCTGATAATTTATGAATATATTTATTTCTATCTATACTATCAAACGCTTTCTTTAGGTCAAACAAAATTAAAAAGGTTCTCATACCATCTGATAAAGTGTGATAAATTTCTTTGTTTACATAAATAAAGAATGTCTGAAATGTTTTTATCAGTCCTAAACATCTATGGACACTCCGCTAAAATATGGTTGTGTTGAAAGTAATTTACAAGCTGTTCTTTGACAATTCTCCCTAGCACCTTAGAAAACATGCTTAACAATGAAATGGGATAATAGTATTTTTCTCTGTAAATGTGCTAGCTTTATGAAGTGAGAATACTTTAGCTAAATTAAAACTATCAGGAAATATACCATATGCCAAGCTATAAAGTTTATAATACGTAGAAAAGGTTTGGAGAAAATATGAATATTGTCTTTGAGTGCAGAAGCTGGGACACCGTCATAACCGGGAGCAGACCGCCACGTAGTGCAGTAATATGTCTGAAAACATCCAGTTCAGTGACAGTCCGAAGTGTGAACAGTGAGTCCCGCAAGTAATGTGCATCATCGATAATCAATGCACCCCTGGTGTTAATTGAACTTGTCAAGTTATGACCAGCACTAACAAACCCTTGTTATTATTTTTACCTGCCAATTCATTAATTACAGCCCAAAACAATTTAGGATTATTTTGGTATTCATTTAATTTAGACCTGTAGTAAATACGCTTAGAAGTTTTGATAGAATTGGTAATAAATTGCCTTAAAGTACGATCATTATTTTTAAGAATTACATTAAAAGGCTGTTTTTTTGCTAAATTTATCTCTATTACGAATTAATTTAATTAGACCATTTGTAATCCAAGGCTCTTGAATCAAGATGACTTTTTAATTGTTTTCCTAGAATTATCAATTGCTTCACCTAGCATTTTACAAAAGTCTTATGCAGAATCGTTTACATTTTCGTTCTGAAAAATCGCATTCCAGTCAATATGAGCAAGATTATGGGACAGGAGTGCAGAGTCTATAATTTGTGAAGCTGTATTTGTCATTATCGATGGTGTTGTAACGGGAAAAGGAATGATAAGACCAGTGCTATAGTGATCAGTTATCTCAGTCTGTAACACAGATGTCTGTAAGTTGTTCATGTTGTTATATCACATAAAAAAATTATCCAGGCATGACTTTTTTAGTTTGTTGTACCCTTGTTGGTTTATCTATAGAATGAATGAGACCAGCACCTACTATACAGTTCAAGTATCTGTTAGTATAAGGGGAGCTTGTTTCAAGCAAGTCAAAGTTGAAATCTCTACCTAAGATAATTATTATTTTGTCCTTATTCAAACTGTCAAGATAATGTTCTAAAGAATTAAAAAAATGTTGAACGCCGCAGTCATGGTAGAGAGCCATGAGACAAAAAGTTTGATAACAAAAATTAAAGTAGAGTTTTATGCCATAAGTGTGACCCATACAAATCTGTGATGCAGTAACTGACAACTGGTCATTGTAGTAAACAACAACACCATCAGCCTTGTTCGCTGCTTATCAGTAAGTACAAAGTCAAACCCGTCAATGGTCCACCCCTCTACCCCCCCCCCCCCAACCAACACTCTGTCAATATTATTATATCTAGCGAAGGAAAATCATTTAAATCAATCAAAAGTTCATCAGATTTTTCAAATGCTTCTAATATTGTAATGGAATATTTTAAGTTTTATCAACAGAATTATTACTTCGGAAAAAATCTTTGTATTCAAACTATGATTTTAATTCTAAACAACCTTTGTGGAAAAACAAAGAGTTGTCATCATTCTCAACTATTTATATATTTGATATAAAAAAAGTATATTTTTTAACTACGTATACATACCCTGACATACACAGGAATTTAAGTAACACTTAAACATTATAATTATAATGTATTATGTATTTTTACTTCAGTATGATGCATTAATACAGATCCATATTATTACAATACAATTACATTTAAAACAGGCAGTTAAGAATATTAGCAAGTTATATTTAGTATTTCAAATTTTAAACATTATAGTCTTACAACAGACAAAATTAGAAGATTGTGAGTTCTGAACATTGAGTTTTATACATAAAAATAGTTTCTGGTCAAATAATAAAGATATTCAATAGATGAAATATCAAACCAGCTTTAATGTATATATATATATATATATATATATATATATAAATATATATGTATAGTTGACTTTCCTTCAACGTATACATGTTGATATAGTGATATAGGCTGAGTGGGTGTGCTAGTAAGTTTTTATCCCTTGTATGTCTATTTATTATTTTTTCCATAGTTTTCACCATAAAAGAGATTAGTTAAGCTAATTGCCCTAAACGAATTAGGTGCAGACCTTTTTTCCGCACAAACACAAGTGCCGTCCTCCAGTTCATTGGAATAAATCCAAAGGCATAGCTGCTTCTGAACAGGGTTATAAAGTTATTTAAGAGAATATCCCACCCCTCTTGTAGAAAGGCCAGAGAGACACCATCTGTTCCTGGTGATTTGAAGGGCTTGAAGGATGCTATTGCCCATTTAATCCTTTCTGCTGTAAATACTCTTTTTTATTGTTGTCTGGATTTGCAACCTCATGACCGGATCTCTCCCCCGCCAGAGAATAGAAATTCTTATCTCATGTCGAGAGTCCACCCGGAAAGTGCATCTCCATTAACAATTCCAATGTCTCCCTCTTGCTCACCGTTAGGCTGCCATTAGTCTTTAGCAAAGACCCTAGAGGGTTAGGGTGGTCAGTTTGGAGAGTTTTTTTAAGCTTGGCAGCCTCTGATAAACTGTTAATGTTTCATCAGAAGTTTCTCCGGTTTTTTTTTTGTCCAATTTCTTTCTTATATTCATTTAAGGCATTATGATATAGGAACCATTCATCCGCTATTCTTGCCCATTTAAAGAGTTTTATAGTTTTGTTATTAAGTGTTTCTACTAATTGGGCAGACCTTTCCAGTTCAAACTCGTTTTTCTGATAGGGTTCTATTTCCACCAACTCTTCTGCTAGGGACACTAATCTCATCCAGTTAGTGCTCACCATAGATTTAGGGCTACTATATATCATGTTCATGTCTAATCCCACCTTTAGGTTGAACCTAATGAAACAATGGTCCGAAAGTAAGGCTTCCTGTGAAATATACCACCTATGTTGACACCTTTTAGACCTTTAGAGAAGGTGATGTCCAACAACTCTTGCCTTACATTTGTAATAAACACGGGTTCAGATCCCTTATTTTCTAGTATGAAATAATTACAAAAGAAAAATTGGAGTAGCTCCTCACCTCTAGAGTTGAGTTATACTGGTGCTGCCCCAGAACCCCAGAGGGTAGCTGAGGATGAGGGCCACATCTATTTCTCTGCAATACTGCAGCAGCCTTTCTATTTCCATGGCCTCCATCGAAGAGAGAGACAGATTCGACATGCCTCAGGGCAGTTGTCGATGCTGCAGATTGCACCCATTGATGTTTTTGAACTATTCAATAATTTATGAAGGATTGGCGAGTGCTGCTCCTGTACAGCACAGACATTTTCTAGCATCTTGTTGAGACAGTCTGTAACAAATGCTATCTCTTCATTTTTGTATATTTCAAGCTGCTAAAAACATAACTACTATCAAGAACAAACTTGATTTGCTATTTCAAATGCTTAAAACAGAATTCAAATAGAGATTTGTGAGTAGACCAAGTTTTTTTAATTATGCACTATTATTGACACTCATATTCTCATTGTATTCAGATATATTTTTCCATATTTACAATGTGTTTTGTAAATCTGTGCATGAAAAAACATAAAAATTGCTCATTTCAGCGTTTAATCTTGTGTTTAATTATTCTAAAATCAACTTTAAATGACTTGCATTTAAGCAGGTGGCTAAATCACTTCTTAGGATTATTAATGGTCTGTGGCGGTCAGGAAACAATCTGGAGCAGTCTATTTGGCCCCCTTCCTTTGTATGGTAGTGGTTTACAGGAGCCTAGTCACCACCATTGACAAAAATCAAGATAGCAATAACTGAGAATAAACAAAGAATTACTGTATCAAGTAATATTTCTTTTGAATCTACCCATCATATTATTTGCTGAGGCCAAGTTTAACTGAGCTAATCCAATGTTGTTATGCTGAGTTGTTTTTCTGAAATGAAGTTGTGGCAGTGAAAGCATTGGCAAGAGTTGTAGAAGCTGGGCTAGTCAGAGAAGTAGAAGGAATAGGACAAAGATTGTTGTCTCTTCCCATTAAAAATATTATTATATAATGGAGATAAGATGGTAAAAATCTTGTTTAAAAACGGAAAACAAAGAACATTTTCTTTTCTAAACGAGAAGCTTGCTTAGTAGTCAAACTCCAAACAACCTATACATGGGTTATTGTTATCAAACTCCAACAACAGTTATAACATGTAATTGCAAGACTTTGCCAATTGAATTATTTCTATGTTACTTTGGATATCGTTAAAACATACGATAAGTTAGATACTTTTATTAATGAACAAAATGCATATCAAAAGTTTACCAGCCAAATTTATTATGGTTCAACACTACTGACGTTCACATCAGTTGTTCGTTTAGAATGATGTCCAATGTTGTACGATTATCAGAGTAAGAACAATAAATCGACACTACAGTTAATGCTCTGGAATATATCAAACAAAAATCATTTATATCACCTTAAATGCCTAAAATTTAAATAACTGTCCATGTCTACTTTGACGAATATTCTTTTCATGCCAGCTGTAGGGTTTAGGAAATGATCAATGACAGGTTAGTGTATAAGATCATAAGTAATCCCAACCTACTACACTTTATTGTATTTTAACCTTAATACTACATATCTGGAGCATTGGTATAAAGAAATTTAAACCAATATGTCTTGACTGAATTAGTAAGGTAGAAGTAGCAATCCATATATATTATATCTAATATTTAAAAGTTAATACTGTTTATAACATACCTAAACCTAGGAGATTATCAGGAAAATTAGCTTCATTTGGCAATGCCATGGATAATAGTAATGAATAGAAAGGGAATATTATTTGAATTTTAATGCAATAATTACATTAACATAACCTACAAAAACCATATTGGTATTGACACTGTTCTCTCCAAGAACTGTCAAAAGACCGACACAGCCTTCTTAATCCCAAAGTTAGCTTTGCCTCGTATGTTCAAACTACGCTATGTATTTTCCACCTTCACAGCAGAACTGTATGCAATATTCAATTTGTTAATAATTTAGAATACATATCTATTGTGGTGTGATTCTCAGTTAGGAACGTTAAAAATCGAAAATATGCAATATAGCAAACATCCAACTGACCTAAGTTTTAAGTATGTTTGGAACTTATACATTCTGACAAAGATATTGTTTTCTAGTAGACCCGGTTCATTTTCGTTTTTCCTCGTATTGAAGGTAACAAGAAAAAGTTTACCTAAAGTTATATTGGGAGAAACGCTGGAAGCCATAGCAATTAAACAGTTCGGGGCAATTCCCAGTTCTCTGTTGTGATTTTTCATAGGCAGAAGAGAACCATTTGCTTTACCAGCGCTTGTAACGTTGGCGGATGAGAATACAAGTTCGAGTATAACCCCACGATAATATATTGTACTACTGAGATGAGTTAGATAGAAGTTGAAGTATAATCTCACTTATGACATGATAAGCAACATTACCAATAGTATCACCAGATTAGTCTGTGTTATGTAAATTAAAGTTCTGCAAAAGCAAAATAGGATTCATAGTTACGTTAGCCATTAAATATTCGTCCTGAACTTCACAGAAATCCAACTATTGGCTTACAGGCTTGTTTTAAGGCAAATAAACACCACATAAAATGTGTAGAAATTGATTGTTTCACTGAAGTTACATATTATAAACTCCCTATTATGTGATAGTGTAATCATGTTGTGCTGCAAGGAGAGTTTATTATTTATTTTATAACTTCGATCACACCACCACCACTCCATTTTGAAGATGATAGCTCAAAATGATCACAGCAATATACCTTGTAATTATCAAATCCAAGTTCCGCATCATAAATGGTCCGCCATCAAGTTAGTGTCCATCAGAACAACTGAATCAAAATTATGTAGAGAGAGGGAGTTTCTGATTACGTGCGGCTTCCTTTTGGAACCCCTCTGTACAGCTCGTTTTTTAGATTGGACCTGACAATGGAGAGAACACTATTTACATACTTTATATACAAGCCCTTTTCGCCGTTCTTAGCACGCTCTTCTAGCTCGCTTCTGACCTGAGATAGGTATTTTCTTTCTTTAGGGGCCCTGTATCGTGAGATGGAGATATTTTACAATGTAGTATCCATTTCGACAACCGACTATTTAGAAAACCTATTCGCAAATAACCTACGGATAGGTTATTATCAGATTTGGGTCGTACTCCTGTTTTTCTTACACTTATACTTGGTTTTTATTAAGATTATAAATTATAATATTCGTTGTACGCTTTGGACGGCCAGTTATCTTACCAATTATAATCTTAGGTATACTGTTTGTTGAGGTTTTATTATTTGAAAAGCGCTTATCCAATATATTGAAAAGACCGTTGGTTTTCTAACGCATTTATTTTATCTTCAGTTTCAAAACACACGGTAAGGTATAACGATAAGATATTCCAATCTTTTTATCTTTTATTTGATCGGTATATATGTTCCCTCAATTTTATTATTTTGACAAGCAACTCATCAAGCTTTGACAACACAGACGTAATCTAGAGAGAAACCAATGGAATTGACTGTAAGTTAGGAGCATGGCATTCAGTTCTTCTACGATTATATTTGTGATTGTAATTCCACTAATACGTTAATATTTTGCCTTCGCAATTTTAACACACTCTGTGAAACCGGTATTGGCTAACAATATCCCTTGATTGTAGATCCTACTGAACGATCTAGGCTCCATCACACTGGACACCCTACTCTTTATCCAGAACCAAATTTACACAAATTTTAGAATTAGCAGACATGATGGCAAATTAATTGTTGAGATGTCATTTATAATAATCAGTTTATATTAATCAATGGCGATTATAAAGATCTAGCGTACGTAAATTAATAATTGAATTGAAATAAACGGAACATATAATGTTTAATCACTGTACGTTTAATTAGTAGTCACAATACGAAATAGACACATAATAGATAGATAGATAGATAGATATCTTTATTGATCTTTGAACATTTACATGCAATGGATCTCGTCACAATATGATGCAATTACAACTTGCAAGTTAAAACAGATCAAGAATTACATTCAAATAAATATACATTACATATAAACAATGGTAATCAATCGTGCAGTAAATTCATAGTTAAATCACGGGCATAATACCATTGAATCAAAGCGATAGCTAAAAGCAATAGTTAATAAGTTAAAAAGTGGTTTTTAATAATATTAAGTTAAAAAGTTAAGTAGACTAATAGCAATGTAAAAAACAAACAAAACGTGCAACCCAGTGCAAGAAATTAATTTAACTTAACATGTGAACGTAACATGGAAAAATGATACTTTTAAAATTGTAACATAGGCAAAAGGATAATCAAAATAAGCTACAGTTTAGGTAAAAATTAAAATACCCATGTAACTTATATCTACTCAAACATTAACATGCTAATGTCAGAACTGTAAAATTCATCAAGTTTGTAAAAAGGTTTTTCAATAAGCCAGTCATGCATGACTTTCTTAAATCGTTTTACACTGACATTCTGAGCACTTAAATGTAATTTATTAAAAAGCGATATACCAACAAACTCATAGGAAAACAAGACCTTACTCAATCTTGTGTATGGTCTATTAATTAAATCTCTATTTCTAGTAATATAATTATGTACATGCTTGTTAAGCGTGAAGCTGCTAAAATGTTTCTTAACATGCAACAAAGCAAAAAGTATGTAAAGATTTACCACTGTTAATATTTTTAATTTTACAAATATAGGTCTGCAGTGAGCTCTGGGATCACTCCCATTTCTCATGGCCCTCTTCTGCGTGATCAAAACACTGTTTATGCCACTGGAGTTGCCCCAAAAAAGCAAACCATAAGCTATCGTGCTATGAAAAGATGCAAAATAAACCATTCTTAAGCTATCATTTGGTATGCATAGTTTAAGGTGTCTTAGAAGGTAAATCACTCTATGCAACTTTTTACACACATAGTCAACATGAGGATTCCAGGATAGCTTTGGATCAAGTATAATTCCCAAAAGCTTCACCGTTTGGCTACTGTCATTATTTCTATGGTTACTAAAAGAAAAATAATTTTTTTTTGTTTTCTCAACATTCATCAGAAACATGTTGGCTCTGTACCAGTTATTCGCTTGTATAAGTAAACTATCAGTCTCTGTCTGCAAGGAAGCGATTGATAAGCGTGATGTGGCAAAAGTTGCATCATCAGCAAACATTACAGATTTCGAGCTTACACAAGAAACCAAGTCGTTTACCATAACTATGAATAGAAAAGGACCCAGCACCGACCCCTGTGGTACCCCATACTTAACCTCAGAATATTCAGAAAACTTTCCATTGGTAATTTATCAATGGTAAATTATAAAACTGATCATCTTTAATTTTAATGAAAAGAACCAATATAGTAAGAAATATGATTTTTACATGTAGAGTATAAAAGTCGCATACTTTACGGTTTAAACTGTGAACTTACGCTAACTTCACGTATGCCAATTAATTCTACTCGATATGAATGAATTGCGTGCCGGAGATCAGCTGTGAGAGGTGTGAAAATTTGATTAGGAATACTCTTCAAATTCAGAGTTGTAAACTTAAATGAAATGAGTTCGTGTTAAGTGTACTTAAGGACAGTGCACGGGTAGCAGAAATTGCTTCCATAAGTCACTAGTATTTAGTTATTTATGTAATATTCAGAGTTTTTATATTTTGTGAAACTAGTGTAGAGTAGGAATTGTGTAAAATTATTATTGGTTATAAACTAAACTGTAACGCGAATGTTTAGATGAATTTATTTCAAAGGATCAATACACTTGAAATAAAATAAACTTGTTATTTTTATCTTAACTCGTGAATGAAAGTGTAGTTATAATTATGGATAGACCACAGTTAGGATTGCCTGGTACGTAAATTTTTACTACATCTTAGCTTATTAGTAAGTGATGCTTTTGTAGTCTACTTAGATAATATTAATGCTAACTTCTACATGCGATGTGAATTGCATGCTGAGACATTTGATTATGGATAAATAATTTTCAAATTCAGTCGTTACTTAAACAAGACTTGATGTTTAGCTATTGACAAGTGTAAGGTAATCATTAGGTTGTTCTTATTGTTTACAAACTGTAACAAGGATTTTCATATGAAATTGTGTGAACCGATTGATATAGTTTATATAGCCTAACATACCAGCCATATCTTAACTTTAAATCGATTTAAAGTATAGGCCTAAGTAGTTAAGATGGATCCCAGTTAAGCCTGGTATGTGAATTGCACATTTATAGTTTAGATAAATACAAAATTAACAGGCAGAGTGGCAAAATACGTGTTTCAAATTATTAACCCATTGCTAGCGTTCTACTTATTGAAACAACGTAATTGTGAACTTAATGGGCGGAGTAACAAAATACAAGTTTCACATTATTAACCTATTCATATCGACTTCATGACCAAAAAATATAAGGTTTCAATGGATGTGAATGACAAATAAAGAAGTTATAGAGCACTAAAAGTGGAATTATTTTTCTCATGCGGAATAATATTTCATTGTTCTACGGACGTAACGTAGTCTTGTTATGATCGTAAGTCAACCTCCTGATGGTTGCTGCTGACGTCAGCCATTACGCGATCTTTGGATATATAAAATAACAATGCTGAAATCAGGGAAATTTGACCCAAATAAAAGAAGTTTTTCTTAATGTGGATCAAAATAATTTTAAAATAGTAAATACAAACTGATTGAAAATTTGAAAAAACCCATAAGTTAAATAGTGTAAAAAACAAACATAAGTTTGATAAATAAGGAAAACTAAAGTAACCATAACTTAGTATTTACGTTCTACGTACTTACATACCTCTTGGTAACTTTTAATGACATAAACATAGCATTTCTTGATTTAAAAATAACACATGATTACATACATACTCTGAAGAAACAAGATGTCCAGTTAAAAGGGTATAAATTAATTTCTTAACATTTAACTTTTTAATATTTGGTCACGTAATCCGTTGTAAAAGATGATGTACATAATATCCTAAACTAAATGACAATATTAGAGTTTGCCGCAGTGGTTTAGTAATGGACACCATGGTTATCCACAAGACAGTGAAGACACTATTACATGGAACGGTTGTTTTTGATGTACTAAGCTACACATAACGTAGCTATGATAGGAAGGGTTTATTCTTTTGAATTTAGTTTAATTTATCCAAGAGATCCAAACAATGTTTATATTCACCCTATTGAACCTAGAATTGTTTTGCTCCGAAGAATGATTGCAATAGCTTAATATCACCAACCTCATTATTGGTGTGGATAAAAATATTTGAAAATCATGCAAACAAATTTAACCGTAACTTAACCGATGATAAAAAGTCTTATCGCTAGGTTATAATCAGGTTATTACCAACAAATAAGTGGTAATAGATCTGTACTCACAAGTATAGGCAAACATTTGGAATCAGGATATAAAATTTGTTTGGTTAGCTTATAATTTCTATTCATTAGTACTAACTGGATCTGAATAAAATTCATAATAAAGACTTAAGACATAATTATTGAATTTAGAATAAAAATTTTGTAAATAAGCGTCGACCCATCTCTATTTAAAGTATAATTTTGTCTGTGTGCTGCTAATTTCAAACACTCATCTCATGTATATTCTTAAAGGATATTGTATTATCTTTTAGCTTTGAACTAATTTTGTCTTGCCACAATGCGCATAGTTAGTAACTATCAGAAAAATATCAAGACTTTAGAGGGTCTGGTTACGAACCCTAATGTGTGAGAGCAAAAAAATAACACAAACTCACATAACTAGTATGCCCTACGTAACAACACTCTCAATGCTCAATTTTGGTTTTCTTTGTGTTTCCGACTTTTAGTTTGATGTTTTTAATCGGACCTTGGGTCTGAGTTAAGAGATAACATAGGTTCAAATCACGCATGTACTGGCTTTCCCTTCTATTCTGTGTGACCCTTGCACAGGAGAGAAGCTTATGAGGTTGAAAGGATACTGGGATTTCGGATATTTATAATGAGGACACAGTTAAAGGTACATACAAAACAGTTATTTAAACTTTAAATTACTACACCATTTGTTGAGGAATATATAATTTTTTCAAGTAAACAATTTATACGTGGTATAAATAAGAAGAAAATAAAAATGTAGTATAATCTCCAGTTAGAATTCTGTATTGTTTCATAGAATACTTATTCCGTACACAATCATTCACAGTATAAAACTACTGATAAAATTTTTAAATTAGTATACTTTACTCATATTTGGAAACTGAGTAGAGAAACTGGAAATACTCATCAACGGAGAACTCTTAAACTATCCTTTAAAATTATGTAGGCTTTAATATTTTTATATAAGCTGTGTAGGCCATCACTATTCTATGTTGACTATAACCACAGATTTGTTTTTAGAGTGGCCAATACACAATGAACAAATAGTTCAGGGTGACAAAACATCACATTCACATCAGCTGATTCATAATACTCCACATCTCTCTTCACAATTTCTTGACTCGTCCTGATGTTCATTCTCAAAAATATCACAAAGCAAATACTAATCATAGGTGTGAAGTAGCTAACCATTTAAATGAAGAGGTATTGATTTATTAAACGCCTTTGAGATATGTTTATTCACAATTTTTGAAAAATCTTTTGAACATTAAGTAATTTTTGTTGTATATTTTTTGTTTTATTTTATGATCAGAGTGTGTTTATTTTCAGACTATTTGGAGACTATAACAGTGTTTTAACATAAGTACTTTTTATTAAATACTTTTTGACTTCCACCACAATTCAGATAAACTGAATATCATGGAGTAGATCTTATTTCAACTGTTAAATAGTTTTCCACAGATAACAGTGAGATAATTAACCTACAAGTGGCCAGGCTCAGGGATGATGGATACGGTTTTTGCTGTGCCCAGTGGTAGGTTCGACTGGAAGGTATAAACCAGCCAGAAGTGATCCCTGCTGGGTTGATGAAACATACATAGAATCCATTAAAATTATATTAAAAATTTAGGTTGTCATGTTTTTTTTTCTTTCAATATCATATTCATAATTGTCATGAGTGTTTGCAGTATTTATATATTATAACAACCCCATTGTAGATGTGGCATGTAGATATTAAATTAGTTGAAAGTTATAATAAGGTTAGTTTTGCTGATTTCTAACATTAACATTAATGAAAGTTATAGTTACGTTTGTTTAAAACATTATTTATTACAATTGTAGAAATTATGGTTGGGTGTATTTACAATATTTGTTTACTCTCTGAAGTTGGTTTTCCGAGGCCTGCATATATAATTTTTCCTAGGTATTTATGATGAGACCCTCTAGGATTTTGGGTACTAAATACATTCAAAGAAACATAATTGTAAACTTAAGACAAACCTCTCTAACCACAACTTCCTTATAATTTCATACCTTACATAAAGTACAACCAACGTTGGTAGCTAATTTTTTTGTGTTCTGAGAATCATTACATGTGGTAATAATTTGAAATTGTGTCATTAAACAATGTTTATTATTTTGTGTTTAATCATATCAGTATATATGTTTCTTTAATTTTATACTGAAAACACAATTTTCCTCATTTTACATTGTACAAACACTTAAACTAAGTGTGGTAAGTATAATATATCAGCACCATGTTTTCTAATAAGTAGATCATTCTTTGACATAAATTAGTCTATTTATGAATTATAGTATTTGGCTCCTTACTCAATCATCAGGCAGTACATTTGGATATCCAAATATAAAACTTGTAGAACTGTTAGCTTGTTGCACCCTATTGTTTGAGATATCGTACACATTTCTATGTACAATAATTGCATTTTGAATACAAACATATGTTGACAGATAAAACACAACCTTTTTATTATTTAGTCATTGTGGTAATTTTTAAGGATTTTCATACCTTTTAGGATATGCCCAACAGGATGCCAAGTGATGTTCATACTAGTTATATAGGATTACAATAATAAGTAATGTAGGCCTAAATTGAAGTTACATATAAAGTAAAAATTCTCCTTATTCTTAAAAGTACAATGTATACTGAACATTTTCAAGATTTGATAAAATACTAAGTTTACCTCAATCTACTTTTTTCTTATTTATATATTATATTATTACATTTTATTTATTACTATAACATTGATTATATTATACTGTATACATTATTTATACAGTTATTTCCAATCAAAATATTCCTCTGTGGTGAAAATTACTCTGTAAATCAAATAATGTTTTAGTTTCTTTTTTCATTTACTTAGGTGATTTTAATTTTTTATTTCTGTTGAGAGAAATTCATAAAATTTTGCATCTGCATACAACAGTTTTTTTGTACAGAATTTAAGTCTGTGTTAATCGGGTATTATTTCCACTTTTTATCTTCTATTGAACGGATGTATTGACAAATTTAATTTTGAATTCTTTCAGGAATTTACATCTTTTTAAATCAATTGCATCAAAAGACTAACCTGTTTTATAAATATAATCTAAACAATTCAACGAAACTTCTCTTATAACGAATGAATTCAATTTTTGAAGAACTGTTGTATGGTTGACACTGTCAAATGCCTTGCAAATTTCCACAAAAACTCCTACACAGGGTGCTCTAGTTCTATTAAATCAATTATGTATTGTATGAAATAGACACCTGCTGACGTTACTGATTTTCCAGTACAGAAACCGAGCTGAATGCTATCTATAAAATTATTCCTCTTTAAAAAATCATAGATTGATTGTAATGTGCCTTGCCATAAATTTTGGAGATAGTTGTTAACGATACAGGAAGACAGTTTAAAAAATTTGTTTCATTGTTTCTCTTATTTATGGGAATAAGTTTAGAAATTTTTTACTAAACTTTATCTGTTAGAATACTTATTTTTAAACAAACTAATAATATTCACTATTTCTATCCTATTAATATCCCTTAATCTAAATATTAGTATTAGAGATTTGTATAAGGACGTAATAAAATACTATTGTCTTCTACACTATTATATATACTGATTTGCTAGGTGTATGTTTTACTATGTCAACAAAATAGTTAAATAAATTAAGACACTTCTTTTGGGTTAGAGTAATCTGTACCACCCTCATTATATAATTGATTTTTTATTCTGTTACTGATTTTATTTCCCACTTCCAAATTAATTAAATCCCAGAATGTATCGTGTATATTTTTAGTTTTAAATTTTTTGTCAAAATAAGTTTTTTGAGTTATTTCGCTTGTTTTTATAATTTAAAATGTTGTCCTTCAAAATGTTTCATTGTTCAGAACAACCATTAACTCTAAATTCTTGCAACTGCAAGCAATGTACACTTTTTCTTTTTTAACTGTGCTGATATCCAGTTCTTTTTATCAATATGTTTTCTAATATAAATTGTAGTTTTCTAAAGATTTTTCATCCTACTTAATTCAAGGAGTAAACAATAATGGTTATATCAAGTCTTTATAGCATTTAGGTAGTGTAGTTAACGATCTTGTAACAGTTTTGTCACACATAATCAATTTTTGTAGTTGGGGGTGATGCAAATCTGGTCCTTAATCGTGACTCATCAGTGGAGGAGGTGATGGTTGCTGATGACTCAGAGACTAACTCTGAATCCACCTCCAGTCAGGAGAGTCCTCAGCGGTTCTCTGTCCTTAAGTTTCAGTAAGTGCTATTTAAAAAATATTTATGAAGTAAAGCAGAAAACTTAAAGAAACTTTTCAGCAAGAAGTTGATCACTAATAGTTAAAAGAGAAGTTGAATTGCTGGAGTTACATAATACTTCACCTGACCCGGTGTCACTCAACTGGCTCACTGATATGCAAATTGATATTTGTAGTTTTTCTTTTTTCCTATACCATATTCATTTTGATATGTGGTTTTGATAAGGATGTTGGCTAATAGTCATAGTAATAGTTTTATGTCTTGATGAGTTTACTCTGCTAAGTTTTGTTTTCGAAAGGCCTCATTTTGACCTAACCCAACCTACAGATGGTTAAGCTGAGCTATCTAATGTTGACGTTCATAAACACTCTCTCAGGAAGAATCTTGCAATTCATTAGATAACAATTGTGTACTTTTTAGTGTTTTTCATGAGTAATTAAAAATGTATTGCAATTGTATTTGAATTCCATTTTTTGTATGTGACGAGCGTTATGAATAAGAAAGAGGTCTTATACAAGTGTCGTTTTGGACCATGAAGTTACACCAGTTGTGTCACTTATTATTGTGACAAGTGCATATTTTTACATTTTGATATTATTATTGAATTTCAATTTTTTAAATTAACTTCATGGTACTTGGGGCCATAAAGGGCAAGTTGATGAAACATGTTTTAGATGTACTTTAAATGCAATTAAAAAGAATCTAGAACATTGGCATTAAAACACTCAGTGTTAATGATCATTTTGGACAGTATTTACAATGTATGAAGTAAAATGATACTAGATTCATAATACTTTAATACATGAAACACTCTACCTATTTTTTTTTAGTTTTTAGAAGTCAAAAAGCAAGATTGGAAATGAGTAACTGATTTGCATGTTTTGGGGGTAATCGAGAGATTATTATTAGAAGGAATGTTGTGTGGAGGGAAGGTGGAGGCACCAGTGTTCTGTATATGCCAGAGCTGATTTTTCTTCTAATCTGGCGATGGCATTCACTAAATGAACTAATACAATACCCATCTAAAACAAAGAAAAGTTTCAGAAAATAGTTTAAACTACACACAATAGTAGTATATAATTTTCCTATGTGTGTCTGTGACAGTGTCTTCAAAATTTGGAATGTTGTGAAAATAAAATGCAAGGTGAATTAGAGCCATTAGTGTAGTAGGAAAACAGAGGTATATTGGAAATGTCTCTTAATGGAAAGAAATCTAACAAATTTGCTATTTTTTTAGGGAAGAGTGGCTCTTTCTTCAGAACCAGGATGAGGCCCTGACAACACTGAGGCAACGTGCATTGAGTGGTGGCTTGCGTGGCTGTCGGCTGCGAAGTGTGTGCTGGAAGCTGCTACTGGGTATACTGACAGGTGGAAACCCACAACAGTGGGTCCAGCAGATAAAACAGATACGCAACAACTATGTAGACCTGTTCGATAAAGTCAAAATCAACCCTTGGTTGGATATGGATACAGATTTGGATAACCCTCTGTCTCAAGATGCCGAGGTAGGGCTGCTCTTCTTTAGTTTGTACAGTATACTTATCTTTACTGTAATAATGATATTAAAATTGACATGAGGTATTTTTCATGATGATTCTATTATTACAGGTCAACTTGTCATATCAATTCAGGTTTAATACTTAGATTTCTTTTACACCGCTCAACACCTTAGTTTCATTTACTTTTGAGATTTACACTCTACAGAGCATCTATTTACTATATACTTTACATTCTGGTATCAATTAAATAATTAAGGAAATAATTTGTTTTAGCTGTTAGAAAAATAAGTGAATACATTAAAATAATTAATAATTTTATACAAATTTGTAAACGGTAACTTTAATTGACAAATTGTTTTTCAACTTTGTTAACAATTTAAACCATGTGTAAGAATTCTTCTAAGTAAATCCATCCGACTCATTTGTCCTCTTTTAGCAGCCTATTTGAAATTGTACAATGTTTAACTGATTTTCTGCAGGAGATCTTTTATTAAAATTAAACAATAATGCAAGGGCTGTTTTTTTGTATGCTACAACAGATATTGCAAATATCAATGTACATAAAAAGTGTTTAGCACATGATAATATATTTTTAATATTATACTCAAATTTAAACCCCAAATTTGACCAGAAATACTGAATATTCAATATTTGGGTGTGATAGTAGTCAGTAACAATATAAAAGGCAGATATCTAATTTATGTGATGTTGACATTTGTTCCACAAATGATGAGGTCCAATATATCAGACATGTTGGTAGTAAAAAGTTAACATTGTGGCTTATTGTATATAAGGCAACTAAAAAATTACTATTTTAGACTTGTTTTCATTTCAAATTCATGTGAGTGTTAGTCATCACTTGATGTGTATATGTTATTTTAATTGTGAATCTCACACACCTGTTTATTATAATCAGTACCAAATTTCCCTTGGGAAACTATAATTAACTAAATAAGGAATAAGCTGTTGGTCGCTAGAATTACAGGGGCTATGTGGGGTCATTTAGTTACCTGAAAATTATGTAAGTGAGTGTCAAGTAAATAGCAAAGGGTCAGGATTACGAGAACAGCACAATATTTGTCTTAATTTCATCAATCTTTGACCCTTATAGTTCAATTTCTGTTCATAGTATGTTATGTTTAAGTATAAATGCACTATAGTTATGTAATGGTGTACCCCTCTGATTTTTGCTAGGCTATAATTTACTAAATATAAATAACCTCAAAAGTATATATACAGGGTGTACATAAAGTCCTGCACGGGTATAATATTTTCTGAACGATAACAGATAAATCAACAAAGATTTGGTACATCAATACTACACCTAAAAATCTACTTTTTGAAGGAACTATCAGTTTTCTGTAATATCATGGGGACGTCCCGCAAGGAGTCAGAAGGAAATCTTAAATAGGAGCATAGGTCAATATGCACATCATTTTAAAGGGTTTATCTAGCAGAGTTTAATGCCGCAAACCGCACTCAAAAAGATTGATCCAATACAAAATGGCGGCTGTTCAAAGGTTTTACTTGGTTACATTTTATTAGTAGCCATAACCCCAGTAAAGCAAAACTGCAACCAAACGAATACTGCAGCTAACTACTACATTATGCTTGTCAGTTGTACAGAAGTGAATTATGAACGTTAGTTTATCCTCAAGGGTTACAAATTTGGTCCTAATATATTGATAACGGCGAAAACCTGATAACAGTAACAATTAGAAATCTTTTTATCTTTGGGTCGCAGTTAGGACTTTCCTATTAACCAGTCTATTCATAGTAGGCTATTCTAGTTTTCTTGTTTTAGTAGTGCTGTCCATCCTTTCTATCAGTGCGCTTTAGTACAAAAGAGTTTTGTCGTATTGCTTGTAGTTCTTCAACTACACTATGTCGCTTGACGAACGTGAACGTATAACAATTCTTATGATGGTTTTTTTGGGGAAATAACAGACGATCACACGAGGAAGCATGCCAATTTATTTAATGACTACGAGGGCAGCCAATTTCTAGAACAACTGTAGGGAGAACTGTTCAAAGCTTTATGGAAACAGGAAGTGTTTCCGATCGTCATAGGTCAGGAAGGCCCGCTACTGCGACAACCGAAGACAAACTGTTTAGATGTATTGCAGTCATTTATTGAGAATCCGCAAGAGTCCCTACGCTCAGCGGCACAAACTCATGACATCTCTGTTACGTCTATTAAAAAACTGAAAGGGTCTAATTTTAAGCCTTATAAAGTTCATTTGGTGCACGAACTCAACGAAGGTGATTTTTGATCGAGGTATAGAAATTTTGTGAAACTATGATGGCCAAAATAGATCGCAACGAAATTGATCTAATCAATATTGTGTTTTCGGACGAGTGTTCATTTATGCTGAATGGAAGCGTAAACAGGCACAATTGCCGTTACTGGAGTAGCGAAAATCCTCACTGGATACGGGAGGCACATACGTAGTATCCACTAAAGGTGAATGTCTGGCTTGGTGTGATAGGTAACCAGTTGTTGGGTCCTTTCTTTATTGAAGGAAATTTTAATGCAATATCATACCAACGTTTGCTGGAAAATGAAATTACACCAGCACTTTGAAACATGTTTGGAGAACATTTCCAGAATATCTGGTTTTCAACAGGACGGAGCACCCCCACACACTACGGCATCGACGTAAGAGCCTATTTAACCACTGTTTTTTGGCACAGGTGGATCGGAAGGCGGCGGGGGACTGTAGAATGGCCAGCACGTTCACCAGATCTGTCTCCATTAGACTATTTTGTTTGGGGTTTCCTTAAGGACAACGTCTACAAAACTAAGCCTCAAAATCTAAATGAACTGAGACAAAGAATACTTCAAGAATGTCAGACGATTCCTCAATTTGATCTGCAAAATTCTGTTAATAGTTTTTATGTGCGTCTTTCCAACTGTCAAATAACCGAAGGTTGAACAATTCGAACATTTACTCTGAAAACATTTGGTAAGTAAACATATTTTTTTAAATAAAACATTTGAACAGCCGCCATTTCGTACTGGATCAATCTTTTTGAGTGCGGTTTTTGCAGCATTAAACTCTGCTAGATAAGCCCTTTAAAATCATATTGACCTATGCGGGATGGACAGCACTACTAAAAAAAGAAAACTAGAATAGCCTACTATGAATAGACTGGCTAATAGGAAAGTCCTAACTGCGACCCAAAGATAAGAGATTTCTAATTGTTACTGTTATCAGGGTTTTTCCCGTTATCAATAATATATTAGGACCAAAATTTGTAACCCTTGAGGATAACCAACGTCATAATTCACTTCTGTACAAACTGACAAGCATAATGTATTAGTTAGCTGCAGTATTCGTTTGGTTGCAGTTTTGTTTTACTGGGGTTATGGCTACTAATAAAAATGTAACCAAGTAAAACCTTTGAACAGCCGCCATTTTGTACTGAATCAATCTTTTTGAGTGCGGTTTGCGGCATTAAACTCTGCTAGATGAGCCCTTTAAAATGATGTGCATATTGACCTATGCACCTATTTAAGATTTCCTTCTGACTCCTTGCGGGACGTCCCCATGATATTACAGAAAACTGATAGTTCCTTCAAAAAGTAGATTTTTAGGTGTAGTATTGATGTACCAAATCTTGTTGATTTATCTGTTATCGTTCAGAAAATATTATACCCGTGCAGGACTTTATGTACACCCGTATATAAATAAACAACTGAAAGTATTTTTACTTATTAATATGCTGTTAAAATTACAGTCATGGAAATAAAGTTCAATTAGAACGCTTTAGACAAATATATGGTATCTTTCTTTTCAACAGTTCCCAATTCATTTTTGTAGAATTATTACTACGTGTTTCTTCTGTTTTGTAGAATACTGTAGTTTTTTTTCTGGGGTAACAAGATATGTTGCTTTCTCCAATATAGGTTCTTCCAGTTTATGAGCCATATACTGTTTTATGCTGCTGCTGTTTGTTTTTTTTAAGCCTAGTTTGCCTTCCTTGTGCTGATATTCATTATGACTGTTAGCAGTGAAGTTTTCAAAGTCTTCCTGAGTTCCTGTCCAGTATTCTTAACCTTTGTGGCCCAGAAATGTTACATACTTTTAGTATTATGTAGTCAAATTAATTGTGTTTGAAGAAAGTAAAAAACCCTACACCGAATATAAGCTTAAAAATCTACAGATGAATTGACAGGATATTCAGGAAGGATGAAGGCTGTCCTTAAAGAGATCCCATGAAACAGTAGCTAGAGGGAGAGGAATGTGTAGTGGGATAGCCATGCCACCACGAAGCGGAGACAAGGCTCTGCCGGTCAAAGGATGCAGGGAAGAGTGGTCTAGACTTAGTGATACTGAGGGAATCCCACTTCCTACTCAAACTGTCACCCTCCATAGTGAACTAGTTCTGTCAATCAAGTTATTCCCCAACAGATCTCAACATTTGAGGCCAATAAGCACCACTCTGAAATTCATTTGTGTGCTCAGTTCAAATTTGCTATATCTAGTTTAGGTTCTACTGCTAAGTATAAGCTATCCAGAATGAACCTCTTTACAAAAAAAAGGATTTACTTTTTCAGTGTTTTGTGGGAAGAAAAATACACTTTTTAGGTCACTAACTAAAGAAATTAGTATCTGTTTAGTTTGGTAAATGAAAAAAACTACCAATTATGCAAGAATTGAAAATAACATTATTAACTTCTTATATGAGGGTTACTTGATCAACTATATAAAATATTAAATATAAATAGCTTCACAATATTTGATAAAATTTTCTTTATGATGGAAGTTTTACTCTGATGATATTTTGAGAACATGTTGGGTGAGAGATAACAGTGAGAAGTTGTTGACATGACAGCTGTGATAAAGAGGTCAAGGTTCAATTGGTTCAATTTATTACAATATTTAGATGGTGCTGTTGATTAAAATAAAATGTTGGAATTATCATGTACACATAAAAATTATTTACAATTTTTAAAGTGTTAATTACTGTCAAATATTCTCAGATATTCTCTCAAATATAAGAAGAACCATTCACAAATTATTGTAATAAATGGACTATCCTGTGTTGTTCTTTTGTACTTATGTTGCTTGACTAGAAAAGTATCTAAACTAGGCACTTTTTAGGCACTCCTCATGAAAGATGAGGAGTTACATTTTTTTAAATGGTAACAATGGTAACAAACAGAAAAATTATTGCCAGACTGTACAAATATATGATTCATCCAACGCATTAATTTCCAGTGAGCTATCACTTATCTGTGAAGAATGGTCTTGAAATTATTCAGTTTGTTACTAGAACGCAGCTTGCTGCAGATCAGGGTTATGTGTTTCATTTCCATTCTTTCTGTTTATCATTATGAATGCTATATTGCAATTTTTCCACCAAACTCAAAACTCAGCTTGTTCTAAAATGTTTATAATTATAATATTCATATTGATTATAAATTTCATTACAAATCAAATGATCCTGTAAAACACTCATGAAAAATGTACGTGTAGAGAGAATCAAAAAGCTTAGAATATAATTCTCATCTTGTTACTTAGTTTTTTACAGGTTCTTAAATTAATTTCTTTTATATTTGAAATATTTTTCAGTATAAACAGTTCTACAAATTAAGGTATTTGTTTGGACAATAAGTTGGATTGGGCCTATCATGTTGATTATCTCTGTAAAAAACTATCTAGAATAGTTTATCTTCTAAGAAAGTTAAGAAATTATGTATCTATTGCAACATTGTTTATAATGCCTTTTTTCAATCGCAATTAAGATATGGTGTAACCTTATGGGGAAACAGTACTAGTGCACAAAGAGCATTCATATGGCAAAAAAAAGTGGTTAGGTCAATAAAAAAATGTATCAGACAGAGAAACTTGTGTTCCTCTATTTAGAGAGTATAAAATTATGACACTGCCAAATCTTTATATTTACTGTTGTTTAGTAAGTGTAAAAGAAGTCCTCCGCAGCTTTACAATTAGGGAACAAGTACATGGGTATGATACGAGGAGGAAGTATTTTTTAGATTTTCCTCAAGTAAGATTAGAAAAAACTAGAGGTAGCCATATATTTATGAAAATTAAACTGTTTAACAAATTACCACAAAATGCATGGATTGTACCTTTAAGCAATTTTAAGAGAGTATTAGAGAACTGGTTCAAGAATAATGTTTATTACTCAGTCTCAGATTTCTTAAGCAGCGATATTACATGTTTATGCTTTTAAAATTAATTTTCGTTGTGTGTCCCATTGACTTGTTACATTATAAACCGTAATTGTTTTTTTTTTATAGTTTGTTTTTGTTTTATTTATTAGTGATATTGTATGTGTTTCATTTATTAATTTATCTGTATGTACATAAATGAATAAGTTGACTTTGTCTATCGCTGTACTTAAGCTTAATGACAATAAAATATTTCTGATTTCTCAAAATTAATGTTCAGACCACTCCAAAAATACTTACAACTTAAGTTTATTTTTAGTCAATGTGATCGGCCCTCAGGTATTTCTGTAAAGCGCCGAGGGCCTACTAGATCGGCTTTTCACATATTTATTATTCTGTTACTAAATGTTGACATATGGCATTTCACACGCTTCAAGAACTTCTGATTCTAAACTGTTATAAATTTATACAGGTGTATATACATGATTTAGTTATCTATATACATAAAAATCCAAATTTACTTAAATTTAAACATGAAATTCATAGCCATAACACACATAATAAAAATTATGCTGAAATTGAACAATGTCGGTTAAGCAAAACGCTTAACAATACTGTTGTGGTATTGTTGAAGGTTTATAATTTTGTTGAAAGACAAATTAACTCATATTCCTTTGACAGATTTAAAAATAATGTCTATTCCTGGCTGTTTGAGAATCCATTTTATAGCTTAGATGAATTTAAAAAAATTAAAAATATAGATTTTTAATGATTATTGTGTTTTAGTATTCAGTTACAATCACTGTTGTGCTGTATAAGCTTAATTATTGATAGTTTTAAGATGGATGTAATAATGAGCTGTATTTATGACTTTGTCAATGATGTACAGTTTTGTGGCAAGTAAAAGTGATGGGATCAAATGAAAATGTCCTAAATTGGAAATTTAATTCATTTGATTTAAAGGTTTTGATCTATATTTTATATGGTACCAATTATTAGGTATCCAAACCCAAGCTTGATATTATCTTAAATAACTGTAACTCAGCATTTTTATCCTTCTTTGGGTTTTTATTTGTTAGAATATAATATTCTTCATGGTTAAGAGCAGCTTGTTCTAGCAGTGCTGCTACAAGACCAAAACTGCCTTTTTATTGGTTTTTAAAAGCCTGTAACTCAAAAAACCAGAGGCAGAAAATTTTAAAATTTAGCATTTTAACTACTCTTGGTAGATAAAACTTCCATAAAAAATCATCAAAATCTGAGAGATCAAAGTCCAGACCATTTCTTGATTTGACATTGAATGAATGACCCAGCCATCTTCATTGTAGCCTCAAAAGGACCACTATTAAACCTCATACATTTATATAGAAAACCTTAAAAATTTATTTTTAATCATAGAGTATTATGGGAGATTGCTTATTTTAAGATATAATTAATACGCATTCAAACGCCTTATGGTTTTTTCAAAGTTTTTTTAGATTATTCAGAAAATATCTCAAACTGTTTTTACTTTATTGTTTAACCCTACAATACCAGAGTCTCTTGTAGACTGTGAAGAACATCTGTGCATAGTATAAAGTAGCTTGAGACATTGTCACTTAATGTTTGATGTATTTAAAAAGTATATACTTAAAAAAAACTAAAATTTAAAAAAAATGGATGCATATTAATTACATCTTTAAAATGGCATCTTCCATAATCCTCACTCAAAAAATAAGAAGGTAAAAGTGCATGAGGCTCAAAATTGTTCTTATGTTCTGCAATTCACAAGTAATACTTATTGTTATCAGAGTCCATGGCATCAGTATTTCTGTGATCAAGAACTGCAGAACGTTATCAAAATGGATGTCGTCCGTACGTTTCCTGGAGTGGAATTCTTTCGAGATGAGAAAATACAGCAGGCGATGGTTAACATTTTGTTTTGTTATGCTCGTGATCATCCGTCCATGTGTTATAGACAGGTATTTTGACTACAAGTCTTATTTGTAATACTTTGGAATGTCTTATTTCTTAAAATTGCTAGTTGAAATATTATAGTTTACAACCTCTATACAACTTGGGGAATTTATAATGTCTATATTGTATATTTAAATAACTAATAGATTGTAAAAAAGAAATTATAACTCTCCTTAAAATTGACTTTCATAAGGAATGCACTTTCAGTAATTATACACTTGTGTCATGGAAATACAAGTTAAACAGTGAAGTTTGAGTTTTGATACATACCTTATTGAGATAGAACTTGGTGTCACTTATTTGAGTTCTTCTTTATTAACTGTTTAATCTTATCCTAAAAAAATAAAAATTTTATCTGTAAATCTTTGAACATTATTCCATCCAACTTTGTAATTTTAGGACAAATAGTTTTAACCCCTTGAGTGCCAAGAGCCAATGTGATCGGCCCTCAGGTATTTCTGTAAAGTGCTGAGGGCCTACTAGATCGGCTTTTCACATATTTATTATTCTGTTACTAAATGTTGACATATGGCATTTCACTTAGTCTCATTTTATACATAGTAAATCAAATAAACATAGATTATCTATCTTGATTTCATTTGTTACAGCTGGTAAAAAGCTGTTTGCCAAATATGAGGGACAACTTTTATGCAAATGCAGATTTTCATTATATGGCACTAATATACAGGGTGTACATAAAGTCCTGCACGGGTATAATATGTTCTGAACGATAACAGATAAAGAAACAAGATTTGGTACATCAATACTACACCTAAAAATCTACTTTTTGAAGAAGAAACTATCAGTTTTCTGTAATATCATGGGGACGTCCCGCAAGGAGTCAGAAGGAAATCTTAAATAGGAGCATAGGTCAATATGGACATCATTTTAAAGGGCTTATCTAGCAGAGTTTAATGCCGCAAACCGCACTCAAAAAGATTGATCCAGTACAAAATGGCGGCTGTTCAAAGATTTTACTTGGTTACATTTTATTAGTAGCCATAACCCCAGTAAAGCAAAACTGCAACCAAACGAATACTGCAGCTAACTACTACATTATGCTTGTCAGTTGTACAGAAGTGAATTATGACATTAGTTATCCTCAAGGGTTACAAAATTTGGTCCTAATATATTGATAACGGGGAAAACCTGATAACAGTAACAGTTAGAAATCTCAGCGAACTATGACGATCGGAAACACTTCCTGTTTTAATAAAGTGTTGAACAGTTCTCCCTACATTTGTTCTAGAAATTGGCTGCCTCTCGTGAAAGTAGTCATTAAATAAATAGCATGCTTCCTCGTGTGATCGTCTGTTATTTCCCCAACCATCATAAGAAGTGTTATACGTTCACGTTCGTCAAGCGACATAGTGTAGTTGAAGAAACTACAAGCAATACGACAAACTTTTTTGTACTAAAGCGCACTGATAAAATGGATGGACAGCACTACTAAAACAAGAAAACTAGAATAGCCTACTATGAATAGACTGGCTAATAGGAAAGTCCTAACTGCGACCCAAAGATAAGAGATTTCTAATTGTTACTGTTATCAGGTTTTCCCCGTTATCAATATATTAGGACCAAATTTGTAACCCTTGAGGATAACTAATGTCATAATTCACTTCTGTACAACTGACAAGCATAATGTAGTAGTTAGCTGCAGTATTCGTTTGGTTGCAGTTTTGCTTTACTGGGGTTATGGCTACTAATAAAATGTAACCAAGTAAAATCTTTGAACAGCCGCCATTTTGTACTGGATCAATCTTTTTGAGTGCGGTTTGCGGCATTAAACTCTGCTAGATAAGCCCTTTAAAATGATGTCCATATTGACCTATGCTCCTATTTAAGATTTCCTTCTGACTCCTTGCGGGACGTCCCCATGATATTACAGAAAACTGATAGTTTCTTCAAAAAGTAGATTTTTAGGTGTAGTATTGATGTACCAAATCTTGTTTCTTTATCTGTTATCGTTCAGAAAATATTATACCCGTGCAGGACTTTATGTACACCCGTATAAGAAAAGTCATACTTATTATTACAGATACTTACTTTTTAAACTTGGCAAGTTATACTTGTTGTTAATTATATATAAACAATAAGAAAGTTGCATACAAATGGATTAAGATAAAGAATATTTTATTTTTCTGTATCAATATGTAAAAAAATTTAAAATTGTTTGTATAAAATTTTAGTTTTAAAAAATTTAAACAGATGTTATCATCTTAATAAGTATTATAAGTCATATCTTACTCTTCCCTCAACACAATAAAACAAAAATCATCCTATTATGTTTATGCTTGGAAAAGTTGTGAATTATTTTGTGGATCACCACAAAAATACCTAATATAACAAATCTAAACTCAGTTATACATCTACCTAAATTTTGATTTGATATGTTTCTTCCTATGTACATAAGGAACAATAAAAAAGATGCATACAATTAAATAAATATCCTAAAATTACAATTTCTGGATTTCAATGTTTAAAAAAATTAAAAATTGAATTGTTTTTGTAATTTTTTTTGTTAAAAAATTTTAACATGTTTTTTCATTAAAATAAATATTAAAAGTTATAGCCTACTTTCACCTACACGATAAAAGACAAATAATCTCATTACGTTTGTTTTAAAAAATTCATGAATTATTTGGCTGAACTACACAAACACCAAAGAGTGCTTGGCACTGAGACAGGTGCCGTGTCATAAATGCTTGGCACTGACAGAGCCACCCCTCAAAATTTCTTGGCATTCAAAGGGTTAAACACTGTCACTACCACAATATCACTATAGTCACATTCCCTTACATACAATTTAGATTTTTTTAATTTTCCAGGGAATGCATGAGATTCTGGCTCCACTGTTGTTTGTAGTCCACTGTGATTACCAAACCTATGTTAACACAGTAGGAGTTAACAAATCCAGGTAATTTTATCTCTTAAATCTTTATATAGTGTATACCTATAGAGATACATCATTTTGTCCGTTACTATTCCCGGTATTGTCACACACTCACTATATACTGTCAAGAAAGCATTAAAGTATGAATGATATTGATCCTAGTTTTAACACATCTGTGTTTTATAAACATATAGCTTAGAAGAACGTTCTAATTAAATGTATTATATACAAGTTTGATATAATGAGGAAGTATTTTTATACAATATGATTTATTAATATTTAGTTCATGTCTCAAATTATTTTGCAAATTTTTGCAGTAGTAGCTGAACTGAAGATTGACCTAAATTTGGTCTATGAGGTTTTTCTTTACAGAAGTTGTTTGGTCTCTCGAAGAGTGCAATCAAGGCATTGAAGTATTTTGCTTCATCACGGTACTTTCTTCCCTAAAAGAGTTCATATCGATTCACAAAATTGGTTGAAGTCCCTGGTCTTGGTATTTTACAATACTGATTGATGACAGTATATTCATAACACTCTAGCATTGTTCATTATATTAGTGTTTACTTATCTCTTGACTTCAGCTCAGCTTATATCTTAAAGTACCTATTTTGTACGATCAACATGCTTTGCAGACAAATATTTGATACCATTATGAGTTTGACTAAAAAGTAGTGGTGTAGGCTATATAGATAGGTGCTTCCAAATACGCTTTTTCTTGTTCTTTAAATTGTATACAAGGTTTATCTGAAAAATATCCGACCTTGACGTTTTGTAAGAGTTTGAATCACTCTGCGGCAACTGTGGACTGGTCCCCTTCTAATTATTCCCCTCCACAAGCCACCACCATTATCCAAGGCCCCTTCCACTTTTGGACGCTCATTCCTTAAACTAAATTTTTTACATTATCAAATCCTTACCTTTTCAGAGGGGTTTTAAAATTTGGGAGAGACAGAAATCGTATGGATTTCTGGACTGTAAGAGGGCTCTCAAAGCTGTTTCACTAAAAAGTGCTGCATAAGATTTCATGAATGAGCTGGCACATTGTCGTAGTATAGAATCTAATTACGACCTTCCCACAGATTATTTCCTGTATCTTACACTAGATCTTGTAGCCATCTTATGACATAAAGATAATATTCCTTGTTGACTGTCTGAACTCCCTTAATGTCAAACAATAGTTGTACCACTTAAACACATCCAATGTTTGCAGGATATCTGGCTGTCGCTGGCCTACCAGATCGCGGGTTACTCTCCTATGAAATATGGCCATCTTTGAATCACATAACCTACTATTTTATCTGAGTATCACCGTAGACTCGTCACTAAAAGCTTTGTGTATCAAAGAGATTGTCTCTGAAGTAGAATGGCTTTGTTTCTGGCAAAACTGAATGCAAATTCTCTGCTCAAGGCGTTCAGTCATAGTTAAGTGCGACTCAAGCATATGTAATAAATTATGAAAAAGAGCGTTGTGACTCATTGACTGGGCTGAATACAAAGAATGCCTCATTAATAATCAAGCCGCATTATATTTTATTTAGAAAGTTGTTCTGTTCTGGTGAGGTGCCTAAAAGAGATTTAATACAGGTAATAAGTAATGCATACAAAAAATCTTTCAAAGGGAAGCAATACAGTAGCTTATTAATTTATCCAGCTGTAGCTTACAGGTTGGTTTACATTTTGTAGCATTAGCCTCAAGTGAACAGGTGAAATTTTAATAACTAATACAATTTTAAAATACAGTTCTATATATTTTACACTACCTAACTAAACAATATTTAGCATGTGTTAGTCATAACTTTCTCATTGAATGTCTTCTGAAAGTTGAGCTGAACAGTACTTTATTTCATATTTAATTTATTCTGTAATGGTTATTTAATTGTTATGAAATTGTTCATTGTGAATTTTCTTATTACTCTTGGTATTTGGTCTTGGTAGGGGCTCAAGTAATAAATCACTATCAGAAGTCAATATAAAGGACTGTCTAGAAGGTAACAAATGTTTTGAAATGAAAATTAACAAAATTAAAAAAGCAAGTTTTATTATATGCATATGAAAAAATACATTCTTACACGCTTTTTCTACATAGTTACCATTCAAGTCAAGATACTTATCATATGGTGACACAAGTTGTCAATTCCAATTCTGTAGAAATCTGCTGCTGGTGACTTCCACCAACTGGTTTACACCAGGATACAGAGTAGTTGGATAATTTGTGTCTTCCCTTTCCATCAACTGCCTTTTTGCTCCACTTTTGACATGCTTCTTCATCTCACCTAATACAATAAGATCAATAATCTTTATACCTTTTTTTGTTGTAATCTTCTTGGAAAATCGATTAGTGCTGCCCACCGAGCACAAAATTTATAATAATCAAACTACTTGGAACACAATTTTGTACTCCCAACTTCATGAAACGTGGGAAAATTTTTCTGAAGTTTTGTAATTGTGAAACAATTTTCACATATTTTTTCTTTGATATTCATCTCCAGTTCATCAGTAAAAATTCTAGGTCTATCTGTGTGGATATCTCCGTGAACACTGGTAGAGCCATTTTTGAAATCAGTACACCATAATCTCACTAACCTTTCACTTATTATTCCTTTTCTGTATGCATAGCAAAAATAGCTGTAAATTTTAATTAATCATAGAATGCACCTAACAAGTGGTAGAATTTTCTGTTACAGTACACATTTTAGTATGTTACAGAGAGCAAAGTACAAATGCTACCATAATTGAATAAATACTGAGTGTAGGAATGTTTTGACACCAAGCTCTACGAGCTCTAGCCCTCTTCTCCTCACAATATGATGAAACATTTGCCACTCTCTGGATAGCCCTCGTAATGTGTGGTAATCATAAGTTCCTGAAATAGCATTCCACTGAACCTAGCTTATGTATTGCACATTTCTTCTGCTAAGAAGGCATCATGCAATATTTCCAAGTTTGGTGTAGACAGTGGCGTTGGCTAAGAATGTTTTGTAGGATCATAATAAATCTTGTTTTAAAGCAGTTTTGTGCAAACTCCTAGTGTTTTGTCATGATAAATTTAAGTAAAAAGCATACTGCTGTAAAATTTTAAAAAGAGTTTTTTACCCTCTGTTTATTTATAACACTTAAAATTAAATCACAGAACATGTAAGAACAACTAATAAAATTGAGACAAAACACATATTTTCAGTTAAAAACAAGTGTACTGGAGGATGGATAAATCATCATCATTTTATCTGTGGACTCTATTCTGGATTAGGTTTGTTCCTGGTGTCTGTACTGTCATATAAAGATATCTGCAAAAAGCTTAACTCAGCAAAATCCAACTATGCTTAACATTTAATCCTGTTCAGACATAGTTGTACCAAAATCAAGGTGTTGTATATATGTTACGTAAATGAATAAACAAGTATTGACATATCTCTACTACAAATTATTTACAAGGCAGAAAAACGGAACCCAACATCTTGAACAATTAAATAAATAGCGAGGCCAACTCCCTGTATAAAACAGTAATGATTGGAGATACCAGGAATACACCTGATCCAGGGCAGAGTACACAACAGTGACATCAGTTTTGACTAGTGTGTCTCGGCCAGAATAGTTTAGACTGTTAGTGCACTAGTTTTTAACTGTAAATATGTTCTTAGCGTTAATTTCATTAATTAACACAGTTTTTTTTGTGTTCTGTGTTTAACACAATGATGAGGTGTTAAATGATGGAAGACCTGAACATGCCATTGCCTATGTCAATGAAACATGTTTTCAACCGAACGCATTAAGATAGCTAAGAGGAAAAAATTAATTGTAGATTATTGTGACATCGTATAGTAGGTGAAATGAACAATTTGAAAATTTTCTTCGTGCTTGGAGGTATGCAATAGAAACAATTTTGATGTTGAAAACAACTTACTGTTATTATGTTGTACACCTTTGCATTTGTGATTGAAAAGTAACAGTAGACAATTGAAGGGATTTAAAAGTAAACTTTGATAACTTGAAATTTGATTCATCTAATTTTGTCTGAATATTTTGGGATGGGTAAGTCACATTGAAATTTTGACTTGAAATTTTCCACCATGTCAATGCGTCAGTTTTTAGAAAAAAAGTTACGCCCTCCCTTCATGAGCCATATTCAACAAATCTCTATATGATTTTTTTTTCTGTTAATGAAAATTAACATGAAAGGGTAATGTTTTAATACCATTTAAGAATAAAGAACTATATATACATCCAGCATGACAAAAAAAGAGCAAGTAATATTTTTTACCAAAAGATACACTATGATCTGACATAACCTCCTCTGGCGATTGACCTAGTGAGAGAACTTTGTACTAATAAAAACTCTACATAGCATACTATTCTTGGGACTTTGGACATCCTCTCACATGTTTATGTTTATGTTTTATTAATGTAAAACCTGTCAAATATAATTTGTTTTCAGTAGTGACCCTATGCAGACAATACTTGATCCTACATATGTTGAAGAAGATACTTAGTAAGTATGAATTTGTGCTCTAGGAATATATTGTTTTTTTTTACAATTAGAATAAATAAGTTCTGAGCACTCTAATTATATCAAACCCATTTTCTGATCTGCTCCAAGCACTAAGCTTGTGAATAATGAACTATTGAGTTTTAATATATTATATATAACCACTCTGCTACCCAAGGATGACTGCACCACCGGCAGTTGAAAACCTGTTTAAGTACATAAGGTCAAAGTTCATCAATTCCGTACCATAATGAAAATATTTTATTATATATTGTTAAAGTCTCCCTTGAAATAGTTACATAGTCACATTTACGCTCAAGATTGGAGACACACCTAAATGATCAATTTTGGAGCAGAGGTCTGTACCTTCAAATATTTAAAAGTCAGTATAGGGTGATTGACATTATTTTAAAGAGGAGTTGGAACCAAACATTTTGGTTTAAAAATTTTGTTTCAGGATATTTAGTTAAATCTTCTAAAACTTAAAATAATATGTTTTTACTTGTTGGCTGAATATATTTTTAAAAGTTGAATTAAAAATATTCCCTTTACACTGAGCATAAAAAGATCTTTAAAATTACACTGTTGATAATTATGTCTATACACTGCTGTATAAACATACAAACCCAAAAGCAATGAAGTAAACAAGGTTTTTATAAGATGCATATTATCACTTTTCATAGAGGTTAAGGTTTCATCGATGTTAAGGAATCTTTAAATACCCTTCCTATAAGAGAACAAATTCATGATTATTTTACTAGAAAAAAAAACAGAATTAGTCATATATATATGACTAATTGGTAGTAATTGGTAGTAATTGTTAATAATATATGACTAATTGGTGGTACTTTTATATATATATATATATATATATATATATATATATATATATATATATATATATATATATATGAAAATTGAATTATTCAATAAACTGCCTAAGAATGCATGGGATGTGTGCCCTTGAAACAGTTCAAAGAGTAATAGCTATATAGTTCAATGATAATATTTTACTCCATTGACAAATTTTTGGCCTGTGATATTAGTACATTAAGTTTTTAACGTTTGAATTTCAATTATGTGTTTGTCTCATTTTAATAACTGTTATATGTTTTTATTGTAGGCATACATTTTATTGTAGTATTAGTATTTTAATCTGAAATCACAATGTTGTCTTTTCCAAATGTGTTATCTGTAGAACAAAGTTCATAATATATTTTAATTAGGCCATTTTTATTTGTTAATTTGACTTTATTGTTAATTTATGATTATATTGTCTGTTAAACAATATATAATTGTTAGTAAATATGAAAAATTAATTATAAGCCTGCGACTTTGTCAATTACTCTGTTTGTGTTTAAAGACAATTAAAACTCTCAATTCTTCTTGAAAGAAAAGAATACAAAAACTTATTGAACAAAATTAATGTGCATGTCATTGTTATGTTAGACTAAGAGTTTATTTTAAGAATGAATTAATTTGGTAGTTCAGACAAGAGGGCTAAAATACCAGCCTCTTCAATTACCTCAAATAAAATTAAAATTAAAATCACTTTAGTACCAATACATGTTACTAGAAGCATCAAACTATATATTAAAGACAAAGAGCCTTTCGACGAGTCTTAGTACAGCAAACAACAAGTGTTGGAAAGTCTGGGGTATTTTGCTAACTGATGCAGCATTCCGAGAATTAAAAATCTTGACAGTAGTGCCATTGTATATTTCAGAAGTCATTTTTATGCAGTCTCTAGGAGTACAGAGATTCACAAACATTCATCAATACAACATACAACAAGCTACCAACTGGCCTTGTTTAGCAAAAAACATTCTTTTAATTTTATTTTAATTTTCAAATTGTATTTAAATTATAAACATAAAGCACACTCACATGCATGCGCACACACATGTGTGTGTGTATACTTTTTGGGTAAGATTGATTGATTTATATTAAAACGTATAAACCATAAAAGAAAGCCTATTAGTACACTAGAATAGAGAAATAGAAAATAGAACTTCTAATCTTTAATTTCAAAACATTTCCAATAATTCTTATTAATTAAATTCTAATAGTAAGTTTTACAGTAATATTTACAATTTTTTGATCAAAGTTCAGACACCAAATCAATTATATTACTTGCCCAGACATATACATATAATAAATGTATGCTAAAAATGTGTTCCTAGACTAACCTTCAAATTTAAGAAAAAATTATTGTTTAGTTTATAATAAGTGTAACTTAATAAATATTTATTTTCTAGGTTTATTAATCTAGATAAAGTAATGATACACACTCATATGTTATTTAAATACTATTTGTTTTTATTTGCAGTGCAGTATTTGCAAAAGTGATGTTTGCTATTCAAGGATCATACCAGATCTCAAATGTAGAGCCTTCCAATACTGGCTACTTTCCTACTAACTCTACACCCACTGTGAGTACTGTCAACAATACTCTTTGCATCTAAAATTACATAAATGTATTAGTATCAGGAAACCAGAATAGATTTAAATTTGAACCTTTTTAAAATTTTACATTTGTACTAAAGGGCATTCTGCCCCGTCCACAACTATGTGGAAAGGATTGTAAACCACACATGCGTTGATTAAGTTTATTGGTGAGGTTTTAGATTGCTTTGAAGGAAGGAACCTTGCTGCGGTCAACTTCTGTGATCTCAGCAAGGCCTATGGTTGTGTTTCTCATGAGATACTTCTAAACAAGTTGTAGTACTATCATGTAAAAAAGCAATCTTTGCAAATTTTCAAATCCTATCTACATGATCGTGAACAGAATGCCACTTTTAACAAACTTTATTCCACTTGTCTGGGTGTCTCTTGTGGTGTGCCACAGGGTTCTGTCCTTGGACTTGGACCTGGTTATGATTAATGACCTAGGTGAGAATGTGCCATCAAAACTTGTATGCTGATGACACCATTATCATAAACAAGCATTTAAGTTGCAGCCAAGCATTGGAAAACTCAAAATTAAATTTAAAAAATTAGCATAAAATTGGTTGGCTGCAAATCAATTGGTCTTAAATGAAGAAAAACAAGTACTTTTATATTTGGCACAAAACAAATCTAATACCAATTTTCCAACATTTCTGGGTTTAACCCTTGGTCAAAGTCTTTGTTGGAATCAACATATTATTGGCCTCATAAAGAAACTCTGTCAGAGTATTTTTGCTCTGAAGCGCCTTAGTGGTGAATTACATAAGGACAGTCTATGACAGGCTTAATTTGGGCTGTTTCAGACCCATATTAATTATGGTCTAATTGTCTGGGGTGGTGCATCACTATCACAGGAAATATTTGTAATACAAAAAAAGCTGTAAGAGTCATAGCAGAAGGTACCAAACTTGAACATTGTAGAGAATTATTTAGAAACCTCAGAATTAATACTTTGTTTTCTCTCGACATTATTGAATGTTTGTTATATTTAAGTTCCTTGAGAAAGTTTAATTAAGAAATAAAATACATTCTTATGTACTATACTAGATTAACTAGGTTTAGTTGTCTTGTTAATGTACCATCCCATAGGTCAAACAAAAGTGTTAAAAGTCATTTGATCATGTCCTGCAAGTTATTCAATAAAATTCCTCTAACACTGTAAGGCAGTTAAGCTACTTTAAGTTTAAGAACAAGATTAGTCAATTTGTCTTAAACAAGCATTTTACTCAATTAGTGTGTTTGTATCTGAATAATGGACTGAAGAAGACGTCTTGTCATAAATCCCAATGTTACCTATTCTTGTGACTTGCCTTATATATTTGTAATGAAATGTCTCTTTGGTGAATAAATATTCTATTCTATTCGAAACCACGTGTTCTACTTATTTCCATGGCTGCGTGGTATGCAGTAACAAAATTAATGTCAAAGATATTAGTGGAATTAACACTTGTTTCATAATAATATATAGGTATTGGAATGTGTTATTCAATTGCATGGGATTTATGGCAACAGGAATTGGAGCTAGGTATACACTACTCTAGCCGCAAGACCAATAATTATAATAATAATATTAATAATGGTGATGGCTTCATTTACGGAGAGTGTTTTGTCACCTGTGGGTCAATACTAAACTGCAGGTAGCTGTATTGAAGCTTGTTTGCTCTAGTAGCCAATGTTGCAGCATGCACTATTATGAGTTAAGGAAGGATCATTAACGTGCTAATGCTAGATTGCTATTGGGTTGCCTATTAATGATTGTAGTGTAATTGGCATAGAGGACAACATCCACAGGTACAGACTTACTCAAATCATTTATCATGAAGATAAAAGTAGAGGGCCAAGTACTGAGCCCTGAGAGACACAACAATTTATATCTAGGCTGCTTGATTCTATATTGTTACTTACCACATACAGTTTGTGAATTTTCAGGTAACTTTGGAATATTTTTATGGCAGGTCCTTCAATTTTATAATGCTGAAGTTTATCTACTAAAAGATCATGTGACACAGTCAAAGGCATTGCTTAGGTAGAAAAAAGTGACAGCAGCAAGTTCCTTTTCCTCAAAGCAGCCTGGAATCTGTTCAACCAATTTTATTAAGGCATTGGTTGTAGAAATACCTGTTCTAAAACCAAATTGTGACTAACAGATCAACTGTTAGACTCCATGTAGTGCATAAGCTTTTTACGATTATAATTTCCAATACCCTAGATAAAACAGGAACAATTACAATAGGTTATAGTTGTTAAGTTGATCTTTTTTGCCTTTTTTAAGAACAGAATCACCTTTGCAACTTTTAAAATATTTGGAAATTTATCTTGTTGCCTTGTTGTATTGTTTGTACATGTTGTGCTTTACCATTTCAACATTTTCCGTTTAACCGGGATTTTCGTTATGTCGGATCGGCTACAGACCCGGCTAGACCGACTTAACGAGGTTGCACTGTATAGAGCGAAGATGAAGATCACCAACAAATACCATCTTTATCTAACAACCTTGAGTCTATTTAAATATAAAATAATACAAGAAACATCCCAAGATTAAAATTATTCAACAAAGAAGATACTGACTGGGTGACTTCATTCTAGACAACACCAGGACATCGGTATATCCAATTAATATTGATGTTTATTAAACCAGCAAATACATACATCAACATATTCATTTATTCAAGAATAACTGCCTAGAAGGCCCCAAAACTCTCAAAAGTAATATTTAGTTTATAAAAGTAATTAATACATTGACAACCTGGATAGTGAAGTCAGAACCAAGTCACAGTTTACACCTATATCACTCCAGCACAGCACAGCAGCCAGGCAGACAAGTGTGTCATTGTCTGGGAGTGTTGACTCAAGAGCTGTGGACATACACACAGTGAACTGACCTTTGACACTGTCACTCAAAGCAGTACTGTTTATTAGTGTATTTGATATTATTTCTCTTGTGACATACACTGTATTACTCTAGCTACTACTTATTACAAATTGACAAATAAATAAATTCTCATAATCATTCTCATGTAAACATCATTGAAATAAAGAAGCAGCTTTTATCTACACTGACTACAGCAATCAGGCAAAACTAGAATAAAATTCTTATACCACTTTATCCATCAAGACAACACTAATCAGGCAATGCTAGAATAAACTGTGTATTTTTTAATTTACTTAAATCTCAACAACAGACCAAAGCAATCAGTCAAAGCTTCACAAAAACAATATTCACAACAATTCTATTCTTAAAGAAATTATAAAATGTCCAAATTTCCATAGAAAATAATTCTTAAAATTGTGACATCATGACAAATTTAATTTAGGCTTTGAGCAGTTTTCATCATTCCATTTTTAAGGTCAATCAACACTTTAAGATTTGTTAATAGAATAAATTCAGTTTCCAGCAAAACTAAAAAAGTATTTCTTTATTTCTCCCTAGCGTTGCAATTAGCTTAAACATTATTGTTAACTTGCTTAAAATTCTATTTGAATTAAGATGTCTGAATTTATTATTGGAATTAAACAAATACAAATTTCATAAGATTTTTATATTTCAGCTTCTGGGGTGGGGTTTTCTTCAGGCCCTCTGGTAGCAGGTTGAAAATTTTTGCTCCAATGTATGATGGTTTTTTGCTGTACATGCTGAGGTGATGAGGAGGCAGGGCAAAGTCTGAGGCATGTCTAGTGTAGTATTGATGGATGTGTCTATGTCTCAGTTGTTGTGTGGAGACTGTGTGTATAATGACCTCTTGTATGTAGAGTGCCACTACTGTGAGGATCTTTAACTCGACAAATGCTATTCGGCAGCTTTCTCTTTGCTCAAGCCCTGCAAGGCACCCTATAACTCTCTTTTGTTGAGTAAGGACTATTTCAAGATTTGCTGTGGTGGTTCCATCCCATGTAGCTATGCTGTATCTTAGGTGGGATTCAAGAAAAGCAAACTATGCAGTTCTTGTTGACTCTGGGGTGCTTATTTGCTTGAGTCTGCGAATCAGGTAAGCACCTGCACTGATCTTGCAGCTGGTCTGTGTGTGGTTTCCATGAGATGCTGGAGTCGATTATGATGCCAAGGTGCTTGGTGTTAGTTTTATACTCCAGTACATTTATTCTTCCAGTTGTATTTTTATTTTTAGTGTTAAAGACTATTTGAACTATTATTGTCATTGGGGATTAAGTCATTGGGAGCACAGTATTCTTTCCTCAAATTGATAGCTGCTTCAGTGTTAGTAGTCAGTAACTCATTTTCTTTTTCTGCAAGTGTGACAACTGTATCATCTGCGTACTTGATAGTTGCTATCTAATCGCCGATGAGTCCGGACCGCTTATCTACAACATCCCGTCTTATCTGATTACACGATTCAGCCTGCCTAGTTGAGGTTATACCTGTCGTTAATTTATTTTTCATATTGTTATCTTTATAAACCTTTTTTTTATTACAATGTCGGAAAGGTGTGATAAGTGTGAAACCGTTTTTCTTGCTAATGACGTTATAGCCAAGTGCGTTGAGTGCAAACGTTCATTTCACCCCGCGTGTTCGCGTGCTGGTTCGTCGCAAAATTTCACGAAAGGCAAACATAAGTCTTGGAAGTGTGACACATTTTTTGAAGAAAACGCCTCTTTGTCTTCTATTCGTAGCAACGAATAAATGGATATTAAGAAATACATGGCCGATCTCCTTCAGTCTCTAAAAAAAGACATTAATAAAAACACAGATGATAAAATCAAAACTGTTTTAGAATCCGTTAACTGTTTATCGGCTGAGCTGAAAAACTTGCAGTGTAGTGTTACTGAGTTACAGAATTCTCACCAGAAGATGGAAGATCGCTGTGACGACCTCGAAACAACGAACAACAAATTGAAAGAGGAGGTGCGAGATTTACACCTTCAGCTGCAAGACATCGAGCAGCATTCACGCTCAGCCAACATAGAGATTATCGGGCTTCCAGGAACACACGGGGAAGATATATATTATTGCCTACAAAAGATCGCTCACGCCATTAATGTCCCCTTCAAGAGAGAAGACTTCTCTATTGCCCACCGGCTGCGCCTGTACTCTAAAAAGCATGTCCACCCGCCGATAATCGCGCAGTTCGTCTCTAGGAAGATGAGGGAAGAATGGTTGACGGCTGCAAAAAGAACGAGAAATCTAAACGCTTCTGACATTGACTCAGCGCTGAACAACAGCCCAGTGTTCATCAACGAACATTTAACTGCGCATAACAAGGCAATTCTCGGGCGAGCACGGAGACTACAGCGAGAGAAGAAGATTAGTTTTGCCGGTTTCTTTAACGGGAAGATCCTTGTCAAGGTGGCTGAGGGTGCTGAGACCAAACGAATCACTGCGCTTGCTGATCTAGACAAATTTGATAAATGAACACTATTCAGGCACAAGGTACACTGTTTAATGTATTACTATGGTTTATTGAAATAAGTCGTTGAGAGAAAATTTTTGTTATGTTTAAATTATTTATTTGGGTACAACAGTAACACTTATACTACTTACATATAATACGTGTCTACCTAATTTAAAAACGTATTCTTTATTATATTCATCAAATAATGTTCATATTGTTCATATGTTACATTCATCAAATAATCAAATTATGTTTACTAGCTTGTTGTTTAAAAGCCTCACTGTAACAAATTGTATTAATATAAATTTTAGTCAACCGTTTTAGTTTATTAAATATGTTTATTAATATGGCACACAAATAGGATATTATTTTAGTTTTTTATTTTTTCGAGATCAGCAGAAGTTTGAATTGTTTTCCACTATGAACAGCTATTATACCAATATTTTAATGAATTCTCAATGTTCAATTTTATTTTTATAAAGTGTATTGACAGAAATACTGTACATAATACATGTTTACATAATATACACATTAATACGTTAGTCTTAACGATATATATTACAGATTTTTTTTACAAAAGCTTGAATGCAATCAATTACATTATTTCATAAGTATTTTTTTCTTCCAATGTACATTTACGTTTATTACAGATAAAGTAGTCAAGCAACTTTCGTTATAATCTATGTTTTAGTTATACCTCATTATAAAATGTGGGTGTATATGTATGTGTATGTAGGCATATGTGTGTGCATGTGGATGTATGTGTGTCCGCGTATGTGTGTGCATGTGGATGTATGTGTGTCCGCGTATGTGTGTGCATGTGGATGTATGTGTGTACGAGTGTATGCGTATATGTGTGTCAATTACATATATGTAAAGGAGGCTTAATTTATAATTTTATCGATATAAGTATAATTTTTGTTTTTGTTCTTAATGCATGTCTATATAATGCATACGACAATCAATTGTTATAATGTGTGTGTGTGTGTGTGTTTTGTATTACATATTTCTCCTTTTGTCAGAAAATTATAAAGTTTGCACAGTTATTTAGTGTTGTTTCTTTCATTGTATAAAATCGTTTTTTCGCAACAGAAGTAATCAAATCAGTTATCTTAATTTAATTTAAGTATAAATGTAATTATCTATCATGAAGTAGTTTGATAATAATATTATAAACATTGTTTAAGAATTCCTGTATGTTGTTCTAGCCCTTAAATATCTATACAGTTAAATAATCATTTTTGTCTAGTTTTAGTAAAATGAAATTATGTGCCTACCTAAATAGATTTGTTAGCACGCTAAGAATTTAATGTACAAGGTGTTAGTTTAATTATACTTTTAATTTTAGAATTTTGTGCTATTTGTAACCTCACTACTATTTTATTGATCGCACATTCATATCATAACTGTTTATTATTATTATTATTTTTTATATCTCTTAATTTTTATTACGTATAATACTCTGTAAAGGTTAATGAGTCCTCAACTGGGTGGGTGGTCTATGCCGAGGGTCCTGCTCATGAATGGGGAAGATGACGACTGTTCAAATGTAAACCATTGTTTAGAATTATATAATATGCAACAAATTAGTAATTTTTTTCTTAGTCAGGAATGCTATGAAAGCCTAAAAATATTTTTTGGTAATATCCAAAGTTATTGTAAAAATTTTAACGAACTTTTAGTATATCTGAATAATATTCCACGCTTGGACATAGTTGTTCTGACTGAATGTTGGTTAAGAGAGGGTGAGGAGGGAGAGGTTTTGGAGGGGTTTGACATTGTACTGACGAACAAACAACGTAACAGAAATGATGGTGTTATCATTTACTTCAATAAACGTTTATCAGCTACTGCCTCACAAGTAACACTTGGTGACGTCTACGACATTAACTTAGAATTCAATTACTGCAACAAAACCTTTTACATACTTGCCCTATACCGTACCTTTGACAGTGACTTGGAATGTTTCTTAACTGAACTAGAAAATTATTGTAATCGTTTAGATAAGAGCAAGATGGGAATTATTTTGGGTGACATTAACATCGATTTACTTAAGAATACTTCAACATGCGACAGATACTTAAACTGCTTACTGGGATCGGGATTTGTTCAATGTATAGATAAACCAACTAGAGTGATTAATAACTGCTCATCATGTCTGGATCACATATTTCTACGTTACTATGACATGTACAATCAGCTGTGCTCCAGACTAGCGTGAGTGACCACTACAGTACTGGTCTGACTATCACTGCCACTGCCACATCGCCTCACAATGACAACCTTACTGACGACTCTACTACACAATACTACACTGATAAGCATCTGCTCGGCCGTAATCTCGCTCACTTGAACTGGGAACCTGTTTTGAGTTGCCAGGATATCACAATATGCGCTAAACAATTTGAAAATACAATATCTGATCTTATTAAAACTTCCTCAAAACCTTTAAATAACTATTCCACACGCTCAAAAAAATTAAAACCATGGATTACACCCGATTTGGTCAAATTGATTCGCATTAGAGACAAAATAAGTAACAAATTTTAAAAACAACCCTTTAATAATGATCTCTATCACTTTTTTCGTACATTCAGACACAATTTAAGTAAATCTCTTAAACAATCCAAAAAACTATATTACAAAACTAAACTGAAAATTATCAAAACAACCCCAAAATGTTCTGGTCTATCGTAAATGAGCTTGCTGGTAAAATTAAGAAGAGAGATTCTTTTCCGATCCATAAAGTTTTACCGGATACTCCGTATATATCTCATGGTTTGTGTAAAGAAGTAGCTAATGATTTTAACTCCTTTTTCTCCGTGGTTGGACACAATCTGGCTAGTGCCATCGATTCAAGTGGGGACCCGGTTTTGAGTGATGCGGATTACAGACAGAACACCGTGTTCACATTGACCACTGTTACTGAACTTGATGTAATACGGCACGCGACTGGACTGCGTGGGGGATCCGCCCCTGGACGTGACGGTGTCTCGGCTGATATGTTAAAAGACAATATTTATATCTTCTCTAAGCCCCTTCTGCATTTAATAAATTTAAGTATTTCTTCTGGCATTTTCCCGGATATCTTTAAAATCGCTAAGGTCATTCCCTTGCATAAAGGAGATAGCTTCTTAGATAAAAATAATTTCCGCCCCATCAGCCTTTTGAGTGTATTCTCCAAGATCCTTGAGCGTATAGTTAAAGAACAATTAGTTTCCTATCTTTCTAGCAATCAAATCTTGTGCGAGTGTCAGTATGGGTTCAGAGAGGACAGGAACATTTCTGATGCTCTTTTTGATGTCAACAGACAAATCAATGATGCTATATCTGACAACTTGTGCATTATTTTAATATTTCTTGATTTGAGGAAGGCCTTTGACAGCATTGATAGAAATAGGCTGCTCCTTAAATTGGAGGCCACTGGAGTTCGGGGTACTTCCGGTGGACTACGGGGTGGTTCAGGGCAGTACGCTCGGCCCAATTCTGTTTTTGATTTATATTAACAATATCTCTAAATTGAATTTATATGGCAATCCTTTTTTATTTGCTGATGATAGCTTAATTTTAATAAAAGGTAGCGATTGGGGTGATGCCCGTTCTAACGCTCTACATGACCTCATGGTCTTAAAAAAATGGTTTAACCAAAACATTCTTTCATTAAATACATCAAAGATTAAGTTTATGCCCATCTCTCTCCGAGAGACCACAGACTATGCCCTCGGCGACCTCGTGGTTCATAATTGTGGCAGTTACAATAATGATCTTTGTTCGTGTGAAACTATTGAAAATGTATCGTCTTATAAATATTTGGGTGTATTCTTTGACAAGCGTTTAAAATGGTCTGCACATGTTGAATATGTAAAAAAGAGAGCAAGGAAATATATATTTGCGTTTAAACATTTAAGTGAAATTTTAAATGAAAAAGAAATCAAACTTGCTTACTTTGCCTATGCCCAATCGTTGTTCTCGTTTGGAATAATAGCCTGGGGTGGAGCATATAAAACTCTTTTATAGCCACTGCAAGTGGTTCAGAAGGCAATCTTAAAAGCCGGTTTCAAAAAATCTAGGAGATACCCAACTGACACTTTATATCAAGAAACTGCCATTCTATCAATTCGAAAAAATCTTCATTAAAACACTTCTTGTTCACATTTATAAACATTTTTATACAATTTTCTCTACAACTTCACATTCTCATAACACACGATATTCACGGAATATTGGTGTCGCATCAATGCAAATCAGTAAATCCTTCTCATCTACAAATTCTCTTTATATATCCCATCTTGTGTATAGAAATATCTGTAAATACTTTCCAGACAACCAAATATTCACCTCACCTTCAATACTTACATGTAAGAAACGTTCGAATGAATGGCTGTATCTTATCAGCGCGGAGGAGGCCGAGGCAGTTATCACTGCTGACTACAGAAGGACCTGACTTTTGACCCTGCCTTCCCCCCTCTTGATGTCCCTTCAACAGCACTGATGCCTTTAGATGGACTTTTCCTATTTTATACTTTTATTTTTTTTTTTTTCATAACAGTTCGTAAAGAAATCTGCTAGTAATGTGTTAGGTTGCTCTGCAGGTAGACTTTTTGATCCTTAAAATACACCACTCCTTAATTTTGTTTTCCTTCTCTTTAAATATTTCCTTTAAACTATTTGTAGTACTTACGCTGATAAATTTCAATGCCGTATTATGTAGATACACGAGCGTGCACGTGTGTGTGTGTATTGATGTTATAATATGATAATTAATCACCAGATTAAATTCGTCCAAAATCTCCAGGGAAGCAACTCGAGCCTACACACAGGCTTTTCCGCCCATGTAGGTTCATTTCCTAGGCCACTTTAAATTTGATGTGTATAATATTTTTATGTATAATGTTGTTATGTAAACATTTAACTAGTATAGTAACAAGACAATATAAATTTAATAGTAAATTTGCACGCATGTAAATATTGTTTGGAAATAAATTATGATTCAATTCAATTCAAAACTTTTCTATTTTACAGGGTCCTTGCAGATGAGTTGGCAGGTAGTTTGTTAGTAGAAGAAATAATACTGGTCCCAAGACTGAGTCTTGCGGTACCCCTTGCTTTACTTTAGTTTAGAGTGGGCCCTTTCTGTTGTATCACCAACAGTGTGCCGCAGCTCAATGAGTTGTTTTCTGTCACTCAGATAGCAGATGAACCAGTTTGCTGATTTTCCAGCTATGCCCAGGGCTTTCATTATTCTGATTAGACAGTCATGACTTAGGCAATCAAAAGCCTTGGTGAAGTTCAGAAAAAGACTAGTAACTGCACAGCCCTCCTCCAGCCTGTCCAGGATGTACTCGACAAGCTGTATCAGGGCAGTGGTCGTCGATTTGCTCTTAAGGAATCCGTGCTGTTGGTGTGTAAGCAGTTTCTTGCGGTTGAGATAGTGCAGGAGTTGTTCCATTACAATTTTTTCAATTATTTTGAAAAATTTGGTATGAGGGAGATGGGGCGATAGCTATTTAATTATTAATTTCTGTTGTTGGTCCTTTCTTGTATTTGCGATAAACATTGAGATTTTAAGTAGGTCAGGGAAGATTCCTTGCTGAAGTGATTTATTTACAATGTTTGTCAGTGGCACAGTTAGTTCTTTTTTGCAGTTTTTTGTTAGATTGGCGGATATGTCATCTATGCCTGAGGAGGTTTTTGGTTTCAAATTGTCTATAACTTTTTGGACTCGGTTTGCTGCTATTGGTTGAAATTGAAATTTACTATTTGTTATTGGTGCTATGTAATTGGTATTATTGCTTTGGTTAATGTTGTTGTTTTGAAGTGTCTTTTCTGCTATGTTTGCTTTTTTGTTGTTAAGTGATTGTTAAAATAATTTGCTATTTCTACTGGGTCTTCTACGGTATTTCCATTGACTTTCAGTTTAAGTTGGTTAATTGACTTAGCCGCAGCTCCCTTTGCAGCATTTATCACTTGCCAAAGTGCTTTTGATTTATTATCTGATGTGTTTATATGGTTATAATTTTGTTGATTTTGCTATGTTTTTAGTTTAAGATCGTAATCCTTTTCTTTGTCGCCGTGGCTTTTTTATCTTCATCTCGTCCTGTGCAGAGTTTGTGTTCCAGAGCTGTTAGATACACACCTTCCAGTTTGCTACATTCACCATCCCAGCACTGTCTTGTTGAACAGCGTTTCTGTAATGATTTTGTGAATGGACAGGCAATGTCAAGACAAGTTTGTATTGTAGTGTGAAATACATTGTAGGCTAGATTGACATCCTCTGCTAAGAAGACCTTTTCCCAGTTTTGGTTGTTTAACAATGATTTGAATAGTTCAGTAGCATTTTAATGAAGTTATCTTTGTTTTATTTATTTTGTTTGTTTGTTTTTAGTCAAGTTCAATACAGCTAGTTGTGCAGTGTGGTCTGAGAGACCTATCGTTATAACTGTTGTGTGGATCCTGTTGGGGGTTCTATGTTCGTACAAATCCAGTCTATTGATGTTGAGGTTAAGTGGGTTATTCGGGTTGGCATGAGCTTTTGTCTTGATATGTTGTAGTATGATAAAAAGTTTTCCAATTTTGTATTCTCGTCATTTGCCAGGAGGTTGTTGATGTTTATATCACCCATGAGTACTATGGATTTGTTTTTTTTGGAGAGGCTGGTCAATAATACCTGTAAGAGTGTCAATTGTGATGTCTAGGTTGGCATGTGGTGGTCTGTAAACACCTAGTATCAGCAGGGTTTCAGTTTTATTTCAGCTAATATTACTTCACAGAGGAGCTCAGAGGTCTCACCACTTATGTGTAGAAGTCTTACCAGATCTTGTAGGCCTAGTTTTACATAGGCTGCCACTCCTCCCTTTTTGTGGTTTTCTTCTACATTAGTCACCAATGGGGGAGTAGCCGGGTATGCAGGTACTTTCTAGGTTCTCTTTGGACAGTCCATGTTCAGTGACAACTAATTATTATGTCTGGGTTTTGTTCAGAGAGAAAGTGGAAGAGCATTTCTATTTTATTTTGCAGGGTGTTTATATTTTTATGAGCAATTTTTAGTTGTGTTAATGTGTTTTTGGTGTTTGCTTTAGGGCTGATATTCATTTCATCTTTTTGAAGGTTGGGTTTAGAATCATTTGACTTGTTGTTATTGTTTTGTACTTTGATTATTTTGGTTCTGCCACATCTAAAAAATGAGTTTGGTATGTTGGTGCTGGTTTGATAGTTAGTGTGGGAAGGAGGAAAATGTGGTGTATGAGACAAGTTGATCTGCACTGTGTTGTGGGTAGGCATCATCTTTTGATACTTTGTGAGATTGTTGATTAAAAGCCTCAATGCTTTCTTCCGGATTGCTTATCTTGGCAGTTATTGGTGGATACCTTTTATTACACTGTTGATGATGATCAGGTTGTGGGATAGGTTTGGATTCTTTTCCTGTAGATCAGGCATTTATGTTGGTTTCAGAGCTCTTGGATGATGAATTCAATACGATTGAGTAGAGGTTTCAAAAATGTTTTGCTTGTAAAGAGACGCTGAAAACGTTTTCTTTTTATACCTGTGCTTTTTTGTTTGTTCTGGCTTGTGCTACCTTTTCGAGGCATGTTGTGAATGGGGATGTTTAGGCTGGTGGCAGGGATAGCTTTGTGCACAGAGGTCAGAGTCTTTCCATCTGCCTTTGCAGTTTTCCCAGTATTTCTTCCCAGGTGTGCTGAGAAATGGGTTTACTTTGTGCTTGGTCTGAGTTCCAGTTGCAATAAGTACTTTAGGGGATAATGGTTTACAACTGTCTTCCTATATTTTTTATTTGATGAATATTTAGTTACAAGGTTTTTCATTACATTTTCTATATTGTCCAGTCTGGTTTTAAATGTAGAGATTTCAAGTAGGATCTATGATAATGTGATTGGACTCAAAGAACTTTGATTTCATATTGATGTTTGAGTTGAAGTGTCCTTTGATTCAAATTTTGTATAGGTTTTATTCACTAATCTTTCTTTGTTTTTTGGCTTGAGAGTGAAAATAGTTTTGTTTAAGATGTTTATTTTCTTTCTGTAAGTGTTTAATTATATTTTATTTTTTTATGGTTCCTTCTTTTTCTTCATAAATCTTTCAAAGGTTTTTTCAAGTTCATTTATTAACTGTTTTTCTTTTTTAAGTTGGTATTCCATTTCATTTATCTGGCCCTACCAAAATGTTATATTTATAAAGAATTTCTTCGTTATTAGCCTCTAGATTTTCAGTTTGCTCTTCATAACTTGTAGAATTAGTATTTTTTAGATCTGCGTCTTCCTTCAATAGTTTAGAATTGATTACTTTAATTTTAAGCAATTCCTGGTTTAAAGTGATATTTTCCACCAATACAGCATTACCGAGCTCTGCTGCCAAAGTCAGAGAGCGTATAAAGAAGCTCAGTAGCGTATAAAGAAAAGATTGCAGAAACTTTAAATACTGGCAAATATACAGTTTTAAATGAAGACCCGAGTGATTCATTTGAATGCAAAGTAGCAAACACTTTAAGAAAACACAAAGAATTTTTTTCAGATAAATTTAGATCTAAATTAACTCCTTACCACTCCAAAATCCCCCATATGTATGGCCTTCCCAAAATCCACAAACCTACCATCCCTCTCCAGCCCATCATTAGTTCTCGTGATTCACCTTGCAGGGAATTGTCTTAAGTCCTCTTGGACATCTTAACGCCATTGGTAGGAAAAACTGACTCATCAAAAATTCCAGGGATTTTGTAGAGAAGTCAAAATCCCTAAAGTTGACTGAAACTGACAAACTAGTAAGTTTTGATGTTGAAAGTCTATTGACAAATGTACCAGTTCCAGAAACTCTCGGAATTATTAAATTACGCCTCAAAGAAGACCAAACATTAAAGGATAGAACTAAACTTCCCGTGTCAGTAATTATGGAACTGTTAGAACTATGCACTCAATGTAATTATTTTGAGTTAGAGGGTAAAATTTACCGTTAAGATGAGGGGATGGCAATGGGTTCTCCACTGTCTCCTATTTTCGCCAATATCTTTATGGAGGAATTTGAGTGAAAAGCTTTGGCTTCAGCTCAGTTCAAACCGAAGATTTGGTGGAGGTATGTGGATGATACCTTTGTTATTTTTTCTCATGGAGACATTGAATTAAATAAATTTTTGAATCACATTAATAGTATTTCTCCTTCCATCCGTCTCACAATGGAAGTGGAAGTCCAAAACAAGATTCCCTTTTTGGATGTGTGTGTATTAAGAGATAGGGATGTCCTTAATACAACTGTTTTTCGAAAGATAACACACACAAGAAAATATTTAAATTATCAATCCAACCATAAAAAATCTGTCAAAGAAGGAGTAACCTACTCGTTGTTTGATAGAGCAAAGAGCTTGTGCTCAGATATAAAGAGGAATATAAGAAAGTAAAATCGGATCTTAGAAGCAATGGATACCCTCAATTAGTAATAAATAAGTGCAAACGAACCAGAAGAATCATTCCTGAGTCAGAAAAACAGAATTGTGATAAATTTGCGTTTATGTCAATCCCTTATGTGCCGGGATTATCAGAGAAACTTAGAAGAGTAGGTAGAAAGTACAACATTAGAACCGCGTTTAAAACACACAACACTCTAAGACAAAGTCTCGTAAAAACTAAACCAAAAAATGGCACACAGGATTCCAAAAACTGTGTTTACAGTATAAAATGTAGTTGCAGTAGGGAATACATAGGTGAGACAAAAAGACCACTAAACGTAAGGATAAAAGAGCACAAAGAAAACACGAGAAAGGGTCTTACAGAAAAGTCAAAAATTGCACAACATTGTTGGTCCGAAGACCATCATATGAATTAGGATGAAGCCAACATAATACATCGGGAACCACATTTCTTCAAAAGGAAATTAATTGAGGCAACATACATTAAATTGGCAGACCAACCAATCAATCAACCATCAGTCGAGATTAGGCTGCATTGGTTGCAAATTCTAAAAAGTGAACTAAAGAGAAAACCAAAAGTATCAAATGGATCAGATATTTGTAATAAACCAATGCGGAGTCACAATATGGTTTTAAGAAGTTCATCTCGCATGAACCAATAATAACGAAAGGGCCCATTTCTGTCCCCCTTCCTTTTTATTTCCGCCATCTTGTTTTTGTCTGCCGTGACGATTACCATTGGTTAGTGCCTTCTGGTCAGTCATAGGTGGTTAGTAGACGAATGAAGACGTATTGTGACCTGTATTCCGTAGTTCAGTTTTAATGATTAGTGTTGTGTATAGTTTTTATTAAGTGCATGTTTATAGAGTTAGTGAAGTTGACAAACAACATGGTGGTTGTGATTCCTGACTTAGGCGTGCCACAACGCTTTGGTAAGATTTGTTTATTTTAACCTAGTTTTTAATTATGTATTAGGTTAGTTCTTTACCTGAAGAAGAGATCAGATTGCAGATCTCGAAACGTAGTATTACTGATTTCTTGTTTCACTGAACGATGGCAAATGTCCGGAAAAATCCTGTTCCCTTCAAAAGTCAGAGAAATGTCAGGGTCGGGTTTTTCTGCAGTTTCCAAATTGCCAAGTTTTTCTTTTACTAGTTCTTCAAGATCCAGTTGAGATGATTTGATCTCAAATCAAGATCGTGTTGGTTTCATTTTTTGTAGGATTGTATATTAGTGGGGTCCCATAAATGTTGCCCTGGTTTTTTGGACTGTTACTAGCAGCATTTCCTTCTAGATTAGGAGAGTTCTGGTGAGCATTTCTTTTAGGCGGTAGGGTTGATGACTGCTTAGCAATGTCTTTATTATCAGGTGCTGATAATGGTTTTTTTTATTATTATAACAGGTTCTGCTAGTTGAAAAGAAAGTTTCTTTCTTAGAAGGATCAGCTGTGGGGGTTTCGGTCATATTTTCCTTAATGAATTCTTCAGTTTCTTTTAAGGCAGAGTTGAATTTTTCGTTTTTAATATTGTTGGTCTTTGGTACTACATGTATTGATTTATTATATATTAGTATATTATATATTATTATTATTATTATATTGTTTTATATATATATATATATATATATATATATATATATATATATATATATATATATATATATTACGAGTATATTGTGTTTTGCTGCAATTTTTGCTGTTGTTTTATTCCCGAAGAATTTGATGTGGTGTTTTATAGGTTTTTTCATTTCATTAAAGACTACTTACTTCATGACTGCCGGCCAGTGTACATGACCCTTTACTTTGGCAGAGACCACTTCCCCTGATAAGGAGATATTTTCTGAAGTAATTTTGAGTTTGTTTGGTTTCAATTAATATAATTATGGAATGGACTTGATTTCTTGGTAGTCCACTGTGATTTTAAGGATTTTTCAAACTTCTCTGGTCAATTGAAAAACTTAGCCAGGTTGTCAATAGATCAGTTTTGTAAATGTTGTTCTTGACTGCCTAAATGCATAGTATTGAAACACAGACATAGAGACATTATTTGACACAGTCAAGTTGTGGGAGGAAAAAAGAACCTAAGCATGTAATTTTAGTAATTAAATATTTTCCGCTTTATAATCTATTTTTGGAATGAAGCAAAAATATTGTGCCATCAACTGGATTTGATCCAGGAACCTTCCAGGTGACAAATCAGAGCTCTACTGCTGAGCTATCTTGCTATGTTTATATTGATCAGTAAAACTGCATACTGCCTCATTCCATTGATTAGCTAGTGAAAAAAACCTGTTATCAGTGGAAAACCTCATTTATGCCCAGTCCCTATGTCAAAAAGGAAAACATCACTGATAGCTGTCTAATGTCTGTTTACAAACTTTCTTCTTTTTGAAAACAATTGTTTTAGTGTGGTTCTATTTATTAAATATATTTTATAAAACAAGACCAGTGCTTGAACCTTTTTTATAGGTTACTTTTTGTTGCAAAATATTAAAGTCTGTTTAATAAAATTTAGTTAGTCTAAAACTTAAAACCTGATTACTGAGAACTCCGCCACCATGTCAGTCTTGAATTTGAGTAGAGTATCATTAAGCATATTAAAATATTTAAAAAAACTTATTACAAAATTAAATAACTGTACACAATTGCCACATGTTGAACCACTACATGACCACATATTACTTTGCACAGATCTCAAGAACTTATACTGTCATCCTCCCATTGTGGATAAAGCCGTCAAACACGTGTCAACGTACAGCAAAAAATAATGTTTGGTTGCTGTGACACCCAGTTTCGTATCAGATAACATGCAACCAAGAACAATGAATAGAATGCAGCTGTTTTCTGAAGTTCAGTTAATACTATAACAGTTAATAACATCAGTTCATGACAGAGGACAAAAAAACTTTGATTGCAACATTTGCCATCATACATGTGTGGTGTTTTTTACTGATTGGGATTTCCCATAACACACGTGGGAAGGATTAAGAATGATCTTCATTTGGGGTTATTAAACAATCCTGCATTTTATTGCAAACATTTACATCACTATTATTTAAGCCTGCAATCCCATACTTTTTCTAATTGAATCAACCTATGAAAGGCAAAAGCTGTTTTGGAAAGGTACGTAAAGAATGAATAATATTAATCAAGATTTAATAAGGGTAAATGTGATTGACAGAGTCCCGTGAGTGAGGTGTTGAATCAGCTAGACTGGATCAAGGAACATCTTTTGGCTCCTTTAGATCCTGAGTTGCATCAGCACCTTCAGCAGATGGATGTCACCCTGGCTTTGTTCGGCATGTGAGTACTACACACTGCCTGTTTTACTGTAGTATAGGTGGTTGGAGCCTGTTACCGTGCTTGAAGCAACATCTGTCAAGTAACAAGTGTAGTTACTCTAGATGGGCGACTGGAGTGTTAATAACTGTCTTTACAAGTAGCCTTGATGTATCTCTGAATGTTACCATCAATGTGATGCTCATCTCCAAGTTGAGTGTAAGGGAATGTCCACCTGGCTAAAATTACTTACATGTGATACCAAATGCAATTGATTCCTCAATACACTCATGTAGCAATTGAGTGTTTTACACATTTTCATAATTACCTTAACTTTTTACAGTTGCATTTACTGTTCTAGTTGTTATGTACGGTTTTAGATCCCCTTTGAGATTTACGTAATATTGAGAATTATTCTCCGTATATGAATAAAATGCAAAAATACATTTATAATTACAGTCCCACGGCACTAAGATAATGTTACTATACTTTGGAGCTACATCTTTCACTGGCTGCTAGAGATGCTTAGCCAATAATTGTATTGCCTGAGTGCTGTGTTTGTCTGTCTTTGCATTTTTATCAGTTTATTCTGTTATTATGAATGTCTGTTTGTGTTATGTATTTTATCATTTAATATGCTATTCTTGTCTAAAGTATGCCTTTTAACTGCACCTGCAAGTTGTAATATTTTTGTAACTGTGCCTACAGTTGTAATTCTTTTGTAACTGTGTCTACGGTTGCAATACTTTTGTAACTGTGCCTACGGGTTGCAATACTTTTGTAACTGTGCCTACGGGTTGCAATACTTTTGTAACTGTGCCTACGGGTTGCAATACTTTTGTAACTGTGCCTACGGGTTGCAATACTTTTGTAACTGTGCCTACGGGTTGCAATACTTTTGTAACTGTATCAATGTAAATAAATTGCTTCTTGATAAGCAGGTTTCTCACATACAATACAGTAAAAAACTATCTGAGTTTAATGTTCTTTTAGTTAAAACTTTTTTTGTTTTTTCGTGGTAATTAAGGAGATGAAAAAATGTATCTGATTAAGCTGTAAACACATTTAATTGTTTGAGCTCTATTCTTGCAGTTTACTTTGGGCGACCTTCTCCTACATGTGTCACACAGTAATAGTTTCAAACTGTGTGTAGCTCATGTAGAAAAATCAGAAAAATATTTATTATGGTTGTAGTGTTAAGTTATAAATGATAATTGCTTTTTCATTATTTATCTGTAGGAAAAGTTCTGACTTTTTGGTTTTTAAAAATAATCATGTAGCATATAATGTTCAATCTGTTCAAGATAAACCAAATGTACTTTTTATATAAATATGTAATATCAACTCCTTCAATTAATACTATTTCAAATATTTAAAATGGTACTTTCATGCCACAGATAATAAAGGATGTTTTCATTCTTTCTAATATATTAGTACATTATTTTTAAGCCTAAAGTTTAAATCCATTAAATGGCTTATTCAGCGGCTTATCCATATTTCCATTATTATTCTACTCACGTTTTAAATGAATAAAAATAAAGTTGCTAGTTTGGTCTTTGTTTGATTTTCCAAATTTGGATTTAAGGATTATTCTTTTACCTTAAAATTTAAATATCTACAAGTGCTTTCGTAGAACCTCTTATTGAATTTCACTATCTAATGTGCTGTTTGAGCACTCAAATCGAATTTAAGGAAAGTCTAAAGTCATAACTCATAATTATGGGTTAAGTTTAACAAAATAATTAATTATTTATTTAGCCTCAACTATATTATTTCATATCTCATTGATACATGACATGTATTTTAAACTTGTATGCTATTTAACTTTTCATCGTAGTTTCATATGTCAGTCTTGGTCAGCAACTTACCATGCTTCAGTGGTTTCACGTGAACGTGTTTGTGAAATGTTTTGTGCAGAGTAGTTTTCCTATGCAATTTGTCAACACAGTCAGAACTATTTCAAGCTAATATTTGTCTCACTATGTAGAGGACAAATCATTCTCTTTTTTTTACTACAATGTTTTGTTTTTTATATTCAGCTGGTTTTTTTTTTAACCAAACAGATGGTTTATTTCAGCTGATTGTTTCACCATTATAGAACATGATGTCCATTACTATATAGAATGGCTTAGCTTTACATTCTTTTTAATGTACAAGAAATGCAAAATAGCAAGCCAAGTGTCATAGTTTGGTGGGCTTTGTAGACCTATCCTAATTATAAAAACTATGTTTTTATTTTAAGTATTTACAACAATTTTAATACAATAATAATGTAATAAGTTTTCATAATATGTCATATAGATTTTACTGTATTTAAAAAATTATCTAAGGAAATGGCAAATAACAGTGACCGGGTAGTTGACTCACAATGCCAATAATGTTAATCAGAATATCTCCCACGCCTGGCAGTAGGCAGGCTCATGAAAATTTCTGCATTGAAGGATTAAATTTAAACACCAATTATATCAATTAATAGGATTAGGACTTATGTAGCTAAATGGACATACTTTGTCAACAGTCGATGGTTGAGACTACTGTTTGGGCGGGAGTTTCCTCTGCAAGACTTGCTTGTGCTGTGGGACGCTGTGTTTGCAGAAGGCAATATGTTCCAGCTTGTCAATTATATTGTAGTTGCAATGCTCATGGCCATCAGGCATCAATGTAAGTTGAACCATTGTTGTAGCTTTGCTCTTAAATTTGTTATGTTGTTTATTTGTGCTAAGCACATTTTTCATCAGTCATACCAATGCAGGTATTATCAGAAACAAAACCCCTACAGCATAGAATATACTGAGAGTTCAGAATAAAATGTATAGTTTCTTTTGGTAGTAAATATAATCAAACAATTAAAAGTGTACTTTATTAGATTGATATATTTTTTAAATATGCATATTTGGGAAAATGAAATGTATAAATTAAATTGATTGAATATTAAAATTTTAAATTTGAAGAAGGGCTGCATTAGCCTTTTGCAATTTGGAGGCCACTAATGTGGCCAAAAGTTATCTCTCGCTCAGCTCGATTGGAGTCTCAGTTGGTTGTCCTCCCAGCTTGCCAGGCCACGCATAGTGACCAGCTGCGTTCTGCGTCAACACTCAGCACTTTTGTCATCGTATATGCCAATATCACTCAGATTTAAATTACTTTATTTGACCTTCGGCTCTTTAAATTACTGAGATTTTGATGAAACTCAAATATTTTACAAAGTTTATTAGCTTTATGGGTGAAATTTTATCGATTGGTTATTTATTATTTGCATTTAAGTTATAGGCTGATCTGTTTTAAAAGTATTTTTATGTGCAGAATAAAAATACAATCAGTTCCAAGTATCTCTCTAGTATCAACAGAATATAAAGTCAGCCATATTTTCAGTTTCGTCTCCAACAAATGTACTATAGCAGCTACAGTGACATAGACTCTTAGATAAAAAACAATTCTGATCAATGTTAACTGAGGTAAATACTGCAAACAGAGAAATATTAATTTAGTTATTTATTTGGCCGAGAGATAGCAGCACTTTCCAGCCACAACTGATAAGGATTGAATTCTATAACTTCACAATAAAATGGGCCACACATAGTGTCCTGATGAGCTGAACAGCAAAACAGTGAGGACCACTAAGTTTGGCCGCTATGCTGAGGGACGGATGTGGTTATAAATCAATGACCTGACTGACTTGACGCAAAAAACATCCTTAGCCGCTGTTGTGGCCAGGCGATATAAGAGGGCAATCATATAAAACTAATGCCTATCCCAAGGGTTAATTCAGCACAGTAGTGCCACTATCTTGTCACACTAATTTTTCTGAGAAAGGGTTATTATAAATACTGAAGGTTTTATTTGTTTTACTAACTGGTAGTAATTTGTCTCATATCAAATCTAACTCACTGAATGTTGAAATATGTAATAATCAAACCAGCAAGTACTATAGTAAATAATATTGATTATGTATAGTAACAATACAGAATACCTTGTTCTACAATTCAGGATACATGTAAATCCTTAGTAACATAAGACAATGCAATGCGATTTATCAGTTACAGTGCTAGCATTAACCTGCACAATCCATAGACCTAACCTTTAAGTTCTCTTAAACGCATGTCTTATCATAAACAACACAGCATGGTCCAAAATCCTTAGATAACTGTTTTTGTCCATATTTTTCTCAACCAAAACATTGATAATGTTTTAACCATGAAACCATGTGGTGTCACAACTGTAGTAAGGGATGTTTCCAGTCAGTTAATTACGTGGATTGCCACTATATTTCCTCCATCGAAATCTAAACAGCTTTGATGAGTTATTTTTAATTAATAATATAGATATAGTGCTATGGCAAGGTTCTGTAGCAATACAAATTGAGGCCTAGATGATTCACACCATTACCTTGTCACTCTTCAGACTGCTGTATACAACCTTACCTCCGCTTATTCCAGGCTGTTTCATGCTCCCTTTTATGAAAACACAACTAAATGGTTGACCCAGCTAACTATTGTGTCCACGGGAACTGATCGCTGACGTGTCAAATTCAAACCTATAGTGTCTTTTATTACAATCACTAAATAGTCTGTACCCTCCCTTTCTATTTAAGAAGGATATAATTTGCCCATTAGAGACAATCATATAATCCCTTGACCTTCCCAACCTTAATCATCAACAACAATAACACTATCACAGCCTCCAAACTCAGTAATAAGTTAGTCTATACATTATGTTTATTTTTATAACTTTTTGTGTACAAAAGTTGGCATGTTATGGAGAATCCATTAGCAATGGTCAAATGTAGCCATTCATATTTCAAAAGAGCACTCAACATTGTGTCTTTCGATGGCTATACATACTTGGCGCAGACCAATATTCCAGTTTTTTTACCCTTTAACATTTTTTTATGAACTGTAAAATACTCTATCTAGCCATAATGACTACCTCATTTAATAAAAATTTCTTTCCATCAAGCCAAATTTTAAGTTCTGGGATAATTTGCCACTGAGATTGCTGCTGTGTATGGTGAAGAACTGTCCTTGTGAAAAAACACTTTTTTCTTACATGCCAATTTTGCTTGTTTCTCAGTCAGCTTCCATTCTAGATGATCTAACACAGGGTCAGCGACCCGAGAAAGAGCCAATGTAATGCAGCCTGCACCACAACTGGTGAAATATAAACTTTTACAGTAATTTGTATAAACTCCTAGGTTCATGCGGACCTCATTAAGACATTTATTATCCAATCAGCTACAGCACATTACAACAAAGAGCCCTGATCTAGCAATAGAGCAACGTGAGGGTGACTCACTCTCAATACAGCTCGACAAGTCTTTGACATGGACTAGTGCAGCGCCCCACATAAGTCTAGAGAACCATCTGTACCCCCACACTGTCTAAAAAGGCTCTTGTACACATGGCACATATGGATCTCCTTAGGATGCATTTCAGCACTGCAGTCGGTCAGTTTCAGCTCTCTGTCAGCACCAGTCTGATATCTACTTTGCTTGAGTTCACATCATGTCGTGTAATTGCAGTTGTTTTTTTTATTTGTGTTCAACATTAGGATATTTCTTTTATTTTCATATTTATTATCATTGTGTCGTTTTCAAAACTAATTAAAAAGATGAAAATAGAAGACGAGTGCATAGTTTTAAACCAACAGTGGACTGCAAAATATTTTTATTGAGATTGAGGAAAACCTCTTTGATTTGTAGGGAAAGTGTCTCAGTATTTAAAGAAACATTATGATTGTCAACATCGGGAGGAGTATTCTCTTCTAACTGATGAAGCTCGTGAGGCCAAAGTGGTGTTGTTACTGAAGAAGAATTTGACGTTACAATACACTATTTTTAAAAAGAAGGCAAGTGAGAGCTATGCTGCTGTGCGAGTTAGTTACTGTGTTGCCGAAATAATAGCAAAAAAGAGTCCTGGAAAGGTTTTTTTTACTTGCCTTCCGAAATTGAGACATTTTTAGGTATTAAAAGTAAGACATAGAAAGAAATTTCTAATTTACAATGTATATGCATTTTTTCTCAACATGAATCGTCATTTAAACGATCTTAATTTAAAGCTACAAGGTGCAGGAAAATTTGTAAGTGATATGTATTCCTTTGTGAAAGCATTTGAAAACAAATTAAAACTCTTCAAAATGGACGTAAAGAGCAAAAACTTTGCTCACTTTCCAGCTTGTAAGAGTCTTACGGAAGAACTTAGAGAGAAGGGCGAAGAATCTCCTAACCGTAAATGTGCTGAAGCAATTGAATGCGAAGAAAACGAGTTTCATGTGTGGTTTTGTGAATTTCATACTTTTTCAAATTAAATTTTATTTATTAAAAAGTAGTAGGCTTAGCCCTATAGCAGAATAATAACGAATAAAAGATACTTGTGTATATAGTAAGCGACGTGTAGCTGTGCTCGTGGTCAAAGTTGTATTAGTCAAGGCTACAAGCCTAAGTTCCTCAACTTGCACTAGTCCAGAGGGCAGGTAGCAGACAGGCTGAGTTGCCTATGTTCTTAAAACAGCATGACTTTTACTCTGCTCGCTAAACTTTCTCCTTCCTCCCCACCCACCTTCAGACGAACGTGCATATTGGCGGCCCGAACGTGCATATTGGCGGCCCTTTTAGCCATGACATGTTGAAGATGCCTCCCACAAGTACAAAAAGGTTGCTGACCCTTGATCTAACAGATCATTATAGTAGAGTCCTGTAATGATTCTGCCTACATTAAAATAATTATCAGGATATTTTACTTGAGTATTCATCAACTGACAAAGACAAAGGACAGTAGCTATCAACTGTGTAGCTGACAAAACGGTTTTCGCTTGTTTGAATGACCTCCATCAACTTTGTCCATTTTTATGATTATTCTTTGTTGCGTGGAGTGTAGTGATTCATCCAAGTTTCATTGAACCTGCACAAAAGGTTTTGTGTGTTGTGCCTAAACAATGCTAAATTTTGCTTTTAAATTTGTTTCCATCTGTTTTTGGTCCAATATCATAATTGCAACATTCACCACAAGTAATTTTCTTGGGAAGGGTGAAATGCACTCTTTGAATTGCCTAATTCATCAATTACTGTACAGACTTTTAAGGCCGGGCCACATATACTCGCACTGCGCCCGACACGTGTGTTGGCCGTCATACGGTGAAAGAATTGCAGCGCAGTTATCAACCTGCAAGTCCACACATGTCTGCACCGACACCAGACTGTCGTGGCCGCACCATCACTGATTAGTGAAGTTTGAATTTTGACAGGCACGGTGCGGTCTAAGAGCGGCATCTATCATGGATATACTTGTAGAGACATTTATTGAAGAAGTGATGAGGAGGTGGTTTTACAGTAAACTAGTAATGATTTCTTACTGTGCTAAAATCACTATAGAACAAATTAGGTGGCATTTAAAATTTGTTTACTAGTAAAAAATTATAAAATTGTTGTATATTTAGTGATTTTAGAGCAACTAAATTAAAGTAATGTAAAACATTTTTTTTTTATTTAAAAACAACAAGAATTATTTATTTTGCACAAAACTATATTTATTTAGGATGTATTGAAATTACTTGTCAAAAATCTTTCCTGTATTTTGTAGGGCTTAGATTTATGATGTTTCATATTTATTGTATTCATACAACTACAGTACAGTCTTAAAATAAAAATATTTTATTTGCAAGTCATAAGGTTTGAGAGTAAGAAAAAAAAATTTCACTCTAGTATATATTTTACAAATATTTACTATGTTTTACCAGTTGTAATAAAAGACTTGCAAAATTAATAAGTCACTACTTTTTACTTGCTGAACATTTAAAAAAAAATTATCTGTCACTTTAAATCCAAAAGAAATATGTTCTAGTACTAACAGTGAGATTTTTGCGCTCGGACAGCATATGGACATGTGTGGCCTCACAGTAACTGAGACGGGCCCGCACCGACACTCGACTGATTCACGTGTCGGGTGCGGTGCGGGTATGTGTGTCTTTACTCTGTGTTCTTCCAGTATCGTATCATGAATCTTTTCGATGGTTTTCTTAAAATAATTTCAATTGAGTGAGTTTCATCCTCTGTTCCTTATAACAACGTTTACTGTCATTAATTCAAGAAGTCAAGAAGTAAGTGGTCTTGAGTGCTAGTAAACTAAATCCAATTTGTTTTCTTCCTGTGCACTTATTCAATCTTTCAATTGGAAATGTGTAGTTTAGCATTAAATTCATTTCTTTCATTTTCACAACTTGACTACACATATAACGAAACAAGAATAAAAAATCTTTTATTGTCGTCCCACACGTGATGTGCATTAACAAAGTCTGGTTTAAACAATATTAAAATTAAGATAATTTACTTTTTTACATTTATATACAGTATACTTAATTGAAAATAATAATTAAAATATACATTTACAATACATTCAATACACATCTTACATAAAACAAAATTCTAGGCCTATATTCTACCCAGGCTTATTGAAATGCAAGGTCACTAACATCATGTAAGAGCATTTCCCCACTGAATAAAATGCTTTCAGTTACCATTTTTTTTAAATTAGACTACTTAAGGTAGTGGTAACAGTATCAGGTGGTATAGTCTTTGAAAAAGTTTTACACCTATGTGTGTATAACTGTTCTGAGTTTTGCTTAGTCTAAGACGTTTGAGATCTATTGTTTGTTGAGATTCTTTGTCGTAATTATGAACTCAGCTTCTAAATTTATAACGATTAAGGTTAAAAATTTGATACAAAATTAAGCTTTGCAAGATGTAAGTATACCCAGGTTTATAAAATAAAGGTCTACAAGAATCTCTATTACCAATACTCTGTACAATATAGCAAGCTGCTGCCAATAATCAATTAAAAGTGGGGAATGTTTGAAACTTTCAGGACTTGCTTTAAAAGGATCATGTTTACCAACTGCAAGTGTAAAAAATTTCCCACTCATTCAGCATTTAGTATTATTTACTAGGAAAACATGCTGAGGAAACCTCAACCACACTTAAACCTATAACAATTTTCATGGGATTTCTGTAGTGGCAGGTTACTTAGGATGGTTAAGAATGGATAATTATGAATGCCTCCTGTCAAGATTTTATGCTACAGTCACCATGGGGAAGTATGGTGGGTACTATCTCACCTCACTTAAAGAAGGGAAGGCTTTCTTTGTTTCATCCTCTACCAGTCAAAGCAGACAGTGAAGGGTTTTCACTCATGTTTAGACTTGGTAAAACCATTAACACTATGGGAGCTCTACCCACTCCATTAATCTTCCTCCATCGTAAACTAGATCAATCGATCAAGTTATTCTATATCCCAATATCTCAAAATTGTAGTTTTTTATGTGCCACCGTGGCTACATTTTGGGTTACCCAGATAAAATTTTCCACATTGATATTTGCTATACACAGTATAGGTTTTGCCAGATATAAACCAATTGGAAGTGGTCCTTTTTGGAGATTCATAAAAATTTGTCAGACTTATTAAAGAATCCTTATAAGATCCCCTTTTGCTGTTTCAGATTTTAACAATGGCATGTGTAACCACTCTAATAAAAGACAAGATTTCTTTGCTTTTCAAAATTATTACAACATAACTAAAAATTTACTAAGTTTAAAACAATGGTGCACTCATGGGTAAAAATTTTCATGTAAACTTGGGTATGCCTCTCAATGTATAATATTACATGACATAATCTTTATTATATAATGTTTTGTGATGAACTTTCAGGAGTCAATACAAGTGGATTCGATTTGAATTGATATGAAAGAAATAACTGAGCTAAAACAAAATCTGCATGATCCCTCGAAAAGAAGTTAACACTTTCCTGTAAAACAATTCCAATAACAGTACACCATTTTGTTGTTTTAGTATATAGGAAGAAAGGGAAATAAAATTTGACAATCAGTTGACCTAAAATTAACCACTACTAGCTGTATGGTTGTACATACAAAGACAAAGGGACTATGGCACCTGGAATCATGTCAAGAGAATTGTCCAGATTATGATAGAGACAACTTCCAATTATCTCACAAGTTAATTTGATTAAGAATGACCCAAAGCAACAGATGATCCAAGGACTTGGTCCAGTCAGTTATAAAGATGGTCCAAGTGAATTGCATTTCAAGGACTTTTTTGTGTATTTCCTTTTCCATTGGAACTACCTTCAATTATTGTACCTATTTAGTTGCTTAAGTGTAGAACTCAATATTTTTTCAGTGCTCACATCTGACCACACTTCGTGCCTTACTATCTTAATGAGGTATCCATCTATGGAAGTATCCAAGATCATAGACCATGCCTTGTTCCTTAAGAATCCAATGGTGAGTATTTATATCTATCAAACCAAATAATTTTATCACATCTAATGTTTTTATAGAAATAAACATAGAAATGTCCTGTTTTACCTCTTTTAAATGCTAATTAAATTAAGATTTGTTTTTCCTGAACTAAGCCAATTTGCACAAGTTTAAAGTAAAAAGTTTAAGGCATCTGCTATTAACAATTCATATTGAGTACTAATATTAATGTTATGATAGTAACTTTAATGATTTAAGATTGAGAATTGCACTTGTTGGCAGGCTTATCATCAACCTTATCAGACTGTAAGTTACTTCCATCCCTCTGCTTCTGCAGGAGTGCAATCAAATATGAATCCTATAGCCAACAAAAAGAGGCCACATAAACTGGATAAGAAAGAAAAAAGTGAGGCCAGCTTTCTTAGCAACAGGTAAATCATCATCAAATAATAATGTATTGTTGCATCATAATTACATTAACTCTTTTCACTTTAACTTTTTCACCTGTTTTCTGAAGGGACTCATTTTTAACAGGGATACATATTTTAACATATTTTCTGTGAAAACCTAATCTTTAGCAAAATATTTGTTATAAAAGCATGTGCATTATTGTATTTTATAACAGTGTACTATATTTTTAATTTCTTGCATCTGTTGTAGAATATGACACACTAACAGGTTTTGTATTTTAACATGGTATGATATCTTGCAAAACATTTTGCCCGTTGAAAACTAGGGTTTTTCAGAAGGTTTTTGCAGTAGTACAATTTTTCCCCATGACAATTTTTTAAGATTGACCAACATCGTGACTTTGCTATTTCAATATTGTGTTGGTTTGGATGGCATCTGACATTGCAATGACGTAATTTTTATTTTCTTTTCAGCCGGTTTTCGATGTTCTGATTGATGCTGTGACTGATGTATCAGGAACTAATAATGACATCTGGAGAATCATTGTCATAAATTAGGTTTTTTTGACAATAGACAATATGCTTTATTAACAATATCATCAAGACATGTTACAGAGTCAAACGGTTTTTACAAGTGAATTTCATTATTAAATGACAGGTCTAATTAATATTCATCATTCCATAAGAAGAACTCATCGAGTGTGTAGTATGCATGGTCTTGCAGCCAACACCGTAGGTTTCTCTTTATAGATCCTGGGTTGTCTTTGTCTCCAGAACTCTGAGGAGATTGCCACCTGAAGAAGCACCCCAGACAGCTATTCCATTACGGAGGTGGCTTTTGAATAATGCGTGATACTCTATTCTCGTGGCTTCATGACTACTAGTTGTCTTGGTTCTCTTTAATGCAAACAACGCTCAGTTAAGCTTCAGGCAGAGACTATCTATATGGTTTTTCCAGCACATCTTCTTGTCAAGTATTATGCCAAGATGTTTAACTTCATCAGCTGCTTGGATATTGGGTATTTCGGTTACAAGTACCTTTTTACTGTCTAGAGTCATTTGTTTTGTTTTATTCTCATTGAGAATGAGGTCGTTTTTCATTGTATATTCTTGAGCCATGTTGAAAGCGATGTATGTGTCAAATTCCATTTGTTCAGTATTTCTATTTCCTGCAAGCAGAACTGTGTAATCTGCGTACATGATCATTTGACAATTTCTCTCAAGTGTTCTGGAAAGGCATTTATAAATAAAATAAACAAAACTGGTCCAAGGACCGAGCCTTGTGGAACTCCTCTTCTTACGGGTAGGGGATGAGATTGTACTGATTGTGTGAGTCAATTGGTTGTTTCTCTCAGTTCCACTATTTGCTTTCATCCTTTGAGATAGCTTTCGAACCAACTGAGTGCTGTTTGTCGGATACCAACGTTTTGAAGTTTAGTCAATATGAGTTTATGTCCAAGGCAATCAAAGGCTTCACTGAGATCAAGGTATAAGCTGGTGATTTTGTTGCTGATCTCGATATTGTCAGTTATATATTCAGCTAGGTCGATAATTACAGATGTGGTAGATTTTTCAGAGATGAGTCCATGCTGCTTGTCAGTTAGTATTTGGTTCTGTCTTAGATACTGTAAGAGTCTAATAAGAATTACTTTTTCAATAAGTTTTGAGACGAGACTGATGGGAGAAGAGAGATTGGCCTGTCATTAGCAATGTTTTGAGGGTCACCTTGTTTAAATTTTGGATAGATTTTGGCTATTTTAAATTTGGATGGAAAAATGCCTTTCTGAATGGGCAAATTTTTAATTTTTACAAGGGGTGTTATGAGTTTATGAGCACAACATTTGAGGATTTTTTATGAAATTTCATCTACTCTAGAAAAAGTTGAACTTCTTGGAGACCTTACAATTTTGTACTTTTCATCAGCTGTAGTTGGTTCCAAAGTTGTTAGAGTTTCTCTTAGAACTCCTTGGACATGTTGAGTAGCTGGGGCTGAGTCATTGTTTATGTTATTTATTTTAAGCGTTTCTTCAGCTATGTTTACAAAATATTCGTTAAAACAATTATCTATTCTTCCAATATCTGTGAACAGTTCTCCTTCATGATGTATTTCTATTTTAGTAGTTTCATATCCTATTTTCTTTTGCCTCTCATTGTTTGTGGTGTTCCAGATAGCTTTGGATATATTATCTGATTGGTATATATATATGTAGCATTGGCCTCTTGTCTTGACTGTTTAAGTGTTTGGTCATATATGTTTTTTTAAGTTCGCTGGCAGCCCGTTTGTCATTTGCATTTCCAGTTAAGAAAAACTTATCTTGTGTTTTCAGGAATTCTTCTTGAAGGATAAACTTTCTCTACTATAAGTAATCATTTTTCCCTTTTTTTTGCTTAGCACGAGATCTTACCTTGGGGCATGTCCAGTCAAGTGCAAACTGGAGAGATGCGCCAAAGTGGAAATATGCTTCGTCTACCTCATTTGACTTAATAACGGAGTCCTAAGTTTCCATAGACAGTCGGTTCTTTAAGTTAAGGAGATTATTATGTGTAAGCCTTCTTTGTGAATTATATATGTTTCGTATGGTCTCTTTTGGCATATCAAGTGTACAGTATTGTCCAATGTGGTCTGATAGCCCAGTGTTAGTCACTTCTACGCTTATGATGTATTGATCCAGATCTAAGCATACTATGTTTATTGAGGATTTAGAGATTTCGATGATTCTGGTAGGTGGGAGGTCTAATATCTGGATGTTATATCCCCTTAGTAGTTCGTTTAATGCACTGCGTTCTCAATCAGTATTTACATCCCCATAATAAGTTTTTTAGCACACAGCGGTAGTTTGTCCAGAACTTCAGACATAACTTGAAGTACACTGTCAAAATTTGATCCTGGTGGTCGGTACACTCCAAGTAAGTATAAGCACTTTTTCTTGGTCTTTCTTATTTTTATAGCTGATACTTCACAAGTCATTTCAATACTATATTGTTCTAACCCTAAGCTTTCAGTTTTATGGGAAACTTGTTTATGTTTATATAAAGCAACTTCTCCTTTAATGTGTTCACTTCTGCCATAAGCACTGGTTAGTGTGGAGTCAGCTATTCTGGCTTGATCTATTGTGCCTTTTTTTTAGACCATGTTTTGTCAGTATTATAAAATCTGGATTTGTATTGTGCAGCAGGTGTTCTAGCTGCTCAATTTTTCTTGTCATTCTATCCATATTTTGTGAAAGAAAAGTTGTCCTGATTTTGGTTTGAGTGTTGTTACGGATGGTGGTTTATTGAGCTTACATGGTCTAGAAAAGGGTCAGACTGATGTATTTCTGCCTCAGCTATTGTTTGGTAGTGTTCAAGGACGGTAAGGGGAGTCTTCACTGATGTAGCTGGTGAAGTAGCAGAGGCCATGTCATGTGTACTGTGCAGTGTGGTTGGCTTGTTCAGGAAATTTTGATTGACTATTTTATAGAAATCTATGATTTTCATGAAGAATTCCTCAAAATTTTCGTTGTCTGGGCGAATCATTACAATCATTGGTGGTTTCTTTTCTAATATTAGCGGTGTTAGATTGGACATAGTTTGAGAGGTATTATTACCCGCAGCATATTTAGCAGCCTGTAAAGAGATGTTAAAGTAATTGGTTTTGTTCCTAACCAATGATGTGTTAGTTTTCTTCAGTTTTTGTCTACAGGTTTAGCTGCTTCCTGGGGTTGATCTGTTATTTTTGCCATGGTATTTGTTACAGAAGTATTCAGTTTTTGTCTACAGGTTTGGCTGATTCCTGGGGTAGTGTTTGTGTCTCTATCTGCTGTCAGGTTTTGAAGATCTGAGTGGTCATATAGTTTATAACTGATTTGTCCATCTCTAACTTTGTTGCAATCTGTCAAAGTGGTTTGCAGTTTTTGTTTACAGGTTTGGCTGGTTCCTGAAGTCAGGGGTTGGTTGCAATCTGTCAAAGTGGTTTGCAGTTTTTGTTTACAGGTTTGGCTGGTTCCTGAATTCGGGCGTTGGTTGCAATCTGTCAAAGTGTTTTGCAGTTTTTGTTTACAGGTTAGGCTGGTTCCTGAAGTCGGGGATGCGTTACTCCCTGTCAAATTGTTCAGTTTTTTATTACTGGGTTGACTTTCACCTGAAGTCAATGTTTGGATTGGCTTTGTCATCAGTAGTGTCAGGGTGTTTTCTAGTTTTTCACTAAATGTTAGACTTGATCTTGAGGCCAAAGTATTAATAGCTAGCTCAATAAATTCAAGTTTTGTTTTTATATCAGACATTTCAACTTTGAAAAAATAGAACTGTCTCTAGTTGCCTGATTATCTTGAGTAGAGAAGGAAGTTTAAGTCATAGTGTGCTTCAGAATGCTTGTTTTTGACCAAGGTTTTCAGTTTTTCTTTTAAGCATTGAAACAGTTTTTTTCTAGTTCTGCTACCTTTTTTACATAACTATCAATGAGTAGACCGAGTTTTGAGTCATTTTCCCCATAAATAGTTTGTGCTTCTAAGTAAAGTTTCTTCTCTTTAGTGAGTTGACCTTGAATATCTGAGTTTAACTGTAGCAAGTTTTCTATTTTGTTGATGTGTGCCTTTTCTGAGTTTTCCATTTCCTCCAATTTTTCCTCCATAATGCTATCTTTGGTTTTTAGCCTGAGTGTTTCTTCTTTTAAAAACCTGTTTTCTTCTTCTACTAGTGCTGATTCTATCTTGGCAGCCATTTCCAATTTTTCCTCTTTACTATCTGAGTTCTCTAAACAGTTATTTTCAATAAGACTATTCTGGAGTTCTTGAATGGTGTCGGTGCTGTTGAGAGATATTGGGCAAGCTAGTCTTTGGTCATCTTATATAAATTTAGAGTGAGGGAAATAATTTAACAGTGATTCAGTCTCTTATATTATATCATATAACAGAGTCAGCTTCTTCAAAGTAGAAGTGTCAAAGTAGAATCATCTAGACAAGCAGTGAGAGTGAGATGGTAGTATACAGGAGTGTTGACTAGTGTGTGAGGTCAGTTGTGGGACTGCAGACTCAGCAGCAGCGGGTTACTGCTCCCAGTCCGAGTTGACACACTAGCAACTGTCACAGGTGGTGATGAGTTGGAGACCAATTCTTGTTTCTTTTGTTGTTGAAGCCAGTTTTGTAACCTATTTTTAGGTGCATTCACATCAGTTACTCACTATGTCGTTACAGAGTACATCTTGTATTTCTGATTTCAAAGTTATTGCTAAGTTACAATAATTCTAGTATTTATGAAAATATACAAAGCGATGGTGATGATGTTCTTCCAACACTGGAAAACGTAACAGACAGTGATCTGTTTAAGATCTGATTTTCCTCATTTTCTTTACACATTGTCAGGTGTAAGGAAAATGACCTATGAATGAATAATAATAAAATTATATGACCTAACACATATTCCTAATAGTGTGCAAGGAAAAGTGCTGTGCATATATGCTGTCTGACATATGAGTGAAACAGCAAAATCACAATGTCGAACAACGTCCAAGTATAAGGATTCATGTTTTTGTACAGAGTGGTTTTTTCCAGGTATTAACAGGTATAATTTGCAATCCGTACATTAATTTTAAAAAACTTTCACTCCTTACTGTTTAGTTACATAGTTTTTTATATAAATTATACTATGTAAAATTTATATATAATAAGAGGGAGAGATGCTGGTCATGTAAATTGTGTTTTGTCACTTGTATTGTTCCCTCATTATCATTAAGTATTTTTTAAAGTGATTAATTAGTCTACTACTATGTTCTACTCAAATCCAGAAGTAAAATTCAATAAAATGTTGTTCATTTTCCATAAACTACATTTGAAACTCTATTCAGTGTAGTTTAAAATTTGTATTGTTTAAAAAACATTACAGTTTAATTTTAACATTCAAAATATGAGATTAGGTTTGAATTATCTTTTACAACCAGATTGCAGATCTCGAAACGTAGTGTTACTGTTTTCTTGTTTCACTGAACGATGGCAAATGTCCGGAAAAATCCTGTTTCCTTCACAACCAGACTGGGTTATAAGTTTTGATTAGTTCTTAAGTATTTCCATATTCCAGAATAACTTTTTTGCTCAATGTTTCAGTATAAACCTTCATCACATTTTATAAAACAAATTATTATTAATATATAGTTTATGTTATTACTTCAATTAATTTTATTTTATTAATAATGCTAAATTCTTTTTTTAAAGGTGTTAACTTTTCAGAAAAACTTTAAAAAGCTTAATTGTGTTTCTATCTCAAGTTTGACAAATCGCAAATGAATAATTTTAGATTATTTCCTGTGTATTGAAAGTATGGCTTTACAACACATTATGTAAGTTTTAGGAGAGGGAAAGATAACTAAACAATTTTTTTAAACTTTTTATTTATGAACTGAAGTTTTTTTGCGATAAAACCTATGTAAATTAATAAATAAAAATGTCTTACTGAAAATATATTATTGAAAAAGTATACCATTAATTTAAAAGTTATAATATGATAGCATTTGATTTCTAGTTATAGAATAAGGCATAACATGAACAGTAAAAACAGACAAATTATTCAGCTAATTGTTTTTGAGAAAAGAATAAGTTTATTGCCATGAAGCTCATACAACCATCAACACAAGTCTTGTATAATAAAAACTAGCAGAAGTCTAGATAAGAAAAATTTGGTACCCAAAACATAAAGTTGCCAAGCAGTCACACCACAATTTAAATATTACTTTAAATTATAAATAAAATAAACAACAACAGCCTCAACAATTACAATAACAGAATTATATAACATTGATACATTTAAAAATATAGTCTGTATAAAAAAAATGACATTAACATTTAAAATCTAATCATTATACTAAATAGGTTATATCTAGAACCTAACAGTTCCACTGTCAAAAATTTCTTTTAAAGTATAAAATAGATTGACTAAATGTCAGGAGTATAATTTTTGTTTACATTCATTATGACTATATTTAGATATAAGTGGTCTTAAAAAGTTATAGTCCTTCAAAGCGATTAAAATCTAAGTCTATAAAAAATCTATGAATACATTTTCTCTATTTATAGTGTTATACATATGTCTGTCACTGTATGTCTTCAGAGGTTTAGAATGTAGAATATAATATCAATTAAGTATTTTGAATTTTCTTTTCTATAATAATTGGTCTGTAGTAAGTTAATGGTTCACGTGCTATCATTCTGATGGCTTTACAAATTTCTGCTAACCTGCTGTAGTTTCCCCATAGAATTAGGCCATATCTGAGCACTGATTGAAAGAATGTAAAATAGGCCGTTCTGAGATAATCAGTGTCCACACAACAAGTGAGACATCTTAGGCGATAAACAATCGTTGAGAGTTTGGTTGATAGGTGATCAATCTGGAGCCCCCATGTCAAATGATCATCCACACAAACACCCAAAAACTCAATATCAGATTAAATATTGTAATTTACTGGTCTCAGGCTGTGTCTTATCTTCATCCAACAAAAATCCATTGGAATGAAACCACAATGATGCTTGTTGATGAATGTATCCATTTAAATTTGTTTGAATTTATTCAGGTAATTATTACTATTTAAAATTCTTGTGTCTTCAGCATATAATATTGTTTTGGAATTGACTAAGACAGGTTAGTCATTGGTTGCTACCAGAAACAATAGTGGTGCGAGAACAGAGCCTTGAGGAACTAGGCCATACTCAACCAAGAGTTCTCCTGACCATTCTCTCTCGACAAATACTTTCTATCTACAATAACTTAAGTAAGATTATAAAACTAAATGACAATCTTGCTTAAACCATAATATTTTCATTTCATAGTGATGTCATTGTGATTTACATAATCAAATGCCTTGCTCAAGTCACAGAGAGTGGCCTGAGTAAAATCCTTGTTTTTAAAAGCATTTAGCGCAAATTTAACAAGGCTGTCAATTGCATTACCTTTTTCTTACCTGAAACAAATCTTTTACTAACATTGTAATATTAGGAAAATAGCTCTCCTAAAAATCATTTTACAATTGTACATGTAGTATTAAAATGGTGTATCCTGGAATGAGTTTTTATTTTTAGTTTGTTTGTAAATTTGTATTTTTTTGTTTAAAAGATATTTTAGGCTTTATTTTTGTTTTGCAGATTTAAGAGATTGTCTTTGAGAAGAAGCAGTCAATCAGATAGCATAAGTGTCAACAATGATAATTCTTCCAGTATCATTGAAGGTTTCATGCTTGATGTAAGTTAATATACAAATTTAAAGTAATTTAAATTTATGTCATATATAGTCATGATGAACGAACAAAGCGTCAGAGGCGGAAATCATTTTATTGCCTGGTTTGTAGAAAAAAAGAAGGAAGATCAGATTAAACTATAGTAAAATTACTATAAACTTTGGTTGACAGTTTATTATTTTTCTGAATTAACATAAATTATTTTTAATTATAGTATTTGAATATGTACTAGAGTGTTTTAAATTATACAACAGTTAAATACAGGTTCATTTGTAGGAGCGGAGCAGAATATTTAGGTTCTTTCGATAAAACCCCTGTTTGGTATAAGAAGCGATATTAAAGAGGCTCCAGACTTTGTCTTTTGTTGACCTGCATATTTTACCAGAGATATTTCTTCTTTGATGTAATCTTTTCTTCTATTTTCTGTCTCACTTCTATTAAATCTGACCTTTTCACACACAAAATTTACAAATTAAAGGAAATTTTCTTGTTTATTTTATAAACTGAATTTAGGATGTAGGTGGAATGCACAATCAACTGCACATTGTTGATGTGAGGCATACCTTCTAGGAGATTTTTTGTTTCACACATTTGAATGACAGTTTCTATGCTTAGCAATAAACCTGATCTTCAAAATGTGCCTCTACCTGCCAACAAAGCTTTTATATTAGGCCAGTCAAATAGGGTCATTAAGATTATGTAAATGTTCAAGATTGCTCTTTAAAAACACACAGGCAGATTGGGGATCTACACAAATTGATTTTCAGACACATTATGTTCTTCAAAAATCTTGGTATCAGCAGAAGCTTTGTATATGTGCACCAATAAGGAATCTTGATTGGTTGCTATTTAATTTTGTATATAACGGAGATCTGGTCATCACCAATGATATAAATGCTAAGCAACAAATAAAGAATGCAGACGATGGATGTAAGGTGTTGTCACATTCTGGAGATTTCAGCAAGAGTGAGACTAGACGTCATGAATGTCAGGAATATCCTCACCTTTAAGATATGCACAGATAATTCCGTATATCTATTTTTGTAGCTCAAAATCTATCTTGCATTATGACAAACCAGTGGATGATAGAAGTCCACATCGGTTCTGATCATCAGTATATCACTCTCAATCTCATAGCAAGAAATGAGGGCTTCTTGTGCTATCTCCATGCAATCCTGTCATTCCTGTCTTAGGGTAGGAATGTTTTCAGAGATAGAAAAGACATTCTAATGTCAAAATGTTTGCTGTCCTGGGAACAACGGGAGGTACCACTGATGTAGTCTAGGTTACATTGGAATTTATTATGCGGTTTTGTAACGCTTTGATGTTAAAGAGGAAGTGCATTGGACAAAAAGATTCAGACTACTGGTAATCAAGGAAATCCCACAGTTCCAAAACTGGTGTGTCCTGTGGTCAGTGAATCTTGCAAATTAAAGTCGAGAGGCAGGAATTGAATTGTGCCATTATTCAGAGAAACCACTTCGGACCCAGTAAAGTCCAAACATGAATGTCCTTCATAGCGGATGTCTTGTTTCAGAATAATAACCATCACTTGTATCATTAGAAAACCAAAATAAAACATATATCATATTTTGTGTTTTATATATTGGTTTTATAGCAGTTTGAACATTCATTTATTTATTATGAGAGATTTAGGGCACTTTGTACCCAAATGAACCAGACTTTAAACATTGAGATTTCAAATATTTCCTGTTATTTGCACTCCAAATTTTGCCATTCTAATAAACTTCAAGTTAGCATCACATTTGAAAGTACTCAATCTTTTATATCATTAAGTACATAACCATGCCTGACTTGAAAGCTGCTGCAAGTTGTACATGAAGGTACTGTTACAATTTGTTTTAAATTGCCAACAACACAAACCAAGACAGAGTTGGGAGATTGATGGAAGTATGACAGGAATGGAATGATGATAAAGGCACTGTTACCCACAATAATAACCTTTTTTAATTCACCAAAATGCCCTACCTGTGTTGGATAGAGGAATACTTGTGTGACCCCACGATTGTGAAAGATAACAAAAAATTGCATCTACAAAACTTTTGTCATCGTGGACTTGGGCTGTTTCCAACTGTAAATTTAGAAATGACCTGCAGATATATTAATAATAATGTTTGAGCTTTGCAAGTCAGTCTCTCCTAAATCCTAGTGTGGTGGAATGTGTTTAGGACCCAGCCGTAGTGCGCGGTGAGCTGAAACATTGCCGCGCTGTGATGTCGCTGGTGCAGTTGAAGCTGGCGCAATACCACACTGTGCTGGAGCAGTGTGTGCCTCACACCAACATTGCTGCCCAGCAAGCCCTCACCGGTATACATGAGGTAGGTCAGCTATTTCTTCATATACTTTATATTAAATTCCAAAATGTCCTAGAACATCTAATTTACTGGTGTGGCCTTATTCTTCAAAATATTGAGAACTCCAAAGTATGCTTAGGAGTGTTGAAATGATGTATTAAAAGGTTTCAGTGTCTTTTATCCTGTTTTAAGATTCTTAAGAGTTGGGTTAACGTAATATTTGACTAAAACTTCTGTCTTGTGATATATTATTGAAAGGTTTGAATAAGTTAGCAGCTGCGTCAAACTCACTTGCCCAACACCTGAAGTCATTAGAAGATAATCCAGAGTTATTAAGCAGCTAGTGGCTATTTTGATTAGGTTCTAGTCTGCAGCATTCTTATGGGCCTAATTTAAAGTCAGGACGTTTTTTATTGTGTTAATTTGCATTTTGGACAGAGTAATCTAAATCAAAGGGTTGGACAGTTTTGAGGTAATATGTCAAGGCCATTTTATTTTACATTTTTTTTACAGATTTTATGAAATACTGCATTCTGAGTCCTACTACAATTATAAAAAATAAAGTAAGATACACTACCGGGTGTGTTATTTTATTTGGAATTACAAAAAGTGCATTTACTGTCTGATTTTTCACACAAAATGGTAGGTATGAAAATACTTTTCAAACACTAAGTATAGTCCGCCAAGTTGAGAAAACAGACGTAATAAACATCCTTCTTTGCAACTAAAAAAGTGCCATGACCACTCATTAGGGCCCTCCAAGCATAGAAAACAGTCATAGAACGTTACTAATTCCTTAGTTTAATTTTACTTTTTAACACTGTTTAATTCATCTTATAAATCTAAATACATAATTAGTCGTACATTAGCCATAGTTTAAATTGTTTTGTGAACCTTCACCAAAAATGAAAATCAAGACATTTGTAACGTATTAAATATTATAATTATCATTATTTTATATAGTAACACATGATTATGTTTACTGGCTCTGTAATGATTTACCAAAGGTCGCTGGATACATCTATGTATGACGTATGATGATGTGACGTCATATGGGGTGATTTGAGTTCAATAAACCGCTTTGGCTGCTTCCATCACGCCACTGTCCTCATTCCACCACCACGTCCACTATCCAGCAATAGCCTTGACACTTACCTTCTTACCCCCTAACCGTGAACCACGCACAGTCAATGATGTGACCGAAAAGTCTTTCATTTCAATTACCGATCCCCCGTGTCCCATACACAATATCATTATACTAGTTTGTTAATACTTTAAGTAATCACTGTTAGCCAATAAACAATAAATTATAATCATAATAAAAAGTAAGAATTTTTTATTTTTTGTCATTAACAGAGCTATTGTAATTGCTTGATTCTGAATTGTATATTTCTTTATCCATATTGTGAATTCGTTCTCATTGAAAAATTATATCTCTTATTCTAATCAGACTTGGAAATATGTAATTCATTACAATCACATGTGGAATTCAAATGCAGCACAGAATCCATATCTCATTTCATGGGCACTGCAGATTAGTATCTACACCATGTTGTTATAATAACCAGAAATATACCATGTACAGAAACATACCTCTCACTGTCAGTAGCTCAAAACATTCTGCTGCTTACATCTTTAGCCAGCTAGTGATATTGTCTTAGAGTTCATTTTCATCATCAAAATGTTGAGAACCAAACAAACTAGTCCTGGACATTTGTGGTAATTTATACGAAAGCTCAGAGACTTTGAAACGTTGATCTTCTCTAACTGTTTAATTGATCTTGTCTACAAGTTCATCACTCACCACTGATAGCCTAGCATCCTTTCATCATCGTGTATGTTAGTTTGCCTATTTTTAAACAAATGAACCTATTCATGTTCACTCCCTTCACCCATAACGTTTCGCTCATAAACGGCACAAAGTTCTTTATGAATAGCTGCTGCTGAATATTGTTTTGCTGTAAAAAGACTACAGCGTGCACTTCGCATTTGGCGAGAAACTCAACTGCGGCACACATTTCACAAAGCTATAGAAAATGGATGAGCACTTGTACATCCTTCTAACTGCCACAGCTAGATGTGGACCAACCTGCTGCAGTGTGTGAGAGAGAGTGCCACCCCACTAATACCAGTGCTGTAAGCGAACAGAGTTTTATATATATATATATATATATATATATATATGAAATAATAACACTGAGGTGTCAAAGTTTTCACTGATACGGCTGATGGAATACAACTTTAAACTATGCTAGTATATCCCGTGCTGCTGAGACTGGTGAAACATGGTTACTGGTGAAGCCAGTATGATTCTAATCCACTTTGAACCTGACAAGATGTGGTTGTGGCATAGTGTGGCAAATAGTGGGATCTTAATTGTTCCAGTTAAATTTTTACTAATTGAGTTCATAACAATTTTATTTTAGTTGAATTATTTGGAGAAACTTATTTTAATAGTGTAATAAATTATGTGCAAACTTGTTGTTCAATCTGATCATTAAAAATATTTGCAGTTATGTTCGCTTCTGGACCCTCATCGACCAAGCCCCTCACCCTCTCCCTCAAGTTTTGATGTGGAACCAGCCTATGAGGTGGGGGAGGTGCAGCTCACTCCCTCCACCACTCCTACTCCTACCAACCTACCACCTCCTCGCTCGGAGATCGACATGACTATTTTCAAGAGGCCACAGGGGCAACCCGTCGAAACCTCTGACAATGTAGTACAATCTCCAGTGAAGAAGTAGTTGCTTATGCTGCAATTACAGATTCCCCAACCCAATGGATCATGTGTTATTGTTTGTTTTTTACTGTTCTCCCTTGTTTTCTTGTGTTATATTTGTTCTAAGCATATGTTATGTTACGTGTTCAGTTTTGATTTCTCTTGTGTTTTTTATACTTGTTTAAAGTTCTTCATAGGTTTTTATTAAGTGTTGTAAAATGCTAATATAATTAGTTGAATTAAGATATGTAATATACCTCAAAGCCTTAAAGTAACAGTGGTTTAAAATGTGTACTGACGTAAAGAAATTTATATATTTCCTCATATGGTTCATAAATTAAATAGTTCCTGAGCTCACTTTTCAGTAAGAGAATGTCCTATATAATGTTAAAGTTTTTTAATTTTCATATCAATTTCATATCCTATCAAAACAATTTTAAAGCTACTGCTTCAAATAATGTCTAAAGTATGTAAATAAGAATTCAGGTGCATTAGTGTAGTTAAAAAGCAATGTTTTATGTCATCATTCTGTACTTGAAATTTTACTATTTTAGTTTTATAACATTGATTTTTTGTTCTTATCTCAGGTTACTATTTGCATAGATTAAGTACTTTAATTTTCCTGTATGTATACATAAATAATAATGGATTTTTAAAATAGTCCTAAAAATAGTTCATTTTGTTTATAATGTATAGGTTTTATGAATATGAATTAAATTGGAACAGTTGCATTCAAATAGTTGTAATTTTTCTTTAAGTTTTGGTACAACTGAACTGAGGAAAATGAATTTCTTTATTAAGCATTTTAATACTAGCTGATTATTTTCAGAAAATGATGTTTCTTATTACACTATTTTCATATGGTATGTTCCAAGACTGCCAGGCCAAACCTGACCATAAATGTGCATTAATTCACTTATGGTTATATCTTCCATATTTCTATCATAAATAAATAAATGTTGTCTATTTTGTTTTTTTTTCAAATTGGAGTTACTATATTTATTAACATTAAAACATAAATTTGCAATTTAAAAATATGAGGATACGTTTTTCTAAATTTGAGCTTATCACAATACAACCGAAACACATACCTACCTACACCAAACTGTCAAATATATATATATATATATATATATATATATATATATATATATATATATATATGAAGTATGTTGGATTGACAAAAAATCCAATGCACATAACAATGAATAACCATCATTGTATGTCTAAAAAGCAGGATGAAAAACTGGTTTCCCAACACACATTAGGCCATCAACAACATTTAGAACAGTTTTATTCACTGAATTTGCAAAGTATCTGAAGTATATATATCTGGGCATAGAGGCAAATTGAAGCTCCTTCTATATTAAAGACAGGAATGACTAGAGGCAGTTACATATAGTGACTAGAAGCAAATATCTTCATTTTAGGACCACTGTTCAGCATTGAAAGGAATTAGATCAACAAAATCAGAAGTGCTTTATGAGCACACCTCAGAAGGCTTAGTCCGAAAACCAAAGAGCACAATTAGTGATGTTCACAGTTTCACTCATCATCTCTAAAAGGTTTAGGATTGCCTGCAAGTGAACATTGTTAAGTTTTCTTATGCTTAATACATTTTTTTGTCAGTAAAATATGAACAGTATCATTAGACTACTTTCATTATCGTGTTGCTACAAGCTTAAAGTTTAATTATAAATCAGAGATGTTACATTATTTGTCCAGAATCTTCCAAATTTTGGCACCAAGGTTTTATATATGCTGACTTCTTACAAACTACATTCTCGTACAATGAAGTCCCAATTATCAGATATGATGTATTGACAACCAAGTCGGGTTTGAAAAGATCTAAATAATCTAACTAAGTTTCATGTAATATTTAAAGTGCCATAATGTAAAATATAGCTACTGACTATCTCCAAACAATATTATACGAGTACAATCAGTAGATATTGAATAATTCCAAAACTTATAAAATTTACTTGAATCATATATAATTTTATTGTTCTCATTAGGTAAAGATTTTTCACTTACAAATTTTCAACACAAAAAAGCTTCCCTAGAAAAATAATATATAGCTAATGGAACTACAAATATGATCTTTGCAGTGGGATAAAAAGTCTATGTGTGCATAAATAAGGTAAAAACCTATAACTGAACTGCTGTATCAGGTACTGTATAGTATTTATCTCCATACATATCAGTGCTGTGTTTTTCTGCTTTGTTTGGATGTGTTATTAAATTATTGTTACTGTTTTACCTTATTTTTTATAATTTGATATAGGTAAGCCAGATAACTCAGAAACAAATAGAAATAATGTGAATCATAAGATCCAGGATCTTAAAGTCTTATCAGATGTATGACTTAGATTTTCTAGTAAATAAACACAACGAAACATAGTAATCTCAAAATCCTTGATTTATTATAGACTGATCAGAATACTTCTAGGTATACTTATGTAGTTTTTAATGTTTGTTTTAATTTACTCTGCTTGGTTCCTTATCTAATTAGAAAACATAACATGAGTATAAAACTGTTGTATTATGTCTAAAACGTTAAATGCAGTTTTATCCAATCCAAACAGAAAATATTCATTCAGCAAGCAAAATTGTTATGAATTTAAGGCTGAATATCTACTTTATTTGTTTTTTACTTAACATTTCTCAATAAACTAAACTATTAAGCCATAAACACATACCGTATCAATTATGTTTTAATTTTTATTTTAAACTTGAGATACATAATTTACATTTAGAAAAAGTATAAGGTGTGCATAAAATTTGTTTTGTGAACATTAGTATCAAAAACTTTAATGTTATATTTCGTTAATAATTTACATTAATAAGTACCAAAGTGTTATGGTTTCAAGACCTCATTTTATTTTGTTCAGATTTAGTTATCAGTATTATCCATATGTTTTAGAAGTTGAACCATACACAAAACCAATTTAATTAAATATATTTTTCAAAGTTCTTTGTTACGTAGTCCGTATGATAGTGTAATACCGGCCTAACAATATACATTTAGTTACAAAACTCATTTTTTTTGTAAATTATGTCATTAAAATAACAGTATTAATACTAAATTAATTTTGTCATCAGATATGATGTATTTCAACCCTTAAAGTACTGAAAACAATTTGGTGGGGATACAATTAATGTGCATTTACATTTTATTCTTTAATTTTTTGACAAAGTTGAATTTAAATTTTTTCTTGGATCATCTAATTTATAATAATAAAGAAACATTTTTTTGAAAAATGTTCAGCTATGACTGCCAACTGGTAGTGTAGGCGTGTTAAACATCTGCATAACGCAACACTCACCAATTGACGAAACTACGAATTGTATATAACACTGGTTATTGAGTTATTGTCTGTGTGACACGTATTCCAGTTTGCTTACTGACAGTCATAAATTAATACCTATATGCATTCCTGCTCATTTGCTGCATTTTTATGAATTGTAATGAACACAATAAATAAAATATGGATATGTTACGATTAGAGTGATTCCATTAATAGACATATTTCTATATGCCAGGCTTTCAGGATTAATTGCCCTTTAAAAGACTTTCATACATTCCATAAAAATGTTTAAATATTGAGAATTATAGTTTTCTAAAAACTAAAATCAGTTTCATTTTTACATATAGTATTTTAAATAAAATATCAATTTGACTTTTAGAACTTTATATTGGCTCACTTGTCTCCATTCCATACAAAATCAATATTTTATTATTGATAAAATGCATTTTTGTAAATGTATCTCAGTGACTATAGTATTATTATAATATTTCTGTGGATTAAAACATACAGAAAAACATAGTCCTGTTTAAACTCTTATTGCAGTTTTAAGAGAATTGAAAATTGAGATTCTTCATGGAAAAGCCATTTTTTTGTTATTATTTTACCGTTTTATGTAGGTGTGTATTCCCTAACTATTACAGTTCATTTCTCCATCAGTACTTTATAATATATGTACCAATACCTCATAATTTATAGTTGAGACTCGTCTTAGTTATTGTACTTATTATTTCACATTTATTAAAGACGAAATGGAAATAGACAAGAAAATATTGATGTATAGAACTCGTATTGTGAGCTGTGATCATTCTAAAGATATCAATGTGATTCCTAGTGTTAAGTCAATTGTTATTATAAAAAAACTCTAAAATTGTATTTTGAGACTGTGATTAAAGTACATAGGTGTAAATAAACTACCTATTATGTTATGGTACTGTGAAAGTTAATATATTTTGTGTAAATAAACAGTCATGTTTTAATAAATGCATTTATTTATATTTGTGTCATTTTCCTTTTATTCTACCCATTACTATGTTATGTGTCAAATACTTTGTGTTTTGCCTATTATCAATATAGTAATACTATCAACATTGTTTAGATTTATCAAAATCAATACAACAAATGTTAGCACTTTTGTAATTCCACTCAATAATTGGGAGTTCCTAATCAATTACTTTCCACTAAAATTCAACAACATAACGTGAAGGTGGTGCAATCGATTTTGTAAAATGTTTTCAATATAATAGTCACAATACTTCAAGATAATCTTCCTGAAACCAGAAAAAGAAAAACAAAATTTTTGGGTCACTTCACAAGAAATTATACATGTGATGTACTGATTTTGGGTCTTTTTATAATCAGGCCCAATGGAAAACGTCTCATGATAAGGATTTCAAATTTTTACAGTAAGTATGTGAAATATAATCGGAGGGAGTGTTTTTCAAAATAAAAAGTATGAGTTAATTTTTATGTTATGTTTAAAATTGTACGCAAAAGTATATTTTATTATATTTTGAAATTAAAAATATGTTACTCCCTCTGGGAGAATGGTGTATAAAATTTTGAGTTTTAAATTGTAAAAAAACACATTCATATGGGATCTGTGTTGATTCTTAAAAGACACTGCGCGCCTTAGGATTTTCAGTCTGCTTCCTGCCGCGCTGCTTGTGGATGCACGAGCAGAAGCGCACTTGCACTTCCCCCACCCAAAAGCAGTCCCCTTACCCAGTCTTACACCTCCAGCCCTTCAATTAGTTCCTCTCTTCCTTCACTCTGCTCTTGATGTCTCCGTTCTAAGCTCTGTCATAACAACATGTTTCTAAAACAAATAGTTTTAGAAGGGTAATCTCACCGAGTCTTGCTTGTGTTAAGCTGAGCACACTTATTTAATTACATTCTGAAGGAAGATATATGTATATAATGTTATACTAGTACGTTTCAAGTAACTCAACCATTAAAAACATCATTAGATGGAAAATTACAGTAGATTGAATGAACTTAAACGCTTGACAACAAGGATGCTTTACGCGACCTAGGCTACATAAAAGAAAAATACACTACCTCAATTGGAATTAGTCAGGTTTGAATAAATAGTCTAACCGTATAATTAATAGATTAGCTATCTATAAATGTATAGCTAGGAAAATTAGAAAAAAAAAACTTTATAAATTGATCAATCGACGAGGCTATGCATTTGATGCAGAATGTAATATTATCTTATAATTTGGTACAAAGTAAAACGGTTGAAGATAAGGATGAGATTTTTACACGGTGTATGCAGATTCAGACAAGGAATGGATGTGTTTTATTTTAAAATAATTTCTTAAAGAATAACTGTATTAACAAATATTTTGTTTTCTAAAATTATGATTATAAAAAATACGATTCCTCCAGTCATAAATAATTGTAAAAGTATCAATTCCCTTAAGGTATAATACTTGTTTATAATAGAAGACAAAATTTAAGACTTTTTATCCTCAGAATTTTAAAGTAGTTGTTATTTTGTAAATAATTTTTGTATATATACGATATGAAAATAAGATTAAAACTTTTGTATATATATGAAAATAAGAATAGTATGGAAATAAAGTTGTATCAAAATAATATCTTAACTTTTATTCGTCCTGTTTGATCCCCCCCCCCCTGTCGGTGCACCCTTGGAGGGAGTAAACCCACAAAGCTCATCTAAACAAAATAAATATAATTAACACGGACAGAAAGTAACAAAGTAATATGGATTAGCCTAATATCAGTAAGAACGTACTTCCTAGCTTACGTGATATCCGAACATCATGTCCGGTCGTTAAAAATTTAAAAACTATACATTAATACACAATTTTTATCATGTCTATTAGAATAGTATTAGTATAAGGCAAATTATATTCCTATCTAGTCCTTTTATAATTTATAATGGGAACCAGGACCTCACATTCTATAATTATTTCGATTTATCCTTACTACATAAAAAAAGAGTAGTACGGGTATGACATATCTGCATTATGAGTACGATCTGCTTAAAATATATGCTGAACTCTATTGTCTTGAAACCTTAGAAACAAAAATCTTAAAAACATAAATTTGTTTTTTTTTTAATGTCTTAATGTTTTAAATTTTGTTTCAATCAACCAGAAATTATGCTTGTTAACACATTTACTTATAACAATCAAATAAATAATTTGTATGCTTCCAAAGGAATTGTTATATTTCAGTTTTTTTTCATCATAAAAAGACACAAAAAAGACTTAGAATTCTGAGGTCACTCACAACGTTTGTTACATGATAATTCTGTTGTAAAGTTTTTCAGACAATGGCAGTACAAACCTTTAACTTTGAATACAATACTGTATCATTAAGGGAATAATAGTAAACACATGATTACCATAATTTATAGCCATTTCAAACTAAAGTTATACAATGTTTGGGTAATCTCAACCAACAGAAAGTTTCAGAATAGCGGTCAAAATTTTGGTCTGGGATATTTTACAACATAAATTAGAATTGAGACAACATTTTTAAGTAATTTAAAGCTAATGTTATTCTTCATATTTTTTTCATAAATCGGTCATTCAAAAGTTTTAGAAGTTTAGAACAAAATTAAGTCTTTATTATAATTCGAGATAACAGCACATGTGAAATCTATCTTTTTTCCAACTAAGCCAGAAGGGCAATTTGACCTCTTGACGTAGATTTTATTATGGCTGTCGTTATAACAATTCCCAGTATATTGGATTAATCTGGTAAAATAATTCACAGCTATTACATAATGATCTTGAAACATACAAAGATTAAAATAAGCATATCAATTGTTCGTTTTATATTGATTATTGACTATGGTCGATGGAAGATTTGAAAGTACAACAGGATTTCAATGGTTTAAGTATTCATTTGTCTAGACACTAATTTAAACTTTTTTAATGTTTTATAGAATGCATGTTCATAAAATTGCATTATGTTGTGAATTTTTACAATGTGGATACAAACCATTTTGAAACTGTCTACTGGTAACGAGACTTTTATTGGTAGAGAACTAATGAGAGTAATATATTGTAACTTATCCATGTGTATTGTCTTACTTCAAATTTTAGTTTGAATTGGCTAGAAATTATGACATTTCACCACTATTTCTGCAATAGTACTGTATATAATTTAACACTGTACCATTTTAATTCAATTATTGACCGATAAAGGCACAATATTAAAGTTTTTTTTAAACACATTAATATTACGTAATAATTGACAAGTTTTTTTTTACTTACACTTTTCGACAACTCTTACGCTTTAGTAAACTTCAGAATTGTATGAAGTCAGCAATAGCGATTATTTGAGTATAAAAATATTTGTTACAAATTTCTAAGAGAAAGAATGCTAAACATCAAATAGTACACTGCTACTTTAGAAACTGCCAGATCTAGGGTTCAGGAAGATAATAACAGATGGGACAGATATCTGATTCCCGGTACTTGGAGTGGAGGTGGAATGGGCCAGCGGGCTGCTTATCGCAGAAAACAGGAAGCGAAGATGCTCATGCAATCTAGTAGTCAGAGTTTGCTATACTGTTGCAAGTTCAACCTTAAGGGAAATGTTATAATGAAAATAACTCCAAAAATGTTGGTAAATAGGTATAATCTACTGTAAAAATTTAACTATGTAACATTTTTTTAAATAAAGTTAATTAAAAACTTAAACCTAATAGTTCAATTTGTTTTTAATATCAGAAAAAGGGATAATAGAACGGATATATACTAGGACCTTGATTATCCTAAGTTGATGAGACAAATGCTATTTTGGATTATCAAAACTTCGGATGTAGCGGATTTCCATTAAAAACTTGTCCCCCCACACAAATTGGTAGTTTGTAGATATCTAAAATCTTAATAATGGCTTCACCACATGCGTACTTGTCTACACAGCAAGGGTCCGCATTCGCTATTTATATCCTTAGAATGTGATGAATTCCCAATGGAAAGCTAGGTAATAGCATAATAATATATACAGCACTAAGTTTAACTTTGTTATGTATGAAAAGTAAGAACAAAATTTATTTATTATAACATTATTCCAACAATCGCACAGAAAAATCATTACGACCGACGACACAGTCTACCATTGAGCAGCAATCACATGACTTTTTTAATGCTAATACACTCAAGAAAACCATTTTGTAATCAGTTCTATGATTTTCATGCTGTTGAAATGGACCGTATAAAGCAATTCATACAAAGTTCTAGTAACAAACTTTTTGTTTTAAAATTAACTTATACTCATTACAATTGGATTACAAAAAAAATAAATAAAAAAACTTATAATGTACTTCTAATAACCACATTCCGGATAATTTAGTCTCTAGTGTAGCACAATCAGTAAAGTTGATATAAGAAACGCTCTCATTTTGTTTTAAACTAGTAGAATGGAAGGCTTGCCATATAGTTTAGAATTTTTTTTTTGGAAACTTGTGTGTAAAATGCATGTATTTTAGTTTCAATTTGTGGAGCAATTTTGTAGTACTAGATGTAATGAAAAAATTTATAAATGCAGCATGAATGTAAGAATAGGTTGGCCATTCTCCATTTCAGTTCCAAATTTTGTGTTTTGTATTGAAGTGGTTTAATTAAATATGTAAAATAATTAAAAAAGTTAGTTTTTTATTATTTATTATTTGTTTACTATTAAAAAAGTAATTAATAATTATTTTCTTTGTTTATTAATTATTTCTTTTTTCCTTCAGCAATTAAAACAAAATATATTTATCCTTACAGAATCTTTTTTTACCTGTCTCCATCAAGTGTTTTTTATTATGTTTCTGATTAGATAAGTACTTTTTTCTAAGATAAGTACTAACAGACTGTGCCTGCAGGGGAAATTTTCTAATAATAATTGTATGATTTCCTATTGGTAATTTGATTTTATTTCAATAAGATTAAGAGGAATTTCAATAAAACAGCTGATAAAGCTTTATGTAATAATCTAAATCTGACGTTAAATCCTTACATTCGAAGAATGACAGATAAACTAGGGAGGATATTAAGGAGACAATATCAAAACTGTATTCAAGACAGCAAAAATTGAAGAATTGTTTGAAACTAATGAAGGACATCACTGTGTACGCCAGGAGTCTACATTCCACATCGGAAAGATCAAATGTTTAATGTCTACACGAGTGACCACATTAGATAAACAAAATTTAAAGTAAAGAAAAATCGGCCATAGCAGAACAGTTTTAAAACCAAACATGCAATAGAATTTTACAAAATAAAAGTATTTGCGTTGTGAATATTTCCAATTAAAGTAGCCTCACTCTTAATTGGTTGTGATCAGCTGGAACAACGGTGATGTTTCAACTAAACTATGCCTCAAACAGACCTATTACAACATGAATTCTTTTGCTTGATTCTTGTAAAGTATTGAATTTTCTTTTTAGCTCCTCTATAGTTTTTGCGGTGTGTTGACATTTGTTGTTTTTACAAATACAGTTGCAGGTTATTCATGTTTTTCCTACATGTGATTGTAAGATGAACTGAGTGTTCTATAGACATAAAAGTACATACATATCTATAAAACATCTACAGTACATCAAAAAAATTAAATTATGTCTTTTATAATTATTAGCTCATGTAGATATATAAATTTAGTGTTCACAAAACTTGATCTAGTTTTAGAGCAAACAGATTTATCCGACCATATCGTTATCCAGTCCTAATAATAAGATAAACCTTGGAAATTATTAAGAAAGAAATTAACTTTTTTTAAAGTGGATAACTGTTTAAAAGATGACAGCCTGTGAAAAAAGTGATATTGACATAATTGGTCATTGGTTAACCAAAATCCAGTCAATCATGATAAAGCTTGCCTCTTCAACTCACGTATACAAACAACAAGTTAATATTATCAGTTTCGATTTAAGGTGGTACAAACATGTTGGGTTTGAAAAATAATCTTTACGTTAAATTCATAGTACTTTAACTTCTCTAAATATATAAAACATACAACATTTATAAAAGTTAAATTTTAACCCAATTTTTTTTTACATGAATAATTGTTTTATTTTATGAGATGTATTATTTTGAGTTTGTTGTTTATTTTGTTACCATCATTTTTCGACAACCAAAGGCTTTAGTTTATTATCATCAGTTGTTGTCGTTATTCCATTAGTAAGAGTTTAGTTGAGGTTGGGAAACTTCTCTGCTTGGAGCAGTGCAGCTAGCTGGAGCACCGATGTGGCCGCTACAGCCTTATACAGCTGACCCAACACGAGACAAAGTATGGTTTACAATTTCATCGCTGACAATTCTTGGAGAGTTATGCTGCCGGTACAATGCTCCCTTGGTGAGTTACCTATGATTTATAATAATCAACAGAATTTGATGGAATTCTAACTAAAAGTTTATAAGGTTAAATGTTAAAATTCTTACTGTCTAATTTATTTTGGAATTTTCATAATTTGCTAAATTTAGACAACATTACGTTTTTGTTATAGTAGGTTGTATGCCTAAGTTGTCTCGCTAACCTAACAATTTTGAATTAGAATTTCCGGAGCTGCACTTTATAATATGTCAGTGTAGAAATACTTTGGTTTTTGCATGGTGTGTAAATTTACTTTGCCTTGTTTGTGCCCTATTTAAGCTTTTTATCCCATTCCTAAGTTAATTATTCGATACAAGGATATAGGTTAGGAGTTGTAAATAGGTTATCTTGGTTAGTGATAGTGGCACAATTAGATAAGCCTATAGGTCCCACATACCATTCACTACCTTTTCTAGTTTGCAAATGTATATTTTGCATCCTATAAGCATTATAAACTTACATTTCTATCCTTAAAATTATATTCTGAAGTGAACTTAGGTTATAAGCTACAGCAAGGTTTTCAAGCTAAATGAGAGGAATAGATATAATACAATAAGCCTACGAAGAGTACCGCAGAGATAGGATAATTGTATTAAATGATGTAAAGTTCATTTAGAAGAACCTAGGAGTTTCTTGGATAAAGAACTTAACTCGAGACTCGCCCTAGACAATTTGCTTAGATGTTAGACTTAACTCAGTAACGCTAGTAATGTAAGTACAAAGAAGGGATATCTTTTGTTTAATATTTCATTTCTGTATTTATTTAAAGTCACAACATAACCTCAGTTTACCAGAACACAATAACATACACCAGAGAAACTCGCAGACGACAGAAGTGCCGTTTAGAGTCAACGGCGTTAGAACAGAATATATCACAGGCTACCGATATCAACGTTTGTTTTTCTTTAACAGATGAATAATTGCTGTGCGACTCTTGTCAATATTTAATTTAATTTTGAACGTTAATTTTCAGTACGCGTATCTTTTCACTATTAAATAATAATTATTTACGTAGAATAGGAGCGCGAAATAAAGAACGAAAACCTGTGATGACATCGTTCCACTGAAGAGAGAACTTAATTGAGTTCACTCATGAACAACAGTCTGATTTTCTTATGGCATTACAAATAATTTCGTTTTCTATCACCGTATACTAAGGACACTGATAAGGTACAGCGCTATACTCTTAACCCTAGAATAGATTCTCGCACGACTGTAACTGTTAGGGCAAACGGAATAAAAACGATTATACCTCCACCCACCCACCAAAACAAAAACATCACAAGTCATTTTGATCACTTCATATAAAGTGAAAGGCACTTAAAGTATAAAATTTTGTAATCAGGCCTACATAAAATCGGCTACAGATCAAGATGTGAACAGTATGTACCTGAGTTATAGGTTTATGGAATGACATTTTTTTATTTATAAACAATGGTATTTTGTTAAGAACAAATATTTAAAAGGGTGTGATTTTCATCTTTTATTTCAAAATAAAATGTGCTTATGCCATAAACGAATTTTTAACGTAATAAAATGAAATAAAGTTTATTCCCAGACAGTACAATTTATAAAATTCCTGTTTCGATCAAAGAAAAGAACATGACAAATTATGGTCTGAAGGAAAACCCCCCATCAGTCTACTATTTATTTTAAAACCAGTTTTTATATAAATAAAAATACACATTTATGTTTTTTTTTTTAATATTAACGATACAAAAATAATTATTAGTATTCCAATTAAAAAAGCACAGATATTATATTATCCAGTTTGTTCTGGACCGTATTCCACGCATGGCAATAAAAAATTTACTATCACCTTTAAAAATACAGCGTGCTTATAAAAAATCTGGCAACATTTTGGGAAATTGTTCTTTGTGTCAAGACGAATAAAAATGTAACATACGCATATGCCAGAAATGTTTATTTTACTGTCTGTCTGTGTGTATTTATTTACTTTATAATTTTATTTAAGAAAACATTTAAAATAGAAAACTCAAATTTGGTAAAATTATCTTTTTGTAGTTTCATTTAGGAAATCAATTAGGCTTAAGCATTCACCTGTTGTAATACACGGTTCCGCATTGTTAAAATGTTAGATGCATAATTAACCATGCATTACAACTGTTAAAAGCGTATATCTACATTATTTACTGACCGATTTTTAAGACCTACGTGCCAAAATAAAAACAAAAAAATCACGTACAAACTAGACACAAAACTAAGCATTTCTGACTGATGTTCTGACTCGGAAATAGTTGATCGTACTTCAAGACAGTCTAACGTTATCATCTTCAACGTTCCCGAATGTACTAGCCCACTTCTACCAGAAAAGAAGGCGTATGACTTGGATAAGATTAATAAAATTCTAGTTTCAGTTAAGCTTACTTCTCAGAATTTTCACCTTCTTTCGCATCGGCAAAACCCTCTACTAAGTCATCCCGTCCTATCAAACTCATTCTGCAGAGTCCAGCAGAAGCAAGATTCTTCTTCAGGAACTTCTCATCTGATCTCCTGGATGGAGTACAACTCTCCGACGTTTCTATCTCTCACGACAGGACTCCTAGCGAACGTAAGACTCTGGACAACCTACGTAAAACTTTGGACTCTCGCATTAAGAACGGCGAATCTGATCTCAACCATAAAATACGTCAATGGAAACTCCAAAAATTGTAAATAAGCCAAAAAACTAAATTCTTCCAACGGGTTAGCACAACTGAATATTTATTATCAAAACATAAATGGAATTAGGACTAAACTAGCTGAAATTCGTCAATCATTAACCACTTGCATACATGATATAATAGTCCTTACAGAAACAAACCTTCTACCTAGCATCGCAACCAGTGAACTCGGCCTATCCTGCTACCAAGTTTTTAGGAGCGACAGAGCGCTCGACACTACTAATAAGAAGAGTGGTGGTGGAGTGCTAATCGCCATATCTAACAACATCAAATGTGCTGAAGTCCCTGTTTGCACCCCATCAGAGGCTATTTTTGTCTCTATCTGTCTCTCCTACGGCAAGAAAATTGCTCCTTGGTGGCGTCTATATTCCTCCGAATAAACCTACAGCATGTTATTACTGATTTTTCCGACTCTCTCGAAGATATTGTCAACTTTAATGGGTTTTCAAGACATCTTGCTTTCTAGGAGACTTCAATCTGCCGAATGCTGACTGGACCTCGATGTGCGCATCACGTGACGGCTCTTTTCAAGTTCTTCAAAATATGGCAACCTTGTTTGGCCTTACTCAAGTCAATAAGATTCCCAATTTCAGAGGTGTAATCCTTGACTTATGTTTCTCCTCTTCTCAAAACATAACAGTCTCTCATGACCCGGATCCGCTGCTTCCAGAAGATATTCACCATCCAGCACTGTCTATGACTATATCTGGACCATTTAATGTCCAAAAAAATGTAACTTATCAGGCCAACGTCAAGCTTTGTGACTATGCTAGCGTACTCCAGGACCTACAGGCTCTTGACCTTGCTGACTCTCGGTTGCTCGGGGAGATGTCAATGAAGCATTCAACGTATTTGTTAACACAGTCAAGAAGAGTTGTACTTCAATTCTCTCCGAGGACGAAGATGGATTGTCAGCCTTCCCTAAATGGTTTTTTCTAAGGAGTTGATCCGCCTTACAATTTTGAAAAAATCTCTCCACAGACGCTACAAATCGACCCTTTCCCAGCTTAGTTATAACCAATTCGCTGCAGTAAGAGCACAGTGCAAGTCATTGTCCAACACTTGTTTCAAACCGGTACATGAATACAGTTCAAAACTTCAATAACTGATAACCCAAAATTCTTTCTGGAGCTATATGAAATCGTTAAATAATAACAATGCAACCCCCACTACCATGCGTTTTGACGACATCTCATCAAGCTCTGAAAGAGATGTAGCGAACATGTTTGCTGACTTTTTTGCCTCAGTCTTCAATCCGGCCAATGACCCATTGCAGTCCAATCGAATCTCCAGCTCATCTATTCACCAATTTTCTACCTGCCGCATAAGTCCATCGGAGGTTTTGAAGACACTCAAGAATCTTGACACTAAAAAAGGTCCGGGCCCCGACTCAAATCCCACCGACAGTAATTAAGCACTGTGCTGACGTCATCGCCCGTCCCTTAACCACACTCTTCAACAGATCACTATCAGAAGGAGTATTCCCGGATATCTTCAAAATTGGCCATGTGGTTCCCATACACAAGAAAGGCTCAGTAAATGATATAAAGAATTACAGGCCCATTACCATTTTACCAATACTAGCCAAAATCTTCGAGAAGATTGTTCTGAGCAGAATCATATTCATGATCAGCAGCAAAATTGACTATTAGTCAACATGGCTTTTATCTCAAATAGGCCCTACCTCCACCAATCTCGTTCTCTTTCAAAGCCATATCATCGAAGCATTTGAACGAAGGAAGCAGATTGACACCATAGAAATGGATTTCTCTAAAAGCCTTCGATAGAGTCGTGCCATGAAAATTTGTTAAATAAATTGGGGGCATCGGGATATTTTTCAGGACCCTTCCTCCAGTGGCTTAAAAGCTACCTACATAACCGGAAGCTGGTAGTGAAATATAAAACAACGTCCTTTCCAAGGAGTTCAAAGTAACAAGCGGTGTCCCACAAGGTTCCCATCTCGGGCCCATCCTATTCAATTTGTATATAAATGATGTGGTTTCTTCCCTGACTTGCAAAACACTTGTTGTTTGCGGACGACCTGAAGCTGTACTCCGTTATATCTTCCGCCTTGGACGTGGCTCAACTTCAAGATGACATTAACAGGGTCGATCGCTGGTGTAGTCTTAACAAAATGTCGCTGAATCTGAGCAAATGTGTTTGCATCTCATTTTATCGCATTTCAAAACCTATACTGCATGATTACTCTGTCAGAGGTGTGCCACTATCCAGAACATCGGAGGTGAGGGATCTTGGAGTGTTCTTTACTTCTTCCCTAAGCTGGGAGCCCCATGTCCAACATATATGCAATAGCGCTCTTCAAGTCCTTGGCTTCCTCTTCCGAGCTTCTAAGTCATTTACTGATCTAAACGTTTCTCAAACTCTTGTACTGCTGCCTGGTGAGACCGCACTTAGAATACAACAGTGTTGTTTTGGTCTCCCTCACCAGCAGTATCTAGAAGACAACATAGAGAAGATCCAAAGACGTTTTCTGAGGTTGGTTGGTGTTAGACTAGGATTCCGATATCTGGATGTTCCTGTGCAAGAAGTCTCACGGCTCCTAAACCTACCCTCCATGGAATCAAGGCGTGTCAGTCAGTAAGGACTTACTTTTTCTTATACAAGCTGGTCAGAGGAGAGTTGGACTGCCCTGATTTGCTGGAAAGAATAAACTTCAGGGTACCTTCTGGCACGAGGTCAAGGGCACTTTTTGCGAAAACCTCAACTAATACCTTATATGCAGCCAATAGCTCACTGTTTTCGAGTCCAGCGCCCTGGGCAACACACTTCCTGATCACCTAGACTTCTTCCATACCCCTCCCTCGTCATTCAGATCAGCTGTTCGAAGCCTCCAATCGTGACACGTGACCACCTTTGGCTTGTGCAGTGATGTGCTCTTGAGTGGTGCCTTTAGAGGGCCACTACAACCAGTGCAAGTGGTTTTGTTATGCATGGCCTGATCGAGGTTGCTTCCGTATTAATTAACTTGTTACATTTCATGCCTAGTATTGTTAGCAGGCTATTGTTACTGATTATTCTTTGTTGTTATCGCTAGTGTCATAGTTTATCTCTTGTTTGTGTCATTGTTATCGCTTTAACCACACATTATTCATTTTTGCATATTTTTATTAGCTTGTTGTTATTGCAGTTTTATTGTTGTGTTTATTGATTGTTGTTGCTTTCTGTTGCACCGTTGTTTGTTATTACTTCTAGCTTATTGTTACGTTTGACTAGTCGGCATTTATTAGTCGTTAAGTCAGCATCTTGTCTTAATCTTTGCCATTGTACTCTTCACGTTGTTGTCTCCATTATTTAGAAAATATTTTTGTTATGTTTTTGCAATTGTACAATTTAATATTTCTTGTATATCTCTTGTACAACCGTCTCAACATTGTGCTACTTTGCTTACTATATATGGTATAATGTCCTGTATTTAACTATACTGATTGTAAATTGGCTAAGCCGTTGGAAGACAAAATAAATAAATAAATAAATGTTTATATTAAATTTTTTGTTTGTCTGGAATCGAAGAAAACATTCTAAGCTATTGCAAAAGAGTCTCTCTTAATAAAATTGTGGAACTAATGTAATCAGTTATTACTCAGTGTAGTATGAAGGGCGGCAGTTTGATTGACTAAATTTAAATTGTTAGTAACATAGGATCAGTATCAAATGGTTGTTGGTGAAAACTAGAATAGTAGTGTTCTAATTGACGTAGGAAGGATACCACGACGCTAGATTGCGCTGTAATCAAACTTGTTAATCTACTTTGCATGGATTTATCAATCTACGATTAGTCTCCACTATAGATTTTCTCATGTTTGATTGGTTTACGTTCGTTGGTTGGATCTGGTTGGTCCATGTAATTTGTTTTTTTTTTCTTTTCAATGCCATATAACGTAACCTCAATCTACGTATAACAAATTGGCCGGCCGGTAGTGTTGTGTTGTATCGGGCATTTCGATTCTGGCAACCTGTTGGATTGGAGGGATCTATAAGTTGAAAGGTAAAGTTTTCTTTATTATTAAATTCTCTGTATTCTGTTAGAATATTAATGCAGACTTTCAGCAAAACATGAATTCTCATTAAAAAATTGAATTCTTTAAGTTTCTTAAAACGTTTGATGTAAAATCTTAGCCGAGCTTAAAACATAATTCAAACTCAAACTGTTATGTAAGTGTTAGGCCGATGTTGTTTGAATCATCTGCATTCTTTGATATCCTGTGGTATATAGTCTTAAACAAGTAATTTCTATCACGCACACACACATACACATACAGATTAAATTACTAGCAATTTAAAGTTGTTTATTTACTTTAAGTAATTTATTCATTAGACATTATTACATAACCTCTGAAGTGTAGGCAACCTATTTCCCATGATCAATTTTTATGATATTTGTAAATTTTTACTATTCATTTCCAACAAAATACAATATTATGCATATCCTACTAATCTTCCTTTGGCCTGCTAAGATCTCCAAATTTAATATTAGGCCTGGTGCTACAGTAAAAGTTCAAAATTACCACACTATTTTCAGCACTTTGCAAGCCATTTTTGTTTTTAAAAAGGATAATATTTAATTTAGCCATGTTATCTAAGACGATCAAATATACATTTTAACAAAAGTATGCTTTCATTTCCAGAATGAGTTTATAGGCACTAAAAACCATATATTGCACAAAACTTATTAGGCCTAATGTGTTTGAGTTAAGGTTGTATCTTATTTAGGTTGGGGACGTGGGGGAAAATCTGGGTTTCTGGATAGGGAAGGATAACAAATTAAGGAGGTGTAGATATAAGAGGAGGGGATAACAGGGCCTGTAAACATTATGTAAGAAAGTAGCAAGTAATTTGAGCGGGAGAATATGTCTAGCAACTGTTTGATGGTAATTTAAGGGGTTTTCTGTACTTTTTCCTGTTTTTTTTTTGTCATTTTGGCCACAGTTTCTAGCTCCTTGGTGAAGTTAATTCATTGTTTTTGTTATTTCAGTTGTTTCTCATAGGACAACTTCTTTGGCCATCTCAGTGTTGTATTTCATGATTAGTTAGATTTAGTTGTATAGTTGATGTAAAGAAACAGACTTTGTTCTTTCTTTTTTTTGTTTTTATACAAATTCAATAGGGCTGCAGTATACTAAGTGTACACTTGAATGACTGATATTCATGATTATTGAATTATTAATATTCATGAGTAAAGAATTCTCAATGTAACTACTTAAAACAAATTACATTATAGGTATTTAAAATTATAGTATAATAAGTAATAATGTTATGATGAATAAAAAAAATATCTGGGCTATGTCTATTTATAAAATATAAAAAGCGAAATTGTCATATTTACTTACTTTTTACTATTTTGAAGGATAAACGTGTGTTCAGTAAAATCTAAGAATGACATAAAAAGCAAATCGAAATCGTATATAGACATCCATTGGTACAATTGGCTTAAGCAAGTCTAGAGCCAATGTATTGTGTTGTATAATATTGATAAATGTCTACCTTTTAAGGGTTTAGATGGTGGCAATATGGCTTATTATATTGTTTATTAAATAAAAAAAAAACTACAAAATAAATTTTAACCTGCCATTACAGCTGCTATTGCAAATTACATAAACTATGAACATAATCTTTTAAAGGCGATGGTGGGCTGTCATTTCTGATCAAGTTTTAACCAGAAAAATGCAAAGAAATGTTACACCTAATCCTGATGTGCTTAATATACGTAATTTTTTTATTTTGTGCAAGAACACAACAAAAATTCTATCTAATCATGTACCATCTATTTTTGGGACTAGTATAGCAAAACAAATTTGGTAAGCATGACTAAAACACCTGAGAAGGTAACGACTGTTGTGTAAAATGTTTCTAATTTTCGGTCCGTGGATTTTTATTGGCTTACTAATTACGTGGTTAATAGATATATTCAAATATATTAATACATCAAAGTACCTGTGGAGTTTTATCAAGTAAATGTTTCGAGTGAAGGCATTTTTCCTGACATGTTTTAGACATGTTAATAACTATCCTCTCTACCATATACCTAGATCCATATCAACTGTAAAGTTTTTGCTAAGATGTTTGAGTTACTTGTAACCAAAAGAATATTTAAATACTTTAGTTTAAGTTAAGTATTTTCCAACCAACAATTTGGATTTAGTGTAAATCTACTGCATCTGCAGTTATGGGAACAGTTAAAACTCAACTCTCTATGTCTATGAAAATTAAAAAAAACCAGTTACTCTTGCTCTCTATGATTTAAATAAATACAGCTTTCCATTATGTAATCTTGTCACAGAAACTTGATTATTATGTAATGTATTGGATGTACTCAGAGTTATAAATTCTTACCTCATGATTATACGTAACTGTACACAACTTTGAATTTGTCTAGTACTACAAATTTCAAATCTATAAATCAATGCAGTAATTTTTTAAATTATTTTTCAGTATTGGCGTAACTATAAAAATCAAACACTATAGCCTATTATTTAGAAGTACTTCAGTAATAAACCTACTTTTGTAAAAATTAGACTATTCTTTAGATCAACTAAGTATACTATGTACAAAATTCAGAAATGACTCATTTAGATTTATACTATTTAAAGCATGGCTAAGCATCTTTGTACTATCCATATTCTTAGAATTTACACTTATGTTTTAATAATACCAAACTTCTTTCTCTTTGCTGATATATATTTCAAATACCTTTATAGTATTATTTAAAAAAAGGGACATACTGATCAAAGGAAAGTAATATACTCAACACTTTGTACCCTGGGCCCTTAATACATGTTTCGGCGTGGCTCCCTGGGGGTTTTATGATACTTTTAAAAATTCTGTGTTATTACAGTAATTATGTTATGAACTCATACTATATATCTTTTTAAAGATAGAGATATATACTTTTTTTAAATGTATACAAATATAAAGTTTATTTTCAAAATAAAATTATTACATACTATTGAATGTTATGTAAAAAATACAAAAAAAGTTTTTGCTACATAACTTGTTAGTTCAGGTAGTTCGCCTTAGTGTGGTAATTTTTAAAGCACAATGGTCTGAATCAAATACAGGATCTCGCACATTTTCGTTTAGATCGTTCATAAAATCAATATTTGGTCCCAGGCGTGTATCAAAATCATCGTCACTTTCCGACTCGGAGTCAAACAAAAGATCGCGAATTGCATCACTTTTGATTTCATCACCCATATTATTTAAACTCGAAAATAATAAGTAAAGAATGTAAAAGAAAATGAACGAAAAGTCGAGAAGAAAGAACAAAGCGAGTGTAAATACAAAACAAAACACACAGATAACCTCACATTGCCTTTACTTCATTCAGTAAGAAACTAAAGTTCTGATTATTTACAAACAGTGAAATTCACATTTATAATACATTATAATAACATTTGCTTCAGTATTTGTCGGCAAGATTTGTAGAAAACGTAGTAAGACATCACTAAGACTCACAACGTAAAACACTAAAAAGCAAACTGACAGTACCGACGATCAGCCGCGGCGCCTACGATCAGCTGTCTAGACTCGCTTGTTGTACGACGATAAATATACGTATTTCATTACTAAAACGTGACCCAGGGATCTCAAAACCAACAAATACGAACTTAGACAACCAATGAACATAATCAAAATGTTTGAATCCAAAAATAAGATGACTGAGCTAAATAATGCAATTAAATAACACGACCCGAGCTATACTCAGGCGCCTGTAGCAGGCGCTGCCGACGCGGCCCGACCTATACTCGGGCTCAGGGTACAAAGTGTTAAGACATAGAAGATAGATATCTTTAAAAAAATTATCTTAAATCCACTGGCATTATATCACATGGCAATAAAACATTTGAGTTTGTTGGGAATTTTGGGATTGCTCTGGTTACCACGAAACTGATCTGTGATAGTTGCTATATGAGTTAAATTGACTTACATACATTAAATTTACGGTGTTGAAGACTCATAACACCAATGTAGACCAAACGCTTACAAGTCAATGTCATAGATACCTAATCAAGCATGTTAATAAACAGTTAACAGCTCACCAATCTGCCTTCAGCTCTGTCAATAAGTAACACGACATCGTAATACATACACAATACGTATGTACGATAAACCAATAGACAAAAAAAATACATAGTAGGCCTACTACTATCTTCACCAGTATGTACTGGTGTGTCTTGATGTTTGGTAACCAGTACATACTGGCTGTACAAGGTATTGCACTTTTTGCTCACTCTTATTATCACTTAATCCTTCACTGTATCGTGCTCTGGCTTCGAGTCACTGGCATTTTAGTTAATAAGTTTAATCATGTATGAACGATTGAATAAAATATTTATTATTCCCAAGCAATACTAATACACGTTGTTACACTAAAATGTCTTACAATATTGAACATACATTAAGAACCTGAGTTTACATGGGCAGTGATAGCATTTTCATATGTGCGAGGTGCTGTATTTAGTAGTGTGTCCTGTTAGGGGAAGGAGATATTTTAATGTATTTTACTGTTTGAAAATAATGTAAAATAAAAGGGGTTTTAGATTTTATTTGTCCATGTAAGATTAATACACACAAGGTGAAACAGTTTTATTTGATGTGAAATGGAGTGATTATTATTTTACGTATATCTTTACTGTCTATAAGATTGTGTCATTTATATGGATATTGTCTTAACATCGTAAAGTTGTTGTTTAATTTAATATTATAAATTTATAAAATGTAATGAATATATTGATTGGAAGTGTAATGAATGATACATATATGTTTGATGCTTAACAATTTAATGTAAATGTACATTATTGAACTTGAGTATTTGCATTTTTGTCCATTGATACCTAAGAGTCTATGGACCAGGACTGAATAGTAGGAGCTATTGGAATGCGATTCAGAAAGCAGTTCCTCCCTGGCAAGCATAAGACGTAGCCAATATGATAGCCGCAGTTTATGCAACATTCAAAACTAAAAACTGCTGCTTCAAACATATCACTCTCTATAGAAGTTGTTAATAGACAATAGACAAACTCCTTTATTAGCATATTCCTAGAGAACAGTAATAGTGTCAAAAATACAATATAGTTGCAATAAAATATAAAAATACAATAAAAATATTTAATTGTATAATACAAATATTTAAAATTAGAATCATTGTAGTGAAGTTAGTAGCTCAAATGTTCCAAGACTCGGGTGCTTGTCCTGAATTCCTCCAGAGAATAAATTGGGCCAGCAAGCAGCCACTTATTTAGTTGTTTCTTCAGTAACCTTTGACCTTCTGCCTTAATTGTGGATGGGAGAAGGTTAAACAGCTTGGCACCAGCGTAGGAAGGTTTTTTTGCAAATAGTTCCGTCCTATGCAATGGCAGGGTAAAATCCAGTCCATTTCATGTGTGGTATCTGTGAAATTGGTCATTTCTATTTAGATTTTGTAATGTACAGTGAAGGATTATTTCCAGGATGTACATTGAGGGGATTGTTAGTATTTGTAGATTTTTGAAAGCTTGTCTACATTTGTCTCTTGGTTGCAGACCTTCCATTGTTCTTAGCGCTTTCTTCTGTAGGACAAGGACTTTTTGAAGGCTGCTACTTGATGAACCACCCCAAAGCACAATGCCATAGCGTACATGACTTTCAAAGAGTGCATAATAAGCTGTTATGGTGGCTTTGGCAGTGCTGGTGGCCTTTAAGCGTATCAGTACGAAAATTGCAGTGCCTAATTTTGCACATACTGAGTCAAGATGGGCATTCCATGACAAACAGTTATCAATTATTAAGCCAAGCTGTTTTGTTGATTCATTTAATGTTAGACCAGGGGATTCTGCTACTGCATTCTTTTGTCGGCCTAAAACAATTTGTTTGGTTTTGCATTCATTAAGAACCAGGTCATTATTATCACAGTATTCCTTAGCCATGCTGACTGATATATAAGATCTGATAAGGAAATATCTAGGCTTTCAGCAGTTTTCCCTATGGTAAGGAGTGCTGTGTCGTCTGCATACATTACTGGCCAGCAATAGGCTTCAAGATACGATGGAAGGTCTGAGGTGAAGAGAATGAATAAAACAGGACCGAGAACCGAGCCCTGGGGAACACCCCGGGTAATGTTTAATGGTGCTGAAGTAACATTGTACACTGTTTCCTGGGAGGATTGTTTAATTTCAACTATTTGCATTCTTCCCTCTAAGTAGTTTTTAAACCACTTAAGTGGTGTACTTCTGATTCCCAAGTTGGCAAGCTTTTCCAAGAGGTGGTCGTGGTTGATACAATCAAAAGCTTCACTCAAATCCAAAAAGGTGGTAGTGATAGTATTCCCCCTTTCAATGTTGTCAACTATGTTCTCTACCAACTCTACTAGTGCAGTCATTGTTGATTTCCCAGTCTTGAACCCATGTTGTCTAGTGGGCAGCATATGGCTGACACTGAGGTGTTGTACAAGACATGCTAATACTATCTTCTCTATTATTTTTGAAATGGTTGGAACTACAGAAATTGATCTAAAATTTGATATTTTATCTTTTTTCCCCTGTTTGTGTAAGGGATAAACTTTTGATGTCTTTAGTTGTGGAGGAAAAACACCTTGCAAAAGAGATTTATTGATGATGTCCACCAGAGGATGGCACAGTTCATCCTGAAATTGTTTTAATAGTCTGGCAGAGATGTCATCTATCCCAGCTGATAAAGATGATTTCATTTTGTTTATGATTTCGTTGACTTCTTTATGAGAGGTGGGAGTGAAGGAAATAAGAAGACTTTTTGGATTTTGTCGGTATATATCTGTCCTGATGGTCCTGGTGGTGTTTGGTGGATTATTTGTTTTTAAGATTTCTTCAGCCACAGTAGTGAAGTAGTAATTGAAGTGATCTGCAACTTTGGTGGCATCTGTAACAATTTCACCTGAGATGTCAAGTTTCCAAGAAAGCTCTTCACTCTTCTTGCACACAGCTCTCTCACGATTTATTATTTGCCATAATGTTTTGCTTCTGTTGGTAGATTCTGATATGAAAGCTTCACTTGCTTCCCTTCTAACAGATTTTAATTTAAGATCATACTCTTTCTTCAAGAGAGCTGCATGAACTTTATCAGTCTCTTGATTACTAAGAAGGAATCTGTTGTTTGCTTCGATAAATTGCTTCCGGAGGTGATTCACATCTGGGTTTGACAATTTGGTCTTGTTGTATGTCCTTTTTAGTTTTGTTTTTCTGTAAGGGCATGAGATGTCTAAAATTGTTGTTAAGGTATTGATGAAAATTTCGTATGCCTTGTCAGCATTATCAGCTTGGTAAACTCTATCCCAGTTTAGACATGTTATAAGGTCTTTGAATGTGGCAAGGTTATGTACACTGAAAATGATACGTCTAGTTGTTGGTACTGTAATCATTTTGGTAAGGATCTCTAATGTAGTTAGTTGGCCAGTATGGTCGGACAAGCCGCTAATCACAATTTCAACATTCACTAAGGACTTGTCAAGGTTAGTACATACAACGTCAATAGATGAAAACAAAGTGCTTGTGATCCTAGTTAGTGGAATGACAAGTCTTAGCACATTGTATGATCTGAGAAGGTTATTTGGTAGATGTTTGTCATTTGTATCCAAAACAAAACAACAAATGTTTGTTGTTGTTTGTTACTGTCAACATTCAAATCTCCAACAGTGCAGATCCCTTTATTGTATGCTGGAACTGTACCCAGTGCTGCGGCAATTAGTACAAGAGCCTCACTGATTGAACTGCTAGATGGTCGATACATTCCTATTAAAATTAGAGATCCATTTCCAGTTGTTACTTTAATAGCAGCCATTTCACAGACGAGCTCTTGACTCAGGTTTTCTATACAATGGGTGTCAATGAGGAAAGTATCATTATCGAGCTTGTAGATTGGTACTCCACCTTTTTGATGATGTTCCCTACAGTAGGCTGCCACAGGAATGTAGTTATTCAGTGTTGCTTGTGGCAGGAAGTCTTTTGAACAGCCATGCTCAGAAATCACTACTATATCCGGTTTGGCAAGCTCAAGGTAGTGATTCAGCCTTTCTAACTTGTTACTGAGCCTATCTACATTTTGGTGAATTATCTTTGCTTTTTTAGGCTGGAGTTTAGAAATATTTGGCTTTCTTGATTTATTTTCTGTTTGTGTCTTGGTTTGGGGCTGAAGTCTAAAAAATGGTGGCGTTGAGATTGCTCATAGGGGTCACAAGAAGATTGAGCCTGAAGACTGTTGGTTTCGGAAGAATTTGAGTTATTTTTAGTAGATATGTTTTCTCCTGCGGTTATATCATCATAGTTCTGAGGGCATTGGGGTTTATTTTTTTGGTTTGCTTAATTTCATTTTTAGATAGTGGGGTAAAACAACATCAGATCCATCTGAATACCTATGGATGTCTGGGTATACTGTGATTTTCTGTGTGCCAGTCATGTGTGTTAATTGAGTGTAGTAGAGATTGTGATGTGACCCAGAGTTGTTTGTATTGGTCAGAACTGGCAGGGTTCCTAGTTCTGCCTTTGTGCTGCCAGGATCTGTCTGTGATCATTCAACTCTTCTTCTGTGTATGAATTCATCTGTCTTACCCATTTACTAAGTGTATCAGTGCTTACAGGTGTAATGTAAGTGAATGATTTGGTATGTCGAGAAATGGCTACAATACAGTGTGGCAGGGAATCATATATATTCTGCTTTTTTTGACATACGGATCACTGCCACATGGTCTGCTTGCTTCCCTTGAAATTAATGCACCGTAGAGACGTTATACCCCAGGCTGCTGAGCTCTCTCTTCTCGAACTGTTTGAAAACAAGTATTTTACAATGGTCTCTGTTTATCTGCAGATTGTTAATATCATCCAGGTTAAGTGTTGTAAAAAAATTTTTACTGTGTTTTAGTCATTACTAAAAGATCTTTCTAAGATTATATTAAAGATATATTGTTTACTGTTAAAGTTTTTTGAATTTTAATCAGTGACATCAAATTTTAAGTATGCTAAGAAGTTTTTTATCATTTGGTCTGGTAAGTTTTGTCAGTGCCAAAGTTTGAGATAACTTATTATACTTTATTTTTGATTTCAAACATTTTTGTGTTGAAGCTAAGGTTGGCTCATGGGTTGAGTTGAAGTGAGTAAATAATTCCGCTAGTGGTAACCAGTGTGAGCTGAGTTGGCAAGCGGCAGTTACCCGATCACCAAACCAATAGTACTACTCTGAGCTGGCTGATTGCAAGGTCACGTGTAGTTTATATTGAGTTAGAGTAAATAAAGTGATTGTTAACCTTAAGCGTTGGCCCATAAGAACAATGTTAAACTTCAGAAACTTTTACGCTCTTGTGTTTGGTCTAAGGATTGCAGAAAATGCCCCATATTAAAGGTTTAATATGCATCCAACCGTATTTTAGTTTTTTTTTTTTTGTAAAGCCTATACTTTTTGAATATGTAAACAGTGAATTAAAAGAGTGACTTGAATTTTTCCTGGATAACCAATAATTAAAATGTGATATTCAAACATTCCCGGACATGAAACTGTCTTTGAAGAAGAAAAGAATTGTTAGTTCATTTTACAGGCTTGAGACAGTATGAGGCCGCATTAAAAGTACTGTATTTACAATACCAATATTAACGTAATAGGGCAATAATTAAATATTTAAACTGAGGACAGCAGTAGATTTGAATAGTTTATTTTGGGAGATGCCTAACAAATGATATCTTGTCGTCCTTGTGATCATCACTAAAAAAAGCATTTTTATAATTAAATGTCTTGTCTTTTACACTTTCCAAACTCAAAACTGACACATACTTGACACACACACACATACTTATACAATTATCTATATTAAAATTACAAGATCTTCGAGACTATCACTCACTCATTCTGTTGCACGCTCTTTTAAATACAAATTGTCCCAGTTATCTTTCAAACAACTTTCAATTTATGTCTGAAATAAGTGAACGAAGTACATCCTTATTATCTATACCAATTCATCGAACAACTACCTTTAGTAAGTCGTTTACAGTTTCTGCCTGCCGATTGTGGAATGCCTTACCTATAAACATCAGAGCCATTGATAAGCGCGCTCGCTTTGGGGCGGAGGTCAGGGCCTTGATGCTGAGGGCTCAGGGGGTATAGCGGTTGGCGGTTTTGGAATGTGTTACTTAGGGCAACTGAATGCAAGTTGAATGAATGCATGCGTGTATGTCTTATTATAGTTTTGTAAATATTTATAAAGTTACATTAATTATAGATGTTGTTTTTTATTATTTTAAAGCTAAGATTCTTTTAATGTATAAGGTAAATAAATAGATTTATTTTTAGTTATACATGTATATGTATGTTAGTTTAATTTTTTACGAGGTTAAGTGGTAGAGAGGACTTTATAGTCCTAACTTCGCCTCTAATAAAGACATTTTTCATTTCATTTCATTTTCATTTCATTTTACTTTACTTGGGTCTTTAGTGAACCCATGGTACACAACCTGCACGTCCAACAGCAAGAAGTATTTCTGTCATAGTTAGCAGGTCGCGATTGCAAAATTAACTATGTTAAAGTGGTTTGTTGAAGAAAACCTAGGTTTTTAAAACATTAGAATATGTCTGTCACTGGAAAAAATACACTGGTATACTAACACTTATAAATCAAGGCCAGCTGCATCAGCTAAAATAACTGGATTGGGATAGAATAATTAATTTACATGTAACATGCAAGGCAACAGGAAAGCCACGAGTTGTGTCATACTGGCTATGTCAGTGACTGCCCCCTCACCACCTGCTGCTAGAACCAAGGTGACAACGCTCACATTAAAGCAATGAGACAGCCCTTACTATGCAGTCTTGGTCTGGACAGGTTAAATGTGCCCGGGTATAGTCATAAGAGATTTGTTATGGACTTATTCAAAATACATTAAATTTATCCTTTGAACATAATGATGAAAACATTTCTGCATCTCATGTAAACAACAAAATTTTATAAAGTGTTTCTGAGTATTTTTTGAATAAATTGAAGAATTTTGATAGGGAAGCATTTGATTAAACTTAAGTTACAGCATAGCCGTAGTTTCTCTCAAAAAGTTAACATATGGTATTAAACTTCTATAATTTGTATCGAGTGCTTTTACAATGTATCTTAATATGTTTAATTAGATTGTTTGTTAATATATGCATCCGTGTTGTAAAAAGGCAAAGTGATGGTACATTTCAGATGTTTTTAACTTTAAGAGAAATTCATTCAATGCTTCTTACACCTATTTTGTCAAGTAAAATTTGTTTATATTTTTTAAATATTTTTTTATTGATCCTAATATCCTAAAATTAAACCTTTCAACCCCTACATAACAAAATATTTCTTCGAAAGTCATAAGAGATTCATATGAATTTTAGAAAAGTACATTTGATTATTATAGGTTAATTTTGTTTGTTACATTGTATTCTTGTATGGTTATAAGTTAAATTAATTTAAGTTTATTCTTGCATTATAAGAAAAGATACATAGCAAGTGTAAAGTTTTTACAATTTATGACAATTAAGAATGTTTAAAGAAAATTGAATTTTACATTTAAGAACTGTTGTAAGAGCTTTGCATGTCTCATAGTTCATGAAAGATTTTGTTGCTGAAATTAACTAATACATTGCTATTTTCAGGAGGAAAAGAATTATCTTCAACTATGGCATCTAAGAATTTAGGTAAGTGTTTAAATCTTATTTTCTTACAAAGGCCTACTTTGTTTAGATCTCTTATTGGGAACTATTAAACAAAAAAAATTAATTAAATTTCATTGTGAGTTAGTTTTCTTGAGATATTTAAAATATGTACAAGATTTATGTGGTCTATATATGAATATAGTTCCAAGTTTTTATTTTTGTTGTTATATGGAATAAAACATTTGAGGATGAGATTTGTGTGAAAAATGGGAATATTTTGTCATAGTTAACCTTGCTTAGTTTCCTGACCTTTTGCTTTGGCTTAAGACATCCCCCCTCCGGAACATCAGTTTTAACTTTTCATTTAACCTTTTTATTCTTCATCTACAGATTGATAAGGATGGAACATTTTTACAATATGTATATGAAAAATGATTGAATAGAGTGATAAATTGTTATATATAAAAATGTAATTTTCTTCAGTTAATTTAATTTAAAAAATGACATTTTCTGTCATTACTTCTCAAAAACCTTGCCATTTTCTGAAAACATAACTCACGTATATTGCAAAAGAATAGCATTCTTATTTCTAGTTATTTTTCTTTGTGATTACATTTCCAAAATTTATATTTTAAATGTTTATAAATCCTCGTGAAGTGATAACAAATTGTTTAATATTTTGTCTATCTTCAGAGATGTTATGTTAAAGAGAAATTACTCTGAAATAAAAACATTGATCCAACCAAAAACCAATTGCATTACCTTAACCGTGTCAGAACCAGAATATATTGTATATTTAGTAACAATAGCTTTATTCAGATAAAATGTACATAAGTGTACCTTGAATAGTGTCATTTGTAATTTCTAATTACAGTGTGTTCTAAAACTAGGTCTTACGTACTACACAATCATTTTACAAAATGTATCTACATGTTGTAAAACTTATCAATTGAATATAATACTTACTTACTTACTGCCGTGGCTCCTGGTACCCAAGGTGGTACTTTGCCTCGCCAACACACTGCCTCCAGATCTCTCTATCCATTGCCTCTTCTTCCCTTCTTCCCAGTTTTCTTATGTCTCTTCTGATCTGGTCTCGCCATCTCAACTTGGGCCTTCCTGGTGGTCTTCTGCCCTCCGGATTGTTTACAAGGACGTTCTTGACTAAGGAGTTGTCCTCCTTCCTTAGTAAATGGCCAGCCCATCTCATTCTCCTACTTCTCACCTCGGCCACTATGTCTGGGTCCATATATAGTTGCCTCAACTCCACATTATGCTTTATCCTCCACTCTCCATCTTCAAGGGTTGGCCCATAGATTTTTCTCAATAATTTGTTCTCAAATACTATCAAACGTTTTTCTGTTTTTTTACTTAACACCCAGTTTTCTGAGCCATATAACAGAACTGGTCTTATAATGGTTTTATATATACGGAGTTTGGTCTTGTGTGATAGTAGTCGAGAGCTTAATAGCTTGTGGCATGCTGATAAACTTCTGTGTGCTGCATTTATCCTTTGTTGTATTTCCATGTCTTCTTCATTATTATTCGTCAGCATTACTCCCAAATAAGTGAAGTTGTTTACTTTTTCAAATTTGTGCCCTTCTATTTCTATATTATTCTCATTGTTTATTTGGGTTGTTCTCCCACACTCCATTATTTTGGTTTTCTCTTCATTTATGCTTAAACCAACTTTTTGTGTATGGTTTAGGAGTTTTGCGACCAGCACTTCCAGCTCTTCTTTACTCTTCGCTATTATTGCAACATCATCCGCAAATGCAAGAACATTTATTTTGGTCCCTATTGTAATTCCAGCTTCTGTTTGTCTTACTTCTTGTAATGCTTCCTCTAAAGCTAAATTAAATAGCAATGGGGACAATCCATCCCCCTGTCTTACGCCTGTGCTTACATCATACTTTTCCGAGATTTCCCCATTTATCTTAACCTTGCATCTAGATCCTGATATGCATGATTTTGACAAGTTTATTAATTTGTTGGGTATTCCATACTTTTCCATAATCTTCCAGAGTCTTCTTCTACTAATCGAGTCATATGCTTTGGAGAAATCAATAAAAAGGCATAGAAAGGATTTATTGAATTCATGGTATTTGGCAATTGCCTCCTTCAGTATGAATATCTGATCGGTAGTTGATCTACCTCTAGTAAAGCCTGCTTGGTGGTCACCTATTATATTGGATGTATACTCCTCTAATCTTTTTTGTAAAATCTTTGATAGCACTTTGTAGGTACAGTTTAGGAGAGAAATTCCTCTGTAGTTGGTGCACTCTTTTTTGTCACCTTTCTTATGGACAGGGATGACTATCGCTTCCTTCCATTCATTTGGAATCACTTCTTTTTCCCAAATATTCAGAATCAATTTGTGAATCTCCTTCGCTAGTCTTGCCCCTCCTGCTTTAATCAATTCTGATGATACTGAATCCTCTCCTGGAGCTTTATTGTTTTTTAATTCCTTGATTGCATTTTCTACTTCTTGTAGTATTGGATCTGGGACCATTGGTTCCACATTTTGATATACTTCCTCGGTTTCCTCTTCCTCTTCCTCCAATGCTTCTACATTCAAGAGATCTTTAAAATACTCTTGCCATACTTGTATCCCTTCTTTGCTCTGTATCACTAGTTCCCCAGATTTGTTTTTGATTCCATATGGCATTGGGCTGTATCCCTTCCTGAAAAATCTCACAGATCGATAAAAGTCTCTGCTATTGTTTGCCGTCCTATCCTGTTCCGCTTTCTCTAGGATTTTGTTCACCCATTCCCTCTTTTTTCTCCTGAGTGTTTTTACCGTTTCTCTTGAGCGTTTTTTATATTCTTCCCTATCTCTTGCCTGTTTCCTGTTGAGCCAAGTCTCTTTCCCTTCCTTTCTTTGCACCACTTTTTCTTTGCATTTTTCGTCAAACCATGGTTTTTTGTTCTTCCTTTCATTCTTTCCACACACATCTTTTGCACAGTTTTGTAGGGTTTCCTTTATGTTTGTCCAGCCCCTTTCAATTTTATCTTCCTCTGGGTTTCCTTGAGCTAAGTTACTTAGGGCTTGGAAACGGTTTTGACAGTTTAAGTTGGAAATCTTTCCTTATTTTTTTCATTTCTTAGATGATCCAAATTAACATTTATTGAGGTTCTCTGTTTTGATTGTTTCTCTATCTTAATTCTCTGTAATAGATTGACTAGAACTAGATAGTGGTCTGATCCACATTCCGCTTTCCTTATGCTACGTACATTGGTGATATGACTAGAATGCCTGAGATCTGTCAGAACGTGGTCTATTTGATTTTTTGTGATGCCATTCGGTGATGTCCATGTGGCTTTGTGTATGTCTTTCCTTGGAAAAAATGTGCTCATTATCTTCATGTTTACTGCCCATGTCAGGCTCAACAGTCTCATACCGTTGTCATTGCTGTTTGCATGTAAGCTATTTGATCCTGCAACACTTTTCCATACTTGTTCTTTGCCAATTTTTGCATTTAAGTCCCCCATTATTATCTTTGTGTCATAGCTGGGAAGTTTTCTATACTCTTCCTCGATCCTTTCATAAAAAGCATCCTTTATGTCGTCTTCCGCATCTTCTGTGGGCGCATACACACTCATAACAGATATATTCTTAAACCTACCCTTAATCCTAATTATACACAGTCTTTCATCTTTGGCTTCGAAACATATCACAGTACTCTCAATCTTCCTGCTTACAGCAAATCCTACTCCTCTTTGGTATCTTCCTTCCTCATTTCCACTATAATATATTATATAATCTTTGGTATTTAGCTTTCCTGCTATTGGCCATCTGGTCTCTTGTAGAGCTACCAGATCCATCTCATATTTACTAAGCTCCTCCGACAGTATGTCAATGGCCCCATATATGAATATAATACTTTCCTTAATTAAATAATCCCTTAATATATTCTTGAATTTATTAATGTTGCATGCTATTGTTATTAAATAACTATTAAAGTGAAAAACAAAGTAAACCAATCAGGATTTCAGTATTTGAGTCAACAATTAATTAAATAACAGAGTTGTCTCATTTATAAGTTAATAATTATTATTTCATGTAATTTGTAAACTGGAAAAGTATGTAGGCTATGATACTTTATGTTACTCTTATAAATTAATAGACCATTGTCTAGGGCAGGTTAATTGGTCTGAAAATGTATTTAGTTACACTGCTTTTTGATAAAATATTGTATTAACTTTAGATCTTAAGTTAGATTATAGTACATTAGAAAAATTCTAACAGCTTTATCTAAAAAATAAATAGCTGAATGGTTTTTATAGAAATAATGAATTTAATATAAGATAATCCAGTGTACAATGTTCACTTCTTTTCCATTTACATGTTGGGTGTTTGCAGCCTTGTTCAGCGTGTCAGATAAGCAAGGACTGGACTCTCTAGCCAGAGGGCTGGCTCAGATGGGCTACACCCTAGTGGCATCTGGAGGAACTGCCCAACAACTTCGCAAAGCTGGTCTCACAGTCGTTGATGTCGCCACCGTCACTGGTGCTCCTGAAATGCTTCAAGGCCGTGTTAAAACACTTCACCCTGCTATTCATGGAGGTAAATATAATAAATATTTGCATGTTTTTTCGAACATAAACATGACTGTGTAAGAAAATTAATATTCTCTTCAATCTCCTGTGCTAATGCATTTTTAGTAATAAGATAAATAAAATAAATAAGAATTATGAAACTCATTGAAATGTGCTTAGAATTCGTACGATATTTCATGCCTATTCATACCTTTTGTATAGAGTGTACAGAACCAACCTGCCACCACACCTTGCTGGAACTTATTGGATTGAAAATGAGCTGTATTTTCAATTAAGGTGGTTTTGAAGATACTTAGATACAACCAGTAATTAAAATGCTACAGATTTAGGTTGCTTTTACCGTATTTAAGAGAAACTAATTTTAGTCTGAAATGTAACAGAAACTAATTTTAGTCTGAAACGTAACAGAAACTAATTTTAGTCTGGAACGTAACAGCATCAACTACCACCCGTTTTCTAGTGAGTGGTTGACATGACAACTGTCTAAACCTTAAGAGATGGTGGATAGGCATTATTGTCATCATATTTCCATTATAAACCGAAAGATTGGTATAACCATTGTACAAGGGTTATTCCAAAAGTAAGGTCTGGTTAAAAGAAATCAAATTTTTTCCAAAACAATTATCTGTGTATCCCTTACATCTTTCTCTATTTTTCTACACAATTTCCATACTTATTTAAACATTTGTCACATCGTTCAACAAGCTTTTGAATGCTTAAGTTGTAGAAATCGGCCATCCGTGAAGATAACCTGTCTTTAACTGCTTCTTTCACTTCATCATCTGTGTCAAAGTGCTTACAGGGAAGAAACTCATTTAGGAAGCGGAACAAGTGAAAGTCACTTCATGCTAAGTCCGGACTGTATGGTAGGTGGTTCATCTGTTCCCATCCAAATTTCTTTGATTAGAGTTTGCGTTTCTTTTGCAGTATTAGGTCTGGGATTGTCACGCAACAACAACACTCCAGACGACGAAAGACCACGTCGCTTATTCTGGATTGCACGGCGAAGTTTAGTCAGGGTAGTGCAGTAGGCAGCTTTATTGATCGTTGTCCCTCTTTCCATAAAGTCGACCAACAATACTCCAAGTCTATCGGTCGCCATAACCCTGTGTGTTGAGATTGTCTGCTTTGCCTTAATCTAGACTGGCGATGACGTGTGATGCCATTCTATTGACTGACGTTAAGGTTCAGGGGGTTATGTGAGAAACCCATGTCCCATCCCCTGTGACAATATGGTCCAAAAGACTGTCACCTTCCTTATGATATCACTCCAGAAAAGCAAGAGCAGAAGCTATTCTTTTAATTCGTTGGGATTCAGTAAGTAGCCCGGGAACCTAACGGGCGCTCAATTTTTGAAAATTCAAATATTCAGATACAATTATTCTGTATAAAGTTGTTCTACTCACATTTGAGAAATCCACTTCTAAATCTGAAATAGTGAATTGTTGATCTACACAAATTTGTCGTCAACTTCATTGACCAAATCATCTGAAATTACTGATGGTCAACCAGAGCGTGGTTCATCATACACATTTACCTGTCCTTCATTAAAAGCTTTCACCCACTTGCGCACTTTACTGTCACTCATTACGTTAGGACTGTAAACTTCAGTAATCTGCTGATGAGTTTCCGCCGCTGAAATGTTTCTTGCAGACTAAAACTATATCACTGCCCTTACTTGACAATCGGCAGGCTGATCAATTGTCTTAAACATTGTGAACTGACACTATAAACAGCACACAGCAACAGTAACAACGCTAATGGCGGCCCTTGACGCGCAAGGCATACCGGGAGTCAGTGTGTATGTGTGTTGTGTTCTGGGTGCCAAATTCAAATAGTTATGGCGAATCGGATGTTACTTTTGGAATAACCCTCGTATATAGTTAACAAATATAGTAGCCCCTAATTGCATTTCACTCTGTCCTTCTCTGATTGCAACTAGTAGCTGAACAGTTGACAAGTTTACCAAATTAAGTTCATCTTGGTTTTCAATTGTCTTATTTATTTTTCAGTAGTAATCTTTCGTTTCTTAAGATTCACTTCAATATAAAAATCCTTCATTACAGTAGTAATCAAGTTTTGAAGGTTACATTTATTGTTTATTATTGAAAAATAACATTAAAATTAAACATAACAATGAATTAATATAATTAATTTATCAAATAATTTCTTTTTTGTCAGTTATATTTTATGTGTAATGGCATTGTAGATTACTGTTGGAATGGTGGATTTAGTGATGTTTGAAGTGAACAAGAATTTTTTTTAAAGCTGACCTGACAAGGATATGTCATAAATACTAATTTAATATTGTAATAACTTAAGTTTTAGCATAATGACATTTGCCTATATGTTTTTTGTATTTTGGGTAATAAGGCAATAAATATATTAATTGAATTGTGCTCTTCAAATTTAGTGGATATAGAGTGTTTGTAGTGAGTTACCTTAATTGACATTTTAACCAATTTGAACTATTTTATAATTATAATTGCTCATTATAATTGAGAAGGAACATGTAGTTAAGTGTGATCAAATTTACACATTTTACACAGTACATATTTAATTTTCAGACACAGAAACACACTTAAACTAATACAAGGTGAATGTTAAGTGTTTAATTTTCAGACACAGAAACACACTTAAACTAATACAAGGTGAATGTTAAGTGTTTGTGTTCAAACTACTTAGTCTTAGCAAAAAAATGAAATAAAAATATATTTTCCTCTCTCGTTCACTGTACATGGTTGTTACTTGGTTTTGTCAAGTATTTGTTGGTATTTTAACTTATGAAATTATATTTTAAGTCCACACAACATTTTACATAAAAATAGGGGAAAAATAATTATTTTTAAATAAGTTTAATGCAAACAAAAATGAAATGATGAAAATTTTAAGCTTTTTTTAATAGTAACAAGGAATAAAGGCAGAGGAATTTCATATTGTATATTCTAAAGAGAATTTAAATTAAAAAAAAATACTTACCCTTTTTTAACTTTTAAAATTACATTTTGCAAATTTACCCCCGTTCTCATCAATGGGCTGATACATTATCTATCTTGGAAAAAATGCTTAATGTAAGTTATTACTGTGCAAGAGAAGTACCCAAAATATTTTCTTTGTTTAATTTAAGGCAAAAATCTTAGTTAATTGGAATTGCGTATTGATAAAGTATTCTTTTTATTTTGATTTAGTTATTTACCCAAGATACCCAACATATTTTTATATGCACAATTAACCAAAAATACAAACCCCCCAGAGGTTTGTCTGCACTTAAAACTTAACAATATTGTTTACATTCACTTCTTACACAAGGATGTTCATACATTTTTTTAATTCTTGCTTTTTAGAACTATATACATAATTTGTGAGCTTAAAAATTCTAAATCACTGTTTAATATAATACTTCTAGGAAAAATATTTTTAAGAGATTCAATTTGCAAATGTCCTATTCTTTGAGGTGGCAAGTAGAATTACCCCAGGCTCTCAATCCATACCTGACAACTTATTCAAACCAGGCTATATAAGTTACAAGTAAAACATTGTTGGCAGTAAGTTTTTTAAGTGGTGTTAATTATATGAACAAATTCGTATTTTTTTTTATAACATCATCTATGTGCTTATCCCATTTTAGTATGTGGTCTACCAGTAGTAATGTTATTCCCAGTATGCAAGCAGTTATCATGTTGTTTAATGTGTACTGTTTTGCAATCATAAGCTGGCGAATGTACGTGCATGACACCATCTAACCATGTTGTTGTTGAAATCATGCTTCATATCACTTGCTCCTTCACAAATATTTTTGTGATAGGTAATTATTGTGTATCATCTGCATACATGTATATTTTGCCCTTTGTGATTTGCGTAGCCAGTGAGTTAACATATAATATATAGAATTGTTCCAAGAACACTGCCTTCAGGAACGCCTGAGTCAATGCTATGCTCTCCCATTGTAAAATCCTCTATTTTAACAATAAATTTTCTGTTTTGTAAATGGTTTTTGAATCAATCAAGAAATTTGTTCTTTATTCAAAATTTTTCAAGCGATTCAATAATTCTATCATACAGGAGAACGTCAAACGCTTAAGAAAAATCGATGAACGTTATCAATATTTGATTTCTTACATCCAGTTAACTATTTAGATGATTAGAGAACTCTTAAAGAAGTGTTTCAGTACCTTCATTCTTTTGAAACTCATATTGACAATAATAAATTATATTATTATTTTCTAAGTAGGTAGTGGGAGGTATAGATACGTAATGTTCCATTATTTCATCCACTACTGACAAGATCGGTATGGGGCGATAGTTTTGAAAAGGACCATGGCTTCCTCCCTTGTATATAGGCCTAACTATAACAGTTTTCAATTTTTCAGGGACTATCTAAATCCTTCTTATTTGGAAGTCAAAAGACATTGTATCAATTTTGTTTGTTAAGAATGAAATATTGTTGATTTTTCCAGTGCGATATTTCCTAAAGGCTATTATTATGGGCCCGCCCAAGTAGTGATAACACCACATCCAAGTAGTCACACCACCTATGACATTCGTATAGAGGCTATTCAGATGGTGTATAGAACTGATTTCAGGGATCATTATGGTTGTTTGTTCAAGGCTCAAATGCTCAAAATTATGACAGTTAATTAGATTTGCCTCATTTATATAAGAACTAACATCAATGAATTTACCACATGGGAGGATGTTCGTAACAACAATACACAAAATAAAATGATATACTTGTAAATACAATATACAAACCAAGAAATTCATCCAAAATCAAATGCCTATAGTAAAAAAAAAAAAAAAAAAAAAAAAAAAAAAAAATGGTAAATTGTATAATTTGTTGGTTGAAAATCCATGTTATGAAAAGACTAAGATTATTGAATAGAGCAGGTATATTTTAGCCCAGATGACACTATAATATATTTATATTTGGTTAATGAAAATTATGTTATGAAACCTATAGCTACTATACATTATGTTACATAGTAAATTGTCAATACATTCAATAAATGTTCTTAACTTCATACAAAGAATTTGGAGCTTTGATCTTTAACAGTGTGTACTTTTAACTGTTATGGTCTTCAGAACCTATTGTGTTGGTTGTGAGAACCCTTATGTATTATCAATAGTTACAACAAACTCGATGTTGTGATGTATTTTCATGTTTATTTTCTAAAATCTTTAATAAACATTCTGCTTGTGCAGGTATATTAGCCCGTCTTACTGAGGGAGACATGGCAGACATGAAAGATCGTAAATATGACATGATTCAAGTGGTGGTCTGCAACCTCTATCCATTCACCCAGACTGTCACCAACCCTTCTGCTAAGAAACACGATATAATAGAAAACATCGACATAGGTGAGTCTTAGTTATTGTGCACTTCTACTTATATTATAGACATTTTTATAATTTTCTAATTTGGGTAACAATGCAGGGAGGTAAAAGGATCAGCAAAATATATATAGCTAAACTATCCTGCTATTTGCAAAACGAGGAAAAATTTCTAGGAGCCACAAGGACATCAGAGAACAGGAGTCCTCAAATCTCATTGATTACTGCAAAAGTCTCAGATTTTTAGGGTTAGTAAGAAGTAAGAGAGGTGCAAAGGTCCTTTCAGGACTAAGTGCAGAGTTGTGGTGTCTCTTTAGTACTTTACTATTGTGGGTGTATAATATAAAAGGGACATCGATAAAGACATCGTGCAGGGCTAGACACGTTACCCGTGCACGATAAGGCAGTGGAGTGACCATAATCCTTAATTACACCCATTCTCCTGCCAGCCTTGATAAATGAAATAATATATTAAATAAAAGAACCAAAGGGTTTTAGACCCTTAATTCAATTAAACCGGACAAAATAAGATTACACACACATACCAACAGCACTCCCATCCCCAATCGTGTTAAAACCCGTACCTACATATTTTAATTTAGAAAGCCAATTCACCCCTTATAATTTCTGACACCTACCCCCTCCCTATTAATTAAATTATTTTACAATACTACTTATATCTAAAATGCAAATAATTAAGGTGACTTGCGGTATCCTTGTCCTTCGAAATGATAAACCCTAGTCGATTACTCCCTCGCGACTGCCCGCTCTGGTCCCTTCCCCAGATCTCCTTATCAGTCCGACGAACCAGTCAATGATCCACAGTTAAGCCAGCTACCTTATCAACAACTGATAAGTCGGGTTCCAACTGTGGATCAGATCCTCTGATATAAGTGGTGATTAGTCACCACAGAAACTAAAGCTTTCTCCCTCATTAAAAAAAAGTTGGGTAGCCAGTAATTGATCAACATATCTGACAATAATTCTTTACTGTAGGCATAAGTGTGCTAAGTATATTTTGCAGATCAGCATAATTACGTTACAGGGAGGCATTCCTTGTAAATTACTAATTGTATTTCAATTCCTTGTGAAGATCTGTGAGGGGAATTTTTGTGGCTGGTTACAACCTATGCACAAGAGCTAACCTGTAAGGCTTACTGTGTTACCATTATTGCCATACATAATACCACCTCCAGATGCTCCTCTCCACTGATGCTACAGCCTAATTCTGTGACTGTACTAATGGTGTAATTCAATGGATATGATATTTGTTAATATTTGACTTTCTCTAATTTTATTTCATTTTCAACAGGTTGGATAATGGCTCTGAAAGTTCAGGTATACTGAGCCAGAAAGGGTAAGGTAAATTAATAGGGAAGCAATGGAATTAATCTAAATGGAGCGCTGGAAAAGTTAAATGTAATGATAAATCAGAATGTACACAAATGTCTCACTATTTTGTGTTACGTAGTATTACCGTGTTAGTGTTTATTAAGAGTTGTGACATTGTAATACATTTATCAGAGCTCCATTTAAACGAGTCTTCTCAATCTTCTTAACTGGTTTCAGGTTTAGAAACATGAACTAAAATTAGGATGCACTATAGATTGAATTTTTCAATTTGAATGTGGTGATTCATTGCAGGAGGTGTAACGCTGCTTCGAGCTGCAGCCAAGAATCATGAGAGGGTCACTGTCATATGTGATCCTAAAGATTATGTGAGCATTCTTAAAGAAATGGAGGCTTCTTCTGATCACAATACATCTGTGGAAACTCGGTAAGAGAATAACTAACAGAGTTTAACCCAATGTTAGCTTATACTGCAGGCTATGGGTATAATGCCATTTTTTCAAAAAAGGTGATAGGCTCAGTGTAAATAATTACCGTCCGATTGCTCTTGTGCCAGTAATATCCAAGCTGATAGAGTCCATTGTTAAGGATCAGTTAGAAACCTATTTTGAAACAAACCATTTTCTTACTTTTGCTCAGTTTGGATTTAGAAGAGGATTATCTACCATTAAGGTGGTAGAAAATCTAGTTTTCAATGTTATGGAGGGTTTTGAACACAACGAAGAAACTAGAACATTACTTTTAGACCTTAGTAAAGCTTTTGACCTTGTTCCGCATAAAGAACTTCTAGAAAAGCTTAATTTCTATGGCTTGGAGAATGTTGAATTATCTTTTATGAAATCTTATTTGGTATACAGGTCACAATTTGTAAAACTTGGAGACCAAAGATCGGACCTGAGGATGGTGACGAGGGGGGTTCCACACAGGGCTCTGTCCTTGGTCCCTTCCTTTTCATAATTTTTGTAAATGACTTACCTAATTTTCTTCCAGAAAAGTGCCTTCTTTATGCCGATGATACCACACTTTATACATCTAGTCCTGATCGAGAACGTAATGAATTGGTCATTAATTATATGAAGGAGCGTTGTGATCTTTGGTTTTCATCCAATAAGCTTATCTTAAATAATGATAAAACTGAAGAAATCATCTTTAGTTTAAGTAAATCTACTCTTCATAAGACAGTTAAACTTCTTGGAATTAATTTGGATTCGAAATTGATGTGGGACATTCATACAAAGCATTTATGTACTTGCCTTTCTAGAGTTTTATTTCTGATCCGTAAATTAAAAATGTGTACTCATTTAGATTTAGTGACCGAAGCTTATTATGCATTTTTTCATTCACGTTTACTTTATGGTATTACTCTTTGGGGTAATTCCAGTGGAGCTCAAGAAGTTTACATGTGGCAAAAAAAAAGTGGTCAGGTGTATAAAAGGTCTGGGGGATAGAGATTCATGTCGAACTATAATTCCTGAGCTTAAAATACTCGCATTACCTAGTCTATTTATCTTCTACAGTCTCACCCATGTCAAGGAAAACTTAAATAGTTTTGTTTCAAGAGGTTCAATCCACTTTTACAATACCAGAGGTCAAGATCTATTGGATGTAAGATATGCTAGACTGAGTAAAACCCAAAAGTCTTTTAGCTTTGTTTGTATAAAACTTTTTAATAAATTGCCCTTGAACATTAGAAATCTTCCAATTAACGCTTTTAAAACAAAAATTAAAAATTGGCTGATTAGTCAAGCATTTTATAGTGTAACTGAATTTGAAAATGGGAATTTCTATTCTATAAAATTTTAATCCAAGATATTATGTAAATATGTGTTTTTTACTTGAATCTTTGTATTTATTTGTGTGTTTAATTTATTTATAGGTTTTATTCATTTATATGTTTTTAACTTATTACACTTATTGTTATACATTTTAAATGCAGATTTACCTTATCTTATTCACTTTTGTTGACTATAGATGTATTCTATTTGACCCGAAAAATTGGCTGATTAGTCAAGCATTTTATAGTGTAGCTGAATTTGAAAATGGGAATTTCTATTCTATAAAATTGTAGTCCAAGATATTATGTAAATATGTGTTTTTTACTTGAATCTTTGTATTTATTTGTGTGTTTAATTTATTTATAGGTTTTATTCATTTATATGTTTTTAACTTATTACACTTATTGTTATACATTTTAAATGTAGACTTACCATATCTTATTCACTTTTGTTGACTACAGATCTATTCTATTTGACCCATATAATTTGACATGTAACCTTTAATATCTAAGATTACACTAAGGCTGTGTAAGTTTGACTATGTCTATTGCAACTACTGTTGATTAATGACAATAAACATATTTCATTTCATTTTACTCTAGGGAAGTTATAGCATGACCGGTGGGATGCGCGTGAGGAGTGGAGGAGTTGAGCGCGTGGGGGCACAATCTAAAGTAGGGGAGTGAATACGGTGCTACTAACCCTACTGAGAGTTTTCGGCTCCCGGCTCATAGTGGTGGCGGGAGCCGAATATTGTAGTGTATGCCAACATTTCTAGACCCTTATGTTCTTACCACGGTGGTCTTTTATGATGAGCAGTTTAATATAGGAGACCTTGAGAATATTTGAACATTTCTACTCTTTTGAAGTTACGGCGACGGACTTGTATGATGGGGAATTCAATACAGGAAATCTTGGAAATATTGGGACCGGATGTACGTGATCTTAACAATGACTATGTTCTGCCGAAATTGTGTTCATAGCTCACCCTTCTTAATGAGTTCGCAGTAGAGATACCTGGTGGTAAGAAAGGGTTCTCATAAATTGGGAAAGGGTAGGAATTTATATTATTCTTGATCTCCAACGACAACAGTTCGGAATTGTAATTGTTACGCTTTGTTAGCCATTAAAATTCAATTTATCATATACTAACCGTGTAAGCTTCAGGATTTACGATAGTAGATACAATTATACACTACAAAATTTTAAACTGACATAGCCTAGCTGCTAAATTAAAAATTAATATAAAACTGGTTAAACTAATTTGTCAATATACACAGTAGAATAAGAAAAAACTCAGTTTTATCTACCAACTTGTATCAAGTTAATTTAATGATGTATACTTAAAATAACAATAACGCCAACGATCCACACGCAGTAGTTAACATAACAAAACCCCGTTGTCGATGAAAATTATTTATTGTTCTTCGAACTACACCCAAATCAAAATTGTCCAGATTACTTTTAGTATGTTTGCGTTTTCTTACTTTGTTGGGCGTACTAAAAGAATTGCCAATTGGACTTATTTTTGTTCCTCCTTCAAAATTCGTCTCAGCGTACTTTCAGAAATTCCAGTTGCCTCTACGACACGCTGTTGAACTTTCTTCAAATTTATAAGTGTGTTGGTTTCTGCTTCCCGTTTCATAAAATAGGAAGCACTTCTCTTGCTTGGCCGTGTATAACCTTTCTACCTCCAATTTTACTTTTTACATTATGATCCATCTCAAACTCTTTACTTAAAACGTAATGAGCACAACGCAATTAATTCACAAATTGTATTACAACTTGTGTATTGGCACAAGCGAATGTTTTTTGGGCGGCACGTATAGAAGACTGGAGACCGAAGTTCACAAGGCTAAATACGGCAACAGACTGAGCCGCTCCACCCCCCACCACTTTAGTTCCGTCTTTGCCTACGGCGCATCTCGAAGTCACCGGTCATGCTATAAATTCTCTACTATATTTCATTTCATTTCATTTAATTAACTGAAGTTTTAAGGAAGTCTGTTTTACTAAAGAGAAGAATAATTCGTTTTAATAGATGTTGGAAGAAAATATTTCATAAACAACAAATTATTATTCATGGGAGATTATGCCTTTCAGATGATAGTGATGGTAATATAAAATAAATCATAAAGTTTTTTGAAATTAATATTGTAACATTAATGATAAGGGTATTACATTTTCAAGAGCTCCCTAATGTGTAAGCTGGATGACTTAGCATACATCTTTTTGTCCTGTTTTTGAAACATTGTTACCTTGGACTTGTAGTACCAAATTGATATAACATTTTCATTGTTGTTTCCAGTTTACAATTTTGTTAATTTGTTTCTTATTTAATTCATAATATTTGTAATTATTCACATGATTAGGTTTTAGTAGACCTTCAACCTGTTGCTCTGTACAATTGGGAAGACAAGCAAATAGTTAGTTTTGTTTATATATTTTCGTCCTAATCCAGCAATATTTATTATTCGAAATCTCTCAATTGATCTAGAAGATTCTAGAAGATATCAGAAAGTAAGAATCTCTGTTACAAAACTTGATTTCAGATTTAAAAAACGTAATTTGATCTAATGTTTCAGGGTTAAATACATACCTACATTTAAATACATACTTACATTTAAATACATACTTATTATTTTTCAATTCCCACCTATATAATATGATATGCTGAAACTTATATTTGTTTATACTGATTATAGTAAACCAATTTCATCTGAGCTGTTGTAGGCAATGGATCATATTATAATACAATATGGTTCATAGAGTATTAGTTACATTTTATACACTCATTTACCTGAGGTTAATTATACAATACACACATACTCATTGCTACGCACTCTGGTTAGTCAAGGGATAAAACCCAGTATTGTTTCTTTGTTTGGAAAACTGAGTGTGTCTTTAAGAAAATGTATATTGCTGTGTTATAATCAAAATTAATTTTGATTTGTTCTTTATATCTAGTTAACCATTTTACACAAAGGAGGACTGTTTTGAGGTAACTTAGCCAGTTTGCATGCCTCTCTGTTTTGTGCTTTTTCCAAGTAGTTCTCTATTTTATAAATCTTACTTAATTGTAAGAAGTGATTTTCAGTTAAAACAGTCACTGGGCCCAGTGTACCTGTTATGTATTCATAAAATAAATAAATAAATTTGTTAATAGTAGGTTATTTGTGTGCTGCACAGTTTTATTATACGAGGCGTGTTCAGAAAGTAAGTACTGTTTCATTCTACTGCCGCCTTAGCACTGCAATCAGTGTTCTGCCATGCGCACTGGTTGTCCTTGTTCACTGTATATCGACTCACGCCATTTTAGTTGTTCTACGTAGTGTTTTCAGTTTCCTCTGAACGTTTAAAATGGTTAAGACAATTAGTGATCCCGCCGATTGTGAGATTCGTTCTGTAATAAGATTTTTTAAAGCAAGGACCGTGAAACTGGCTGAAATTTATTGTCAACTTCGAGATGTTTACAGGAAGACGTGATGAGTGAAGGAATGGTTTGAATGTTCAATGGCGGTTGAACAAATAATATATGCATGGTGAGAATCGGAGCGGTCGGCATTCTCTTGTCACCGATGATTTGGTAAGGGCAGTTGACTAAATAATCTAAGAGAACAGATGCTTCACTATGACAATGCTATCTGACGATTTCCAACAAATTTGAAGCACTCTTTTGTACAAAATTGTTACGGACCACTTAGATTATCGCAAGCTGTGTCCCCGACGGGTTAAAAAAATGCTCACTGACGTGCGCAATACCAAGAGACTCGGAAGTGCTTTGACTTTTCTCACACAGTACAGTGATGATGGTGAGGATTAAAAAAAAAAAAAAAATTGTGACAGGTGATGAAACTTGAGTCCATCATGTCACACCAGAATCCAAACAGCAGTGAATGGAGTGGCGACTCACGCAATCCCTGAAGAAACAAAAATTTTAGACGACAATGTTTGCACAAAACGTTATGTGCACTGTCTTTTTAGATTGGAAAGGTGTTTTGCTGATTGATTTTTTCCCAAGAGGTGAAACCGTTAACACGGCAAGGTATTGTGAAACCTTTAGAAAACTAAGGTGGGCAATTCAAAACAAACAGAGAGGAATACTCAGTAAAGGGATTGTGTTGCTCCATGACAATGCTCGGCCCCATTCCGCTAGTGAAACTCAAACATTGGTTTGACAATTTAGTTGGGAGCAGTTTGATCACCTGCCCTACAGCCCGGACTTGGCACCGTCTGACTACCATTTGTTCCTGCACATGAAGCGTGAGATAGGCGGCTAACGTTTTGAAACTGACAAAGTGAAAACTTCTGTGATGTGATGGCTACACTTGTTGGCGGGAACCTTCTACGAAGATGGTATAGACAAATTGATGATCACCGCTACAAGTGCTTGAACATCGGTGGAAACTATGTCAAAAAATAGTTTAAGGTGTGGGCTTTCATGTAGAAATAAAATTGCGTTGAAAAAAAATTGTTTTACTTGTTTTTTTTTTTTTACGATACTTTCTGAACACGCCCTGTGAGAATGTTTTGTAATTAAATAACAATATTTATCTAGTTTTATCTTTGAAATGAATGAAAATAATCTTTATTCATGATTTGTATGCACATACAAAGAATGATGTCAGTATTATACAGGGTGGCGCATATGTCAGTTTCCCCATGAATTGGGGTATTTTGTTTTGATAGATTGGTAACAATTTTAAGTTGGCAGCAACGCGGAGTAAATTCATTGTTGTCTGTTCCAGTGGCTTATGTAAAGTGACGCTCTTTGCACATGTTATTTGTTTGTGTGTTTTAAAAATGTTTACAACCCAACAATGAGTTTACATCCTTCAGTTGTGATGGGAGCATTAATAAAAATACTGCTATAATATAATTGAAGAATTTAGTGGTAAATATCCAAGTGTTGTGATACCCACTCAACAGTATATACGGAAGTTAAATAAGAAATTTGAAAACACAGGTAGCGTTTTAAATGCCCTGAAGTGTGGTCATCCACGGTCAATTTGCAACGAAGAAAACCTGCAGACAATCGCTCAAGCTTTTGTAGCCAGTCCCGGTAAATCAATTCGTAAGGTATCTGCTGAACTAGAAACATCAAGAAGAAGCGTTCAAAAGAAGCGATTGAAATTCTGTGAGTCAGTAATTATCCGGGCAAAGGCTGATCAAAATTTTTTGTAATCAATTTTGTAGTGTGAGGCATGTTTCAAACTAAATGGACGCGTTAATCGGCATAACTGCATGTACTGGTCGGATGTAAATCCTCATAACATAATCCAAGCAGAACTCAATGTGCCTGGTGTTATGGTATGGGGAGGTATTTCGAGTACTGCACTGATTGGTCCTTATTTTCGTCAAGGAAATGTTAACTCAGAAAGTTACTAACAGTTGCTGCAAGAAGTAGTAGTTCCCAAGCTCAGAAACAGTCCTGTTTTCAATATTCATTCGCTCATCTGGCAACAAGATTGTGTCCTGGCACATTTCGGTATCCAAGTTCGAGATTTTTTAAATAACACATTTAATTAACGGATTGGTCGCTGTGGTACAATCGATTGGCCTGCGCGCTCGCCAGACCTGACCCCATGTGATTTTTTAATGTGGGGTATTATAAAGGAGACTGGGGTATTATAAAACCACAAAGTCTTGACGAACTTGGAAACCTAATTAGAAATGCATTTGAATTTGTTAATAATGATAAACCTTTATTGCTAAAAATTTGTGATTCTGTTCTCAGTCGTTGTATGAAGTGTATACAAAATCAAGGTGGACATTTCGAACAACTGCTGTAACATTGTATGGTAATATGTAAGTAATGTTATATAATGAATTTGTTTTCTTGCCTAAAAGTGTTGTATTCAATTAACCTATAACGCCTTTAAATTTCTCTTCTAGGAAAACTGACATTGTGCCACCCTGTATTTATATAACTTAATTAAATCAATAGTTGTATCGTGTATATTATTTTAGTGTAATAGTGAACAGTTCATAACAATATACAAAAGTTAGAATTGACAAAACCATACAAATACACATAACACATGTATACAAGTAATTTTGTGTATGTAATTTTAAAACTTATTAGTAAAAAAATGTATTTGTCGAATTGAGAGGTTTTGACATAATATACTTTCTAAATTTTGTATCTTATTTGTTACTCTACAACCACTTAAATTTAAATTTTACCACTCAAATTAATAGGTAGCCTATTAAACACTTAATACCCATACACATTGTCTTTGTTCAAATAGTGTTAACCTATGGGCATGTATGCCCAAGTTACCTCTGTGTGTGGTTGAGTATTGATGGCAATCACCTAACAGTGAGTCAGAGGTCAAATTTTTAAATGTTTACAATTTGGTATTTTATAACCTGTAAGAAGATTTGTTTAATATACAATAGGAATTCACACATTTTGTGAATTTAATTAAGATTGTGTAGTACCAAATGTGTTAATTTAATTAGATATTATTATTGTGAAATCAACCCAAATAGTTAAGTGGCTAAATAATTGGTCAAATCTACAAATTCGAAAATATATTTACTCTATCCTGTCTTTTTGTAAAGTTAACGAATTGCCTATCAGAAATAGTTCACTGATTACTGATAAAAACTAAGAAATATCTTACTTTGATTTTAGAAACAAGTTGGCGCTTAAGGCGTTTACCCACACCTCTGATTATGATCTGGCTATCACAGACTATTTTCGTAAGGAGTACAGTGCTGGGGAATCTCAGCTCAGCCTGCGTTACGGCATGAACCCTCATCAGAAACCGGCCCAGTTATTCACGACTCTGGACAAGCTACCTCTCAAAGGTAAGTAGGCTGTACAATTATGTAGGTAGGAGAGTTATGCAAGTTTGGTTCAAATGATGACATTGATTTTGAAAAAATGAACTTTAGATTGAAGAATAATGCTGGTATATTGCAGAATTTTTTTGTATTCTTGAAATTCATTTTTTTTATTTTATATACATATAATTGTATAATGAATGTAGAAAAACTTGGTGCAAGTTAGGAAATTTCATTCTTCAATGCTAGTGACAATGGAATATTAGTTACATGAGTACACAGAGAATTGATTTTGACAGAAAAATTACTGACATGTTTGCCTCAAACTATCCACACATTTAAACACTGAACAATTTTAGAATGAAAATCTCTTTTCGTTTTCCAAAGAAGTGCCAAATGCTAAAGTATTTTTAATGCCAGAAGGTCAAAAGTACTGTGAAATAATAATAAAACAGTTTATGTGTTGTATGAATTTTTACAAATCATTAACAATGTATTAATTTACAACTGAGAGCCAAGTCATTGATGTAACTCTAAATATTAACCCTTTGGATGCCAACGTACCGGTATTACGGCCGTCGGCTACTCAATTGAAAATCGCCAACGGCCGTAATATAGGTACGTCACGTTTTTCACCTGTAATTTTCTTATAGTTCATCTTATTGCCGCGAAATTTTGACTAATCGATAGTCGAATAGTTGCTTTGCAACCACAAAGTAGTTAATTCGTTTATGGACTGTTTGTTTGGTCGTATTTGAGCTTCGCAGCTGTTGAATTGTTTGGTCGAGATTGAGGTTACGTTCGTGTTGCTATGCGTTGTTTACGTTTGTAATTCTCTCATTACTTTTGTTGTTAGGGCATTTTTACTATGCCCCTTTTATTAGATTCATTGGTACTTTGGGATTATACAGACCACACCCAGACATGAATCGTTATTTGACATTTAGCTTCAACTGATTAATAGATTAGCGTAGAACAATATTTCGTCGATATAAAACAGGAATTGTCTTATCGCAAACCCCCTCCCCATCCTCAGACAGTTGACATTTAGCTTCTACTGATTACTAGATTAGCGTAGAACAATATTTCGTCAGTATAAAACAGGAATTGTCTTATCGCAAACCCCTCCCCATCCTCAGACAGAGGTCAAAGTCGAGCGGTGTAGTAGATAACGTGATTGCAGAGTCTCGCCGCCCGTTCGCTTTGTTGTATTTTCGTATTTTACCCCTACATTTCTCCAAACACAAAAATTCAACAAAAACAAACATTACCCAAACAAGAACTAAACTCTTTATTGAAAAAAAAACACACAAAACTTGTCATTATTCTTGATCAAACTCCGCCACCCAAAATGCGAGTGCCTCCGGCCGAAGGTGCTTCCGAAGCTCGCGCTGATGTCAACGAAAGAAAAACATCCCTCGAGATAGTATCTATCAGTAAATATAATTCTAGAGGGGCTGATCAGAAATATAAATTGAATTGTAATGGAAAGGCAATTATGTACCGTGCAAAAAAACTTAAATAATCATGTGATGCCTCGCGGCCTGCCGTAATCGGGATTCTCGAGAAAGATAAGATAACAGCGACCACAATACCGATCACAATACCTGGAAATGCTTGTTGATTGATGGAATGTTAGTTCTGTTACTCAAATACATCGTTTTATAATGTTCTAAGTTCATTGAAAAAAGTTTAAGCGAATCTGACCTCATTAACAATTGATAATCTTTGTAAGTTTGTAATTTTGTAATTAAAAAGTTGTTTTTTCGTTCTACAATGTTTGTTTATAATATATCTATAAATTTATATTTTTGTGTTTTTCATAGTGGTGTGGTTGGTATAATCCCAAAGTACCGATTTGTATAGTGTCAAATATTGATTTGTGAATATAGTGTAACATTACATACAACGTCCATGCAAATTACAAAAACTGTGCCCGTGTCACATTTAGTGAAAAAATTCATAACTGGACTTCTATATAAGGTAGACTTTTGAAATTTTGTAATTAGGTTAAGGGTTAGATATAGTTTACTAGGATATAACAGGAAATCAGCATACATTTTCTTTTAAACCACTTATTTGTGCTAAAAAAAAATGTTTTTTGGAAATTTTAATTTTTTTTTTCTTAATTTTTAACTTTTTTATAAGTTTAAATTACATTTATGCAACTAAAATTTACCAACAGAACAAGGGCATTTCATAAGCAAAATAATGGTAAAAAATCATCAATATCTGTTAAAAAATAAAAAAGTTATGATACATTAAGTGAAAGCTTGCAAAACTGCTGTAAATGCTCTTGGCGTTTCTGGGTAGTACTTTTGGAAAATGGGCTGGCATCCAAAGGGTTAACTAAATAATTGTAGAAAGATGCATAACTCGGTTTTAGTTTTATAACAAAAAACCTTAGTGCCAAAAACTATCAGTATTGAAATTATGACTTTAAAAAGTAATCAAGCATATATATGCAAGTAGAGTTCTGAATTAAGTTTGTGGTTCTCTTCCTTGATTTATTTTCTGTACTCAACAAATTAAAATTTGTAGTCACTATAGCTCAAAAACAAAATCTGAACAAAACTTTTCATGTAAACAAATCTGAAACAAAAATTAAAGTGCGTTAAATAAATGTATCAAGTGCAGTAACAAATAAAGCTAACTCGCACACGCTGTACTGCAAACTTCAATTTGCCAACACACATAATGGCACTGTACTTTGAAAAACCATCTTACATGGGAGCTAAGCTATTCAACATCCGACCTGAAAAAATCAAACTACAGGAAGAGAACAACGCTTTCTAGAGGGAGCTAAGTAGTGCTTGGTGAAGCACCTGTTTTATACTATTGATGAATTCCCAAACTGGACAACTCAATGGGATTTGAAGGCTTGATCATCTTACTGAATATGACCTGTACTTTCCTTAACATTTTGACACCATTGTAATTCTCAAAGAATGTACAAATAAATATATATTGTCTATTGTCTAATGTTTCAGTGCTAAACGGATCTCCTGGTTACATAAACCTGTGTGATGCCCTCAATGGCTGGCAACTCGTGAAGGAGCTGAAGAAAGCACTGGGACTTCCGGCAGCCACCTCATTCAAACATGTCAGTCCAGCTGGAGCAGCCATTGCGAAACCTCTTGATCCCAACGAGGTCAGTGAATACAACAAATAAGTGTTTTTCAAATGCAGGTTATTTGTTTAAAATAATTATGTCTAACTCAATTATTCTTCCGGGCAGAGAGTTCAATCAGTACAAATATTGATAATAATAAATATGTCTTAAATTTCATGGATTTCTTTTACACATGCTATGGTGTTTTAATTTTATTACTGTCAAAACAACATTCAAAGATACAAATCGTATTGTAGAACTAATTGGGTGTATGTCTTAAACAGATCATAAGTAATAATAATACTGATAACTAGTGAAGTGCAAAAAAAAATACTCAAATTGTTTGTGCCAACATATATGCAAATAACTGACAAATTGCAGTTTACAGAACTTAGAAACCTCTCTAATGTCACTAATACCAGCTACTGGACAACATTCCAGGCACACCCCTTACAAGCACTACTTCTACTGAAGTGATGCACAAGAGAGTGACTTATAATTAGTAATTTCTTAAAGCCTGTTATTAGAATGTTCAGGAACATCAGGAATGGCACTACATTTTAATACTATTCTAAAGGTGTTGTTTGGTGTACAATCGTTAGGGACATTACAGCTTGTTTTATGTTGATGTCTGTATCTCTGGATGGCTGTACTAGAATTACTTAAGGTATATTAAAAAAGTGATTAGAAGTTTCATGTTCTTCGTACCATGGAATCCACCACTCTTGTACCTTTTTGAAACCTGATCTTAAGCTAAAACCGTACCAACAACAATTAGGGTATTAGAAATATAAATTGTTACATTTCACCCAAACTTAAATCTGATATAGGATGTTTAAACTGCATTAGGCCTGTTCATCCAAAACAAACATTTTGTCAAACTTGTACACTGTATCAATTAAGGATAATAGTAAATAATGTTAACAGTTAAAGAACTATTATAAAAGTTTTTGTACTAAACTCACAGATTCATTATCTGACAACAATAATGTGATGGTCGTATACACAGTAGTCTTAAATTTATATTAAATTCCTACAAATATTTAAATCTAATAGTTTCCCGTTTTAAGATTCTCTAGGTTGGTGTCTACAAATAGTAGCTTTGTGATTCTTGAGGCTGGCCGACAATCCGAGACGTCACTAGAGATTGTATACCGTAGAAAAAAATTTGACTTTAAAAATTGATGTCTGTAGGCCAAGGTGTGCATGGTGGATGATCTCAAAGAGACCTTGACTCCTCAGGCCGTGGCCTATGCTCGTGCACGTGGCGCCGATAGGATGTCATCATTTGGTGACTTCATCGCTTTGTCAGACACGTGCGACTTGATGACAGCTCGCATTATCTCTAGAGAGGTAAGAATATTTGTTTTTATTTTGCAGTTTTTAATTTACCACACAAGGCCAGAAACATTTTATGCATCAATAAAAGCTTAGACTGTACTCTTTTATGTGGTATATAGTTTGTTAGTTTTCACAGTGATTGAAAACATAAATAGTTGAAGTGTACCCATTTACTGCACCATCCCAATTCATATTTTGATCATAGATTCTATCAATTGCTTCTTTTAGGTTTAACTATGGAAATAAATTGACAAAAATATAAATTATATAAACATTTTCATCTATCACATAAAATATGAAATATTTGTACAGGTACTTGTTTTAACCCTTTGTGCTCAAAAGACCAGCAGCACTGGCCACACCAAGGTTGCAGACAGCTTGCGTTAGTTTTGCTGTAGTTTGTCCTCGCAACTCGTATGGCCAGTACAGTGGCCGCGCTACTTTCATTGATAGTTCTGTAGCCATTTTTGTTGTTTGCCTCCCTAGATCAGAATTATTTTTCAATATCCTTCGCATTGTTTGCATAGTAATTCAAAATGTATTTTTAATGAATCTTTCTAATACAAAGATAAACATACATTTGGGAAATTTAACTCTTATACATATATAAAAGATATGTAAACAAAATAAAGTAGGTATTTACAGTTATGTTATACACAGACACAAACTATTTTACATTTTTCTTAGTCTTTACATTTTTTTTACGGAATAAAACTTTTTAAAATACACACCTACGTGTAGTCAAGAATAGTTAGCAAACGTCTTTTAGTAAAATTTTCTAGATTTCTATCACTTCAGTGTATAGGCCCTACTATGCGCCATTCATCTTATTTGTACAGTCAATGTTTAGAAAAGAATTATAGGCTAATTTAAAATTTACTGCTTTAACTAAAAATTACAATTACTTTTAAAAAAAAGCTGCTCGATAGGTTTCAGCACTCACCGTTCATTATAAAATAAAGAGAATATCAGAAAATAACTGCTATGTTTAGTAGCCGGTGGTGCTGGCCTGACCAGCTTTGGACGTATTGTATCTTGGCCAGTACAGCTGGATACAAGCTGAGGCAACAATAAGGCAAAAATTAATCCGCGCTTCCGACAAAATGGCGGCCAGTAGTGCTGGCAATACAAGCTCCAAGGACAAATTGTAAAAAATGCCTTGAGTGCATAGGGTTGAGATTGTTGAATTAATGTACGTAATGTAGGTAAAGGCCTTTTTTTACTGAATATTTATAATTTTTTATCTTTTTCATCTAGGTATCAGATGGCATCATAGCTCCCTCTTACTCTGAAGAGGCACTTGATATTTTAAAAAAGAAAAAGAATGGATCTTACTGCATACTGCAGATGGACACCAGCTACGAACCCAACCCTGTGGAACGCAAGATACTCTATGGACTAACACTGGAACAGCATAGAAATGATGCTGTTATCACAAAAAATACTTTTTCAAACGTTGTTACTTCTATTACTGAGGTAGGCTTTTAGTGTGTTTTTGAATATTCTATTTAAGTTTTCTTATTTTAATGTGCAACATGATACTTTGTAGTACTCCTTTTATAACATTTTTTCTTCACATAAGAAGTTGCTTCATTGCAGTATTCTTATGACAAATGCAGGGTGTTTATGAACTCTCATGAGGGGATTTGTTCTTCAGGTCAATGCAAACAAAAATGTTATATAAACATAGGTCAGGAATGCTTAGTTTACCATATGTCCCTATGTGTTTTTAGGTTTTATATTTTTCAGAAACTATGAAAGACAAAAAATTGAAACAGTTATTGTTTTTGCAGTCTTAAATCAAGAGAAAGATTAATATCAGATTATCGCAACGTGTTTCAAGATGATGGACTGTTAATATTTTTAAAGCTTAATAATATACAAACTAAAGATTCTGATAACTTTTAAAGAATAATAAAAGTTCCTTAAATTAACTGCAAATATTTAGACACCTATAACATAAACATTACTCAGGAAATAATGTCAATGTAAGCTTTTGACTGATATAATACATTGCAAAACGTTCATTGTTTACAGCTTTATAAACCAAGCATTACAACAGTTATAAGCTAATATTTACATTGTTTCCAAACTGATATTTATGTACTAGGTGTCAAAAAGTTTGTAATTAAATTTACCAACTGTTATTATTGTATAATTTGTGAGTCTAAGCAGTGACAACTGTCACAGAATAACTATAACTATTATTATTATTCTCAATTTCTTCCTTTGTATTTTTAGTTTTTGTAAGTATATTGAACAATTTGTTTTTAAAACAAAAGTACAACTATTTTGCTCCTTTCTGTAATGTGTACATAATTATTTTCCTTTAAATATACTAAAGCTTCTTTGATGACTACATTTACATTGTTGTTGTTGAATATGGTCCATTATGTTCATCTTTAGGTTCTTCAATGTATGAAGCCAGTTTTTTCTTTTTATTGTTTTTTTTTAGTTAATCTCACAAGAAGAAACCATGGGTCTGCAAATCAGGTGATGGGGCCTTAATATTCGTCAATGCAATTCGCTAATCTTGGACAAATAACAAATTTACCAATACATTACTTATTTACAGACTGCATTTGAATAATATACATCACAGTGATGTGTAGGTTTTTAGCTGATACTTGAGTAGCTGTTTTGTGGTTAATTATCGACAAAACAGTTAATTATAGGGTGTTTATTTTAATGGACACAGCTTTTTGATTTCTGTACAATATGTTGCATGGGAGTTAGATAACATGTATTAGATTGATTGGTTAATTATTAAGTTTTTAAACTGTATGTAATTAATTAATGAGTTTATTAGTAGCATTATTAGTATTATTATTATCAGTAGCATTGAATAGTGGTAAATTGTGAAATGGCAGTTATAAGGATGAAATATGAAATTGGTTTGTGTTAAATAGTTAGTAGTAGCCTACAGTGTGACTTTTTTACAACTGAAGGTCTCGCTTGTTATTTCATTTGTGACTTCAGGAAATTCAATAAATTGATGTGAGAGTGATTGTAGATTACGGAGGATTCTTTGAGCGATCTGGTTGTGGCTACAATCGCACTCAAGTATACCCAGAGCAATTCTGTCTGCTACGCCAAATCTGGTCAAGTAATTGGGATCGGAGCTGGACAGCAGTCTCGTATTCACTGCACTCGTCTGGCTGGTGACAAAGCTGACAACTGGTCAGTCATAATTATTTATTTATTTGATCATGTTAGTTTACATTAAATGTGTTTCAAAAAGATTAGATCAATCATTTTAACTGTTACTTAATGAAAAAAACTAACCTTTTTAGCGTATTTACATACATGGTGGGGTAGCATAACTTCCTTTTCTCAAAACTTAATAAAATGCATTGTATGAGTCAGAAAAAGTTTATTTGATTTTACAATGTAGGTACATACATAAAGTTTTGTTTTACGTGGTTTTGAAGAGTAAATCAGGTAGGTGACATCCCCCATTCTGGATATATTGAGTATACCGATTTCTGGTGTTTGCCATTCCATTTCAAGCGTAGCAGGCGTTATGTTGGCAATTTCTTCCTGGATATTGTTTTTTAAATCTTGAAGAGTCCTTGGACGGTTTACATAAACACGGGATTTAAAAAAACCCCATAGAAAAAAAATCACAAAATGCTCTTGCGGTGTGTGCCGTTGGACCAACTTGCTGGAACCAAATGCTCCCCAAATCTAACTCATCTAGCCATGGAAAAAAAAAAATTCCTGTAACATGTTTACATACCGGCCCGAATTCACTGTCACTGCCACTTCATTTTCCTCAAAAGAACCAGGGACCAATAATTGCAGATGAGGAAATCGCACACCACACTGTCACTTTAGGTGAATGTAAAGGCCTTTAATGCAATTCTCGAGGATTGGTGTCAGCCCAGTAGCGCATGTTTTGTTTATTCACGGACCCACATAAATGAAAATGGGCTTCATCACTAAAAAACACAATCGCTTCCTCAGAAACGACATCCATTCGAAATGAAGGCCTCAATGGCAAACGTTCGCTCCTCACTGTTCCAACGCATGATGGCAACTGAACTGTGACAGGACAAAACTTTATAGCCCCGCCTCTCGAACGAGACAGCTAGCACTCCGCTACGACATCAACAAACTAAATGGCACGCATTTAAAAAAAGGAAGTTATGCTGCCCCACCCTGTACTTATTATTTCACTTTATAATATCCTAATAGTAACGAAGTAAATCACCTGGTTGCATCTTTTTAACACTTTGTACCCTGAGCCCGAGTATAGGTCGGGCCGCGTCGGCAGCGCCTGCTACCGGCGCCCGAGTATAGCTCGGGTCGTGTTATTTAATTGTATTATTTAGCTCAGTCATCTTATTTTTGGATTAAATCATTTTGATTATGTTCATTGGTTGTCTATGTTCGTATTTGTTGGTTTTGAGATCCCTAGGTCACGTTTTAGTAATGAAATACGTATATTTATCGTCGTACTTTAAGCGAGTCTAGACAGCTGATCGTAGGCGCCGCGGCTGATCGTCGGTACTGTCAGTTTGCTTTGTAGTGTTTCACGTTGTGTGTTGTTGTGAGTCTTAGTGACGTCTTACTAAGTTTTCTACAAATCTTGCCGACAAATACTGAAGGAAACGTTATTATAATGTATTATAAATGTGAATTTAACTGTTTGTAAATAATCAGAACTTTAGTTTCTTACTGAATGAAGTAAAGGCAAATGATGCAAGCAATGTGAGGTTATCCGTGTGTTTTGTTTTGTATTTATACTCGCTTTGTTCTTTCTTCTCGACTTTCCATTGATTTTATTTTATATTATTTACTTATTATTTTCGAGTTTAAATAATATGGGTGATGAAATCAAAAGTGATGCAATTCGCGATCTTTTGTTTGAGTGCGAGTCGGAAAGTGACGATGATTTTGATACACACCCGGGACCAAATATTGATTTTATGAACGATCTAAATGAAAATTTGCGAGATCCTGTATTTGATTCAGACCATTGTGCTTTTAAAATTACCACTCTAAGGCGAATTACCTGAACTAACAAGCTATGTAGCAATCACTTTTTTTGTATTTTTTACATAACATTCAATATTATGTAATAATTTTATTTTGAAAATAAACTTTATATTTGTATACATTAAAAAAAAGTATGTATCTTTATCTTTAAAAAGATATATAGTATGAGTTTATAACATAATTACTGTAATAACACAGAATTTTTTAAAAGCGTCATAAAACCCCCAGGGAGCCACGCCGAAACATGTATTAAGGGCCCAAGGTACAAAGTGTTAATCAAAATGCCAGCATTATAATCACCTTTTGCTGTAAACCAAATGCTGATTTGGCACCTTTAGAGGTTTAATAGGCCTCATTTTGTTAGTTGGGAGAGCACAAATTTCTTCAGCCTGAGTCTCCTTTCACTAAAGATATCTCTGTCCAACAGTTTCAGCTTCAACAGTATCTCAGTAACAGTTCAGAACAATGCTAGTCACTTCACCTTTTCAGCTTGTCTGTTCCAGTCCACCTGTGTTACAACTAGACATGCTCCTCAGTAGAACATTATCAGCCTACTTGATAATGTCCATAATGTTTTCACACAGATTCATATAACAGCAGAGAGGATCACGCTGGTGGCTAATATTGCTCTTACCAACGTGGCTCTGTTGTAAACAAATGGTTTAACAAATAAATGAAACCTTGAATTTAAAATATTTTACTATGAAAACATCAAATTCTTAAATCTTAAAAGTTGTGATTGTTGAATGTAAAGAAGTGTGAGAAGAATATTATTTTTAAACTACTTACATCAAACAAATTTTGATTAAATGATAACTCCTTATGATTTCATAACTGATGCATTGGATATATATATATATATATATATATATATATACAGCAGACCCGACAGACGTTGTCCTGTACACACACGTCTTTAATTAAAAAATTTTAAACTTTGATTAATCCGTAACAATCTGGGCTGTTTTGATAAAAATGTGTATTAACAAGTTATTACAATATCTAACTTCATTACATGTACATTTAATCACACTTCGACCAACCGATAGTGTGTGAGTATAACATGAGTGAAGTGAAATGTAGAGGATGTTTTAAATGAAAACTTATACTTATTTAAACTGAAGGTAAAAAAGTTGAAACAAACTATTTTATAACAGGTATATTTTTTCAATTTACAACTTAATTTATCGTAATGCCATTGAATGTACAATATTTTTTGTTAATCCTTCAGGAGTATATACAAACAAATTAGATGGTTTCCCGACCCTGGAACACACAACATATATAACTAGCCATGAGAAAAGCATGGATTTTCTAAATCTAAGCCACAAACTGTCATTGTTTGACCTTGTGACTTATTAATAGTCATAGCAAATGACAAGTGGATTGGAAATTGCAAACGTTTGAATGGTATAGGCGAATCTGAAGGAATTATTGGGATCCGTGGTAGAAGTACAACTTCACCTTGAAATTTTCCGCTCAAAATAGTGGCTTCAAGAATGTTGGGGGCACTTTGTCTGCTTTAATAACAATGACGTAGTTGTTGTTTTTCAGTCTGTTAGAAAGAGTCTTGAACAATCGTAACAATTGGTTATGGTTTAGAAAAACGTTTCCAAAATGTTCACAATTTCTCTATCCTCCATTTGCTCCATATGATTGTATACACAGCGCGTATGGGTTTGTTGCTCCTCATCGCCCATAAAATAAATTTGTAAGAATTTTGGATCAGCATCAGGCATTGGAAGCAATGAACCAATTTGGTGGTAAACTTGACCTTGAATCTTGAATGTAGATTCAAAATTACGTCCATCTTCAATATGAACAATTTTTTTGCTCCAAATGATGTCATTTTTAAGAAAGAATTGAATTTACAAATTTTTCGAAAAAACAATTTCGATTGAGATGTGGTTCCAGCTAATAGTGTTTTTAAAGGTTCCGGTGGTGGTTTTAACGGTAGCAGTGAAATTTTTCCAGATGTGAAATATAAACCAGCTGATTCATCTTTGTACTTCAAAGCATGACAATGTTGACACTCTTTGTCCATATTACCGATCATAATTAGTACATACGATGAATAGTCTATTTCAGGTTCATATTCAAATGCGAGACGATTAAGTGATGCTCGTGTCAATGCTTGACTATCTTGCATTCGCCGTTGGTTACGCTCTTTGTGTGCATTGGTTGCTCGTTGACGTCCCTCACGTTGTCTTAATGTATTAGCACGGAGACGTTGATTCCGTTGTTCTGAATTTTCATTTGCACGTGTACGTGGAACTTGATCCATTAAAGTTACATTATCCGTCGAGTGTTCTTGATCTGTTCTATTCAATCGACGATCATGGGCCAATTGTGCGCGTCGAGTACGTTGACCAATATTTCTTCCTCTTCCACGAAGACGTAGCATTTTTCTGTAAAAATAAAATTCTGTATAATAGTAAACAATGAATATGAGTAACTTATTGAATATGTAATTTTAATTAAGTAACTACTAGATAAAAATGTATAACAATGTAGACTATCTAAAATACTAAGTAAGTACCTATTCCCTATAGGGCTGAAGTATAATAAGTGGCCACCATCACAATCGAATTATTGATATTTCTGAATAGCCTATCTAAACTACTGAAATGACGATCCAAATTAGATTATAGTTATTTAAAGGCTGAAGTATAATAAGTGGCCACCATCACAATCGAATTATTGATATTTCTGATTAGTCTATCTAAACTACCGAATTACGTTATAGTGATTTAAAATTACAGTATAGTATCGGAACTGGCCAACAGAATTTAATTTATCTAAAATACTAAATAAGTAGTCCCTATAGGGCTGAAGTATAATAAGTGGCCACCATCACAATCGAATTACCTATTGATGTTTCTTATTCGCCTATCTAAACTACAGAATTTAATTTAAGACCAATTCCTACACTATTAACAATAGTTATTCACACGTGATTTGTATGCTACTTAATTTGAACTTATGTGACCAATTTTGACTGCAGATTAAAAATGTAAATTACAACAAATTATTTAAAAAAAAACTTGATTATCTAAACTGTTAACAATATTTATTCACACATAGAAATACAACCTTTTGATTTGTATGCTACTTAGGTTATTTGAGGTTATGCGACCAATATACTCACTTCAATAAATTTGCAAAATGAGTTCAATAACTTCAATAAATAACTATAGTTTTTTATGCACTTCAAACATCTTCAATCTCTATTAATGTATTATTACAATTAGCACTCACACAATAATTACACGATGTTACAAAACAACACACAAATTTGATAGCAGCACAAACTGTCGAGAAAACCTGGAATTAAAATAGAAAAACACTATGGCTGTGTTGTAATATTATAATGTTTACATAGAACAATTGGTGAAACTTCATCTTTGCAATCTGCATTACACTACTGATCAAGCACTTTATAATAACGTAATATTTTCTACAATTTAAATGTAAGCAAATTTTTCTGCCTCTTTGTTGAACTTAAGCTGAATGTGTTAACAGCTGTTAAGTAACAGTTCACTTTGTATTACGTGTCGTAGCGCAGTCTGGCGGATCCAATGTAAAATATTCCAAGATCAACAACAATTTATTTATAAATAAAAAATTAATTATATAAACAATTTAAATTGGACCGAATTGTGAATCTAAACCATTCTTGGACCCACCTGAAGACACACAAAAAGTTTCATTAAAATCGGTCCACCCGTTTAGGAGGAGTTCAGCTCCATACACATGCACACAAGAAATATATATATAAAGATATATATACATATATGTGTATATGTATGTATGTAATTGCATTGTAAAGGCAAAATGATGCATTAGGTAAAATATGGTTATTTGTAATGGCTAAATTTACCCATTATTTGAATGCTTATAAGTAAATGTTTATCATAAAGTCAGTTTAATCTATTTATTTATTTAATCCATTGATGTTTTCCAGGTGGATGAGACACCATCCTCAAGTATTGGGAATGAAGTTCAAGAAAGGTGTAAAACGTGCCGAAATTTCCAATGCCATTGACAACTATGTATCGGGTACCGTTGGTAAGTTGCACTCTGAACAAATAATCAAGGAGTAGTATAGTTAATTTTATTTTATAAATACAGTTCAAACTTAAATCATTCAAGTGTTTTAAATTTGAAATGTTGGATAATTTGATTTTTTCTTGTGGTCCCTTGACGTCTTCATATACATAATGCTAAAATAGGATAATTGTTTCAAAATCTGTTTTTATCATACATAATTTTATGTCCGTCATGTATAATTATAATATAATTTCTGAGCTGGACTTCTAAGGAAAAAGAAGGTAACATAACAATGCATCATCTAAGTCTGTAGATCACTGAATATGGTTGTATTCTTGCTGCACAGGTTGTTGGTATACTGGCTGAGTAGGATATGTCACATGATATTTATGAGAAAGACCCCCTCCACGCCATATCAATTAAAGCGCCTTTTTTATTTGAATGCATTTAGTTATATAGCAGTCTGAATGTCTCTGTGCCGTGCCTAATAGCTATTACGGGCGGGCGGTACCACACATCCCTACCACTCCAACGCTTAACCTCCTTCTCTTTGCAGTGTTTTTGTTTACTCATCACTATCGTGATGCATCTGTCAAAGTGAATGCATAATGATTTTCATATTGTATCAGACTTTATGTTTGGTTTATTGTCTGTTACAGTATATTATCAGAGTGCTTTAAATATGGGGTACAGAAAACATTTAAATATTTCTAAAATTTTTGTCTTTGCTGTATAAATATATCTGCAAGTTAAAATTATTTAGTCAGCCTATTTTAAGAGACTTAGGTAATTCAGATTTGTAGATAATCCGAATTTTAACTGGTCCCTTGGGGTTTGAATTGTTTTACTACAAGTTTTCATTAAATGGTAGCTAGTGAACAATAATCATCATTAATTTGTATTCCTCTTTCTAATAGTCATTTCACTCCCTATTGGTATATAATTTTTGAGTGTCTGACAAAGGATATTTTATAAAATAAATAAAAAGATGGAAATTTTTATTTCCACATATATCAGTTGTTATTTAATAATAATAAATATGTATTATAAAGTTTGTTTTCAATTCTTTTGAAAAATTGCAAAATTGGATAGAACTAAGCCTTGAAAATGTTATAATTTTGAGAATAAAAAAAAATCTAAGACAGCCTTAAGTAGTAAATTTCATGTAGTTATTAAAAACACATACTATTTGTTGTGTTATGTTGAAGCATAATAATGTTACAAATACAAATGTGATATGGAGCATAAAACTGAAAAGTAGGTGTTTAGTGTGTCTGTTGTCAAAAATATCAATACTAAAAAAAATATCAACATATATTTAAAGTTAAGACTCTCAGACTCTCTCTCAATTTTGTTTTCACACCATAAGTTTGGAAACATTTTTTTTCATTATGTAACAGTTTTTTTTATATATTATACCACACTGTAATGGTGTAAGGTAAAGATTTACATGAGTTTAAAGGTGATAAAGTGTTATGTATAGTGATTGTGAATCTAAATAAATAATTAGTGATTTGAAGTGTTGAAGATTATTGTACTTGTTCCACATTATTGTACCTGTATACAGTAAAATGTGTTTAAGTTAGTAATATTTGTTTATTCAATTTAAATTGTGAATGAGTTACTGTAGATAATGATTTTTTTGTGAAAAAATTGTAAGGTGAGTCTTCTATAATTTTTATTTTTTTAAGTATTATTCTTAGACTTACAGTAAGTTTTCTTTTCCTTTGAAAAAAACATTATGAACTATCAGAAAAATATATAAACAATTTATTAAAATAATGTTAATATACAAAACTTTAACTTGTGTTTATTATGCATTTTATTTAATTTATTCTTTAAACAATATTTTTTTATTTAATATTATCTTTTTATTATAGTTATAAAATGTCTTATACACATATTTAAGATTTCATTGTTTTTATCACAATCAAAAAAGTTATTATGGTTAAATAAACTCTTCTATTTCTACCATTTTATTTGCTGCCACTAGGATTACTGTGGACTGATTAAATAAACCTCAATAGATTAGGCTTCTGCATCCTCACCTGGTAACTTTAATTTTTAACATTGGTAAAAAGAAAGTTTGTTTTAAAAATGTAATGTGTGCAGGAAAAGACATGGATGAGGCAACATGGAAGAGTTTCTTTGATGAAGTGCCACCCTTCCTCACTCAAGAGCAGCGGAATGATTGGATGAAGGAATTGCATGGCGTTTCTCTAGCTTCCGATGCATTTTTCCCCTTCAGGGACAACATTGACCGAGCTGCACAGGTATTTTATGATTATTTTGGTATTTTAATAACATTTTGATAAAATGTTAATACATTATTATAAATGGAATTAATATATTTTTTATATAGTGTTGCAAATGCTTTCTAAAGAACAGTTTCTACCAAAAATGAGGGCTTCGCTCAGTTACTTTTTCTATGTTAATCAAATCATAGTAACGCTACTAGGATAGATGGGACCCGCTGATTGAGAACAGAGAGCATTTTTTCAGAGATACTGCCTGTTGAGATTCTTAATTTTGATTTTGTTTTGCAATGATTTGAAAAATTTGTATTAAATTGACCGGTTAGAAGAGAAGGACAAAGTCCCTTTCCATGTTGATTTTTCAAAGAACTAAGAGCATGTGTTATAAAGAAGAAAAATCTTCACTCTCACTTTAAAAGGACACTAAAACTGGGTGATTATAACAAATCCAAAGAAGTTGGTGTCTATTTTTGGAGGCTATCTGGCATGTTATTCCTATTATCTCACCAGGGTTAAAGATAGCCTGACATCAAATCCAATTATTCCTGAGTCACCTAACTAGCCTCAAAAAGACTTCATTTCTCCTGACAGCCTTCATTTTGATGATCGAGTGGTGAATTATCAAGCCATGTGTAATCTTTTTTGCTGATTTTTATTTATAGTCAATAGTCAATAGTCAAACGTCTTTATTCGTGAATCATGTACATTGGTACAGTGAATAGTGTCAAAATAAAATATAAACCTAAAACAAAAAATAATACATGCTACATACAGAAATGTTGTGTAACTACAGCTAACTATGGGAGGTGGAAAACTCATCTAATGAATAAACTGCTAAATTTATTATATATTCTTTGAGCATTTTCTTACATTTTGACCAATCATTCTCTTTTTTAATATTTTCAGGAACACATTTTAAAAATGTGTTACCTGCATATGAGGGCTTTTTCTCGAAAAATTTTAACCTGTGAGGCTGAACTATCTCATTTCTCCTCCTAAAATTATAAGAGTGGGATAATGGTATTGATTTTGCCTCTAGTTCTTGTTTTTTGGCAATAAGAATTGTTTCAAATATATATTGACCAAAAACTGTAAAAATTTTTAATTTTTTAAAATGTTCTCTGGCTGAATCATCACGTTTCAGCTTAAGCATAATTCTAATGGCCCTTTTTTGTTGCTTCAAAATATTATCCATATTTAATTTTTTTGTTGATCCATATAACGCTATACTGAATAAAAGGTGGGAGTGAACATGGGCAAAATATATACTTTTAAGGTTTCCAAATTACAATAAAAGGACATTTTTGATAATGCAAAGATTCCGGAATTAATTTTAATTAAAATTTTCTGTACATGTTCATCCCAATTTAAATTCTCATCAACTGTTAAACCTAAAAAGTTAATTTGATTTTCCTTTTCAATGTTAAATGAGTTATAAGTTATTATTGGTTCTGTTGTGATTTTGTTCCGTGCTGTTTTAAAATTTATAAATTTGGTTTTCTGTGAATTTAACAATAAGTTGTGATTGTGAAAATAGTTTCCAATATTATTCAATTCCACAAATGTTAAGATTTCTGTTTCTTCTGGAGAATTTGATGACATGATCAAATTAGAATCATCAGCATAAAGACATAGTTTTGAATTTTGCCTATAGGTTAAGGTATCTTCTATACCCCTAAGATAACACAAAAAAAGCACAGGCCCTAAGATTGAACCTTGGGGCACCCCAAACTTAATTGGCTGATAAGCTGATGATGATTTGATAATTCTGTTATGATTTGTCAAATGGGTAATTTCCACAGATTGAGATCTATTTGTCAAATAAGAAGAAAACCAATTAAGAGCCCTTTTAGATATTCCAATGCCATGAAGATTTTCTAATAATTTACTATGTTTTACACTGTCGAACGCTTTGGAAAGGTCCATACATATACCAGCTGTATATTTTCCTTTGTCAATGGACTCAATAACAGATTCAATAAAAGAAACAGCGGCGCTCACAACCGATCTTCCATTCCGGAATCCATGCTGATTATCATCTAAAATATTAAATTTTTCCAAAAATTCAGCTAATTGTAAATGGACTGATTTTTCTTATACTTTCGAAATTGAAGGGAGAACAGATACTGGGCGATAGTTTGATATATTTTCAGGGTCATTTTTTTTATGTAAAGGGATTATTTTTGCCTGTTTTAATTTGTTTGGAAAAATGCCTGATACAAATGAAGAATTTATTAGGTGACACAAAAATTTAATGATGCTGGTTTTCACAGCTTTTATTACCGTCACAGGAATTTCATCATGCCCACTGGAGTGTTTATTTTTTAAAGATTGTATGATTTTTTCCACCTCCTTTTCATTAATCGGTTTCAGTTCAAACTTTGGTTTTACAAACACTGCATCAATAAAATCAGTTTCCACATCAATCTCCCCCTTTTGACTATTACTATTTACATTCAAATCTGTAACAATTGTACTAAAATAATCATTAAAAATATTTGAAATTTTTTTAGGGTCTACAACTATTTCTGAATCTTGTTTTAAAATTATATTTTTAAATGGTTTCCCTTCATTTTCCCCAACTTCAGAGTTAATTATACTCCAGACAGTTTTTTTGAATGTTGTCAGAGTTTTCAATTTTTTTTTTGGAAATATTGGTTTTTAGCTTTATTTAATTCTTTTTTGTAAATAGTCTTTTCCTGATCTAAATATGTTTTTAAACTATTACTTCTTTTATTTCGATATTCCTTTGTTAATTGGGTAATATGTTTTTGTTTATCTTTTAAAACTTTAGGAATCCGTGTACATTTTTTATTTCTTTTTGTAACCAATATTTTGGGAAAAGCCTGATCAAAATAGAAAACGAAAATTTTGAAAAAAACGTCATATTTTGTTTCTACTCTAGAGTTGTAGACATCGATTCTTTAGAAAGTAATTGTGAAAAAAGATTAATGTTTTCGGGTGAGAATTTGCGTACTACTTTTTTTATTGGCAAATTTACAGTTTTCACTGCATGTTTACACTTTAAATTTAGTAGCTGACCATCATGATCAGATAAAAAAGTAATTAGGCCTTCTACATCTAAGTTAGATAATTTTATATTTTTAATCAAAAAGTTATCTATTGCTGTCTCTGAGTTTTCTGTAACTCTTGTTGGGAAGTTGACAAGGTACCTCATATTATGACTTTTTAACATCTGTTTCAATAATCTATGTTTGCTATCTAACACTAAAACATCAATATTCAGATCACCTGCTACGATAATGTTATCATATTTTTTACAAAAATAAACAATTAAAATACTTAACCTATCCAAAAAAATATTTACATCTGATTTAGGTGACCTGTAAATACCAATAATAAGATATTTTTCCTTATTTATACTCCAAGTACAGGCACAAAATTCAAATTGCAACTCCTCAAGCAAAACATTACATAATCCATCTGGCACAGTGACCCCTCTCAACTCAAAACCCTTCTCTGCCAGAATAATAACTCCACCTTTAGTTTTCAATTTTCTAGAGAAACAAGATTTTGTTAAATAAGAATCTATATTAAGCCGTTTTATTTCTTCTGCTTTCATGTCATGTTCTGTCAATACAACTATTTGGGGATTTGTTTCGTCTAAAATTGCCTGTAGTGAATTTAATCTAGAAGGGAGATGTTGAATGTTTTGGTGGAAAATTTTGACTAAATTATGTTGTGCTTTTATTTTATTGGTGTAGTGGTTTGGAGAATTAAGTTTAAAGTTGAGAAGGATGACCGGGCCGCACCACAGCTGGATATCATTTTTTCCAACCCAGCACTGACTCCACCACACTCACCATGACTCTGCTTTACCACTTCACTGTATGAGAGGTCACCAGGTGCCACAGTAACTTGCTCACTTTGTCTTGATGTCTGCGCTGTGAGTTGACCAGCCGCTCTCGCCGCCGCCATGGCTGATGGAGTTAAGTGATCCGCAGCTGGAGCAGCCGGACTCTGACTTGACTTCTTTGATGTTTACTGGATATCTGCCGGAGACTGACTCCTCCACAGTTGCTGTAGGGAAGTGTGACATTTGAGCGTCTAATTGGTATGGTTCAGGATCGTCATTTACTTTGGCTGGTTTTGCAAACATTCCCTTATTATCGTGTTGATATTGCTGTATAACGTCTGCCATATGAGCTTCAGTTCTTTGTATTGGCGCAGTTTTGTTTTTTGTCTTCAAATCTGCGAATTTTGCCTCCTTCTTCATTAATGAATCTTCATTTAATGGAAATATTTTTGCCAAAGTGTCTCTTATACAATACCCTAATTTTTTTTTACCTGTTCGATTTAAGTGCAGTCCACGTTTGCTAAAGTGGAAATATTTAAACTTGTGAACATCCAAATCAATAAAATGCATGTTTTTAATCCTATTTGTCAATTCTCCGATATAACTGTTAACTTGATCGATTTCAAGATGCACTGGGTCCATGATATCGGCGTCAAACCTCCTTGGAACAGAAGTAATGAGTACAGTTTTATTTTCACTCAGCTCTACTAGATTTTTTTCCAGCGATGTGAATACAGATTTAAAGCCACTGTAAAACGAATCATTTGTCCCTCCCATTATAACAATAACCTCATCAGATGCTTGCTTAGCTGAATCAACTACATTTAATAAGCGGGCATTAGGGTAAACAAACCCAACTGCTTCGATTTCCCCCACTTTACAACTCTCTTCAATGAACTTCTGTACATATCTTCCTTGACTGTCTGCGAACAGTGAAAGCTTAACCTTATTACTTAAACATGGTTCCGTTTCTTTCTTCTTCTTATTAGCTTTGTTTCCTGATTTAGATATTTTATTATCATATTTGATTCCCTTTGTTTTGCACTGTACCTCGTTTTCCTCCAAAACTTGAAATCTGTTTGAAGTGGTGACAGTTTCTTCTTTTTCCCTTATGCTTTCCGGTGTTGACTTTGCTTTTCTATTTGGTTGCTGTACCTTCCATACAGATACATTATCATCATTAAGTTGAACTTCCCTAACATAATGCTCATCATCAGGTGATGGAGGTATTTTTATCATCATTTGAGAAACAGTATAGGAATCCACATCAAGAGTAGGGTTAAAGTACATCAGGGCCAATTGTGCCTGTTTTCCTTAATAAAGTGTTTTTTTTTTTAATATCTGTAAATGATAGTTGTAAAGAGTCAAAGGATTCTTTTTCCTTTTTGATTTTTTGTACAATTATTTCGGTAAACAGGAGCAAGTAGATCCCGCAGTCAAAACCATTACTTTGCTGAGGAACGTTTACCGGAGTGATTTTACATTTAACATTTTTGTTTAGGAATGTTTGTAAAGCAGAGCTTATCTTTACTGCGTGATCAAAGTTTTTAAGACCCAATGAGTCATAGTACAAAAATTCTTCCATTTCAGCCACGTAAAGTAAAAGACTCCAGTGTGAGCCGGAACCTCCAGGCTTATCCACCGCAGGAGAATCATTCACTGGAATGACTATATGAGTTTTACCCTGCAACTCTACCTTATCTAACACATGTTCAAAATCTGATAAACATTTAATCGCTTGAGAAATTATTGGGTTCATTAGTAGAATTTTTGTGTTGTAAATTACTTTTGCAGCTAATACTTGGTAATAAAACTGTATGGATTCATCAGTTAGCCACTCATTTCCCAATATTTCCAGACTAATTTGAGTTCTTTCAGGTAACTTGTTCTGCTGTTGTGTATCATGTGTTGTAAAAACATCTTTTTTATCCAAGTTATTAGGGGCTGTTTTGTCAGCAACCATCGACTCATTCATGCTCAAGGATTGAGAAACTTCTCTACAAACCTTTGTGTTTAGTGGAGTGCTTGTAGTATGAGTAAATTCCTGTAGACTTTTAGAACTATCTGTCAATGAATTAACCTCTGTTTTTAATATATTACTGTTGGTTGTGTCGTTAAAACTTATATTCATATTTTTTTCTGCCTCCTTCATTGCTTCATTGAATTTAAGATTTCTCGCCCTATGTTTTCCATAAAGTGATTTGTTCTCTTGAAATGAAGAAATATCCACTTCCTTAACTACACCAACTTCATTTATGCCATAGAAATTTACAGTGTATTTTTTTATATTTTTTGAACAATCTATACCAATAATTGCCGCTGGCCAATGTGGATACCCTTTAACTTTTTAAAAAACGGTGTCACCATGATTGAATTTGTTTTTTATTTGGCTCATAATTAATAATAAAACTCAAATACACAATATCCAGTCAATTATGTACAAATAAAGGTTAGTAGGGATTACAGCAATGCAATATAAAAATAGCAGTAAGCTGAAGTCTAGATAATAAAATAAATATTTACAATTTAAAAACAACTTGGAAAGAATAGTAGAGTAAAATAAAGTATTTTATTTTATTTCTTTCTTCCAGTCAGGTGTATTAGTTCATTAATTGAGTGCAGAAAGATAAGCAAACCAGACCAAATCAGGTGAATGGATGACTCATCCATTAAGGCTCTGATGTTATCAGCTGTGACCTTGCTCCAAACTTCCTGGTTATCTTGTCAGCCAGTCTTATCTTGTGGGACTTTCCAATAATCACGATCTTGATTTAAATAGTTAAAGTACTCAGCGTTGTAAATCACACATCCTTTCATCACTAATTCGTTTCTGGTATGTAAAACTTTTCTCTCTGACAATTCATTATCAATTTAACATTATTTAACCACTTGAATTTTAACTTTTCTTTAGAGCCAATTCACTAGTAATGTACACTATCCGCCATTTTGTACACCGATACAACTCCGTCAACTGTAACACCCCATTACTCGTACATGACCAACCTTAAACTATATCATCCATCCAAATAACGGCTACTGAAGTTGAACAATGCCTCAAGAATCCTTGCTATTCTAAGGGCCCAGGTACTGATATAACTTCTGCCAGAGTGTTGTATTTCCATCAAACATAATAACTGGATTCTTAGTGTCAATTTACAAATCTGGTGCCAGATCAAATGTAAAAACCTAAAGGCTAATAGTTATTCAATCCGCCATGGCTAAAGTATTTAAAAAGACTGTTTTGGACCACATGACCTTCGTATTCAGAAGTATAATCGTCCTATAACAAATTGGATTTTAGTCAGGAAGGTCTACGTTAACTAATTTAGTGGTTTTTGGCAGCAGAGTTGTTACTGCTTTTTCAAACTGTAACCAGCTTGATATCACCAAGGTCTTCGGAAAAGTAAGCAATTCTCACTTGATTGGTAAGCTTGATGCGCTCAGAGTCACTAGCTCCTTGCTTTTCTGGATTCGAAGTTATCTGACTGGCTGATTGGAAGTTATAAGGCTGGTTGTCATATTGTCTAGGATCATTCTCATTTAGCCTATTTGTGAATGACATAGGTGGTTTGTTGAATTGCCACATCCTTATCAATGCAGATGATGTCAAGTTGTACAAAGAGGTATCCTCTGTCTCAACAAGTAGAGCTGCAAAATGATTTGGAGAGGATTCAGAACTGGTGTCTCATCAATGGAATGAGTCTGAGCCCCACTAAATGTTTGGTAAAAGTCAAAACATAGTTTATTTACAGAAACGTGAAGAATCGTAATGGTGTCAACACAATTAAAAAGGAAAATAACAATTAAAAATGTTTAAAGATTGTAGTCTTTAAGAGTAAGTATCCCTCCATTGGTAGAATTTGTCCAGTGAGTATAAACCATTCGCCTAGGGCCTCTTCAGTCTTTTTTCACATTTGCTTTAGATACCCTCTGGAAGTTGGTTGTGCATCTTCCAGCCTGTATATGAGGGTTTGTGCTCATACAATGAGCTGTGGTGAAGAGGCAGCCTGTACCTGAAGGTTTGTCTGGTGTCATAGCTGTGCATGTCTGATCCTTGTTGCAGTACTTGGTCCACATGCAGTATCACCTTTTGGATGTAAAGCACAATTACGTTTTTCCAAGGTATATACATTTGACGATAGTTGCTGGCATCCAGAAGAGAGCCACTTTTAAACTTAGCCAAGACTTTTTGAAGTCCAGCTTAGTCTTTTTCAAGTCCACCTGAGGTTTTAGGTTTGAACTTTTAATTATGTTTTCTATATCTTCTTCGTCAGTGAAAAGAAAGTAACTTAGATCGTGGTTGAGGGTGGTGAGGGTTAAAAGTTTTTATTCTAGTGGGATTTATTTTAAGAGTTTGATCAGCTATCAAAGTAAAATAGTACATAAAATGCACATACACACAAATGCACGTGCCCATGTGCGTGCGCATATATGTATATAAGCTTATAATTTTCTGAAACTTTTTCCTTTTTAAATTTTTGTCAATATGCCAAAATCTTAATTATCTGTCCATTGTTATAGAGTGGAGTGAAGTACATTGCATCACCATCAGGGTCCACTAACGATGCTGGAGTTATCGAGGCCTGTAACGACCACAAGATAGCCATGGCACACACTGAGATACGACTTTTCCACCACTAAATTCTCTTCTTGATCAGACAGCTTTTAAGAGCTAGTAAGTTTACTAGTTGGTCCATTTCTTTCAGTGTTAGTCTATAATACTCATTCAAACACTTTCCAAATTTGTTAATTTTTCAGGAAATCTTGTGTTATAGTGTATAGGTTCCCATTTTCATCTATATCTCTCAGGCGTATTTGACAGTAATAATGACAACTAAAATTTAATCTCCTGTTAACTTCTAATTGTGCTCTAATATTAAATATTTGTGCTCATCTCCTTGATGTCTTATCAATTGGGGTATATGTTTTTCTATGCTAGGTCTTTATGATTTTGAATCTCTCAACTGAATTAATATGTTTATTCTGAGTTAATCAATTGTACATTTTACATATTAGATGTGTTCATTCTTTATTTTTAATTGTGCCTTTCCCACACCATATGGGATTATGTTAAGTTGTGATAGTGCTAAACAGGATTTAACATTCCATTTTTTCATTAGTTATGTAAATTTCCTGATTATTTTACTCTAGAGCTGAGCCAAGCTCGCTATAAGGTCAATCTCAAGCCCAAACTTTTTTCACCAAGAAACTACTTCTAAGATTTTGTCAAAATCCACATTTTCCAATACGCATTTGTGAGTATCAAAGAGTGTACTAAAATGGTGTACATTAAAAAAAATTATAAATGTTGATTGTATACATGGCTACAGTATAATAAGCGGCCACCAAGACAATCGGATGATGATTATAGATTTTAAATATCAATACTATCGAATACGTCATTTGACCTATAGATAGTCATAATTAAACATTGCCAGCTTTTTTTATGTAGACTAGTGATGTCATTACCAGCTATTGTTGTTTAGTTAATGTAGAAGGTTAGTGACAACGACAAGAACAATGGCCATGAATATGCAAATATTAGCTCAAAATGTTCTTATAAACAAAGAAATCTTTAAAACTGGTCTCAGAAGGGAGTGCATTGCCGATCATCTTGCAGAATATTATGTTTCAACGAGAAATTATGATTATTGGGGGTGATCCATTCGAGCATTTCTTAAATGCTATCAAACATGTCTACTCTGTGAAGTACTATACGGCTCCGTATCATTTACTAATCTTGATCTGATTGTGTTGGTGGCTGCTTATTATACTGCAGCCGTATATGTTTGTAAGTAATATATTCTAAGGCATACATTTACAGTTAGTAGCTAAATATTGACATTATTAATACAAATATGAGATATCTAATTTATAGTTGTGTATAACTCATGTTCTCTCAAGACCAAGCTATGACACTAAAAAGCAATATAAATGAAGTTTATTATCACTAAAAGAACATTATGGTTGGACAAGATAAAATAAAATAATATAAATAAATAAGACTCTTGTGCAATAAATAGTAATTTGAAGTCTTCTAAAATCCTTATCATAATGTTTGGGAATACGTTAATTATGATTTTGTGACTGGCATCTTCATGAACTGTCACTTTGTATCAATACTTATTTTATTTGATTGAACCTATTCCGTTATAACAATCCTTTATTCAAACAAAATAATTTGTACTGAACCCATTGCTGGATTGGTTTAACCTCTTGGGGTCCATTTTGTTCCCCACCGGGTTGACTCACCAGATCCAATTAATTTCAAGTGAATATGCCTACATTTAAAGATTCCTAATATACATGTCATATTGTACCATTGTTGTAAAAAGTTAAGTAATGCAAAATACAACTTTTTATCCACAATTTTTTTATTTTTAAAATAAATTAAATATACATTTTTGTTCAGGTTTTTTACCTACTTTATTTCTTTCTGAATCAAGACTAAGTAAGTACCCATCATAAGTATTAGTCATGCTCTAAATATCTACTTAGTTAAGTTCATGGCTTAGGAAATGTGTCATTTGAAAATAAAAAAATATATGTTGTACTATATATACAACGTATTTGGCTCAGTAAAATATCCACATTTTAGCTCACAAATTACGTTAGTTTAAATGTTAGATACTATTTTTATAGAGCATACAACAAGAAGTAGATCGGAACAAGGAATTTGCACACCCCTATGTTTATGTTCTCTCAAATACGTATGTCTTATTTTTCTAAATATGCATTAGTTAATTATGTTATTCCTAAATGAGTTTATAGACTGATTAATGATTTATCAATTATATTTCATTCATGATTGCTCAAGACAACTAGTTAGTATTTTATAATAATGTTTTTATTGTGTTTTTTTATTAATACATTAAATGTCTTACATTGTAATGGAATTATATATTTGTTGTTGAAAATATACAATTTTTATGCGCATATTTGTTGTTTTTATCTTATTTATATCCACTTGGTAGAGATTACAGTTACTATAAAAAAAGATATGACCTTTTGTGACTATAGCCTATCGAAAACACTGTTGGTATTTTTTAACAAATTTGATGCATCCAGAGAACCTGATCATAGAAGGCCCCAATCAACTCGTTTATGTTCTTGCATATAATTTACAAGTTACTGAAGACTGATTTTTAATAGGTGATCATACAATCTGTTATAACAAGATTTTTCTTTTAATGTTCTTTGGTGTCCTGTAGCACTACACTGTATGTGGCTGACAGTTTTTGACTATGTTATCATTTTACAATATATCACATCACTAATTGTTTGTATTGGTTAACATTTGTTCGTAGTTTGTGAACTAAAAATGAGTTCACAAGCTATATATAGCAACATAGAATGTGCTAACCAACAGCTTGATGCTCATTTCCAAACCACCACCCTCGACAAGACAGGTGGGTCGCTTACAAGAATAACATCAGTCAGTAGTACCCATTAAAGAGCACATCATTGCTGCTTGACAACTCATATCCTTTAGCCACTCAATTGAGTGCTAATCATATTTTGTATTCCATGAATTAAAAGTGAGCAAAAGTTTGTCTGTATTATAAAGAATGAAAATATTGGGAAAGAGTATAAAAGGTTATATGTTACATGTCATGTGATGCCATCCATATATTTTCTACATATTTTCCATATTGAAGAAAATTTAGAACTTTGTAGTCTGACTTCAAACCAATCTACTGTGAAATGCTTCAGCCTGTTGTATAGTATTTCAACATTCACAACGTGCTGGCAAAATGATGATATTTCAGTTTTGGCAAAAGGTGGAAAGTAAGAGGAAAGATCGTGAAGACTCTATGTGTTGCTTGCCATAGGCATCATACTCACAAACACCTTTGGTAATGTCAACTTTACAAGAGGTTATTTGGCTTACCGCAACACTTATCATCATGAAAGTTTTCCTTTCTTTCAATAAACATTGCATTCCATTTAAAAATAACTGATTGCATTCCATTTGAATTGACATGACTATCATATGAATATAAACCTTGAATATAAATACTACTGTACTTAGCACAAAATAGTAGTAAGCCACAGATTTGTGTTTTTCCTTGCCAACTGAACTTGAAAACATAGAAATCAAGTAAACTAATTAATAAGATGATTTTTCGTGTTTTTACAGAAAAATTATAGTAATTATTTTTGGTCCACTTCACTACTTGAGTTTATGACTAAACTCTACAAAAGGTATTCAATATGCTTGATATTAGAACAAGCCATATTGTCTTCTAACCAGTTCATACAATAACCAACAAACATAGTACATTCCCATTCTTTTATTTATTTATGAAAACAATCTGGTAAGCAAATTTTAAAACTACTAGGGATTCAGAAGAAATCCTTTTTTCAAATTATAATTTTCTGATTATCCTTTGTGCTATTACCATGGTACTCTTAAACTGATAATAGTGTTTCTATTGTTGTACCTAAACCATGATAGTCAGTTCCTTTTAGACACTTCTGTTCTATTTCAATATTAGGTAACTTCAAGGATAAAGTGAGCAAAAATAGAACTGAAAATGAGTGGCAAAACACAACAGATACAAGATGTTGGGATTGCAGAGGAAGGGTGCCCTCTGGATAGAGTTTTTTTATGAGCCACGGATATTTCCTAGTTTACTGATCAACACGGGTTGGACATTGTCTTTATGAGGTCTTCTAACACAAAGTCGCTATCGCACCTTCTTTAGGGATCGGAAGGAGAAAGAAGAGAGTTTGAGAAATTCTTTCTGGCCTCTATTTCCCAAAAAGTTGTTTAAATCAGGCTTTTATTGGGTGTTCTTATTTAAGCAACATGGTCCTGACTAATTAGAGATGTTGCTTAAAACCAAAGAAGAAGATGGGTAATATGTAATTGTTGTTACCTACACAAAAGAATAAATTATGGTAGGAATCCTCTGAGAACTTTGTAGAAATCCTCAAGAACATAGAAACAGTCCTGTTCATTAAGGAGGGGGGGGGGGTAAATCTGAACCTTAGTGGCTTAGAGTCCCAATCGCTAATGCTGACAATGCATTAGAATTTTTCCTGTAGATAAGATAAACGTATGCAAGGTAAATAATACAACATTTTTATATATACATAAACATATATTTATCACAATGGTTACGATTCGCTCTACAGAAAGCCCGAGTGGTCCCAAAAAAGCCCAGCGGAACCCTGTAGATTATCGGCAAAGCTTGGCTAGCAAGCTGCAACTCAATATTTGTATTTGTGCTAACAAATGTTATTAGCAACATAAACTAATAAGTAGGGTAGCAGTTTCATATCAAAAGTAATTCATAACACTTTATTTCACATTACAGTTTTTATTTTATACCATAATGAAAATTCTGTAAGACTGAATTCCATAATTACATAATCTGGATAAAAAGTACATATTAAACATTGTGGTTCACAATGATATTGATATTTTTACTGTAAAAAATTCAAAATATAACTACAATTTTAATTGTAAATGTGAACATCATGATGTCTGTACTCTATTTAGTGTTTTTACAAGACTCAGTATTTCATAACTGACAATAGATTTCATACTCAATAATCTATATTAAAACAGCAAATAACTTTCTCAAGTTTAATTGCATTATTCTCAATTACATGTTCCTTATTGCCACATTTAAAAGTTATAAAGTTCATACTTAATATAAATAAATATCTATTGAATTAAATTAATTTTAATTGGAATTTTTCTCTCAATCACAACAAGAACATCAATATAACTGTTCTAAACCTTTTTCTTATTACACTAAAACAGAGGTGCCCACCTCAACCCTCATCATCATAGGTCGATCTTTTCATTTTCAAAATGTTACCTACCTCCTTTTTAAAAACAATTCTCATTTCATAAAATTGTATTAATGATTCATTTAACAGAAGGTAAGATGATGTTGCAGCTCTGTTTGAAATAAACTTGTAACCACGGGCTAAATTTCTAATTATGTCATTGAGACACTCTATTTTTTCGGATGCATTATATTGACAAACTGTTTAAGATGTTGACACCAGTCTCTATATCATCAACAGAACACATATAATCAATGACTTAAACACTGCAAAGAAAACTTATTATGCTCTGTATGAGTTTCACCTCAAATACAGCATCATTATTTTGACTGGCACTGTAGTGACTAATGTACATAGACTTCTAATTCAGAAAAAGCAATAAAAATTCTTGAAGGTTTGGAACCCATAGGTAATTGGCGAGAAAGCTTCAAGGACATTTGTTACCCTAGGAATTGAGGAATTTGTAGGAATGAGCTCTTTTGAGTATGTTTATGAATGTAGTTTGGGCAGATGCTTTGTGACAATATGTGATACTTCCCTTCAGATATTGAGCCATAATTTTTACTTTTGGTCCTACATCGGTATAGGCATTAAAAAAATGTTAATAGCTTTTTTTTATTATGTATTGTAATGTGATTTTAAAATTGAAAAAAATAAATAATATTTGGAATTTTGCACTAAAATAAAATTGTAGCAATTTATGCCATCACCTCCTTGTGAAGTACTTACTACTAGGTACTAAGTACTTATTATATATATGTTAGCTGATGTTAATAGACATTTTCTTAATAGTTAAGTGCTGATTCTAATAATAATTAAATCATTAACATTACTTTAAATATAAATATTTATCTGATGGTGATATGCTTACAATATAAACAAACCGTTTTGGTTTGAGGATTGAAAATTGTGTGCTTTTGTATATTTTGTACTTGTAATTTTCAGTTTCCAACAGGTTTTGTAAAAACAGATAAAGGGGGACTAGTTGATTTTGGTTGTTATTTAATTATTTATATATTCATGAACATTTATGCAAACTGTTGTTTTTTTACACATGCAGGAAGGACTGTAACGGTGCAATAACACTCTTATGTATTATATAATGCCCATGTCTAACAAAGCAATGACTCTTAGAACTTACTGCTTAAGGTAAATTAGAGAGAGTGAATTTGTTTTCTAGGCTGTTGGGATCATCTATCAACATTGTTATTCTCCAAGATAAGGTTGCATATACCACTGAAGTTAATGTAGTATTCTGAAGTATTCAGTGAACCATCTCTGTATTAGTGCAACCACTGATACTATGAAGCAGCAGATGTCAGCAATGCTAAATTTTCAATAATTTATCCAAACTAAATCTGTAACCCTTGTTGGATGGAATATTATTTACAAAATAATTACTTCGCTCAAAGAGCTACTTTATATTTCAACGTAACACTTAATGCAGAACCCATTATCCACCTACCCACTTCACATTGTCAATGCTTCTCAACAATTTTAATGTTCTCCCCCACTCCAGGTGGACATCTCTGAATTAAAAAGACACTTAGCAAATACAAAAACAATACTACATGTATATGTTAATAACATTTACTTACATTTTACTTTTGTATGGAAATCAGTATTATATAAAGAGCTTTCTTTTGAAGTAGTGGTTTGGTATACTGATTAATCTCACCGTTGGGTTGTAAGTGAACCCGTTACGGACAATTAATTAAAAATATATTTTAATATTTGTTTAATCATTAGGAACAAGCATTTAAAACAATTTTTTACTTAATTTATAAGTAAGAAGGTGTTAAATGTTTTTTTAAGACCTAAAGCATCAAATTTATAAAGTTATCAAGTTATCATAGATTTTAAAAATAGTAACAATGAAGAATATTCTATATTTTTGAATAAAATTTACTTATTTTAACACAACAATTTTCATAAAAAACAAAAGTTTTTTAACAGTCAAATTTGAGTGTGAATGGGAACAATAAAAATGTAAATGTTATACAAATATTTCAAAAGTAAACACCCCACAAAAATAAGTTAAAAATCCCTAAAACATTTCATACATTAGGGATGTTATCATTGTTGGCTATATATTATGTTTACATGGTGAACATCACATTCAACATCTGTAAGTACTAACAATATCACATTTTAAGAAAAGCTGGAATTTTGATATAAAATCTTGATCGGGTTTACAACATTCGAACACTTATTGTATGTACACAAAGACATAGCAGCTTATGACTAAATGGTAACAGTAACCGTAAACAACCAAGCGTCGATCTTGGTGTGATCCTGCCATGAAGCATTTGTGCAGTCGTTGTACGAGGCTAAAGCACATAGAGTGAGAACAGTCTACTACGGAACTGGAACTGAGTATTGTCGTACTGTTACAAATCGGACTATTTACTATTCATTCTAACAACAACATTTCTACATGGAATACCTCACCAACGATACTATTGTACCTCCTTTTACTAAGTAAAAGGTTTCTTTTATAATAAATAAAAATGCCTAGAGAGAATTAATGTTTCAAAATAAAAATATTTTACAGACATATATGTAATGCATTAATGTGATGTGTTCTCTACACAAGTACAGAATTGTATTTTTTCTGAAAATATAGCCATGCATTGTGTTTTAGTTCTATAAAATGAATCCATTGCATATCTAGCATGACTATTGCCTGATCAAATTATTTTTCCGAATTATATTGTTTTTAATTTACAAAAAGTGATATGTTTACTTTAACTTTTCTCACTTCTCAATTTTAACCTAAATAATACTTGCATGAAAGACATTAGTACACTTTACTATTTTGAGACATTGTTAACTTAAATAAATGTTGTAATAGTTTTTAAATCAATAAATTTAACCCTTTTAACCCCGACGTCCGTATAGTGCGGACGTGCACTTTTTATTACTTTACTGGCCACCTATTTCACCAAATGCTTTGAAATTTCACAGACTTGTGCACAAAGATATTTTGCATCGAAATATATTAGTTTGTAATGGTTTGACTTCGTATTTTGTCAGTCTATGACTGAGCAACTGCAGTTCGTCTCGACTGACTGCTCACGCTTGTTGCAGACAGCTGTATATCACGTGGTTGTGAATATTCCGTTTTCTTCACAGTTTTAGGTTTAAAGCAGTATAAAGTACGGCAGTTAAAGTTTAGTTTATTATTTGTTTTATTTCAAAATGAGTAAAAGACATTGTTCAAAGTCTCCCTTAAGTGAAAATACAATAATTAGTAGCCTAGTTGCAAATGGTGTGGATGTGATTAGTGACGACGATTTGAGTGATGGATATCTTGAAAATTTACATTTTGTAGTGATGTAAATATTGTTTTAAAACTTTTTTTAAAATTTAGATTATGAACAGTTTTAGTTATTTTGTCAGAAATAACTTTGGTTTTATGTTTATTTTAAGTACTGTGAATTTCAAAGGTCTTGTTACATTGCCTTGCCCAGAAATGGCAAAAAAAAATTTACACGGCTTTACAAAAATTGATGTTACTCAATTTGTAAATAAGTTAGGCCTATAATTTTTGTTTCGTTTTATTAAGGATTAAATATATCATAAATTAAATGGGTATTTTTGTGTCAAATATTTTTTTATCTATATGGTTTCCATGATCAAACTTGAAATTTTTTTCATTTTTATTTATTTTTTATATATGTATATGCATTTAAAAAAAATTACTTTCAAAATAATAATTTTTATTTGTATATTTGTGTAAGCTACATGTATAAAGAAGTAAAACAAAAAAAGAATTACCTAAATATCTTAAAAAATAACTGAGTTATGAATTTTTTACAAAACCCTTACATTTTGTCTGAAAATGGCTTGGGATTTCTGGCACATCACTTGATTTAATGGCCGGGGTTAAAAGGGTTAAACTAATTTAATTTTAAAATAAAAATATTTTAAATAACATGTACACAATATGACTTACCAAAACAAATTTTTGTATGTATATCGTAAGATGGAAAGAATACAAACCAAGTATATAAACCTTAGCAAATTTATTGTTGGTTCATGTTTTACCTAAATAAGTACATATATTTTTTCAATCTCACTTAAACCACATATGATGGCACAATTTGAGATAAACAGTTGTATAAAATTACAAACAAAACCATTCTAACCCATCAGAAGTAAGATACCAGAAGAGCAGTGGCCTACCGTAGTTTGTACAGGAGCCAATTAAAACTTACTGCTACCGCATGAAATTGAAGCAATGCCCTTGGTTATAGATTGGGTTTTATTTTAATTTCATAGCCACCGCCATTTAAGATACGAGATACCTTTCTTGATGAAAAAAGTAGAAAAAACATTTGATAATTTCACAGGGAATTGTAGGTATTGAAAGCCATCTTGAAATCAGGGCCATGGAACAACAGTTGAACCCAAGGATACAAAATTCTGGCAGTTTGTATATGAAATATGACTGAAGATAGTTACATGTTCTTAAATGGCACAAATTTGGCTTCATAAAAACACTTGGCCTTTCATAACCCTTATCATGCATATAATGAGAAATCTCGAGCGATAGAATTTGCTCAAAACGTGTATGACAGGAAATCTTGTAATTTAAGTTTTTGTTTTTGTTGTGAGTTGTAGGTTCAGTGTTCTAAAGGTTAAGTCATAATTTATACATACTGTACAAATTCATATCCTTGGTTTTTTCCACCTTGGTTACAAAATTGCTGAATATATTAAACACATATAGTTGCTCGTGGAGTGATCAAAAATTTCCTTTTCTGTATTTAAGATTTAACTAGTTACAAATAACCCTAAATTGCATCACCTTAGGACAGCAGATTAACAGATAGCATTATTTGGTTTTATTGTTTACTCATAAAATCCAACATAATATCAATGTCAAACTTGTTCATTTCTTAGTTTTATTCAAATATGAGTAACAAATCTTAGTTTTCATCTTTACAGTTTGTTGGTTTAAAAATAACATGCAACTCTTTCCGTTTGCTGTTCTAAAATTATCTAATCAATCATTTGTTTTGTGATTGAAAGATACTATACAGTAGTGTAATTAAAAGAAATATTACGTTTAACAATTAAAAATAACTAACTCAAAATATCTGTATGTAAAAAAAATATAAATTATTTGTGTGGCTACATAAATATAGATAAATTGAATAAACTTAATTTTATTATAATTTTAAATTTTCATTTAATTTTTACTGATTTTCACATACTCTCCTACTTTATCTATACACTGCTCCATGGGAATATTCCATCATTAGAGCGATTGATTTATACAGAAAAAAAAGCTTTACTGGCAGGTATAAACTCTTCAAAATATTCATTACACATTATTAAATAACCCGTTGTAACTGTTTATTAAATTAACGCAAATTCTTTCTGTTCCTTCCGTTTTATGAAAGTGATTACATTGTATAAATATGAACTTCTAATTACAAATGCAAAATATAAACTTTCTGTATTTTTAATGATGGAATCACAATAATTATCATCACATACCAATCTACCTTAAGAGAGTGTGATGACAATTTCCTGCAAATTGATAATGATCTCAAAAATTATCAAACTCAGCTAATTATGGTTTTATTTTAAAAAGCCGCAAGTATATTTTTGAATACTTTTCTACTCAAATTTTGTCATTTAGGTATTGTTAATGTAAATGTCGTAAAAACAACATTGTAAGTTTTCCGGTTCGCAGTAAGTCGGTGTATTGCTAATAAAATTAAAATGTTGAAGTATTTCAGTATCAATGTGGAGTGCCACCTCACAGAAACACTTCAAACTTATCTGTAATTAAATAAAAACATACACATAGCTCATATCTTTCTAGATGTGACTTTTACTCAGTTTAAAAATGTTTAAATGCAAAACAGTGCAAACATGTAACAAACAAATATTAAACTATCTTTCAATCTTGGCCAGTCAACAATTACTAACATTACACAAATATAAAACAAGATAAAGAGTTCTTTAGCAATAGTAAAAACTCAAGAGCATTAATGATTATAGTCCTCCTTGGTTCAAGAGACAAAAGTCACTGACTGTCCTCACCTCAGGCCTTACCTGACACTGTCATATTGTTCTCATTAGTTAAAATGATAAATAATCAAACTAATTGATTCTTAATCAATATTTGTTCTGTGTTGAATGTTGTGGCATTCCAAAACACAATTTTGGAACAGTGACATTTTAGTATGGTTTATTCTAGCCTATCTAATATTTGATATAAATATTAAAAATACAATCTGTGAGAGAAACATTGTACGAGAAATGTTCATAGTCTTTTGAATCTTATCTCATTATACACATAATAAGATAATATTATAATTTAATATAAAATTCTATTTAGGATAACTTAATTTTAGTTTTTGCATAATAGTAAGCAGTTTCGGCACGTCCTAAGGTGAGGTCTCGAGCATTTGAACCTTCTCTTGTAATAGTGTCACTAATCATCAATAACTTAAAAACAGGCAATGTATTTTTCTCTCCTACTACTAGGTTGACTATTCTTCAGTCTTTGTGATTTTAATAGAAAACTTAGGAATGACATGTCAAAATTGTGTCTTACTTTGTAAAATACACACATCTTATTAGGTGTTAAAACTGGTTATTCGATATCATCCGAGCTGTTATGTCTACTATTCCAGATCAGATTTTCTACAAACTTTACTAAAGGAACATTACCAAGTAATTGCTCTTCCCCTCTACTTTCAGGTTATTCTAATTCTGCTTCTTGCTTCCTGTCTTTATCTGTAAAAAAATCATTTTTACATAATCTCAAGTGATTTTTATATTCTTTATGTAATATTATGAGACTATATGGACATACTTTTTATCCATCCATTTATTTCCAAATACGAGAACTGAGATCAGTTTCACTAGATTGTAGTTAGGAGGCTGACCAACCGAACGTAAGCCAGAACAAAATTAACAAACGCGGCGTGGGCGTGTGAGTGCGTACATGGAGGCACGGAGCTAGCAATTACAGCGCCACTGTTCTCGCAGAGCTTGCTCAATCAGACGAGGCTTGTTCAGATCAATCTTCGGCTGCTCCTCTTCCACCTGTCCACTGTCCATCAGAGCTCCCTGCAATAATTCAGTGAATGTATTGTACAGTAGTTTAACATGATGACTGTGAGACACACCCAAGTACTCATTAGCCTTGTGCACTAGTACAAATCACGTAGTATAGAGCCACAGTATAAATGCTAAACAAGACAAGCATCTTGAAGCAATTTTGGCTAGGTCAAAAGCAAATTTTAATCACGTGGTGGTGCTCCAGTGAACACTCTATTTTTTACTGCTTTTGCACTACATGTACGAGGGTGGTTTTTTAATTAACCTCCGATCTCATGATCTTCAGAGGCGGTCATGTTTATGCGACTGCAGCTCAGCGAAAACTAGCTACTTGTACTCAGCAGTGACAAATGTTGTAACGGGAAAGATGCGACTACTGCACACACTGGACCTGCCACATCATGGTGTGTGATTGGAGGTTGAAAAAACTGGTCCTCGTAAATTTAGTAACATTTTTCAAAAAATTTGATGCCACGTCATCGCTCAGTAATTTCATCAACTTTCATATTAACAACCAGAAAAATATATGCTAAGAAAAACACTCAACACTGACAAGTACTGACAGAACGTTGTAAGCTGGGGTTTGATTATACATCAGATGATATCCATCTTATTGATTGCTTTGCTCATTTATTGGACAAATATTGTACATATTCTAGATTAAGTGGGAAAAAAAACTAGAAACATTATTGTATCCAACAGTGTATATTACCACTGACCTGTTTACTTCTTTGGTCACGAATAAGTCGTGCGAGGGTGAGAAAGGCTTGCTCAATGTTGACATCCTGCTTACAAGACACTTCGTAGAAAGGCATATCGAAACTCTCTGCTATCTAAAAGAATACAATGACTGTGATAGTGATTTCTGCACTTGTAAATTTGGTGAAAAACAACTTCCAAATAGAAGTTTTGATAGATTTTACATAAAATTAACTGTTGTACTAATCAACATGATTTGATTTATTAAAAATTGCATTTCAAGTAAGGGATAATGCAGACAAATGTAGCTATAATTTCACATGTGCATGCAGTTATAATAATAATGAATAATTATTCTGGTTTGAGTAAACATTTGACTTCTGTACCACTTTTAAAAATTAAATAAATTACTTTTGCGAACCATGAGTCAAATAGCATGGTTCGTATTTACTCTTATACTGATTTTTTTGAAAATAGTGAACAACTCAATAATTTTTTGTGTGTTTATTTTTAAAGTTCTTTTTTTCCTAGCATGAAGTATTTTGTTTGTCTATCTGACCTAATATTTTGTGATGAAGTTCTATTTGTTCTCACTGTCTTACAAATATAACATATTGATTTTAAATCTTGATAAGCAGATTAGATCTTCAGACTGCCAGATTATCAAATATTGCACAGCCTCTGAATGCCATTTCTAGAATTCATTCTATAACATCATTTTAAGTTATGGATTTTATTTGTAAGTCCAGCTTTATACATAGTAGTTAATGACATAGTTCAAAATCCAACACTAAAATGTAGTGTTAACTTTACTTTAAATTAACTAAAAATTACTGAACAGAATAAGTTCAAAGGCATTAAAAATTGTTTGTCAATGTTTTTTAAAATGTATATTAAGAAGGCGGTGGTATTTTCTTTCAACAGAAGAAGGGGTTACTCTTTGCTGAAAATCGTCACGTGTTTTTATACTAAAATCTATATAATTTTATCTTATTGTGTTAATGACAAATTAATATAAAATTGTACAAACATGGTTGGAATGAATGAAAAGAGAGTTAAATTAAGTGAAGACAACAATTTATGTTATTCATCATTTTATTAATTACTAACCCTTTGAACATGAGCCTCTTGATGGTGTCAAGGTAAAACAGGGAGGTTATGCAGGCTTTTTTTCACACTCATTTTACATGTTTCTAGTGAGATAAATAAATTACTTTTGTTTTGATTAATGGTAAAGTGAACGCTCTTCAAACAGAAACAGGTTGCCATTTAAAAATTTAGACATAGTTTTTTATTATTAATGGAAAGAAAAGTGCCCATAATTTAAAATTTTCTAGAGAGTTTTTGTTTATGTATAATGTACAAAAGCTTTGGTACAGCCTGCTGATGCAGTTAACAGCAATAAAAACAAGTTATACTAATGATCAGAGTTTGAAGACCTTTAAAATAAGGTTAACGCAAACTTTTTTAGCTGGTCTCCATGACCCAAAAGTGTCATACTGGACATGTATAAAAAATTTAAAAAAAAATCTTAATAGTCCAAAGTGTGGATTGCAGGTGGTACTACTTTTGGTGCTAAATTTTGTTATATATGCACAATACAGATAGTAGCCCAGGTGGTACTGCTTTTGGTACTAAATTTTGTTATATATGCACAATACAGATAGTAGCCCAGGTGGTACTACTTTTGGTACTAAATTTTGTTATATATGCACAATACAGATAGTAGCCCAGGTGATACTACTTTTGGTGCTAAATTTTGTTATATATGCACAATACAGATAGTAGCCCAGGTGGTACTACTTTTGGTACTAAATTTTGTTATATATGCACAATACAGATAGTAGCCCAGGTGGTACTACTTTTGGTACTAAATTTTGTTATATATGCACAATACAGATAGTAGCCCAGGTGGTACTACTTTTGGTGCTAAATTTTGTTATATATGCACAATACAGATAGTAGCCCAGGTGGTACTACTTTTGGTGCTAAATTTTGTTATATATGCACAATACAGATAGTAGCCCAGGTGGTACTACTTTTGGTGCTAAATTTTGTTATATATGCACAATACAGATAGTAGCCCAGGTGGTACTACTTTTGGTACTAAATTTTGTTATATATGCACAATACAGATAGTAGCCCAGGTGTGGTACTACTTTTGGTGCTAAATTTTGTTATATATGCACAATACAGATAGTAGCCCAGGTGATACTACTTTTGGTACTAAATTTTGTTATATATGCACAATACAGATAGTAGCCCAGGTGGTACTACTTTTGGTACTAAATTTTGTTATATATGCACAATACAGATAGTAGCCCAGGTGGTACTACTTTTGGTACTAAATTTTGTTATATATGCACAATACAGATAGTAGCCCAGGTGGTACTACTTTTGGTACTAAATTTTGTTATATATGCACAATACAGATAGTAGCCCAGGTGCTTTTGGTACTAAATTTTGTTATATATGCACAATACAGATAGTAGCCCAGGTGGTACTTTTGGTACTAAATTTTGTTATATATTACATAGTAAATACTTTTGGTACTAAATTTTGTACAGATAGCACCTACAGATAGTAGCACCAGATAGTAGGTACTACTTTTGGTGCTAAATTTTGTTATATATGCACAATATACAGACTTTGTATACTCTAAATATTTAACAATGTTACTAATATGTACGAGTATAGGGGTTTTAGGAATGAAACTGGGTTAAATTAAACAATTTTAAAATTTCTATAGAAATGAAGAAATACATGTAACAAGATTTAAATTCGTGTGTGTCAGTTATTCATTTATTATTTCCATGTTCAACCTGTGTTTTATTTTCCGTAATAATTAGTCATTGTTCTGTTATTTACTGTATACTTACTACTATATATATATATATATATGCCTTGGTAATACTGTTTAATGGTTTATTAATGGATTATTGCTTGTGTGCAGCAGTATCATATAAACTGTATTCACCTCATAAATATATAAGAGAAACAACATACTGTAGCTGGTATGAATAAAGTATCTTTGTAAGTTATTAATTTAAGCTATTACCTCTCACACTTCTGCACTTGAAATACTTTTTAACATGTGGTAACAATTTTTTTATTATTTTTCATGAGTGATGAGATTTGAATTAAATAAAGTTGTTTACTGACGTTTCTACTCACCTTTTGTCCGATCTCAGAGTCCACTGTGCGCTGACTCTCGCTATCACACTTGTTGCCTGCCAACACTTTCACCACGTCCGGAGAAGCATTCTGCAACATTTGTAGATCAATCTTTACGATCATGCAACCAGTAAAGGCCGTTTATATAGCAACAAAATATTTCATTTATACTGCTAATCCAATTTATACTATATGTTAATATTACAGACAATTTCTTAAATACGTTATGTCCAGCAAATGATTCCTTATTGAATGAATTAATATTTTTCTTTATACTAGATATGGTGTTCTTTTATAGAATTTGAAGGTTATCTTTGAGTCATAGACTAGCTGAACTAGTTTCAGTCTGTTGCAATTATGATAGAACTACACATTTATGTGATTTCAAATTTTTAAGGATAATAAACAGTGAATGTTAACATTTTTAACAGGAATAACTTTGTATTATAGGGTGTATTTTAAGTATGGATTTCCACCCTTTGGCTATAATATATATAACAATCTGTAAATGGGATACATTACCTAGTCTGCAATTTCTATTCAAAAATATATACATGTTCCATAGCATTACTTGCTATGCTATTACAAGGAAAGCAAATATTTTGTTTTCCTTCCTGAGGGAAAAGGACAGTTTGACCCCGCGCTTAGTCCTAGAAGGACATTTACGCCTCCCTTACTTTAATTTTGTGCCCTCAAAGTCCGAGGCTATGCAAAAACCAATCAGATTTAAGGGCTCCTGTTCTCTGATATCCTTGAGACTAAGGAGATATGCTCCCAGGTATCTTTTCCGAGTTTCTACAATGGCAGGACAATCTAACCAAATGTGCTCTGCTGACTCCTCCTCCTCTCCACAGAGTCTATACTCGTTAATCTGGCTAAGGCCTACCTTCATATAAGATGAAAGCAAATATTAGAATGGTTTGAAAAGCCTATGAAAAGTCAGATTGCAGTATTGATGTATCGAGATTACTTCAGCTTAGAGAAACTGACATCAATCTTCAGCCATATTGAATTGTTGGTTTATATTTATTTAGATTTGGAGTCATTAAAAAATGGTATTCTCCCAAAGACAGCTTAAAGCCATTTCAGTGGAATCTAGAAAACTTTCTACATCTGGGGCTGTATTGTAGATATCAATTCACTGCTATATACTTGAAATTAAAGAACAGCTCAAACAACAAAGGAAAGGCAGATTTATTGTAGATTCTTACTACTTATATTTATTGGATGATTATTGTAAATAAGAAAGGATTACAAGGAAAATGTGAACAGTTGCAAAATTGAAGGAGCTAAAGTTACTAATAGATTCACTTCTCTACTCTTCTAATTCTGCAACTGGTATAATCACCTGTCCCCCAATGTATAAAAATGGTTTGCTGAAAAGAGAGATAATGCTGAGATTGTGGAATCAAACGTCAGTTTTGTGGATTTTTGTATTACTGGGAAGTGATCACTCTGTAGGGACTCCAAATACAGTGTTGTCTCTATACTCTGCACTTCACTCACCCAGCTGTGTCACTAATCTGCAGTTTTATAAGGGCAGCCACTAAATGCATAGTTTTGTGTAGAGTGAGAGTTGAAAACAGGTTCCTGCGAATGCCATTATGAGTAGCTTTTGTTCACTGTGCGCGCACTTTTGTCAGTCTGGCGCCAGTTTGCTACGTGATATTTGCACATGCTCGCTAACATGCCAGTTGAAAAACTGTCGTTTGATACTGATATGCAGTTCAATCTTTCAAAAATGAGTTGAAAAAAGTGACTGAAGAAATGGCTGGAACTCCAAACCGAGTGTATAATGTGGATGAGAGTGGCTTATTTTGGCAGCTTTTACCTCATAAAACCTACGTTTACAGAGCTGAGGCTAGTTCGCCTAGATGAAAACTATAGCAAAAGACAGAGTCACATTTATGACCCTGTTCAAACGCTAGTGGTACACACAAGATGAATGTTAGTGGTTGATAAAGTAAAAAACCCTAGGGCAAAGAATGTTAATCTTCCTGTTGATTATTAGGCTCAAACTAAAGGATCGATGACAAATCTGTGTTCGTGGAATGGTTAAACAATTGTTTTTAACATCAGTGAAGAAATTCCTCAAAGCACAGAAGCTTCCCCAACAATAAGCATTACTTATTTTTGACAACTGCCCTGGTCACCCTTATAAAGAGGATCTGAACATAAAAGACAGTTTTATCCATGTTATGTTTTTATTTTCCAACGTAACATCCATTCTGCAACCTTTGGACCAAAATGTGATACAAGCCATTATAATGCAGTTCAAAAAAGCCTTTTGTACATGGTTTTGTCAAAAGATGACAGTGTGATTACGTCGCTAATACAAGTTAACTTGAAAGATGTGGTTTTCTCACTTGCCAATGCTTGGAAACATCCTACCAAAAAAGTTATTGTTTCTTCATGGGTAAACCTTTGTCCTGACATGGAACTTTGGGTCAATATGAGAAAAAATAAACAACCATTTTTAACTGGCTTATAAGTGACTTAAATGAGCTGCGAGACATTTTCAATGAACATCTCTTAGATACAGCTGATAGTGTTTTGACAACAGATGATGTTAGTGACTGGCTGACTGGCGACGGAGGGGAAAATGCAAACCAATTTTTGAAAGATATGAAATTGTAGAGTCTGTGAATACAATAAAAGAGGATGGTGAAGATGTGTGTGAGGGAGGGGAAGTGACACAAGCTGTTCCGAAAATACCACAAAGTAGCCATTCATTTATTTGCTACATCTATCACTTGGGCCTCCAATTTGAAGAAAATGCTGTCTCTGCTAGTGACATTTTAGTGTTATAATGGTTCAAGAAAACATATTGAAAATGTCATTATAAGTGAAAAAAAACAATCAAAAATAAATCACTATTTTATGCCTTCAATTTCAAAGGAATAATGTGAATAACAATATATTAATTTTTAACACAGAACATATGTTGGTCTTATGTAAATAAATATTTTCTTCATACATATATTTTTGTTTTAATGAAAATTTCAAATTTTTACATTGATATGGTGTATGTATAGATTAATACAGGTTCATATTTGTAACCAGTATAATAAATAATTAGTTCTGTTATTTATATGTGTTCTCTTTAGTACATTCCAGTAATTTGGCAGTACTCTGGATTACAAAGAGACTACTGTACGCTTATAAGGAGACTATGATGGTTTATTCCAAAAAATTAAATCATTTTAATTTTGGCACTGATTTAAATAACTACAACTAGTGATAAAATTTTTTTTATTTTTGTAACAAAATTATGAAAAATGATGTCTACTGTTCTAACCTCCTTGATGTTCTGTAGCCAGTAGGGCAGGTTATTGAAAGAATCTAGGCTAGTGACATCGTACATGAGCAGTATACCCATGGCACCACGATAGTATGCAGTCGTCAGAGTCCGGAAACGTTCTTGCCCAGCTGTGTCCCTAGACAACAAGAGAATATTTGTTATATTGAAGAATCTTTGTTGTTTATGACTTCACTGTAGATGTCTGATGTCCTTATTGGTTACTATTGGTGATTCAAATATTAGGCAATTCTTATGTTTAGGAATATTAAGACATTTATGAAAAATTATGAAAATAGTGTGGAACTCAAAACATTAAATGGAATGACGTAGAGTCTCGCTTAAGACAAAGTAGCATAACATAATGCACTATTTTAAGAAAACTGTCATTAATCGTTGCATTACCTAATTACAGGGAAAGTAATTTGGAGAATGAAATAATTCCCAAAATTTCAAATTGTATGTTCAGTGTGTATTTTCTTATATTCCACAAATAAGCTGTGTAAGGGATTTTTAAACCTTGCATTTAATATTCTTTAATAATGTAACTAGACAAAGATATGCAGTTTGCAGTATTTAGTATGGTACTCAGTACTCAGTAATAAATAATACTAAAAAATAATTTTCTTCCTACTGTTGGATTTGCCGGTCAAAGACCCTCCCTATCATATGTCACCTAACTACAAACCTGGTAGTCTCCACCCAAAAGATATTCTTATTGAATAAAAAAACTTCATGTGGCAATAACAGAATGACCAGAATAATTTCTTCATATGTTGGTGGGTACTGCTAGACTTTCTATTTTAGGTGCCATTGGACAAGTTTGTTGGTTTTTGTGTTTTTATAGTCAAAACATTTAAATCGACTCTACACTCCTCAATTTTGGGTAAAACATTATTTTTAGTCCAACAACAATTTCAAGTAATTTTATTACCAATACCTGAAGCATTTCAATTTAATCCATAAAATAGAATTAAGCCAGTGAAGATATTAACCATTTACTTAAAATAGTGGTTACTTTTTGAAAATATAAATTGCAGAACATTGATTTTTTTAATGGAACTTATTTGATTATGGCTAATTGTGGATATCTCCTAAAATCTTAAAATTCTGACTGCTATAATATGTTTGATTTGATCAGTCAAAGAGGAAGCACTTGAATTAATTTATTGATTGACTACATTGTACAATAATAATTAAAAGTATGATGAATGTTTACTTATGTGACAAATGAAAATGTCATTTCTCTATTGGTATACTACTATTTAGACTTGAAGCCTAGACTTCAAATAATATACCTTATATCTGAAATAATTACTATGTGTGAAATAATCACTATATGTGAAATAATTACTACTGTTAAGTCATAAAAATAGTTTACAATGTCACTCATTTGTGTTCCTAACACCACCTATAACATTTTTCACCAAAAATATTTTAGGGCCTTTTAGCAGTTGTAAATATTATCCTCCTATAAAAATAAGTTTACATAATGATGGATTTTTAATTTTTCAAACTCAAATGTTTACTTCAAATCTACTTTTCAATTCTATTATTCAACACTACAATGTTTTAACTATTACCTTGTACAAGCCAAGTACCACTGACTCAGCATACAATTTTGGGACCTATACTTTCTTTTATTATAAGACCTACAAACATGAAATTTGGCACATATTTATCTCGAAATGTACTTGCTTGATAGATTGTTTTTATGGATATGCCAAGCTCACGCTCATAGACAGATGTGAATGGCCGGACTGACCAATCCAACGTTTCTGGTGGCCTTCACTCTCAGAATCGTCAGTATCTTGAATACCACCTATTTTACTAAAACTAGCAATAAACCACAATAGGAAGTCTTGGAGACAAAACTCTTTTTACAAGTAAGAAACTATTTGCGATGACTGATTGGAATTTTGAATTATGGTAGATAAAAAGTTTATTTTGTACTCTTTATGGTGGCAAAGAGAGGAGAGGATCTAAACGAAGAAATAGTGACATATTGACAATAAATAATCTATTTATTGCTGTGGCTATACAATGTCAGCTGTAAATATAGCATTTTTTACCAGTGGTGTAACAAGGACTTGGATTTGTTGAGGTATGAATCTGACTGAAGGACACCTCACACTGGGAAATATGGAACGGATCTGAATAAATCTAAATTTGAATAAATTAGATAGCCCTTGATTCTAAGTAATGGCAGTATTTCAAAAAAGTTAGATTGCTGTTATATGATTTAATTTTGCAGGGCTTTTGGGGGGAGGGGGAGGGCTTTCTCCCCTACCCCCCCAATAGTTACACTACTGTTTTTGACACATTTTCATCCAACAAACATATAGTTAATTATTTTAATCATAACGCTTGTCAGCTAAGAGTAAAGGGGGTAGTATGTAAGATGATCACAGTCTGTGTAGTTTCAGTTAGTTTTGATCAGGTTCTTACTGATACCGGTTTTTTCGGGTAATCTTAAAAAGGCCCCACCACATTTCTGCTTGAAGAGACTATCGACAAACGAGATAACACAATCTAATAACTGTAACTTACTACTGAATCATACTATCATTAACAAATTAGTTAGATGTTGTCTGTGGGAGGGGGAGGGGTTGAGCAGTGTGGCGGGGAGCAGTGGCGGGACATTAAGGGGCCCAACCAAATATTTTTCCAGGGCCCACCAAAGCTGAGTACAGCCCCAGTTTTGATAACATTATTTAAACATACCAGGGACTTCAATTTTTTTTTTTTTTTGAGCCAGAATAATTTCAAGTGAGTTTTTTGCTTATCTTAAATACTAAAACAAGAGTAAAGTGAAATAATTTTAAAATGGCCTTTTCTATACTGTTCACTTTTCTATTCACTCATCTCCTTTCAGTCTGTTGCCCTCCATCCTAGATTAAAATGTAGAGGAGTTTGAGGTTTCTGTTCCCCAAGTTTGAAACAAGGCATTTCCTGTTAAACACAATGACTAATTGGATCAAGTTTTTACACACCATTTACAAGTAAAAGATAATATGCTCACCAGATCTGCATCTTGATTGGAGTTCCATCCAAGTAGATAATTTTTTGTTTAAAATCAATCCCTGTAACATGTGTTAAAATACATATTTACATAAAGTATAAAATAAATATTATAGTCTATTATAAAAATATTTAAAATGCATACTATACAATTTCTTATATTTTTAAAACATAAAATTTTTATACATAAATAAAAGCTTATTTTGATTTTTTTAAGTGTAATAATGGAATTAGAATAAAAAGGAATTGCAACTAAGAAGTTACTTCTAGAGTGGTAAGTTTAATAATATAGAGCTATCTAGAAATGTTCCTTATCCCTAGCACATTTATCTATTTATAAACAGTAGGGACAAAAAGTCATGAGCATGAAACAGCCTTCTATAATGTCTACAAGCTGAGTCGACTAGCAGGTCTCACAAATGAGTATAAACACAACGAAAAGATGAATAAAGCTAAGTGGGGAAATGGCTGTTCTGAAGAGTAATTCAAGCAAGATCCCTAGATCTACAAAAGACTAGCATGTGTTCCTACCTATAGGGAAATGTACAACAAATTATAATTAACTTTATTCAATTTAATTCAAAACAGAACAAAGGATTGATTCTAATGATTCCTGCATTAGTTGAATCCATTTTTAAAACATATAATTTCCCTATGTTAATCCATTAGAGGTTACTACACTCAGAATGTGAGACCGGTTGTATCAACATCCATATCCTGCTGTGATCTTATCATAGTTTTATCAATACTGCCTTCTTTGTACTATTTAGACTATCATGGTAAGTCTAAAAGAGATCAAACTTACCTTAAAAAGGGATAAAGTAAAAAAAAATCAAGTATAATTTCTAAACTCTAATTCTTTTAGTCAACTACCTTTAAATAATGTAATGAAGTGAAAAATAGCTGCCTTCAACAGTGACACAACAACTTCGGTCATAAAGTAATGATGCTTACTAAGTTCTTGCACTGTGCCAAGCTCTTTTTATACCAAGCAAAAACTAGTAAGCTCTTTTTCATACATATTTCGTTTTAAAACACAATTGTTGAGGCTTTGTCAAGCAGATAGTAAATATTTACTTGAGATGGAGTAAGATTTACTTAAAGTTCTTGTACATTTTTAAACAATTCAGCTGAACATGTTTTAATTTATTATTCATGGTTTGATATTATTTAATATTTGTGTAAAAATTTTGTTTGTGAATTTTATTTAACTAAGATAAAAACAATTCATTCTGGAAGAAAAATTATTAACAAATTTGGATGTTATTTAATTCATTTGTAGTGTATATAGTAAACAAACAAAAACTATAAATAAAACTGAATATGAAAATATGAGCTATAAAGATATTAAAGTTGACATAAAAAACTTATAAGTTGAATGACTGGACATTATATGGGAAAGTACTGTACAAGTGTATTAAATTAATATTGCCAATACAATTATTTTATTTCTTTTTTATTAGTATTCCCCCAGGACCTTGTAGTTGTAGTTGCAATATTATAACTAACACAAAAAAGCGTTGCATAATATTTCTTGGGTGTTCTGTTCTCTGAAATAAAAATACTGGTTGTTTTCTTTTAGTGAAACAATTAGTCATACAACACTGTATCACTTAAGTGGAAAATGGATAAAGCTCATACTTGTTTCACATTTCCTATAATTACAACATTTTTTCGGTTACGCACAGGAGAGATTGAGATTGAATGAGAAGAATTGATGAAGTGGCAGAGAGAGCAAACCTCCTGACGAATAATGTGACTCTCTGTTAGAGGTATAGAAGAAGATAATCGAGAACAATTAGAACGAATGAACAGTTAACCAACAGTGTGGGCATCCATTTATGGAAGACTGGTGCCAACACAAGATAACTGGATTTGCTAAATAACATTTTTATTTGCATAAGATTGAGAATATTTCATTTAAACTCAAACAGAACAATGGATATGTTAGTATTGTCATGCGTGAAGTGAGTAACAAGGAACAAATCTAGGACCAAAAATGTCCAGATGAATAAACCATTTCCACAGAAAATTGATCGAGGATTATTTACAAGTATTAGAGGAATGGTGCCAACCATTGAAAGTATGTCATGCTTGAAAAGAAAAGATCCTAACTACTCATAGTCGTACTCATTTAGATTCCAAAATAATTTGTTTTTATTTATTCCGTAAGCATGGAAAACATCCAACAAACAAAATAAGTCTAGTTCTAAATAATTAAGAACTACATCAGTTATGAACAGCTTAAAAATAATAATACCGGTAACCCATTATTTACATGAAGGAAAATATTTTTTCTCAATACATTCATATACAAGTATTGTAATTTTGTTTACAGAATGTGATATCGTAAAGGTGATTTCACTAATTTATAAGTGTTTGTCACATTTCAATTTTCATAATTACAAAGATAAGTGTTATTTCTAACATATAAAATAGTGTATTTGCAGAAAAAAATTAAATATAGAAATAGAAGAGTAATTGTTAAACAATTATGTATATATGAAATAAATTAATATATTTACTGGTTTTGATGAGTATAAATTTCTAAAAATGTTAGGACTTATATTAGTAAATCCACACAGCTTTACCAAAAATAATACTAATTCATTGAAAATATCCTACAAAAATAAAATAAGGTTGTTAGCATTTTATACAAATCTTGGTTTCAATTTGTTGAATGACGTTCAGTCAAAAACTCATGGTTGTAATATTTTACTTACAAGCACTAATTAAATTAATTCACATAATTAACCAGATAGTAAATAGGTAACCACAACCTAATTTCTTAAATTTCAGTTGTGACAACCATGGTGTTATTCATGGACTGTTTAGTATTTTAACTGAACATGGAATACACACACACTCTACTAAGAATAAAAGGATAGTTACTATCTTCCATGTTGTGTGTTGCTTACAGCTAAAATATTGACATCACCTTAAATGTAATTTATCAGATCGAGATTGTCTCCAAAAAACAAAATTCGCACTTGTATGTTTAAAAAATCAAGCTCATCAAGCATTTGTTAATAAAATACAACAAAATTTGTTTACTATGCACTTTTTCAGTTACACTTGAGATCCTGCCTTGTAGTTAAGGAAGGATAACAGGAACCACAGCTAAGTCCTAGAGAGAATTGCAATGATTTTTTTTTCAATTTGTTTAACATTAAACAGCTTTCTTATCAAAGATGTAATCCTGTATTTCGACTAGGATCACACACACAACAAGGCCCCAATATCCATATATGTAACTTCCATCATAAATGAAATTTCCATGTACCTCAGCACCACGCCACAAAATATGAAAACAAACCATCTATCATGAATAGAACATTTTCACTAAGAAAATCTGAAGACGGCCCTGACCATAGAGGTTAGCTCTTCAACAAACTATTCAACTCCTAAGGTGAATTTCTAGACTTGAGAAAAAGAAAAAAATACAAGTTGATCCAATCATATTTTTATCTACAATTAAAGTTTTTTTCTACAAGATGTAACAAAGATTAATGACTATTGACTTTTTTGTTGATAGACTAATTCATAATATAATCTAATCACTATAATTGGTAGTAGTCAGAAAACTATGCATTTGTGTAAGGTGCTATTCATCAGTTACCAGATGAAATTTGTATTAGACCTCTGTTATATAGATATATAAAACAATGTGTGTTTGTAGATGAATGTGTTATTATTTGTTTTAATTAATTTTCATTTTCACCAATAAAAGGTTCAGCCACAATGGAATATTTTTTGTGTTCAGTTTTATATATACCGACTTTACTAATAATAGCTGTATTTGGATATCTGCATGAACAAAATTGTATTCTTTACAAAACACAAAATATATATAAAGGCTGTAGAAATTGTGCTTTAGCATAAACTCTTAAGTTTTAGCATTAAATAAAATTTTAGTTAAGTACTACTCTGTATGGTTGGAACATGTTTTACTAGACTAAATAAAATACAGTATGACTTTTGGAACCAACACAGTAGGGAGTTGTAAAATTGGTGAGTTATTTGCCTTTTTGTTTGGTACAATAGTGTTTCTTTAATATATAAATAGCGCAGTTGTAATTTTATATCTGTAACGGAAAATTTGCTACACAATATAAAGCCTTGAATTATGGTTTTGAAATACAAAAGAACTTAAAATAACATGTTAAATTTATTACATTACTTTTTGTGTGATTTTAGTTTTCAGTATAGTTTCTTAATTCAAAAGTGGGTAAAACTATGACTGAAACTATAGGCATAATATACAAATTTTACAAATTTCATATGTTTGTCAAATTGTGTATTGGTGGTGTACAATCTCTAATTAGCATTTTTAAATTAAACTAGGACGTAACAAAAATATTTTGTGTAATAATTTTTATCTATTTTTACCAGAATCATAAACTTTGGAAACTCAAGAACATTACATTTTTATAATATGAGGTTTCGTCCAATAGCATGTGTAGTTTATGAAAGTCATTGAACCTTTGCACGAAAACCAAAATGGTAATTGGCACTGTAGGAGATTTAAAGTTAACTTGAGTTAATGAGAATGACTTATTAAACGTGAGCGATAATGTTGAGTGTGATTAAAACAGGTTGTTAGTAATGCACTATGGGAATTATTTCTTTAATTTACAATTATTAACATGTAAAGTAGCAGTTTTTAGCAAGTGCCTAAATATTTATATTGTGTGTAAAGTAACAAGAGAAATGATACTATTGAGATGATTAACAGAGGAACGTCGTCAGCTGTCTACCTTGTTGCCTTACGTTAACTGATGTACAAAGATCCACATATTAAACTCACCGATAGTTGAGATGTACGTGTCATAGTACTTTTCATCGCAATAGCGATGCACTATGCAAGTTTTACCGACGTTTGAGTCACCCAACACCAACACTTTGTAAGTAGCTTGACACTCGGTTGCCATCTTGTGTTGATGGGGACAGTCTGGACAGATCGATCGGCTGAAACTTGCGCAGAGTGCCGGGCTCAGGGTGACTCATCGCCAGGGAATCCCGCGCTCTCTCTTACTTCCAGGGCCGTAACTAGTTCTTCGGTAACCCGTGGCAGTAAGTAATCTCTTCAAAAACTCTGAATCTTGTTCTTCGTAAGTCCAAGAAATCAACACTTCTCGGGGATATGGTCTCCTTAGACTACACCCATTGTACGTCAAATCAGGGAATGGCTCTCTATAGACATCCAAAAAAATTCTTTTGGATAAAACAATCAAAATACAAAGTTAATTCGTATAATAAATGAGAACGTACAAATTTAAACAATTATAGTTTTTATTATCTATAAATCGTTACTGCTAGACAAAACATATGTTAACCATGATTTCAGAATTAATATAATTAATCGTTATCGGTCACATAATTATTCCATTGTATAAGTAACAAATGTTTTCAATATTAATAGTTAATCTGACCCGTCACCAACCAAGTAATTTAAGGTTTTGAGCCCAGAAACTGTACCTAATAGAATATTATTACAATAGAAATAGTATAAGGTTATGGAGCTGGAATTGTGCAGCTAGCCTCGTGCACTGCTGATACAATTTGCTGACTCCAGGGCTAGCTAGTCTCTCACACAGGCCCTAATCCTTTTTGATTTGTCACGGCCGCTGACGCGATGACCGCCGCTTGACCTGCTGAGTCGGTGGTCGTCAAAATTATAAAAATTAAGTAATTCAAAATTATAAGTAGGTAACATCTCGGTCCGCGTCCGTTAGTTATATTTAGAGAATAATTTAGTTTGTTTCTAAATTATTCTCTCTCTCTCTCTCTCTCTCTCTCTCTCTCCTCTCTCTCTCTCTCTCTCTCTCTCTCTCTCTCTCTCTCCCTCTCTCTCTCTCTCTCCCTCCCTCTCCCTCTCTCTCTCTCTCTCTCTCTCTCTCTCTCTCTATCTATCTCTCCCTGTCCCTGTCCCTGTCCCTGTCCCTGTCTCTGTCTCACTCTCTCTCTCTCTCTCTCACTCACTCACTCACTCACTCTCTGGTTAATGTAAAATTGTTAAAATCATCTTCTAAATTTAGTTTGTTTCTAAATTATTCTGTATATTATTGTATACCATTCATTTAAAGACCGATTGTATAATTAAGTATAGATTCGAAATTAAGCTTGTTTATTCAAATTCAGTCTCCACGAGAGTAGTTCATTTACCTGAGTCAAAACCATTGGACGTTCTGATAAATTATTTAGCCGGAATTGGCGGAAACTCTGAGGCATTCTGACTCAGCGGACCTGATGAACCCTTTCTCTCATCAGAATCATTTCTAGGCAGAGTTTCAGGACTTCAGCAAGTGGGTGGAGATTAGGCTCCTTCGCTCAGCGACGGCTAGGGCGGTGACGGCTCAATCCAAGGATGCGGTTCTTCTTCGATATGGAGCACCTAAGGTGTTGATCGCCTAATTCTTGTCGATAATTGTCATGAATCTGACCGAGGAGTGGGGAATTGAGTTCCGACAGACCGCGCTATACAGCTCGCTTTAAGGACAGTTACCGTGATTGAGATGCGCTGTTTGTTTAGTTCCAGTACGCAGTATACTCCACGGGGTGTACTCCCGTGATGATTGATCTACACGTCTACACGGGCTTAGCCTACTCTACGTGGGTCGACACTCTAGAGGTGAGACTCCCCCATGCGATCAGATATGGTCTTACCTTTGATACAGAGAGTTAGAATTATTAGGTTCATTACCCCTATACTGGCAAGTAACATAGGCTGAGCTAGCATCGTAGGGGAGTTATTCGCCATTCCGCTATTAAATTGGGTTGGCTATATTAGCCATTAACCTTTGTAACATCCGCGTACATAACTGACTGACTGATAGTATACAACATGGTCAGGGTATATACACTTTTTTCAGAACATGGTCCTTGCTCAATATTTGATCTCTACCACATTAGTAGAGCGGTACAGGAGAAAATGTAATTTTGTTGATCAAACGTTCTCGTAATTAAAATCACCTTATGAACACAACCCTATATTCAAAATGTAATGGAAGACACATTAGTAGATAAGGCTTAACCCCCCCCTCCCCCCCACGGTTACATTAACCGGGGAAAACACAACCCTTAAAATAATCAAAATCTTAAGATACCTGTCACTTTGACAAACTTATTCTCATAAAAGACATGACTCCCTCGAGGAAAAATCCTACGATCTTTCATCCCTCGGTAGTCTCAACTACCCCCTAGGAATCTTTCCGGTTTGCCCAGATTATACTATAGTTAAATTAAACCCCCTGATCAACTTATTCTGCTGATAAGGATTGCTCTCTATGTCTTTTCTTAGCACAGATACACCACATCCAGAAAAGAACCACACGTTATTTAAACCCCGGTAACATTAACCCCCCCCCCTCCGAAATTTCTTGGTATGACCAGATAATATCTTGCGAAGATTAAGATCTATAAACATCTTAATAAGCTTTTAAAATATATACAGACTTATATTAAGTACTCTTCAGGTAATAAAAACAGCTTGTCTTAACTCCCTGTGGTGCAGACTTACTTAGTACCCACAGTCTAATCCACTTCCTGGTTTACTAGAACATTAAAATTTGGGTAAAGTTGTAGCTTATACGGTGAAATTGCGAGTAAATGTCAGAAAACTGGTCAGTTTTCATTTTTCTTTACTCTGAACAAAGCACAATTGCTGACCAGTGCAATATTTTTTCTAAACCTCTGTATTGGGCAAACTAAAGGACAAATCTGAGGCTATAATCGCATAAGAGTCTTTTTTATTTCCTACAAAAAAGATTAGTCACGTTTTGTCGTATCTCTAACGGTTAAGCCACAAAACACCCTTTAAGTTCATACTTTGGTTAAATCAGGAAAAAACTGTCTACTATTAAATCACTGACAAACCTCACATTCGAATTTAAGTCATGACGAAATTCCTCGTATCCGCGAATTTGGCCAACAATCAAATAGGGACGAGTCGAAGGGAAGTAGGAATATAGTTGGAGTTACGAAGGAGCAGTTAGTGCTGTAAGAGAGAGAGAGAGAGAGAGAGAGAGAGAGAGAGAGAGAGAGAGGAGCTACGGCTGCAGGAGATTGGTCGTAAGTCATGTACACTTGATCGACTGTTCATGCAGTAACCTTAACATCTTGCTACGGAGCTCCAGAACTCTAGAGTGGATTGTCGAACTCCTGAAGGGCCGGCCGCTAAGGACTGAACGCACAGGTGCGCCGCCAGGGCGGCTAGCCTACTCCTGCTCCCCTCAAACTCTTATTTAGGACGTGGCCGTGATTATAAACCATTTGGGGTGGTGGTCTGTGTTATTGTTACGACTGTCGGAGCCGCAACCTAAAAGCGTAATATAAATTAAGCTCCGGCCTTTCAGTCGTCCCTGTTCTCTTTTTGGTTGTTTTTGCTTGTGACCTAATACAATTATATTTGTAATAATCAGCATAAAAAATTAAAATACACTTTTATAACTTTTTAAGGAATCCTTTAGAAGCCAGGTTTGCACATTTCCGAATTTAATTAAATTTCTTTGGATTTTGAGACTGTACTGTTACAATATGTCTCTGATTCAGACATATTACACTCAGAAAACACAAAGCCTTGGTTTTTAATAGCCAAGTTTAATCTTGCGGAAATCTCGAAACAATAGTTGTCTTTTGTTTAAAGTTTGTTTTTGGCAATGAAATAATTTTGAAGATAATACAATTTTTTGTCATTTGCTATTGTTCAGTGATACAAGAAGCCATCTATAACTTACAAACAATGCATAAAGGCACCACAATGGTTTGGTTCTGGGAGTCTATGGCATGAATTACTTTTCGGGATCCACAATTTCTTGGTTTCTCAGTTCCAGTGATTAAGCAATTTGATAAGTACTGCCGACTGCTATTAAGGCAACAGGAGGTAAGTTCAAGTGAGCTCTGAGAGTGTACGATCCTGATTTCTGCCCTGCTGGGATTCACGTAAGTCGATTTTGATGTTCTCGGAATAAGCTCTCTAAAGACATCATTTTTGGAATCCAATCTAGGGACGACACTAAGGACATAGGCCTCTCAGCAGTAGTGGATTTTAATAGGCTTAAGTCTGGTTTAAAGACCTGCCAAGTTGATAAGCCTAATTCTCGTTGTGAAATTGTGTTAGCACAAATTAATATACAGTCTGTCAAACATAAAGTGAACTTACTTGAGGTTTTTAACTAAAAAAGCTCTGTGTGATATACTCTGTATCAACGAACGTTGGAACACTCAAGATGAATTTAAGTATATACAAACCTACTGATTATGTTACAGATGCTGGGTTTTGTAGGCCTATTCCTTATGGCGGAGCTGCAATTTTTTAAAGGACTCTTTTCACTACCCCTTTGTAGTAGTTAATGATTTTTTCCAAGAACTTAAACAATTTGAGGCTATTATGATTGCTGTCAGTGCCATTAACTTGTTGCTGCATATCGTATCCCGTACTCAACTATTGAAATCTTTACACAGAAACTATCTCAACTACTTGATTTTATTAACTGTCATCCTAAATATTATAATTTCAAAATTGTTATAGCCAGAGATCTCAATATTGACCCCAGAGGAAATAGTTCTCAGACTATAAAGTTTCTCAACACTCTAAACTCGTATGACTGTTTCTGTCTCAATCTGCTTCCTACTAGATTGGATTCCTACCTGGACAACTTTATTTCTAACTTCCACCCTTCAACTTATATATGTCAAATAGTACAACCCCACCTATCGGATCACCTGGGCTTGGTGTTGAAGATTGAATTGTCTTGCTTGTCATCCTGTGCAGCTTCCTTGCCTAATGCTGTTCTGAGTGCACAAACACCATATAGCTATAGATTATTAAACGATACCAGTATTAATAATAAGTGTAGGTTAAGTAAAATCGACTGGTTTTGATAACCTGCAACTGCTGTTGATAACCTTGCTATAGCTTTGAATTCTTTTACTATGTAGATTTTAACTGATTGCTGTCATTTAAAAACTAAAGCAATACAAATGTAAACAATAAATTGTACAAATCTAGAACCTGGTACACCCCTTTCTTAGAGAAAATTAGGCTAATTTTAGATTTAAGTTTGACAAAAATAAGCGTAATCCCGATCTCTTGGTAGGATTAAATAATTTTATAAGCATCTAATAAAGTTAACAAAAATGAATGAAAATTATGCTTTCATTTTAGAATCACGTAATATGTGCAAGGCGGCCTAGAGTGTTATCAATAATAAAGCAGGACGTGTTCCTAAGAAATGCTTCCAGTCAAAACCTCCTTTATCGGCTGATACATTTAATTTTTTTTTTAATATTTCTAATAATGTAAAGAATTGTAATACTGGGCCTAACCTGAATGTAGCTAGTGCCATCGATATGCTAAAGTCTTCTGGTATAAGTAACCCTCAAGTAGGACTTAGGTCTTTTAAATTAATGGTCTTATGTAAATCCTGGTGATGTGTAAAAAACTGTTATTAGGCTGAGTAACTCTAAATCTGAAGATGTCTTCGGACTATCTAACTTTGTAAAAAATTACAGATGTGATTTTGAAACCATTAACTTAACTCATAAACTGGATGCTCAATGTTGGTATCTGCCCACAGTGTTTAAAAGTTACCGTAACTGTGCCTGTGTATAAAAAGGGGCTAGACATAATGTTAACAATTATTGATGTATTGCCCTAGTACCTGTTATATCTAAGGTAATTGAAAGTACAATAAAATTACAGATGGAATATTATTTTGAGCGAAATGAACTGTTTTTGTCTGCCCAGTTTGGTTTCAGACGTAACTTGTATCTCACAGGGAACTTATTGAAAAGTTAGGTTAGTATGGAAAAGAAGGACAAAGAGGTATCTCTATTCATCTCCTATCTGTCCTGCAGATCCCAATTTATTAAAATAGGCAAACAGAGGTCCAATCTTAGGCAGGTGGCAAGCAACCTGGGCCCCTTCTTTTTCATAGTCTTTATCAATGACCTTCCAAATTTTGTGCCAAACAAGTGGGTTTTGTATGCAGATTACACCACAGTAATGTGTTCTACAAGATCTCCTGAAACTAATACTGTATGACAAGCTGTATGAGGGGAAGATATGACCTCTTTCTCTGCTAACAGCTTACGTGTTAATGAAGGTAAAACTGAATTAGTTGTTTTTGGCCTACTATCAACTCTGTACTCAAGTCGGTAAAGTTGCTTGGAATATGTCTGGACTCTAAACTCACCTCTAAAAGCCGTACTTGTGCTCTTTGTAGTAGATTAAGTATAGTTATTTTTCTGTTAAACTAACTTAAGGGCAGTCTGACATGAAAAAAAAATTTTTTTTGGGGAATTTTGGTTTTTTATTTATTAATATTCTTTAGAATTTTCTCTTTAAAATGGTATATAATATACCTTATTACTATAATATTAACCTTATATAAAAAATAAAAAAATATATATATAAAGGCTTGCAACTGTTGTTTGGCGTTGAGCACCACTCCTTATAGTAAACAACAATCTATAAAATAGATATTAATTGGTTTTTGTTATGTTGGTACTGTTTTGCTTTTTAGTCTGGTTTTAGCTGATATCACACACTGTCAGCAATATGACAGATGTCATCTGTTGTTATTATTTTAATGTTGGAGGTATTGTGAAGTTTTGAAATACTGTGTTTTGTGATTTGCAAGTTTCCCTGTTGTTTTTATTTTAAAGGAGTTTATTGTAATTGAAATGTAGATTAAAAATGGGTAATAAGAAGAGAGTAGGAAACTAAGAAAACTATGTTTACAAGAGAAGACTGTTGTTCGTAGCAAGAAAACAGTAGTAACTTCAGGTAATGAAGAGGATAGGCCTAGAACACCCAAAGTTGTTTTTCCACATCCAATGAGAAATTGAGCCCTAACCTAGCCTGCTATGATAATTCAACTGATACCTTACAGTATGACATAGTAAACATTGTTACAGCTAGAATCAGTTTTGAAAGATGTTGCAGTGTGTAGGGTTTGTCATGGCAACCTATCATTTAGTCGAAAAACCATTAGCAGGGCTCGCAGTACAAATTTCCGTCTCCTGTAGCTGTGGCATGACAAAAGCTTTTGACAACTGTCCCAAAAGCAACAGATATTAGGCCTAGGCCTATTGAGGCACCAAGCAAAAGTTCACAATGCTACTATGACTTGAACCTAAGGTTAGTATACGGCTTTGCGTGTAATAGGAAAGGGCTATACTGCTGCCCAAACTCTTTGCGGCATGATGAATTTACCCGCTCCGCCCAGCAAGTTCAATCAACATGAACAGTTTTTTGTCCAGCCATGTAGAAAGTGTGTGTGAAAACTCTATGAAGAGAGCAGTGACAGAAGCAGTTATTGAAAATGGAAATTCTAATGACTTATGTGTTGCGGTTGACGGAAGCTGGCAAAAGCGAGGCCACACCTCGCTAAATGGCGTTGTCACAATTACTTCAGCAGATACGGGTAAAGTAATAGATATTTATTCAATGTCAAAATACTGTAACTGCCCTCAGAGAACAAGCAACCAACACTTAGAAATATGCAAGGCAAATTATGTAGGTAGCAGTGGAGGTATGGAAGCTGAAGGTGCGACTGCAATGTTCAAAAGATCCGAGACTAAATACGGTGTTCGCTATGTGGAGTACCTTGGAGATGGTGACTCCAATGGCTATGCAGCAGTTGTGGCAGAAGCACCATATATGGCCCAGAATGTGTCCATTCAGAAGTTGGAATGTGTAGGACACGTCCAGAAGAGGATGGGGACAAGAATAAGGGACTTTATCATGAAAAATAAAGGCTTGAAGCTTTCTGACGGAAAATCTCTTTCTGGGAAAGGTAGGCTAACAGGGAAGGCGATCCAACAAATCCAAATATACTATGGACTAGCCATCCGTAGGAATACACACAGCGTGGAAAGCCATGAGGCGAGCAGTTTGGGCGTTGTACTGTCATGTTCAGTCTACTAAACGATACGCCTTTACATATTTTATGCCCAGACACCGAAGACACATGGTGTAAGTATAACAAAGCCGCCAAAGAAAAAACTAAATATGACCACAGCCAGCATTTTCACCTCTCACCTGTTCTAATGAAAGCAATCAAACCTATTTTTAAAATCTTTGTGCAGCCTAGAACTACTCAGAAAATGTCTCAAAGGAAAATCTCAAAATCCTAATGAGTCTATGAATAATGTCATTTGGGCTCGGCTCCCTAAAACGCACCTTTGTTACACTAGGTGCTCTTAGGCTAGGTGTCTATGAGGGCAGTCCTATCATTCAATGATGGGTACAGCTCCAAAGTGAAAGTTTTAGAGCACATTGGGCTAGAACCAGGACTGAATATGCGGTTAGCTTTAAAACGTCTCAACACCCAGCGGATTCGCAAAGCAGATAAAGCGGCTACCGACATTGAAAAAAAAATCAGGCAATCAAGGACTTTAGCCAAAAGGAAGCTGGAGGATCTGTATCAAGAAGCAGAGGATCCAGACAACCCTTCCTACAGTGCAGGCCATCATTAAACCAAGGTATGAGTCCAAAATATGCTACCTTCTTGCTTTTTCTTGATTTGCCGAAACTTGTTATTTTTTTAACTTTGGGGCCCTATAAACTCAAAAAACTACTAGGCCTACCCCAGTCAAATTTTTATACAGTATTCTACTTACTATTGCCTAGTTCCCCTCATGGGAATTTATAAATATCTCTTGTCAATGAGGCACAGTAAAACATTTTTACTTATAAAAAAGTTAGTTAAAAACAATAAATTATAAAAAAATTATAACTTTTTAATTTTTTTTTCAAATTTAAAAACCTCATGATAAGACCTAGATTATAAGCTATTTAATAAGTAAAATAAAAATCAGGACTCTATCTATAACCATTACAGAGATATAGGTTCCCAAGTTAACATTATGTTCTTATGGAGGTCGGACTGCCCTTAAATCTTTTACTAGCACTAGTTTAGCTATGAAGGCATATTTTGCCCTTTTTCACTCACACCTATTGTATGGCACTTTTTTATGGGGCAATTCTAGTGGTGCTAAAGAAGTTTTCATATATAAAAAATGCTATATGCACTATCCTTAGTATAAATATCAGAGACTTTTTTTGTAAGCAAAATTTTTGTTGAATATGGTATGCTTACTCTACCTTGCAATGTTTATTTTATATTAAAGAAAACCTAGATTTATTTAGTGTAAGAGGCATTAATTATCACAGAACTGTATACTGTAACCAAATCGATCTAAGATATGTTAGGCTAACTAAAACGCAACACACATTTATTTGCTGTATATTAGTGTAACACTTTTCAATAGGCTACCTGTGTAGTGTTAGAAATACTACTCTATAAAACTGAAAATGTTATAATAAATTGACTAAAAGAAAAAGCATTTCATTCAGTTGAAGAAATTTTATCTTTCAATTTCATATTAGAATAGTGAAATGTACTTTTTAGCATAAATATTATGGACTAGACACTAACAACTTTGTCAATACATTTTAATGTGGGACGACAATAAAATTATTCTTAATTCTTGAGCTTCATATTGACCTTGACTTGTATTGGTCTCTACATCTACCTCTATATTTGTAATTGTGTATTCTGAGAAAATGTGTTTAAAGTTTAAAGATGTAGCAACTAGTTGTACCAACCACATCACTTTAGGAAATGAAATAGATAGAGACCAATTTTCCAAAATCAGATCCAGACTCAATCGTACAAATAAACAAGAGATGCAAAAAACATTACGGAATTACAAAAACAAACATTTGATTTTTTTGACAAAATGCCTGATACAGTGATAAGAGTAGCAAAAACGTATTCAAACGCAATTTTTTATGTCAATTAATTCTTTATTTGCTGTCGTTTATTTAAAAATAATATTAAAAATTACAAAAATAACCATGCAATTATTGATAATCAATAAATCAACTTTTGTATAAAAATAAAATAAAATAAAAATATTGCCACCTCTGTTTTAACACAAGTGAATAATATGTCAGAAATGTTGCAGAACTAGTTCTAGCACATTGGCTGGTTAACACTTATTGTTCTAATGTGCATACAAATAAAAAATGTTTTTGCACTTTTGAACATAAAATGTCATGATTTTACATCACGTTGTAAATGACAGGTAATTTTAAATAAATATTTATAAAACAGCAGTATATACTGCAATAAAATAAATGAAATTCAAGTAGTGAAATGAGAGAAATTCCATGATGATAATCCTTCCCCACCCAACATCACCAGGTTTTAAAGCTTCTTTGTTTCTATTTTCATTATTTATTCATTTTTGGAACAACTTGCATACTAGCATGCTAAATACATGACTATAACATTAAGTTGGGTTTAGAAAAAATATCTGTACTGGTACGATTAAAGCTAAAATTAACAAACAATGACACCAACAAACTCATCCAACATGAGGTTATAGTGACATTGAATTATAATCATATTTTACTATCGCATTCTATTGTTTTAATAGATTATTTTGGGTTTGACAACTCAGCTCAAAAGCCTAGCATTATTAACATGAATAAGTAATAAATGATGCCATAAAAGTATCTGTATAACGAAGAAAAAATTGTTCTAATCCACGCAATCGTGGTTAAATGGTTAGTCTACAATTTTCAAACACCATATGCCTCTAATATGAATTAATAGTATTAAAAGAAGAAGAGATCAAAATATATTTCAACTTCGCCTGCTGGTATATTAAATGATGAAGTTTAACCCTTTAAATTCAAGTCCATGATACGCTATTTAGTGGTGTACCTTGGGTGTGTGGCGCCTCTGGCAAGAATTTAAAATGACGCTCTCTAAAGCAGCGGTTCCCAAATTCTAACGAGTTGAGGACCCCCTGAAGAATAACTCAAACCAATGGGGACCCCTATAAGTAATTTTGAATGTAATGGTAAGTGGGGTATTTATTAATAACTTAAACAAACGGATATATATGTATATATATATATATATATATTATAAATATTATATAATATATAAAAATCATAATGTACTTGTAATATATTTATATTATTTTATACTTACTGGATATATACCAACGATGGATACAGCATAAACTGAAAAGTAATTATTGCACTCTTGTGTTTACATTATTATCCAATATTTTTTTTAAAAGTATTAAAACAAATGCCAAAAACGTTCGTTTGCCTAGCTAGGAAACAAATAAGTGGGCACACATTAAATTTAAAAAGGATGAAATTTTTATTTACATTACATAATTTTATTTTACATAATGTTAAATTGTTATCAATTTAATTTTATAATATTATGAATTGTTTTAAAAGAATTTTTTTCACTTTTTTATATGATTCTGATTAGTCCTAGTGTGAAAGATGAAATCTATCTTTTTTTGTCCAGAATTTCTTTCATATCAGGTCGCAAGTTTGAGACCTTTAAACGAAAATCGTCATGCACATTGAGACGATTCCGATATTTGTTTTTCATATAGCATAATGTGGAGAACGCCTGTTCACAATTTGTATGTTGTGCAAAATTGTATTAAATGTTTTAAAGGCTTTAAAAGCTAACTCCTTGTGGTCTCGCTGCACTATCAACCAAAACTCCATGAGTGTTTCGTCCTTGTAGGTACTTTTAAGGGTTGCCATTGCTTGATAAATCAATGAGTTGGTCTTGTTCTTTTTCAATTAAATTTTAGTTCTTCAATGTCCATAGTAGTAAAGGGATCTCTTATCCAACTGTTTCTTAGAATCTGGTTCTGGAAAATACTCTTTCAATGATGTTGCTAAAGGTGGCCGATATTTCTTCTCTGACATTTTCTGATAACTGCTCCTGGTTAGATTCTAAAAAACATTTGTAGTAATCGGAAGTTTGTAAATGATTTTTTTCAACTCTTCTGGACCAAAGTTCAAATTTTTTGTTTCATTGCTGCAGCAATCTTGTCCTCCACTCTGAATATATCCACATAAAATCCTTGCAAACTTAAATTTAATTCATTTAAGTGTCCAAAAATATCTGATAGGTAAGCAACCTTACATAGCCAATTAAAATCGTTCAGTTGATTAGAAAATTGTGTTTCCAGGAGAAAAACACGAAACCTCATCTCTGAGTTCAAAAAAAACCGCTCAAGTACCTTTCCCCGAGAGAGCCACCTAATCTCGGTGTGTAACAACAGCTCTGAATATGCTCACTCTGCATGTCTCTGCATAACGCTTCAAACAGCCTGGATTGTAGAGGGCGTGATTTAATGAAATTAATTATCTTAACAAACTTCATCACAGGTAGTCTTAAGTTGTTACTTGCATATTTTTCGCTGCCAGTGCTTCCCTGTGGAATGCAACAATGAGTCCAATTGGACATGTGGTGCGACTTTTTTGTAATATGCCCCAATAATCCTGTTTTGTAGCCAGACATAGCTCCAGCACCATCACTTGTAATAGAAACACATTTATTCCACTTAATATTGTGTTTGGAAAAAAACTTATCAATAGCATTAAAAATATCTTCACCTTTTGTATGCATAAGTTCACAAGAGAACAAAAAATCTTCATAACATTGATGTTCGAAAATAAATTTGACAAAAAACTAGCATAGTAGCTTCTTGGATATATCCGTGCTTTCATCTATTTGCAAGGCAAACATGTCGCTATTAGATATTTTCATAAATAAATTGTATTGGATATTTTTCAGACATATCTGTTATTCGCCTTTGAACTGTATTGTTCGATAATGGAATTGAGCTGATCATTTTAGCTGCTTGATCTCCAAGCACAATTCTGCACATTTTTACAGCAGCAGGGATAATAAGTTCTTCTGCTATGTGTGTGCCTTGCCAGAAGTTGCAATAAGCTCAGCAACCTGGTAAGAAGCTAATGTTGCATTTTCATTGACAATTTAGACCTACAATACCTTTTTTAATTATATTTTTAGATTTTTTTAACTCGTTTAGCTTTAGGTTGAAAAACTCTACTGACTTAGTTTTAGATTCAGGATGTTTTGTTTCAAGGTGACGTCGCAATTTAGCAGGTTTCATGCCTTCATTTGACAAAACTTCTAAACAAATAACGCACTGTGGCTTTGGATTATCTTCAGTACCAATATATGTAAAACCTAATTCCAAATATTCATTACTGTATTTTCTTATTTTTTTACTGGTACCTAATTTTTTACTCACGCTTCTTAAGCTAGTACAGGGCTGTTCACAGCTGGGCACTTCATCGACCATAGCAGTACTACATGAAGGATGCTCTTCCTTTTCCACGTCAGATATTGGCCTTTTTAACTTGGCACTAATTAACCAACGATCCATTGTTACTTTTGGCTACTAAACACTAAACTAAACCGACCAACTATTATTAAAATAAACTGTTGTTACATAAATGCAATTATCAACAGACAACAACACTGAGTACCACTGAACGTACAACACAGTACAACCTGAATCTATTCTGAGAGATCACGTGAGCGACTGCGAGTGTCGGCGACGGCGCGTAAGTGGGGAGCAGGGTCAATGCCATGGCTGACAAACCGGTTAGGAGCGGTTTCGCTGGAGTGGGGAAATGTATATCAGCGTCATTCGCCGCTCACTCTCGTACTATCGCTCCGTCACTCGCCCAGTAATGATGTCTCTATAAGCTTGTCACAGTTCACATTATGGACTTACAAACTACGCTGATCGTATTTTACTCGCATACCTAAAATATCTGTTTAGTGTTATATTTTAACACTTTAAAAAAAATCAAAAATTATAGAATAACTTTTTAATAGAAAGTTTTTTTTTTAATTTTATACCACCTCGCTGCGGACCCCCTTAACGAGCTTTGCGGACCCCTAGGGGTCCGCGGACCACCTTTTGGGAACCGCTGCTCTAAAGAACCCCAAGGAAACAAAGAACCCACCCCCTTATTAATACAGATAGATTGTTATTTTCGCTTGTCCCAAGATAATTTGAAAACGTTTCTAGGCAAAAACATACAAATATTGTTAATTTTAAGATAAGTAGGCAATATTGTTAATTTACAGAAATTTAAGACAGAATGCATCTATTTTACAGCCTAGAATCACAGGTGTTATGAAAGATTAAGAAACAGAAAAATTTTAATATAAAAACTCTTTATAATTTAAAAAGTCTATTTTAAAAATACATTGAGTTGCTAAGAAAAATCATAAAAAAATTTAACGTAATGCTGTTATTAAACTCAGTACTCTACTTAAATTCCTAGCTTTGATTTTCATTAAAAATTATCATTTAATTCCTCTAAGTTAAGTTTCGCTACCTCTTCGTGTTCAATCGATAAAATGGCTGAATTTGACAAATGTTTCTGTCCTGGACGATTGTAAATAATTCTTGATAAGCTCTATTATACTGAAGCTTCACTCAAAATAGGCCACCGTAACAGGAAGTGTTAAGTAAATTCTAAGAGATATTTCGATGTTCGGATAGTATATCTTCTAAAGAAAGCTCTTCAATCTTTTTAAGAATGTCAATTGGTGTTGCTTTTTCAATATATTTAATTATTTATTTAGCTTTTTTCCTAGATTTTTCCTTTTTTAGCTAGATTTTCCAATTCGTTTGACAGCTCATCTACATCTACATCATGAGCATATTTAATCTCAAAATCTGTAGCATGTTTAAGAAGAACATAAATTGGCTTACACAATAACACAAGAACAATACACAAGAACAATAAATTGGCTTTTTTTATTTAGAGATTCTTCCATTAGAAAATAGATTTCTGAAGATACTGAAGCCATTGTCTCATACCTCTTCGAGAGTTCTGTCAGGAGTAGATCATAAACCAAATTTATTTCCCTCTGAAAACGCCTGTTTTGAGTCGAGATAGTCATCATGCGTTTGTTCTTTCGAATCTGAGAGACGTTAGATTACGATCTTCCGCCTTTTAAAGCAAAATTAGCATCGATACAGATTTCTTGCGCTTGTTTTGTTGCATAGTCGACTGCTGGACCAATGATGATTTCATCTCGGATTTCCTGAATCGTATTTGACAATCCCTTTATCATTTTGCTAGCCTTGTCGACTGCAACAGTCTCTTTTTGAAGTATCTTGTTAAGTTTATCAATCGAGACTAAAATCTTTTCCCACAGACATAGGAATTTAAAGTCGATTTGCGTGATGAATCCTTGAGCTCCCACTGATGTTTCTAGGTTCCATTTGTCTTGGTTAATATCAGCCATTTCCTCCAACTTTGCATTCAGTTCTTTCAGTGTTGTTTTTAAAGCGGCGACTGCTCTTGTTTGTTTGGTTGACCTCCTAGTGTCACAATGACCTACCAAAGTAATGTCAAAGTTACTTAACACAACTTGCCAACTTCCTGTAGAGCCACTGAAGAGCAAATACTTTTAGAAATGTTAAAACAAGTAATCATTAGAGGCGAACTTGATACGTCCTATCTGAAAAGTCAACAAATCTAATAAGTTGGATCATTTGCTGAATGTGAGCAATGTCTTATGTGCAGTCAAAGATTATGGAAAAATATTTTCCATTTTTTATTTGATTCAAGATTTTTTTGCCTCACATCACATTACTTCCAATTAAAGTAAGAGCTCATTTTGGACTTTAGGAGGAAATTAACTGAGTGTCATTTTCTTGATTTTACGTAAGCCATATACTATGCTAGTTTAGGATGAAATTGATTTATTAGCTCTAATGTGCTTAACTCCACTACTTGACTCGCCAATGATTTCTTTCTTTGCTGTTCCTCGAATTGGTAAATTATTTTTAGCACAAACTATAATTATTACACATTGTGGAGAATGCTTTGCTCAACTCTGTTTATGTAGTTGGAGTAGCACATCGCTTTTCGTAATTAAAAATAACATAGTCATGTATGGACATGGTTTACTTGTACTTCTTATGAAGAGTTTTTTTTTTTTAAATATAAGTCCCTTCAAAGCATCCGTGAACGAATGAGGAGTGTTAGTTTTGACGACAGCGCTTAAGTAATTAAAAAAAAAACCGTAAAAGAATCTTTTTAAAGTCCAAGTTTTTAAAATCGTACTTTGGGGTGGGATAGTTTTCAGTTAGTTTTAGTTTAGCTATTCCAATTTCCTGATTCATTTTAGGATAATTGGAATTTATGTTTATAGAGTAGTGTTTCAGTGCCTTAAAATCAGAGATGTGTGACAACAGTTAAATGACAGTTATATATATTTAACTGTTGTCACACATCTCTGATTTCAAGGCACTGAAACACTACTCTATAAACATAAATTCCAATTATCCTAAAATGAATCAGGAAATTGGAATAGCTCCTGTTACTATTACATATATCAAGAATCCTTGGTACGCCATTTTAAAAATATATGCATATAACGTCCCCCATTACTCAGCAGAAAATCGTGTGCGAAACCACGGGTAACTGCTAGTTATCCATTAATTGATTAATTGATTTATTGATATGATGTTTATTATTTAATTGGCCGTACAAGATTCACCGGTGCCTATACCTCACTCATTTCGTACTTACTGTGATATATATATATATATATATATATATATATATATATATATATATAAAATCAATGATGTATCTTGAATTTCTCTGCATTCGTGATATTTCTTGAATAGCTTTAACGTTTAAAGTAACAGTTTCGAATCAAATCAAATTGCTTATTTGCAATCTTATGACATAAATATGAGCATAGCATACCCATTTATTAAATCTAAACTGTTTGCATTCATCCCACATCAAGACCACATTTAAACTTACAATATTCAAACATTCATGCCTTAATTCACCTCTGGTCAGTTACAACCTCTTCCAGCGCTTAAGTCAGTTCCCATGTTGAGTGGTGTCTCAATAAAATACCAGAAAATCAATAGCGCTGTAAAAAGCTTTTGATGGCAAGTAGAGTATGAGGCGAGATTTAAAACCATGAGGATAGAGGGTTCTTAATAGAGTTTGCCAAACTGTTTATAATATGAACCCCTTTCTGTGAAGACAAACGTTCATAAATCACTGTTCTGTGAATCGCACGTCCGGGAGCTACCTCTACCACTTGTCTTATATTCATGTATGTGTCATCTCTGTTTAAAGCAAACAAAATAGGATGTAGAGACATGACAAAGTCAACAGTTGCCATATTTTAAAAAGTGTCCTGCACAACTCTCTAATGTTTAAATTCGCGATAGTGCGAATTAATTTTTCCGTTGTTTGGGAAACAGTCATAAAATTGTTATTTGCACAGGCTCCCTACATCATGTCTCCATATGGAAAATGGAAGGACCTCGAATAATAGTGTGCATTTACTTTTATAAAAATGGAGTATGGCAAACAGCTGCAGAGGTGCAGAGACATCTCAAAAAATTGTTTCTTCACTAAGCAATGATGAAGCGTGGGGGAGAGTGGAAAGAATAATTTTAATTACGATCATAATTAAACATCGTACAAGATAATATCAGAAAAAATGATAACAACTGTCTTGTTTTATAACACTAAATTTCTCACACTATGTTCTGTTCTCAGTCATTTATAGATTTGCTTACAATTAAAAGATCTTTAGTTTTTTAATGCAGCAAAAAGTCGATGATAATTTTTTTCTTTATGGCGCTTGAAAAGTATTGACGTTAAATGTATTGAACAGTAAATTGCTCCTTTATTTACCTTACTGATATGGACTTTTACTTTTGTTAACCCTACAAATGTAATTGCATTATTATTTTTGATTCTGCATATTGTTTTTCAATTGGACCCTATAATGAAATTTAATAAGTTTGACAGATATTTGAAATTTTTTACTTTATAGGCTCATGAGGTGTTTTAATGCACTTTATTGCAGATATTATATAACAAACCCCTATTTTGTATCAGCATGCTAATTAATTTCTCCCACGCTACAACCTTAAGTTTTAAATTGTTGCGTCGGGAAGGCTGTTTTAAACAATATCTTTAATTTAAAATAACATTTTCTTAGTTACACCATTCATATATTTAAGATACATTATTGGACACTGGAGCACAATCTCAAGTATTGTGCTCTTTGAACTGCAATTAAGGAGGCGTAGGCCTACCATCCAGCAAAGATTTCGTTGTCGACCGGTCCATAAGTGCGGCGAATATTGGAACTACGTACAGGAGACGAAAGCCAAAGGCAGTATTGTGTTTTTAGAACAGGATGTGGAAGGGCTCCTCCATAGCTTTGCACCTGCTAATGTCCCGTTGTCCCAAATGTGACGAGGCAGCAATGTCAACAAACACCTCGTCCCTCGGTTGGGTCTGGCCTGGCTTAATAATGGAATCCGGCTTCCTCGTCGAGTTTCTATCGGAAGGCATCGCTTTTAATAAAACCAGATTGTGTCTACACGGTATAATTTCTTTCAAATATTGTTTGTAACAATAGTATATATATATATATATATATATATATATATATATATCTGTATTTATACATTTCTAATAATGCATAGAAGAAAGTATAAATGTGTTTTATATTTACACAATTAAAAAGTATAAATATTATATATATATATATATAAAATATTATATTAAATATATACATATATATATATATATATAAAATATTATATTAAATATATACTATATATATATATATATATATATAATATATATATATATATATATAGTATAAATAATAAATATAATTTAATTTCAAATTAATAATATCAACAAAATTATTTATGTTATAATAAAATGAAACAAAAAACAAACAAAACAGTTACTCATACGCTAAGATGAATAAAAATAACATTATTTAATGAATATACAATTCATTACAAATATCAACTAGCGGACTCTATTAAATTTATTGAATATAAAACAACATGAACTAATAGAATAACATTATCGTATTTACATTTAACATTTAACGTATAATCTAATTTAAAACTCCTATTATTTACAAAATTATATAAAATAAACATAAACAGAAACTACAAAGAAACAAAACAATTACCTATATGCCAGTACATTTATCCAGAATAAAAAAACAACATGATTCAATAATTGCACAATTCATTACAAGCATCTGCAACCAAACTCTATTATAATAACTTAAAATGTAACAATATGAACGGACAGAATAACATTAGCAACATTCAACATAATGTTATCTTAAACATCCTTTTAATATTAATTCTACAGCAGAATCAAATCACATCAGATTTTTATTGCCGGAACATTATACAACACATGGAAAATGTCAAATGTTTGAAGACTAAATGTTTTACGTTTTGATATCTTAAACCTTAAATTATTTGGTTATACACTACACATGTTTATAAATCATTCAAACAGTCACATATAATATTTTATTTCTATAGTACATGTTCGACCGTATTGTATTAATCATTTAGATGTGCCTGATGAGCTCTAATAGTTTGAGAACATTCTCTTATTGCCATATTTCGCCTGCGTCGTGGATCTATTGTTTAAGGAAGTAAACAATCAAAATAAAAGTCTGATAGTTTATAGACTATCTCTTCCTCCCAGAATATATCGCCTCTCTCGATTTTGTCCACTTTAATACTCAGAGGAGTCCACAGAACAAACATACATATCCTTCTCGTAATATGAAGTTGTCCTTGAACTTGGTAATAATACGGGTGAGATGTCTTTATGGTAAGGTCATTATCTGTTTGTTTCCAGAAAGACCCTACTACGCCCTCTTTTGTACAATAACTTCATCTGGCGAAAGGTGGTTTGCTGAAGCTGGACACTTTACCTCCACAATACCTTCATCTCCAACCAGTCCATATGGCGAATCAGCAAGAAAAGTACGCACAGTCAACATTAGTGTGCAAAAGCTTTTCCCTACTGGTATACCTTGAATGAGCTTTCCGTCTGCACACAAGTCCAAAGTTTGAAGCGTTAGGTCTGGCTCTTCTTTCTTCTAGCCACTCATTGCACCACCGCTGCTCGCTCCAATGCACTAATTCCATCTTCATTTTTTCTTATTTTTATAATAAATTCTTCAAACTTTATCATGTACACTTCATGCTCAATATCCTGGCTTTTGCGCATTTGGCCCGTAATCCTTGTCATTTTGATGGCGTGGGCGCAGATAGCTGCAGTACTTTCTGTTGTTTGGTCTGTCTATTATAATCACGTTCAGCTTTCACTCAGGTACATGATTTATTTCTCTTTCTTTTTGTATTCCGGTATAAACATACAGCTCACAATTTCCATGTTCGCCAAATACATGGCGTTGACTTTGTCCTTTCTTCGGAGTGCAAGTTTTTCTGTTTTTTTTTCACAATTTTGTTCTCTTATGAAAGAGATCGCTTTGGTTCCGGCAATCCTATACCTCATCAACCTACTACCAAGAACTTTTCTCATAGCATCATGCGTTCCTCTGTCAGAGTCATTGTAGTTGCTTTTTCTCTAAGCTTTGTACAGTGTATTTTTTATTCACTCCAGATAGTCTTTTCTAAACTAAAAATATCACATTTAAAAATAAATCCCTATTTGAGACCAAGTAGTACTTTTTTTCAATTTAAAGTTCGAAAAAGTACATCCAAAGTTCGTTCCATGTTCCTATAGTTCTTTCAAATCACTTAAAAAATATTGTGAATTTATAATCCTACGACCTTTTTCTGTAACACACAGCTTTCATAAACTGGAGTATTATCAACAGTATTATTACTGTTATTTATTTTTGGAAACAGTCCGGAAAAATCCTGTTCCTTCACAATCCTTCCACCGTCAAAAATAAACTTCAAACAAAGAATTTATTTTTGCTTGTACTAGTCCAAATTTGTTAAGAACATTCCATTCTGCAAGATATTGTCCTTGTCTATTTAATTTACGCTGTGAGTTATTACTTTTGTTTCCTATATTTAAATTGTTAATCAAATTGTGTAGTTTGTTAAAGTCACACACGGTTGCTAACAATATCAATAACACTAACTAAGCACTACTAGATAACATAACGAAATTGTAATGATATGTACCGCATCATAACACACCTTCTCTGTCACACTTTATACTAAGACTAAATAACAGCTAGACTAAACAACACATGAATACACAGGACACACTGTCCACATTGTGATTTTTAACTGGCGACCGTTCGTCCTTGAACACTACTTTAGGACTGTTGTGATAGCACAGACACACCTGTGCTAAAACATCCTAGAGTTCAGAATGAGTAAGTAATTCAAGCAAAGTGACAGAGTAGCGGGCGAGCGGATGTGGTTTTGTGACAACACTGACCGCCGCCGCTCCGCGCCCCGTGGTTGTCAACCCCAGCATGTGTGCGTACCTTCTGTGCTTCTCTCGTGTATAAAGCAACTGTGTGCGGAGTACCACACTTCAATTTATTATCGTTCATAAATCGACGATAATGTTGTCAAGCTCTCCACTTCGTCGTTTGTTCAACTTTGATATAATTGTAATGTGTGGAATATTTTTAAAGGCCTCACGACATATTTATGATTATTATCGGGATATATCTATAGATTGCATAGTTGATGCAATGTATTTAAAAAAAAAGATAATATTAAGATATTTGAATTTAAGCGCCATAAATGATTTGGTGAGTTTCTGAAGTAGTTTCAATCTAGGTTCCCAGACACCGCTCCGATTAGTGACAATCAATTAAAAACGCCCTCCTGACGTACGTACCTAAAAGAGATAATTTGACGAAACAAAAAGTATATTGAAACTAAAGCATGTAAAAAGTGAATCCAGTGATTTCGATTTCCAAATTACGTAATGTGGCATATAATTTGGCTGAGCTCCATTGAAGGCTATCACTCCGTAGGCTGACACAATTTCTCTTTTGAAGATATAAAAATGTCTTTTCGGTAACAATGTTTATCTGTCAGAGTTGTCACAAGACATCTAGAGAGTGAAAGAAGGTATAGATTTGAAATTCTGCACGAAACCTCATTGAACATAGTGTGGCGAACCTTGTTTAACAGTACAAAAATCACAATAATAGCCACGGTAAGGTTAAACACAGCCTTATTGCCTGCAAGCAGACATCCTAGCCCGGACAGCAACTCTCAAGCAAATTAACCTATATTTGTTATCCATAGTTTTTATCCATGATGTTTGACCACAGTTGTAATCAGATCGTCGATAAGAGCAGTTGAATCCTTATCTCTCCGGTAGCTGTTTGCCTGAGTCGTGTTGTTACTTGTCTGGCACGGTTGACTGTCTCGCTTGAAATTACATTAACTTATATTAAATCATCGTTTAAAATACTTTTTTTATTGGCATGTGATATTTATCATGGCCGATAACTGTAATAAATGTAATACTGTTTTCGTCAAGAGTGAAATCATGGCCAAGTGTGTAGATTGTGAGCAGTTTTCATACCACGTGCACACGTGCGGTACTACCCACCCAAAGTTTTACTAAAAATAACACCTTCATGTGCTGAGGAATCTAAATTTAACGATTTAGTTCCCAGTAGATGTGACCATGAAGACAAAAGTTCTATTTTGTTAGCTATTCGAGCCCTACTGAACTACATTGAGGAAAACAGTAACGCAGTGTTGTCATCGGTTCGTGCTGTGCAAGATAATATAAAGAGTATGCGGGATTGCGTAATTAAGCTGGAGAGTGAACAAGAAAAATTACAGGAGCGCTGCAGCAGGCTGGAGCATGCTAATGCCGCTTTGGCTGGCGAGGTGCGGGACTTGCAACAGCGATTTCAGCATTCCCGATCTGCTAATGTGGAGATAATCGGACTGCCGAAAGCTGACAGTGAAAATATTGTCGACTGTCTCCAACACATAGCCGGTGTGCTTGGACTTTAGTTCAGGATGAAGGATGTATCGATCGCTCATCGGCTGCGTACATGTTCCACCTGAAGGCATTTGAAAGACGTATAAAGGACTGGCTGAGTATAATTTTCTGATCTGAATATTTTTCTTATTCTAATAAGGAGTGTTATTACCATGCTTACTCTGTGCTTTCTAGACCAAATATAAACAAATTAAAATATAGAGGTTAAATTAATTACACATATGATTGTGCTACCGCAAAACAATGTTTACACAGAACAGTTGGCTCAAGTTAACAGGCTCTTATACTATTAAATAAGTCTTGTTCTCTTTACTTGATTTGCCATACACTTTTACGATACTTTAATCGTTGTTCTGCTAGTCGAGGCGAAAACGTATCCAATACAGCAAACACGATTACAATCTTTACAAGCCATTCCCAAGCCAAGGCCGTGAACCCACTGTCCTCCCTTTAAGAAGTAGGTAAGAAATTGTCCCGACACTTTTACGACGTGGACCTACAGTCCGTTTACCGGCAGAGAGGGGAAGGACAGATTTTAACATCGCGGTTATCCACCCATCTGTCACAAGGAGTAATATCTAAGTGAACGATCACCTAACACTTCACAATAAAGAATTTCTGGAGAGGGCGCCCTTGCTTAAGAGGGAGGGAAAGATCGTCCTAGTTGGAGTTTCCTATGGAAAGTTTGTCATCAAGGCTATTGAGGGGTGCTGAGGTTGTTCGCGTCACCGTGGTGAAGGATCTTCACAGGTTCGAAAACAAGAAGAGCAACTGTTTTTTAAACAAGATTTACAAATGTAAGCTTTTTTTATAAGTTTGTTTTTCTTTCGTTAGTATAATAAACACGCTATTCTTGTTTGTTTCATTAATTTTATTTAAATATGTGAAAGATCAAGCGTTTACTTTGATTTTTATTATTTTTACATGATTAAAATTACATAACCAGACTTTTTTATGTTTATACAATTTGTATTGGAAGAAAATATTTTTTTATCAGTTTTATACGCATGGGAAAATGATAAATGAACAGTATAAATGGAACATATAGCAAATATCAATTTTAATTTATTAATGCAATTAGTTGTGTGTATTGTTTTTATTCATATATTTTACTTGCATTAGTAAGATAAGTTACTAATAGACAAGATATGCTTAGTTTTTAATGTATTCTTTACACTTCGTAGATCGTCTATTTCTTATTGGCATAGGTATTTTTGGACTATACCTAATTTCAAAATATTAACTTATTATATTAAAGTTTTAACAAATTTACTGTTTTTAAGTTTTATAAGACTGCAAATTTCTAAAAATAAGCAAAATGTGGAAACTATAAATTAAAGTATTTTATTATATCGATATTGTCTGTTTCTTCTGTGTAAAAATTGATAATACGAGTATATGTAGAGTATATGTATATGTAGGTATGCAAGCCCAGCGACAATATTCTCGGGCCCCTGTGCAATTAATAAGTCCAGACCCCTAGATTCAGGCAATCAACCTACTTACCTTGACAATTCATTTCTCTTCAATACAGCAAAACCACATATTGGCTATATGTTAACATTGCAAGCAATATCTTAAACCCAGACTTACTAAACTGTTAACTAACACTTGTTACTTAACTGATTTATTTCGTCCAGAATAAATATGCCAAAGCCATGATCTTTAATTTTGTGTATGTATACATGAGTAAATATTAGTAAACAAATGGAAAATAAAAAAATGGAAGTTTAGCGATTACAGTTTTATTATTATATAAGTAGAATAGGTTTTATCAAACACAAAACTTAATTGAACTTCGTTTAAAAATCAATAATCAAACATTACACTCGTGTTACTCATTCTAACATTACATTTTCTATTATATACTTTAAATTTTATTTTGATGATCCAGTAAACATCTTGCTGATGAACCATCTTTGGTTTCGTCATGGAATATTTTCTTAAGTCTTTTCTCCTTGAAATCTGTTTTCAACAGTCGACACTTTCGGCCATGGATGTTATCACTAGGTTAGCCTCAGTGTACAGATTACTCCATTTGTCTCGCCGGACTTTTACTTCCTCCATTATTGGTCACTGATGTTCTTTGTCTCCATATCAAGTGTTGCTGATCGGGCTTGTAACACTTTATTTTTGTTATTAATTGCAAAAAGCGATTTTAGCTATATTGTTGACATCATGATGCACTCAAACTATCTTTTAGCCCATTCAAATTTGTCTTTCACTCTTAATTAAGCATGAATAATGAGTAACAAATGTTTCACAAAAGGTCGAACACTATCTACTCGGGCGCCGACCATCTCGTTTGGGAAATGCTATGCAAGTATTCCCATATTTGAGGGCTTCTAGAGAAATAGTTGTATGTCTTTTTCAACAACCAAAAGAAATGCTAACACTTCCTCGCAGCATTCAACGTCATTAACTCCACACAAGTTCAGGCTATGTGCAGCACAGTTGTTATAAAAGGCCAAATTGTTGTGTTCAATTGTGATGCCTTGAGCGCCTTCCACATTTGACCCATTATCATTTCCATGTCTTCTGCAGCTCTTCAACGGAATTGAGTGTTTGCTGAGTTCCTCATGTCTGTGAAGTTGGCCTACAATTTTAATTTTGATGTTAATCGTTAGTTTAGGTTAGTTTACAGTGATCTGTTAGTTAGTTTAGAATTTTAAGGCAGTCAAATTTGACTAGAAACTTTTGTGGTATGTGTGACGTCATTGCTGCAGGCCAACTTAACACTAGCCTGCACCATCACACAATCCATAAAAATTTATGTCAATCATTAGTTTACGTTAGTATTGGTTAGTTTACATAGATTTTACGTTAGTTTAGACTTTTAACCCAGTTAAATTTAGCCACTAACTATTCTGCAGGCCAACTTCACACTATCACAATCACAGAATCCATTAATTTTATGTTAATCGTTAATCTACGATAATTAACAGAGATTTGACCGTTAGTTTAGAATGTTAACCCAGTAAAAAAAACAAACCTCAACAAGAACCTATTGTTATGTTTCAAAAATGTTATATACCGGTATACGAAGTAATTGTTGCAGGTCGAATTTATATTTTAGTCTGCAAACCCATCGAAATCATTAAAATTGTTGCCATATTATTATGAATGGTTATTAATTAATTTCACCAAACTTAAGAAAATCGATATCCTTATTATACGAAAAATATTTATCTCATAATAGTTTGATCAATGTATTTTCTTTTATTTGAAATAGACGACAAAAACAACTTCAAGGTGATGTACTTAATATTATATAAACTTTGGAGTTTAAGTGATCGTAGTATTGTTTAGGTTAATTAGTTAATTGGGATTATTTCTTCAATAACTAAGTTGCCTTATTGATACAGAATAAGTACACAGTGTAGCAACACAAGTCCCTAGATACATTAGAGACATTTGTGTAAGAAATATGTTTACATTTTAATAGCTAATATTTAGATTTACTCTAAAGTCATTGCTGTAGATACTCCGGCCGTTATGTCACATGGTGGTGGGTGGCGAGGAGCTGTGTGAAGCTGGCGGCACCCATTAACGAAAATACGCCAAAAACTAGTGGAATCGTTTGTTTAGGTTTATTTAGCTTTTTTTTAGCGTTTGTTTGGTATTAATGTGCGAAATATGAAAAAAAAAAAAAAAAAAAAAAAAAAAAAAAAAAAAAAAAAAAAAAAAAAAAAAAAACAGTGGGTGCCGCTAGCTTCACACCAGCGGCAAATTGTTCGCTTTGCAATATTTAAGTTGCGATTAAATGTTTAAAATATTTGTAACTGTATGCTTTGCCATTTTGTCTATAAATTTAATATATTAATATCTATATTTAATCAAGGTAACAATCTTTTATGTTTATAATGTTTTATATACGCCGAATGTTTAACAATATTTTATAAATTTATAGCTTACGTTTTATATTTTAAGAAACAGTTTTTACGTTATATATCTAGAAGGTAAAAAAATATTATCGTTTTTACTATATTAGATTTGTTTCTTAAAATTGGTACCATGTATCATAATGCGATACATCTTCGAAAAAATATTTACAATTAAACAATAAATTAGTAATTTTGAACACTTTTCATCATTATTGTCCTTTTTACTAAAATTGGATACTAAAACAAGTACGATTGATAACATAATATAGTGGGATCATTTCCCTACAATTATATGTTTAAACTTTATATCATCATCAATATTCCATTAATGGTTGGATTCATTTGTATAATTTATTATGGTACAGTATGATACGATTCATTCATTTGTCCCCTAGTTGTATTCTTTACAATGAAAATCATACTGTGTATAGTAATATTATGAAATATTCATTAAAATTGTGTTGGATGCAAAAACACATGATACTTTATGATCGTGCAGTATGATATAATTCATTATTTTGTTACTTTTCATTGCTGTATTATTATATTGCAAATCTTACAGTGTATAATAATATTCATTAAAATTATGTTGGATTAAAAAAAACGTTAAATTAATTATTCCTTATATCAAAAGTAATGAAGTTAAGTTAAGCTAGCGGCACCCACTGTTTTTTTGCATATTTCGCACATTAATGCCAAACAAACGCTGAAAATAGCTAAACAAACCTAAAAAAACGCTAAACAAACGATTCCACTAGTTTTTGGCGTATTTTAGTTGATGGGTGCCGCCAGCTTCACACAGCTATGGCGAGGTGTTGTGAGATCGGGCGGCAACAACCACGGTCAAAGGCTTGGCTGTACCCTTTTACCTTTCTGGGGCGGTGAGATCAAAAGGACCTTATCTTTATCGTTTCTTTTACGTGTAAAAACCTGTGGAAGCTTCCAGAATATTATCTTCTTTTAACACTAGTTGTTAATTTATTTAGACAATATGGTTATAAAATTCTCATACTACTGCTTAACAATTTGGCTTGCATCTCTTTTTTGGAAGATATTAATACACATCTGTAATTGTACATTATTTGTTATCTGGAAAAAATTTCATCCAAACTTACATGTGTGATATTTTTATAAACTCTAAATAAATAATAAATTTTAACAAGATCGAAAATGTTTTATTTTAATCCACTCTGGGAACAATACAACTAAAGCGCTATACAGAAATAAACAGTGTTATTATGCTTACATTGTTAATGAAAATCATTATTTAAGCAAATATCAACACTTTAGGTGTGTTTACGACGAAGAAACGTGTTACCTAACGAACAGTCGCATTTGCAGCTACACCAAAAAAGTGAAGTATTTCCTGTGAAAATAAAAATTTTCGTGCAACATTTTAAGAACCAAGGTCAATCCATTTTTCAGTTATGGACGAACACATAACCGTCATATATAAATCCAACCAACCATCGCAACTAAGACGCCGCATTCTATGTGTATACAAATTAAAATATGCCCCAAAATGTACAAGGCCCGTAGACGAAAGTAACCACCCCTGTAGAAAGTAACCAAACTGGAAACAAAGAAACGAGAGGATTTCTGGAATGGTGTTTCTAAGATTTGCCCATTGCATATTTTCCTGAGAACAGCAGTTGTTGTGGAGGCATTACGGTTCAATGAGCATTGTAACAGAAGGGGTGTCACTGGTTAGTCTAACGAGGGTTCCCCGTCTAAAATATATGTTTTCAAGTGAAGGGCTATCTACAAATCTGCTATCTTCATTCATACAAGCCTATTGAATGAAACTATGTACAGGTGGCTACTTACATATACGACACCTTTAAGACACCAGATGGTTGTTACAACAAAAATTTTTATAATCCATTAAAAGAAGGACGCATCCTCGGAATGAAAGATACTAAGCTAAACATTTGCATGCGTCTTTATTTCTGTGTAAAAAGACATCACAAAGATAATAACAACATTCAGTCACATTTTAGAGAGTCGCAACAATGGAACATCTGACCCAACTTCGCAGTACAGAAACAACAAACGTCGTACAAGAGATTTGTATTACGAGATACAATATTCATATTAAATACTCCTTTTCATAGAATATTGTACGATTGCTAAAAATGAAATAAATATTATTTAGAGAATATTTCATTTATGATTATTATCTATAAATATAGTATATTAAGTAATAAATCATAAAGATGTAATAATAATAATAATAATAGTACTTTAAGTGAATAATTGGCTATATAACTTACACACTGTATTCTAATAGCTAACCTAGCGTTATCGTACATACAGGTAAGCGGTCCGCCACTCTTTGCGCTCTATCTCAAGAAGGGTTGAATGTACATAAAATTACTTTAGACAAATGTTGAAGAGGATTTTCCGTTGTACAGCGCAAGGGAAACGAGATATTTGCAAAAATAGTATTTCGTGATCTTTGACCTTAAATATATTAACCTATAAAAACACGTGATTATATGAGACTTTTGAGGTAAGTTATTAACACTAAAATAAAGACGTATGCACATTTTAGCTTATTATCTTTCATTCCGGGATTCGCTCCCTTTGTTCCCTTATTTGATCGAGTTATTGTTTACCACGTTACACTGTACTATTCAATGATTACGTAATGAATTATTACTCGTGTAAGTACGCTTCAAACTCACTTTTCTTGTATAAAAGGATGAATTTTATTTCTAAGTCGTATTAATACATTTGTTTTTAATATTTACGTTGTATATACTTGTAATAAATATTTTTTTCAATCGCGCGCCGGTATAGCTTATTAAAATATTGTCAGTCCAAACACTGCAGAAATAAATATGTATTGTATGTAATGTCTTATGTAAAGATCTACCACTCACTATCTGTGAAATAGAGGATTATCTTACTGGTAAATCTCACTCTTATACGTAGCAAATGTCAATTCTAAAATAGGAGCAATTCTTCAATTCCATCTACTATGATGAAGTAAAGAATACTAATTTAATAAGTTTAATACATGGACGCTTTGCTGAAAATTATTAAGATGGACAAAACCTTTAAATCATATTACACACACTCTTGTTGTGTGTGGTTGCAATTAGTTAAGTCATGTTCAACGTTATCTCATGTTTATCAAAACTGTGTGATATTATCAACTGTGTGCGGGCGTGTGTGTGTCACGGGAGGGGATCCGGAAAAACAATATTGAATCCTCTAAAATATTTAGATGTCGTGTCACTATATTACAACGACAATTTACATTATCTGTCTTAAGATATAAACAATACTGAGTCAGACTGTTTGTAAAAATCATTAAAACTGAATATATTTAGGGCCCATGTAAGATGTATTTGGATGATGTTTACTACCAATAATTTACTTTAACTTAACTTACTTTTTTCTCAGTTTAATAATATAATACTTAACATTATAATTTCGTGACTATTAAGCGTGAGACATCATCGTATGGTTCTACTTAAAGCCATAATACCCCTCCGACCACTAAAACTAACTTCTAGTTCCCTCACCTACATCTTTATAGCCTATCGTCTGCAGGTTCAGGTATAAAAAGGGTAGTCAAACGAACCTTACACTCGGCAGTCAGTCAGTTGATGTCAATAGTGCCGAAGTGTCCTGTTGATGTCCTTGATTTTCGTGCATGAAAGAAGATGACAGCTCCATAGAGATGTTCCTTTATTAGTTATAAGGTAAGTGGTCCCTATTTCATTATTTCTTAATACTTTACTACAGTAAAGTAAAACTATACAAGTTTTTAAGGAAGTTTATAGCAATAAGTCTCAAACTCTAGTCAAAATAATTGAAGTTGTGTGAAAAACACTACATTTTAATAAATTATTATTAACATACTTTCGGGGCCAAACTAAAATTCAATGAAAATACTATTATTTATTATTTATCAATTATTTTTCACTAATCTTCTCATACTCTCAACGTTTATTAAGTGTATATGAAAATCCGTTAAATCTTAACAAATATTCTATTTAAAAGTTCAAAACTCATGCTAAATGTATCCAAATGTTATACAAATATGCTCAAATAGAAAATTATTTAACTAAAGGCAAAGTTTTCTGAGAGTTAAAAAGTTAACTCCCCAAACTTTATACAATTCCAGCATTTAAAAAGAATAATGAAAGAAGGCAATTTTATTTTGTTGAATGAATTGCCGGATTTGTTGGAACTTTTAAATACAGCAAATATTTCAACACTGCAATTCACTAGTTTTATAATGTAGAAAGATTAACTTTGTAGATTATAAAGATGTTACCGAGCCAATATTACGGGAATATATAAACTACTTTCAAAAATATTTAAAAAACAAATTTCAAAAACAACAATCAGAGTATTTACATAATTTATTTATGAAGTTTTTACGTTTTACTGTCGCAGATATTCACTACCAGAGCTCATTTCGCCAGACGATTAACTGAAGACCCTGTATGAATTTCAAGATGTATCACATTTTATTAAAGATTACTTTCTTAGCGGTGGTTATGATGGTTTTTCATAGAACCAAATAATATTTATGAGTATATTCCATTTGATTCTGAAGAGGAAATACGACAGCTAATTGATTGGAGTGATCCTGGGTTTTATAGCTAAACGTTTTATTCTATGAATTTAATCATAATACATTCTTTATCTTTAATTGACTTTTTACCAGCATCAACTAAATGCAAGTTATCTCTCTCTTATCCTTTTCTTTTAATCTTTTATCATATAAAAACTTCAAAATCGATTTGGCAAATTCACTTTAATATCTTATAACTATTTATTTTTTGTAACTTAAAACAAAGTTGTAATTTTTATGATTCAATATTCCAAATGAATTGATGTTATAGTGATGAAACACAGTTGGTTTCATTTTTACAACTTTCTCGCTGAAAGTTTCCCTTACGAAAGTATAAGAAATTCTGATAAATACAAAATGTTTGTTAATTATGTATATAAGTCTATATCAAAACTTTAGTATAACATATTTACATTTTATTTTTATTTTTAAGTTTTGCACTTCATAATCTTTGTTTATTTCTTTAAAAATAGTACATTTAGACTTTTCGGAATAAATATTTTACAAAGTAAATGTGAGGGAAAATTTTAATACTTTTCACAGACCTTATTGAGTACTGTAAAATACTGCAATGGAAATAAACTTGAATTATTTTCTATTATACATTACATATTTTTATATTACATAAAATTAATGTTTTTGTCAGGACGCTTTTGTCATGAGAAATTTGTAGATAAGTTAGATAGATGGTTGCCATTCGAGAGTTTTGGAAGTATCAAATTAAGCAGTGAAAAATGAATATGTTTACAAAATTATTTTCGGATTGATACTACACCAATTCCACGTAATCGCAACTAATAATGAGTTTCTAAATGTTTGGCTGCATTAATTAAAATTATCTTAATTAAATCTTTGATACATACTCGTTAATTTTAAGTATATAATTGGCTGCTAGAAGCGTTAAACATTTACCGTATCCTTCTTGTTATACACAAATTTGTAACAGATTTTTTTGGGTTATTTATTTAACATTAGGAGATGAGACTTAATCCATTTATTTGAAAATCTAAATTAAAAACTTTTGACTAAGGTGAGCAATCTTTGAAATATATCCCTCCAATATTTTGTTTTTTAAGCAAATACTGAGTCGAGCTGGGAATGGATGTCTGATACGCCACTTAGCCTCCATTCTAACTCTCCATTGGATGTAGATACTTTAGTTGGAAGTTGGCGGTGGTAACTTATTGTACAGCTTTTGCCATCCATATTCCTTTTTAATCCATCATTACTTAACAAAACGGACTTATTTGATCAAGTTTCTCGCCACCATAACTCTATACAAGCCAGTCTCTTCTAATGCTCACTGTGTTTGTTTTTTTTGTTGAACAAACACACAAAAAAAAACACAACTCAGAATTCTGAGCATCAGTGATACTTAATACTTGTCGTTCTTGTAGGTAGTGTCCAGTTCTGCGTATTATTGGTTTTTTTAATTTTATATATTTTTTTTTCTCTTGTGTGTTTAATCCTTGTCAATTATTGTTGTTATTATTTTGTTGAAAGTTTGTTATAGTTGTATGTGTGTATATATATATATATATATATATATATATATATATATATATATATATTTAATGTTTTTCTTTATATATAGTTTATTTTTTCTCTACTGTTATTATTATGTTGTTAATGATTTTGTTCATTTATTATCATTATAGCTTTATATAGATTTTATAATGTTATAACCTTTATAGCCTATTTACCAAAGTATTATTAAATTTATAATAATTGTTAATACCTTGTTGAAACGTTTTTGTTATATATCTTTATGCATATTTCACTCTGTTATCCGTCATTTAGTCTATTTTGCCGCGCACTGGTTTTGTTTTCTGATCAATAATTGTTAAACTTGTTCAATTTTTCTTTTTTTTAACTCTATGTTAATTTAATAGTAGATCAAGTAAGTATTGTCTAAGTCTTGAGCCATATGTATTGGTATATTTATGTATGAATTGGCTGCTTGCCGTTAATAAATAAATAACCGTTTTTGAAAAAGCTCTTTTTTCCATCACTTGGCAGGTCTGACGAAATCACAGGTAGGTCCATTTTCACTAAAGTCTCAATCATATTATTGTCGCGAACTTGTTTTTTTAGAAGTCCCAAATCTGAATTTGTAATGATAGTCCATATACCAGAATCAACGTTTGACAAAGCAATTAGAGTATCATGATCTTCCAAAAAATATATCTTCTTTAGGATCAGGTTCTGAGGTACCGCTATCTGTCGTTGTTTTTCCTTCGTCCACATTATATTTATTACGATCTTCGCTTTCTCCAGTATTAGGGTGTTCATCAAAACTATAAGAAACTTATTCTGCACTAGGGTCATTAGGGTGGTAGCTAGAACTGGCTGTGGATATGTCTACTTTAATTCCAACATGAAATAATGTTATACATCCTATTTTTTTACATTTTAAATTTTCTTTTGCCTTTCTTTGTGTTTTTGAACACCAGATTTATATATGTAAGTGCCATTTTTAGTTCTAACACTGTTCTTGAAGAATGCAGTAAAGCAATGGAAAAACTAGAAAAAGTGGGACTTACTGTGATAACTGAGCGAATATGCATTTTCGTATTTTTATGTAACTGGGATTCTATTATCATTAATGCTGTCATAAAAACCCAAACTTGAGAATTTTATATTATATTATTTTAATATTATTTATTTAAATAATTTTTATTAAAAATAATTAAATATTTTAATATTATTATATTATTTAATAATGTAATATATAAATATTATATTATTTTCAATAATGCTGTCATAAAAACCCAAACTTGAGAATTTTATAATTTATTTATGAAATAAATGAATTAGTTGAAATCATGTACGCCTACATAGCTAAGCAGAAAAGAAATTTATTAATGCTAGTAATTAAAAAACAAATTTAAAAAGAGTAATAGCAGTTATAAAGATAATTGTTGTAAATTGTAACTACAGCAAAATAGTATGATTGGCATTTTAAATGGCAACTTGTGAGACAGCAAGAATAATTCATTTACTGAAGTAACGGCTTGTAACGTCAGTGACGGTAACAACTAATGTGACAATGAAGATTGGTGTGAAACACCAGCTGAACGTAGTAAAAATAACCTCACTTTTAACTTCAAACAGCGAACTTTTGCGTATATTCTAAGTAAACGATTTAGTTGTCAGTCGGACCAATAAACCCAAAAACTATTAGGCTTAATAGTCGACAAGAAAAAGTTTTCCTATAAGAATATTTTCTGAAAACAAACGAAAAAAATATTCGCTCATTTATCTGTATGTTTGATAAAATCAGAATTAATTAATCGTCTACAAGTTGTACACATAATTGTACAAAACCAATCACATAAGAACATAAAACAGCACTGAAATACGAGCTCGAAGGAAATACAGTATCGTGTTGTTTGATGTTCAAATTCTGAAACAAAACCTTCATTTTTTGAAATATTATTTTGTATATATTAAATGTAAGAAATATTACAAAAATATGTGTAAAATTAATAGAAAATAGAACAATTTTGTATGTTAAGGAATTTAGTGCCTCATATTATTTAAAAATAACAATTTAATAATTAGCAAACGTACTTTTTGGACATAGCCTAATATATATTCAAAAAGACCGTTATAAGAAGTAGTCACTTATGTCGGTCTGTCCCGCGACTGCCTTTCCATTTTTAAGCAAATACCAAACAGCATTATATTACTATCTAAATAAAACGGTATTATGCTAATGAACCATATTCATCTGTAGTAAGTTTGTTTTGATTGTTCTCCGTCTCGTTTCACACTTGTTATAGTGCTGTACGAGTATAAACGAGTGGACTTACACGTTAACTGCAATGGGTAGTTTATTGTTGCATTATTATATTCATGAATTGAAACAATCATTAGTTCATATCTAATATTTCACATTTATATTTGTATTAAACTACTTAAATATTTAACTATACGAAGTCGATATATTTTATTACCTTAAATAGTGGCGGCTCGCCTGTAAACCAAAAATTAAATGAAACTCATCTGTCTACAAACAGACTTCCCATAATACTAGAACGAGTGTACACGGATACTAAAATGTCTATCTTGAGCTAAATTATATTACACAGTTAATTTGTAATAAAAATCTAATACAGCTAGGGGAATTTCATAATATATGTACTAACAACTATCCCTATGCTTATTAAAATAACAAACCTGTAATATAAAACATTGTTCAAAAAAATTTAAAACTAGCAATGATCTCATATTAGAAATTTATATTTTCTTATTACCACTCTATGATCAATTAGAATGTATGAATTAAAGGTAAACTGTAAAGTAACATTCTACGTACATTCTACTTACAGGTTAAAATTCAACTTAAAAGTTTAGTACACTTTGAAAGAGAAAGTTTTTCCTATGGATATCGTTATTTAACGTTATTGGAGTTTATATAAACTTGATGAATGAGTATAACTGTGGACTATTACCCGAAGTCAACATAGGCCAAGTAAATCCCTTATATTGTGTCTTTATATTACACCGTAGTGCATTGTATTGACGTTTGGTGCTAGATATTTGTGCGGTAGCGCCGCATTATATATCTGTTGTATTGTTATCTCACAGTTAATCTGAAATTAAAAATCTTTGAAACCTAGAAATTCATAGATGAAAACATAAACTTCATATTCAGACCTCTAAACCTTATCTGTCAGATGCAATGTAATTTTATATCCACAGTTTTATTATGATAAGTTTAATCCTGTTATGTAATTTATGTTGTGTAATTTATGTAATAAGTTTAATCCTGTTATGTTATGTATTATGTCCTGTTATGTAATGGAGTTCAGCTCCATTTCACCTTCAACTTAGTGCAGCATTTGAAATCTTGTTTTTGTAGTCTAGGTGTCTGTGATGTCAAAGTGAATGATACAAAATTCGTTACGAGCTTTCATAGCAAAATTTTTGGATCTCTTCAGACGGAATTGGACTCTAGATTCTAGGAGTCAAGTCTGTGACAGCGTCAGACCTCAGAGGCTACACTAAGCGGAATCACCTTGGAGTTAAACTCAACACTCGCATTGTATCAAACCTTCCCTCAATAGCTACGCTAATCTAAGTACTAAATCATAACAAGTAATAACGGCCTAGTTAAATAAATTGTTATAGAAAGCTAATTATATATTTTCGAAAACATAAGATTTAAAAATATGGATCATTATATTATGAGTGACAAGCAGAATGTTGAAAGGCATTAGAATAATCATTTATTAGTTTGAGATGTCGAAGTGAACGCTCCCTTTGTAAGTTTAGGTTATGTTACGTGGTGACAGGCGAGTACACTCAAGCCCCTCAATATAAATTAATTTATAAAAATGACGGAATATTAAATAAAGCATTAGAAAATAGACTAGACTATCGTATTAATTAGTGCAACAATTCGAAAACGCATGTTTATAACACAGAAACAATAAATATGTTATAAAGTAAACAATACATCAACAATATGTGAACAATATGTCCTAACTATCATCAATATATTGTAAACATAGGAAGTCGTACAATTGTTGCTGTCATTTTAAAGGACCTCACGTCAAAAATATTTGATTAAAACCCGTAAAAGAAATACCTTAACGTAATAATTATCAAGAATCTTTATTTCCCAAGTACAGTACAATAATTTGTTCACACAAAAATTACATCAAAAAAGTATATAAAAGTACAATGGATAGGTACCTCTGAGCTATTAGCTGAGTTGAGGTTGCCATCACTAATTAATTTAAGGCAGATGGGCCTGGCAGCTCCTCTTTCAGAGTAAAATATACATAATTAGAGTAATGAATAAACCATACTAATATTTAAAACAAAGCACACAATTAAGTTGTATTTCATAATGAAATGCAATACATTACATTACCACAACATATAAAAAATAATTAAATTACTACATAAATTCACATACACATACATACATACATACATATACATAAATCCACACTCCTACAGATACATATACATTTATACACATTCACACATACATAAAAAATACACACACATAAACATAAATTTACAAACACATACATTAGCCTACTGAAACATATAACACACATACAAACACACTACATAGATACTTAGACACAATAGATAAAGATGTAACCATTACACACTCATACAATAAAACAAGTCTTCAACAAAATATCTAATTTATGAGTCGCTCTACATCAACAATTGTAAAAAGCCAGCATTTCAAACTTTGTATGAATGTACCCAATGTTTTCGACGAGGACACATCGAAAGGTAATTTGTTATAGAGCTTCGGAGCTATGAATGTATAAAAACGTTTGTAAACTTCTAATTTAGGAAAAGGAATAGTTACTCGGTTTAAAATTTGTAACCTAATAGAGTGAACATTTACATTTCCCAGTGTGTGGCCGCCTCTTGAGAAAAATATCCTGAGTACCCTATAAATGTACAAATATCTAAGCGGAAGTATTCCAAGCTGAATATAAAGAGGAAAAGAAGAATCACGCCGATTAGCTCTGACAATAACCCTAATGATCTTGTTTTGATTTATAATAATAGGTCGAATAATAGAATAATAGGCTCCTCTCCAACATGAAATACCATATTGCAATTTAGAGTTAATTATAGAATAGTAAATATTTTTCAAGACAGATATTGGACATAAATACTGAAGAAAATAAAACTTCCTCAACGAATTGTTTAAATAGTTTTTCACATTCAAAATGTGTTCTCTCCAACTACACCTTTCATCCAGAATAACTCCCAGATACTTTATTTGTTCCACCCTCTCAATTTTAACGCAACCCTTACATGTATTTCTCCCGAAAATTAAGTATTGCTTGCATTTAAAAAAGATATCTTGTTGTATGTCTATTTCTTAGAGAAAAATTCATAAACTTCGTCTTTACGCTCAAAACCATCCTATTTCTAGCAAACCACATTTTCAATTTGTCAAGGTCTTCTTGCATTACGCTATACACTATTTGACTATTTATAGTGGAATAGCAAAGGGCAGTGTCATCTGCAAAACAAGTTAGGGAACCCGATAGATTTCCATTACACAAGCTATTAATATAGACCAAAAATAGTATTGGACCCAAAACAAACCCTTGTGGTACTCCAAATTTAATCGGGAGAGTTGAACTGACGGAGTTCAGAAATTTTACACATTGAGATCGGTTTGTTAGATAGCTCTTAAACCATTCATAAGGGATACCTCTAACTCCAGCTACCCAAAGATAGTCTAGTAAAAATTTTGTGATCCACGGCATCAAATGCCTTAGTTATATCAATAAATATTCCACTGACAAATTTACCACTGTTAATTCCTTCATAAACGTCTGAACAGAACTTTAAGAGAGCATCTTCAGTAGATTTTTTGCCCATAAACCCAAATTGATTTGCACAAAAAACCTTATTAGAATCTAAAAACTGAACCAACCTGACTTTCATAATCTTTTCCATTATTTTAGAGACAACAGATAAAAGAGAAATCGGTCGATAGTTATTGAGATCTTTATTGGAACCTTTCTTGTGAAGTGGGACAACTAGTGCAGTTTTTAAAGAGATAGGAAAGATACCAGTTTCGAAACTAAGGTTAATTAGAAATGCCAACACAGGAGACAAGATATGACCCATTTTTTTCATTACATGCGCTGAAATACCATCAATACCTTGCTAGACTTTAAACTGTTGATAACAGCTAGAACTTCTTCAGAACTAGTAGGATAGCAAAGAAATGAATTATCCGAATACTTAGCACGAAAACATTGGGTGTACATATGATAATCAAAGCCATCAAATCTGTCAGATTCAGTCATTAGGTTTTCAACTGCATTAACGAAAAACAGATTGAACTCATTAGCGACAGCTTGACAGTCTGAGATAAGTTCTTCAGGCCTGGATAGAGAATAAACACCTGGAATGTGGTGTCTCTTCTTTTGCGAACCAAGCATGTTATTAATTGTTTACCATTGCTTCCTGATATCATATTTATTTTCTTCAAAAATATTCTGGTAATAATGTATTTTTTGTTCAACAATATCTTTTTTCAACTTTTTCCTATAATTTTGAAAAAAAAAACGTTGAAATTTTGTATCGTTCAATTTTTTTTAATTTTTTATACAGTAAGTTACTAAACCGCTGACGCTTGCAAAGATCAATAGTCATCCAAGGCTTTAACAACTTATATTTAGAGGTGATTTGGCTTTATACATTGAATAGTCCACAGCCTGTCTCAATACATCAGCAAACAATGAAAACGATACATTGGCATCGTTTTCTTCACAAATAACTGACCAGTTGTACGTGCTAAGAAAACTTGTCATTTTGACAAAATCTGTTTTATTTTTAAATTCAGGAGACAGTATCCTTCTCTTTTGACAAATTTGGAAATAAAATATTACAAACTACTGCATCATGGTCTTGCCTGAAAGAAGTTAAAACATCAGATTCAAAGCTACATTTATCTCTAGTTCTAAAAAATATATGATCTAAACAGCTATTTCCTCTAGTGGGTGAGTCAATCAGTTGCTCAAGGCCATTACTTAACATAATCGCTAAATACTCGTCGACGAGCAGTGACCGCTTAAGCAAGCATAAGTTCATATCCCCGGTAACAACTAAATTCCGATCTTTGGATTCAGACAATAAGATATTTAATTCATCCAAGAAAGATGCAATATAGCCTATAAACCGCCACGATCGCAACAGAAACCCCAACAGACTCAATGCCAACAGTGACCTTGAGAGCGTCAGCTGATTGCATAGTAGCGCCTGATCGTCTGGCCTCATATCGATCACTCACATAATCAATCACTCCACCTGATCTGTAGCTGTCATTACAGTTTGAATACTGGTTATACCCACTAATTAAATACAAACTTATTACACATTCGTGTATCCAAACTTCTGTTAGTACAATTACATCTGGCAAAGAAGGCAAAGTATTAAGATAAATTAAAAAAGAATCAAAGTTTTCTCTTAGACTAGATATATTCTGAGGAAATACCAATGATACGTCATATCCTGCTGCCGTGAGAAATGTCCAAACATTTCTTAGAAATGGAGAGGTGGGAGGAGAAAAATGATCCACTTGATTATTAGAACCGATGAAATTAAATAAAAGCCTACTGGACAACATCCATTCTAGGATGACGGGATTTGATCTGAGGGAGAAAAGTCAGTCAGTGAAAGCTCAAACAAATAGACCGTGCTACGGGTTACCTTATTGTCGGTGTTGTACAGTGTTACAGTCAGCTCAAACCTCCAAAGGGAAGGAACAGCGTTTCGGGATATAAAATTGTCTGTGTTGTACGGTATTAGAGTCACAGCTGGAACAGCCGAGTGTGCGGATAGTACACGTAAAGAACCTTTGATTACCCGAGTATAAATTTTAAGTGGAGACTGAGAAGTTTTGTATGCCGGAACTTTGACCCAGAACAATCGAGGTGAATTGAGTAGCTTCGATATTATTTTATCGTATAAACGAACTATCATAAATATACAAGTTTTGTCGCTTCCTCATTGTGGACCTACTTCACACGTTGGACCGTCAAAAGCGTTTACCAAGGAACCTGGCTCCAGTGACATCACGCCGCGCCGTATTAAGTTTCAACTTATTTGATTTTTACATTACTAATTAGTCACCGTTTATATAACTAAGTTTGTTATTATTTCAAAATGATACATAAAAAACTAAATAAAAGAGACTTCAGATTAACTGTTGTATATTAAGAATAATAAACAACAAGCAAAATCGTACAGTAATTATCAGACAATAATTCTTTAATAGATGAAAACGTCATAGATAAGCTTATTTATTGGAAATACATCTGATAAATAAATTTTAATAAATAAATATATCCTAGAAGAACAGATATTAAAACATCATCAAATATATGACTCTTTCTTAGGTAGACCTGAAACATAAATTACAATTGTTTTGCATCTAAGGGCAGATGTAGTGCAAAATATTTATTTTTGTAGTAAATCACAATTAAAAAACTGTCATATTCATGCTTCATTTGTTTGATTCCATAAAAACAAGTTTTGAAATGAAATTATTATATTAAACATGAAACATTAAATTTATTATGTTTCAATGCATATTTAAATACCAATTAAATCAAATAAGACCAAAGGTTTAGTTGTACATCAAATATGTACTGAGTACAAAAATATTTCGCTCAAAAATTTAAATTTTTACTTAGAGGTGTAAAACATTTATCTTCGAGATAATTTTAGGTCAATTATCTTGACCCTCGAAGGTGACCTAACCTTCGTAGGTCAAGTTTTGGACATTCCAAAAAATTCTGCAAAGAACAATTTTATACACTAACAATGAACTCTTTTGTCTAAAATACGAGCCTAGTTTGTCGGGAAACAGCGGAAAGTAAACAAAATTATACTAGTGTTTTAATTATAGAGTTTTCACGATTGGATTAAACTTGCACTAATAATGCTCAGTAAACACCCTTAACTATATCAGTAGATTTTCTATTGGTGAGAATACGCAATAAGCAATGCTTATACAATAAAAATGACAGCATAGATACTTGAGTCATTTGTATTAAAAACCGTAATTACATTTTACCTTCCGTAATATTCCAAGAAACGTCTTTTGTCCTGCTAAAATAACCAAATAAACCACTGTCAAATCAAATAAAAAAACTGCTATTTTCACAGAAATGTATAACTGTCAGTACATGTATTGTACAGCAGTAAATATCATATATTGAAGAGGAAAAATAACAAAGAATGGTATTTTTATAGTATTCTTATAGTTGACATGAAAGTTAATACACAATAATGAAAAAAAATCTTATATCTCAGAAGGATGAAGTATAAATTTTAAGAGTATAAATTAAGAAAGCAAATAAAAATTAAAAACAGCATTTATCATTAGTTTTACTTTGCTATCTAATTACTGTTAAGAGACTTAAAGGGCAAGAGTCTACGTGGGCTGTAATAAACTCTGCGTAGACTCAACTTTCAAAATAGTAAGTTTATGTTCTTATTATCTTAATCAGTGCGTTAATTAATGTTATACCCATATGAATTGAAAGAATTCACTGAAGTAGAATAAATGATTGATGTGATTTAAATTAATTCTGTTAATTAGCGATATTTTGAAAAAAAAAAAAATCAGAGAGCAAAGTCATGAGTGAACATTTTTAACAAAAATAGGACAATTTGTGCGAGATGGAGTAATCCTAAGGTTATTAGCTCTGTTGGTCGGAGCATTATTATGTAGTATTAAGTTGTATGGTAATTTTGAAGAAAAAGTAGGCACATTTGAGATACATTATTTCATCGTTTATCCGAAATTTTAACACAATCGTAGATAGTATAAATGAATTATATCATGCAATTTTTACATTATATTATTTGAATGGTTAGTCATATTTGAAATAAAATATTGCAATATTTCCTTCATTTTCTTCTTGAAAGTTCTTACGAAGGACAAAATTAAAAATCGTCCTGTTCAGGATTTTTAATTTTAACTATGTAAATACAATCAAATAACTATTGATTTTACTACAGTGAAATGTTTAAAATTCTTCTCCTATTACTTGCATATTGCTTAAACATTTCCCCTAGTATTCATAAATAAAGCCTACGATATGGCTTGTAACTGTTTTTTTTTTTCTAGAAATATGTCTTTATCAAACTGGCATATTTGCTAGCGTTCTCTGGGTAATTTGGTCGTTATGTATGCTGTGTATCCAGCAACAATGCAACAATCTGTACAATCTGTGAAATGTGTTGTGTTCTTTTAAAATGTTTTATCAAGCCACCAACAGCTGATATAAACTCATACTTTTCTTTGAATTCATTCCCTACTTCATTTTATGGCAGATTTATTATGGTCACTTGTGTTAGAAAATTGTTCCTTTTCTTCAGTAGGCTATAATGTTTAAGCGGACATGTTTTGATCGTATTCATTATACAGCATGTCGCCGCCGAGACCCATCGTACAAAGTTCGAGGACTTTAGCTGTGCGCGTGACCTGGAGTGTGTGGTGATGGGCGGGAGGGGTGGCGGGGTAGCATTATGCGCTGCGTCCCGAAAACATTTCCTTTGACTCATGGTTAAAACCCTCCTTTCAGGAATCGTATTGACCCAAATAACTCATCGCACTCGCTACAATCAGTCTGTTTTGTGACAGTGCTGAGTGTAGCTTGTGCTTCGCTTTTACCGATAATGTCTGTTGAGTTAAAGTCAAAAGTCAAAAGCCTATTCATAGTCAGGCTCGCGAAATTGTGAGTAATGTTTATACATTTATGAAGGAAGAGGCAGACCATCAAACTGTTAAAATTCCGTTGTCAAAGGCTCGCCAAAGAACTGCTGCAGCAACTGGAGTGTCAGAGCGAGTTGTGACTAAAATAAACAGTTAACTTAACAAGTTGAAGGTTAGTAACATGTGTGAGGCAAGTTTTACTAAACCGTCAACGACGTAGAATAGTTGACAACTTCCATGTTGAAGAACATCGAATACCGACTGCAAAACTTTTGACTGAGGCGCTAAGGGACAAAATATATTTCCAGGGTTGTGAGAAAAGTTTTAGGTGGGTATTAAAGGACCTGGAATTTACTTGGAGAAGGACAGTAAACAATAGGAAATTATAATTGAAAAGCTGGAAATCCGAGAGAAGAGGATAACATACTTGAGAGCGTTGAAAAAGTACAGGGAACAAGGACGCCCCATAATTTATTTAAACGAATCTTATATACTATCGTCTCATGTATCTAACCAAACTTGGTCAAATGGCTCAAATGAAGGGTTACACGTGCTGATTTCCAAGGGCGAGAGACTAATAATTATCCATGCGGATGGAGAGAAAGGGTTCTTGCCCAATGCTTTTACATGTTGGAAAACAAGCAACCATAGTGGAGACTACCACGACAATGTGAATGGGGACATTTTTATGAAGTGGATAAAGGAAAAAGTGTTACCGAATTTAGAACCAAATTCAGTACTAGTATTCGATAACGCGCCCTTACCATAACATACAAATGGATAAAGCTCCTACTTCAAAAAGTAGGAAGCAAGATATGAAGTTGTGGCTTTCAAAAAACGGAATACCATTCTGCGACGATATCCTTTTATCCTGAACTCTACAAACTTGTGCAGCTATATAAACAAAGGCATTTCCGGTACGCCTTGGACGAAACTGTTCAACTACAGGGTCATGACATCTTACGACTTCCGCCCTACCACCCAGACCTCAATCCCATTGAGTTAATTTGGGCCGAAGTCAACATCATGTGGTTATAAGAAATACATCTTTCACTACGTATCAAGCTAAAGCTCTATGCGAAGACAAGATATCAAGTATGGACGCAGAAGAGTGGTCAGTAAAGTGCAAGCACGTAGAGAAAATCGAAAGGGACTATGCAGCCGCAGAACCCCAGATTGACAATATTATAGAATCCCTTATTATATCAGTTGGTTCGGATACAGACAGCAGTTACAGTGAGCCAGAAGAGGAGGACAACTTGAGTGGAATTGAAGAACTCCAATGAAAAAAACAATCATTGTAAGTAACATTTGTTATTAGAAAATTATATTCTAGCATTTGAAAAATTAATTAAATATTATTGAAGTGATTATAAATTAAATAATAAGAGAATACCAAATAATAACAATAATAGGACTTATGATTGTTTTTCAGTTGTTATATTGTTGTTTAACGTGTTTTTGAAAATAACGTAAAGTCGTTAAGAGATTCTTGCGCCTTCATCTCAGCGGCTAGCACGTAAACGCAACCCGCCACACAGATAGCGTTCGTTTTTTGAAAGGGTAGTATTAGGGCTGCACGAGCACGGCTAAATTCCTCCAACTACGTAGTCCGCCTTCTACGACAGTCTCACCGCCGCAAAGCTGGTTGAACCGCAGTTCATGTTCTGCCGACCCTCAGACAGGCGTGGCCCTTGGAATAATATCCCAGGGCCGCAATGTGCGTTCAAATTGTTGATGTTCATGTGTCCTGCAGTTGTCTAGATATATACCTAGTATGAATACCTTTATTGGATACAGTATTCCTACAATTAATTACGCCATTGTTGTTCCGACTAAATCACGGATGTAATTCTGTAGGTAACTATTGTCGATAAAGTATTATTATAAAATCTTCCTAGTCCTCGAAGTTTCAAGAAATAGATTTCAGTTATGTCCTAGTTGTATCTCGCTTCCAAAACATAGGGCATCTTATGTATTTAAAAATACCAAGTAGATTATTTATGGACAAGAGAAATATTTTAGGAAGAGGAAGAATATAGATCGTCTCTCCCTATATGTTGTTTTAGTTTTATTTTCAGCTACTCCCACAGCATTATTCTTTGCCAATCGGCTTTCTTCTTTTTAGCATTGTTTTCTCGTATAATTACTATCGTAGGAATAATCTGTGTAGCAGTGTGCTGTGTAAATCTAAAATAGTTATGGAATTCTCATATGCATTTTTCAAATAGTGAATTCCGTAAACAGAAATCAGGGAATGTAAAATGTCATATTTATAATTTACGATGATTACTCTTGCCTACATGATTAAGCTGGGAAAAATTGTTCAGACATCGTGTATGACAAGTATAATGCACATTAATGTATTGTATAGCAGCGTCCCCTTGCGCTGGTGTCCACACGGCGTCAGCTGTGCGGCTGGCCAATGCGCACACGGCTGGTAATAAGTATGACATAATCAGTAATAGACGGTAGCGCTCCCTTGAGTCGGCATGGCCACTAACTCTCATTCAGACATTTTTGAAACTCAGCTCCATTTATCACCACTATGATCCCACCTTAAATCGGGAGCAAGATTTCGGATTACGGGGTCTCCCAATTATACGTCACAAGCTCATTCACACTATAAAGCACGTCCAGCACTAAACAGCGTTTCAAACGAGTTTTAAACGCTTTAAGCGTAGGATAATTTTCTACTTTATATGAAAAACTGTTTATGAGATGAGCTGAGCTCCTCCTTTTGAGAGCAAGCGTTCGTTAGCTCCCGTCATTTGTCTCCTAGTTCGGTGGTGTCTCTATGAGTGAACATCTCGTCCGTTGGTCAACATACATTTAAACATAAATATAATGTTGTTTCTAAAATGTACAGGCTTGGTATAGTCAACAGCTGCAATCTTTTGAAAGCTGGCCAGCAACTTAGGAATTGTAGGTTTTCAAGTTTGAAGTTTCGTTTTTTTTAAGTTTGAACGCCATCACAAATTTGTTGCTTGCATCCAGCCCATAATCAAGCCATAATATGCCATCATCATAACCTGAATGGGACACTATTTGGCTAGAGACCTCAAAACATAAATGCCTAAGGCTAATTTATAGCAAACGTAAAACACCCCGTGTAAAACATTGATCAAGGTTATTTCCAAAGCATTTCAAGGAGCAGAACCCTTCTAGTATGGCATCATCCTACATGATGACAGGGCCATATTTGCAGTCTGTTTACAGCAAAGAAAAATGTAGACTGTTTTGAATAATTTGATTTTAATTGATGCTGTGAAAATGCTGAACTCAACAAAAACTTTTTGCCCTAAAACTGATTTTGCAATTTCATTAAAACAAAGACAACAATTATATCACCATACTGCACGATTCTTCCGTTTGGTAGTGACGATTCTGTCATTAAAATAGAGCAGAAAAAGAATAGAAATAAGAATGGATCCTTCAGGGACTCCAAATCTCATTTTCATTGAATTAGAAATATGGTTTGATATTAGGACAACTTGAGATATGTGAAAAAGAGGCACGCCTCGTATGTTATTGGACTCCAGTTTGTCAGGCAACGTGAGATGGTCAACACAATCGAGTGCTTTAGATAAGTCGAAAAACATACTCAAGGCGCGTTTTCGACCCTCTAGCCCCTCTACCACCGTCTCGACAAGATGCACAATTGCGTCAACTTTCGGTTTGCTCCTTCTGAACCCAAACTGTTCGTTTGAGGGGTGATTGTATTCTTTAAGAAACTGAAGCATTCGTATTAAAAACATCTTTTTGAATATTTTTCTTTATACAGGCAAAATAGAGACAGGAGTTATTGATTAGTGTGTGGTAGTATTTTATGAAAATTGGAATTACTTTTGATATTTTTAGGAGTGAGGGGAAAACTCCTGTCAGTAATGACAGATTAACCAATGCAGTGAAAGGTCTCAAAATATGCGTGGAGACACATTGACACTGAATTGAGATCATCAGACTTTTTCGCTGGAAGCTGCTGAATTATTATATCCATCTCTTCCTCAATTTCAAGACTACTGGGGTTTCTTGACTTGGCTACTACTTTGAGTAGTGATTACTTGAGGTGCTGTTGGGCCCTGCTCACAGGCTACGGTTACAAAAAACTTGTTAATTCATTTTCCACCCCAGTCTCATATTTCAATATCCAATTTTAATGTGGACTCTTTTCGAATATTTAACTTTACTGTTAATAATGTTCCAAATGGTTTTGAAATATTTTTGGAAGAATTAGTCGAATTTATCACATGATTTTGTAGCTTGAATAATTTTTCTGTAAATCTTATCATATAAACTGTTTATGTTTTAATGACAAACTTTTATAGTTTTTGTAGGGCAGCAGGGATTTAAATGAAAACTAAGACAACTGTCAACAATTTTGAACTTCTACTCTACAGGTTGAAAATAATTTAAAACGTCCTAATTTTCTTTTGAAATTGAGGCTTTGAGAGTGGCGATATTTTCTGGCATTGTGTCTCTTACTGTTTTGCAAATTTTGGGCTCCCGTTTGAACTTTTAACCACATATATACCTTCTTGACAATAGCGATATTAGAAATCCGGGAAATTATGCTTTCGATAGCTGGTTGTGTCGTTGCTGTTATTCTTGTAGGGGGTTTGATTAATAATTCAAAAGCAAAAGACCTTAGTAAGTTGCTTAAATTATAAGTGGATATGTGGAAATAAGTGTTAATGTAGAAATACCCATTAGGAGTCAGGTCTAGCAGTAATTCTTTTAATTTTGAAAAGAATATGTCTTCGTTTTCACTGAAAGACCTATAGATGACGATGACGACTAATTTTGAATTTTGGGATTTAAAGTATAATTCAGGCTGCTCCAAAATGTTTTTCATCTATTTTTAAAATTAGAATATATTTCTGAAATGAAACTTTGTTTCAAACAAATTACATCACCGTCACCCCTACCTTTAGAATAATGACGGCAATATGAGTTAGCCAATTAAAAATGTTGAATTTTGCATAGCCCGATTTTTTTATTCTTAAAACCGTTGTCGGTTACAACAAGTAGATCTGTCTAGATCTTCATACTTGAGCTGGATTTCTTCCCATTTTATTCGTTGCGAATTGCGTTTTGATGAAGTAGCCTTAATACAAATTGTTTTATAAATTTTGCATTTGTTTTCCCAATTTGATTTGAGTATGCCAACTTTGTTCGTCGCTCTGAAGTGGTATCGATAAAAGATTACGAGGAACTTTCTTCATCAGAGACTCGGTCTGCCGTTATCTTGTTGGTATTTGCAGGTTGTAACCGATAGGGGTCGGTAGACTAGCTGGTCCTGGGCTTTGCATCTCTGGTTCTGATGGCAGCGAATGTGGCTTGAGTCAATTTATTGCTTCCATTGGAGGCAAGTTAACAGCAGACGCGAGAGGGCTTTCTTCCCGAAAAACGTAAGATGCATCTCATGCTTTGTAAAATGCTGTCTTTGGATGCCAGTTAATCTAAACAGTCAACACAGGGATGTCTCCCGCATGGTTCAGTGCATTTATGCATTTAATAAAAGGAGAATTCGATGGTTGATATTATGGGATGATGGCAAGTCGTGGCGTCACGGAAGGGAAGCAACAATAATCCTGGAGGAAGACCTCCAAGGTTCACCAAGATATCCATAGATGATCTTATCACCTCCATCTGCCACATCGTTGGTGTCGTCAATTAAAATAACTCATGATCCCGAAGGTTGGGGTACCGCCGAAACCAACCATTAGAAGACGATTTGCATAATCCCAAGACTTTTGTTGATGGGTTAACCAAGGCTCCAAGGGTCTGCTATATAACGGCCGTGGCTATCGTTTTCTTCCTGGATGACAGGGGAGTTGAGGAACTTTTGAGTCTCCATATCCACCGCAGGAATTGTTCTCGCGGAGTCTTCAGATAAGCAATAAGGGTTTATCGTTATTATTAGTCTCCATTCCTTGATTGTAACTGATTTTTTATGTTCTTTATTCTAGAACATTATTAACTAGACTGGACCAGTACAAATTACACATCTCACAGATAATCTTAGGTTTAAGTTCTTGCGCTGGCATTTGACTGTCTGGCTCTTGGTGATAAAATTTGGGCATTGCAACGGGAACTGCTTCCAACCTTGAAGGGCTTTGATAAACCTAAAAACGAAATTAGTAAAATACTATGTGAGGTATTTGTAAATTAATAAAGTCAACATTTTAATGTATAGAGCTATAATGAAACCATCATTTCATAACTTTAACGTGTTACATTTATGCCGTATTTTGGCTCACTTGTCTTATTTTTCGTTATCTACATAATTTATAAAATTATTTCAATACGTTTAAAATAATTTTATATCCCATGCTCCTAGTTGATGAATTAAGCCTTAGAGCAGCCTGCTAGTTGGGTTATGGAGGATAGCTATGTTTACGTTTGATTGTGTGTGTGTGTGTGTGTGTGTGTGTGTGTGTGTGTGTGTGTGTGTGTGTGTGTGTGCGCGTGTGTGCGTGCGTGCGTGTGTGTGTGTGTGTGTGTTTGTGTGGTTCCAAGCCCCCTAATATACTGTAATCGACAGCTAATATTGTTAACTGGTTGGGTTATGGAGGATAGCTATGTTTACGTTTGATTGTGTGTGTGTGTGTGTGTGTGTGTGTGTGTGTGTGTGTGTGTGTGTGTGTGTGTGTGTGTGTTTGTGTGGTTCCAAGCCCCCTAATATACTGTAATCGACGGCTAATATTGTTAACTTATTGGGTTATGGAGGATAGCTATGTTTACGTTTGAGGGTGTGTGTGTTTGTATGGTTTCAAGCCCTCTAATATACTGTAATCGACAGCTAATACGTATTGTTAACTGATTGGGTTATGGAGGATAGCTATGTTTACGTTTGATTGTGTGTGTTTGTATGGTTTCAAGCCCTCTAATATAATGTAATCGACAGCTGATATTGTTAACAGATATGTATATAAATGTACTATAACTGATATCCTAACTCTTGCCTTGTAACTACGACGTTATTGAAATAAGTATAATATTTTAATTTTCAATATACACTAGATGTGCTTTTATAATGGGTGATTCAAAAAGAGCGCCGGTTTTGAAAAGATCGGTAATTTTTACTTTATTGGTTGGCAACAATGTTTGATCTTGATTCTATTTCTGACTACATTCCGATTGTTGACGCAGCTGATATTTCTCTCATTAGTGCATTCTGTATCTAACCATGGAGAAGTTTACTTGTGCGCAACGAGTGTTAATAGTGAAAACGTTTTATCTGAGTGGAGAGAGTTATGCGGCTACTGTTAGGCGACTTCGCGGTACTCTAGGACGTAATGAAGCACAGAATGAATCAACAGTTCGCAGACTCATGAAAAAGTTTCAAGAAACAGGTTCAGCAGTCGACCTCAAAAGTTCTGGACGTCGTTGTTGTGCCCGAACTGAACAGAACATTGAGGTGGTTCGTGACAGTGTGGCTGTTAGCCCAGCGAAATCAATACGTCGCCGTTCTCAACAATTGGGTTTAAGATGTTCTTCTGAACGGAGAATTCTTCGGTACGATCTCAAATATCACCCCTATAAAATTCAGCTGACGCAACAATTGAAAGTGGCAGATCACCAGAAGTGACGACAGTTTGTTGATTGGGTATTGAGAAATTCGCAGGATGAATAAAACTTCGCAATGAATATCATCTTCAGTGATGAAGCGCACTTCCAATTGAATGGATTTGTTAATAAACAGAACTGCCGTATCTGGGATTCAGAAAACCCTCGCATGATTAACGAAAGGGAAATGTATCCACAACGAGTGACAGTTTGGTGCGGCTTTTGGTCGGGCGGCGTCATCGGCCCTTATTTTTTTGAAGATCAGGAAAGGCAAGCTGTACAGTGAATGGAGACCGATACCGTACGATGATTAGGGAGTTTTTGTGGCCTCATTTGGATAACATAGACGTTGACCAGTTGTGGTTTCAGCAGGATGGTGCCACCTGCCACGCTGCCCGTGAAACAATTGTGTTGCTCCGTGACCGCTTTCAGGATCGCGTCATTTCTCGTAATACCGACCATCAATGGCCACCAAGGTCGTGTGCCTTAACACCTTGTGACTTTCATCTTTGGGGTTATCTAAAGTCATTAGTTTATGCCAATAAACCCCGAACCATCAATGAGTTGAAGGAGGAAATTCGACGGGTTGTCGGCCAAATTGAAGTGGAAACTTGTGCAGTCATGGCTAATTTCAAGGACAGAGTTGTTGCGTGCCAGCGTGGCAGAGGAGGACACACGCATAACATTATTTTTAATACCTGAAATCGGAAGGTTAGATGAACATATTTATGTATTTGATTTCAGATTTTCATTAAAATAAATCTCTTAATTTGATATATCAAAACCGGCGCACCATTTACAAGACAAATACAAAACGATTTACATTCTTAGGAAATACACTGACCAAAAACCAGTAGCTGGTCAGCGTAACAAAAACAAAACAATTTACAAAATAAAATAAAAAGAGTCCTTTCCTAGTAAAAAACAATATTCCAGCCAACAAGCTGCTCTCCATGACGTCTGCATCTGGCTAAAACGTCCAGAGGCATATAATGATAAACAGTACACACACACACACACACACACACACACACACACACACACACACACACACACACACACACACACACACACACACACACACACACACACACACACACACACACACACACACACACACACACACACACACACACACACACACACACACACACACACACACACACACACACACACACACACACACACACACACACACACACACACACACACACACACACACACACACACACACACACACACACACACACACACACACACACACACACACACACACACACACCACACACACACACACACACACACACACACACACACACACACACACACACACACACACACACACACACACACACACACACACACACACACACACACACACACACACACACACACACACACACACACACACACACACACACACACACACACACACACACACACACACACACACACACACACACACACACACACACACACACACACACACACACACACACACACACACACACACACACACACACACACACACACACACACACACACACACACACACACACACACATATATATATATATATACATACATACATATAGTATACATAAATATACAATACAATAGACAAAGTTACCATTCACTAACCTATAATCACAATAAATCTGATATATTGATTATAAGTTTGGCCAATACTAATTACAAGGAAAAATAACAAAAAGTTGTAATAGTGGTAAAATAAAATAAATTAAGAATTCTGTGTACTATTTGAAAAAATTAAAAATCGAATATTCAGCTCAAAACATTTGTTAATTCACCAATATCAAGATGTGTCAAAAGCCAAGCTTTCAGCAATTTGGAAAAAACAATTCAAGACATTGCATGATTGTATTTCGCTTGGAATCTGATTAAAAAGCTTCAGTCCTATATACTGAATGGATTTCCTAAAAGATTCTTTGTTTACTTTTGGTATTCTGAAAATTCTGTTATTTATACTTCTAGTCCTGTGCAACAAATCATTTGTTCCAACATTTCTACTGCGCAAATAAAGATTTCTTAATACTTTATATACATACAAATGTTCTACCGGCAAGACTTTTAACTAAACATACAGGGGGAAAGCACTTTCTCTTCTATTTTTGTTCAAGATTATACGAATAAAGTAGTTTTGTGTTGTTTTTAATTTATTGATTAAATATAGGGTGATTCAAAAAGAGCGCCGGTTTTGATATATCAAATTAAGAGATTTATTTTAATGAAAATCTGAAATCAAATACATAAATATGTTCATCTAACCTTCCGATTTCAGGTATTAAAAATAATGTTATGCGTGTGTCCTCCTCTGCCACGCTGGCACGCAACAACTCTGTCCTTGAAATTAGCCATGACTGCACAAGTTTCCACTTCAATTTGGCCGACAACCCGTCGAATTTCCTCCTTCAACTCATTGATGGTTCGGGGTTTATTGGCATAAACTAATGACTTTAGATAACCCCAAAGATGAAAGTCACAAGGTGTTAAGGCACACGACCTTGGTGGCCATTGATGGTCGGTATTACGAGAAATGACGCGATCCTGAAAGCGGTCACGGAGCAACACAATTGTTTCACGGGCAGCGTGGCAGGTGGCACCATCCTGCTGAAACCACAACTGGTCAACGTCTATGTTATCCAAATGAGGCCACAAAAACTCCCTAATCATCGTACGGTATCGGTCTCCATTCACTGTACAGCTTGCCTTTCCTGATCTTCAAAAAAATAAGGGCCGATGACGCCGCCCGACCAAAAGCCGCACCAAACTGTCACTCGTTGTGGATACATTTCCCTTTCGTTAATCATGCGAGGGTTTTCTGAATCCCAGATACGGCAGTTCTGTTTATTAACAAATCCATTCAATTGGAAGTGCGCTTCATCACTGAAGATGATATTCATTGCGAAGTTTTATTCATCCTGCGAATTTCTCAATACCCAATCAACAAACTGTCGTCACTTCTGGTGATCTGCCACTTTCAATTGTTGCGTCAGCTGAATTTTATAGGGGTGATATTTGAGATCGTACCGAAGAATTCTCCGTTCAGAAGAACATCTTAAACCCAATTGTTGAGAACGGCGACGTATTGATTTCGCTGGGCTAACAGCCACACTGTCACGAACCACCTCAATGTTCTGTTCAGTTCGGGCACAACAACGACGTCCAGAACTTTTGAGGTCGACTGCTGAACCTGTTTCTTGAAACTTTTTCATGAGTCTGCGAACTGTTGATTCATTCTGTGCTTCATTACGTCCTAAAGTACCGCGAAGTCGCCTAACAGTAGCCGCATAACTCTCTCCACTCAGATAAAACGTTTTCACTATTAACACTCGTTGCGCACAAGTAAACTTCTCCATGGTTAGACACAGAATGCACTAATGAGAGAAATATCAGCTGCGTCAACAATCGGAATGTAGTCAGAAATAGAATCAAGATCAAACATTGTTGCCAACCAATAAAGTAAAAATTACCGATCTTTTCAAAACCGGCGCTCTTTTTGAATCACCCATTACTTGTATGCACCTCCCCAGCAATGAACAGCATACTGCAACCTTGGTTGTATTAGGGCAAAGTATAATGTTCGCATCAAGTTCGTATCACAAAAATTTCTGAGAAAATAAAAAGTTCTAATCGTAGATCTTAATTTGCGATGCAACTCCACGATATGATTTTCCCAAGTTACCTATCCACCATGTACGCAATTTCTAGAATCGGGTTTCCACAATAGTGTGATATACAGCAAGAGATTCAGCAAAATGATATTACAGTACAAGCTATATAGCTTACTAGTATATAGTGTAACGGATATGACATTATTAGAAAATCTAAATTCATGCGGATACCAAAATATTGGTCCTCACCATTCACCACTAGAGATTCGGAATAGGCTTGGTCCAGGAGTCGGAGGGGGATGCTCAAACGGGGGGGGGGGGGTGTGCGGGAGTGTGATTCGTGTGCGGGAAAATACTTTAGGCGTAAAAGTGTCTTGTATCTGTGTCCAATAATTATGTAATTTAAGAAATGTGTATCTAAATATTAAAAAAATAAATTTATATGTAATATGTAATATGTAATAAGCTTATTTTAATACAAATAAAATTTTACCTCTTAACTGCTGTAAACGCGTTGACGCGATATCGGTAATCGTGCCGTCACTGCTACTCACGCGTCTACGCGATTGTTATTTTTCCGACATCTGGCGCATTCTGTTGGTGCCGTGTCGATCAGAACGTAATATTTGATGTTTGCTGCTATCTATCGGTCACTTCTGCAACATTACGCTTCATTTGTTATGACAACTAACATCAGATAGTGGAACTATCTTGCGGCCGAATATTGAGTTACGTTTCACGTCGACACCAACACGTGATTAGTTTGTCGGCAGATTGTTCCGGCTTCGTTTATACTTATTTTGTTTGTTTTTATTGACATATGTTAGTTATATTGTTATTATTTGTTTTGTTAGTGCTTATTTACGTTATTTAGTGTTTGGTACAATGTCTAAAGACAATGATGACCAACGAATTCGTCAATTCCTAGATTTACCGGGTTCAGAACTAGGCTATAACCTAGATTCGGAGGACGACGATTTTGACGATCCAGATTATCTTCCCAGATACTAATGATGAAGTAATGAAAAGTAATCCCTGAAGTAGCTTGAATTGGACAAGTTCAGCTCTGTAAACTAAAAAAACAATAGTATACATATTGTAACTATTGCCATATACGGTACATATGTAACACTTCGTTGATATTCTGATCAAAAAATCGGTAGGTAAACATAAAAATACCAGAAACGGTTGAATTGTATAAGCTTGTCCTATTTGAAGTCGGTTAAGAAGAGAGACAATGTTAGATAATAAACAGTATTATTGTAATAATAAACTTAATTGGCTGAATCTAACATCTAATATTCTACAAGACTATTAGTCTATTTTTGTAACTATAAATTACCTTTGGGTATTTTATGTAGCTGAATACAAGTTACTAATCTTTATATTTATGCTGTAATGTTTAGTTAATAGTAAAATTAAATTTCATTAATAAGAAATTTATTAATTGTTATTTGTCCTTCATGTTTATATGGCACCTTTATTTATTGCCTTAATATTATATATCATAATAAACATATCCATCTGCAATAATCTAAAAAAATATTTTCTGTTCCAGTTGAATAGATACTATTAGTTTAAATGTAAATTGAAACAGTAAACTATTAACAGCCGTCTAATTGTTAATTTAAATGTTTATTTTTGTTGGGGCTAAAAATTATAATTTTAGAGTTGGTTTGAATTATCACAAATTATGTAACTGAAAAACAGAAAAATATGCCTCTATTAAAGAGGCGGAGTTATGTTCATCAAGCCCTCTCAATCACTCAGCCTCATATCGGTAAGGAAAATTAACAATAATTAACTACAAACAAAGTTAAATTGTTAAGACATCATACTTTATAATAAAATATAAAAAGTTACCTAGTGAACTATATCTACTTGTAATTAGTATTATAAGCAATACTCATATCCTTTTCAGCTTTTAAACGTGTTATAGCGCAAACTACAAGTATTTGTTATGAAATATATACCTTATTTCAAGTTTTTCAGTTCTTGATATAAAAAACAACCATTAGGGACAAAGCCGCAGCTACATATTTTTCCAGGAGGGGCAAGCCCTAAATTTGCCGCCCTTTTTTACCACTCCAACTTTTATTTGCTGCTTCTAAATCAGCATGTAAATAACCAGAAGTACTTAATAATTATTATTATATTTGTTAATATCAGTTACCCACGGCTTCGCACTCAATTTTCAAGGTCTAAGGGCGTCCATCTTAGTGAAATAGTTTATTATGTAATATAATGGAATCTTATGACAATTTTTTCACTCAAATGTAGTCATATTAATTATGTAACAATGGAAATTGATGCAAAATACGAGTATATTAGTAAAATATGTAGCAATCGGCAATAAAGAGTAGTTACCTGCTGTATCTCTGTTGCGTGGTGCTGTAACCTAGCGGAAAAAGTATCAACTGCTTCTATTTAAAAAGAAGAGCATGGAAGAGTATTGAGCTGACAGGATTGTTTTGGAAAACGTTATAAAGTTTTTTTGGTGTTTTAGAACTTCCTCATCTAAGGTAAGTGTTATGTAATACTTACTACCGCTATTTAAACATTATATTATCAGTTTTTTAGCAAGTCAACATAACATTTAAATCATAAACTGGCATGCTGAAATTAAAGTCACGAAAGAGCGTGTAGAACCTGTTTAATTTGATCAGGAGAAATAGTTTCCAAATAAAAGAAAAGTTCTCTATAAACATGTTATGTTTTCAAAACTTTGTATTGTATTAAGTAAGCAGGAGGTAAGTTGTTGTCAAAAACGTGGAGGACACAAAGTACATTTTAATACACATCTCTGGACATACTGCTTGCAACAAAACTGGTTTTTTGAAACTATTTAAAAGAATATCATACCAGTAGTCATACCTTTTTCCATGTACCATTAACATTGTTACAATAATAACTCTACATTAATTTGTTGTGTGTGGTGAGTGAAGATACATGAAAAAGGTCTAGTAAGCCTGATTTTGGATATTGAAACGGTTTTCAACAGGTTAGTGTATGCTTCCATTGAGACAGCAATGAAGAAAAAGTGTTGTGGAATAGAGACTCTTTAGAGAACCTCACCCAATCACCCCGGACTTTATAAATAACAGGTGTTATGGTGAGGGTCATAGAATCGACACAGTTATAACATACGTGGTAAACTTTAGCAAGATAGCAACATGAAATCATCATTTAGAGAATATTATATCCAAAAGTTCGTGACGCTAGTAAGAGACTCTGTGGTATAAATGGAATTTAAAACCCAATTTGATGCTATAATAGATCCAACAGTCACTTATACAGCTGTTGTGTGTTCTTATAACCACAAAACATTGTAAACAAAATAGCAACTTCTTTTCACAACCACAGACCGGATCAAAATTAACTAAATGCGAATACATTATATAGTTTATATCGTTGCCTGGATAAGCAGTAGAGTGTTTAAAAATTAAAACGTTATTATAACAAAGGTAGTCCCACAATAAAGAGAGAATAGCTATAAAATAACAGTAGCAATAACAAGCATGAACGTAGCCAGTAAAAAATATTAGAGTTTATATATTGATGAGGAGTAGCATTGTTTTGTACATCACTTGTTGTAATGTCTAAATATATTTCTCAATCAATATCAGTCAGCCTGTATTCCATGATACAACAGAGTATCATACTCAGGTTGACAATTCCATGAATTTTAAACACTTATGTGCTGGTATGTATCACGCTCTGATACAGTTTGTGCATAATCTAACAACCTCCTTCATTCTCAATCATTAACCCTTTCAGGGCCAGGACCAAATATGAGATGTTGCAAAATTTTGTCACATATCATATCCGCTTGTGACTAGTCAAAAGTGCCAGGCTAAAATTGGCGATTTTGCAGTCTCTTAGATTAAAATTTATAACTTTTCATAAAAATTAGAAAATGACCTAAAAGTTGCATCAAATTACTCGTATATATATACTATATATATATATATATATATATATATATATATATATATATATATATTTTTGTTGTTGATATACTATCAACAACAAAAATATATAGATGTAGTTTTAGTAATTTAAAATTTAAAAAAAATTGTTTTAATAGATTACATAAAAATGTATTATTTTTTTTTTGTAAATAACTAAAAAAGGAAAAATAATTTTACCGTGGGAAGCTATTTTATCATATTGTACATTTAGAAAGGAACAACCATACAAAATTGTGTGTTATTTCTCTCATAAATAAATTTTTTATGACACATTTAGTATAAATACGCATAATTGTACTTCGCAATAAGTGATAAAGCAGCTGACTCTTACACTGCAAGAAACTTAAAATAAATATTCACATTATGGATGTACCGGTAAACATATAATTGTAGGATCCATAAACAGTTTCAATACAGTTAAAACACTATTTACCAAGAAATATTTACACAATTTTATTTGACATTTATTTACACTTTTTCTATTTACAAATATGCTACTTACAATTTCACTCCCGTGAGATCGCAAATTGTCAGTCATTGTAACTACTACACACAATAGCTAAGCACGTAACTACTAACACTACTAATATTTACAACCACAAAATAAAATAATTAAGAAGAATCCAGCATACAATAGTACGATTACACTAAAGCATAAAGAATTAACAATAGATCGAGTCAGCTGATAATGTCACGTGACAATTATGAAATAAAAATGATATTCATATTAATTATCTACAAATATACTAGGGAATAAAAAAAACATAAAACTTTAATCATTTGACGTCGTATTTGTTTAAGAAAACGACGAATACCAAGGCGACTATATATTGCCGCCTGGCCCGGATAGGGTTAATTTATTTTAATGAGCTACTGAACCTCACATAGGTCAGTAGCTTCCAAATAATAATTAATATTGCGTCAATATAAAACAACATAGTGAGGGTATGGGGAGGTACTTGTAGAAGACAATAATATCTTATAGAAACGAGAGGGTCTATATTTACGATTATATTACATGATTTGAATATCATTGTGCACAACTATTTTAAACACTAATGATTTACATTGTTTTTTACAGTTTATTTATCTTGGAGCGATCAATTATTATTTATTCAATATACTAAAATATATAATGTATTTATGTGGACAGCGGAACTACGCACTACACTACCACACCTCTCGGTTCACTGCAGAACTAAATCAGAAGTCAGCGCACCTAGTAGCCGCAGTTATAACTAACTCATATGTCCTACTACATGTGTATACGAAATAAATATATAACCTGGTAAAAATATTATTAATATTAATTCATGTTCTTTTATTGAAAGATCTGTAAAAAATTATTAACAAAATAACTGCCTGTTGTTCTGGACAGTAAGTAAAATGTATGTTAATAAACATTCTGTTATAATCAATTAAAACTTTTCATTCTACCCATTATTATAAAGAAGTTTTTGAATATCATTATAATAGACAATTATTCATAGATTCATTTGGAAAAAAAAGATTTATGAGAATTAATTAAATTATTTAAATTTAGCCCTAAGAAAATCAAATTAATAACTACCAAAATATGTATAATACAGAAATATTACGGGAATTAAAGTAAATTTGTAAAGTTGAAAATCTATTTAGTAATGAAAAATACATTAACTGCCGATAAGTTATGTATTACAAAAATTAAGATCTGAAACGGTTGAAATGTTTAAAAACGAAAACCTAATTAACGTCGAGATTTTATCACCGATTAAGGGAATATTTAAACAACATATTCAAACAAATTCATTTGTTCAATCGAAAATGGTATGCCTCTTTACATACCTTTCTGCAATGAGACCTGATAATAAATATTTGATGGAAACATTCTTAGAAATAATAAAAATATCATGGGTTATATCTCTCTTTAAAATTCGAATATGAAAAAAATGGTAGTAAATAGCTAAACAGAAACTTATTCAATGTATTTTACAATTGATTCTGACATGAAGTTTTTAATGCAAAATCATACTTTGATCTACCTGGAGATAATACCGTTAAAAAGGCTGTACGATTTTCAGAAGTATTTTAGAAAAAATCCGATTATTTTAGTAAAAATAATTCTATAACTTCCACTACAACTAAGATACAGAAGCATATTCCTTAAGGTTTTATATTATATCACGTTTGCTTACAAATCCGACTCTAGCCTTAAAACAACCAATTTGGATATTTTCATTTTTACTAAAAATGTTAATGTTGTTAATAATATTTAAATTGTTTATAAATTTAAAATTACATTCATAATTGTTCAAATCTATAACTAATCCAACATCTCTCATAAAGTTTGCCCCTAATATCATATTCCAAGCAACATTTCTCCCTATTATAAATGTAACATACCTAGTAAAATTTCTAATTTTAATTTTAACTATGCAACTACCAACAAGAAATCATTTGTAGCAGTAAAACATTCCCTGTCAGAAGGATATAAATGTTTTACAAGTTTTTCCTTAACTAAATTTCTTGTCTAACAGATGCGTTATTGTAGTATTATTATGAATAGTAACAAAAGATCACATACAATATCACTAAAATTTTAAATCTGCTATTCAAATATTTAACATCTATATAATACTTTAGTGTATGACTCTAGTTATTATGTTCCTGAAAGAAATATGAACTAGTTTAGGGTTTTAATTTTCTATTTTGTCTCTAAAGTAATTATGTGAGAATATATCTGGTAAAATCCTTAATATTAGGGTGTAAGCGTTTCTGAAGATGTCGTCAGTACAATCTATTGTATAAGGTCTTTCTTTGGCCAACAAAAAAGGCTGAGTTAACTTGAGCTTTTGCCACCAGGTGAACGAATTAGCTCGCCCTGTATCCACTAAAAGTAAATACATTTAATTAATTTCAATTTCTTTTTGGCCACATCAATGCTTCTTGTCATGGTAACTGCATCTCTGACTGTTGATGCATCTTCCTCTTTTATTTGGAAACTATTTCTCCTGATGAAATTAAACAGGTTATAGTGCATAGTATATTTATACTTATATTCATTTTTATTTTATTATAAAAAATAACCTATTGTTTGGCGAAACGGTTACTTTCTGACGCTCTTTCGTGACTTTCATTTCAGCATGCTAGTTCATGATTTAAATGTTATGTTGAGGTCTGTGACTTGCTAAATACTGATAATATAATGTTTAAATAGCGGTAGTAAGTATTACATAACACTTACCTTAGATGAGGAAGTTCTAAAACACCAAAAAACTTTATAACGTTTTCCAAAACAATCCTGTCAGCTCAATACTCTTCCATACTCTTCTTTGTAAATAGAAGCAGTTGATACTTTTTCCGCTAGGTTACAGAACCACGCAACAGAGAAACGGCAGGTGGCTACTCTGTATTGCCTATTGCTACATATTTTACTAATATACTCGTATTTTGCATCAATTTCCATTGTTACATAATTAATATGACTACATTTGAGTGAAAAAATGGTCATAAGATTCCATTATATTACGTGATAAATTATTTCACTAAGATGGACGCCCTTAGATCTTGAAAATTGAGTGCGAGGCCGTGGGTAACTAATATTAACAAATATAATAATAATTATTAAGTACTTCTGGATTATTTACATGCTGATTTAGAAGCAGCAAATAAAAGTTGGAGTGGTAGAAAAGGGCGGCAAATTTAGGGCTTGCCCCTCCTGGAAAAATATGTAGCTGCGGCTTTGTCCCTAATGGTTGTTTTTTATATCAAGAACTGAAAAACTTAAAGCTGAAAAAATAGGACAAGCTTATACAATTCAACCGTTTCTGTTATTTTTATGTTTATCTACCGGATTGAAAAAAGACCTCAGTTTACAGGTATGTACATTTTATTAGAACTTCGAATCAATCAACTAATTGTTCTAACTTAAATACATATTCATATATTTTTACTGTGTAATATTTTAAGTATCAATAAAGCTTTGTTAAACAATCTTTGGAGGATATGGAGGAAGAAGACTTAAGGGGTGTTTTTGAAAAATAAAGATAATTTCAGTATAATTAAAAATAGTGATAATACCCCAATAGTTAATATAACTCGCAGAAAAGAGGGAGTGTATGGTAATGCTGAAGCTACTATTACTACCATATTATCAAAACTTCCTAATCTGGTTAAGAGACATTTAAAAATCTTTAAATTACCAGTGGCTTGAATATTAATTAATTACTTGAGTTTATAAAATCTTATTAAAATTAAATAACGAAATACATTTATTGGATACAGAATCTATAGAATCGTGCTTAGGTTATGCGACCGAACCTTTACTTTCCAAAATAATGGAGTGTAAATCGGAAAAAATACATTCAAGAGTTACATAGTGAATTGTTACATTATTTTGCACCACTAGGTTTAAAGGAAAATTAAAAAATGAAACTGGTAACTGGACAACAAAAACAAAGGGAACCCCTTTCTATGTATGTAACTGAGGTTAGAGAAATCTCAAATATTTTAAACTGTAACTACAGTGAAGAAGAACTAGTGGAAATTATTAAGCTTGGAATATATCAGGAAGATAGGACTAGGTTAGTATTCATGAACAATCAAACAAATTTTGAGGACCTTGATAGGTTATGTATACAAGCTAAAAAAGTGGCATATGTAAATTACCAAAGAAGAAATGTTTATGTTCAAAATGTTAATGTTAAGCCAAGATTTGTCAGTAATATTCAGGAAGTTAAGAAATGCTATAATTGTAATCGAGTAGGTCATATTGCAAACAATTGTTTCAGACTGAACAATAATTTAAGAAATTATGAACAAAAATTGATTCGGGGGAGACGTTTTACACCCCCTCAGGATGCCCCTCCCAATAAACGGTAAACTTGTAAATAGTAAATGGGTGCATAACAGTAACAAATTTAGTACTTTACAAAACAGTATGTATAAAAAGCGAAGTTATGTACTTTTATTTATTGACAAAACCAGAGATGAAAGGAAACAATTTTAACCGCAAATGTATAAAGTAAAAATAAAGATAAATAATGAAAGTACTAAAAACAGGTTTAAATCTCAAAATACAACCTGTACTTTACCCCGTGTAGAAGTTGAATTTATTAAATATTTAGTAGAAAATGCCCTTATTGACTCAGGGAGTAGTGTTAATTTAATTAATGAGACTATGTTGAGTACGATAGTTTAGGAAAAACTTGTAAAACATTTATATCCTTCTGACAGGGAATGTTTTACTGCTACAAATGATTGCTTGTTGGTAGTTGCATTGTTAAAATTAAAATTAGAAATTTTACTTGGTATGTTAAATTTATAATAGGGAAAAATGTTGCTTGGAGTATGATATTAGGGGCAAACTTTATGAGAGATGTTGGATTAGTTATAGATTTGAACAATGATGAATGTAATTTTAAATTTATAAACAATTTAAGTATTATTAACAACATTAACATTATTAGTAAAAGTGAAAATATCCAAATTGGCTGTTTTAAGGCTAGAGTCGGATTTGTAAGCTAACGTGATATAATGTAAAACCTTAAGGAATATGCTTCTGTATCTTAGTTTTAGTGGAAGTTATAGAATTATTTTTACTAAAATAATCGGATTTTTTTCTAAAATACTTTTGAAAATCGTACAGCCTTTTTAATTGTATTATCTCCAGGTAAAACAAAATATGATAGTGCATTCAAAACTTCATGTCAGATTCAATTGTAAAATACATTGAATAAGTTTGTGTTTCGCTATTCGCTAACATTTTTTTCATATTGGAATTTTAAAGAGAGATATAGCCCATGATATTTTTATTACTTCTAAGACTGTTTCCATCAATTATGGAAATTCCAGCTTTGAATTGAATTGTCAATTATAATGATATTCAAAAACTTCCTTTTAATAACGGGTAGAATGGAAAGTTTTAACTGATTTTAACAGAATTTTTATTAACATACATTTTATTTATTGTCCAGAACAACAGGCAGTTATTTTGTCATTTATTCTTTACAGATCTTTCAATAAAAAAACTTGAAATGTTCTGTTTGATTCAATGCATTATTTATGGTGTATTACACAGAGCATTTAAATTAAATTTTTTATCTTTTTATATTTTTCTTTAATCTTCAAAACGCGTATTGCTGATGATGTTTTTTTGCATTGAGAGAAACCAATAATTAGTAACAATTCTGGCGATTAGGTTATTATTAACCCTCACAGTACCAATATTTAGCTCTGTGAAAGTACAGGGAGCAGAGGGTTTACTACTATTGGGACTGAAAGCGTTACAAATACGCGAATAACAAAGGTTATAATAACGATACCATTCACAGTAAAACACATATGATATTAGTTTTATATGCTATTTCTAAAAATATGTTACTAATCACAGTAAATAATATGTTACGTAATAGTTTCACTTTCATATAACATATAACTGTGTTACATAGTGAAATAATCTTAATTTAAGTATTAAATTAGGCTGTTTGTATTTTGATACATACCACCCAGCTGATGCGTTCGTCACTAAGTAAAGAGAAACATCCTTATTAATACTTCTAGATTGGGATAAAGTTCCTGTAGACCACTTTCTTTAAGCCGTTTACAAAGAGACAGTGGATTTTTAGTTTCTAAACTTGTCTGTAAACCTCTCGTAAACAATAATCCTCAATTTGATCTCTTCAGTTAAGCTATCAATTTATTACTCAGGTTGACAATTCCATGAATTTTAGTTAAACACTTATTGTCTGGTATGCATTACGCTCTGATACACTGAGCATAAACAAACAACCTTCTTCATTCTCAGTCATTAATTCATTTTAATGAGCCGCTTCCCCGCACCTAGGTAAAGGTGACGGTTCAGCAGCTTCTAAAAATTACTTCGAGAATGACAGTAAATACGAAGTACTGTGGTGAATAGTGAGGGCAGGGGTAGGTACTTGTAATAGACAATAATATCTTATGAAATCGAGAGGGTCTATGTTTACGGTTACAATATATAATTTGAATAACATTGTGCACAACTATTTTAAATACTAATGATTTCTGTTATTTTTTACAGTTTATTTACCTTGCAGCAATCAATTATTATTTATTCAATATACTAAAATATATAATTTATTTATGTGGACAGCGGAACTACGCAAAACACTACCGCACCTCTCGGCTCACTGCAGAACTAAAACAGAAGTCAGCGCACCTAGTAGCCGCAGTTATAACTAACTCGTATGTCCACCTGGCCGACGCAGGATTAACTGTTGTGATTTTAGAAATTTGTAATAAATATTTTTATACTTAACACATCAAGTAATTGGTATTACTGTCTTCATAATATTCTGAATTTATTGTTGTGCTAATAAATACACACTTGTCTTTTTATATATTAATTTTAAGAGGTTAACATACAAAGGTAACATTCGTAAACAAAACCTTCAAGTTTGGCAAAACTATGTAAGATACAACATCGTATAAATTAGTTTATTTGAGGATTTTAACCTCTAATCTAGTTTATTGGCGAAGGAAAGAAAACTCCTGTCGTTTATCCACTACTAATAACAAAATTGTACAATAATATTTACTGATAGATCAAGGATCAAAAAAGGTATAAGTGTGCGTACTACATACCCGAGTTACACGTCTTTGCTAAATACAAGCTGAACAGCAGTATTTCAAACTACACTGTTGAACTACTGTGTTATAATGTTAAAATGTGTTATATTCAAATTACCAAAGAAGACATGTTTATGTTCAAAATGTTAATGTTAAGCCAAGATTTGTCAGTAATATTCAGGAAGTTAAGAAATGCTATAATTGTAATCGAGTAGGTCATATTGCAAACAATTGTTTCAGACTGAACAATAATTTAATAAATTATGAACAAAAAACTTGATTCGAGGGAGACGTTTTACACCCTCTCAGGATACCTCTCCCCAATAAACGGTAAACTTGTAAATAGTAAATGCATGCATCACAGTAATAATTTTTTGTACTTTACAAAACAATGTCTATAAAAAGCGAAGTTATGTACATTTATTTATTGACAAAACCAGAGATGAAAGGAAACAATTTTAAAAGCAAATGTATAAAGTAAAAATAAAGATAAATAATGAAATTAGTAAAAACAGGTTTAAATCTCAAAATACAAGCTGTACTTTACCTCGTGTAGAAGTTTACTTTATTAAAAATTTAGTAGAAAATGTCCTTATTGACTCAGGGAGTAGTGTTAATTTAATTAATGAGACGAGGTTGAGTATGATAGTTTAGGAAAAACCTGTAAAACATTTATATCCTTATGACAGGGAATGTTTTACTGTTAGAAATGATTGTTTGTGGGCAGTTGCATTGTTAAAATTAAAATTAGAAATTTTACTTGGTATGTTAAATTTATAATAGGGAAAAATGTTGCTTGGAATATGATATTAGGGGCAAACTTTATGAGAGATGTTGGATTAGTTATAGATTTGAACAATGAATGTAATTTTAAATTGAATTTGTTTGAATATGTTGTTTAAATATTCCCTTAGGCGGTGATAAAATCTCGACGTTAATTAGGTTTTCGTTTTTAAAAATTTCAACCATTTCAGATCTTAATTTTTGTAATACATAACTTATCTGCAGTTAATGTATTTAAATTACTAAATAGATATTCAACTTTAAAACTCTACTTTAACTCCCGTAATATTTTTTATATTATATATATTTTGGTAGTTATTAATTCGATTTTCCTAGGGCTAAATTGAAATAATACAATTAGTTCTCATAAATTTCTTTGTTTTCCACTCATCCCTATATTTAGTGGTTATGGAAAACTGATCAATGATTTCGTTATACGATAACTGGTTTAAAATATTAGTCTTGCTGCTTAAAATTTATAAATTGTTCAACCAAGTGTTACTCGTGCTTGTTCTGAAGCGTTTATTTTCTATATTGATCCTACTCATATTGCTAAAGCTTTTATAAACATAAAGTATATCATAAAGAATATTTTTACTATCGAGTGCTAACAAGTTCAAGATATATGAATCAAATGGGGTGGTATCTCCAAAAACAATTGGTCAAAATTAAGGTAGAAGTGATAAATTGTTTATGTAACAAATGGGTTATTATGGTATTGTTATGAATAGTTAAGTATGAATAAAGTTTGTATTTAACAATGGAAATATTGTAAAGGAAACAGGATTTCCCCCGAATATATATAATGTTGGCGTAATAATTAATTATTATTGCTGGTAACATTAGGTGTAAACGCGTCTCGGAAGTTGACGAATAGTAATAGAACAATTTTTTTTAAACTCGATTACTACATAGATTTACTGGTGAGTTCCTCAGTACTGAAAAAATAGCAACTCTCCACCAGATGTAAATGACGTTCTATCGCTAGGCAAGCTGGCTGCCGCTGACAAGAGACGGCCACGGCGGACAGATGGCTCAGCGCACATTACCACTCAAAATTTTGCGAGAGTTAACGGCAAAACTGGTAAGAAATCTGTTATTTATCAAAGTTTCATAATAAAACTATGTATACTATCGAAAACCTCAGATCTCTCTGAAAAAGAAAATACCTGCTAATTCAAGAAAATATTACGGAATATATATTATATTACTGCAGACATTAACCTCAAAGACGCGAACATTTGTACGTGTTGTGTACTGACGACATACTGGTGTCCCAAAATTACAGGAACAAACTTCACCAAATTGCTCAGGAGGTCAAACTGAACGAAATGTTATTATAATGTATAGTCCTATCTTGCTTCGTTTACCTTAGATCGGCCATTTTGTTTTTTACATACAAGTAATTTTATTTTCAATACGGGTTTACCGATTTTGTTGAAACTTGGCATAAATATTATAAACATGAACATAAGTTGAAAAAAAATATTTTTTAAATGTTATGTGTATTTTCAAAATGGCGGCCATTTAAAATATTAAAACCTAAATAACTTTGAAACCAACCTTTTTTAATGGCCGCCAATCATGTAGGGATCGACATGTGTGAATTTAGATACAACTTTAATATTGTACATAATTTAATTTTGTTTTTTACAGGAAGTAATTAAATTTTGAAATATTATTGATTTGAAACAGTTATTGAATTTTAATGAATATTTTATATCATGTTCTTTAATAGTAAGGAGTAAAGACTTTATGTCCGAACCTGTGTGAACCCTTGAAAGGATATAAAATATAATATATAATACTATTATATATTATAAATAATAATATAATAATTGTTAAACTTTGTAACCGTTTTAAATTTAATTTAGATATAGTTCTAGAACATCGTCTAAAGTTATGTGTCTAATTTCTATTACTTTTAGTTTCAAGACTTTTTTTATTTGAAGATAAACAGTAAGAAGTTGTAGTTAGCTCATTTAACTTTAAGTGTTTCAGTTTCTGTTGGACGTTTAACCCAACAATAAATAATTAGTTCTCATGAATTACTTATTCTAAATTTATAAATATTTTTTAGACGATTTGGGAAAAAATACGTTTGTATCTAAACAACAACCAAAGCATTCAATCCTATTATTTTAATTTTAATAGTGTTGTGCTTATTACTGCATTACAACGAATAATGACATTGTAAAAATTTCCAGAAAAAAATTATTTTATGTTTGTACATTGATGTGAAGATTTGTTAGTCTTAATTTAAAAATTGATGTATTTGAACTTTGATCTTTGTTATTTGGAACACGCATAGTATTTATTTTGTGAATAATATGTAAATATATCTAATATACATGTTCTGATATAAAAATATATATATTATACCTGGATCATTGCAAAAATGTAGTAATCATTGCTATAGTCAATATTTAATTTGAATAAATTGAAATTGAATCACTAATGTTCTATGTTGATGATAGCTCACTTCAAAAACTTAGTTACTCGAGCGCTGAATATGGCTTGTGTTATAGGACTATTAGTCAAGATCTTCCTTAGCTAAATTAAGTTATAGATCAATTTCCTAAATTCTAGTTCAATTGGACTGGCACCGTCAAATTTCATTCTATTGTAATGCGGAATATAATAATTTAGGATTTATTTATTGTATATATTCATAACACTAAATTAATAAAAACTTTGAACCACGATTCAACGAACTGTCATATAATTAAGAATACAATATTTCATGATATATGTGTTTTATTTCATTGTTTTAAAATCTCACTTTTTGAACATTAGATTTTACCTCTCACGATTCCGATTTCTTAATGTTCGATTTCTTATAACTGCGTTTACAGTAAATGTAAGACCTCCTTGGGACTATGCGATCACTTTTTGGTTGGAATGTTTTTTATTATTTTACAATCTTTTACACACCATTCTTGAGTTAAAATAAAAGGGTTGACAGGGGATCGTTGTACTTACAATGCATTAGAAAGAGTGTTCCAGATGTATACTCTATATCTGTTACATGTTTAGTAGGCTACAGAAGATACAGCCACAGAAAGAATTTAACAAAATCTATATACATAAAACAAAGTCAGGTTAGTTACATCATTTCTAATTTAAGAATGGCTGTAACGATTATGATGGTCTTTGCTTTATTGGATACGTTTTCACCCCGAGTAGCAGAACAACGATTCAAGTATCGTAAGAGTGCACGAAAAATCAGGTAAAGAGAACAAGACTTATAATATTATATAATATTAGTATATAATATTATAAGAGCCTGTTCACTTTAGTAAACTGTTCTGTGTAAACATTGTTTTATGGTAGCACAATCGTATATTAATTTGATTTATTCACTATTTTAACTTTCTCACATGTTGTCGTGAAAGCATGGAGTAAGCTTGATAGTAACAATAGACTACTATTTTTTTTAACTTTTTTGCAACCACTGTTGGGCGCAAGTAAGAAAAATATTTATATAATAAAACTAAAAGTTCTAGTACAAGTCTACTTTTAACTGTACACTTTAGTAAATATTGAGTATGCAGTGCTTGGTGAGTACTGTAATGCAGATATCGAAGTAATTTACTATATAACTGTCTCTAGAAATTTGAATACTCTTATAAAACGCATAGATTTTTTACTTTTGACAGAAGTAGGCTTCTCAGACCTTTGTATGTACCTTGTTCAAGGAAACTAAGTAACATTAACAAGGGCAAAAAATATATTAAGTCTGGAATAAATTACGATCCGCGGCTACTGTTAGGCGACTTCGCGGTACTCTAGGACGTAATGAAGCACAGAATGAATCAACAGTTCGCAGACTCATGAAAAAGTTTCAAGAAACAGGTTCAGCAGTCGACCTCAAAAGTTCTGGACGTCGTTGTTGTGCCCGAACTGAACAGAACATTGAGGTGGTTCGTGACAGTGTGGCTGTTAGCCCAGCGAAATCAATACGTCGCCGTTCTCAACAATTGGGTTTAAGATGTTCTTCTGAACGGAGAATTCTTCGGTACGATCTCAAATATCACCCCTATAAAATTCAGCTGACGCAACAATTGAAAGTGGCAGATCACCAGAAGTGACGACAGTTTGTTGATTGGGTATTGAGAAATTCGCAGGATGAATAAAACTTCGCAATGAATATCATCTTCAGTGATGAAGCGCACTTCCAATTGAATGGATTTGTTAATAAACAGAACTGCCGTATCTGGGATTCAGAAAACCCTCGCATGATTAACGAAAGGGAAATGTATCCACAACGAGTGACAGTTTGGTGCGGCTTTTGGTCGGGCGGCGTCATCGGCCCTTATTTTTTTGAAGATCAGGAAAGGCAAGCTGTACAGTGAATGGAGACCGATACCGTACGATGATTAGGGAGTTTTTGTGGCCTCATTTGGATAACATAGACGTTGACCAGTTGTGGTTTCAGCAGGATGGTGCCACCTGCCACGCTGCCCGTGAAACAATTGTGTTGCTCCGTGACCGCTTTCAGGATCGCGTCATTTCTCGTAATACCGACCATCAATGGCCACCAAGGTCGTGTGCCTTAACACCTTGTGACTTTCATCTTTGGGGTTATCTAAAGTCATTAGTTTATGCCAATAAACCCCGAACCATCAATGAGTTGAAGGAGGAAATTCGACGGGTTGTCGGCCAAATTGAAGTGGAAACTTGTGCAGTCATGGCTAATTTCAAGGACAGAGTTGTTGCGTGCCAGCGTGGCAGAGGAGGACACATGCATAACATTATTTTTAATACCTGAAATCGGAAGGTTAGATGAACATATTTATGTATTTGATTTCAGATTTTCATTAAAATAAATCTCTTAATTTGATATATCAAAACCGGCGCTCTTTTTGAATCACCCTATATAAGAATATATTTTGTTTGTTTGTTTGCTGCTGGTTTCCACTCACAATCTATGTCCCTTTGGAAATCATTTCATGTTATTTTATACATAAGTCTACCACCGAGTGGCAGAGCATTGTGTTTTGTTGTTGGCAGTTAGTATTGATTGTGTACATAATAAAGTCCAAATACAAGGCGGAGCGACAACATTCTGAGCCGGGATTCCATCTGTGACATGACATTCTATTCGCTCAGTCTAATTGATTTTCTCCCTGTTATTTGTTGATTATTCAAACACGAGTCAGACCCCTGTCGAAGTCGTAAATGCTACTACGTAGTTTATGATGCGTAACTATTGACCCCTTGGCGAACTAGTTGCGTAACTATTGAGACCTTGCTTGGGCGAGCGAAGTGTACGAGCACATGCATTGATGGCAAGAAGCAAACAAGAGCTGTTCCAGACGTCAAGTCCGCGACAGTGTCAGATTTCAGACCCTGCGCTGAGCGGAAGGTGAAATAGAGCTGAACTCATGTAAAAACAAATATATGTTTTGGCCAGTATTTTTTTTTTCGTATTTGATTATCACAATGCAATACCATTTTTACAAATACCCTATCAATATAATTATAGTAATTAAAAATATTTTGTAATTTTCAAAGCGTTGTAAATGCTATGACATATGCAAGTCAAAACGTTAAATGACAGATTTAAACTCTTTTATCAGCCATGCAAGTAATAAATCACACCTTTAAATTCACTCAGTTACCTTTAATTGAACAAAGACAGTTCATTGGCCTATTGCAATTCCTTCACAATGGACTTTTCAAAAATGTTTTAGATATCTTCGCTAATCATGATATCCACATCCCAAAACCATCCCAGTCCTAGTTTTTATGTATTATGGGATTATGCAATAACTGTTGTAATTTCTGAGTCAGATCAAAATTGATATCAGAATAGTGCATATGCCTTGGATAAGTTTGCATTAGCTAGTCTCTTTCAAACCTAGTTAACAATTGACAGGCATTTGAATTTCTACGATATTTAATTCTAGCAACTGCACAGTAAAGACAAAATGTTCAAGCAATTTTAACCAAGTTTAATTCTTCAGGTTAATTTTTCACCATCTCTAAAGATTTTAAAAATAGCACCATTTGAAGTTTTAAAAGGAAATAGTTATATCTAAGCCATTTAACATTATGAACTACATCAAAAAGGATTTTAGAATTCAACATAATATAAAACAACTTTTGTTTTGTTTTGTTAGAAGTATATTGTGACAATACAAGTTAACCAAATCATCACTATAATATCCAGCTGATAGCAACAACACTTGGCACAACTGTATTTATATGCCATAATGAAGTCTGTAAGCCAAATTCATTGACATAGTGGTTATTCTCTTCTAAAAAGGATAAGAAAATCTATTTTTCAGAGAATACAACAATAATTAGAACAATCTATGAACCCTATTTATTATGATATATTTTAATGAAACTTTCAGGAAATATTCTTCAATAAATGCAAAGCACAAGTAAATTTTAACTAAATAATATAACAATAATTCATAACTAGTTAGCCATTAATTTGATAATTAATCCTTACAATATTTGTTTTTACTAATAGATTTTCAGTATTATATTCATATCTTGGGCCTGGTTATTTTTTTATTGTTCATTTATGTAAAGAGTACATTTATGTAAAAAGTTATTGAAAGTAAACTCATTTGTTAGAAAGGTATTAACAATTATACAATTCATTAATGCTCAGGCCTAACCCTGTCCATTATGAGATGTTTTGCTTTTTATTTAAAATTTCCAGAACAGTAAAAAATGCAAGAAAATGAAGCTCTTTTCAGGAAGAAAGGCAATATGTTTAAATTTTTATTACCAAATACTAAAGCCTAGTAGAGAAATTGGAAAGTACAAGGATTATTTTTTAAGTCAAATCAAGTCACATTTATTTAAACTATAGGAGGCAATTATATATCAATATACAATACAATAATATAATATACTATGCACATGTATGTTCAATTTAAAAAATAAGCTATCACGCAAAAATACAATACTGTATCTTAAGTGAATTTGGAGTTTTGAGCTTTTAACTAAAAATGAATAAAACTTACATGCAATACAATAGTAAGACTTATAATACTTTAAATTTTATTACCTATTTTTAGATTATATAACTTTTGTCACATAACTTTTTAGTATAGTATTAATCTTCTTCTAATCACAAATTAATCTAACAGATAATCAAATGAATTTTTATTTTTTGTAAGAATCACTTTGTTTTGCAATCCTAATAATGAAAATACATTTCTTAAATAAAAATGTTACGAGTTTAAGTTGCACATTAAGTGTTGCTTTTATACAACACTTGAGATTAATTTATTTTGTTAAATGAAATACGCTTAATAAAAGAAGAATATGTTCAGGTAGATACATGGTGCCATGAGCAAACAATGCATGCCTATGAACAAGGAATGTATATTCAAGAGAAAGTTCTATAATATAGCGCTGTCAAATGATTGTAGGTATTATAAATTCTAAAGTAATGTTTGGCACTAATATTGGCTGCCAAATAAACACATGCAGCAGCTAAATTACATCATATATACTTCCAATGAATGAGTGCAAGATCTTACATCAGCCATATTGTACTTTATTCACACTACTCCTTGCAATCAATATATTGATTTAATGTAATTGTTATACTACTAAAATAGCGTTTAAAATATTATGTGTGTTTGTCTTTGTTATATGACCTGATATGTACGTTGTTGACATATAATATCCTGTAATATTGACAGGAGATTTTAATTCTAATTCCAATAATGGGTTGTACTCTGGCTTATGACAAACGAATTGCTGCTCTTTGAGAGCAAGTCTTGCAACAATTTGAAGAAGACAAAGTACCGCAATGTGTTGCCACGGACACTGCTACCATGACTGGTCATCACCAACAGTTTTCAGCACATGGATGTGTTAAGAGGCCAGCGGGGGAGGACACCAACCAGACCAGGGTTTGATACTATAAAGCCCATTAAATAATAAGCAATTAAAAGTTATGTTCTAAATGTTCCTTTGTCAAAAATTAGAGCAATAAACATATGGCTAAGAAATCTTTACACTCATACAAAGTTAACTTGAATTGAAAGCTAATACATTTAGATTTTTATGATAGAATTAGTAATTAAAAATATTCTGATGTTATGTAGGTAACTATATGAACCTTATGCAAATTAGTTTAGTTTATTCATTCTGGGTAGAATATTAGATTTCGAAACTTATAAGGGCTGGAAATACGTTTGATAAGAAATTCGCTCAGTAGCAATTATATTTTATATTAGTAGTATATCTATTGGATTTACAAATATGGCATTTCAGTGTTTGCTTTAATCTTTATAAAACCCTGATATAAAATAAGGTACAAACAACTAAATTGTGTTATAAAATATTTTAAATAATTAATTTCTTTCTGCTACTCTACACGCGTGAGTCTGGAGGTACTTAGTAAAGTATATTTATCTTCTAATTTTCAGATCTACTGTAAAGAATATAGTACAAGAAACAAATAATAATTTTGTAATGATGGAATTTCCAGGTTATTTTTGGATTTTCTCCAATAATACCATGAATCCAAATCACAATCGTCCAAAAATATATACAGTGTTCTCAAAAAGGTGTCACAAACTTCTGTGGGTGATAGTATTCATCATTTCAAAGAAAATATGTTATAAAAGATAGATCGAGAAATGACTTAATTTGCCACTAGCCTCCTTTTTGTATTTGTATAAAAAATGATTATCTCTAAAACTAATTAAGCTAAAGAATAGGTTTGAATTAATAAGAAAAAAATAAAAAATGTGTTATATTTTTTGTTTTATATTAACAAAATTGCACATGTTGAAAATATTACATTCAAGAGAGAAAAATTCCATCCTGGCAGTCTTTACAAAACTAAAATGTGTGCCTTAATATTAAAAATGAAAAAATTTAGTACATTCAATATGCATTTTTTGAGAAGTTGGGACTGTGGACCCACTGTCCACCCCTTAAGAAGTGGGTAAGAAATGTTTCTGACAGTTTTACGACGTGGACCTACAGTCCGTTTACCAAATGTTAATCAGTTTTAAAATTTACATCATGTGGAAGGATTTTTACATTGCACTGAAAGTCACAGGATGCAGCAATGTAAAATTGCTAGAAATCACTAGACAGTAAGAGCGAAAAAGTTGCAAAATATTTTGAAAGCTCTAATCAAGTTTTTTTGCTAAAATAAATTTACTTTTAACCCGTTGAGTGTGTGAGTTGGAATTGTGGAGGGTACATACTCAACTTCAAGAACTGTCAGATAATTTTTTGTTGCTCAAATTATTTTAAAGAGCTTATTCTGAGATCAATTATCACCACAGTGGGGTTTCTTGGTAACATTCCATTTGTATGTACAGGGTAAAGTGTTGATTTTGATCAGCATCTAGAAAATATCAACAGAACAAGAATCAAGTAGAAAACTTCAAGTTCATTACTTATCTTGGTGAAGTCAAAATTAGTTCTTGAAAGTGTGTGCTGATAAAATAGTATACCCATTTATTGAAGAAATAAAATCAGCTCGTTATTTCAGCACAATCATAGATAAAACCACAGATTGTCTCGCAAAGAGTAGTTAGATTTTATTATTTCATATGTTTTGTGTCAAGAAGGGGACAAACTAAGAAGTTCATAAATATTTTTGAAGCTCACTGACACTCAGAAGAAACCAAGAGAAAAAATAACACATAAAAAAATGTTTACTGAGTGAATTTTAATTCCATTTGAACAAGTGAATCTGTGTCACACAGATGCTATGGTAATTGGTATTGAGATGAGCTCTACTTGGGAAATGTTCCAAACTGAACAATATATGAACCCTAGATATGGAAGATTTTTCTAAATAATGCTAAAATGTCTTCACTAAACTCCAATAACAAGATAGTGTGCTGGAATAGAATGGATAAATTCCTTAGCAAAACATCTGTGTTGTAATGTTGGCATTAAATGAATTTGAATACCTTGAATTACCAGTCAAAGTTCATGATGATATTAATGGACTGATTGCATGCTATAAATTATGGTTGCTATGAATTTATTGCTTTAACAACAATTTGGTACAAATTATTGAAGAGTACTGATTTAAAAATATGATCTAATAAATTCCAAGCTTTTCTAACTTTAAGGTTAATAAATTAAGAATTTATAGTTTATAATAAACTAATGAGAAATCCATGTGTTCAACTTCTTAAAGAATTTAAAAAAAGTTTGAAGTACCACTTTAAGTTGGTTCTGAGCTAAACATGACTAGGACACGAAAGAAAAAAGATTTTATGATGAAACTGGTAAAGACAAATACATTTTCACACCAGATAAAGTAAATGCAATTTTATCATCCCACTGTTGACTGAATGATCATCCCAGCCTCAAGACAGTTTCCACCATTGATGATTCCAGCATCTTTGAAGATTAAATATAAAAAGAAGAATGACCACAAGATTGAACACAGGAGTTGACCTCACAGTATTTGCAGATCAAGGTTGCAGAGAAAAACAAATAGAAAATCAAACTAAAAAATTAGAATATGCTTTCCCTTAGACATGCAAAAAGAACTTTGTCTTTTTACAAAGTTTTCAAATAGCTGAACTTTATGAAAGTAATAGCATTTTGCTAGCTTTAGACGTCCCCAACTTAGTTTATAAAATAGGATTAGAATAACATACCTTTGACATTCAATTGCTGCAAAGTCTGGTGAGAAAGCATTCAGTAAGCTCTCTTTAATAATAAAACCCTGCTTAAGGTCATCTAGAACTGAATAGACTTAATGATTAATCTCTTGATGATATTGATCGAGTATTGGATATGAGCGCACATATAAATTATTCTTTGATCAAGTAATTAATTAATCATTGGTTGCAATTAAGACTGGGAAAATCTTCTTTATTTTCATGACATTAATAGAATTTTGTTCATCAACAAAATTTATTCATTTATACTGGATTAAGTAATCAATAGTGTTACCTGCCTTATTTCTTTGTATGTTATTTGTCTATTAATAAGAGCTAATTTATGTTGCATAGAAATATATTGTAATTAGCTTATTATCTTAGTATAAGCTCATGTAGACATTATTTTATTGTTAGAGAGAAGAATTGGTGCAGTCTTCAATATTACGGGTGACATCCACAATAATCATGACTGGGTCATCTAGAGGTGGCAATTGCTACTTCTCAGAGCGTAGGAGGTGACAGAGCTCTCACACCCAAGAATAGAGATAGAGATAGAGATGGTTCCATGAACCATCCCCAAGCTTATGGTAGATTCGCCTTGGGGTGTGAAGGGCTGGACCTCATGCTTTGTGAGAAGAGCAATACTCTCACCTCATGACAAGGGCCCACGGTCACCCCCCTCGAATCAGTCAAATTCTAAACTCGTTAGTAGGTAGAGAGCAACAGCAATCTGTATTTCATTAGTATTATACAGTCCACTCATAATCGTTGTAATAGTAGTTTGTGTCAAAATCACATTACATATTTTCAGTTTTAAACAAAGTGTTTTATTTATTGATTATTAATTCCAGTAGTTAAGGTGGACCACGTGTGCTGCAACATGGTCCAGTCGTGCCAGATTTGTTAAAACTTTATAGACTGCCCATTGTAGACTACAATTATCATCATTGTCAAAGGCAATAGAACAATGTGTGCAATGGAAGAAGTTGATAATAGCACACAACATGGGTCACCATGTTAAAGTGTGCGGTATATCTAAAACAACTGTTGAACCTAAGAAACTGTGCCCGCATTGCCAACAATCGATAACCGTGTCTAACTTGAGCCATCACTTTTCAAAGTGATCTCCCCCAGAGCATGTGGCTTTAAAACATAAGAATTGTGTTGCATCTCTAGCTATCATTTCATCATCACCGCCAAAAGTACCACACCAAGAACCAACTGCTAGTACATCTGCCATTGCACACGGAATTCAATTCAATACATTCTTTCTATTGCACAAGGTACACATAAGTACAACGCAATCGTCAATATAGAATAAATATAAATATAAGTATAAAAATGCTATCAATAAAATCAAATATTGTAGTACTCAAAAGAAAGAAATAATCACAAAAAAACAACCATTTACATTAAAATTTAAAAGCCACTGTCAGAGAGGAATTCATTTACATTATAACATTCCTTTACTAGTACCTCCTCAGGTTCCTTAGTAAAATTGTCTCCTCATAAACATCTTTCAAATTTTGAGGGAGAGAGAGCATTATAAAAACTACACCTGCGTGCATCACCCTAGTCTCGTGCAGGGACGAACGATGTGAGGGAGTACGAAGCAAAGTGCTGTGCCTCGTCGGGTAGACATGAGTGCTTCTCACTGACGAAATCTGACACAGATGCTTCCTCACATACATGACAACTGTAAAAATGCAAAGGGATGTCATTGTTAGAATGTTGAGATTCCTAAATAAACCATGGCATGAATGAAGATTTGGGTCCCTACATATGATCCATACAGCTCTCTTTTGGACCAAAAGTGTATGCTTTGCAAGGAGAGGCATCACCCCAGACCTCAATCTCATACGCTAACAACGAAATGAAGCACCCGTGGTAACCAGTCACCAACCTATCTCTGTCCATAAATGTACTCAGAATTCGCAATGCAAAACACACTTGACTCAGTTTACCACAGAACCTAGATACATGAGTAGACCACTGCAATCTACTATCGATGGTTACACCCAGGAAACACGTAGACTGAGATGGTTCTATTAAAGTTTCATTTATGCTAAATCAGAGGGTTGTTTTTTTTTTGTTAGAAACTTAATAAATATGGTTTTTTTCTTAGTGTTCAACATTAGGTTATTTTTTGACAGCCAACTGTAATATTTACTAGGGAAGAAGATGCTCGTAGGTCACTATCTGAGCCACCAAGAAGAACGATAGCTTCATCCGCGTAGAGTACCAAATTGGCGTTTCCCCTGCACACATGAGTATCGTTGATATAGAGGATAAAAAATAATGGGCCCAGAATGGAACCCTGCGGCACTCCATACTTGTTCTCAATTAAATCTGATTTTGAAAACTCAAGTTGAACGAACTGTGTCCTGTGGGACAAATGCGTTTGTAGCCATGGAAGAGCTACGCCTCTAACTCCATACCCTTCCAGCTTAGAACACAATATACCATGATCTACACGATCGCCTTTGAAAGGTCGCAAAAGATTCCTAAGGCTGCCTGGCGTTTTTCTAGGTGATCAATAATTTGGTCAACAAGAGAAATCACTGCGTCACCTGTTGAATGATTCTGTCTAAATCCAAACTGATTTGGGATCAGTACATTGTGGCGCTCTTAAAAGGCAGACAAACGAGAACAAACGAGCCTCTCCAGCACCTTAGATAAAGTAGGCAAGAGAGAGACACCGGTCTGTAGCTGTCCACAGATTCCCGATCACCTTTCTTAAAAACTGCGCAACTTAACTATTTTGAAACAATTTGGGAAAACACCATCTGCATTTGATTCATTGAACAGAATACCCATTGGATTTAGAAAACAACCATAAAATTGCTTCAACAACCAAGCGGAAATTTCGTCAACACCCGAAGACTTTTTGGTTTTCATTGATAAGGTGCTTTTTTTCTATCTCATCCTGTATGATTGGCGTAAAAGAGAAAGATTGAGGGACTACTCTTCCACGTGAACAGCTTCCAATATCCAAACGCAAGCTATCAATTGGTTGCACATCACAGAAGACTGAATTAAATATCTTAGCAACTTCCTCAGGTGAATCAACCTCAACTCCTCCATTCAGCAAAGCAATATTTTCATATGGTCTCGTGCCTCTCGTTTCACATTTGATAATTTCCCAAACTGTCTTTTGTTTGTTGTCTCTATCAGAGATTTCTTTAGATGTTAGTAACCGTTTACGGGAGCTTACAATATTTTTCAGAATAGTACGACGCCGATTGAGAAAGTCTGTCAAATCTGGATCACCAAAATCCCTAACCAAAATTGACAGATCTTCGTTTTTGGACGCCATCTCCATAATTTTGTAATAAAACTCAAAAGTTGCATTGTATTTTGTTTGAGGCCTCGACTCTTTAATCGGGAAGGAGACTGAAAAAGCTTTATTAATTAAGCTCATGAATGTTTCAAACCTTGAATTCACTTCCTCCAATGTTGATAAAATGGACCAATACGTTGAAGACATAATGGCCTTGAAATTTTGAATTTGGTTCTTGGAGAACATTCCCTTTAGAATAGAACCTTTTCCAACCTCTGACATTTTGTGAGATAAACAATTTGAGAATGATGGTCGGACAATCCATTAAATGTTATCTCACAGCGGATGTTACTTTGAACATATGTAAAAAATACCTAATAAACTAATAAATACGGAAAACTATTCAAATCCGATAACATAAGTCCATCTTTGATCATTGATGTCGGAAGCGCTGCGGGATCCCAGGTCGATGTTGCTGTCGGTTTGCCCTCCACCGATGCACGGCCGCAGTCCTCAGTTGCCGCCGCCACGTCCATGCTCTGGCACCTCTCACCGGTCAGCTCAGTTGCAGAGATTTGCTGTGTTTCAGGAGCCAGCTGCAATGTGTCCTCTGTCGAAGATGAAGCGATCTCATGGGTAGGAACGTAGTTTTGACGATTTACATTATTTATGGACTTCGGTATTTCTCTGCATAATATACTTTTGCCAAGGCCAATTAAGTTGTTGGCCATGTCGGGTAAATAATACATTTCTACTGAAAGTACTAACGTCCACAATTAGGTACTCTTTCTTGTTTTATTATTATTAATTTTTCATTAATTCTTTTAATTTCTCTATTAGTCCTTTAGGAGGGAGATAATGTCGGTGAAATAAATTTACCACTACGAAATGTCTAGGTTTATTCGTCTTCACAAACCGAGTGAGTTGTTCCACCACGGAGTTCGCTGGTGACCTGCTATTTTCGTTAACACACCGAAGAACACAATATCAAAGTTAACATTGTGTTTGAAGTCGAATACAAAATAACGGTCACTAACAAAGACGAGTTTTAAGAAAATTATCAAGCCGAAGTTTATTAACCAAGTAAAAGAACAACTCTTACCTGAAATGGACGGATTCCACGCCAAGGGATCTCGCTGGACCTTACACGGGATCCTCCACCTCAAGATTAGGATAAAATTCTATATACCGATCAGAGGGTTTATCTACATTGGGTTACCTAAAAAGATTATAGTTAAACATGCAGTGGTAAATTTAAAGAACGCTGAACACAAATGTTTCGTGTAGTCGATCTTTGCCGCACAGCACCCCATGGACCAGCAAGCCTGAGCGACTCCATCATTACCAACCATTTGAGCATGAACTTGACGTATATATATATATATATATATATATATATATATATATATATATATATATATATATATATATGTGTGTGTGTGTGTGTGTGTGTGTGTGTGTGTGTGTGTGTGTGTGTGTGTGTGTGTGTGTGTGTGTGTGGATAGTATTACTTTCCCTGTCCTAGATGTGTACACAAGCTAGGAAAAAGTTTGAGAAAGATTTCTTCAAGCTCAAGAACAACAGCGACTTTGGCAAGACGATCGAGAATATTCGCAACGGAGTGGATACTCGACTAGCTACGAAAAATGAACGGGTTGATAAGTGGATGGCACAACAATGTAAGAGCAGAATGATTCATCAAACAGTTGGGGGCTGCTCACATGAGCAAAACTAAACAGTTGTTCAACAAAGCCATTTACGTTGGCACAAGCATTTTGGACGTATCCTAGTCCCTCATGTTTGACTCACGTCATCAAGAGGTGGTACTTTGAAAAAAGGTCAACTCCAATACACGGACACTGACTCGCTCACGCACCATATCAAGACGGCTGACTGGTACGGCAACGTCAAAGTCATGATTGATCTGTTCGACACCAGCGATTACCCTCAGCCAAACATTTACAACATGACCCGAGTCAACAAGAAAGTGTTGGGGAAAATACAAGACAAACTCAACGTCATAATCATGTACGGTCTTTGGTCAAAAATTTACAATCGTCCATTTGTATTTTTTTGTATTGTATTGTATATATATATATATATATATATATATATATATATATATATATATATATATATATTGTAATTTCTGTATTCATCATAAAACCTTATTCATGTTAGAACTACTCAGTATATATATATATATATATATATATATATATATATATATATACACACACACACACACACATATACCTGTACGTTCTTAAAGTAAAGGACTTTTTGTAAGGGAGGGCTACAAGGGATTTGGATTGGTAACTTGTCTCTCTACAATTTTATTCTGGAAGATATTTTAGAAACGACCCGAGACTTTTTACAAAAATAATTATATGTTTTAATAATAACTAGTTTGAAATGCCCTTAATTCCTATTATAGAATGTCCTTTAGTTCTGACATTAAACATACAACCACTACTGGTTACGTCAAATTAAATTTAATAGTATTTAATAAATAATCAAGAAGTTTACCTATATAATTAAAATAGTAAAATTTTAAATACGTAAATAGTGGTTAAACATTTTAAAAATTGTTAAAAACTTTACAACACAATAAAAATGTTAAAACATAACTAAGGACGTTTAAATATGTCAGCCCCTTAACACTGTGGCTTATGGTCCGCAAACTCAGCAACGCCGTATATAATATTACAGATAGATAATATTAACGTTGAGTGTCATTTCATATGTATATGTATGTTTACATATGAATTTATTTATATAGTATAATTAATATATTGGTTACATTAATCTATTGACATTACTTTATACCGTTCACGCTGTACGAAATTACTCATACATTATGCATATAATTTTTATTTGGTAAAAATAATCAATCCAGCCAATCTAATATTTTGTTGGTGATGTTAAGGATTTTTTTTTATTTAAATATTTTAAATAAATAAATTCTCACTTCTAACTGAAAGGCTGTGTGTTACTAAATTTTATCGATGGCGGAATCGATTTTTTTGTTGGAATCTTGTCACCACCTGTTTTATAGATTGTCGTTGTTTAGAGGCAACGCGCTGCGATGTTATTCTGTCAACTAGTAACAGGTTGTGGCAAAGTGTTATCTCAGCAACTGTTTCTGACTGACCGCTGAGAAGTGTTCTGTCTGTTCACTGTGCAACTCTGTTTTAACGTTTTTCCAGTTGCTGTTGCTTATGGATCAATTTTGAATTAATAAAACTTGGACCATTAATATTTGACTTTGTTACCATCATAATGTATTCAAACTTCATTATCATTAAATCTGCTTAGTATCGTTATCATAATTTATTTTGAGACAGTTTAAAAAGTAAAGTAAAGAATGTCTTATTTTACCAGGCGAAGTTAGGGCTAAGAAGCCCTCTCTAACACTTAACCTGGGGACCAACGGCTTAAAGGTGACTTCCGAACCACCACCAATGGCCGGGCAGGCGGGCCGCTTGCAAGGACAGGATCGCTCAGCGGTCACCTGTCCAAGCAGCAGCCACGCTCGGCGTTGCTTGATCTGGTTATCTTGCGATAACCGCCGTACCCACTACACTGCGCCATTGGCATGTTAAGGCATGATTGGGTATAAGTTAAAAACAAAATTTCAAGAATTAATCTCACGTTACTCATAAAAGTTATTTATGATTTTTATCATTTATAATAAATTTAAATTTAAACATAAAATTTTATTGGACCAATTAATAAAACTTTAAACCAAACTGCTGTTAACGAACTGTAGATGGATTTCTGGCAATGAAACAATAATGGTCATACTAAAACTCTATTCGTTATATCCCCGTTACTCAAACAACAGCTGAAGAGTAATGAGTATGTTACTTTTGACTGTATTCAGCTCAACAAGCAAACCGTTGCCGTCAACGAAAAGAATGAAATCATTGTTCGTTGTCATCCTGTTGTCCAAACAACTGGGAATTCTTGCAACATGTTACAGGGACAACTGTTGCACGCTGCAACTCAGTTGTTATCCTGTTACGTCAAATGCCGCCCATCACTGCCTGGTATTAAAAATCACTCACTCAGGTAAAAGTTCCTTCTTATTCAGCTGTACTCTAACTTCAAGACTGTAAGTATAAATACACAATACTAGTATTATAAGGAAATACATCATAATGATGTATGTATTTACCTTTCATATCACTTCATTTATTTTTATCAAGTATTGTTTGAAAGATAGGAGTAATACTTATTATTAATCTTAACGAAGGGTTGGTTCCATTACACGCCCATAGTTCATAATTGCATTACTCAAGCTTATAATAGTATACTATAAAAAACTAATATACAAATTCTTTGAAAAATGCCATGTTACAGTATTACTCTAAACATTACCTCTTGTATTAAATTTCATTAGAACTTTATAAAAATTGCCCAGAAAGATATAGGCTAGCCTATATGAACAATTGTACTAGGCCAGGCCTCTACTCTAAAGCCTACAACAAATTTTACTAGGCTATTTTCGTTTCTTATAAAAGAGATTTTCTTATGTAGCCTATAATAGTATACTATAGAAAACTAATATACAAATTCTTTGAAAAATGCCATGTTACAGTTTTACTCTAAAGATTACCTCTTGTATTAAATTTCATTAGAACTTTATAAAAATTACCCAGAAAGATATAGGCTAGCCTATATGAACAATTGTACTAGATCAGGCCTCTATTTACTCTAAAGCCTACAACAAATTTACTAGGCTACTTTCGTTTCTTATAAAAGAGATTTTCTTATGTAGCCTACTCTAGATAAAACATCAAGGATAATGTTTACATTAGCCAAATTAGCTGTAATGATCTAAAACCACTTTGATCCATTTCTTAACGTAGTATATTTTCATTTCCAGAAACAAGTTTTAGGTAGTCGCTATCTATATATTGCACAATAACTGATAATATGTTTTTTAGGAAATTTAGATCATATCCTAAATAGTCCATCAGTCTAGGGGACCAAGGTCAATCAGGATTTCTAGGTGGGGCAATAATAAGTTAAGGAGGATTTGGCATTGGTGGAGAAGATAATCAGGATACCAACATTAATGCGTAAGAAATTTAATAAAAGTAATAGAAAATGTATAGGTCAGAGAAGGCTACCAACTGTGTATGAGGATAATTTAAAACTATTCCTCTTTTTCGTAATTTTTGCAAAAGTTCCTACTTCTATCGTGAAGTTTGATCGTCTATTTTTCATCTATTCTCTTGGTCTTGTTTGCCAATAGGCAACTTCATCTAAAACCCATCCGTCAAGACATGTGAAAAAGGGAGTTAGGTTTAAGCAATAGGACAGTGGTCGACTGGTATTCTTTTACCAGAGAGGTGTTCATACACCATATGATGGAAGTCCAAAAAACTTGGCGGCCCTATTTCTGTTGTGCAAATTGATGAGGCAAACTTCGGCAAGAGGAATTATGACCTTGGACGTTGCATCAAGGGACAGTGGATGTTTGTATTGACCATTCTACGGCAAAATCCTTCTTCGTTCCTGTGGATTCGAGAGACTCTACGACATGCTGGCAATAATCGAGGAGTGGATTCTTCCTGGGACAACTGTAATCAGTGACTAATGTAAGGCCTGACTATTTGTTTCAAGAGGACAACCGACGTTTGCATGTAGCTCATTTGGTAAATTTCAAAGATACACATAATAGTGCTTACAGCAACACCGTTGAGCCAGCTTAGAGAGGTACGGGCTGCTACTCCCTGGTACGGAGTTTGGATAAAACACATTTTATTGGATATCTTAACTAATTCCAATTCAAGCAAAGTTAAGAACCACTGGACCGACTTCATAACTTTTTCAGAGCAGCCGCCAAGTTTTATTTTACTTTTCATTAGATATTCTAAGTTGGCCATTATTTTTATTTATTTATATTTATTTTATTAAGAGTTTATTTTTCTTATCCTCAGTTATATTTATATTTTTATTTAATTTTGATTATTTTGTTGTTTCTTATGTAGGCCAGTTGGCCTCCGGGTAAGCGTGGCAGTCATGCAGTAAGGTTAAGTGAGTTTTTGTTTTTTTTTTTCACATGGATGGATAAACTTTTTGTAGGGTGTAAACAAGCGCTCATGAAAATCTGAGCTTGAATTTATGTACCGTATCGAGGGGTATTTTTCTTTTCCGCCAGAAGTGAGGGGGTGCCACCATAGCCTGCACTGATGGTCAGAGGCATTTCAGATATGTATTTTTTCAACGTTAGATCACATTGAACGATCTGAAACATGATTTGAGGTAGCAGTGAGATGTGAGGTTAGGGGATTTTCTGTTATTTTTTTTCTTAATTAACACAAATAAAAATATTTGCTTTATGCAAACGAAATATCTGTCTTGGCGTCTATTAAATATTTGTGGTGTCTTGATTTTAATACATATTTAAATTTTTATTTAGGCTTTCCTCCCTTTTATATCCACTGTACTATTCTCCTATATATTCAATGTTTTATTTTAAGTTGATATTTTAACAAATACAGTGAAATGGCTAAAGTAAACAATTACCAAAATTAATATCTGCCTCAGCTTCAATATTTTTCATAGCACACATAATTAATTTATTTATTATTCGTAAACTTTTTGAGCCCTTGATGTATTAGCCTATATACCCAAATTAGTCTTTCAACAATGAGCATGGTTTAAGAATAAATAAATCAACAATGTGAGGTGTCTTAAATATTGTAGAATATTCACTTCTCTCCTTTATGCGAAAACAATCGGTCTTGTAGATGATGTATGAATTAAGTGAGGCGCTTGATTGATCAAGAGATTTAATTAGATATTTTCAATCTTATTTGACTAATTTTTCTCAGTATTTATCTGTCCAAGCCAAATCATTAACTAATTTCTGTAACTACAAGTGTATCACATAAATGACTTGCCAACTAATAAGCTCCAACTACTAAGAATCTGTTATGTACGCTAATCATACTTGTGTCAAACACAGATTTCAGTGAGCTCGAGTAAGATGTTAAGACTGCCTACAACGTAAATCTAATATACTGTTAAACCATAAGTCAGCAGATGACTGTGGATACCCAATATGTGCATTATTTTGTGTTCCTGCAAATATATTAAACACTTTTGTTATAATTAGGAATTTATACAAATACATGTTAATGTTAAATGTGTTTTAGATTTTCCAGTTGAATCCAGGAACTGTATTCTTCCTGGAATATAATTTCTTCAAAATGGAAACAGGAAGGAGTGCAGAAGTGAGTTAAATTTACCATTATTATCATTAAATATTTAACAACTTTTGGCTTATCAATCGACCAATCAATCATTCTTTATTACAATATCATCAAGACATGTGATAGAGTCAAGGTACAAAATTAGTGATTCAAACTAAAGGCTTCAAATGTTCATGTTGTCCTGATGCAGTTGGTGTTTTCTATAAATTCTTGAAGAGTGTAGACAGGTCTCTCAAGCAGCCACCTCTTAAGTTCCTTCTTCAGCTCCAGTCCTGTCAGGCTTCCCAGGGTTGGCGGGAGCAGGTTTTTCAGTCTTCGGCCAGCATATGTTGGTGTTTTCTCCTTAAGGGATGTGCGATGTATTGGCAGGATGCATTGTGACGCATGCCCGGTTTTCATAGGAGTGGAGGTCTCTTCCTGTAGGGACATTTGTTCTGTCGACGTGCAGTATGACTTCCTGTATGTAGAGAACCACCACAGTCATATTCCTAGTGTTTCGAATGCTTTTCGGCAGGACTCCTGCGGCCCAAGGTCTGCAAGAGCCCTTATTGCTTTTTTTTGAAGGATAAGTATTCGGCTGACATTAGCAGCTGATGTTCCTCCCCATATAATGAGGCCATATCTGATATGGGCTTCTATTAGTGCATAATATGCTGTTTTTCTGCTTGAGGGCCATCAATTTGTTTGATCCTTTGCACAACGTAAATACCTGAGCTGATCTTTGTGCACATGCTGTCTACGTGGTGATTTCAGGAAAGCTTATCATCCAAGGTTAGCCCGAGAAATTTCATATGTCTTTCCATCAGTACGCCTGGGGTCTCAAGAATTTCTTCTCTCTTCCTGCTGAAATTCATCTGGGATGTCTTGGAGGGGTTTACTGCTAGGTCATTTGCTTTACAGTATTGAAATGCTTTATTCAGAGCGGTTGCTGTGTCTGTGTAAAGATCATTTGCACTGGTGTTTTTGAGCAATTTCGTTGTATCGTCTGCATACATTACTGTCATTGTATTCGGGTTCTGAATATAGCTAGCAAAATCGTTTGTCAGCAGTATGAATAAGACTGGTCCCAGGACGGATCCTTGGGGCACACCACGTGTCACTGGCAATGCGTTGGAGCGGTGCTTGCTCGTGACACGGTTCTTGGTTTGTTGCAATTCTGTGACCTGCGTTCGCCCTTTCAGGTAGCTTATGAACCAGCTTTTTGACAAATGTCTTACTCCAAGGCCTTCTAGTTTTTCTGAGATTAATTCATGTCCTAGGCAGTCGAAGGCCTTGCTGTAGTCTAGAAATACAGCTGTGACAAAATTTCCTTTGTCAATTTGTTTTACAAGAAACTCTACCAGGCTCACTATGGCAGAGGTCGTTGACCTACCTCTTAAAAATCCGTGTTGGCTTTCTGTTACAAGATGTTGGTGGTTGAGGTGGCTCATAAGTCTTCTCAGTGCTATTTTTTCGATTATTTTGGAGAATGTTGATATCAAAGAGATCGGTCTATAGTTTTGGGTTTCTGTCGTTTCTCCTTTTTTGTGCAGAGGGTATACTTTGCTTATTTTCAGGTCTGAGGGAAAGTGACCATTTTGAAAGGATTTATTTATTATGCCTGCCAGGGGGCTGTCAATTCATGTTCGAGGTGTTTCACCATCTTTGATGAGTAGTCATCAACACCACTTAAGGATTTGGATTTTAGGGAGTCTTTTTTTTTGTAACAGAGGGCCAGGTTTACTAGGCCTGGTAGTTGCCTCTCAGCCATCCGGCTTATTGTGCACCCTCTCCCAGGTTTAAGCTGTATCAAATCCCAGGCCTTTACAAAACCATGAGATCTTCTGTACAATGCTTTCCTGTTCCAACCCCTCTTCCGTATGCATAAGAACACCTAGGGATCTTGAGCGTTTGCTCTGTAATGCCGGACATTCAAATATGACGTGCTTGGCTGTTTCGTCAGCCTCGCCACATTTACTGCACAGTGTTTCCTGAACTGGATGGAATACCTATTCTGTTCAGGTGACTTCGGAATATCCAATGACCTGTAATAAAACCAGTCACCTTTCGGATCTCCGTTCTACTCATTCTAAGGGCATCTGCTGCAATGTTCCTTGATGGTCCCTTGAGCATCCGCTTTGCTTGTACGTTCCCCTCAGTATTTCTCCAATGTTGTAGGTGTTTGTTAGCCATCCACTTGGTAACTGATCTACGTGCTAAGTTATATGAGACCCCACACGTTGGTTCAGGACCGGTAAGAGGACAGTTGGCTCCCAAGTTAGTGCAACTGTCTCCCCTTCATTTCCTGTGATTCCTCTATGTCCAGGCACCCAAGTTAGAATAACTTTATTGGTTTTCACCAGCAATTTCATGACCTTATGGCATTCCCAGACTGTCTTCGAATTACAGTCATGGTTGGCCAAGGCCTGCAGAGCAGCCCTGCTGTCCAAGTTAATGTAGATGGTTTTGCCTTTGTAGCCCCCTTCCACATTAACTCTTGCACATTCTGCAAGGGCTGTAACTTCAGCCTGAAAGACAGTTGCCAGTTTACCTAGGCTAAAGCTTAAGTTAACCCTGGGTCTGGCTCCCCAGACCCCTGCCCCAGTACCCTTCAGAGTCTTTGACCCGTCCATGTACCAGGTATTTTAGGGAGTCAATTATATCTTCCACTTCTTTAGGGGTGGTTCTACTCAAAAGGAGCTCTTGATGGGTGTTTCCTAATGTTTGTAGGTTGATCATATCATTGACTTTCTCTGGTAAGTCCGAGTGTTGTTGAAGGGTGGTTTCAGCTATCCGGGTGAAGAATTTGTTCAGGTGTTCAGCCACCTCTGCGGGATCACTGGTCATTTGATTGTTGATTTTCAGCTGTATTTTTGTATTCCTTTCTTTTTTCCCTCTTCTTTCTGAGTTTATTATCTGCCATAAGGCTTTAGATTTGTTGTCGGACTGTTCGATGAATTCAGCTGTTGAAGTTTGTCTTAGGTTTCTCAGTTTCAGATCATATTACTTCAGATCTTACTTTTTTGAAATGTTATAACAGTTTAACTTATGGGGTAACCTGATAGAAGTGTGTCACATTCATTAATGACACACTCTATCATATCAATGTAGTCATGCATTGATCTCAAGCTTACATATGGCGCAAACCAATGAACTCCTTCAACAATTTCTATATGCATTGAACATGTTTTCAACCCTCAAATTTTCTTAGAAATTCTCTCATGAAATTCTTTCTTTCTTGGACGTATATGTCTTTATAGAGTCTGGTTTGTTAAAAACTAAAAGACACAAATACTATGCAGTATTTGAATTACAATAGCTGTCACCCCACTTATGTAAAAAAAAGTATTCCGAAGAGTCTTTCAACTCGTGCGTAAAATCTTCGCAGTAATGAGGATGATTTTATTAATTATATCAATAAATTAACTTGTGGTTTTAGAAAATTAGGATATCCCGATAAAGTTATCAAGAGCAATTTGAGTCAACCATCAAACAAAAATAATAATCCTTTTCCCCAAAACGATCCGAAATTCATAACAAAATTTTATCCTGCCTTCACAAAATCAACTCAATCATGAGGACAGCCTTTAACCTACTTCAAAATTCTCAAGAAACTAAAGACTTATTTTCAAAATCTCCAAGAGTTGTATTCAAAAAGCCCACCAACATTAAACAGATTTTGGTCTGTACTGATCCTGTAAAAAAGGTAAATAAGGAATCACAGTCCTTTGGTTGTAAACCTTGCCAAAAACCTCGTTGTGGAACCTGTAAGATCATGTCTACAAGTCAAAATTTCAAAAGTAATGAAACGAATCATGTATATCCTATCAAAGGAACTATCAACTGTGACACTAAAATCCTTATTTACCAATATAACTGTAAATTTTTTGAAAAACAGTTATGCATACGAGTAACTGGCCATCGATTTGACATTGTCCATAGTGATATAGAAAAACCTTCAGCCAGTCACGCTATCAATGTCCATAAACAAAATCATATAGAAAATTCTTACACCATCAAAGGCATAAATAAGATCCCTGAAAATTCAAACAAAAGCCTTAATAGATTGAAATTGAAACAAAGTGAAACTGCACACCAATTGGTACTTCAGACAAGACATCCAAGGAGTCTAAAGATAAATTTATTTTTCGTCTACTTATTCACACACATCATGTCATGGACCATCAGCTGCTGATCTACTGTATTTATTTATAATGTTTTTTTTTCTTGTTTGAGTTCTTACCAATTTTTATGTCACAATTTATGTAAATATTTATACTGTTATATATATATATAAGTTATATTTATCTGAAGAAGTGTACCTAGATACACGAAAATTTATAAATGTTTTGAACCAATATACCGTGGTTTATTTGTTAGAAGAGAATAACCTGTTTCTGTATATATATATATATATATATATATATATATATATATATATATACACACTTTTTTATTATATATATATATATATAATATTATATATACCTTTATGTCTTTACCTTAATGTAGTTATTAATATTGCATGTTTTTACTTAATATTGTATTTTTTCAGAACTCTTGGGGAGGATATCAAGCTGCAGGCGACAACTATGGGCAGGTCTGGATATAAGTATACTCTTAATTATAGTAGTTGAATAAATGAATGAATTAGTTTATTTCCATTGTGATTTTTCTATATACACCAGAACAGAAAATATATACACGATATACACATACATTACAATACACGATCATTAACAGATTTTGGGATAAATGATAAATTTTTTACCAAGCAGGAGTGATTGTGTTTATATAAATATTGGGCTGTGCATTGAGATAAGATTGTCTAAGCCCTGAAAATGAATGTGTTACATGACAACAACTATCTACTGTATAAAATGTTTTTGCTCCCATGGGGCCATATATTGTATACTGGTATTGCACTGCAATCAGCTAGTGTAAACTTTGAGCACAGAATGTGAACTCTAAATCAATCTTCTTAATTAATTTATAATTACTAAAAAATAGTGTCAGATATTTTATATTAATGCTAGAAGTACCATGTGCTGCATATATGGTGCATTAGTCAATTGATAAAGTGGAATTGATGTGTATACAGCATATTTACATACTTCTATACTACGTAACTTTTAAAGAACTAAATATTATCCAATTTCAGAAACAAATCAGATTAAACAACAACGGCACCATTGTTTTTATTAAGTAATATACTTTTCTTATTAAAACAGACATGATTATTTGAAGAATAATTTCCTTTATTTATGATTTTAATAATAGCTTATAAGAATTATTAACATTACATAAATATTACAAAAGTAAAATTTGTAAACTCTTAAAAGAAAACCAACATAAAATTCTGGATAGATCTTTTGTATTTGATTTATTTTTATGTACACTTGAAGGAGAATTTTAGGTATACAAATGATTAAATAAGTTTATATTTAAAACACACATAGTTATATTATTAATCATTATAAGCTATATATTAATTGAACTAGTATAAAACTCTAAATCAAATGTATATATTGGATATTTCCATTATACAGTAAGTAACAAACAGAAGTATAAAACAGAATTTAGGAGTTGAGTCTGTTTCTTTATATTTTAAAATATTTGTTAAAACATCGTAAAATTAGTAAATAAAAATCGTAATTAACACTTAGCTTTTAGTGTTCTTTTATGAATAGAATTATGTAGGCTATAACATGTTAAATTTTGAGCAATGATTATGCTTAAAATATTTGTTAATACATGAATTATTGACCTAAAATACTGTGTTCCTACAAATAGTATTATCAGTAGAGTTCAGGTCAAATGAATAATCCAATGTTGAGCATATATCAGTTTAGTTAATTAAATACAATTCGTAACAATAGTTTAGTAAGCTATCATTGAAATTCTATTAAACTTCTTTCAATTAGTTGGTTACCTTGCCTACTTAATTATTTAATTAAATGCTATTCAATGTAAAATGATATTGTTGCTTCTGCTTTGTAAAGTTCAATGAAATTTACTTAGGGAATGTAAGGATCCCTGTTGCATTAGATTCAACTTTTTTTGTGCATGTTAAATATAGACACTAATCTCTCTTGTCAACAAGACATTAACACTTCATCTTCAAAGTGACACCATATCAAAACATACAAGCATATAATGGATTTCTATTTAGAAAATTATAATAAATGTATTTTTGTTACAAAACAAAATTATAACATAGTAGAGAACGAATTAGTTTTCTTTATTGAGGACCAATGTTATATGGTAAGGGAAAAGTGCTTTTCTCCATAGAAAAACCTATCATTATTAAGTCTTTATACTGATATAGTTATAAATGTTATAAGAATGTATTAATGTTATTTATTTTGCAGTTCAATTACCCACTACTCCCAGCCATGAACCCCCAGATTGGATATCCACCTAATGATACTGAGGTGAGAGATAAGAGTATATTCTTTACCTCATGTTAAATATATTGGTAATATTAAGTATTTGTTAATTTTATATGAGTAATGTATGTGGTATAGGTAAACGTAACCTTCACTTGAACGTAGCCTTCTTTATGGATCGTCACCTTTACACTCTAAACTACATTTAGAAAACTAGATTAAGTAACCTTACTTCAAACCTTCCATATGGAATATTTAGAAAATACTGCTCATAATACCTGATATAAACATATCACAAACTCCAAAACAAGAAATGATAAAACTGATCCTTAAAATTGAAGATTTACAACTGAACTTGTTATATGTACTGCACAAGATGGTTTCGTTTTGTTACCTTCAAAGCAAATCCAGTAGGAGTGGCCAGCTAAACTATTTCAAACTTCCCTAGCTATGATAAAAAATTTAAAGATATAAATATATATAGACATTGTTTTAGTAAACACATATTTTTATACAACTACACAAATTATGAAAAATTAACAAACACCTGTTTGCCACATGCACCTGCGAGCAGTGGACATGTGTGAATACATGTAACAGATATGATACACGAACATAGATAAACATGGAAAGGCAATTGCAAGCTAAATTTTATTTACAAAAATATTTTGTCAAGTTTTTTTTACAAATGTGATTTAATATGCATAATACGAGAAAAGCACATTTTAGCAATAAGTAGTTGGTATACTACCAGGATAATGTCGTCCGTGAATAGATCAACTGAAGATTACATGGAAATTCAATTTCGACACATCAAAATTCTTGATTTTCCACTTTCTGCTAATTTAATCACTACTGTTGATTAATTCATCATTTTGTAATTAACTACTTCGAAAGGTAGGTTTGTGGAATCGAGTCGCGGTATTGAGAATCTTTGATACCTTGATTAAAATAAATTAAAAAGAGATTAACAAAAAAAATGTTAACTCAGTTAAACTTGGGGCTTAATTGTAATTGTTAAAACTGTTTATTATTATTATAGTTTGGCACGCAGAGTTGTAGTAGAAATAAGATAGTCCTCTTTATTGAGGATGTACAATTCAGTGGGTGAACAGTATGGGGATAAATATGTTAGAACACTGTGACAATGCTGAGCTCTGTGGATGAACAACAAGTCAGTAACAACATAGATTTTATGATGAAATAAGAGTCAGTAGAAATTTCTGATAAACAACCTATAATACCCTAACAAGGCTTATGAAACTGTAGATAATAAAGATGAATTCCCTAAATGCCAGTGGTCTTTATAATACGCAAGTGGTTATTATTCTGCACAATCTAAAATGGATTTGCTGCAGTGATCTTACCATTATCAGACAAGGAAGTGTAAAGATTACAATGTTTCCTTGCTTTTAGTACATCATTGGTTGTGTCTTTTGAGATTACCACCGTGATTATCAGACTGTCAATTATATGTATGGTTCTTGGATCTTTCAAACTTTAATCTAATAAAAAATAAAGGATTAGATTTGCAAATAAAACTAACAGCAGCGCTCTTCTGCAGTGTCGGCCTACTTTATCATGCCATTGTTGCCCATTACCATTGTTGCATAAGGTGTGGGTAACACAAATGCATATGTGTCAATCTTAATAAGTTAAATAAACATATATTTTATTACATGACAAAATTAAACCATAAAACACTGGGTAGTTTTCTGTATTGCCGATGAATGTTATACAAAATCACTCCTATTATTATTACCCCACCAATATTTTATTGTTATTAATATTGTTTTTAGTAAATGTTATGTTATTTTTGCAGCCTATCCATTCTGTACCAGTCCACTATCGCGGTGCATTTGAAGATCAATCTGTACCTTGTAATCAGGTCTGATATAAAAGTACACTCTCATTTACTTGATTAACATGAAATTAGTACTAATTGTGTTATATAAGGCTGAAGGAAAATCATCAATACATTTTCTCACATATTAAGAGATATGATGGTAGATTCATTACAAAAAACATATATTTATTAAATTATAGCTCTGTTGTCTCTCCCTCTATACTATATCTCTATATTCTTATGCAGTACGCCTAGTAAGAAAAGATACCAAATAAATTAAGTTTACCAATGTCCATGAACATTTTTTTTAAGGAGAGGTCTATTTCCTTTTAAGCCTTATTCTGTCCTCATGTGCCACCGGCCTGTGCCAGTTGCTTAACAAACAGAATAAGGAGAAGATGGTACTGATGAAAAGTGCTACAGTCACAGACAGGATATAAACTTGTACTATCTCTAACTCAGTAACAAAGTTTAACTTCTTAAACCTTGTGGCCATCAGCCTTTTTGTATTATAATACAAAAACAGATAACTTAGTTATAGTTCGGCAAAAATATAGTAGGGCATAATATAGTTTTCTGTATAGATGATGAATGTTAGGGAATCTTGCTTACTAATATTACATCTGTATCATAGTGTACTGATTATAGCTGTAAGTTTTTATTGTATGTTATTTTTTCAGTATGTCTCAGAAGCTGTACCAAACTACCCTGATTATGAATACAGAAATGTAACTGGTGGTCAGGTATGAGATAATACTTTTGATTATCTGATCTTAAATTTAATATTAACCTATATCAACCATTTTGTTCCATAATATGGCTAATTGAAAAATAGTATAGTAATTATTATTGTAATTCTTATATTATAGTTTTATTAATTAATTTTTACTGAATATTAAATTTGCAAAGACGATCTTTAAAAATTATATTGAATTTGGATTGTTCTATATCTGTCAAGTGGTGTTTAAGGAACAAAAAATGTAATATATATATATATATATATATATATATATATATATATATATATATATAACAATTATGGCAGTCAATCATACATACCAGAATTTAAGGCTTTGGGGAACTTCCACAATTATCATATCCAAAACAGGGAGAGTATTGTAATTGCTCATCACAATTTAGAATTTTTTAAAGCAGAAACCTACTTACCAGCGAAGCAGATTTTTTAATAAATTGCAGGAACATATAAGAGGAACAAAACATTTTAAGATCATGTTAAAAAATTACCTAATTGAACATCCGTTGTACTCCATTGATGAGATTTTGTGGTATATGATACTATAAAACATATGTATTTAGATTTTAATATATATAACAGTTTTAATTAAGGATTTATCTACTATGATCAACATGTTATGTTACTTATGATATATATCTATGTCCTATAGTTTCTTGAAAACTGACATTTAATTCTTGTACATAATGTATGAATACGATTTTTTCAATTAATTTAAGTTCAAATTAGATTTAGAGGTTAATTCCTTTATTGAATTAAATTCCCTACCTGAGTGGTCTGTTCTAAACAGTACACTTCAAAGGTCGCGTTGTTTAGCTTCAAACTCAGACATTACCAAATTCACAACACAGATTATGCTGCTTGAATCTATGATTACTAGAACAGAATTAGTTATTTTCTTGGGTTTGAACCCAGGATTTTAGGACCAAGTTCATTTTTTTAACCACAGAAGAAAACGTTCCAAACCATATTTGGTTTTAAGGAGAACCCAATCTTGTAGACATTTGTGCAGAGAACAGTGTGTTCTTACTTTTCCTGCTTTTCTTAAAATCTTGTCTGCAGCATACTCACTTTATACACACAATATACCAGTCCCCCATTTTATAACACTTCATTTTTTCAAAGACATATAATGTAAAATTGTACTGAATTGTTGAACTCTCTCCCAGCCTAATTGAAGTTAAAACACACCCATAAATTGTTTCAGGTACAAATTAATAAATATCTGACTGACAAATTATGTTGCATAGTCTATCAATTTGTTAGTGGTCATATATAATATTATACTGTGTTTAAAATTGTAGTTTTTTACTTTTAGATCTGAAATATTTTGCATATATGCCTGCGCTTCACACTGGCTGGCATGGCAGACGCTGCTATAGAATTGCAACCTGTAATAAAACACAAGCTATTGAGTATTGAGAGTAAATGTTATATAACACCTTGTCTATTATTATTAAGTCTTTATCTTGATATCGTTATTAACATTGTCAGATTTTAAATGTTTTTTTTTTCAGGATCTTTATCCACCTGTACAACTGCCGAACTACAACAACCAATTTGATCTAGAAGAAGGCTTTAATTCTACTCAGGTCTGAAAGATAACAATATATTCTTAATTATTGCATGTTTAATATATCATTAGACAAATATTGTGCATGGTAATTATTGCAATGGGTTCCTTGAAATACATTTGTACCACATTTTTTAATAATGAAATAAAAAAAATTAAATAATTCTAAAGATTGAATAGAATAGGTTTCAGTATTTTAAAATATATTTTTTGCTTAAAATATAATACTAAGCAAAACGAAACATAAAAACATCAATATACTACTATTTATAGATGAGTTTAGGCCTACACCAGTTTTAGTAGGAGTTAGGAGTGTGTTTAAAAAGTGCAATTTTGGGGCTAGTCTCTTTGGCAAGTAAACTGGATTTAATGGCTGGGTTGTTTAAAAGTAAAGCTGAATGGCCATCAAAGAGTTAAAAGTGAGTAAGTATGTTGATAAAGCGGAATTTGTTTGAATTATAAATACAAGTATAATTACATTGTATTATCATTAAAAGACTGAAAGCAAAAATAAACAATCCAATGATAAGCATAGACTAGTTTAGTTAAAACAATTCCATACAGTACAATAACGTACCTTAGTCAGTTTTTCTGATTCAACTTTTTGGAAGTTGCAATGAGTGTTTCAAAAAAGTATGGAGTGCCAAAAAGAAAAATAGTATAATATAGCATTCCATCATCATTTGATACTCCTTACCAATAAATTAAATGTTGTTACAAAGTTCTTCAGTTGGGGATAGTTTTTTCTTTGGCTCATAATTATTGAAACAAAATTTATGTTATACTCAAAAACCTAACTGGCCACATATATTTCGGGACATAGCAGTAAAGTTTTAATGTTGAGTGTGGGGTAACTCTAAAGTCAGTGGTGCATGGACTGCACTTAATAGAAGGGTAGACTACTTGCATAGGTAAGGGACTGTGTTATCTTCTCACTGTGCTTCATGCCGGTTGGTGTAGTCTGTAACGTTGCTATAGTTTGGCAAGGTGTAACAGAACACAAGCTAATATGATGTATTGAGAGTAAATGTTACATAACACTTTCTCTATTAATATTAAGTCTTTATCTTGATGTCGTTATTAACATTGTAAGATTGTAAATGTTATTTTTCAGCATGCTTATCCAATTGTAATCCGGCCCAATAACAACAACCGAGATGTTCTGAATGAAAGCTTCAATTCTACTCAGGTCTGAAAGATAACGATATATTCTTAAATTATTGCATGTTTTAAAATATCATTAGACAAATATTTTGCATGGTAATTTTTGCAATGGGTTCCTTGAAATACATTTGTACCACATTTTGTAACAATGAAATAAAAAAATTAAATAATTCTAAAGATTGAATATAATGTTTCAATATATATATATATGAAACAATTTTAGCATTCAATCATACATACCAGAATTTAAGGCTTTGGGGAACTTCCACAATTATCATATCCAAAACAGGGAGAGTATTGTAATTGCTCACCACAATTTAGAATTTTTTAAAGCAGAAACCTACTTACCAGCGAAGCAGATTTTTTAATAAATTGCAGGAACATATAAGAGGAACAAAACATTTTAAGATCATGTTAAAAAATTACCTAATTGAACATCCGTTGTACTCCATTGATGAGATTTTGTGGTATATGATACTATAAAACGTATGTATTTAGATTTTAATATATATAACAGTTTTAATTAAGGATTTATCTACTATGATCAACATGTTATGTTACTTATGATATATATCTATGTCCTATAGTTTCTTGAAAACTGACATTTAATTCTTGTACATAATGTATGAATACGATTTTTTCAATTAATTTAAGTTCAAATTAGATTTAGAGGTTAATTCCTTTATTGAATTAAATTCCCTACCTGAGTGGTCTGTTCTAAACAGTACACTTCAAAGGTCGCGTTGTTTAGCTTCAAACTCAGACATTACCAAATTCACAACACAGATTATGCTGCTTGAATCTATGATTACTAGAACAGAATTAGTTATTTTCTTGGGTTTGACCCCAGGATTTTAGGACCAAGTTCATTTTTTTAACCACAGAAGAAAACGTTCCAAACCATATTTGGTTTTAAGGAGAACCCAATCTTGTAGACATTTGTGCAGAGAACAGTGTGTTCTTACTTTTCCTGCTTTTCTTAAAATCTTGTCTGCAGCATACTCACTTTATACACACAATATACCAGTCCCCCATTTTATAACACTTCATTTTTTCAAAGACATATAATGTAAAATTGTACTGAATTGTTGAACTCTCTCCCAGCCCAATTGAAGTTAAAAAACACCCATAAATTGTTTCAGGTACAAATTAATAAATATCTGACTGACAAATTATGTTGCATAGTCTATCAATTTGTTAGTGGTCATATATAATATTATACTATGTTTATAAATGTAGTTTTTTACTTTTAGATCTGAAATATTTTGCATATATGCCTGCGCTTCACACTGGCTGGCATGGCAAACGCTGCTATAGATTGGCAACCTGTAATAAAACACAAGCTATTGAGTATTGAGAGTAAATGTTATATAACACCTTGTCTATTATTATTAAGTCTTTATCTTGATATCGTTATTAACATTGTCAGATTTTAAATGTTTTTTTTTTCAGGATCTTTATCCACCTGTACAACTGCCGAACTACAACAACCAATTTGATCTAGAAGAAGGCTTTAATTCTACTCAGGTCTGAAAGATAACAATATATTCTTAATTATTGCATGTTTAATATATCATTAGACAAATATTGTGCATGGTAATTATTGCAATGGGTTCCTTGAAATACATTTGTACCACATTTTTTAATAATGAAATAAAAAAATTAAATAATTCTAAAGATTGAATAGAATAGGTTTCAGTATTTTAAAATATATTTTTTGCTTAAAATATAATACTAAGCAAAACGAAACATAAAACATCAATATACTACTATTTATAGATGAGTTAGGCCTACACCAGTTTTAGTAGGAGTTAGGAGTGTGTTAAAAAGTGCAATTTTGGGGCTAGTCTCTTTGGCAAGTAAACTGGATTTAATGGCTGGGTTGTTTAAAAGTAAAGCTGAATGGCCATCAAAGAGTTAAAAGTGAGTAAGTATGTTGATAAAGCGGAATTTGTTTGAATTATAAATACAAGTATAATTACATTGTATTATCATTAAAAGACTGAAAGCAAAATAAACAATCCAATGATAAGCATAGACTAGTTTAGTTAAAACAATTCCATACAGTACAATAACGTACCTTAGTCAGTTTTTCTGATTCAACTTTTTGGAAGTTGCAATGAGTGTTTCAAAAAGTATGGAGTGCCAAAAAGAAAAATAGTATAATATAGCATTCCATCATCATTTGATACTCCTTACCAATAAATTAAATGTTGTTACAAAGTTCTTCAGTTGGGGATAGTTTTTTCTTTGGCTCATAATTATTGAAACAAAATTTATGTTATACTCAAAACCTAACTGGCCACATATATTTCGGGACATAGCAGTAAAGTTTTAATGTTGAGTGTGGGGTAACTCTAAAGTCAGTGGTGCATGGACTGCACTTAATAGAAGGGTAGACTACTTGCATAGGTAAGGGACTGTGTTATCTTCTCACTGTGCTTCATGCCGGTTGGTGTAGTCTGTAACGTTGCTATAGTTTGGCAAGGTGTAACAGAACACAAGCTAATATGATGTATTGAGAGTAAATGTTACATAACACTTTCTCTATTAATATTAAGTCTTTATCTTGATGTCGTTATTAACATTGTAAGATTGTAAATGTTATTTTTCAGCATGCTTATCCAATTGTAATCCGGCCCAATAACAACAACCGAGATGTTCTGAATGAAAGCTTCAATTCTACTCAGGTCTGAAAGATAACGATATATTCTTAAATTATTGCATGTTTAAAATATCATTAGACAAATATTTTGCATGGTAATTTTTGCAATGGGTTCCTTGAAATACATTTGTACCACATTTTGTAACAATGAAATAAAAAAATTAAATAATTCTAAAGATTGAATATAATGTTTCAATATATATATATATGAAACAATTTTAGCATTCAATCATACATACCAGAATTTAAGGCTTTGGGGAACTTCCACAATTATCATATCCAAAACAGGGAGAGTATTGTAATTGCTCATCACAATTTAGAATTTTTTAAAGCAGAAACCTACTTACCAGTGAAGCAGATTTTTTAATAAATTGCAGGAACATATAAGAGGAACAAAACATTTTAAGATCATGTTAAAAAATTACCTAATTGAACATCCGTTGTACTCCATTGATGAGTTTTTGTGGTATATGATACTATAAAACGTATGTATTTAGATTTTAATATATATAACAGTTTTAATTAAGGATTTATCTACTATGATCAACATGTTATGTTACTTATGATATATATCTATGTCCTATAGTTTCTTGAAAACTGACATTTAATTCTTGTACATAATGTATGAATACGATTTTTTCAATTAATTTAAGTTCAAATTAGATTTAGAGGTTAATTCCTTTATTGAATTAAATTCCCTACCTGAGTGGTCTGTTCTAAACAGTACACTTCAAAGGTCGCGTTGTTTAGCTTCAAACTCAGACATTACCAAATTCACAACACAGATTATGCTGCTTGAATCTATGATTACTAGAACAGAATTAGTTATTTTCTTGGGTTTGACCCCAGGATTTTAGGACCAAGTTCATTTTTTTAACCACAGAAGAAAACGTTCCAAACCATATTTGGTTTTAAGGAGAACCCAATCTTGTAGACATTTGTGCAGAGAACAGTGTGTTCTTACTTTTCCTGCTTTTCTTAAAATCTTGTCTGCAGCATACTCACTTTATACACACAATATACCAGTCCCCCATTTTATAACACTTCATTTTTTCAAAGACATATAATGTAAAATTGTACTGAATTGTTGAACTCTCTCCCAGCCTAATTGAAGTTAAAACACACCCATAAATTGTTTCAGGTACAAATTAATAAATATCTGACTGACAAATTATGTTGCATAGTCTATCAATTTGTTAGTGGTCATATATAATATTATACTGTGTTTAAAATTGTAGTTTTTTACTTTTAGATCTGAAATATTTTGCATATATGCCTGCGCTTCACACTGGCTGGCATGGCAGACGCTGCTATAGAATTGCAACCTGTAATAAAACACAAGCTATTGAGTATTGAGAGTAAATGTTATATAACACCTTGTCTATTATTATTAAGTCTTTATCTTGATATCGTTATTAACATTGTCAGATTTTAAATGTTTTTTTTTTCAGGATCTTTATCCACCTGTACAACTGCCGAACTACAACAACCAATTTGATCTAGAAGAAGGCTTTAATTCTACTCAGGTCTGAAAGATACCAATATATTCTTAATTATTGCATGTTTAATATATTATTAGACAAATATTTTGCATGGTAATTTTGCTTAATGTATGAGAGTTTTACATGAAAGGAAACAAACAGTATTGAAATCAACGAAGAGGGGATCTATAGTAGGGGAGATCGAGGCAATACCGTACACTTAAGAAAAGAGGGTACCTATATTTTGTATTTTTCAATATTTCTATCTGAAATTTCTATACAATAATTATTAAATGGTTATTTACAAAATAGATAAAAAAAAATTTTTTTCTACAAGTAGTACATAGTTAAGATAAAAATTACTACAACATTGCATTGTACTTGTGTTGGGGTAGGGTAATACCGTACACTATATCAGCTATGAAAAAAAACTGTAATACAACACAATTAAAATGTATTTAGTGTTACGTATTAATTACAATCTTCAAACAAATTACAAATTAGCTAAGTTAGCTCACATTTTGTCATCAAAATATAAGAAAACAATAAATCTAAGTTTTAAGAAAATATTACAAAAAGCTATGATACATTTTTGCAATAGTCACATACAAAGTTCTGACCGAATCGGCAGCACTGCATTCTGCATGTACCCAACATGCACAAAACCCACACCTGAACCAAAGTTCACTGTCCCTCCCAATCTCCCCACAAAGAAGACAGCAACCAGCTTCAGTAGGCAATTCCTTTCATGATATGGCCCCAGAATCTCCAAAGCTGAGAAGGTCTACGTCATCCATTTCATTGTCATCGCACAGAATTATTTCCTTGCATTTATCTTCGTCCTCTGATGAACTGAACGAAATGTTTCTGCCACATAACTTTTTCTTTGCCTTTGTCACTTTCTGTACTTGCTCTTACCTTTTGGTTTCAGAACCTTTTTAGAGGCTTTTTTTAAGGTTGTTATTTTCCTTACGCTTATTCCTTTCTTCTTTTTCGAGAGCTGCTAACTCAAGTTTTATTTTATTAGGGGTCAGAGTGAGAATTGATGAATGCTGCTTTCTTGACTTCAGTTTTTTAGAAGTCTTTTTGGGACATGGAAGAGGAGAAATAATAGAAAAAATGTACAAGTGATGCATTGTCTGACTTCGGAGGATGAAGATCTTCATTAGGGTTGGTTTCATCAACATCCATGTCATGTCTTGACGTTGATGGTTTAGGACCATGATTTAAAGCTTCGTGTTGTACCTGCCCGACTGTTGGTACAGCAATTTCGTGGATGTTCTTTTGTGGCTCTTCATCGACAACTGATACAAGTGCAGATTCATTAGGATTCAATACTGTAAAATCCTCTTCTGAAAATGTTTCTGTATCTAAAGGAAATATTCCAGTCTTGTCAAATCCCGAAACTCCCTTTTCAATGTTTGCAACTCTGATATATGCCTTGTTGAACAGGGATGCAATATCGTAAGGAGTTATCTTGGTAAATGCATATACTTTCATAAATGAATCACACTCTCGAGCAAAGGCTGCCTTCAAGGAACTGTAAAAGGTTACATCCAGAGGCTGCAGTCGGTGTGATGTATGTGGAGGTATTGTAACTACTAAAATATTGTTATCCTTGCACTTGTTGTAGGCAGCTAAGGTCGTGTGGGTGGTGTGGTTGTCCATGATTAGCAAAACAGGACTCTCCTTTGTTGGTTTTGCGTAGGCAATAAAATGGTCCAACCATACCAAAAACAAATCTTCATTAATCCAGCCATTTTTGCTGCATTCGTAAATTGCATTTATATCTTTTTTCAAAAGTGGGCTCATTCTCAACCTAGGGAAAATGAACATTGGAGGGATGTAAGTACCCGCAGCACTAAAAGCACAACATATGGTTATATTTTTCCCCCGTTCCCAACTAGTAGCAGCACCAACCTGTTTTACCCCTTTGGGACCCAGAATATTCCCAGGTTTCTGAACAGTTTATATGCCCGTTTCGTCAAAGTTATAGATGTTTGCAGAAGAAAAGGCATGTTTATCCATAACAGACTTCAAGTTTGAATAAAACAACTTTACCTCTTCAACATTAAAAGCTGATATTCTGTCCAAGCTGGTAGCCTCCGGTTTTCTAACGCTAACAGTTGGATTTCTTTTGAGAAACCATTGCAACCAGTCCAACCCAGCCATTTTACATGAGATATTAAAGTTGTGTTTTATTTTGTTCACTTCTGCATATTCAAACACTAGTCTACGAAGCTCAGTTGGAGTCAGCCCATAGAATACTTTAGCTAAAGTTAATACCTGCTGTGCTATATCGTTTTCTTGTTCTTTGGTGAACTTGGGTTTTCGTCCTAACTGTGCCTCACTCGAATTATTTGTTTGTAGTCGATCACGGAGTGTCATCACGGGAATGTTGTAAAATCGAGCAGTCTCTCGAAGTTTCTTGCTATCTTCTTTCACAGCCTTGATAGCAGCTTTCATCATCTCATTAGTCCAGATTGCTTTCTGCGTCAGCCATGGACGGTTTCTCACTATCTGTTGAAAAAGTATTTTTTATAGACATTTAAATATTAAAGAATTTAGAATTAGATATTAAGATAAATGTTTTAAGAACAATTTTTATCATAACATTGCATTATGGGTAATCCCGTACACTTGTTGGGGCAATACCGTACACTTTGTACGGCATTGCCCCGATCTGTCTTGCGTAGCATTAAAATTCATAACCTAAAAAAATACACCGACTAGGAAGGTCGTAGTTATACTAATTTATGATCTTATATGTAAAGATTATAATACCAATATTGTAAAGACCATAACTGGAGCAGAGTTTTACTTACCTCTGATGAAGCAAGAATTCAAAATAAGAAGAAAACTGAAGAAACTATAAAAACTTTGTTTTGTTAAACAACGCGGTGCAGCTTGCCAGCGGTTTCCCTCCAGATGTGTTTCGTATTGTTGCCGCGAGGTAGCAGCACTAGTTTCGGTATTACCTCAATGTACGGTATTGCCTCGATCTCCCCTAACCCTTTCATGGCCATGGGCCAATATACTGTTTCAGGAATTATATTTCTGAAATGACTGTGAGCCAACATCTTAGCACAGGAAAATCAGTTTCAAACCGGTATTGTACTGATATTTTGGCACCCTTTATTTGATTTAATGATTTCCTTCTTTGTATATAGTTTGTAATATAATACCAAACGAAACATAAATGGGTATCCTTTCAGATTATAATTATTTTTAAGTTTTATCACTTTTTTGGTTCAGTAGACGCAATTTGAATGGCAGTGGTGTATCCAAAACAAAATGGCTACCTGCCAAAACTGATAGTGAAAGTGGTCCCAGGAAACAGTAAAATAGTGAAGGTTTTAGGTAAAATCAACAAATTGCCTCTTATCAACACCTTACCTGGAGTACTGTAAGTCATTTTACATATGATTTGACACATCCTGATTCAAGACTCAAGATAATTTTTCATTTTACTGACACACAGCTGTTCTGGATAGTGATGCCACAAACACCTGGACAATGAGCTGGCTGATATATTACAGCCACATCACATCTAGATATCACAGCTTATGAAAAGCTCCTTTTACAAAATAAAGTTATATTTACAACTAAGCTAAACTAACTTCAAGCATAACTGAAATAAAGAGTATAAGCACATAACCTTATTTAGTCAACCATATGACATCACTCATATGACGTCAACACCTGACAGTCACGTATTACATTCCAATTGAATAATACGGCTGGCAGCCAGACAGACAGTGCAAGTGTGCCACACAGACGGGAGCATTGCCCGCCACCTGCTGACACTGCAACCTCTGACCTCAGACGCAGCTGTACTGACAAACTACACTAAGTAATTTACTGGCTCACAGTATGTTACATTTCGACATGGTTGTTGACTACCTCAAATCAACCTAAATTATATTGTATATTTTAGACCTGGACTTCGTTGACATAAAGAAACCTTTTAAAAACTGATTTATCCTCACAATTGAACCTCAAGATTTTTGACATAAAGAAACAGCCAAACTTTTAAAAAACTGATTTATCCATACATCTGAATTTTGAGTTCTCGACATAAAGAAGTAGCCACAGAATTGATTTAGTTTGACACCTTAACCTTTTCATTTTTCTTTTTGACATTTCAGAATGCCCACAAAATATCCCTGTGGCTCATGTTCAGTTGGTGTGAGATACTCTGGGTTAAAAGTAATGGTCCTTGTCAGCTATGGTACCATGCTGGCTGCCAAAGTATCAGCGAAAAAGCTCTGAAAAAAATAACTTGTACTGAAATAAATCACTGGAAATGCGTCACCTGTAAAAAAGACTCTTCAACAAACACCTCCAAAGTCGAATCTCTGCCATTGACTAGTCAAATTGAACTTTATAATGAGATAGAGGAAGTTCATGATAAGATTAAAAATCTTCAAGATCCTGACGACTTGGAAACATCCCTCACACTAGCTGCTGAAGCTGGAAATGCTTTGTTAGCTGAAAATAGAAATCTTAAAAGAGAATTGTATGATATGACACAGAAGAATTCTCAACTAACTCAGCACATGAGGGTCACTTTTGAGCTTGAGAAAATAAAATATGAGGCCAACATTGAAGAACTTGAAAGTCAGATTCAAACCCTAGAAAACAGAAATTCTAGGTTAGCTGAATCTTTACAGGAAACTGAACTTCAATTTTGTAGAGAAAAAGAATCACACACCAATCTTATACAAGCTTTCGAAGAACAGGATAGGGAAAAAGAATTGGCAATTTTAAACTATGAGAAAGAAATAAAACAATTACATACAACCTTAAAAAATCTGAAACGGTCTCATCAAGAGAATCCTGACTCCGATAAGGAAATCAAAATTTATAAAACCTCGGAAACTCAAACTGAAAACATACAATCACAGTTACTGGTACAAAATTCTAGAAAATCAAACAACCTTACTCTTATTCAGGATATGATAAGCCTGAAAAGCCGTCAAGAGCAAATGGAAAACTCAGTGAAAGCACTACAGAACCAGTTTCAGAGTTATGCCATTAAAATTCAAGACTGGCCACAGGCACGCATACACTCTAACAGAAATAAAAGAAAAACAAAGACCCATTTTAGTGTATCCCTACAAATGGCTAAAAATAGGTCAAGTAATCAAAATCAAGTTGTAGCTCCTGCAACACAGATATCTAATTCCAAGCTAACAGAGCAAATAGAAAATACGTCAGTGGTTTGCTCGGATACTGTCTTCAAACTGACTAAAAGCCTGCCTCTTAACTCAAAGCCACGAGCCAAGGATGAGACATGTGAGGAGTTTTTTGCCAAAAACATCGTGTTTTTCAAGGACCACATGATCAAGCATTACAACTGCTTGACAGAGAAAAATAACTCACTGCCTATCTTTCATCCTCGATCTCCTGTGCAGGCTGAAGTCCACCAACCACACAATATTTTATGCCACAGCAATATGACAAACAGCAAATTAAAATCATAACCAGTCCTTTGATTGAAATCCCTTCTCAAAAAGACTGTATACATCATTTAACAGTCCTTCATCAGAATGTAGATAGAATTAGTAATAAAATTGACCGTTTAAACCATTTTCTCCAAATAGTGAAGCCACACTTAATTGTACTAACAGAACATGGACTGACTCAAGATCACATCAGTAACACTCGACTTGAAGATTTCTGTTTGATAGCAGAATATAGTCGACAAAATCATTTGAAGGGAGGTGTTGCAATTTATTGTAAAGCATCTCTAAGCGATCAGGTAGAAATGGTACAAGTGCAGAATTTCAGTATTGAACTTGTGTGCGAGATAGCCATGGTGCGAGTGAAAACTTTAAACCAATATGTCTATATAATGGGCATCTACCGTCCTCCTCAGAGCTCACTAACTGAGAGCATGGGTGTGATTGCTTCAGTGTTAGATACGGTGCCAACCTGGAAGAGCCCAATTGTTTTAATAGGTGACATTAACATCGACTGCCTTAAACTCGAACATGACCAAGTGCTATTTGATGAGACACTTTTCAGCTACAACATGACAAGAATCCCTCTTCCTCCAACTAGAATAACACCACAGTCACAAACATCAATTGACTGTGTATGTACTAATCAAAAAGGAGATGATGTGTCAATTGAGATCTTAAATTCAGGGATTTCTGACCACACAGCCCAAATTTGCACGCTCAATGTTTTTACAGAAGATACTGGTAATGTTAAAGGACAAAAGAGAAATTTTAATGATGACAATATCCACAATTTAAAACTGGCATTGTCTAATGAAACCTGGGAAAGAGTCATCAACTGTAATGACACTGAAATCGCTTATAAAAATTTCTCTAACATCATTACATCAGCACTGAACCAAACATGTCCTTATAAAAAATATAAGCAATGCAAAGGCAAAGAAAAAACTATGGGACCCTGAACTGCACACTTTGAGGCAAGAATTCTTAGGCGCCAATGAGCGTTATCTTCTTATGGGCTCATTAGAACACAAGCAGGAAGTTGCTACTAAGAAAAAGAATTATGACTTGAAGATAAAAGAACTCAGACGTCAGTCAACGGTCGACCGAATAGCACGTTCAGAAAATAAAACTAAAGCCCTTTGGAATATTATAAATAATGAAAGAAGAACCAAGAAATCGTCTGTAGGACTGAAAGAACTTAAAATTGACAATAAAACTATCAACGATCCTCAGCAAATTGTGGAACATTTCAACACTGTTTTTACGACCATGGCTGACTCTGCTATTTTAAACAACAACCCTCTAAAGAACAGAACTCCAAGTCCTATTCAGCAGCTTGACACTCGCTCTTTTTATCTCTATGACACAACAATTGAAGAAGTCATCAAAATGATCAACTCACTGCCAGCTAAAGTCTCTGCAGGAATTGACGAAATCTCACCAAAGTTGTTGAAGGCTTGTAAACATGAAATAGCCTACCCTTTAACCACTCTAATAAACATGTCCTTCCAATCTGGTAGATTTCCACATCAACTAAAACTATCTAAAGTAATCCCCATTTTTAAACAAGGTGATCAGTCTGAAGCATCAAACTATCGCCCAATCTCGCAAATTTCAACATTCTCTAAAGTCATTGAAAAGATTGTGCTTAATCGTCTCCTAAACTACATGACATACAATAATCTGCTTACTGATCAACAGCACGGTTTCACCAAAAATAAATCTACATCGACAGCTTTAATTAGTTTTATTGAATACGTAATAGATCAAATAGAAGCTAAAAATACAACAACAGCAATATTCTTAGATTTAAGCAAAGCCTTTGACACCCTTGACCATGAACAACTGCTGACCAAACTAAATACCATGGGAGTACGGGGCACTGAAGCTGAGTGGTTCAGGAGTTACCTAACCAATAGAGAACAGGTAGTTGAAATCCGGAATACTCAAAACAATAAAATTGCACACATCAGATCCAGTCCACTTCCAGTTCTAAGGGGCGTCCCCCAAGGATCAGTCCTGGGTCCTGTACTCTTTACTCTATTTACGAACGATTTACCTAAGTACTTAGATGAATTTGCTACAACTCTGATGTATGCAGATGATACCGTTCTACTTTTAGCCGATAGAACCCCAGAAAACCTGGAGATAGAGTCATTCACTGCAATGAACATGGCAGTACAGTACTGCCATATTAATAACCTGGTAGTTAATGAAGCTAAAACCCAGCAACTCATATTGGGCCCAAAAAAGGAACAAACTGTGCACCTGCCTAACATCCAAGCAGCATCAGAGGCAAAGTACTTGGGAGTGACAATAGATGAAGATCTCAAATGGACAACGCACATTGACAACCTGTGCAGGAAATTAGGTACTGGACTGTATGTCGTTAAAAGAATAAAATCAATAAGTGATGTACCCTCTGCAAAAACAGCCTACTTTGCTTTATTTGAATCAAACCTTCGCTATGGTCTCCTGGTCTGGGGTAATTCATCTGCAGGAAATCTCCAACGTGTGCTGATAACACAGAAAAAAGCAGTGAGAACACTTGCTGACTTACAGCCAAGAGAGAGTTGTCGACCAGCTTTTATCAACCTCTCAATTCTGACAGTTGTATCCTTGTACGTGCTGGAGGCAGTAACCTGTGTGCACAAGAGAGGTTTTCCCAGAGGATGTAACACACATCATTACAGCACAAGACGAGCGACAGATTTTCATCTTCCTGGGCATCGACTTTCTCTATTTGAGGAGAAGCCCTCTTACATGGGTTTAAAACTGTGGAACCACCTGCCAGAAGACCTGAAGGGACATGGTGCGGCAAAATTCAAGAAGAAGGTGAAGTTTTGGCTGCTGCAAAATCCATTCTACTCGTTAGAAGAATACCTGAACAGAGAGCAAAACTAACAACCAAACTGGACATTTACCTGTAAATTCATTGTTTGTAAACTACGCAATTGTATTTATATGATCTGTAACAAATTTTGACGAGTTACAATTCTCAAAGAATTTGTAAATAAAGAATTTGTCTATTGTCTATTGTCTATTATCAAACATAAATTTTTGGAAAAGTATTTCTAAAAACTTTATTTCTGTAGGTTCTCACATGATTTTTTTCTTTATTTGTATGAAAAGATGTATATTTCTTATAATAATAATGGTTTTAAGGAGAACCCAATCTTGTAGACATTTGTTCAGAGAACAGTGTGTTCTTACTTTTCCTGCTTTTCTTAAAATCTTGTCTGCAGCATACTCACTTTATACACACAATATACCAGTCCCCCATTATAACACTTCATTTTTTCAAAGATATATAATGTAAAATTGTACTGAATTGTTGAACTCTCTCCCAGCCCAATTGAAGTTAAAAAACACCCATAAATTGTTTCAGGTACAAATTAATAAATATCTGACTGACAAATTATGTTGCATAGTCTATCAATTTGTTAGTGGTCATATATAATATTATACTATGTTTATAATTGTAGTTTTTTACTTTTAGATCTGAAATATTTTGCATATATGCCTGCGCTTCACACTGGCTGGCATGGCAAACGCTGCTATAGATTGGCAACCTGTAATAAAACACAAGCTATTGATTATTGAGGGTAAATGTTATATAACACCTTGTCTATTATTATTAAGTCTTTATCATGATATCGTTATTAACATTGTCAGATTTTAAATGTTTTTTTTTCAGGATCCTTATCCACCTGTACAACTGCCGAACTACAACAACCAATTTGATCTAGAAGAAGGCTTTAATTCTACTCAGGTCTGAAAGATACCAATATATTCTTAATTATTGCATGTTTAATATTTTATTAGACAAATATTTTGCATGGTAATTTTGCTTAATGTATGAGAGTTTTGCATGAAAGGAAACAAACAGTATTCAACAAAGAGGGGATCTATAGTAACCCTCTCACGGCCATGGGCCAATATACTGTTTCAGGAATTATATTTCTGAAATGACTGTGAGCCGACATCTCAGCACAGGAAAATCAGTTTCAAACCGGTATTGTACTGATATATTGGCACCCTTTATTTGATTTAATGATTTCCTTCTTTGTATATAGTTTATAATATAATACCAAACGAACCATAAATGGATATCCTTTCAGATTATAATTATTTTTAAGTTTTTTCACTTTTTTGGTTCAGTAGTAAGACGTAATTTGAAAGGCAGTGGTGTATCAAACATAAATTTTTGGAAAAGTATTTCTAAAAACTTTATTTCTGTAGATTTTCACATGATTTTTTTCTTTATTTGTATGAAAAGATGTATATTTCTTATAATAATAATGGGTTCCTCGAAATACATTTTTACCACATTTTTTAATAATGAAATAAAAAAAAATCAATCTCCAACGTACAACGGCCTAATAACAACTACCAAGATGGTCTAGATGAAGAATTCAGTTCTACTCAGATCTGAAAGATAACGATATATTCTTAATTATTGCATGTTTAATATACCATTAGACAAATATTGTGCATGGTAATTATTGCAATGGGTTCCTTGAAATACATTTGTACCACATTTTTTAATAATGAAATAAAAAAATTAAATAATTCTAAAGATTGAATAAAATAGGTTTCAGTATTTTAAAATATATTTTATGCTTTAAAATATAATACTAAGCAAAACGAAACATAAAACATCAATATACTACTATTTATAGATGAGTTAGGCCTACACCAGTTTTAGTAGGAGTTAGGAGTGTGTTAAAAAGTGCAATTTTGGGGCTAGTCTCTTTGGCAAGTAAACTGGATTTAATGGCTGAGTTGTTTAAAAGTAAAGCTAAATGGCCATCAAAGAGTTAAAAGTGAGTAAGTATGTTGATAAAGCGGAATTTGTTTGAATTATAAATACAAGTATAATTACATTGTATTATCATTAAAAGACTGAAAGCAAAATAAACAATCCAATGATAAGCATAGACTAGTTTAGTTAAAACAATTCCATACAGTACAATAACGTACCTTAGTCAGTTTTTCTGATTCAACTTTTTGGAAGTTGCAATGAGTGTTTCAAAAAGTATGGAGTGCCAAAAAGAAAAATAGTATAATATAGCATTCCATCATCATTTGATACTCCTTACCAATAAATTAAATGCTGTTACAAAGTTCTTCAGTTTTTGGGATAGTTTTTTCTTTGGCTCATAATTATTGAAACAAAATTTATGTTATACTCAAAACCTAACTGGCCACATATATTTCGGGACATAGCAGTAAAGTTTTAATGTTGAGTGTGGGGTAACTCTAAAGTCAGTGGTGCATGGACTGCACTTAATAGAAAGAAGGGTAGACTACTTGCAGAGGTAAGAGACTGTGTTATCTTCTCACTGTGCTTCATGCTGGTTGGTGTGGTCATTAACGTTGCTATAGTTTGGCAAGGTGTAACAGAACACAAGCTAATATGATGTATTGACAGTAAATGTTACATAACACCTTGTCTATTAATATTACGTCTTTATCTTGATGTCGTTATTAACATTGTAAAATTGTAAATGTTATTTTTTAGCATGCTTATCCAATTGTAATCCGGCCCAATAACAACAACCGAGATGTTCTGAATGAAAGCTTCAATTCTACTCAGGTCTGAAAGATAACAATATATTCTTAAATTATTGCATGTTTAAAATATCATTAGACAAATATTTTGCATGGTAATTTTTGCAATGGGTTCCTTGAAATATATTTGTACCACATTTTGTAACAATGAAATAAAAAAAATTAACTAATTCCAAAGATTGAATACAACAAGTTTCAATATATATATATATATATATATATATATATATATATATATATATATATATATATGAAACAATTTTAGCATTCAATCATACATACCAGAATTTAAGGCTTTGGGGAACTTCCACAATTATCATATCCAAAACAGGGAGAGTATTGTAATTGCTCACCACAATTTAGAATTTTTTAAAGCAGAAACCTACTTAAGCAGATTTTTTAATAAATTGCAGGAACATATAAGAGGAACAAAACATTTTAAGATCATGTTAAAAAATTACCTAATTGAACATCCATTGTACTCCATTGATGAGTTTTTGTGGTATATGATACTATAAAACATATGTATTTAGATTTTAATATATATAACAGTTTTAATTAAGGATTTATCTACTATGATCAACATGTTATGTTACTTATGATATATATCTATGTCCTATAGTTTCTTGAAAACTGACATTTAATTCTTGTACATAATGTATGAATACGATTTTTTCAATTAATTTAAGTTCAAATTAGATTTAGAGGTTAATTCCTTTATTGAATTAAATTCCCTACCTGAGTGGTCTGTTCTAAACAGTACACTTCAAAGGTCGCGTTGTTTAGCTTCAAACTCAGACATTACCAAATTCACAACACAGATTATGCTGCTTGAATCTATGATTACTAGAACAGAATTAGTTATTTCCTTGGGTTTGAACCCAGGATTTTAGGACCAAGTTCATTTTTTTAACCACAGAAGAAAACGTTCCAAACCATATTTGGTTTTAAGGAGAACCCAATCTTGTAGACATTTGTGCAGAGAACAGTGTGTTCTTACTTTTTCTGCTTTTCTTAAAATCTTGTCTGCAGCATACTCACTTTATACACACAATATACCAGTCCCCCATTTTATAACACTTCATTTTTTCAAAGACATATAATGTAAAATTGTACTGAATTGTTGAACTCTCTCCCAGCCTAATTGAAGTTAAAACACACCCATAAATTGTTTCAGGTACAAATTAATAAATATCTGACTGACAAATTATTTTGCTTAGTCTATCAATTTGTTAGTGGTCATATATAATATTATACTGTGTTTAAAATTGTAGTTTTTTACTTTTAGATCTGAAATATTTTGCATATATGCCTGCGCTTCATACTGGCTGGCATGGCAGATGCTGCTATAGATTGGCAACCTGTAATAAAACACAAGCTATTGATTATTGAGAGTAAATGTTATATAACACCTTGTCTATTATTATTAAGTCTTTATCTTGATATCGTTATTAACATTGTCAGATTTTAAATGTTTTTTTTTCAGGATCTTTATCCACCTGTACAACTGCCGAATTACAACAACCAATTTGATCTAGAAGAAGGCTTTAATTCTACTCAGGTCTGAAAGATACCAATATATTCTTAATTATTGCATGTTTAATATATTATTAGACAAATATTTTGCATGGTAATTTTGCTTAATGTATGAGAGTTTTGCATGAAAGGAAACAAACAGTATTGAAATCAACGAAGAGGGGATCTATAGTAACCCTCTCTTGGCCATGGGCCAATATACTATTTCAGGAATTATATTTCTGAAATGGCTGTGAGCCGACATCTCAGCACAGGAAAATCAGTTTCAAACCGGTATTGTACTGATATATTGGCCCCCTTTATTTGATTTAATGATTTCCTTCTTTGTATATAGTTTGTAATATAATACCAAACAAAATATAAATGGGTATCCTTTCAGATTATAATTATTTTTAAGTTTTTTCACTTTTTTGGTTCAGTAGTAAGACGTAATTTGAAAGGCAGTGGTGTATCAAACATAAATTTTTGGAAAAGTATTTCTAAAAACTTTATTTCTGTAGATTTTCACATGATTTTTTTTCTTTATTTGTATGAAAAGATGTATATTTCTTATAATAATAATGGGTTCCTTGAAATACATTTTTACCACATTTTTTAATAATGAAATAAAAAAAAAATAAATCTCTAACGTACAACGGCCTAATAACAACTACCAAGATGGTCTAGATGAAGAATTCAGTTCTACTCAGATCTGAAAGATAACGATATATTCTTAATTATTGCATGTTTAATATACCATTAGACAAATATTGTGCATGGTAATTATTGCAATGGGTTCCTTGAAATACATTTGTACCACATTTTTTAATAATGAAATAAAAAAATTAAATAATTCTGAAGATTGAATAAAATAGGTTTCAGTATTTTAAAATATATTTTATGCTTTAAAATATAATACTAAGCAAAACAAAACATAAATTATCAATATAATACTATTTATAGATGAGTTACACCAGTTTTAGTAGGAGTGTGTTAAAAAGTGCAATTTTGGGGCTAGTCTCTTTGGCAAGTAAACTGGATTTAATGGCTGGGTTGTTTAAAAGTAAAGCTAAATGGCCATCAAAGAGTTAAAAGTGAGTAAGTATGTTGATAAAGCGGAATTTGTTTGAATTATAAATACAAGTATAATTACATTGTATTATCATTAAAAGACTGAAAGCAAAATAAACAATCCAATGATAAGCATAGACTAGTTTAGTTAAAACAATTCCATACAGTACAATAACGTACCTTAGTCAGTTTTTCTGATTCAACTTTTTGGAAGTTGCAATGAGTGTTTCAAAAAGTATGGAGTGCCAAAAAGAAAAATAGTATAATATAGCATTCCATCCTTTGATACTCCTTACCAATAAATTAAATGCTGTTACAAAGTTCTTCAGTTGGGGATAGTTTTTTCTTTGGCTCATAATTATTGAAACAAAATTTATGTTATACTCAAAACCTAAATGGCCACATATATTTCGGGACATAGCAGTAAAGTTTTAATGTTGAGTGTGGGGTAACTCTAAAGTCAGTGGTGCATGGACTGCACTTAATAGAAGGGTAGACTACTTGCATAGGTAAGAGACTGTGTTATCTTCTCACTGGGGCTTCATGCTGGTTGGTGTGGTCAGTAACGTTGCTATAGTTTGGCAAGGTGTGACAGAACACAAGCTAATATGATGTATTGAGAGTAAATGTTACATAACACCTTGTCTATTAATATTACGTCTTTATCTTGATGTCGTTATTAACATTGTAAGATTGTAAATGTTATTTTTCAGCATGATTATCCAATTGTAATCCGGCCCAATAACAAAAACCGAGATGGTGTAAGTAAAGACTTCAATTCTTCTAAGGTCTGAAAGATAGCAATATATCCTTAATTATTGCATGTTTAATATATCATTAGACAAATATTGTGCATGGTAATTTTTGCAATAGGTTCCTTGAAATACATTTTTACCACATTTTTAATAATGAAATAAAAAAATTAAATAATTCTAAAGGTTGAATAAAATAGGTTTCAGTATTTTTAAATATATTTTATGCTTTAAAATATAATACTAAGTAAAACAAAACAAAAATCATCAAGGTACTACTATTTATAGCTGAGGGACCGTATTATCTTCTCACTGTGCTTCATGCTGGTTGGTGTGGTCTGTAATGTTGCTATGTTTGGCGAGCTGTAACAGAACACAAGCAAATTTGATGTATTGAGAGTAAATGTTATATAACACCTTGTCTACTATTATTAAGTCTTTATCTTGGCTTAAATATTATTAACATTGTATGACTAAATGTTTTTTTTTTTTTTTTTTCAGAATGACAGAAGTGGAATGTGTTTTAAACAGAAATAGTACAATCAATTAATCAGTAGTTGAATGTCAAATAAATCAATGTCAAGTATAGACCAATATAGTTCAAGACAATTGCAAACCGTAGGGTAGTAGCAGTCTCGTGCGTTTCTTAAAATATATGTGAAGCAACAATATTGTTTCATAGATAATTGGCTTTATAATTAAGAAAATAAAAGGGAAATAATATTCCCTATAGTCTTGAGATTAGGGAATATTTCCTATTAAACAGTGGGTATAGTTGTTCACACAAGGATCATTTTGTGAAAATTCTTTCCCAGAAATCATTATAATCATGATGATTACAATCAACTATTTACTTCAATTCTGTATTGATTGCCAATTCTCCCATTCAGGAATGAAGACATAAGAAAGTGTCTTGGACCCTATTTTGGTCCATTAAAATATCATGTATGTACTATGACCAACAATAAACAGATACAAATTTATCTCCACATGAATATATTTTTTTTTAAAGGCGCATGTCACAAAATAAAAGTTTTAGGAAAACTAAAAAAAACTGTTTAAACTAAAATATAAATATTAAATCCTTGTTTTTAAATGCTTCACAGATGGAGAGAAGAAATTTGATCAAGGTTTTACATTTTTAATTCTTTATTATAATAGATTATACGCTACAATCAAAGTTCCAAAAATGTTAAAATATTGCCCTTTAAAAAAATTTAATTTTGAGGTTAAAAAATAAACACAAATTCATGAGATATTATTATTTATTAAATCATTAAGTAAACAGTACTGAAAAATACAACAGTGTTGATAAAATCATTAATAGGCCTAGAACAAATACACCAACTTTTACAAGTCATCAGGCCTTGGACAAACAAAATTTACATGGAAGAGACATAGACAAAGTTGAAACTGTTGCAGAAAAAGGGCGTATGATCTACAGCTTAAGGAACTCAGAAAACAGGCTACATCACATTTCATTGAGCAATCTAGTAACAAGCAAAAAGCCCTATGGCAAGTGATAAATTATGAAAGATGCCATGAAAACATTAACAGAAATGGGACTCACACAAACAAGCAAACAACTCAACCAGCTACTGAATCATATACCTGATATATCGTTATGGCCTTGTACCCTGAAAGAAACAGAAGAAGCCATTTCTAACCTCAAACAAAAGCCTTCGGCTGGGGTGGATGACATCTCATCAGTCCTTTTGAAAGGCTGTTCAGAGGAACTTGTACCACCTCTGACATCTATTATCAACAAAACTTTCTCCCAAGGCATTTTACCTAGAGCTCTAAAATTGGCAAAAGTGTTTACAAACAGTGGCGTAGCGAAGGAGGGGGGTCCAGGGGGTCCGGACCCCCCCCCCGTAATTTTAAGACATATTAAAATATAAGGCATGGAGCAGGAGAAAAAGAGAGAGTTATCATTACTCTTGTCTACAAACATTAAATTGATTGATTTAATTGATTAAAGTGACCGTTGTTAAACATATAATTGTCCTTTCGTTAAATTCATAAAGTATCAAACGATACTTTTGGGCTCGGCCTTTCAGATAGTGTAGTGTAATCACGGTATTTCTATAGGGCGCGGTCACGTGATGTCGTAAAGTTTCTGTAGCTATACAAGAAAATTTGTGGTACTAGAGTTGCTGTGAGAGTTGAATTTGCCTATTACATCTTTCCATTTTTTATAAGGCATAGTTACTAAAGCTCCATATTTTTGGTATTTACCTTTTACCAGTGAACTCATTGGCAAATAATACACAAAACGTCCCCCGGATCCCCCGCTTTCGGACCCCCTCCGAACGAAATTTCTGGCTACGCTACTGTTTCCAAAACTAAAAAAAGGATCTCCAACTGACATCAACAACTACAGACCTATATCCCTTCTCTCTACAGTTTCAAAAGTGATTGAAAAAGTAATGTTAAACCGGCTTATAACACATTTGACCGACCACAATGTCCTAACCACCCAACAACATGGGTTTCTGAAAGGAAGATAAACAATTTCAGCATTGATAGAACTCACAGAATTCATTATAGATCAAATGGAAGATGGAGCTGCTGTGACTGGCCTTTTTCTGGATTTTACTAAAGCATTTGACAGCCTGGACCATAATATCCTCCTTCAAAAGATGAATAATATGGGAGTCAGAGGAAATGCAGCCAATTGGTTTACAAGCTACCTGGAGGGAAGAACACAAATGGTAGAAATATCATATACCAAAAACAACACCTCATATCGTGTAACATCAACACCACTCCCTCTAAGTAGAGGCGTTCCTCAAGGATCTGTCTTGGGACCGGTACTTTTTATTCTGCTAACCAACGATCTCCCAAACTATCTCCAAGAGCTTAGCCAGGTACTCATGTATGCTGATGATACTGTCCTCCTCATAGCAAATAAACAAGTACAAGAACTAGAAATAGCATCCTTTATCGCTCTAAATACAGCAAAACAATATTGTAATCAGAATGACTTAGTATTAAACGACCATAAGACTCAACAACTAAACTTTGGAAGAAGAACAGTTGAATTGACAGGACTCCCAGAAGTTGACCTTGATAATAAAGCTAAATACTTGGGAGTAACTATTGATGACAAACTCACCTGGACACCACATATTGATCAACTTTGTTCAAAACTTAACTCCTGCATCTATGTCCTTAAAAGACTAAAGGCTACCAATACTCAGGAGATAACTAGAATTGCCTATTTCGCACTTTTTGAGGCTCATCTCCGATATGGCATAACAATCTGGGGCAACTCTTCAGCAAAAAATGTGCAGCGTATCCTGGTAATTAAAAAAAAAGCGAATAGGATCTTAGCCAACCTCAATCCACTTGACTCCTGCAGAAGTACATTTAAAGAACTAAAGATACTCACATCAATATCCCTCTACATCCAGGAAGTTATTCTTTACACTACTAATCAAAATCTAACATCCCTCTACATCCAGGAAGTTATTCTTTACACTACTAATCAAAATCTAACAAGAACAGGACAGCTCCATTATTACAACACCAGGCATGGAAACAATTTCATTTTGCCGAACCACCATCTCAGCCTATATGAAGAGAAGCCAAGCTACCAAAATTGTTTAACTGCCTTCCTGACTACTTGAAGAAGATCTCCAGACAAAAATATTTTAAGAGGAAACTTCAAGAATGGCTCCTGGAGTGGTCTTTTTACCCGATCAAAGAATTCACTAACTTAAAACAACAACACCAAAATTTGTAAAATTAAAAACCACTTTTGTATATTTGTATAAAATATGACTTTACTACCATGACGCCATTGTATTTCTCCATGAAATTACAAATAAAGAATTAAAAAAAAAAAATCACTTGTCTCCTCCATTTCAAAATCGCTATAGTTATTGTTAGCTGATGCAACTACAGTTGGCCAGGCACAGATTTCATTGAACAATTCTTTGTTTCTCTGGAATATAGTCTTTCAATTATCTGAAGTTCTCTATTTTGGCAGGTTTTAGTAGTACTCGATCTTGATAAGCCTGTTCAGAAAGTGGGCAAAGAACTTTGGATGTTGTTGAAGAAATGTGTTGAACATTACCATGTATTATATGGTATGCTTTAACATAACCTTTACTGTTAGATTCATATAGAAACATAAAGAGAGTACTAATTTAAAAAGTACATTTTTGTCTTTTTTGGGTATTCTTACGTTTGAATTATTGTAATATACAAGATGTTTTGTAAAAAGTGTTTTGTCACTTCTTAAAACCCAATACAATATCAGGTGACATAATTTCATGAACAGTAAACTTGTTTATACATGATGCACTTTGCAAAATTATCTCAGTTATTTCGTGAATCATAAAATCACAATCATGTTTCTTAGGAGCCTTTGAAATGATACCAAAATCCCTATCATAGGGTAGGAAACTATGCCCACGCACAGGGAAATATTGTGTAACTTTCTGGAAATGACCTGAATCTGTCAGGTATGGGCAAAACCTAGACAACACTTGGTTTTTGTTTTTGCCTGAGCAGTTGTTGCAAAACAGGCAAAGTTCAGTGTTGGGTACTGATTTAAGGTATAGATTAAGGAAAGAACACACTTCATTTGGGACTTTCCATGCTACACCCTCATGGTATAGGAATGTTGTCATGTCATTACTCTTTAGATCGTGAATTCTAAAACAATTAACAGACAACTGACTCATATAGTAAAACCCCTGAACAGACAGTTTGGGAAATGATAGTTTTCGTACAATAAAAAGCTAACGTCCATATATTTTCATCATTTTTACTTTCTTTCAACTGCTCACGTTGCAATGAAGTGTAAAATTTCTTGCTTCTACTTCTATGAACGAGCAGTTCTGCTACTGCTACTCTTTTCATTTTTACAACATTGTTTAGGCTAGGAGATTTAATTTTCATGTTAAGCTGCTCACAGGTGCTGCTGACATCAACTTGAGGACGTCCAAACGGATAATTGAAATTGTCCTATAGTATTGCATTAAATTTAAATTTGAATATAAACGTATTATCTTACATGCAGTAGAATTCTTAAAAGCTTCATTACCGTTGTGGCTCACATAGGACTGACCTTTAATTCGAGCCTCTTTCACATTAACTTTATAAAGATGTGGATTTTGACCTTTCCTTTTCCTAGGACTCTTTTCGCTCATTTTCTATGACAAACTCAACTTTAACAAACATTTAAAACTTGCAATTAGTGATGTTAGAGGTTACGACAAACAAGTAACTATTATCTTGGGAGAATATCAGGTGATTTTGCAAATTTTTTAAAGGGTCTAAGTCCTGTAATCAAACAGCTGTTTCCACAGAGGTAGCTGACTTATACCTGTTAAAAACTCTCTTGATGACTTACAACTTTTTAAAATAAATCAAATAATAAAATTGGTATTTCCTACCATAAGGAATAATGTTTAAAATGCCCTTAGAAGAGAATCAGTTTACTTGGTTGCATAGACTCAGATAATATTAATGTGAATAATGTCAAAGTTATGACTTACACCCTTAAAAAAACTGATTCACATATTGAAACATTGTATAGCCTATTTAAAAATGTAACTGATTCAGATGTAGATAGAGGAAAACGCATGTTAACAAATATGTTATTGTTAATATTGATTCCAAAAGTTAGTTTTACATTCAAAACCTTTATTAACATTAGAAAGTTGATAACTTTGAAATCACAACTATGTAATTTAAACATTAATCTAATATTTATACTTGAACAAATTGTAATTTTCAATTTTTTGTTGCTGTTAAAGTTTATCTCCCGTTTTTCAGGCTAAAGGTGTGACGGTACACATGTCTAACATTGAAAAGACTCTTCGTGCACACAGAGGAGAATCTGAAATAACCCGTTACACAAAACAAGTGTACATTGCTGAGGTACGTAAAGAAATCATAAGCCTAGGTTAGCCATGATAAACATAAGGTGCTCTTCCTATCACTCTTTTTCTTTTTGTCCTTATCATATATTTTCAATTTACCTGGATGGCAATACGAAAACAATTTCTTTTGATTTTATTAATCTTATACTTCACATAACAATAAATTTGAGTTCATATACATACATTATTCAAATGTCTGCAACAAATATTTCATAATTGCCAATTTTAAAACTAACAAAGATATACTTCCTGCTAATTTTAGTCTAGCCATTGAGTGTATACATAAATATATAATTGACTACAATGTAATGTAAAATCATAAATAGATAAAAATCAAATGAAATTATGAAATTCTTTTTTGTATCAATAATAGTTCTAGCATACATGGATTTTCCTGTAGTACAATTATGTTCATCACCTCTTATTCTGTATTCATTTACATTTTCTTGTACCTTATTGTATCTTGTAACTATCTTATCTTATCTTGTAACTATAAAAAATGTAAACCATAGGAAATGTCATAATATTAAGTTCTCTAAATGCTTAGGTAAACATGATGGTCTATCTGGTACACATTTAATAATTCTCAGAAATTCTTTAGCCCCATCATTATTTTATTCAATACTTTGTTGTTACCTCATCAATCAAATTCATGTATCAAATGTGAATGATAAAAGGCACGTAACGAGCATTACAAAACTAACACTTAATCTTAGCTTATACAGCAAGAAACTACTCTAACTACTTTTTTATGAACATTTTGCACATGAACCTTGCAAATCAACCTACTTTTTAAATAAACATTAAAAAATTGGGCTCTTGTTACCCTAGTATCTCATTAGATAATGTCAAAATTATGCAACACGAAAGCTAAGAACTCATTGTGTTGCCTAAATTACGTTTTGAGTACTGAAATCATGGCAAGTACTAAGTAGTATTGCTAAAGTACTGTTTTGGTCTCGCTGGATCTCTTCACACAGACGTGGACTGCATGTTAAGTCTGCCATAGTATCAGAGATCTCAGATGATGTATTAAGCAGAAAGTGAGATTGAACTAAACTCACATTAGCATGAAAATCCTCTTATTTTTAAAATACTTTTGTCGAAAATCCCAAAGTTATGAAAAATTGAAGAAACAGTAATTTACACTTATTTTTGAAAAATGAAGAAACATACTGGGAGGATAATATATTTGGCTTATATTTTCTCTCACTAAATATTTAATTATGCTGTAATATACTTACAATTATTTTCTCTCACTAAATATTTAATTATGCTGTAATATACTTACAATTACTATAGACAACGTTTTCATTTTGAGTTTATAATCACCACTTAAATTCTAAAAACATACAAATAAAAACATGAATTGGATTGACTGGGACTAATGGATCACTTACCTGGTCTATTGTAAAAGCAATGACAGCAGAAAAATATGATTAAACACTTCTTAAAGTATTTGTCAAGTGAGTAATTGTGGTTGTAGTCACCTTGACTTGTTATTTTTATTGTTGAGTGAAGGAAAATGAGTAACAGGAGTTTTAATGACCAAAGTCAGCTTGTTTAAGAGTAATCCATGTGGAGGTTCACATCCATGACAAAACTCTATGGGGTTAAGTATACTGTATGCTATATTATATGGTATTTATTGGAAATGTTTGGGTAAAAAAATAAATTTTTGATGACAGTTCTAAGAAGTTAAAGGACAGGACAAACATTTTCTGTTTATGTCATCAAGTACAAAGTAGTACTATGTGGAATGAATTATATGTCAATCAATCATCCAGTATTTTATTGATGTTTTATTGGCATCAGTCAAGGTAATAAGAGGATTTACTACTGACGAGTTGTAAATTTAACGTTGCTGTAAACAGTCAGCTGTAGCTATGTCCATAGTTCAATGAATATGTTATACTCCTTATTGGTAGTAACTGTGTATTTGTCTTTTCATTCAGCAACTGAATTATATTGAATAACAGTTGTGGCAATAAAGTAGAATTTTTCCAATGGCTGTAGTTCTTCTGCACATAGATATTTTCTGCGTAGTGCATTAGTTTTATTGTTTGAATGTACATTTATTCATAGACTAAATACTGTTTTGAAATTTGTACACATTGTTTCAAAATTATTTGCAAAAGCAAAATGTGGCTACTTCATAATTCTTAAATCTTATGGCAGTATGCAGGATTATTATTATTATTATTATTTATTTATTTAAATGTTACAATACAGATTTCAAAATCCAATTACATTGTAACATATTAATATATTATACATTTATATCTTATTACTAGCAAATTACACAGCAAAATCACTTTAAAAATATACTTTTAAATCCCTGTCAATGCTCTTCATGCCTTCCTATATTTAACAAAAATAACAAATAAATAAACCCTATTATAGTATACTTGTAAATAAATTATAGAAAGTACTAAATTGCACAATGCAATTGATTAAAACAATAGACACACTAACAGTAACAATACCGTACATATTTTATTTTATATTTTGAATTCCTTACAATTGAACCCAATTGTTTGATAATATTTAAACAACTAGAATTCAAAGCAGTGTCTGATTGTTGCGGTGAATGAGGTCAAGGTTGATGACAATATATCGACATGATCGGGCAGAGCGTTGTGTAGTCGCATCATTGTATTGATAGGGGAATTTGTGCCTAGATTTGAGTAAGCAAAATGAGAACTGAACAACGCTCTAACCCTAGACGAGGGGCGGGGAACATTAAAGTCCAAACGGGCAAGCAGTACACTGCAGTCTACCTTACCAGTTATTAGCTTCTTTAAGAAAACTAGCAAACCCACACAGCGCCACCTACGAAGGCTCTCGAACTCAAACAAAGTCAATAGTTTGGAATACTTCATCAAATAAGTATAAACTCCAAATGTTTAAAGTACAACAATCTTAAAAACTTGATTTGTATTTGATCGATCATTTCAATTAAATAATATTGGAATGGGTTCCAAATTATAAATCCAAAGTCAAGTTTTGAACAAACTAAAGAAAGGTACAATAATTTTAACGTTGAAAACTTTTTTGAAAAAATCGCTAGATCTGCATAAAACTCTAAATGTTTTGTATGCTTTTTTACACATATCAATTATATGATTAGAAAAGGAAAAATTAGTATCAAAAATAACACCCAAATCTTTGAAATTTGAACAAACTGACAAAATATTGTTGTTTAATGAGTAATCAAATTGTAAGACGTTCCTTGTTTTCCTAGTGTACCTCATGCCAACACACTTGTCCGCATTAAATCGTAGGCCTGTTTGGCTCCACATGAATAAACGATCTAAGTCATCTTGCATCAATTCACAGTCATTCATAGTATTGATTTCCCGAAAAATTTTCGTATCATCCGCATACAACAAGACTTTACTATTTTTTACACATTCCACAATATCATTTATAAATATAATAAATAATAGCGGACCAAGATTAGAGCCCTGAGGTACACCAGATTGTACATAAAATTCACTAGAAGAAAATCCACTGTATGTCACTATCTGTTTCCTGTTTACAAGGTACGATGAAAAAAATTTTATAGAACTTTCAGAAAATCCAAAAAATAATAGTTTAGTAATTCTAAATGATTGACCTTGTCAAATTCTTTCGAAAATCAGTATAAACTACGTCAACCTGGCCCCCTTGATCTAAAATTGAAGAGCAAAAATCTGTGAAGTATAACAGGTTTGTATTAATAGAACACCCGGGAAACAAGCAATGCTGAAAAGGCGTAATATAATTTTGCACTTGATTGAAAATTCTATTGTATAAAATTGACTCGAATAGTTTAGCTGGAGTTGACAACAAGGCAACTGGTCTATAGTTTTGTATATAATTTTTTAAGACTTTCTTAAATATTGGAACTACTTTAGTTAGTTTCCAGCGGTCAGGAAAAACATTTAATTTAATTGAAATGTTAAATAAGTGCTTTAAAGGTTCCATTAAAGATTGAAAACAACCTTTAAAAATATAAGAGGGAATGCTATCTGGACCACACAATTGCTTGAATTTGAGCTTTTTAAAAGTTTGCAACAGCTCCTGGTCAGTAACAGCTCCTAAACGGAAACAACCAATACTAGAGTGAACGGAAGAACTGAGCGCAATGCCCGCCAGCTGATCACAGTCCAGTGCAGAGTTATCGTACACTGATTTAAAATACCGAGCAAAGGCCTCTGCTATCTCCGCACCGCCCTCCACCTCACCCCCGTCCACCATCATTGTTGTAGTTCTGCTATCAGTCGACCTCAACCTCCCCACCGCACTTCAGAATGACATAGGATTGTTTACAATATCTTGTTCTAAAGAGGAAGTATAATTTAGATAATCAGATTTGATACACTGCGTTGATTCCGCTCTAATTAAATTAAATTCATCCAACATGTATTCAAATTTTAACTTTTTGAATTGTTTGCGTAATCTTTCTTTCTTTTTAATAACTTTTATTGTACCGTATGAAAACCAGAATGGATATTTAATTTTATGTTGCTTTGTTAAAGGTATGTGTTTATTAAGTTTATAATACAATATATTATAAAAAATATCGACACCGTCATTAACGTTATAAGTATTTAAGACATCTTCCCAGTTCAGGAAATTAGCCGAATTATAGAGAGCTAAGTAATCACCTTTTTTAAAATTATACCTGTTATTTCTCAGAAACAAATCTGTTGTCTTATCTATGACACATTCAAAAAGAATTTGCAATGGTGGTTGATAACGATCCAACACCAAAGGCTCTTCCTCTAACACTTTTAAATCTATATCTGTTAAAACTAGATCCAAAGTTCTCCCGGAACAATTCAACACATTATTCTTCAATTAAGATTGAACATTTGCATAAAAAATAATAACTGTCTGCAAATGTCTCCTCCATTAGTCAAAGTAAAATTGATTCCAGTTATAGGCAAATTGAAATCTCCAATGATTAAAATTTGTTCAACTTTGGAGAGTTTGAATTGTTCCAATTTTTCAAAAAACCCTTTATACATTGATATTGATGAATTAGGAGGAAAATACACTACAGCCAGAATAATTGAAAAAGATTTAGTTAAATTAATTCGCACCCAGATGTGTTCCCCATTAGTTTCTAAACTATAAATGCGACTAGATTTTAAATTATTTTTAATAGCTACCAAGACTCCCCCACCCATTACACCCAACCCTCCTCTATCTCTCCTGTATACACTATAGCTATCATCAAATAGTTCCGAGTTACTTATAGATTCATAAAGCCAGCTTTCTGTGAGTGCAATGATTTTATAGCTGTTATTTATGACTCCCAATGTAAAAGGTAATGTCTTGGTCCTAAGACCCCTTACATTTTGATAATAAATATTTATATTACTACACATTATTTAAGTAAAAAATAAATATACAAATATATAAACTGAATATATGCGACTAATAATTTAATGTGAACCTACATTCTTAAAGAATAAAAAAAACATACATATTCAGAAATTTCAATTGTAACTAATTCAAAATGAGGCAGGATGCAAGACATGCACTTACGTAGAATCAAAACACCTAATAAACTAAGAGAAACAAATAACACATGCGATGAATAAATACAGAGGATATACCAAGATAAAAAATAAGAACAAAACATACATTGGCGTTGCGATAACAGCTGGCAGCTCAAGCTTCGGCTTCGCTCCTTCCCTCCATCCCTGGTCCCGTCCTCGATTCACGTCTCAGTCGCTCCAGGTCCAAGTGCTCCTCTATCACCTCAGGTCGATCTCCATCAGATTTTCGTAGAAAGATCTTACCGGCAACAGTAATCCAGACAAACTTGAAACTTAGCTCTTCCTTCAGCTTGCGAGTGTCTGCCCACAGAATACTTGTTTCACGAGTCATCGCCAGGATCACGTATACTGACAGATCACTGGAGAAGCCTAAGTTTGAAGCCGAGAAGCCTCTTTTCTTCATGGCCAGGCGGTGAACTTGCTCCATGTCGAACCTAGGACAAAGCTTCACAATGATGTGTCATGGACCACATCTTCCAGGAATGGCAGCCAGGCGATGCGCCGCGTCGATCATTGACGGAACCATCTTGAATCCCAAGACATCAGCCACTGCTATCACCAAATCAGTCACATTTTCAGTTTTATTTTCTGGAATACCTTGAATTTCCAAACAGTTGCTCTTCAAATACTGCGAATTAGAATTCAGTTTTTTCTCAGGCTAGACAGCTCTCGCCTAAGCGAAATGCTGTCACTTATCAACAAGTCGATGTTTTCACTCTGGATCTTCACTTTGCCTTCAGTATGGCCTACATTCCTTTCAATTTCCACCAGCTTTTCCGAATAAAAGTCCAGCGTTTTATTAATTTCAGCTGTGAATTTCTTGTTATCTTCTTTTATTGAATTAATATCAGATTTCAATGAGGCACTGTTCCATTCCATACGAGTAATCTTAGAAAGGATAAGGTCAAGTTTTTCTTCTGTAGCTTGCATGTCACTGGCACTCCGAGCACGGGTACGCACAGTCTTGTTGTTATCGCCCATAGAAGTAGACGACTGATTCCAGTTGACAGATATCAACACAGCTGACTTGATACACGTGCTTTAACTGGTGTCTCAGCTCCCAACACAAGTAACCTCACTTTGCACGAGGCAGAAGTAATTACAGTTAAAAAGGTTTATTAAAACACATCCACTGAAAATAACTTGGTAAGAGTTTACGTCAAAAGTAACCTAATAAATAAGTATTTTATAAATAACTCTTACATAAACCTTTAAACAAATGAAAAATCACAGAGCTGAGACTAAGCACGTCTACTCCATGCTAGCGCTCCTCCTGGTTTTGAACAAGTGAAGTAAAATTTAACATTTAATATTCATATTCTGTTTAGAAAAGATATACAACTTAGCAACAGATATTTTTACTGCATGGTTAGTATTTGTTTAAGATCGTATTGAATTAGATAATAAGAATAATAATACTTTAGATGTACAATGCTATTGATGACACCATTCAGTGTACAATGTTGTGCCAATGAATAAAGAAATTTTGATTTGATTTGATTTGATTTGAATTGTATAGAATGTGCTGAATAAAATTATATACTGTAAGACATATTTTTTTCTAATACAGTATAGTATTTTTTAGCAATAATCCTGAAAATATTACATAATTTTGCCTGACATATTATATGAATTGAAATATTTTAATTGTGACAGGGGAATGAAACTCATGATGATGGAATGATTCTGAAAGGTTCTGGTCGCTCTTCCCGAAACAATAGAACTGTAAGTATACCATTCCTAGTAAAAATGTGGATAAGCTGAACAAATTCAAATGTTGTTTTGATGAGATTGATTGAGATGTTTCAAATCATGTTTGATTTGGTTTAATTGGTGCTTGTCTCATTTAAGGAGAATTCTTACAGAGGGTTTTGTTAGAAGATGATTAAAAGTTGTTTTTATTCAAAATTAAACTTTGTATTTATTAAATTTTGTCAAAGAATTAATAGTAAATCGTTTTATCTATAAAATTTAGATTTATTATTTTATCAAAATTAATTACTTTAAATCCAATAAAATCATTTAAATTTTTTCTAAATGCATTTATTGTTTTAAATTCTAAACTAAGCTAAAATTTTCAGAAATCAATTAGATTAATTTCATGTTAACCCTCCAACTAGCAATTTTCATAATATGTAAATTTTGGGTGTTTTGAACTTGTACTTTAAAAATATTTTAAATAAATATAACACAATTGTGCATTATATTATGTTTATATGGTTAAGGATTTTGAAGACTTATTTTTGGCATAGTTCATAGTTTGGAAAATTGGTAACAGTAATTGTTAAAAAGCAAGAATTTTCAATAACCAAAAGCAGATTGGTGTGAATCATGTACACATACAATGAAAAATAGAAGGATAGGGATTTTGAGAGTTTTTAAGAAGTTTTAGGAGAGAAATATGTTTTATTTTTATATGATTTGGACAAATACATGAGAGCTGTGTGGAATGGATCAGATTCAGGTTAGAGCTATATATCTAATTGAACTAGTATTTTTAACTATTACTTAGATAATTAGAATGATATAAAAATTAATAAAGACAAATATTTAAATTTGATTGTATTTGTTGCAGATTGATATAGAGGCACTTCGTTGCGCCAAATGTTGTATCCCAATCCCGCCAGATGACCCTAAAATTGTAATTATATACTTAACCACTTCTTATATAGAGTATAATACTAATTCTTAGGATATTCTAGTACATATTCTACCCAAGAAGAATTACTTGAACAGTAACAACAATATAGAATGGAATCAAAATCAGATTTGTGATCTATTCCTTAAAAAAAGAGTTTGTGAGGAGATGGAGCTGACCAGGCATGAAGATATATAGTTTCCTTCCAAACTGTTTTGCTTTCAAATGGACCATACTATTAAGTTAAGCAGTAATTTTAGTAGTTTGGTGAAGAACTAAATAATCATGGTATATTTTTGCTCCAAACGATTAGAAATTTATTTTTTTAGTGATGTACCATGAAATACTAATGCTCTGCTACTTAAAAATAGGATTAATAAAAAAATTTTAGTTGTTAGACCAAGTGTATGTGGTTCCCAAGAAAAGGGATATCAGTTCCTGTTAAAGTAACAATTTCAGTAAGTCATATATATGACTTACTGAAATTGTTATTTTTGTTTAGGTTTTGTAGGTATATATAAATATACCTATCAAAAGAAATCCATAATGTTGGTTATTTATGGCTGTCATTATTACTTTGTTCTGTCAACCTGTAAAATGTAATCATTACATTATGAAACTACAAGTACAGATATTATATATATATTTTGTTTTTACATTATAATATTATTTCAAAGATATTATTATAATATTGTGTTGATTGTATTTATTTCTACCTACTTGTACTGCTTAGAGTGAGTTAGAACAGAACACATTGTGAGTTGTACTTAAACTTTGTTATATTTTTTATTTCTAAAAATTAAAATTTTTAGCTGACTGTGGGTCAAAATTGTTTTATTACTAGAAATAAAAAATAAACACTCAGAAAATAGTTCATAATAAACCTAAATATTTTATTCATGTATAACACTAAAATATTTAAAGTAAACTGTAGCTTGGTTTCTTAAAAACACAATGATAAAATTATAATGGCAATAATTTATTTTAATTGTTATAATATTAATAGGTTATAATATCCATTGTTATAATTTAATTTTCAGTCAAATTGATTGCTAGTTTTGGTCTACACAATGCCAGGAACACCAGTCAGGCTTGTGTTAAATAAGTTTCTTGATTACTAGTAATCTACGGTTGAATCTGTTCTTATCATTTATCAATTAATTAACTTTATTTTGCAACATTGTTATTGCATCACCAGAGACCTTTGCCATATTCTGGATTTAGAAGGATCGAACCAACAATTTTTGGTTTAAACGTCACATATTTTCAAGTTGTGCATCATAAAGTTATCTAGATGAGTACCTAAACTAAATGAAATATATATTCTTGGGTCATAAAGTCCTTAAGTTTTTGACTTGATCAAAACCAAGTGCTACATCCAGATTCAGGAAAGATAAGCCTTTATGCCAGGAGGAGGAAGCTTGGTTTGAGTAATTCACATGGAGGTTAATTACTCTAATAAAAATATTGACAGATATGTACAGTTCGAGGACTTTAGCTGCACGTGTGACCTTGAGTGTGTGGTGATAGGCGGGAGGGGTGGCGGGGTAGCATTATGCGCTGCGTCCCGAAAACATTTCCTGTGACTCATGGGTAAAACCCTCCTTTCAGGAATCGGATTGGCCCAAATAACTCATCACACTCGCTACAATCAGTCTGTTCTGTGGCATTGCTGATTGTGGTGGAATTAAATAATAAGAGAATACCAAATAATAGCAATAATAGGACTTGTCCTTGTTTTTAAGTTGTTATAGTGTTATTTAGTGTGTTTTTGAAAATAACGTATTTGTCAATACTAATCTGCAAATCGAAATTGTGAGTTTAAAGTCGTTAAAGAGATTGTTGCGCCTTTATCTCAGTGGCTAGCATGTAAACGCAACCCGCCACACAGATAGCGTTTATTTGTTGAATAGGTAGTATTTGGGCCCTACGAGCACAGCTAAATTCCTCCAACTGTATAGTGTCTGATATTTGATTTTAAGTGAAGTGCATAAGCACAAAATAGGATTTTAATAGACTATTTTACAAAAGAACATGTTTTCTCTGTTGGTTGATACCATTTGAACCAACAGAAGGGCTTTGTGGAATATATTAGATTGAGTTTAAATATGTATTTTTACATGAAATATGAGTTTTACATTGTTATTTACAATTTAGTGTAATATACAAATGTGTAAAAACAAATTTTTAGATTTGATTTTAATTGTTGCAGAACAAGATAACTTGCAACCGATGTTACTGCCAATTCACGTTTCCATCTAAAGAACTGAGAATACCTCAGTATGACAGTTACGTAAGTATAGTCTTAGCCACTTTTTGGTAAAACTGCATGCACAAGCAAGGAGTGGGGTGAACCACATATGGGTATGAGTTGAGATGGATGTTTTGTTCTTAGCCTAGGTCCTAACTTATGTTGAGTATGCACTGAGATAGGTAGCGAAATTGACTTTTGATTAATGTAAAAGGTTCATCACCAGTAATTGTAAAAAAATCAAGTTGTTGACCTCTAGGGTGATCGCCAATTTAGGGGGGTCGTTGAAGTTTTGAAAATTGCCATTTGGATAATCGCCTTAATAATCTCGCTTATTATTAGCTAAACCAAATCAAAATCTTTTTTAATACCATAAAAATCACAAAAAGTATCGACAAAGTCACATTTGCAGTTACAACCAAGTTTAATACCAAACTCTTATGCCTTGTGTTGTACGAGTTATTATAACTGTGTGGCTTTATTAGTTCTGGGTTTTGAAAATTATCTTTCATTAAATCCAAAATATACAGATTTATGACAGTTTAACTTTTAAAGTGATGTTTACAATATTCTAAGCTATGTGAATTAGTAATTATTCTTATAGCTTTTTTTGGAGAAACTATTAATAAAACAATCAAGTAAACTATTAATTTTGTTTGCATTTCTCCACTCAATCGGCATACATTTAAAAATGGATTGAAAGAAGGTAAAATAAGCAGAAGACAGTTACTTAACCATGGAAGTATTAAAATAAATAAAATAATCAAACAATGTACTTCGAATTAGCAAAATAACATTAATTTGATGAATTTTGATATGAACTCACAATTTATGGGCATCACAGATATTGACTACTTTGATATAATGAAAAATCTTTGGACAAGCTTCATCAACATGCACAAAATTACTTTTTTGTTTCGTTGAAACCTCAGCCTTCGACATCAGATTGTGTTAGTAGTCTGGTACACCATTTTTTGAGTAACCTTAGCCTGGTGCCCTCGGAAGCTACTTGGTAGTCGTAGATGCCCTAGTCCTATTAACCCTCCAAGTGCTGGTTAGAACTGCCTTAAGTGCTGGGCATTTTTCAGTATGTTTGCAAGCGTTTAGAAAGTTTTTTTTTATATACTGTTACCTTAATGTAAATACTACATATTATATATCATTATTTTCAGGAAAGATCACAGAATATGATAATAATACTTATATGACTTACCTTTACATGGTAAAATATTGCTGAATGTAAATCTTGACAAAAAAAAAAAAAAAAAGTTTTTATTTTTTCACTTTGAGCTTAGATATCATTTCACCAAAGTTATGAAAATAAAAAATCCAAGATATACAAGTTGTAGGTAATTTAATAATGAACCCAAAAGTATATACATCTTATTGGTTTACATATTGACAGAATTCACTCAGAGCAAAAAACGATAAATTGTAACACGTAAAAAATCAGTGATATTTGAAACATTGTGTACTACATTGTAACATGTAGTCTTTCTTCACTTTCACGTCTCAAAATGTGTTCAGTTCACAAAATATCACAATTAAAATCAACAATAAACTAAAATAATTAATTAAAAAAATATATTATGTACATAAATGTACATACGACGGAACAGCAATAAACAGAACGACCGAACCGTATGACTTGGAAATAAACATACGCTTAGAAACAGCTGTCGTATAGCGCCGGTCTTTGAGCAAAGACGTGCTCCATAGAGTATAACGAGTTCCGCATTTCTTCTAGTTTAATACTATATAAAATAGTTCGTGATATTCCGTAATATATAGCCACTAGCGTGGTTTAAAGAGATCGCGTTTCTGACATCGCGCTCCGCGAGGTCAGCACTGGAAACAGGTACGCTAACATCGCGCTACGCGATGTCAGCACCTGGAGGGTTAACAACCTCAGCCTACATTTCAGAAGCTAGTTGGTAGTTATGTGTGCCACATTACGCGTAACATCCTCAGCCTGATGGCCATGTATAAAAGTAAAGAAAGTGTAGCTCTAATAATATTATCTACTATTTTACAGCCGTTTTACCAGCCGCGCCTTCTCAGTGCCCCCGAAGAAGACATCAAACAAAAACCAGTGCAGCATGTAAGTATATTTTTTATTATTCTATAATAAATGTATCAGACTAGTTCAATAAATCAAAATAATCTTTATTAGTATTCTTCTTTCTTTAATAAACTTTTATCTTTATCTTAATTTGAATATTTTGTTCATTGAACAGTGTCAATTTATTCAAGAAAAATAGTCAAATTATAATGCATAATTATAATACAAAGCTTATAATTTAATTTTTATCAAATATCTAACGAGTATAAAAGAATATGGACATGCACAAAATAATATAAAGATCTTAAAGGAAATTACTCAAACTCTTTTAACCCTAGAATGGTAACGTGTAGTCTCTCAGACGACGCAAGCTATAAAAACCGGTCCAGTTGGCAGGTGCATGACGTGACCGACCCCCCAATACCAATACCTTCCCTCTGCCAGCCAAGGTCAATGCTGGTTAGGGTTTCATTTTGTTTCATTCACTTAGTTAATTTCAGTGAGACCATAGTAGTCTGGTAGACTACGCGTTACCGTTTATGTTACTTTTTTGTTCCTGAGTAAATATATGAAAAAAGCGAATGTAGTGTTAGTTTTTGTGATAATGTTTATCGTGGATGGTCAACTAACCATGGCTGATCCACTGAACACTAGTTTTGAAATAAGAGAAATACTATCTGAACTTGAACGAAGTGATTGTGATGAACAAGAAATTGATCATGATGAAAAGTTTTTTTGATCATTTTGATCAACTCATTTGTTATTTATGTCCATCAGGCATTATCAAAAAAATTAAACCAATGACAAGAAGGGCATTTGCTAAAGAAATATGTGTTGAACTAACAACTCCGCACATTCAGGGAAGACAAAAACTGCCAAATTTATCAAGGAATCTCAAACGCAACATTGAAGATGTCGTTGGCCCATCAACATTTGAGGCTCAAAATGTTATTGAAGAAGCAGGAACAAGGAAGATTTGTGCAGTTTGCCCAGCGAAAAAATGGAGAATGACTCGATTCCAGTGCACAAAATGTTATAAGCATATTTGCTTGGAGCACCGAGGAATGCTGTGTGTAAAGTGTTCCAATAAAGACTGAAATCAACAAAAATCAGGAAACATGACCTCTAAGATGTAAATAATGTCATTTGTAAATAAATTTAATTTTAATTTAATTTTTATAAATTTGTATTAATTTTTTCCCTAAAGTAGTCTGAGAGACTACGCGTTACCATTTATGTGTGCCAAATAGGCGTTACCGTTCTAGGGTTAAAGAATATAAAACTAATGCTACCAAAAACTCTTGTAACTTTCTTTTAAAAAAAGTAAATTTTAATTTGATAAAATTCCCCACTTATTATTTTGTTTAATCAGGAACTTTTCTTATAAATTTATTTCCTATGTATAATGTATTTTTTATATCATTTCAAACGATGGAGGACAAGAGATTATAAATTCATTTTTATATCTGGTATCATAGTGATACAGTACATTATTGCTTCTGCTGGATGTTTAATATTTAATATACATGATGGCTTAAACAAAATAATGTCCATATATAGTTAATTTATTTAATTTCTTAAAGCGTTCTTTGACAGATTAAAAAACTTTTAATTTTAAAATGGTTGTGATAGCTTTTTTTGAACTTTTAGTATTACAATGAGATTTTCTTTTTTATTAGCCCCATATAGCCTACACACAGTTCATAATTATGTAATGTGAAACTGAATGTGAGAAAAATAGATAAATTTTAAGTTGGCAGTACTGCATAAATAGGACATTCTCCTTATTACATACTAGCAAGAATTATAATTATTTTGGTATGAACACTCCATTATAAGTTACTGTCAACTATTAACCCCAAAAATTTAACTTCCTTGGCAAATTCTATTTCTTTTGCTTCAATTTCAATGAGTGGAGTAATTCATTATTTATTTTGTTATGTTTTAAAACTTAGCCACTTTGTTTTTTCCCTTTTTATATATACATTGTGTCGGATAAACTGTTTTGTGAATTAGTCACTTCTATATATGATATAATTTCTATATGTTCTTTTTTTACCTGACATTTTATAATATGAGTCATCTGTGTACAGGCATAGGCTTATAGATGGCTTGAAGCTTAGGCAGTTTTTTAAAGTTTTCAGGTAACAAAGAAAAATGAGCGGTTATAATATAGAAGTTGATACATGTTTGTGTTCATTCCCTGTTTTATAATGTTATACGATTTAAATTCATCTCTTCGGCAATCAGTAGTAAAAATAGTAATTTGGTATTTGTAATCTTCATTGCACAACTGATCAAGCACTGTACATGAAATATTTTGTAAAATTTAAGTGTAAAGAAATGTTTTTGCCTCTTTAGCAAAATGCTCCTGAAAGTGTCAACAGCTTATTTGTAAGGTAAAAGGAATGAAGGTGGTTGCATCTGTAACCAATCATGCAAGAACATTTCTACTCCATCATCATCATCATCCTATTCTTCTTCAAGAGGCACCAAACATGTGGAGTCACACAGGCGACAGATGATGACTGTAGTAGGATACATGTTCAATAGTTTCCCAATGACTGTGGTTTGATTTTTCTTGAACTAATGTAGTTGTGTATTGTAAAATTATATCATGGAGCAGAATTGCACTTTGAATAAGCACATCTCTATTTTTTTGCGAATAGGCCAGTTTCCGACATCAAGCACTTAGCAATAGTACATAGCAGTAACTGCCGGTCATGAAGAAAATAAGTAACCAGTACAACTATGAGGTCCCAAAAAAATCTTCAACAACTTTTTTTCCAGAAAGACATGTTTTAGCTCCGAGGTCAGTAAATATGATTCTTGTTTTCCTCTGATTCTCAGCCGTTGCAAAACTGTTGGTGCCACTCATAGAGTGACGTCCTTGAAATAATTTTTTTACCAAACTGTAACTGTTGACACGAAATATTGGCAGGTTTTATGCCCTCCTGTGACAATAATTTGGTAGTAATGCATTGCTCAGCAGATGTTTGCGCCACTTGCTCAGACAATGCATGGTCTGGTGAGCTGTACCACAACCCCTTTCACTGCTCTCAACATCCCTACACAACACAGATCACTTCATTTGTAGTCTTGGAAAGAAAATATTTAATATTTCTGGTTAATATTTAATTCACCGGCATTGAATACAATGTAATAATGAATTATTTAAATAATGAACTTCGACATGTAGTAGTAATCACAAATGTTTAATTATTTTTAGAGTTTTAAATTTTCACACAAAAACTCTTGATTAAACAAATATATTTGTTGAACTGTCTGTAATATGAACAAGTTGAGGCGTAATACAAAATACCCCAAATGTGGATCTTTGCTATGTTACAAGACTACATTACATCAAGATTCTGCAATTCAAATTACACTTTTTGATTTAGTTTTGCAATTTCAATGCAGTTTGCAATCAATAAAATACTATTAATGATATGAAATCAAATTGATAACACTATTACTAGAAGCCCATACAGTCCCTAAAAGTTATGCAGTTGTCAATGTCTCACGGCCCATTGGTGGTGCTAAGGATCTGCCTTGCCTCTACAGTCACTATTTTCTCCACCCACTGGTTCAAATCACAAGAACAAACTCCAAAGATCTTGCTATGTATGCAATCACACAGCCAAGACCTAATTACAGTGAAAGGATACTTTTTGTGATCTTCTTGCAAATCTTTTGAAAAGTTCTTTTGTACAATTCCTATTCTAAAAAAATTCTAAGAACCATGTAAAATGTTAAAACTTGGAATGTAGCCCTACTAGTAGTTTTTTCATAAATAATTGAAAAATGTTCATAAAAGTTTCAATTTTATTTCTGTTACACCTTTGACGTTATTTTTGGTAATATGGCTAACTTTTTAACGGCACTACATTATAACCTAATATGATGTGCACAGTAACCAACAGGTTAAAGAACATGTAAGAATTCACTAACCATTGGTATTTCAAAATTATATCTTTAACCATTTGGGATTGGCATTAAATTTATGATTACTCTCTCATTTTGCCATACCCTAATGGTGACCATAGCTGTTCTCTTCTCCATGGTCAGGTTGTTGATTTATGAGCAAGTCATGTCCCTCAGCTCGGCGGGTCACACCTAGTGGCCCTCGCTGTTTTGTTGTTCAGTTCGTCAGACTACCACGTGCTATATTGTATCCTGTCAATTTATTAAAATACTGTTGTATTTGGTGGAGATGAAGCTTCTCTGATACCAAATCTAGCTGTTGATACTAGAGACGTAATTGAGAGTGAACGTATATTTTATTCTTTGAAAACAGATCAACCTATAACTTTAATTACATGAAACTAGCTTCATTTAAAAGCAAATAATAAATAACAATCGATAAAGTTTCAACCTTGAAGCCAACATGGGCTGTGAAATTATTTGAGAATTTAAGTTAAATCTCAGTGATTTAAAGAGCTGCAAGTCAAATATTGCCATTTAAATCCGAGTAAAAGTGACGTACGTGTTTACGTAAACACCGAGTGATGACATAGAACACAGGCAGTCACTAAGCAGGTGAGCTGAGCTGACAACCACGGAGAGAGGCCTCCTGATTGTCTTTTCCCAGTAATACCTAAACTTGATGAAAATCAAAAATGGGAGTTGGAGCCCTAACAATTGATGCCAATTTCAAAGTACACAGTGCTACATCAGGAAGTGATGGGAAGGGCTACTTATAGTTCTATTTTACAGATAAAAACAGACCAACAAGGTCCTTTTGAAAGGAATCAGAAATCAAATACACCATCACAGGGCCAGTGTGTAAGTATAAACTTAATTAATCCATGTTGAGGTGCCAGTGGAAGAGGGTGATCTTCCCCTTACAGATGTTGTTTATAAAAGGAAAATACTATATATGAGTGTACCAAGTATATATTAATTCTTCAATTCATTTAGTTTTTAATAGTGTTAGTGTTTATAAAATCTGAATTATTTTACAGGTAACTGAGACAGGAGTTTCCCGTGGCAGGGGCAGATGTGTAAGTATACACTTATTTATTAAATATTGAATATAACATATTAGATAAGGCAGTCTAGTTAAGTATCTATGACAATGGTAGGGGGTGATATTCCCACTGTAAGTGTTGTTTTAAAGAGAAAATGTTACATAGGAACATGGGAACTGTCAAATCCCCACCATAGACTAGAACCGGTTGTTAGCTCTATCTACCCAGCTGATAGCTTTTGTCAAAACTTTAGCTATTATTTCAACTCTGATCAGGTGCTGTTTATTTGCCTTTTGATTCAATACATCCAGGGCAGGCTTGTGTCACTGAATTTATAAATTCATGGTTCAAAAATGTAGGCAATTTGTAATCAGGCCCAAATTATAAAAATATAATTTAGTAAGTCATAAATGAATTAAATACATTTCACACATATACTTGCTGTAAGGATTTTAATTTTTGTATCTCTAGCCAATTTTATTTGGGCATGGTTTCAAAACTACCTAAATTTCCTCATTTAAATGCCGAGAATTCCACATAGAGTGGCAAAATTTATTTTCTTAATATACAAATAAATTGTATGTGTCTTATTTATGGAAACTTAAGAATAGCACTCCTGAAAATGTTCATTTTTGGAGCAAATATGACCAATTGACAGGTTTTATGAAATATTTATAATTATTATGTAACAGATTTTATAATTTTGTCCTTATTTGAAAAACTAAAAACATATGTTTCTACTGTCAATTTTTGAATATGATAAAAAAAGTTTTTGTTAATGTTATTTATACCAAGTGAAAGCGTAAAATTTGTTATGTCGTTTGATTACCTATGTAATCATTGTCAGTCAACAGGCTTGACACTGCTTTTTCAAAAGCAACCATTCTATAGGGCGTTTCATCACCTGGTGCAAAAAACTCGGTTTGATTTGTCTATTATTTGGTCCGCACATTGACATAATAAAACAGTAGTTCATAAATTCCTTTATTCTATTATGACATTTAATTTAAAGTGTGAAATCATTAAGTTCTATATATTTACATTTTTAATTTATTTGTAAACTAATGTTTGTTCTTTCAGTTGTGGTCTGGTGTGTACGTGTGGGAGATTTTATTTTTAGTGTATTATTAAAATATATGATTTTTGTTCACAGCAGGAAATTTTGCTACAAAATGCATATGTTTATATTAAAATATGGTTATTATGGTATCATACCAAACATTTTGTGCGATCAAAATTGATTAATTATATTGAAACATTTTCTCGGTTTAACATCTCTGTTGACTGTCAAATTAAAAAAAATTATAACCATAGTTTGTACTTATTACTTTTTCAGGGTTTTTTTTAAATAAAAAAAACAACAGTGTTTTCATTAGTAACAATTGTAACAACTATATTAACTTACTGTTTTCTTTGTTTTTACATAAAAGTAAGTCAGAAGATATATAATATGTTAAAATTGTATAGTGTATATGTATTATTTGATTTTAGTGTACAAAGGATTATAATGTAAATTTTCTTATTAGTATTTAAAATTTTAAGTAAAGAGCATTTAGTTTAAACATGTAAGAATTCACTAACCATTGGTATTTCAAAATTATATCTTTAACCATTTGGGATTGGCATTAAATTTATGATTACTCTCTCATTTTGCCATACCCTAATGGTGACCATAGCTGTTCTCTTCTCCATGGTCAGGTTGTTGATTTATGAGCAAGTCATGTCCCTCAGCTCGGCGGGTCACACCTAGTGGCCCTCGCTGTTTTGTTGTTCAGTTCGTCAGACTACCACGTGCTATATTATATCCTGTCAATTTATTAAAATACTGTTGTATTTGGTGGAGATGAAGCTTCTCTGATACCAAATCTAGCTGTTGATACTAGAGACGTAATTGAGAGTGAACGTATATTTTATTCTTTGAAAACAGATCAACCTATAACTTTAATTACATGAAACTAGCTTCATTTAAAAGCAAATAATAAATAACAATCGATAAAGTTTCAACCTTGAAGCCAACATGGGCTGTGAAATTATTTGAGAATTTAAGTTAAATCTCAGTGATTTAAAGAGCTGCAAGTCAAATATTGCCATTTAAATCCGAGTAAAAGTGACGTACGTGTTTACGTAAACACCGAGTGATGACATAGAACACAGGCAGTCACTAAGCAGGTGAGCTGAGCTGACAACCACGGAGAGAGGCCTCCTGATTGTCTTTTCCCAGTAATACCTAAACTTGATGAAAATCAAAAATGGGAGTTGGAGCCCTAACAATTGATGCCAATTTCAAAGTACACAGTGCTACATCAGGAAGTGATGGGAAGGGCTACTTATAGTTCTATTTTACAGATAAAAACAGACCAACAAGGTCCTTTTGAAAGGAATCAGAAATCAAATACACCATCACAGGGCCAGTGTGTAAGTATAAACTTAATTAATCCATGTTGAGGTGCCAGTGGAAGAGGGTGATCTTCCCCTTACAGATGTTGTTTATAAAAGGAAAATACTATATATGAGTGTACCAAGTATATATTAATTCTTCAATTCATTTAGTTTTTAATAGTGTTAGTGTTTATAAAATCTGAATTATTTTACAGGTAACTGAGACAGGAGTTTCCCGTGGCAGGGGCAGATGTGTAAGTATACACTTATTTATTAAATATTGAATATAACATATTAGATAAGGCAGTCTAGTTAAGTATCTATGACAATGGTAGGGGGTGATATTCCCACTGTAAGTGTTGTTTTAAAGAGAAAATGTTACATAGGAACATGGGAACTGTCAAATCCCCACCATAGACTAGAACCGGTTGTTAGCTCTATCTACCCAGCTGATAGCTTTTGTCAAAACTTTAGCTATTATTTCAACTCTGATCAGGTGCTGTTTATTTGCCTTTTGATTCAATACATCCAGGGCAGGCTTGTGTCACTGAATTTATAAATTCATGGTTCAAAAATGTAGGCAATTTGTAATCAGGCCCAAATTATAAAAATATAATTTAGTAAGTCATAAATGAATTAAATACATTTCACACATATACTTGCTGTAAGGATTTTAATTTTTGTATCTCTAGCCAATTTTATTTGGGCATGGTTTCAAAACTACCTAAATTTCCTCATTTAAATGCCGAGAATTCCACATAGAGTGGCAAAATTTATTTTCTTAATATACAAATAAATTGTATGTGTCTTATTTATGGAAACTTAAGAATAGCACTCCTGAAAATGTTCATTTTTGGAGCAAATATGACCAATTGACAGGTTTTATGAAATATTTATAATTATTATGTAACAGATTTTATAATTTTGTCCTTATTTGAAAAACTAAAAACATATGTTTCTACTGTCAATTTTTGAATATGATAAAAAAAGTTTTTGTTAATGTTATTTATACCAAGTGAAAGCGTAAAATTTGTTATGTCGTTTGATTACCTATGTAATCATTGTCAGTCAACAGGCTTGACACTGCTTTTTCAAAAGCAACCATTCTATAGGGCGTTTCATCACCTGGTGCAAAAACTCGGTTTGATTTGTCTATTATTTGGTCCGCACATTGACATAATAAAACAGTAGTTCATAAATTCCTTTATTCTATTATGACATTTAATTTAAAGTGTGAAATCATTAAGTTCTATATATTTACATTTTTAATTTATTTGTAAACTAATGTTTGTTCTTTCAGTTGTGGTCTGGTGTGTACGTGTGGGAGATTTTATTTTTAGTGTATTATTAAAATATATGTTTTTTGTTCACAGCAGGAAATTTTGCTACAAAATGCATATGTTTATATTAAAATATGGTTATTATGGTATCATACCAAACATTTTGTGCGATCAAAATTGATTAATTATATTGAAACATTTTCTCGGTTTAACATCTCTGTTGACTGTCAAATTAAAAAAAATTATAACCATAGTTTGTACTTATTACTTTTTCAGGGTTTTTTTAAACAAAAAAACAACAGTGTTTTCATTAGTAACAATTGTAACAACTATATTAACTTACTGTTTTCTTTGTTTTTACATAAAAGTAAGTCAGGAGATATATAATATGTTAAAATTGTATAGTGTATATGTATTATTTGATTTTAGTGTACAAAGGATTATAATGTAAATTTTCTTATTAGTATTTAAAATTTTAAGTAAAGAGCATTTAGTTTAAACATGTAAGAATTCACTAACCATTGGTATTTCAAAATTATATCTTTAACCATTTGGGATTGGCATTAAATTTATGATTACTCTCTCATTTTGCCATACCCTAATGGTGACCATAGCTGTTCTCTTCTCCATGGTCAGGTTGTTGATTTATGAGCACGTCATGTCCCTCAGCTCGGCGGGTCACACCTAGTGGCCCTCGCTGTTTTGTTGTTCAGTTCGTCAGACTACCACGTGCTATATTGTATCCTGTCAATTTATTAAAATACTGTTGTATTTGGTGGAGATGAAGCTTCTCTGATACCAAATCTAGCTGTTGATACTAGAGACGTAATTGAGAGTGAACGTATATTTTATTCTTTGAAAACAGATCAACCTATAACTTTAATTACATGAAACTAGCTTCATTTAAAAGCAAATAATAAATAACAATCGATAAAGTTTCAACCTTGAAGCCAACATGGGCTGTGAAATTATTTGAGAATTTAAGTTAAATCTCAGTGATTTAAAGAGCTGCAAGTCAAATATTGCCATTTAAATCCGAGTAAAAGTGACGTACGTGTTTACGTAAACACCGAGTGATGACATAGAACACAGGCAGTCACTAAGCAGGTGAGCTGAGCTGACAACCACGGAGAGAGGCCTCCTGATTGTCTTTTCCCAGTAATACCTAAACTTGATGAAAATCAAAAATGGGAGTTGGAGCCCTAACAATTGATGCCAATTTCAAAGTACACAGTGCTACATCAGGAAGTGATGGGAAGGGCTACTTATAGTTCTATTTTACAGATAAAAACAGACCAACAAGGTCCTTTTGAAAGGAATCAGAAATCAAATACACCATCACAGGGCCAGTGTGTAAGTATAAACTTAATTAACCCTTTAAGGAGTAATGACGTCTAGGAACGTCACTAGGTTCTGTTCCACTGGAGTAACAGCTGAAACATGAAAATACAACCCAGGAGTAAAAGAAAGCACATGAAACGTTTTTTTTTTAATTGATTACAAATAAAAATGTACAAAAGTGGGAATGTTTACATTTTTTGAGATTTACGGGTGATTAACAAATTTCTTTTTGTGTGAAATTCCTCAAAACAAGGGTAAATACACAATGCTACATTGCAGTCTGGGCAGTGAAATGTGGTATCCTTCCTCTTCTTTTCACGGGTGGTTGTGTTGTAGCATACATAACACCGCTTTCGATCTTTCCTTGCTTGACCTTCAGGAGTAGTTGTTGTTTCTAATAGATGGCGTGTGCGGCCTGTCGGCTCGAGAAATAAGAAGGTTGATAATAATGTCTTATTTGCCGATTATTCTGCCTCAAAAATTACACTACCAACTATAGTTTGGTTTAAAATCAGTTTTAAATAACTATATGGTTCTAAATGGATGCAAGTAAAACAATAAAAAAAAAAACAATTTAATAACAAACAAAAAATGACGTTCTGGAACGTCATTACTATTTTGAAGCAGTTTCCCGTACTACTCAAAGGGTTAATCCAAGTTGAGGTGCCAGTGGAAGAGGGTGATCTTCCCCTTACAGATGTTGTTTATAAAAGGAAAATACTATATATGAGTGTACCAAGTATATATTAATTCTTCAATTCATTTAGTTTTTAATAGTGTTAGTGTTTATAAAATCTGAATTATTTTACAGGTAACTGAGACAGGAGTTTCCCGTGGCAGGGGCAGACATGTAAGTATACACTTATTTATTAAATATTGAATATAACATAATAGATAAGGCAGTCTAGTTAAGTATCTATGACAATGGTAGGGGGTGATATTCCCACTGTAAGTGTTGTTTTAAAGAGAAAATGTTACATAGGAACATGGGAACTGTCAAATCCCCACCATAGACTAGAACCGGTTGTTAGCTCTATCTACCCAGCTGATAGCTTTTGTCAAAACTTTGGCTATTATTTCAACTCTGATCAGGTGCTGTTTATTTGCCTTTTGATTCAATACATCCAGGGCAGGCTTGTGTCACTGAATTTATAAATTCATGGTTCAAAAATGTAGGCAATTTGTAATCAGGCCCAAATTATAAAAATATAATTTAGTAAGTCATAAATGAATTAAATACATTTCACACATATACTTGCTGTAAGGATTTTAATTTTTGTATCTCTAGCCAATTTTATTTGGGCATGGTTTCAAAACTACCTAAATTTCCTCATTTAAATGCCGAGAATTCCACATAGAGTGGCAAAATTTATTTTCTTAATATACAAATAAATTGTATGTGTCTTATTTATGGAAACTTAAGAATAGCACTCCTGAAAATGTTCATTTTTGGAGCAAATATGACCAATTGACAGGTTTTATGAAATATTTATAATTATTATGTAACAGATTTTATAATTTTGTCCTTATTTGAAAAACTAAAAACATATGTTTCTACTGTCAATTTTTGAATATGATAAAAAAAGTTTTTGTTAATGTTATTTATACCAAGTGAAAGCGTAAAATTTGTTATGTCGTTTGATTACCTATGTAATCATTGTCAGTCAACAGGCTTGACACTGCTTTTTCAAAAGCAACCATTCTATAGGGCGTTTCATCACCTGGTGCAAAAACTCGGTTTGATTTGTCTATTATTTGGTCCGCACATTGACATAATAAAACAGTAGTTCATAAATTCCTTTATTCTATTATGACATTTAATTTAAAGTGTGAAATCATTAAGTTCTATATATTTACATTTTTAATTTATTTGTAAACTAATGTTTGTTCTTTCAGTTGTGGTCTGGTGTGTACGTGTGGGAGATTTTATTTTTAGTGTATTATTAAAATATATGTTTTTTGTTCACAGCAGGAAATTTTGCTACAAAATGCATATGTTTATATTAAAATATGGTTATTATGGTATCATACCAAACATTTTGTGCGATCAAAATTGATTAATTATATTGAAACATTTTCTCGGTTTAACATCTCTGTTGACTGTCAAATTAAAAAAAATTATAACCATAGTTTGTACTTATTACTTTTTCAGGGTTTTTTTAAACAAAAAAACAACAGTGTTTTCATTAGTAACAATTGTAACAACTATATTAACTTACTGTTTTCTTTGTTTTTACATAAAAGTAAGTCAGGAGATATATAATATGTTAAAATTGTATAGTGTATATGTATTATTTGATTTTAGTGTACAAAGGATTATAATGTAAATTTTCTTATTAGTATTTAAAATTTTAAGTAAAGAGCATTTAGTTTAAACATGTAAGAATTCACTAACCATTGGTATTTCAAAATTATATCTTTAACCATTTGGGATTGGCATTAAATTTATGATTACTCTCTCATTTTGCCATACCCTAATGGTGACCATAGCTGTTCTCTTCTCCATGGTCAGGTTGTTGATTTATGAGCACGTCATGTCCCTCAGCTCGGCGGGTCACACCTAGTGGCCCTCGCTGTTTTGTTGTTCAGTTCGTCAGACTACCACGTGCTATATTGTATCCTGTCAATTTATTAAAATACTGTTGTATTTGGTGGAGATGAAGCTTCTCTGATACCAAATCTAGCTGTTGATACTAGAGACGTAATTGAGAGTGAACGTATATTTTATTCTTTGAAAACAGATCAACCTATAACTTTAATTACATGAAACTAGCTTCATTTAAAAGCAAATAATAAATAACAATCGATAAAGTTTCAACCTTGAAGCCAACATGGGCTGTGAAATTATTTGAGAATTTAAGTTAAATCTCAGTGATTTAAAGAGCTGCAAGTCAAATATTGCCATTTAAATCCGAGTAAAAGTGACGTACGTGTTTACGTAAACACCGAGTGATGACATAGAACACAGGCAGTCACTAAGCAGGTGAGCTGAGCTGACAACCACGGAGAGAGGCCTCCTGATTGTCTTTTCCCAGTAATACCTAAACTTGATGAAAATCAAAAATGGGAGTTGGAGCCCTAACAATTGATGCCAATTTCAAAGTACACAGTGCTACATCAGGAAGTGATGGGAAGGGCTACTTATAGTTCTATTTTACAGAAAAACAGACCAACAAGGTCCTTTTGAAAGGAATCAGAAATCAAATACACCATCACAGGGCCAGTGTGTAAGTATAAACTTAATTAACCCTTTAAGGAGTAATGACGTCTAGGAACGTCACTAGGTTCTGTTCCACTGGAGTAACAGCTGAAACATGAAAATACAACCCAGGAGTAAAAGAAAGCACATGAAACGTTTTTTTTTTTAATTGATTACAAATAAAAATGTACAAAAGTGGGAATGTTTACATTTTTTGAGATTTACGGGTGATTAACAAATTTCTTTTTGTGTGAAATTCCTCAAAACAAGGGTAAATACACAATGCTACATTGCAGTCTGGGCAGTGAAATGTGGTATCCTTCCTCTTCTTTTCACGGGTGGTTGTGTTGTAGCATACATAACACCGCTTTCGATCTTTCCTTGCTTGACCTTCAGGAGTAGTTGTTGTTTCTAATAGATGGCGTGTGCGGCCTGTCGGCTCGAGAAATAAGAAGGTTGATAATAATGTCTTATTTGCCGATTATTCTGCCTCAAAAATTACACTACCAACTATAGTTTGGTTTAAAATCAGTTTTAAATAACTATATGGTTCTAAATGGATGCAAGTAAAACAATAAAAAAAAACAATTTAATAACAAACAAAAAATGACGTTCTGGAACGTCATTACTATTTTGAAGCAGTTTCCCGTACTACTCAAAGGGTTAATCCAAGTTGAGGTGCCAGTGGAAGAGGGTGATCTTCCCCTTACAGATGTTGTTTATAAAAGGAAAATACTATATATGAGTGTACCAAGTATATATTAATTCTTCAATTCATTTAGTTTTTAATAGTGTTAGTGTTTATAAAATCTGAATTATTTTACAGGTAACTGAGACAGGAATTGCCCGTGGCAGGGGTCGACATGTAAGTATACACTTATTTATTAAATATTGAATATAACATAATAGATAAGGCAGTCTAGTTAAGTATCTATGACAATGGTAGGGGGTTGATATTCCCACTGTAAGTGTTATTTTAAAGAGAAAATGTTACATAGGAACATGGGAACTGTCAAATCCCCACCATAGACTAGAACCGGTTGTTAGCTCTATCTACCCAGCTGATAGCTTTTGTCAAAACTTTGGCTATTATTTCAACTCTGATCAGGTGCTGTTTATTTGCCTTTTGATTCAATACATCCAGGGCAGGCTTGTGTCACTGAATTTATAAATTCATGGTTCAAAAATGTAGGCAATTTGTAATCAGGCCCAAATTATAAAAATATAATTTAGTAAGTCATAAATGAATTAAATACATTTCACACATATACTTGCTGTAAGGATTTTAATTTTTGTATCTCTAGCCAATTTTATTTGGGCATGGTTTCAAAACTACCTAAATTTCCTCATTTAAATGCTGAGAATTCCACATAGAGTGGCAAAATTTATTTTCTTAATATACAAATAAATTGTATGTGTCTTATTTATGGAAACTTAAGAATAGCACTCCTGAAAATGTTCATTTTTGGAGCAAATATGACCAATTGACAGGTTTTATGAAATATTTATAATTATTATGTAACAGATTTTACAATTTTGTCCTTATTTGAAAAACTAAAAACATATGTTTCTACTGTCAATTTTTGAATATGATAAAAAAAGTTTTTGTTAATGTTATTTATACCAAGTGAAAGCGTAAAATTTGTTATGTCGTTTGATTACCTATGTAATCATTGTCAGTCAACAGGCTTGACACTGCTTTTTCAAAAGCAACCATTCTATAGGGCGTTTCATCACCTGGTGCAAAAACTCGGTTTGATTTGTCTATTATTTGGTCCGCACATTGACATAATAAAACAGTAGTTCATAAATTCCTTTATTCTATTATGACATTTAATTTAAAGTGTGAAATCATTAAGTTCTATATATTTACATTTTTAATTTATTTGTAAACTAATGTTTGTTCTTTCAGTTGTGGTCTGGTGTGTACGTGTGGGAGATTAATATCCTGGCAGTAACTGATGATATGTAGCCAGTTCAAGTGTGTTTATTTTAGTTGCTTAAACAATGTTAATTTTTTAAAGCAGTTATACTAAATTATCAGTGATGAATTTTACTATATATTACTGAGTGAAGTGTACTTTACCTGGAGCACAGTTAAATATAACTTATTTTACTGCAGACTACATAATATTTTGATTGTTTGAACACTCATTATTTTCTCTACTATAGCACATGTTTTTCAACCACTCATAAATAGCCTTTTTTAAGTGTAAATAGCACATAACAAATCACTTTCATGATATAACAGTTATTTTATATATGTGGGATTTAAGACTTTGACAGTTTGGAATTTATAGAACAAAAGAAAAATTAATTAAAATTGTAAATAACTGGTGCATTTGTCTGACTGGAGCAGTTATTTCCTGTTCAGTACTGCCAACCCCCCCACCATTTACCTGCACTACTCAGCTGTACTCTGCCAGCTGCTTGTCCACTTATCAGTTGCCTAATTGATAGCAGCAGTTTGTTTGCATTATCAGCTGTCAAGTCCCATCTGCTGTACAACTTGTCTGCTTACAGTGTAAACAGTTGATGGTTAAAACTCCCACAACTGACATAATATCTTTTTGCATGAATTAATAATTTGTGAACAATTATACAATGACTTATTAATTTAATTTTATATTTTTTGACAATCCAATATAAATTCTAATTTTACACATACACAAAGTATTTATCTCTAATTTATTCTAGTGTAATCTTAATGTGATTTATCTTAAGAATGATTTCTCTTGAAATGGCACTGGCTTCTGAGGAAGTTGAACACTTAGCAATTGAGCTTTATGGAGAATTTAAACAAGATTACAGAGGAATGCGATCCACTCATGTTCAACAATGTATTTAAATTATTGACAAATATGCTTCAAAGCTTTGACAAAAGCGTTATTGAAAATAAATCACTTCAAGAAACACTGTCATTATTGGATTTAGAAAAGGAAGACATTCTTTCAAGTTTAAAATGAAACCAAGAAAAATTGCATCAGCAAAAAAAGATGAAAAAATTTGGAAATTACAGGAAGAAGTTGACATATTAAGGCTGGACTCTAAAGAGAAAATTTGGAAGAACGAAATAGAACGGATATCTAAACAAAGAGCAAATGCAGAAGAACAAACTTTTATACAAGAAAAGAAGAACTTGAAAATATATTACAAGAAAATAAATTAAAAAATAAATTAAAAGAAATGAAATGCCAAAATCTTGAACACCTTTATTCAGAATTAATGCTAGATCATAGGAATCTAATTGAAGTAACCAAACTACTTGAAGAGGACTTAAAAACCCTCTCTAAAACCCATAAAGAAAATCATCTGGACGAATCAGGGAAAACATTCTGTGAAGTAATCAGAAAAAGGTAAACATATTAATACAAAGTCTTTGAATGAGTGGCCAACCCTCCCCAAATACTTCTATCACACTTTCAAACAAGTATGACATTTTATCAGGGCTGATAACAGATGAACCTTTGCAAAACCAGACTGAAATCAACACACTAAACAGTGACTACAAGAATGAAAGTAAATTAAAGCAGAAAAGGCCTATTATTAAATCTAAAACATACACAAAACAAGAAACAATTAAAAACAGTTTTATACCCAAAAAAATCCAAATTTTTTGCTGACAGTCATGGTAAAAATCTGTATGACGCAGTGCAACCACTAGTACCAGATTCTGAGGTTTTTGTCAATGCCTGTCCTGGAGCCCCAATAACCCACATACTGCAGAACACTAACGCAATGTGTACAGACCTCACAGACCAGGATGTGGTTGTAATAATCGGAGGGGCTAATGATATGAGCCGTGTTACCTACAGAAACCGTCGAGCTGCACAAGTAATTCCAGGTCAAATACATCGGTTTTGTCAGCAAAATAACCATAACCAACTTTATTTTTGTACCATTGTTTCAAAGACACGACCTGGAGAAAAAACATTTCATTAACAAAGAAATTGCAATTTTAAACGGTAAACTGGAGGAAATGGAGAGCTTCAATGTTATTGATGGGACTGAACTGAGAGGACAGCATTTTACTCGCCATGGAATGCATCTGAAACAAGATGGGAAAAAAAATTGCTTGGCAGGAAGATAGTCCAGGCTATTGGTAGAACTTCAGCGACATCAAAGTCTGATCCTGACCTCTGCGAAAAATACCTACTCAAGAGCAAAACCACCAGCCCATCTGTGATAGAGGTCAGCCCAAGGATAAGCTTGGAGTCAACTCTGGAGGAGCAGTCCATCTCAGCAGTATTTCAACAGACATCACCAGTGAAGCTGACTACTGACCCTACAGTGACTGTGTCCCTACAGACACCACCACCTGGAACACTCCACCAGCCCTCACCTGTCGGGAGACAATGGGACTTGTCTACAGTCTCCAACTCTAGTGAAGCATAGCTCTTTTTTCTATTTCTTCACCTTTTCAGGGTTTTGAAACGCCCAAAACAGACAAAAGAGTGGTGTCTCAACAATTAGTGGATGAATGTAAAAGAAATATTACAGTAGAACCCCAAGGTAGAAATAGTTATTTTTTAAGAAAAAAAAGTACAAAATGGTAAAAAAAACCTTAGTTGAAAATAATGGAAAAACCCCTTGTCTGTATCAAAATTTAACAACCTTTAACAATGAATCTAGTTCACTCATTGAATCAAACTTGCACATCGGTCTTAAACATTTTACAAATTAATATCCAATGTCTCCGTAATAAATTATTAGAATTAGAACACTTGTCTAAACTTAAGCATATAGATATTATAAGCATTTGTGAGCACTGGTTACTAGAAGAGCAGATATCTTTATTTACACCTCAGGGCTACAAAGCTGCAAGTATGGTGTGTCGCAAAGCCTCAAAAAATGGGGGTGCTGGTATTTTTATAAGAAGATTCGCTTGAATATAGTGAACTAGACCTAAGCAAATTTAATCTAGAGCAAAATTTAGAAATTTCAGGAATAAAATTGGCCAATTTAGAAGTAGCAATAGTTTCTCTGTATAGATCACCTTGTGGTAATATGGACTTATTTTTTGATAACTTTGAACAAGCTATTAAAAAGGTTTTGCAACATACCTCTAAGTTAGTCATTGGAGGTGACTTCAACATACCATTCCATAAAACCACTGACACAGTGACAACCACCTTTGTAAACATCTTACGCTCTCTTAACTTGGTAGCTATAAATAAGGCTCCTACAAGAAATGATTCGTGTCTCGATAACATCCTCGTAAATTTTTCAAGGGATTGTTATGAATTAAAAGTTTTGAATGACTGCATTTCCGATCATAATCCTCTTCTATTAAATCTAAAACTTGATAGATCATGTAGACCAAATGAGACAGTCACATCCTCAAAAAAATGTATGCGTAAGCAAAATGAGACACAAATTAAATTGTTTTGCAGAAAGTTTGGAGAGTGAAAGGTGGGAATAATTGATACCTATAAAAGAAAAGAGATTGACATTGAAACTTTATTTAACAGTTTTCTAAAAACATATAACAAATATTTGGTATCTATCATCTCCATTAGTTAAAATTGGTGTTAAAAGCAAGCAGACAAAGAAACTTTTGTGGTACAATGAAGATTTAAAAAGAGGTAGAGAAATAATGCTAGGTTATTTTGATGTTTTTTAAGAATCTTAGAAAAAAACTGGGTCTCAGCATATGGAAGCCGCATATAACCTTTATAAATTCTTCAAAAAAGAGTATAGAAAAAAGCTCAACCTAGCAAAAAGGGCTTGTTTTGAAAATCATATAGAGGGAGCTAGTAATAAATGTAAGGCTGCCTGGGAGGTAATTTCCTCAGAAACACAAAACAACACAGGTGTGACACCAACAACACTTGATCCACACCTAACTAACCAGTATTTCATACAGTCGGTGGCAGACATTCAAACTAACATTGATAACACTGACATATTGGCAACCAACCTACTGCTAACACTTTAACTAACTGTGTACCCTCAATTTACTTGGTCATTTAATCACACCAAACTGATGTAACTAAGGTAGCTGCTAAATTGTCAAACTCTAAAACTTCCGACTTTTATGGTATATATCTAATTATATTGTCAAGAACACAATAAAACACATCAGTTCACCATTAGCTTTCATCTTCAATCAATGCTTATTACATGGATATTTTCCTGATCTTCTAAAAATTTCCAAGGTATTGCCAGTCTACAAAAAAGGGGACAGATCTCTGCCCCAAAGCTATCGCCCAATTTCTATAGTCCCCATCCTTATCAAAAGTTTTTTGAATCTATAATGTATCATCAACTTAATCAACATTTTGAGTCCAATAATATAATCAGTAATAACCAACATGGCTTTCGTACCAATAAATCTACAACTTCTGCCGTTACAGAAATAGTCGTTAAAGCACTTCATGCTTTTTGAACAAAAGGAGTCAGTTGCTTTAACACTCATTGATTTAAGTAAGGCGTTCGATTGCGTGAATCATGGCATCCTCCTCGACAAACTTAAGATCTATGGTATATCAGAAAATTCCATTAATATATTGCAGTCATATCTATCGAATAGAGTACAATATGTTTCTGTTCAAGCTCAGCAGTTCTACCACTCTTTCTGTGGCCACAGGTGTACCACAGGGTTCAGTTTTTAGGACCATTCTTATTCATCATTTTTATAAATGATCTGCCCTCTAATGTGTTGTCTAGTATTGTTATTTATGCTGATGACACCACTCTTTTTTCATCTAATAAGCAGTTGAATACTCTGAAAGAAAACATGGATGCATCTCACAGCTTGGCTTTAAATTGGTTCACTTCTAATAGACTGATATGTAATCAGGAGAAAACGCAAAATCTGCTTCTCAGCTTATCTGAAAATTATGAAGATCAATCTGTAAAATTGTTGGGTTTTCATCATCTTGACAGCAAGCTTAATTGGAAATCACACATTGACCATGTATGTAGAAAAATATCTAGAGTCTTGTATCTAATGTGGAAACTGAGGGATTTTGTTTAGCTGTGAATATTTGAGAGTGGCATATTTTGCCTTTTTTTCAATCACACATTTCCTATGGCATTGTTTTGTGGGGTCACTCCAATGCTGTGAATGATATTCTTCTCATTCAATCAAAAAAAAGTAGTTAGAACCATCAGTGGAAGCAGCTCTCTAGAACATTGCAAACCACTTTTTATCAATCTCAAATTCATGACAGTTATTAACCTTTACATTTTTTCATATACTAGTCTATACAAAATTACAAATTACAGATTTCAATACCAGACAAGATTTTCATCAACACAATACCAGGGGTAAAAACAAATTAGATCTCCCTCAGCACAGGCTAGTCAAAACTGGCAACTCTTTTTAAATTCAATTGCATAACTTTTTTATAATAAGCTGCCTGCATCTGCTGCAATGACTCCTTTCAATATTTTTAAACTAAAGATAAGTAACTGGCTCATATGCAATCCATTCTACTCTTTAAAAGAATTTTTTAGATTCTGACATAAATATCATTTTTTGATTAGTTTGATTTGTAGATTTCTGATTTTTCTATACTGTATTAGCTATAACGTAATTAACAAACCATGTGCACACTCTTCATAGATTATATTAAACCTGTTACTTGGTCATAAAATTAGTATAATTATAGTACAATATTGTAATAACTAATTTTGTTGTTGTAAATATCAGTGCTGTATATTTTGACGATGCCTATTTCATATTGTTGTGACCAATGGCTAATAAACTTCTTGATTCTTGATTCTTGATTCTTGATTTTATTTTTAGTGTATTATTAAAATATATGTTTTTTGTTCACAGCAGGAAATTTTGCTACAAAATGCATATGTTTATATTAAAATATGGTTATTATGGTATCATACCAAACATTTTGTGCGATCAAAATTGATTAATTATATTGAAACATTTTCTCGGTTTAACATCTCTGTTGACTGTCAAATTAAAAAAAATTATAACCATAGTTTGTACTTATTACTTTTTCAGCGTTTTTTTAAATAAAAAAACAACAGTGTTTTCATTAGTAACAATTGTAACAACTATATTAACTTACTGTTTTCTTTGTTTTTACATAAAAGTAAGTCAGAAGATATATAATATGTTAAAATTGTATAGTGTATATGTATTATTTCATTGTAGTGTAGAAAGGATTATAATGTAAATTTTCTTATTAGTATTTAAAATTTTAGGTAAAGAAAATTTAGTTTAAAAAATTTAAATTATTTATTTTCCCCTTTACTGCTAAAAAGCCCATTTATTACAAAGAATTATCCTATTATTTTTTTCAAACATATTTTTTATAATTTAACTATAGTACTTAAACATCTACAATGTTAAAGAAAAATAAACAGTGTAAGTAGAGATAAGATAAATAAATTAAATGTATCCCTTACTGACCATCACATTGATTAACCAAAATGGTTACTTCCCAAAACAGGACCTATTTTTAGTTCTGCCGCAACCAAAAAATACATGCCAACTAAAAGACATATATTCTTATGAAGATTGTAAACAATTTTGCTGATACTATAGCATACATCGGGGATTCATGCATAATCAAAAGCGAAAGAAAGAGGTGTAAAGTTACCGGACATATATCTTCTGCCATAAACTTAACTAATCCATGTTGAGGTGCCAGTGGAAGAGGGTGATCTTCCCCTTACAGATGTTGTATATAACAGGAAAATACTATATATGAGTGTACCAAGTATATATTAATTCTTCAATTCATTTAGTTTTTAATAGTGTTAGTGTTTATAAAATCTGAATTATTTTACAGGTAACTGAGACAGGAATTGCCCGTGGCAGGGGTCGACGTGTAAGTATACACTTATTTATTAAATATTGAATATAATATAATAGATATGGCAGTTTAAGTATCTATGACAATGGTAGGGTGTGATATTCCCACTGTAAGTGTTATTTTAAAGAGAAAATGTTACATAGGAACATGGGAACTGTCAAATCCCCACCATAGACTAGAACCGGTTGTTAGCTCTATCTACCCAGCTGATAGCTTTTGTCAAAACTTTAGCTATTATTTCAACTCTGATCAGGTGCTGTTTATTTGCCTTTTGATTCAATACATCCAGGGCAGGCTTGTGTCACTGAATTTATAAATTCATGGTTCAAAAATGTAGGCAATTTGTAATCAGGCCCAAATTACAAAAATATAATTTAGTAAGTCATAAATGAATTAAATACATTTCCCACATGTTCTTGCTGTAAGAATTTAAATTTTTGTATCTCTAGCCATTTTTATTTGGGCATGTTTTCAAAACTACATAAGAGTAAATTTCCTAATTTAAATCCCTGGAATATCACCTAGAGTGGTAAAAAAATTTGTCCACTTTTATTGCATTTGGGAAAGAGCAATGAATTGAATATAAAAAATGTTATCAAAACTCAAAATTGATTCTTAAACCATATTAAAAAAAGAAAGTTTTTATCTATAGTAATGAAAACATTCAATTACAACTAAATGTTACTAATGCGTTGCTAACAAACTGCAAATAGTTACTTACCAAAGTATTTTCTCTAATGGAGGAATTGATTTATCTTACTGATTTTTGAAGTAAAATGAATAATAAACTAACCAAAGAACTTCTTTATAGAATTTTTTATCATAAAAACATAAAACTAGATTGTTTACTGAACATTAACACGCAAGACTTGAAACACAGCCGACTGCAGCAGATCATGTATAGAACATGAATGTGAAAAATGAACACTTATATACTTATACGACTTGCTGTAATACAATTAATACATAACAATGTCAATGCTTGTACAAGTTGTATGACAAATAAATATTTATTTATTATTTATTTAATGAACATTCTAATTACAATTTTCCAGTCACAGAATGCCAAAATACTAAGTCAAAGCTTAACGAACTATATATTGACGTCAGGAGTTGGTGTTACTTTGATAATGTCCATACAGCAGTGATGTCAGGGTTAATATTAATAGTACAGAATAAGGTACTCATTGCTGTATTGAAAATTTAAATTTAATGGAAACGATACAAAATTTAATTATTAACTGTAATGTACACCAGACAGTACTAGATTTGATTTTGGAAGATAGACATGAACAATAATGATAGATTCATCAAACGTGATTAATTCAGATTGATTTCAGAGTTAATTTAAAATATGCATTGTATGTCCCTAGCATCGGTTTATTGGAACATCACCCTAAAGTGTGGTTAAGAACATGTCATTATACTATCATGATATTTATCAATGCAATATTGCGTTGCTCTCTGAGCACCTTGTGTTGCTCTCCTTACAGCATGACAACTCCCTGTATCCTGGTCTGTAGTCCACAGGCACAGCAAAAGCGCAATTGCATTATTCTTGTGTAACAGCTGTTTTAATGTCACTCTACCACATAGAGTAGGAAATTCAGGTTAATAGTGAAATATCATACTCAATGATCAATGTCATAATGATGACAGCGACACATCCTGCAATTAAAATCACCTCAATTATCTGTTACTCTATCATAAACTCAATGCAGCACATTTAATTGGTAACCATAAACACAACAACTAACACTAACAGTTCTTGAAATTTAAATATTTGTTATTGTTGTTACTGGAATCTTTGGCACCCCAAACATGCATGTGTTTTGAACATTAAATTACTTGTTCATATGCACAATGATGATGTGTTTTAAGAAGAATAGAGTAATGGAATTCCAAAATAAACAGCATTTTTCTGTAAAAGTAACATCTCTTGCTGAACTCTTACGTATGATAAATAGCTAACAAATTTTGAAACCAGTTCAAATTATCTTCTCTTTCCAAAGAACTTCATTCAGTACATTAAAAATTATGAATGTAACATAAAAGAGTGTTTTCCAAAAATTATTTTTCTGTGACAACTGTAATAGCCACAGTTATAAAAATCTAAACTGTTTAATCATTGTCCACTTTTATTATAAAGTGAATTCAGCCTTTTCAGAAATAAATATTTTAACACGTACTTTTCTTGAAAGATTATAAATGAAAATTATTCTGAAAATTTAGTACAGAAGCCAGTAGTAAATTTGAATCTTGTGAAGATGTATATATATAATTTCAATAAACATTGAATCACAAAAAGTACTTGCTCCGCCGGGAGTCGAACCCGGATCTCTCACTTATTATATATATATATATTATATATATATATATATACACACATACAGCAAGTATGTATAAATAATATATAATGTCCCTTAGATATTTATTTAAGGTTTTATTTAAATCACTATGCATTTTGTGTGAATGAGAAATATTAGGTAACAATGCCAAAGTTTTAAAAAGGGTTATTCTTGAAACAATTTTACCAACAGGATTGTCTGACAACTGTACAATATTTACCAAATTGGCCTGGTAAAAAGTATGAATTATGCCCAGAAACTAATTGATGAAATTCAACAAATACATATTTAAAAGCAAATCATTTCCAAATAATCCCTATTCCTTAACAATTTTCCTACACTAGTTTTACAGCTTTTTAAACACTTATAACCTTTTGTATTAATTAATTGCAAAGAGTTGTCGTCTGTGATACAAAGCAAGTGGTAGAATGGTTTATGATCATCTTTGATCCTCTTGCTAGCAAGATCAAGATTTCAGTAATAATTAAAGAAAGTAGCCGCTATGAGCAAGATCAGGACTGTTGTGTCACATTCTAAGCTTGAGGACAGCTTAGCATTGATCACTTTTTCATAACACTTTCAAATTCATTGTTATGAGACTGTCTGACCAATTTCCCTAATCACTGATCACATTTTGTCCAAAGATCACAGATCTTATAATTAATTAATATCTACTGGCTTACCGTTCCTGGTACTGAGAAGACGAATTACAGATCCAATTTAACATGCTGTAAGGTTTTCAATTAACTTAGTCAATACGAAAAGGCACTAAGAATTGAAAACAGCAAGAAGCACATTCAAAATGGTGTCAGTCTGATTATAACAAGTTAGAGTCAGTGATACTCATGTGATGAACTGAAATAAAGATGTTGTGTTGGCATAGAACTTGCTTTCTGGATGTATCTCGTATCACCAAAATTAGTTCAGAATTATCCGCCATAAACGTTTAAAGTAGTGAGTGCATTTTTACTATCACAACTGAAAACAATTAGAAATAATATTTCTAAAAATTCATTTATATTACTGCATCAATAATGGTTGAAGGAACAAATAATAAAAAACTAAGACAGAATGTTGCTTATGAAAACATAAGTTCACCAGAAAATCTGCAGATAGATACTATGTAAAATTAGCACTTACATTTTTTAGGTGTAGGGCAAAATCAATGATCAGTAGTCAGTTTATTGCAGTATATAGATTTATTATCAGAATGTATTAGTGGAGTTTTGATCTCTTAAAAAGCATAAAATTGTTTTGGAAAGATCGTAGTTGCAATAATGTTATGACATTTTTCTAGTATCACAAGACTTTCTTTTATTACAACTCAAATATGATAATACAATTCATTAAATAATAAATATTGCCAAATTTTGCATGTAAAGCACATCTGATTATGTAAAACTGTTGTTGTTTTAAATATATAATATATTTTCAGATTGGGAGAGGAAGAAACCCTTAATCATCACATGCTTTGAAGTGTCACAAGTAAGTAATAGATTCAGAGAGAAGATAAATTGTTAAACATAATATTACCAAGACCAAGGTTTGTATTTACTTACTTTTTATTAAATATCTAAACAATCTTAAATTTAACAGTCATTAAAAAAAACTTATCTACAAATAATAGTTATACCAGGTGACATGAAAATTGAAGCTAATATACCAAGAAGCATTGCGCCTTATATAATTTTTGTGTGTGTTCATTTCAGGCATTTTCTAGAGATTTGATAACATTCTCTTCTATAACTGATCATTGACAGTTGAAATATATGATCAGTTAAATGTTTATACATGTCCAAATAAATATTTAGGTAAAAAAGGTTTAAAGGTGGAATTCAAAAAGACGTAGCTTGCTACATTTTTGTAACTGGATACTTTAATATACATAATTGATATATGTTTGTTTCTATTTTGACAGCAGACATAGAGCGTTTATATATTTCAACTTTTATAAAGATCAACTTAGTGATCAACTGTTACTTTTATTTTAAGTCTATCCTGCTGCTGAGTATTTTTTCTCTATCCAGATAAGCAAAGTTTGGAATGAGAGAAGTCTATAATAATATAAAAATAATATGCAAATGAAGTTATTAATTCAACTTTTTACAAAAACAACACAGAGACATAAATTACATAATCTAATAGTGAAATAAAACATTTTCCTCAGATGCGCATTTCCCATAATAAGATCCATAACCTGAGAGAATAGCGGTCTATTAAAGAAAGAGGATTAGATGAGATAGGTCGCCCTAGTACCCAAAGTTTGCTTTCCTAAATAAAGCTCTAACTCTCTCCTTCCTCAATAAAGCCACTTCAGAGTTCTATCATGCTACCTAGGACCTCTTCCTTCAATGACAAGATATTGATATACAGGGTGGTTATAAATTATTGTACACATTTTAAGATTGAATAAATAAATAACCAATCAACTTAAAAACATGGGAATTGTATTATTAAATTGTAAATTTAAAACAGTTTTATATACTGACTGAAAATTAATAATTGTACACATTACAATAATTATAAAAAGTAGTTATAAAAAGAAAGTAAAAATGTCACTTAAACTGTGGGTGTAAGGTATGATTCTTCTTAATGACTTGTGTTGTGACATAGTCAGCTGGTCAACAATGGATCTTTCCACACCAGCTGTTAATTACAGTTGACTAAACAAACACTAAACTAACCTCAGTATCAATATGGCTAGTGTGCAAGAAAAAGCAAGGTGTGTTCTTTGGTTTCATGAAAGCAGATCTGTAATAACTGTTCAAAGAAGGTTTCGTTTAGAGTATGGCCGCAAACCTCCGAGTAACAATTCTATAAAACGCTGGTATAGGCAGTTTGAACAGACGGGAAGTGTCCAACATAGAAAAGGTGCTGGTAGACCTCCAGTTTCTGAAGCTACTGTTGATCAAGTAAGAGAATTGTTTACGAGGAGCCCTGGTAAGTCTACTCGGCGTGCAAGTTTGGAATTAGGATTACCTCGATCAACAGTCTTAAAAATTTTGCACAAACACCTTAAGCTCCATCCATACAAAATTCAGTTATTACATGAACTAAAACCTAACGATAAACCTCAACGCTACGATTTTGCTGTTAGATTACTTGACCTCGAAGAACAAACAATAAACATTGGAGAAAGCAATTTCTTGAAAAAAGTAATTTTTTCTGATGAAGCAACCTTTCATGTTTCTGGTAAGGTGAATAGACACAATTGTAGGATTTGGGGTACTGAAAATCCTCATAATGTTCGAGAACAAGAAAGAGACAGCCCTAAAATAAACGTTTGGTGTGCATTGGCTATAGATGAAGTGATAGGACCCTTTTTCTTCGCAGAACCGACAGTCACTAAAGAGGTATACCTCGACATGCTTGAACTTTTTGCAATACCGCAAATTGAGCATAGATAACCAAATGTTTACTGGCAGCAAGATGGTGCCCCTCCACACTGGGGTAAGATAGTACGTGACTACCTAAATGACACGTTTCCTGGTCGTTGGATTGGACGGGATGGTCCAATTCCTTGGCCTCCACGTTCCCCAGACATTACACCCTTAGACTTTTTTTTGTGGGGCTATGTCAAGGACAGAGTCTTCGCCAAAAAAGTTCAAGATATTGAGGAACTCAAGAATAGAGTTCGAGAGGTTATTGGAAGCATAACTCCAGCAATGCTCAGAAACACATGGTATGAGGTTGAATTTAGACTACAAACTTTGCGTGCAAAACCTCGGAGAGCACGTGGAATTAGTTTAGTTTCCTTGTAAAAGTATGAGTAACAGTAATCTTTTTGTCCTTCATTGGTAATAAAACTGTTTTAAATTTGCTATTTAATAAAACAATTTCCATGTTTTTAAGTTGTTTGTTTATTTATTTATTCAATCTTAAAATGTGTACAATAATTTATAACCACCCTGTATAAAAACAAGATCCTTGAAGGGCTCTACAACCACATAATTCAAGTTGTCCACAGATGAGTCCAATTGGACTGTATTGTGAACCGAAGTCTAGTCGTGCCCTTGGGTTTCTCTCTTTATGCCTCAAATCTCAAACATTGAAGCAGGTAATCTCAAACATTGAAGCAGATATGAATTTGATCTGAGAGAGAAGGTTAATTTGACAAGCCAGTCCTGTATCATATCACCCGTGTACTCTGTGGTCAACGTCACATCAGTGACTTCTCTTCTAGTCCTGTCATGAAATGTAAGAGGATTGATTACCCATACTTGCAATCACTAGACTACAAGAGATGATGAATTCCAGGAATGACTTACCAGTGTTATTGGTGTTGGTGCTGCGCAACATGTCACTGTAAGTTGACAGTGCATACAACGACTAGTTAAAATACACTTCTTCCAGCATGGTCCACCAAAGCAGCCAGCTCTTTGGAGTATGGAGAATAGTATAGGTATGATTATGAGAGCATAAGGGACCATCCAGTGTGAGTTTCCATACATTCTGATGTAGAATATTCTTCGTTGATATCTCTGAAAATCTTACAGTCCACAACAGAAATTCCATCATTCTGTATGCCAATGGATTTCAGGGGACTTGCAGGGTTCTTCCAGGTCAGAGGACCGTTGACCCTCAGGAAGACCTTAATGCATCTTATAAGGTCCCTGGAGTCCTCAAAGACCACACCCAACCTCTCAGAACTCCCAACTGTCAGCCTTAGAGCAAGACTCACTAGTCCCTAGTTTCATCATCGATGCTCAGCAATATAAAACTCCTCTCTGTGGAGCTTCTCCTGAACTGCAGGCACAAATCTTCTTCTGAGAAAATCTTTCCAGAAACACACCTCTGTGTCTCTGATAATTACCTTTTTGGATAGTTTTCAGGGACAATAACTGCTTTGTATTTTGCCAAAGACTCCCTTAAGGTATTACCCATTTCTTAGTTTTTTCTTCTGTTTGGAGGGCTGTTTGGCTATATGCCTGTTTGAAGGCACCTTCATACACCTCTTTGATGGAGGCTCTCATCCTTAGCTCCTCCACCATCTGTTGACATAGTTTTAATACTAACTTCAGATTGTAGTCCAGTTCACATATCTCAGACTCTGTGTCCATGAATTCACCCTCTACATTGGTATCAGCAACTCAGCCCCAGTATATACGTCATACAACTCCAGACAGACTAGTTGAGATCAATCATGCCCAGCTTGACAAATAGGCCTACTACTTTGAGGTGCCAAGAACCAACCACCGCGTAGATAGCCATCGGGGTACTAGCGTATATCCTAGGGTTCCGTACAGCTCCTTGGGCTGGTCACTAAAGAAGTGTATGCGAACTAGCTACGAGTTGGGATCTCCCCATTGCTCTTAAATAACAAAAGACAAGTGCCATCCCTGGGAAGGTACTTTCTTTGTGCATTGGGACTCATCCAGACTCAGTCAGCCCATTTCCTAGATCCCAACTTACTTTTTGGCTTCCTTTGATAAGGTATTATTGCGCCATCTTTGGCGTTCTAGACAAGAGTGGTGAATTTATACTTAGACAAGAAGGACCTGATCAGTTGTTCTCTCTTTTGTGAAACTGCTGAAATTGTAACTGGTACGCTTCATAGTACACTTTCGGAGTATGCAAAATCCCCATAAGGCTTCAGTACAAAGCAGTAGACTGCCCCTTAAAAGGACAAGAAGAAGTATAAGTAATTTTTATATAAGTATTAAGGCAATAAATTAACTCATTAACGCTATTTTTCAATAAATCTGGCCTGTTTGTCTCAGTCACTCTCCCCACTTCACTATGGGCAGTCACAGCATCATCAAATAACTTAAATCTCCGTCACAGCATCAACGCCTCTTCCCATACTAGTCGTACCACTTACAAAATGAAATCTTCCTCATTTTATAGAATTATAAGTAATTTTTTAATAATTTATTTAAATTTCTTATATAAATTAGAAATTAATGATTCGAATTAAATTAAATTATTAAATAATATTAAATATTATTAAATTATTAAAATCATTAAATTCGAATATAATGATTTATGAAATAAATTTATTTTGATTCCAGGTGTCCATCAAATAGGACAAGAGGGCAACCAATTATTATGGAGTAGCAGCTGCTGGTTCCAAATTGTTACATGTTTTAAATCCTTAGTTACAATTAGGATTTCAAGAAGTCTTGCCTTATATAGTGTTCATAAAATATATTTTTTGATAACTTAATTAAAAAAAGAAGATTTTGAAAAGAAGAGTAAATATTTGAAGTTATATTTATACTATAGTGTAGTGTAAATAGTAATATTATTTATTACATTTCATATAGAGTAATATTTAGTTTATATAATATATCTCAACTCAAGCTGTTTTTGTCATTTTAATGATAATGATTAAGTTATACCCAATACTGTTAGGTAATTCAAGTTTTGTAGTATAAAAAAGTTCTGCAAAGTTCAAGAATGTATTTTCTAAATATATGTATTTGTTTTTGTTCCTTCAGCTAATAAATATATTTTAAGCATGTAAAATCGTTTTTCTATTTATTTACTGAACACGTTTGAATTGATTACATATACATAGGGATATTTTGGGATGTGTGATAAGTTTCCATGTTTTATATTCTCCATATAGCCTGATATTCCCATAGTACCTAAGTAAGTCTGTTCTCACAAATAATACCTGGGCATGCCACAGCAAGATCGAACATACATTGGTTCTTTAGAGCAGGGCTGCCCAACCTACGGCCCGCGGGCCGAATCCGGCCCGCGAGTCAGTTTTATGTGGCCCGCCTTGTTGCCAAAACAACCAAATTTGTTTAAAAGCATTTGAAATATTAAATAAATACAAATTTTGAGAAACAAGCAGTCTAGCCGATTTCACGTAGAACGAGCCGTATTCATTTGGTGGAGTATGAGTGTTGAAAGAAGTAAAGTAGTTGCAGACAGATTTCACTGACTACGGTGGTGGCTGCCGGCTGGCGAATAGAGCGCGCATAAAGCACGGCACAGCGCGCGGTGCGGCGACATAACCCCTACCCAACTCAAGGTCACCACTCGCCACGTAATTTGTATGTCCTAGTATCCTAGTAGGATTAATTAAAATCAATGTATTCAATTTATTGGTGACTTTTTTATTGTTCCCTCAGAATTAGAGCAAACATCCAAAAGTCTTGGTTTATATTTATTTCTACTAAAAGAACCTAAAAACATAATATATTATAAACCTTTACCTAACAACTAATAAATAATAAGAAATGACAATAATCAGGAAACAAGGGCAAAATAACCTTAAAACTCATATTTTGCACAAGATTTCTGGAACAAACCCCGGACAATACGTTTTGTTTGGGGTTCCAAATCCCCTGGGATATTGGCCCGCCTGGCCATAAAGGCTTTACAATGTGGCCCTTGGGTAAAAAAGGTTGGGCACCCCTGCTTTAGAGAATAAATGTGTTTTCTTAATTTAAAACGACAATACAACAATTCTAGACTCAAAGTTGTTATGGAATTCATTATAACACATCATAAAAAAATGTATTAATTTTAACAGTAACTGAAATAGAGTTATTTATATTAGTTTAGGACATTTTAATGCTGTATTAATAAAAATATTTCTTGAGTTCGCTTGTATGTTAAAGAATAAGACAATAGTCTAAAGCAATAGACACTCAAGATTTACTCATCTTTTTAACAAAAGCTAATTAACCATTCCTAATCGAAAAAATGAATTAAACGATTTATAACCATTTATTTTAATGAAATAGTTATTAATTCCATAACAAACTCAGTTAGACATTTAAATTTTGTTTTTAAATCACAGAGTGTTTAAAAAAGAATCATCCATTTTTTTTTAAAATTGAGTACTGCATTAACATATATCTCAGGGAGGCAGATTTTGGTGGGTGGAAAATTATGAGGAAGAAACTTTTAAAAACGTTTATATAAACTAAAATTATGTTACAAAAAGTGATAAAATGTATTTTAATGAAAATTTTAAAACACACAGGAATATAGTGTTGAAAAGGAGACTCTTCTACTATCATTGCTAAAATTAAATTAGTTTTTTGCTGTAGTTAGAAAATTACTTCCGTTGGCTACTGCACCTATAGCACTGTATATTATTACATCATGCTCCTGAAGAAAGATGAGTCGGCTTCACATTCATGACTTATGTGCAATATATTGCAGTTTTATGAAAATCTCATAGAGAAAGATTGACATGTTCATTGGATATGTGGTCATTGTAACAATATATGTGCTAGCTCTATAATCTCCTGCACACTATGTGATTGCTACAAAGATCTTGAAATTTTGCTAAATCTGTCTAACAGTCTACAATAATTTCATAGTGTGTAGAAAGATCTTGACTGATGTCGCCAGTCCTAGTGATGGAGGCCGCCACTTGCCAGCACTGCTTTGCAGTCTAAAATGATCATAGTTACAAATAATGGCTTTAATCATATTTTGCAGCAATACAATCAATCAATCAATCAATAATATCTTTATTCAAGACATACATAAAATGTAAATTTGCATGTATGTTCATTCTTAATAAATAAATTCAAGGTGATGTTATATTAGTTGCACATATATACAATCCTTTTCATATAAATAATTTTTAAAATCTTAACATAGTTGAAAATAGGTTTGATATTATTTAAATCGCTTTTATTACCAAATTATAATTAATTCCACTAGACTTCAAAAATCAAAATCAAAATTCATGTCTCTGGGAGTAAAACTCTTCAAAGTTATAACATGATAAATCAATTAAAAACTGTTTTAATTTATTTTTGAATCTAACGCTATTGTTTTCATTCCTGATGATACCTGGCAGGTTCCCCTTAAACTTGATTCCCATATAAGTTGGGCTTTGCTTAAATTTTTCTTTATTATATTGTTTTATTACAAAGTTATTTTCGTTTCTAGTATTATAATCATGAACATGTAGTTGTCGTGGTAATTTAGTCTCATTATCTTTTGCATATAATACTGTTCTATATACAGGGTGGAAAAAAAGTATGGAAACGCTTTCACTAATTTTGTATGGCTTCAGTTATACAAATTAAATTTTGTACATCACCACTTGTATTAAGAACCTAGTTTTTGAGACCAGTGGGGACATTTTATCTTTTCAGGGGGACGGCCCGTGAGGAGTCGGACGAAAATCTTAAATGTAAGCATAGGCCGAGTTTGGTATCAAATTAAAGGTCTAGTAAAGAGAGAAACTCATTACCGTAAAACCGCACTTAAAAAGGTTGACCCTATCCATAGTACGGGCCGTATGAATTTTCATGAGAAAAAAGTTTAGTAATTTTGTCTTGTGAAGTAACTAATTTACTTTCAGTAGTATGTTTTATGTCCGGTTATGTAAATTTGAAAAACAATTTCAAAAAAAAATTATTTTTTTTACTTCTACATTTGTTGGATAACAGTAAAATAGGGGTTTTCCTGTCTTGTCTTCAAGAAACTGAGAGTATTCAATAATACCACCGTAACTCCTTATCAACATGAGGTCAAGGTCCAGTCCCTCCACCCTTTTATCTCAGGCAAACATAAAACTGGTTTAGGCAATACAAACAGTACTGTCACAGAAAAACTCCACAGTTTTGTATTTTTAATATCAGCTTGGTTTTTAGTCTACGTTATAATTTCGTTCACGTAAGATAAAGTTGAAAGTCTTCACTAGAAGGTACTGCGATAGTTATACATTTTTTTACTTAAGTGTTTACATTTTATTCTACTAGTTTTAAAAGCAATGTCACTTAGTGAGTTTGAGAGAATCACGCTGCTTATGATGCGTGGTATGGATATCTAGTTCGTCCCTATGAAGAAACAGCGCATTTGTTTAATGACACTTTTTCTTGATAGACCCCCAATTAGTAAGTCAACAGTGTTTAAAGACAGTAAAAAGATTTGAAGAAACTAGAACAGTCAAAAGTGGCAGGCCTAAATCGGCAACAAATGAACAAAAATCTTTGGATGTACTCCAAACATTTGTTGAAAATCCCAGCACCTCGGCCAGAGTGGCTGCAGAAGATCTTGATATGAGCCATACCTCAGTGTTGAATGTTTTACACAAAAACAAGTATCACCCTTTTTAAAGTAACCCTAACCCAAGAACTTTCAGAGGATGATTTTGATCGAAGGACTGAATTTTGCGAAATAATGATGAGAAAGTGTGACGAAATTCAAAATTTTTTAAGTTCAATATTGTTTTCAGATGAAGCTACATTCTTTGTTAATGGACAAGTTAATAGGCATAATTGCCGTTACTGGGCCAACCATAATCCACACTGGATGATAGAAGGCCACACACAAAGGCCTCAGAAAGTGAATAAGTGGGCTGGAATAATAAACAATAACATTGTAGGACCGTTTGTGATAGATGGAAATCTAACAGGCGAAATTTATTTCAATATGTTGACAAATAACATTTTGCCAGCAGTGCGTGCTCTTCTTGGGGCAAATTTTTTAATGCAGTATGGTTTCAGCAAGGTGGAGCACCGCCCCATTACTATTTTCGGGTGCGCAATCTGTTAGATGAAGTGTTTCCTAACCGTTGGATTGGTCGCAGGGGTAACCGTTGAGTGGCCGGCTAGGTCAACGGATCTTAATCCACTAGATTTCTTTTTGTGGGGCTTCTTAAAAGATAATGTGTATAAAACTAAACCAGCCAACATTGAGGAGCTGACAAATTGTTTATTAGAAGAAGCAAGAAGAATTACACCCGAGATGCTTCAAAATGTGACTGCAGTAGGTTTTTTATAATAGACTAGCTCATTGCCAACAAGTGTTTTCGAGAGAGCAGTTTGAGCACCTCATTTAAAAGGTATGGTTATTTTTTTGTAATACACAGATAATTTTTAATTAAATTCTTTTGGATAATTGTGTTCCATAAAGTGTCATTTTCAGTCAGAACAGTTTACTTGAGACTGTGAAATTGCGGAGAAATAATAATTAATCAAACGTTATTTATGAAATTCAAACGGCCCATACTCTGGATAGGGTCAACCTTTTTTAAGTGCGGTTTGCGGTAATGAGTTTCTCTTTACTAGAGCTTTAATTTGATACCAAACTCGGCCTATGCTTACATTTAAGATTTTCGTCCGACTCCTCACGGGCCGACCCCCTGAAAAGATAAAATGTCCCCACTGGTCTCAAAAACTAGGTTCTTAATACAAGTGGTGATGTACAAAATTTAATTTGTATAAGTGAAGCCATACAAAATTAGTGAAAGCGTTTTTCCATACTTTTTTTCCACCCTGTATATAGAGGCTGTATACAGTCATAAACTCGAGCTCTTTAAAATATAACTTACATGACTCATCTTTTTTGAATTTTAGAATCACCCTAATTGCCTCCTTTTGTATGTAAAATTTTATTCAGGTTTACAGCACTTGTTCCCCCATACACTTCAATCCCGTATGCAATATGTGAATTAACCATGGCATAGTACACTGATTTCAAGGTTTGTTTATTACAAAAAGGTGCTAGCCTTCTTAGTGCAAAAATTCCTGAACTTATTTTGTTACATATTCTTCGTACATGCATGTTTCCAATTAAGTGTATTATCTAAATGTAGCCCTAAACATTTAGTTTTTTTATCCAGGTTTTTCATATTAATTTTGTTTGACTCAATATTTTTGCAAGTAAACTGTATAAAAGTAGTTTTATTATCATTGAGTTGTACCGTAGTTATAATCATTCTGCTGAATCGCGGTAGGAAGTAGGCTCTATGTTAACTAGATGTGGTACGTGGACATTATTTTGTTGGTTTGACCTCTCCAGCTGTTAGAGATGTCAGCGGTAATAGGTTCCCGAGCCGGTCGCGGTTGGTTTGAAGAGAGAGGGGTAGTCTTCTAGTCGAGTGCAGAGCGTCTACACGTGCAGTTCAGAAGCGATAGTACTTCCTCTATTCCTATACATTTGGGATATAGAGTTAATTTTTACCCGGTGTGTGTTTTAAGTCAAGTTTTAAATTTCTTTTTTTTTTTTTCCTTTAGTGCGTAATAGTTTTTTCAGCCTCCATCGTCTTCAAAGCAGTAAGTCCCGTACCAGCGTTTAGTTTAACATCTTTTGTTTTATACTGTTGTGTTAAATTTTCTAAATTTTGCCATATAAAAGAGCCTGATAATTAATTCAACTTTTGAAGTATTGTAAATTAGATTTTGATCCTAAAGTTTACATCAAGCATTGTGTAATTTTGAACATTTTGAGAAGAGAACTTTTTATTTTATTTTGTTAATTTAAACCTTTTTGGTGAAGTATACCTTTTTAATTTCATTTTTAATTTTGATCAGACTCTAAATTAGATTTGACCGATTGAGAGAAATTTTGAAGGAAAGCAAATCAAGATTTTGTAAAACTTTGTTAAATTTCGAGTGAAATTTAAGATTCGGAATAAATTAAGTATTTCCGAAAGGTTGTTCTGATTTATAGAAAATTAGCTCCAGACTTTATAAATAATATGTACTATAATAACGGTAAAGAGTAAAAGATTTCTGTTATTTAAATAACTTTTTAACAATGAAACTGATTCGTTACATTTCTTCTTAGCTGTACCTAATTCCATATCGGCAATGCACAAGCTTATATCATCAGCATACAAACAAATTTTACTATTCTCAATTATATCATACAGATCAAATCAAATCATAATTTATTTCCCAAAAATATTTAACTTACATGCGAGCACATTTACTATCAAATCTATATTATCTTGTTACTATAATAGTTAAATGTGTACTTAAAAAACATTAAACATGAAAATATTACACTCATCAAATTAAAGTGGCCTAGGAAATGAGCCTACATGGGCAGAAAGCCTGTAAGATAATTAGGTAAACCCCCCAAGTAGCACAATAACAGGAGAGGGCCTAATATTGACTCCTGTGGGACAGAGTAGGTCACATTTTTTGTATGAGACCTAACATCAGCTAATTATTTTTATTCAAATACTTAACATTAACAAACTGTTGACGGCCTTCCAAGTACGACTTAATCCAGCTAAGCTCTTTACCAATGATACTATATCTTTTTAATTTTTCTAGTAATATTTTATAATCTACACTGTCAAATGCTTTAGTCAAATCTAGGAAGGCGCCAACAATGTTGTATCCCTCATCTAAGTTCTCTAAAATGTGTTCAATATAATTTATTAATGCTGTTAATGTGGATCTATTTGTCCTGTATCCATGTTGATCAATGTCAAGTAATTTATTGTTTTCAAAATAGTCAACTAGTTGAATCAGCACACACTTTTCAAATATTTTAGATAAGGACGGTTGAATAGCCAATGATCTAGTTAAGAGGATCAGTATAAGGATTTGGTTGGATTGGGACACAGCTTTGGCCCCTTTACAATCCCCTTTTTATGTACTGGTATTACTTTTGAAACTTTTAATTGAGAAGGATATATTCCTGTTATGAGTGATGCATTAATTACATGTAAAAGAGGTTTAATAAGTGGTAATTTCGCTTCCTTAACTAATAATTTTCATGGGTATGTCATCATACCCTGCTGATCACTTAGGTTTTATTGAATCAATTATCTTATGTAGAGTCTTATCATCAATTGTGTTACAAATAAGTCTGGATTCCGTTACTTGCTGTATCGAATCCTCTGTTTGAAGATAATTTTTACTTACATTAGGGATAACATGAGTATCAACCATTTCAACAAAATTGTTATTAAGAGTATTTGCAACTTTGTATGGATCCTCTATAAGAATACCATTTTTTTAAAGTACAGTATTAGGTGACTGCTTTTCTTTTTTATTTTTTGTTTCACTATTAATGATATACCAAACTGTTTTGTTAACATTAGTGGACTTTTTTATTTTTAAATCAAAATGTTTTTTCTTTTTACATAAAATTGTTTTTTGATATATTTCTTATGTGCTTTCATAGTTTTTTAAGGTTTATATTAGTCTTATCTTTCCTATACTGCTGATGCATGTCAATAAGCTTATCATGCTCATGAACAATTTCATTATCTACCCACTCTTTATTTTGATTTCCTTTTGTAATTTTAGTCAGAGGAAAATGCAAATCAAAATAATATTGAGCAAGTTGTAAAAATAAAGAAACTTATCTTTATTTAACATATAACATATATATATTATATATAACATATAACTGAACTTTGGTAAAGTTCGGTCCATTCTTCTTTCTCTAAGTCGTCTTTAAACAAGTCAATTTTATCTTTTCCATACTTCCTGCCCATTACTGTATTTTTTTATTATGACCTTTTTTATTATTAATGTTTACTATTTTAAAAAGTTGTGCATCATGATCCGATAGAGCAGTTATCAAACATTCCACTTCAAAAGAATTTTCATCTAGATTTGTGATGAAATTATCAATAGCAGATTCACATGTTTCTGTTATTCTAGTAGGTATTTTTATAGTATATTTAAACAAATGCATATTGATAAGACTAACAAAGTCTGTTTTCTTTCTGCCCTCCCTCAAAATATCCCCACCTATTAAAAAATTTTTGTTGATTTTACAAATTTCTGCCAAAAATGTGTTTAATTTTTCAAGAAAAATGTCTATTTTCTCAGAGGGTGTTCTATAAAGTCCAGCCACAATAAATTTCTGGTCTATCTTAATTTCTATAGTACATGACTCAAAAACTTTATCTTGATTTAAAGTGTTTATAGCATTAACAGAAATTTTTTTCACACTACTTAATTTCTCTGATACTAGTATTAAAACCCCTCCCCCCTGACAAGAATTTCTTACATACCAGTTTACGCAAGAATAACCAGGAATTTCAATTTTATCTATTACATTTTCGTTTAATTTGTGTTCTGTTAGAATTACTACATCAGGATTTATTTCCTGTAATGTAATAATTAATGCGTCAATTCTACATTCCAAATGTTGGATGTTTTAATGGAAGACAATTAAGTGATTTGGTAACATATTCCATATATTATTATTATTTTTAGATGTATGATTAGTGCCTAATTTTCTATGTCTGTTAGAATTGATGCAGTTATTATTTATGTTAATGGTGGGAACACTGTTAGATCTAAAGAACTTGAGCCCTTATTCTCTATGTCCACAGTCTTAATTAAGCTTGACATTAAGTTATTCTTAGGTTGGCTTGTCCTGCTAGTAAAAAAAGATCCCAGTTGCTTAGGGCTAATACTAGAGTTTTCTGAACCTAAAACATCACTTATCACTTCACTATGCCCCATACTGACTTTTCACCCCCTCCACACAACACACCACCGGCGACGACATCGATGCAACCTTAGAAACCTCGGAGAAAGTGATGGATTTTCTTTGCTGTGACCAAAGAGATGCAATTTTGTGACGAAGATTCTCTGCAAAGTCAGTGACTGATTGTCCATTCCACAGTTGTCGGTTTGAATTTTCATTATGTATGATGATTGAAATAGAAGCTCCTGTGGTCTGTTGAAAGTTCACTATATTGGCAGCAAAGATGTCCAATGGAATATTATCCCGAACACAACCCATAGGGGAGCATATTAATTTCTTTAAACCCCTTCTTTTAAAGTCTTCTGTGAAATGTCTGAATGCAGTGTCGTAATCTGATATATGTGGTTTACTATTATAATGTGGTTTGTGACTAAACCATAGAAGTTCGCTCCATTCGGAATTTCTTGATGGGTTAGATATTTACTCTGGAGAGATGATGGTTTACCAATTAGATTTTTAAAAACTGTTGCCACCCCGGCACTCATATTTCTTTCATGATCAAGGTCTCCAGAAATGCAGTGGGCAAAAGCCCAGAGATCCTTGTTTAAGTTTGTTTTAATTAATTGTTTCATGTCAGATTTAATTACATCTATATGGCACTCCCCCTTTATTGATTTAAAAGGATATATTGTCACCTGTTTTATTATTTGGTAATTCCCCATCAGGATATAAATGAACATTACTAAGAGAATATATTAACATATAAGCCAACTTTCTTTAACCTCGATAATTAAGGTGCAAACCATGTTGAGTAAAGTGAAACCTTTTCAGCTCTTCAAGATCAATGACAACTACTCTATTCATCCTCACTGCAAGTTCTCTTATATAGCTGTTTACCAAACATATTTCATCATGAAGAGGATCACACAGTTCTAGGTCGTAACGATGGGGTATAGTGGTTATTAGTATAGTTTTACTTTTGCTTAGCAATTTCAAGCCTTTTTCTTAGTTACTGTAAATATTTATAGTTGTTTTATTTGTAACATCATTTGTACCTGCAATTATTACTACTGGATGGTGGTCAGATCTTGCAGCTTGTCTATAAACTTCCTGAGCTGAAACCCCGGGTAAAACTAGACCATTTATTATAATCACACCTCCTTTACGAGTTTCTTCCGTGGTTGTAGATTTGTTATCATGCTGCATCCTCAGTAAATCAGTATTGTTATTGTGCCGAGAGGAGCCAAACAATTGGCTGAACTTTGGACCGAAAGAGACTCCCTTACCCATGATTTAAACAAGAGTTCTTTTACTGTAGTGCAATCAAATGTCAGGTATTAGTCATTAAACCATAAATAAGCAAGACATAACCTCTTCATTATTATGTCACTCTCATGTATATGTAGCAATGATGAACTATTTATGATCAAGTTTGAGATGTTGTTTTCAATGATTCCTTTCATCAGCTAGTCAACGAACAGCAGCATGTATATGCCGCAGTCAAGTGAATTGTTCTGCTGGGGACAAACAACGCTTTTAAAGGTAGCTTGTTCAGAAGAGACACACTTTGATAGTTTATTGAACATTTCCACTGCTGGTTTTAAGTTGTATTGTTTGATTGAATCAAAATAGTAGAAAGTATTGTCAGTTCTAAGATAAAACAAGAGACTCCAGTGTGTGCCTGAACCCTCCCCTTCTGTTACCGCATTATTAACTGGAATAAAAATGTAGCTTTTGTCTTTTAGCAAAGATACCACCAAATTGATATCAGTGAAACTCCTGATTGCATGGCTAACCCCTGGGTCTATAAAAGCCGTATTGAGAGCTTCCATTTCACAGTTGTTTAAAGTTTTAAAATATATACTTCAATAGTATTGTCGGTTATCCTTTCATTCCCCAAGAGAGCAAGACTGTAGCTACTATTGTCTATGGTTTGACTGCCAATGCTTTGTTGATTTATTTTTAGTTGTGTATTGTTAGAGGAAGGTAGTATACACTTTTTCTGGGAAGAGTTTAGAAGCGATATCAGAATTTCATGTTCTGTTTTCAAGTTCTTTCGATACATTCTCATGCACTGAAATCAATTCACTTTTTTGCTTGTCGGCACTGTTCATAAGCATTTTAAGGTGTTTTACTTCTTGCAAGGCACGTTTCAATTTATCTGCACATTTTTGCTTATCCTCTTCAAGTTGAAAAATAAGATTACTTTGGAGTTCTGCGTCAGTTTTAGATTTTTCTATCTAAGTTAATTTTACTATCAATCCAAAAAAACATTCCAACATTCAAACATTCTTTTTTTTTCAGTTTCCATCCTCTCCTTTTCCTTTGCTAAGACATTGATTTTATTTTCCATTTCCTGTATTTTGCAATCCATTTCTAAATTCATTTTTGTTTCATAATTTTTTAATTGAAAAATTTGGTGCTTTAATTTCTCATTTTCTTATACTAATAAGGTACCAGCTGTAGCAGCGAGTGTGAGAGTGGAATTAATATCAACTTTGTTCTCATTGACAAGGTTCTGAATTTGCTCCTTTAAATTGTCCAAACTGATGTTTAGATTGAGATTATTTAAGTTACGAATGCAGTTTAAACATTTCCAGTTGTTTGAATTTTCTTTACTCAATTTATTAAACTCTGCATCGGTCATACTAGTACATTTTTTATGATACCACAATTTACACACACCATTACAAAGTACTGCTGATGATCTAATCCCCGACCCACAAACTCCACAAGGAAATTTAGGCATTTTTTATACATATTTTTTTGCAGTGGTAAGTTTAATAGTTCAATAATAAATATAGTTAAAGGAGAGATAAATTAATAAACTGTCATTATCCAACTATTCACATATGGCAAATATATGTTTCTCAATAATATTGTAACAGTAAATAATTACTGTTAGTAGGGGAGCTCGGGATGCTAAATTTGCATTGACTAAAGCGTAATGGGGGCCTATAGGATTGTGAAGATTAAGTCTTAAAACGAAAAAAGTTTATGTTAAGTTTTTTATTTCAGTGTGGAGGAAAGCGTGGGCAAATTTTCAAAAATTAAAAAAAACATTCACATGGAAATAATTAAGCGCGTCAGACATTCATGATGTATACGCGCTATGTCTTTCTGATGACCGAGCGATATTAATCTGACAAGTAATTAGTGGACGGTGGCCATAAAAAGGGATATAAAAAAAAAGTAATTCGAGCGTATCAGATATTCAGAGGGAATGTTAATTAAACTCAAAAAGTATCCTATTTAAATGACTGACGATTTGGACGTGATCAAAAGTCATGACAGATTTATGAAAATAAAAAAAAAATGCAGTCTTGAAATACTCGAGCGCGTCAGATACAGGCAGTTCAATTCGATGTCCTGACCATTCTAAATGATAATCTGACAATAATGTGGAGGAATATTGTTCATCTGACCATTAAAAAAATTTTTTTTTTGTTTTAAAAAAAAATTATTTATTGATGTAAAAGTAAATTAAAAAAAATGCTAAAATAAATATTTTAATCCTCATCCTCGCTGGATTCATCTTCTTCAAATGGTTATGAACTTTATAATTTGTTTTTTTATTTCATATTATATATATAAATCATCATATTAGCCTATAAATTATTAGATAAAGAAAACGTACCTGAATATAAAGTATCTTCTAAAACGTCAGGTGTTATGACAACATCTTCATATGCTTTTGGAAGTTGGTTACCAACGAACCAAGTCGTCTTCAATTTTCCATCCTCATTTGTCCATCCGCAGTTTGTTGGTGACATCTCAGTAATGATACGATAGTGCGCATTTCTCTATAAGCATGCGATATACTTAGTTCACAATAAATGTTGCCTTAGCTCTGACTGGCAAGGTGGCAAGTTACAACCGTCATAATTGCGCACATTTAATGAGAAGGGCTGAGAAGTGTCTGATACTTTATACGTTTTATTAAATATCTCAATCCTAGCACGGTTGACATCAGCAGGTTTTTTAATCAGTACAAATGGCAGATAAAAGATTCCATGGTAGGAAATAATTCTTCAATATCGTAAGTTTCAGATCCCAAGTTTGCAAATGCTTGTTGAAAAGTTGCAGATCCCAGTAAAATGTCGAAAGGCCTTTGTTTGCCTCTTCTGTAAAAAGCTGGGTTGTAATCACATTCTGTTAGCGCATGCAGAGCTGATAGTGCTTGTGAAACAAGTAGGCCTAATTTAGCAAAGAGAGCGGAAATGTTGATATATCGGTGTGCATTACCCACTCCGAGATCAATCCATATTTTTACCAATGCTTTAATATGCTCCATGTTGGCTAGCATAATTACAACGATATCTGTATCAGAAGTTCTGATAGTAACAGTGGATTTTCTTTCATTTGACAAGCAAAAAATACAGCTTTTGTATCTGCTTCTTCATGATCGGGACATGATAGTTCATGATCAATAATCCGCAAAACTTTATTGTTGATAATACTATAAACGTAACACGAATTATGATTTAGAAATATAGTTGGTCTTTATCTATGGAAGAAGAGAATGGACTAGTGGTCTGTTCAATGCTATGCATGAAAGCTTCAATTTGCTTCTGATGCTTTTTGAGTTTATCTGGATGTAGGTCTACTGCGACATCTTCATTACTGTTACTCATTCCAGCACGATTTAAAACAAGTGAAATAATTCGAGTTCGAGTTCCGTGATTTCGCGCCCAACGTTGTCTGGCAGAAATAGAGCTCGTTAGATTCACGATTCCCGTGAGCCGACGTGCTGCTTCACCATTGATGGTTTGCTCCGATGTTAAATCGACTGGAATCCACGAGAAAGATTTATTAGTTCTTCTAATACCAAACTATCCTTTTGCAATTTCTGCTCTAGGAGGCCTGGATGTGTCTCATTGATGTGTTGTAGTTGATTTAAATAAAACACTAGCCACCGGCTATAATTTTGCTGATTGAAGTAAACAAATAACCTCACAATTTTTTCCGAGGACATAAAAGTACAGATCTAAATCTCCAACTCTTATACTTCTAATAAGTAAATGGTAAAGATTCACCACGCACAAGCCTCTATGGCCCATGTGGGACTAATTTCATTTATATTATGTGTACTGTGCTTGTTTGCAAATTTTGAAATAAAATTGATTTTGATTTGATTTTGAAAATAAAATTGATTTTGATTTGATTTGATTTATAAAAAAATGTACATGGCATAAAATTGTGCCGTTTTACCGTGTTTACCTTCTAAAGTGTCTGCTGTATATTGATCATACAATTGGAGAAGAATTTATGTTTCTCGATGCTGTACTTGAGGTGCGTCAGTTTGATGCTGCGAGAAAGCGGTGAGGTATTCAATTACAGATTCTTGGACTATTAAATTTTTGTTTTCCAAAAAAGAATGGAAGTTAAATTGTTGTAGTGATAACGCCATAATAGAATGTAATCTTTTACACCTATTATAATTTTTTCCGGTAATAAAACCTGAAACTGAACCTTCAGCAATCAAGTCTGATTCAGTCATGATATTGGTAAGTCCGCAATCTTCAATAAACGAGCCAACTGCTTAAAAAAAAGCCATTTCGATATGAAAGGCCCCCATGTGAATAAAAATGTTGTCAAACTTTGGAGATTCTTGGGTTTGAATGCAATAACTCGTTCGAGCTATATCCTCAGGGGTAGTCGGCTTTCGACTACACGGGAGGCCTCCCCTTTCTTCTGGGAGGCTGGCGACCCCGGGGTTACCTGAGCCTAGCTGTGAGACTCTCCTCACAGTCCTTCTAGAGCTAAGGTCTTTATTCTCTCTTTCGGATCTTAGCTCGACATCTTTTATCTTTTCTGGGCAAATCTCGCCCACCTCTTCTATTCTTCGATACCACGTGGGTGTCATTTCCTCCTTCTTTTCTACCGGCGCATACCGGAGAACCCGGGGAGTGTCCCTGAATTGTCGCAGGGACTGATGTGTGCTTTGCACTGCCGATGGTGTTTTCTCTGGTATGACGCCAGGAGCCAGCCCCTTCGGGCCCTAGTCAGGAAGTGCGCCATGGATGCAGAGGTCGGACTCTGAATTGCTACGGTCGGCCCCCGGCACGTCTGGTTTCCGGTGCTGGGAGTACGGAGGTCGGGCCCCAGGGAACTGGGGTAGAGGCTCAGTCCTCGAGGGTACACCCGTTCTCGATTTTCCGGGCCGCCCTTGTCGCACGATGCGCTGGTAAACTTAAAGTATGGAATCGCAAAAACCCATCGACAACGATACAGAGAAGTTGAGGAAGGAATTCCCCCCTCTCCCTTCGTCTACTGCAGACCCGTTTGCTAAGAGTAGTCGTTTATTGAGGTCCCCTCCTTCGCAACCTCATAGCGAGACTCCGCCTTCGGCATCTCTGCAGGCCATGGCTTCCTGTGCCTCACAAGAGACGGGTACACCGGTTATCTCTGACGAGTTTCAGTCTGAGGAGACACCAGTCAGAAGTCAGGAAATATCTTTTCCCTTGGTTTCCCCCGATGGGAAGAACATGGAGTATGCGGCGGACACCATCTTCACAGAGGTAAAGAGGATGAAAGACGTTCTTCTCGACATGCGAGCAGCTACTTCGAGACAGAAGAGCCTAAGCACGGCAGTCAGGAACGGCATGATCTCTCTGGAGTCGTCTCTAGATCTGATCGATACATTTGGGCAGGTCTGGAAGATATCGATGGAGAGACTGCAGAGAGAAAGCCGCGAAAAAGAGACTCAGGCCCCATCACCATCTATGGTGGCAGCAGCCTCTACCACGGCTGGGAAACGAACGGCCGGAAGTCCCCCTGAACATCCAAGGGAGGAAAAGCGACAGAGAGACGCCGGAGAGCCTGCTTCTGTCGACGCGACAGAAGAGAGCGAGTTTCGCCCGGTAGTCTCAAAAAAGAAAAGCGAAGGCCGTAGATAAGAGCGGGAAGAGGCAAGACCTACCTCCACCTCCTCCCCCACAAGTAAAGAATCCGGAGAAACTCCCGCGTTCCAGGCCTGGGAGGCAGATGGTGATTGTCAAGCCTAAAGCTGGCAAGTCATACGCCGAGATTCTTGGTGCAATGAGGGCTGGAGTTACTCCCGAAGAGTCGCTCACTGTGGTACGCCACATAAGGAAGACTGTCACTGGAGGAGTATTACTGGAAATAGCAAAATGCGACGACAGAAGGAAACTCCAGGAGGCGATACAGAAGGCGGTGGGCGACAGGGGCGATGTTCACTCCATTGTTCCTAAGGCAAGGCTAGAGATCCTAGATCTGGACGCCTTGACCACCGAAGCCGACATCTCGGACGCCCTAAGCAGGGAGTTTCCTGTCCTTGGTGGCGAAATTAGGGTTACCCTCTTCAAGCCTAATCGGCAAGAGCAGAGGAAGGCCGTAGTTGAGCTTCTCGAGAGTGACTCCTTGACAGTACTCCGAAAGGGGAAGATCAAGGTCGGGTGGGTCGTTTGCCGGATTCGGGGTCGTGTGGAGGTGGACAGATGCTTCCGCTGTCTCGGCTACGGTCACACCAGGAGGAACTGTTCCGGACCGGATAGGAGCAGTAACTGCTGGAAATGCGGCAGCGCCGAACACAAGGCGGCTGTTTGCACGCGGGCTCCTTCTTGCGTCTTATGTACCGGAAACCCTGGAGCAAAGACGGATCATGTTCCAGGATCAGGTGCCTGCGGGGTTTTTCAAGAAAGTCCTGGACGACAGGAAAGCCCGTGCTAGGCCACGTAAATGATCCGGTTTATCCAGGAAAATCTGCAGAGATGTCACGCTGCGGACGCAATCCTTGAACAGCTGGCCTGTGAGACCAAAGCCCAGATAGTGATCGTCAGTGAACCCGTCTGAACCAAACCCAGCTCATCTTGGTTTTACGATGGACTCGGCACTGCGGCTGTTTGGATCGCAGACAGTCGTGGGGTCCGTGTACTGAGTCATGAGTTCCGGTGACGGTTATGCCTGAGTTAAGTTGAACAGCGTTACCATTTACAGTGTGTACCTCTCCTCCAATTACTCCGCGCGAGAGTACCTGGAAAGGTTGGAAGCGCTGGAAGACAGTCTCCGAAACGTCCCTGGGCGTGTTATAGTGGCGGGTGACTTCAACGCCCGTGCGGTCGAATAGAGTATGCCCGTGACTAACGTGAGGGGAAGACATACTTTGGAGATGGTCTCGAGACTCGATTTGGAAGTCGTGAATAGAGGGACAAGGCCGACCTTCCGAAGCACTCTCAGTGAGTCAATACCAGATATTACGATGGTATCGGCCGATTAACATCCTTTAGTAGCGGAATGGCGAGTGATGGAAGTCTACACTGCTAGTGACCACGAGTTCATCGCTTTCCATCTTATCGATAATCGGCTGCCGCGGCGAGCGAATACCCGAAACACTCTTGGCTGGAATCTGGCTAAGCTGGACAGGGGAAAACTCGTCGAGCAGCTAGATCGTAGTGTCGAGGCTGGTGTTCCGGGGTTTCCCGAGTCCACTGTAACAGCTGAGGTTGAGGCTTATATCGACTCTTCCATGAAACTGTTAGAAGACGCTTGTAATTCGTCAATGCCTCGGAAACGACCTTACCGGGGCCGTCGCCAAGCCTTCTGGTGGACGGATGAAATCGGCGAGCTCAGGAGAACTGCACTAATGTGCAGACGTAGAGCGCAGCGAGCTCGAAACCGGCCTGAAGCTATAACTAGGTCGGCAGAGCAGAAGGCTGCTAAGAAAGCTCTGAGTGCAGCAATTCGTTTGAGCAAGGCACGATGCTGGCGTGAGCTCTGCCAGGAGGTGGACTCGGACCCTTGGGGAAGAGGATACAAACTTGTAAGAAAAAAGCTCGGAGGAATAGGGAACAGCACGGAAATGCCTGCTGGAATGATTTTGGCGATCGTGGAAGCTTTCTTCCCAAGTAAGGCGGGAGGAGAGAGTAGCGAGACCAGTTCCAGACGTTCCCATTTTTACGGAGCAGGAGCTTGTAGCGGCGGTGTCTACCATGCGCAACAACAAGGCTCCAGGACCTGATGGCATTCCAGCTGAGGTTTTGAAGATTGTGGCGGCGAGTTATCCACTCTTGCTGCTGAATATGTGTAATGCATGTTTGGTAGCGGGTGTGTTCCCGTCGCGCTGGAAGGTTGCTAGGTGGCGCTGATCAGCAAAGGCAAAGGTGATCCGAACTCCCAGTCGGCATACAGGCCACTTTGTATGCTTCACACCGCGGGGAAGCTCTATGAAAGGTTGCTGAAACCCAGGTTGCAGTCGTCCATCGAAGCCGCCGGAGATCTCTCTCCCCTGCAGCACGGCTTTCGAAAGCGACACTCAACTCTGAACGCCATTACAGAGGTGATCAGTGCCGTCCAGCAAGCCGAAACAGCTTGTCACCAGGCTCGGCCGATTGTGCTGTTGGTTACCCTTGACGTAAAGAACGCGTTTAACTCGGTGGGAGGACATGCTAGAGGCGTTGCAGCGGGACTTCAGCGTGCCCGACTATCTCCTGGCCATTGTGCAGGACTACCTGAAGAACCGTCGGCTGTTGTATGAAACCATAGACGGAAGGAGAACAAAAGAGGTCACTGCCGGTGTGGCTCAAGGGTCTATTCTCGGCCCAGACCTATGGAATGTTTCATACGATGGTTTGCTTCGCCTTAAGATGCCCCACGATGTCTACCTCGTGGGTTATGCTGATGACGTGGCTGCAGTCATCACGGCGAGGACTCCGGACGCACAGTTACGCCTTAATCAGCTAATGATTCGGGTCAATGCCTGGATGACGAGCCATGGACTTGAGCTGGCGGTCGCCAAGACCGAAATCGTTATGCTCACTCGACGGGGAATCCTCACTCTGATCTCTATGAATGTGGGGGGTGTCGAGGTTCGGACAAGGACTGCGGCGAACAGGGGCGGCCCGTGATATACGCGAACTAAGCGGCCGCGGGTGGCGCCGCGAGGAGAGGGGCGCCGTGGGGGCGCTGTGCACGTGCGCCCTGCACTGACTAATGCACCGCTAACCCGATACACACGCCCCACCCCTTACGCGAGTGACATGGAACCGTCCCGCATGACTCATATGTCTATTTCTGTTCGCAGTCTGAGTCTCGCAGTTACGTTACGGTCACTGTTAGCGCCGCTTCGCAAGCACCTCGCTGTGACAGCTGTCCTGTCCTACTATTTTTATATAATTACATTGATGTGCGTTGTACTGTAGTAAGTTGTAAAATTTAATGCCGTTTTTAATTAACAAGAAATGTCGAGCAAGAAAAAAAACATCTGGAGCATTTAACCGCAAAGGAAAGTTGCAGCAACCTAAAGAAGATGAAAAGCAGTGTGTAAAGCACTGCAAAGGTTTTTAAACAAATCCACCATTATGTGCGAGTGCATCAATAAGCGTAGAGACAACCGAATTAGATCAGGATGTTTGACAATAATTTACCAATAACTGAATCTGAGGTTCTGCCTGGACCGTCAACCAGTCAATTCCATAGTTATCTAGCTACAGAAACACCATTTCCACCATCAAATATTGATTGTGACGATTCTGTAGCCGCCACCAAAGTTGTGGATGATGAATTTATTAGTTGATACAGTGATGTCATCGTCATCTTCATCTACGTCTGTTCTTACGCATAGTCAAACAAGTCATTGAAAATTGTAAGTTGACTTATTTAACTTACTTAGCATTTTTAGGATAAATAGGTCCAGCAATAACCTCGGCCAACTTAGTTTGGATTATTAATCATGAATATGATATGATTAGGCCTACCGTTTCAATATGGTGGCCGCAAACAAAAAACACACACAAATGTTTAAGGCCCCTTATTTGACTTTTATTTAAACCAATTTTTATTTTATACCACCATAACATAGATAGGTGTAAAAGATGTTTTAAAAAGGTTTTACTATATTTTAGTTAAACCTAAATAGGAAGGCCTATTTATTATAGACTATAATAAAATATAGATATAAATATTGCATTAAATATTTGAAATCCTGAAAAGGGTAATTTAACAGAGTTATCACACATCATACATCTCTTGCGATTACACCACGATGTCCAACTATAATGTTTTGTTTTTGTCTTCCAGGAACCGAACAAGGACACAAACACATTACCTGTGATTTTCAAATGATTGTGGGAAGTGGCCACCCAAAATAAATGACGAGGTACGGAAAGTGCTTGTTGAACGAGGGCCTCAGCAAGTCACTGACAAAGAGTTTCCTGCGGACAGTAAAGGTAGGAGATTTTCTTCAAATCATTACACAAGGAAGCTGTGCAACGGAGAACAAGTTCACAGAAATTGGGTACTATACTCAATATCGAAAAATGCAGCATTTTGTTTTCCTTGCAAACTGTTTGGAAACACGAATTCTCTTCTTGCTAGTGACCAAGGGTATTCTGACTGGCAAAACCTACACAAGACTTTGACCAGTCACGAGAAATCCTCTGCTCATGTTAAAAACTGTACGTTTTGGCGTGAGCTCTCTGTACGTTTACGATTAAACAAAACTATTGATGAAGAACATGAAAGACTTATCCATGCTGAAACTGAACATTGGCACCAAGTCCTGAAACGATTACTGTGTATAGTACAGTTTTTGGGGACACAGGGGTTGGCCTTTCGAGGGAAAAAGGATGTTCTTTTTGAACGTAACAACGGAAACTTTTTAAAATTGGTAGAACACATAGCAAAGTTTGATGTTTTTATGGCTGAACATGTGAGAAGGATCAAATCAAAAGAAACAGACGTTCATTATTTGAGCAAAAATATCCAGAGCGAGTTCAATTCTGTTCTTGTCAGCCAAGATCCAAGATAAAATCTTGCAAGACCTACAGCAAGCCACATATTATTCGATAATATTAGACTGCACTCCCTTACGTTAGCCATACTGAGCAAATGACGTTTGTGATAAGATTTGTGAAGATTACTGAAAATGAAGATGTGGTAATTAAAGAACATTTTTTAGGTTTCCATTCCTATTAAAGATTCATCAGGTGAAGGTCTCACAGAAGCATTATTGAAAGAACTAAAGGAACGAGGAATTCCTTTAAAAAACATGAGGGGTCAGGGCTATGATAATGGTTCGGCAATGAAGGGAAAGCATGTTGGAGTTCAGAAGAGGATCCTTGATCTAAATCCTAGAGCATTTTATGTTCCATGTGGAAACCACTCCCTGAACTTGGTAATTAACGATGCAGCTCTGTCTTGCAATAGTGCAGTAGACTGTTTCAGCACCATACAAGAAATATATAACTTTTTTTTCTAGTTCTACTCAAAGATGGAGTATTTAGCTGAAAAAACGTTTCGAGTCTAACAGTCAAACCACTCTGCAACACTAGGTGGGAAAGTAGAATTGAGGCATTATTACCCTTGAGGTACCATATTGAAGAAGTATATGATGCATTATATGAAGCTTCTCAAGACAAGAACCTTGATGCATTTGGTAGACATACTGCCGTAGGACTAGTAAAAAAACTGCAAAGCTTCAAGTTTCTGTGTTGTATTGTAACTTGGCATGAGATCCTGTATAAAACAAACATGGTTAGTAAACTGTTTGCAAAAGGTCACAAATGATCTTCAAAGTTCAATAGATCTTCTTAAGAGTGTAAAATCATTTTTGGGAAACTATGAGATCTGAAGAAGGACTAAACAGCGTCATTACTGATGCAAAGGAACTTGCAGAAAAAATTGATGTTGCAGGTGACCTTTGAACAAGAAAAAACAGTTTAGACCAAGAAGAGTTAAAAAACAATTTTCTTACGAGAGTGAAGATGAAGCTGCAAGTTCTGGTAAAGATTTGTTTAAAGTAAATTTCTTCTTTGTTGTGCTTGATAGAGCAATATCCTCGTTAAAGGAGAGATTTGAACTGATGGAAAACCATAGTGAAGGTTTTAAATTTCTCTATGATATTGCTAGCTTAGGAAAAGCATGGAGTGAATCAGAGTTAAAGAAAGCCTGCAAACACCTTGAAACAGTTTTGAGCGGTGGTGATGGAGATGACAAACCAAAAGAATATGACATTAACGGAGATGAGCTGTTTGATGAGCCTTCAAATCTTTGGACCAATGCTGCCCCCCCTACAAGTCACCCAGCTGGAAGCGTTTGTCTTTTATAACCAAACGTGGTTATGTGGATACTTTTCCAAATAATTTTTGTAGCATTGAGAATCTTGTTAACGCTGCCAGTATCCGTGGCCAGTGGCGAAAGAAGTTTTTCCAAATTAAAACTGATAAAAACTTACCTACGATCAAATTTGAGCCAAGAACACTTAAGTGGTCTAGCAACCTTGGCGATTGAAAATGATGCCCTAAATGAAATGGAAACGGACATTCTACTGCAAGAGTTTTTCAAAATTAAAAAGCCAGACGAATTCCTTTTTAATTGCAACATTGAGTATCTTAATTGTAATTATTTAGGCTATTATTTTTTAAATTTGAAATTGTCTGTAATACAACCTGACGTTTAACAATGACTTGTACACACAATATTGATTGTAGTCGGTTTTGTGTTTTCCATCATACATCACATAACTTATTGTAGTCTACAATGTGTCACTGTATTTGTAAATGAACACTGGTAAATAAACATAAACTCTGGTTTGTCAGCTATTTTTTTTCTCCTAATTTGTTCCCCTTTGTTTACTATTTAGGTACAAGGTATGTGACCATTTACCGTTCTACGGTGTAGTGTATGACGGTTTATCGGGGGTGGGGGGGGGGGCGCCAAAACTACTGTTTGCTTACACACTATAAAATTAGCTAGGGCCGGCCCTGGCGGCGAAGTATCTGGGTGTGTTACTCGACTGCCGTCTTCGGCAGCGTATATCATCTTGTCCAATAGAAAAAATTGCGAGATCATTTTTTTCATGTTTTATTTCACGTTTTTTCCGTGATAAATGGGAAACATTACCCAAAATAAAAGTTTCCAAAAAGCACGTCTAAAGTTGTGGCACATAATCACATTCACTTTTAATTAAATCTTCAGCAGTGCAATCTTCAGGCAATTTCGTTGTCGTCGAATTTAGAGTTTCTTCTCGAAGTTGTGTTGCAACTAAACGAATTGTTTCTTTCAGTGACATGATTTTAAATAAATCACTGTAGTCAACAATATTGGCTGAGATTGGAGCAAGAAACTTCTTTCTTTCAACACAAATAATCTTCATCTTCTTCGCAAAAGTTTCCATTATCTTATTTTCCAAGTGACGATCTAAAAATGAGGTGCTCTTTACGGATTCTGATAATAACTTGTAATGTTCAATTAGTAATCTATGGTGTTCTTTCTATACATGTTCAAAAAACAAGCATTCGTTTTTTTTTTGACAACGTATTCCTCCAAAATTTCGCATAGTCATAAGCTGTGCTGAAAATCATTCGTTTTTTGACAAATTCACCATCTTGTTTTTCACCAATTTCACGCAAATATAGATCTTTGCAACATTTATAATAGGGAATTTTAGAGCTATCAGTAAAGGAACTGAGTTTTTCCAACATTTCGATGTCATTGTGTTCGGTAGCTGCATTTTTTAATGATTCTATTGTTCGAAATTTATTAATTGCTAATGGCACTACGAGGCCTTGACGTCTTTTCCTGGATTTTTTAACAAATAAAACATTCCATGAGTAGTAAATCCTCATTATTAAGTGGTACATCAGCGTGCAACTGGCCATCACAATCTTCCAAGTTTGGTTCAGGGTTGTTAGATGGACTGCTCTGAGGAATTTTGCCATAGTTTCAAAATAAAAATAATTAATATAGTCAAATATCTGATATTAGTAGTTCGCCACAAACTTAGACCTGGCAATTATTTTCCGCAATTATTTACATACGAACCGTGATGCTTGGCACTCGTTTCTCTCTACCTACCTCTAAGAGATTACTACAGTGAAAATATTGGTGAAATAAAAAAAAATTAAGTGGAAGCTATTTGAAATTTTATATTAAAAAATCTTATGATTTTAACTGTAAACTAATATATAATTAATAAATATTACATAAACACTTACTTGTCTACAATTGTACCAACAGTCTGAATTGTGGAAGTGCTAGAAATATATAATTCGGGTCTTTCTGCAGCAAGTTCTGGTGCATCATTACATTCCTGTGTAATTTCATTTTGCCTTTGAAAATCAGATGGTACTTTTATTGCTGTAAAAAGTTTATAACACTGGACATGATAGCCATCGTTTAAAGATGTTTCATTAGAAATTTTGACCGTAGCATGAGTTGCTAGATTTCCTTCGAACCGGTTTTGCTTTACGATACTCCAAAACAGTTATACATTTTTTTAGAGTTTCAGTGTAAACTTTATAATTTTTTCACATGTTTCTTTTCCACAAAATACACATTTCACACTTATATCACTCATTATTGTAATGTATATAAAACTTATTGCATTAAACAATCAAACAAATAAATAAAAGCGTACCTCTACAAAAACACATTGTTATTGTGATCAGCTGAGATGGCATTATAGTATCAGATGGTAGTGTGCGGATGGTGCGAGAGAGTGAAAGACAGAGAAAGAGTGAGAAAGAATGAGAGGTGCGGAGTGGGAAATATACAGTTCTCAGCAGCTGAATGCTCCACCCTTTATTTATGGGTTTAGCTACCTCACCCCATGAAAATCGTCAGATTATATTTTTCCGTAATCCTTAAAAGATTTCTTTCAAATAAAAAAAAGTTCAATCGAGCTTGAGTATTTCGAGGTAATGTATTTTTTTTACACCTTTGTGACTTGCCTATTTCCTTATACCACGCTTAAATTGTCAGATTATTGAAATTTACACGGTTCTACATGTACTTAACTTGCCTTGTCTACATATGACGCACACAAGTTTTTCTGAGGATCAATTTTTTTAAAGTCTGATGGTCTGCCCTCAACGCAGACCCCTATATTAAAGGTTCATATGTGGTATGGGTGCATTACAAGGTACAACATTTCTCCCCATATAATTTTCTGACACGCTCTAGTAACACGAAAAATCCCCGCTTGGGCTCCCCTACTATGTGTTTTTATCTGAACTACATAAATAATATTGCTGGTAAAAATTAGTCTCAGTTTGAACCCCATACTGGGAATTAGGCGTACAGTAACAGTTGCCAGTGACCTTAACTATTAAACCATTCAGAATGGCAAGATAACAGCTGCAGTTTGTTTAAAGTTAAAGCTGTTTGACATTTGTCTGGTAATAATCTAGTGTGCCTGTTCCTGTTTCCAAGTTACTAGATGAATCAGACTAGTGTTTAACTTCCTGTTCAGCCACTAATTAATCAACAAATATTAATTAAGACAATTTTTATTTTTACTTATATCTCACTTGTAACTTTGGATATGATAAAGAATAAAGTCTTTATTATACTTTTCATCTCATAGAGTGCTTCATTGTTTTAAAAAAAACTCCAATTAAAACTGTGCTTTGACAATGCCAAAACTGTAAGTATTTTTATTTCTAATACTTTCTTTACTGATAAAAGATAATTGAAACCTGGTACTTGTACAGAGTTATGGTGTCTATTAAACTGTAGTTACCCACTTAAAAGCTATCCCAATTACATATTTCGCACCTAATCATAAATCAAAACTGACACTGAAATCATGAACACTTCCACCTCATATCACCTCTTGTGGAAGCTTATTACACTTTTATATGAATCCTTATATTTATCATCTCCATTTCTTTTGTTTGTTGCTAAATAGTACGCAACATGAATGTTTCATATATTGTCATCATGACATATCTTCTTGATTATCTCTTGTACTATCAAAGGTGGTAGGCTAAGAGAGGGGCAATACGCTGGTCACATTTGATGGGAAGAGGGATTTTCGAAACAGTACATGGGAGGATGATTTCCAAACCCGTCTCTGTAAATCCATTATATATTTCATGTAAGTTTAAGAATTTTCCCAGTGTTGCATTTAACATGTCATATATATTATTGTTTTTGTTCTCCCCAATAGATTGTTTATGTTTGCCCAAAGAGGAGTAGTTTAATTTTTGTAATTTTCAAAAAAACTATTTATAACTATAATTTTTAAACTTTATTGTATTAGTTGCTCTATTTCTCAACGTTCTAAGTATATCTCTATATCTTTTATTTGCAGGTTCTCCTTTCTACAATTCTCTCCATGTGTTATGCAATCTTTAATAAATACTCTTCCTGGTATGGTAATTTCTGAGTCACAATTTATCTGATTTATTTCAACAGTACAATTTCAGATATCCTGTGTCATGGTGTGAGAGGTAAATGAAATATTAACGGTAATTAAAAAAAATATTCAATAAGCTTATACACTTAATACTGTTTTAATATTTTTCAATATAGTCTCCTGCATAATCTACATACTTTTGCCACCAATTTGGAAGTTTGAGAAATCTCTGGTCATAGAAAGTTTGAAGATGAGGTGTAAGCCTATTTTGCACACAAGCTCCTAGACTTCTTCATTGCTCACAAATAGTTTTTCCTCCCACTGATTCCTTCATAGGCTCAAACAATAGTCACAGGGGGGCAAGTCACAATGGTTATAAGGAGGGTGTTTGGGGGTTTTTCCAGCCCTTCAAGTGTCTTCCAGTGTATCTCTTGTGAAAATCATGTTATAACCCATGGCATTATCTTGGAGGAGCATCTCAGATGGGACCGTCTCGTTTTTTGTTTTGATATGCGGCTCTCTCCAACCGTAACAACTGACAGTAGTAAGCCGCATTCACTGTACGTTTGCCATTTAGAAAATCAACCAATAAAATTCCCCTAGAGGCAAAAAAATTGTTGCAGAGACTTTTCCAGCAGAGAGACTAGTTTTGGCTTTCACAAGGTCACCTTTATTCTTTCTACCATCACTCCTTATTTGCCATTTTTTACTGGAGGTGTAGTGATGTACCCATTGAGCACTAATTTGTTTGAAACCGAGTTGATCAGTGATTATGGATTGAACACTTCCATAGCTAATATGAACTTCTGATGAAACTTCTTCTACGGTTAACCAGCAATCATGCTCTATAAGCTCTCCAACAACATGAATATTGTCATCTGTAAGCCTTTTTCTTGGATGTCGATCACATACCTCTCTCAACAGAATTTTCATCAAGCTGTATTTTAGCAGTAATCATACATTTTCTTTCAAATCATGGAAGTAAATTTTCTGTTCATATGCTCATTTAGTCTATAAAATATATGATCACTGTTGGATAGGACGTTTATCCATTCTGAATTCTTCCCTAGTGACATTCCATATTCCTTGCTCAGTGTCCCAAGCTACAGTGGCTTCTCATTCTATTGCGTGTTATCATTATTTTTGTCTTTAAATTCCCTTAGTCTATAAAATAATAAATTAACATTCGTCCTAAAAACCTTTAAGCGTAATATCCAGTTCTTACATAGCGTGAGGAATTGTAAAGCAACTCATGGATGGGGGAGGTCTATAAAATGTGTGGATTATAAAACAGTAAGGCACTTTTGACTCACATAACTCTAGCATTCCTTTAATGTGTCCATAAGTAGTAATGTGATATAAAGTAATTGGTGTAAAATGAAGCTTCTACCTTCCACCTTCCCCTTTTCTCCCTTTCCTAAGCTTGAATATGCTTGTAAAATATTCCATGTTGTAAAAATAAATCTCATTTTCATTGTATGAAACTTCTAAGAGTTTGATAAAGCTATATTTATTTCTAAATTTATTGTGTTGTAATGTTTTCTAATTAATCTTATGTCTAGATGTAGAAGGTTACTGAATGAATGTTTAGACCAGTAGACATTTTATTAGTAATGAGATTTACATGTTTGTCTCAAGCTAAATTCTTATCTATTATAAGTCCTACAAACTTTTTGAGGTCTTCTTGTTTAAATCTGTCTCTAACAAAATGTTGAAATTTTATCTGGGTTGTATTGTAGAAAAGGAAATATAATTAGATTTGTCTGAATTTAATGAAACATTCATATTATTCTCTCCATGACTTCTGATCCATCTCTAAAAATATTACTTAACATGTTACAAGTAACAACTTTACTCAATCCACAGTATACACATAATTAATAATATAATAAGATAATAAAAGGAGTTACAAACAACAAAACAAAAAGTTTTGCCTGTGAACAATTAAATTTAATGTACCGATTTAAATATAAGTACAATAATATTCTATTACAAAGTTAATACATTTTTTAACTTTATACTCTAAATTTCCTTGAAGTTAATATGGAGAATCAGCAAGACTTCCAGGTAAACACAGGATTAGGAGTAGTTACGAGTTTCTGCCACCACTCTCTATGTTGTTGCTGTTCGATAGTGTGCTGATGTTGTCCTGGGTATACAACAAGATGTATATTAATATACATTTATATATTTTGAAATAAAAAAGCATAAAATGCTTATAAAACAGTAAAAAATCAGTTGCTAATATTGAGTTAATAAGTCCAGCGGAGGACTAAAAAAAATAGATGTGTCCATTTATAAAGAACTCTGCTAACAAATATGTATAGAGTTATAAGGGAATAAATTGTATCCTTATTTGACTCACCTTAACACATCCAGTTCCAAAAAAATATATAATATACTAAGATAAGTAAGTGTTCATAGGAATTCACATGAGCACTCAACTTTTTCGCAAGAAAAGGTAACAGTTTATAAAATGTCAAATAACAAAGAGCCTACCTCTATTCTACAATTACAACACGAGGGTTTGGAAAAGTTGGTAGTACCTCAGGATCACATCGGCCTCACTAAGGTACAGCCAGTCTTAATGGCTCCCTGTGGGGGCCTCCATGTAATGTTTTGGTTTATGGTAAAACAGTGAGATTTTAAATATTGTTCAAAATAACTATTTCTCTGTATTGTTATATAACATTTAAATTAACACAATAATTAAGAAACCTTGTTATGTCTATATAAATTAAATTATTAGGACTGAGTGGTTGAGGATGAACATTGTCTGACGATGAGTCTGAGGTTATGTTCTCAACTGATGAAGAGTAGTTTCAATCATCCAGCGATAATGAAGACAGTATCTTTTGTACCAAACGGAAGAAACACATAGGGTTGGATACCGCTGAGGTCCTAATAATGAGTACTTGATTTGCAAAGTTTACTTATATGTTTAATTGTGGCAAATAAACATAAAAGCGCTACTTCTAGATGTTAAAAATAAAATAATGTATTGCCACGTTGCTGCCAAATAGAGTGATAATGAACTAAATGATACCATAGGGGTGGGTCTAATGGTTCCAATGTTCTATGAGAATTTTGCATACAAACTTAATAATTATAAGACTTTAAAATTGACTTCTCTTCAAGTTGATGTTGACTTACAAGCACGGGTGTCAGCATCTTGGCTCGACATTGCAGCTATAGTTGGAAAATGTGAGGATTAGTAAACTAGAAGTTGAACAAAATCATGACATGACAATACTGTATTAGACATTTATCGAGATAACTTAAGATTTATGACCAGGTCTTGTCAGAAGGACCTCACCACACTATTATCAATATTAATCTGCCAAATAAAACATCAACCAAGGTAAGTAACTTTATTATTTACAACTTTACTTTATATTACGTTCAAAATTAGATGTCTCGAATGAAAGAAGGGCTAATTTATAATACGAAAATATAAATTTTACTTATGGACATGGTGTGCAAGGTGTTTCTCGGCAGCAAGATGGTCACCAATAAAGTTCCTAAGAGAAAAAAATAGTATGCGTGCCAATTAGGTTATTAATTTACCAAGAATTTAGTTCGAAGAACATCGGATGTAATTCATATAAGTAATTTGTAAACTGAGAAAATACAGAATTTATATTAACCAGTTACAGGTAACAGGGTTGTGAAGACATGTATTATATAAAATACAACTAAATAACGGTACACTTTAATGAAGTCACACCTGAATGGTCTCCTGTCATACATATGTGGGCAGAGGCAACTTGATAACAGACAATTGAGGCTTATTGTTCGATGTTCTTGGTAAGGGTACAGTTGGAGGAATTTAGCTGCGCTCTTAGGGCCCAAATACTACCCTTTCAACAAATAAACGCCATCTGTGTGGCGGGTTGCGTTTAAGTGCTAGCTGCTGAGATGAAGGCGCAACAATCTCTTTAACGACTTTAAACTCACGATTTCTATTTGCAGATTAGTAATACTAATTCAACAAATACAAACAGACAAATATGTTATTTTCAAAAACACGTTAAACAACAATGTAACAACTGAAAAACAAGGATAAGTCCTATTATTACTATTATTTGGTATTCTCTTATTCAGAGCTGCAGATATATATTCTTCCAGGGGGGGCAAGCTCTAAATTATTTGCCGCCCTTTTTCACCACTCAACATCAGCTGTAAACCATTTTTTTTGCTGTTTCTAAATCAGCATGTAAATAATCTATAAGTAATTAATAATTGTTATTATGTTTGTTAGAAGCAGTTATCCACGGCTTTGCACGTAATTTTCAAGATCTAAGAGCGTCCTTTTTAGTGAAATCATTTATGATGTAGTCTTATGAAAATTTTTCACTCAAATGTAGGCATATATCTGGTAGTTATAATTTTAATGCCTGTGGTTAAGAGATTTAAAAGTCAAATAACATTTTTAAAATTACTCCAATTCTTGACATTACAGTCTATTTTATTTTTGTTTTACTCTATGAATACAAATGTCACTTACTAAAATCTCAAATTATTGTACATAGTTAGTTTACAAATGTATTTATCCTGCTATTTTCTCGTTGCCATAATGGTTACCTATACAACCGATGTAAAAATAATTGCTAACCCTCAGCCAAATCTCATGGAGTGACAGACACCATAATCTAACTCTGTTTTTGCTAATATTAAAACGAATTTTAATGTAAAATATCAAGAGTATAGGTCAGTTTGTTTTCAAGACATCATGCGAACAGATAGACAGACGATATATATTTCCAGCCCTCGACTGATAGGCTTCACTAACGCTGCGCCATCAAATTACTTTCTTAAATAAAAAGTATACAATATATCAACGCACATGTCTTTAGGAGGGTTCACTTCTGGTTATATCACTTAAATAAGGACAATTTGTGAATATCCAGGAGCAGCAGCACATCATTAACCCTAAATATCTAGATATTAGGATGCAAGGGCATCGATCATAGCTCTAGTCTACTGCGGTAGATGACTGTGATAAATGCAGTCATAAGCTAGACTAGACATAAGGGAGTGCTTGCTAGCTCTGTCCGCTTTGACTGCAAAGGCTGGTACAGAGCTGGCCTCCTCTTACACATTCTGAATAACCTGTCATTATGTAAGCAAGCTAATTGTAATGAGAGGTTTCTCAGCGTTTTGTGAAGAACAAAATTTGAATGTTAAGTCAAGTTTAAAATATTTGTATATATAAGGATAACAAATATTCTAGGAACATAAAGAATAAAGCCCAAATGTTATTGGGTTTTATTCTTTATAATAATATTGGGTTAAATAAAGAATTAAATCCAAATTGTTATTTTTTATTCTTATTACCTATAAATATGTATAAAATATTTAAAGTTTCTTCAAACATCAACATTTTTATATTTTACAATTTTAATTACTAGCAATAATTTGAATGAATTTGAAGACAGGATTATAACTTCTGAAATTTATCTTGACAGAATAGAGAATCAGTGAACTTTAAAAGGGATTTTTGTTATCTTATTTGTATTGCTTAGGGCGGTGTTGCTCCGGTAGTCTGGCGGTTTGTACCTTCAAATGAGCAGGCGACGGCTGCCGAACTCTGTGTTAAAAATTAAATGTTTGAAATAGCGATTATAAAATTACAGCCCGGGATAGTAACTTTAAGAGCTCCATTTAACGTGATTAAAGTAAACTCTTTTGAACTGCTCGGTCATTAGTAAAAGTTGAGATGGTATTTTAATAACAAACGTTTTAATATAAGCCTAAAAGTACATACTAAAACAGTACACTTGTACCTATCTTGTAAGAAAATTTGGTCTTAATTGGGGAATCTCAAGTTTCAGAGTTATGAAATTTTAAAGTTGTAATTTGGTTGGTAACCACCAAAAACTGTTACTTACTTAACTCGAACTTCTTATTCGTAAATAATTCATTTTATATGGATAAATGCAGAAATTAACAATCTAAATTTAAATTAATTCGCGCAATAAATTGACAGTCATACGTTTTTTCAAAAAACATGTTGAACAACAATATAACAACTGAAAAACAAGGATAAGTCCTATTATTGCTACTATTTGGTATTCTCTTATTATTTAATTTACAATCACTTCAATAATATTTAGTTAGTTAAAATGCTAGAATAAATATAATTTTCTAACAACAATTATTACTTACAATGATTGTTTTTTCATTGGAGTTCTTCAATCCCACTCAAATTGTCCTCCTCCTCTGGGTCACTGTCATTGCTGTCTGTATCCGAACCAACTGATATAATAAAGGATTCTATAATATTGTCAATCTGGGGTTATGCGGCTGCATATTCCTTTTCGATTTTCCCTACGCGCTTGCACTTTACTGACCACTCTTCTGTGCCCATAATTGATATCTTGTCTTCGCATAGAGCTTTAGCTTGAGACATAGTAAAAGATGTGTTTCTCATATCTACATAACTTTTGATTTCGGCCCAAATTTACTCAATGGGATTGACGTCTGGGTGGTAGGGCGGAAGTCGTAAGATGTCATAACCCTCTAGTTGAACAGTTTCGTTCAAGGCATTCCAAAAATGACTTGGTTTATATACCTGCACAAGTTTGTACAGTTCAGGTAAAAACATATAGTCGCAGAATGATATTCCGTTTTTTGAAAGCCACACCTTCATACCTTGCTTCCTACTTTTTGAAGTATGAGCTTTTTCAGTTTGTATGTTGTGGTAGGGAGCGTTATTGACTACTAGTACTGAATTTGGTTCCAAATTCGGTAACACTTTTTGCTTTATCCACTTCATAAATATGTCCCCTTTCACGTTGTCGTGGTAGTCTCCACTGTGGTTGCTTGCTTTCCAACAGGTAAAAAAAGCATTGGGCAAGAAACCTTTCTCTCCACCCGTATGGATAATTATTAGTCTCTCGCCCTTGGAAATCGGCACGTGTAACCCTTCATTTGAGCCATCCGACCAAGTTTGGTTAAATACGTGAGACGATAGTATATAAGATTCATATAAATAAATTATTGGGCGTCCTTGCTCTCTGTAATTTTTCAACGCTCTCAAGTACGGTATGTTATTCTTTTCTCTCAGATTTCTGGCTTTTCAATTAATAATTTCCTATTGTTTGCTGTCCTTCTCCAAGTAAATCCTAGGTACTTTAATACCCACCTCAAACTTTTCTCATAACCCTGGAAATTTATTTTGTCCATTAGCATCTCCCTCAATAGTTTTGCAGTCAGTATTCGATGTACTTCAATATGGAAATTGTACACTAGTCTTCTCACTACACATTTATTGAAGTCATATAAATGAGTAACTGTTCTACGTCGTTGACGGCTTTTGTTTGGCGTAGTAAAACTTGCCTCACACAGGTCACTATCCTTCAACTTTTCAAGTTACTGTTTATTTTAGTCACAATTCGCTCTGACACTCCAGTTGCTGCAACAGTTTTTTGGCGAGCCTTTGACAACGGAATATTATCAGTTTGATGGTCTGCCTCTTCCTTCATAAATGTATAAACATTACTCACAACTTAGCGAGCCTGACTATGAAAGGTTCTGCCTTTTACTTTCGATTTTAACTCAACAGACATTATCGGTAAAAGCGAGGCACAAGCTACCACCACACTTAGCACTGTCACAAAACAAACTGATTTTAGCGAGTGTGATAAGTTATTTGGGCCAATACGATTCCTGAAAGGAGGGTATTACCCATGAATCACAGAAAATGTTTTCGGGACGCAGCGCATAACGGTACCCCCGCCACCCCTCCCGCTTATCACCAAACACTCAAGGTCACGCGCGCAGTTAAAGTCCTCGAACTGTACTATGCTAACCTATACTTACTTCCATGCGGTATCGGAGCTAGCGGTCTCACCTAAATAACATAATTAAGGGGTTTGAAAAATTATTATCTTAATTTATTAACAGGATTTGAGAATTGGACAAATTTAAAGTAAATTATGTTATAACTCTAAGAAAAAGAAATAAATATTATATTTCTGCAATGTGACAATGTAGAAATGACAATGTTGTCATCATTTTATTTACTTCTTAAGTCATGTCTGTGGGAAGGGCGCCAAAGCTACGCGCTTGCATCGCTTGCACCAACCCAATATAAATACACAGCATTCTAGAAGGACAGAGCGAGAGAGCGTAAGCATCGGAAGTTCGATTCCGTTCCTCGATCTTGTTAAAAATTTACCCATTTCTTCCATTAAGCCCTACTCGCATTACAACCCATCGACCATTCTAATGGCGTAATGTATTGTCGTTGTTATGATAACTTGTACTCATGAGGATTCTATACATGATCGATGTCCATGACGATTTAATCTACACGATGACAAGTGTGTAGCCGCTAGTGTAAATTCTATAGTGGTAACGCTATAGAAACACCCACCTGATGCAATTGAGGGGAGTTCTTTGTGCTCTTAGCAATCAGTAATACACGCTGGACAAAACCTTCGTGGTAGATCTTAGAGAAAGTTCCATAACTTGAAAACTAGAAATGTCATAAGTAAATAACTAACGGGCATTCAAACCAACATTGGGAATTTAAGGGCACTATAAAAGCTATAATACCAAACATATTAGTTTGTTTGTTGTACCTGGGTTGTAGCAAAAAACGATTTAGTACTCATAACCTTGAGATATATATTGTTTAAAGTTAGTATGAGTATATAAGAGTAGTTTCTTGCGATAACTCTAGTAGGCTATTAACATTGTAGTTGATATCTCTTTAGATTATAATATTTATATTATTATTATTATTATATTATAATTATTTAGATAAATAATAAAGCCAAACGGAGGGCTTGCAATACTTCTATATCGCGTACTTTAGTAACTATAAACAATTTAAAAAATGCTCAGGATTTTCGGAAAATGCAGTACTAGAATATTATTGTGGAAAAGAAGCCACAAATTCAATCTCCTTGTAGCTTTCTCACCGTAATGCTTTATAAACGGATTTGAGTAGAGAATTGCAGTTTTTTATTCGTTGGTAACCCGTTTATTACATTTTACGTTACATTAGTTTACATTCTTCACACTCTACTAAATTACTTTAACATTTTACTGGCGTTATGATGTTTTCTGATACAATAATAGTTATGAACAAAAACATTATGACTTCTGACTGAAGGCTGTGATGGTTATCTTCATACCGGAAGAGAGTATAATATAATCTGTACGAAACGGATGAAAATGACCCTTCAGTTGGTTTTGTATGCGTTCGCCATTCTGTCCACTGTTTGCAGGTTTATAACCCTTCAATCATCTTTCTGCTGTAAGTATACCAGGAAATTAAGTAGTACTTAAAAATATTTCAATAAATAAGTGGTAAATATGTATAATTAATTAACTATTTTATTGATATGATCCATGTCATGGTTGATTTTTTAAAATTGAAAATGCTTTCTAATATGAACGGGAAAGGAAGTAAACCCTATCAAAGAGTAGAGATAAGCAGACATGGATTTTTATAACGCTATTGACATACAATATTAGTTAGCTGTAACCATCGATATAAACCAACTGACGCTGACTTTTTAACAATAATACACTTGTATAAACTATAAACACCTTTTCAGATAGTAAACGTCCTGTATTTTATAGACTATTTTTATAATAGCAGACAGCCGAAAGCTCGAGTAGTGCCGTGAAACGAAGAAGTGGTGTATCCTGCTTGCAGATAATCTTTGTGAGTATTTGTTTGTACAGAAGAAAAGTGTTCTGAGGAGGATGCTTTCACCAACTTTTTGAAAGCGGTTAATGATTGCTACCCAGGAGAAAATATATAAGTAGTTACTGTAGTTATGAGTTTTTCCAATAGGGAAAACAATCCAGTTCAGTAAGAAATGTCCAGTTCTAATTGTGTATTTGGTAGTTTTAGTTGCTTTATTATTTATGATATTGCCATTACATGAATTATATTAGTTATTTAAATTTCAAACATTACTGTTATTATGACTATAGATACGTTGATATCAATTGATAGACGATATATGAATATTATGTATCGATGATTGTACTAACTAATATAAAAAGTTGAGTCTTCTTATTGTACTCTAACCCAATAAAATTGTGGAAAGTCGTACATATTTGCCAAAATCCCAGAAAAAGGATATAGGCCTAGTAGTCAAACCAGCTGAGATTAAATAATTCCATGCCTCGGACTAATGGTGATGAGCGAAAAACATCCCCCAAGATAGTACCTACCTATCAGTAACAGGTTAAAATTCTAAGTTTGATCACATATGTTTGAGGGATCTAACAATTTTATAAGCATGTCTAACTCTAATTTTCACAGTATTGAATATTCTGTAAAACTGTGATCACTTATCTCACAATTTACTTTTTTAAATGTTACGTACAACATAGTAAATTATTTTTTTTATTGAACCACATATTATGTTCGTTTCATTTCAGACATTTTTATTCTTCCTCTGAGAGATTTTGATGAAACTAGTTAGGCCTAACGTGTTTACATTAACTGGTTTTTGTAAACCAACAATGGAATTTGTTTTACATCACTTTTTATAGCTCCTAACCTGACTATTAATTTTACTTATTGTTGTATTGTGGGTTCTTTTTCGTTGCTGTTTAACTAACTTGTAAATGGTTTTCCCGTTGGAATAAATAAATGAATAAATACTATAGCCCAGACAGGCGAAATAACAATGAAAGCAACGATACTGATATGACTCGCATCACTGTTTACTCTACTCTCATTACAATATTCGTTGATTTAAAAAATTTTAAATGCTTACTTTGAAAAGAGAGAAAACAATATTAAACTCCAGCCCAAAATAAGATCTAGGGCTAGTTGGCCCTAGTGTTTGAACCACCTGAGGCTAAATAAGTTAACTCCACACTCTGGATTAATGGAGACAAACAAAAAACATTCCTCGAAACAGTACCTATCAGTAATTGGTCAAAATTCTTGGTCTGATCACAGATGCTTGAGAGATTTAAAAATATAATTAATTTGTCTAACTCTAATTTTCACAGTATTGAATCAAGTTCCGGAAAACTGTGATAACTTTTATCACAATTTACCTTTTTCTGCCAGTTAAAATTTTCATATTTCGCACAGCAAAATAAATTTCTGTTTTTATTTAACTACATATGCTCGTTTCATTTCAGATATTTCTTATTCTTCAGAACACATTATGATCTTACAAAAGTGTGTAGGCCCTACAAGTTTTCTTTACTCTATGAAAATTAATGAAATAATGAGTTATTCCAAAAGACAAGGATCGTAATAAAAAAAAAAATAGATGTTTGGAAATATTCTGATCATGTTTCAAGTATCATGGCCAGTCCAAACGTAAATGTTGACAAGTTCCTACTAGTTTTCTTTACTGTGAGAAAGTTCAATAAAACTAGTTAATATGTTTTCATAAGCCAACATAGGAGTATGTTTTATATCATTTAAGATCTTTAAATTACGTATACCATGTTTGTTCTAGCAAATACCTTAACAATATAATAATGATGTAAAATTCAAATTCAATATTCTTTGTGTCATATAGTTAGGAATCTATATGGGTAACAAGTAACATTTATACGTGTTTTACATGTTTCAGTTAAAAAATTGAAAACGATGTCTGAAAAAGAAATAAGTGGTCTTTCTTCTTTACAAGTGAGTGAAATATACCATTGTTATTATGACTTTTTTTGTTAAGTTATTGACAAGTTAACCTGTATTTATGCCAAGTATTTCACAAGGCACTGAGACAGGTGGGGCAAACCTGATACAAGTGTCTGTCACAACAGATAATGACACACTCATTACAAATTTTGATACTGTAACCCTTTGGTCACCATTATCCGAATGATCAGGACAGTGAGAGGTTCAGTCTAAGAACACCAATTTACAACTAATCGGGCAGCCTAGGTTCAGACCAAAACCGATAATGTCTTGTTAATCAGCAATTTAGGAAAATGTATTAAAACATTTTTATTTTTTAAAGTTATAGTTTGTTAGGAATTTGTTGCTCTTTTTTTGGAATAATTGCAATTGCCAGTAAATCATTTTTGTGTAGGTAGTGTGACCTAATCGCATGTTGTTGGTTTTTAATGAACAAAATTGCTTTGTCTGCAATAGAGAATTTGTAAATTCTCTAACGCCCAGGGGTTAAAAGGAAAAATCAAGGTACTTTTGCCAAAAGTGCCCTTTATATTCCTATACATACATTGTTAAAATATGATGTGAACAAACTTGTATATTATATGTAAACAATATCTTTTTAGATATGTATTTTAATGATGACGCAAATTTAAATGTTAGCTTCTAACTTTTAGATGGGAAAAACGCAATTTATGACTAAATTCCAAAGATTAACAAAAATGTTTTGCAAATGTTACTAAGTGTCCTTAAAAAATGTTCAAAAATTAATATTGTTTTTTAAAAGATACTGGCTAATTGTGGAAATGTTTTCAGTAGGAATTTAATCCTCACACTGGTAATGGTGCCATGCTGTACAGGTTGTACTATTTTTATAGTCTGCCACATTTCATAATAATCTAATTGTAAACTTACATGTGCCAATTTATCCACAAGGATGTTGGAAATAATATAATAACAATAATCATGGTTTCCATTACATCAGATGTTTTTACCTTCCTTAAAATTAAATAATATTTATAATTTTCAAACAATCGTTTACTATTCCATTGTCTAACTGTTTAAAGGTATATTTTACACTAATTATATAACTTTTTACACTTTGCGCTGGTAAAAATGATGTATAGGTTTTTTAATTTTTATATTTTTTTAACACAACTTCATAATAAAATGCACTGTTACTTTTCCGTAAAACATACAAATGACGTACAATCTATATGAGCAAACGTAATGGTACAATGCCAGTATTTATTTACATAAACATTAAGTTACAACTAAAACAAAATAAAATACTAAATTTGAAATATGACTTTATCCAAAATATATACCTTATCATTACACTGTATACTAAATATATTGTTTTATATATATATTTATAATATATTCCTGTAAAATATTTTTGTATTTATTCTATTTTGGATTGCCCATAAGACCAATTTAAAAATGTTTGCTAACAATCAGTCAAATCCTATTGAGTGACATGCAATATCATTGAACTCAAGAAATGAAGCTTAATCCAAAATTTCAAGTTGAGTTATTGTGTACACAAACAGACAGAAATGACATTTTTCCTGCCCCTTAAGTAATAGCCTTTACTAAAGCTCAGTAACAAGTATATTTTGATATAATATAACATAGTGAAAACATTAACATTTTTGTTAACTGGAAATTTTGTTACAGTGTTTAATTTGTAACTGATTTAATGAAAATAAACTAATTGCCCCCTCTTCAATATTTTTGATATTTGTTTTTGTGCTTTAAAAATCAAGTTATACATTACTATTTTTATTTAATTGTTCTTATTAAACTTTTAATCAACATTCCATGCCCAAAAGGCCTTAAAATTTGGTTATTGAACTGTGTTTTATGGATATAACAGAGTTATTTAGATAATTTACTTTTACTTATTAAAACTTGAATGAACAAATTTCAAACTTAGTCTGGAATGTAGGTGCTACTTCTCTTTTATATTGTTAATAATTCGCACCTAGGTGGCCTACCGTAACGCAAACATAGCATTTTCTCTCCTCATTGTTTACCTGTGCTGCTTTGAATTGTTTCCTGGGCTGTGGACTTAATTGTTTCTGGTTACTTACACTTTTGTTTTCTAGACAGGCTTTTGGTAAAATACATTCTGCTCCTGAATGTAGATTCTATTGAGGTCTCAAACGTTTTCGGGTTCTCAAAAATTACCAGCCTAGATATAACGCCTGGTAAAATTCCAACTTTTATTATTTCCACCAGCTTGCCTACTGTATGATTAAAAAGCTGCAATTTAGCCTTCTCCTTCACACTTAATACACATTGACTAAGCCTTTCAGCAGGTTATTGAGGCCTATTTACTAAATTTCTTTCTAACCTTTCTCTGTGTCTAATTGTAATTAAGAAATGAGTAACTTTTTGTACAATGGACCCATAGTATAACCTATAATAATGTTTACAACTCAGAGTTAAATAAATCTGTTTCCTCGCTAATTTGGAACATGACTTTTACAAATTTACGCAATTCAATTACATTTAAACATTTGTAGGCTTGAATAAATTTAAATACCTTTTGACTGGGTTTGGAGAAATTTAATAACAACCAACTAAGTTCCTTTTCCGGGTTGGTAGCAGTAAGAGGGGTTTTCAATATTCTTACCTTGTTTAGCGAGTGGCATCTGTGTTTTTTAGCTCCTCCTCAGTGGCAGAACTATCTAAAATATTTTCTATTGCTAATGATACATCTATTGTTCAACTAGGCTCATCTTTTAATATCCATTTTGCAGATTTTAATTTTTGTAAAATAACTTCCATCGAATTAATCGCCTTTTCATCAAGTGCGAAGACTTTTGCCAGGTATTCTAACCGCATTCTGTAGTGGTTGGCTCTTGTTCTACACTGCAGTGCTTCCAAAGGCACTCAAAATTTCATCAGCCTTGACCTCTAACAAACCTACTTTGCTCTGTATGAGACCAGATTCTGCTTTTAATTCAATGGCACGTTTCAAACTTTCATAGGCCGGTTTTACTTTTAATTTCAACAAGAATTCATACATTTTTACACATTACAGCGACTGTGAGGTGACTATGAAAACCCACAAACTTTCAATTCACAAACCAATTTTTTTGTAGTTGACAAAAAATTCAACTCCCGGTAGTTCCATTTGAAATATATAAATCAAAGCCAATATATTATAAATAAATGTTCTAAAATTTTATTTTACAAACTTATTTACACAATACCTTATCTATAGCACTAAATATTCTACCACAATTATTCCTGTCAATATTTACGTGGAAATATGCAGGAAAATAACTTTACATCAATTTCCAGGAATATTCACATTATTGTGTTCATACAAGTTTTCTTCTAGCAAGTATCCACAATCTGCTTCCAAAGTTTAATAACCGAACCTTGGATATAAAATTATATTTAAGGATTCATGGATGTCATTACTTGCTAAATAATTAAAATAAATAATTCACTACTTTACTAATCTAAATATTTAATATACATTAAATCACAGGTTATTTAATTTTCCATTCAAATATATTAGAGATTCATTACAAAAACACAAATCTCATAAAATGCCCTGCCTGTCTGCCACTGTTGTCGCCCTATTAGTTTATCGAGCAAATGAACACTCTATTATTTAGAGCTCCCTCTATAACTAACTATAGACCATTTTCCTTCCATTCTTTATAGTATTTATGTATTTTTACTGTTTTACACTTGACTTAATTAATTGCATGTAAATGTTTAATGGTCCAATAAAATCAATCAAATCTCTTATTTCCTTACTATTATATTAATAATACAAAACCAAATTCCTAGTTACCATATTCAAAATGGTTAATTTTATTATTACAATACTGTAAATTTTAATGTTATGGACATCTTTTTCCACTTTAGTCAAATATTGTTTATTATTTCGGAGAGTTAGTTACTTACAAATTTTATATTCTGTTTAACAGCTCGAGGATACAACCACCATTACTGAACCCGTACCACCAGTAAGTAACTATTTTAAATTATGATTTAATAATTCTCTGCAGCCCACCTCTGGAAGCAAAATTATAAGTAATGATTATTTATTTTGTTGAATTTATCTCAATTTTTGAAATAAATATTTTAATAATAAAAAAATACACTATTAATAGTTATGAAATTAGTGTAATTTATCATTATTTTATCGTCAATCAAAATTATTGTACTCAATTATTTTCAATGGAGAACAGAAAAATAATAGTACAAATAGGATAATTATCATAATTGTACATCTTGTAACACTAATGTAGATCCAACTAGCAACTGCTAGTCGATGCATGTCAGTCAGTTAGTGTGATTTAAGAAAGAGATTGGTTTCTAGAAGAGTCTACATCAGTGGTGTAGTGGGGCCGGAGCGGTGCTCCGGCACAGCTTTAAGAAGCGGAGCGTCGCTCCAGCATAGCATCTAGAGCCGGAGCTGGGAACTGTAAAAAGTGGTAGGCGGGTGACGAGTCGCTGGATAATAAAAATGCCAGAACAAACCCGCATCACTTGTATGTCCGTTGAGTGGTATCAAGGTAATTGTAGGCGCTGTGCAATAGACAACTCTAATGTTGTTGTGAGTGCTTGTATCCTAGTACGTGTATTCAGGGCCTAGTATCATTGTATTAAGCTGTTATCGTCGAAAGTCTTAGTCGTAGTGGTTGAGTTCAAACAGCGTACCGTATATACTGTTAGTTTTGTTTGAGTTGAGTCCTCTATAATACAGGATAAACTCAACGGAAGGTAAATTAGGCTGTAAAATTTGTTTTGAAGTCGGTAATTTGGGAGCCTACAAAAAAGAACATGTTTCACTTTCTTATGAGTGGTGTTCGTACAAAGTTTGTTTTTATGGCTCAAATAGAACAAATCAACTCAAATCTTTGAGGAAAAAGATTATTGACATAAACAGTCGAAAGCTCACAAAATCGCTCAAACAATTATTGACAAATCAAATAAACTTTCGATGCCACAAGTAATTGATCACATGAATCAAGCTCAGCTCGATTCAACTAAGGCTGTGTTTAGATCGGCATATTTTATTGCTCAAAACGACCGTCCGTACAGCGACCATTTCGGATTGCTTAAACTACAAAAACAAAATGGGTTAGATGTCGGCGTAGGCCTTCTTTCAAGGTATAGCGCAGTCGAAATAATAGATCATAATTTCAAAGGAAATGAAAATACGCATTTTGAAACAAGTAAAGGAAATTTCTGGAAAACTGTCAATAATCATTGATGAATCCACAAGCATTAGTTCTAAATCCGTCCTCATTGTATATTTAAAATGTGAATTTAGCAAGGATAAACCACCAAGTACTTTATTTTTGGACTTATAGTCGAGCTTTCTGATAAAAAAGCTGAGACAGTTTTTAACAATGTTCACTAGTGCCTTGAAGGATATGGTTTTAATGGAGAGTACTAAAAACAAAACTTGGTTTCCTTTACAAGCGACGGGGCGAACGCCATGTTGGGAAAGCACTCAGGTATAGCAAGGAGATTTTTATCTGTTTACTCTAATATTATCGTATGGCACTGTATGAATCACAGACTGGAACTGTCTATTGGGGATGCCATAAGTGAAGTAGCCGGGGTTAACCATTTCCAGTCATTTATGGATAAACTTTATTCATTATACAGCACATCTCCAAAGAATAAGCTAGAGTTAAAAGAATGTGCACAGTAGCTCGATATTCAAATGAATAAAATCGGCAGAATTTTAAGCACGAGGTGGGTAGCAAGCAGTTTTCGTACTGTTTCAGCCGTGTGGTTTGGTTATCAAGCCTTAGCCAGCCACTTCTCTAAAGCAATGGATGATCCTGAGAGAACATCCACTGATAGATGCAAATATAATGGTTTATTGAAGAAGCTTCCCATAAGTTATTGTTAAATTTAGCATTTATGTATGACATTCTTGCTGAATTGGCTTTGTTGTCTGAAAGTCTGGAAAACAGAAGCACGTCCCTTGTATTTGCAGACAAAACTGACAAAACTGATTCATAGATCAATCAGATATCTGGAATCTTTGAAAGAAAAAACCTGGGACAAGAGTTCTGGAGGCACAAGTCGCCATGAGGGAAGGCTGTTTTGCTTCTGTAAAGTTAAATGAAAACCCTAAAATCGTATCATTGAATGGTGAGCAGTTGATTTCTAGTGTAATCAGCAACTTAAAGAAAAGAATGTTTACCTCTAGCTTAGGCGAAGAAATTGTCAAGAACGAGGAGTTTGTAGAGCAACTAAAAGTTTTGGAACCCGAATACTGGCCTACTAATATTCAACCTGGGTTTGGCCAAACTCAAGTGGAGCAGCTATGCAAACGCTTCAAGTTGAACATCAACAGAGCTGTGACTGCTTACAGGGATTACTTGGACAACAGCAGGCGGGTACCTGATGGACTGCAAGAGCTTATAAACTGCACTAAAATAATAACCTGTAGTTCCGCTGACTGTGAAAGAGGGTTCAGCAATATGAATAATATACTCACACCATTAAGGAACTCATTGACAGTAAGTCATGTCTGAGCCCTACTGTTTTTAAAACTCCAAGGTCCCCCGCTCCGCAGATGGAAGCCTGACCCCTATGTCATGACATGGCTAAGAAGACATCGTTCAGCAGCCGACACCCAAACAAGAATAGCAGAACCTCCAAAGAAAGGAAATGGGAATGGAAAAGAAGAGGAATTTTGAGACATACTTTAGAGGTTATCGCACAATATTCATATTCGTGTTACCGTTGAAAATATGTAAAAATATTACTTTTACAATATTATGTAATAGTTTTTACAATGCATTTTTACGGTACCGTATTCTTTTTCAGGTTTCAATAATGTATTAGCACGACAGCACAGTATTTTTTTCAAAGTAGGCCTATGTCTAAAATCAAAGCTTATCTGTTTGTCATTACAAATTGTGTTAGCCTAGTTTACGAAGTAAAATGTCCTTTGTTAATAATCAAAAAGATTTGTATTGCTATACACAGCAACTCGCTACTCCCATGGTGTAAGTATAATATATTTATATTACAGTTTTCACCATGAAATAACTACTGTTATAAAGTATATTTAATAATGAACCGGAATATATAACATGTATTACAATCACTCTAGTTTAAGTGGGTAAAACGACAGTTTAAGTGGAAGTCTGCAAATGTAACGCCGCCGTCGGAACGCCAAGCTGACCACACATGCCCGACATGGTCGAGGGGGGCGGGGGGAATCTGCGCGGTAGCACACCTAGTATACTTACACCATGGTCGCTCCGGCACAGCTAAATTCGGCACTACACCACTGGTCTACATGGTCACTATGCATAGTGTGATTTAAGAAAGAGATTGGTTTCTAGAAGAGTCTACATGTGGCTATGAATAAGAGAAGGGGGATCTTCTAGAAGGGTCTCCACCCTCCCCTTTGTTCTAGTGAATTCTGCATCATTATAAAGATGAGCTGCCCACCCGCTGCTAGTTGATCAGTATTTATTTTAGTTGAATGGTTGATGTTTACTAAGTGTTCTTTTAACAACCAATTTTTTTTAAACTAATTCCAAAACCCGTTTTTCGATTATACTTCCTGTTGATTACATCATGTTCTTAAAAATCTGGGTGGGCCCAGGCCCACCTGCTAAAGCCGCCACTGTTTATTGCATATAAATGTTTAATGAACCAAAAAAATAATCAATCAAATCTCTGATAATAATCATTCAAAACCAAATCCTTTGTTACCATATTGAAATTGTTAGTTTTATTATTACTAAAATACTGTAAATTTTAATGAAATGGAAATCCTTTTAAACTTTAGTCAAATATTATTTGTTATTTTAGAGATTTAGTACCTTACAAATTTTATATTCTGTTCATCAGGTTGAGGATACTACAACTGAACCAGGGCAACCAGTAAGTATAACTACTTTAAATAATGATTTAATTTAATTTTTGTTGAAGAATACAATTGTAATAAATATATGCCAACACCATTGAAGCTGCTATCATTGTTAATAATAGTGTCTGTGTCTGAACTAAGGTTGTTGGGCATTTAATACTTATGCTGTAAGGTTGGGATTATTAAGTTTAGTGACATGCTTTTGAAGAGCTATTACTTTGTTATATTTATCTTTGTTTTGCCGTTGCAGAGTACAGTAACTGTCATTTCAGCAGTTTCAGGTTTCTTGGAAGAATTAATACTGGTATACTTTTTCATTAATTGACATTGTCACAAAGTAAGGGATTTAAGCCTTGAACAATTGATTATAATATTATTTGGCATATTAGGATCATATCTTTGGGAAATGGTTATAACTTCTGTATTGAGGGTGAATGTTATATATAATCTTGGTTGTTATATCAGTTGTTAATTTGATTTTCTTATTAAAAATGTAAGTTTTTGTTACATTTTGTGGTAACTTTTCTATTCCTTTAATGCCACATACAACAAATGAGGACTACAATATGGAAGGATTGCTGATCATAATTTTACAACATTTATTGACATTCTTATTCATGTTTATAATATTTTGCTTAACACAAAATCAGCAAAACAATTTTAACATAAGACTATAAGAGTAATAAGTTTTGGTATAATAAAATCCAAGAAAACGCAGGAAACTTGATTTACTATATAACAGTACTACATAATTATTAATTCACATAGCTACAAATCCAAGGCTATCTAGAAAATTGTAATCAAGAAGTATTACTTGAGAATGGCATAAATACCCTCAATTCACAGCTAATCAAATCAAATCAAATCAAATCAAATATCCTTTATTTCCATCAGACATGTAACATGCATTGGATTGCGTCATAAATATTAAAAAAAAAAAAACACATGTACAGTTTTGTATCTATAACATTATTATTAATCAATTATTAATATTTATATATTATAATTAATCAATTATTAAAACTAATTAATTTTACATCATACAGACTATTTATTTCCAATAAAATCACTGAGGGTGTAGAAACATTTTTCTATTAAAAAAGCCTTCAGTGTTCTCTTAAAGACCATTATATCATTTACATTCTTTAGGTCCACAGGAAGAGAATTATAAAAAATTACGGCATTATAAAAACAGTGATGTTTGAAAAAAGAGGTTGCATGGGGGGGAATATTTAATTTGTTGCTATTCCTGAGACAGTGTCCGGACTGCGGAATTAGTGACTCGAAAATGCCCTGGTTTTGCTTAAAAAAGACCAATGTGTGGTAAATATATATACTTGGAAAAGTAAGCAGATTGAAGTTCTTAAAGTGTGATTTGCAGGATTCTGATTGACGGATGCCAGCAATAGCTCTCACCGCTTTCTTCTGCAAAAGAAAGACATGGTTTGTTCTGCAATTTTCAAAACCCCAAATTTCAACAGCGTATGAAAGGTAGGGATAAACTAATGCAAAATATGAAGTTAGAAGCACATCGGTGCCCGTGAAAGATGAAAGTCTACGAAGAACAAAAATACCAGCACAGACTTTACGTGCGACATGATTTACATGAAAGGAGAAGCTAAGATTCCTATCGACAATTAGGCCTAAAAACTTGACAATTTGCTCAGAACAAACCTCTGTATCGCCAACCCAAACACTCAAAGAGTCATTGCGTCTTGATGAAATTGAAAAATCTAGCAATGTAGTTTTATCAGTATTCACGGCCAAACCATTACTCTGAAACCACTGGACTATTGAATTACACTGAACAAACGTATTTATCTCCATATTGAAACGACAAGACTCATCAATTACAAGTGATGTGTCGTCAGCAAACAAACACAACAAGCCCCTCGAAACACAACTGCTGAGGTCATTCACATACAAAATAAAGAGGAAGGGTCCAAGTATGGAGCCCTGTGGCACACCCGTCTTGACAATCTGCTCGTCAGAAAAGCATCTTTTCCTAGTATTTACGTCAACGTATGGAATTTCCACAACTTGTCTACGCTGACTCAAGAAAGATGACAGCCATTGATTTGCCAAGCCACGCACACCCACTCTGTCAAGCTTTTGCAAAAGAAGTTCATGCGAAACCATGTCAAATGCTTTTCTCAAATCAAAAAAGATACCAGTAGAAAACTGTCCTTCATCAAGAGCTTTAACAACTTTATCCAAGAGAGCAAACATTGCCTTCACAGTTGAGCCTCCCTTGACAAAGCCAAACTGTTTGTCAAACATAACTTTATTACTCTCCAGGAAAGCCGTTAACCTTATCAAAACTGCCTTCTCAAACACCTTAGAAAATGTCGATCCAATCGAAATAGGCCTGAAATTATCAAGTTCCTCAACCAGTCCCCTTTTATGTAACGGCTTCACTATAGACAACTTTAAAATGTCAGGAAACAGGCCATTTTCAAACGAAAAATTTATCAAATGAGCAAGTGGCCTAACAAAATACTCCGTACATGATTTAAGAAGCTTCGATGATATATTGTCGAAGCCAGAAGAAGCCTTTGCTTTTATAGATCTGATGATGTCAGATACTTCCACTTCAGAAACAGGTGAAAAGAAAAATGAAGACACCCCTGCACATGATTGTTGTTGAAGAAGAGACAACGATATGGAAGATGAACTTGCATTCGACACATTAATGAAGAAATCATTGAACAAGTTAGAAACGTCCTTCGGATCCCTAATAATGACTCCTTTACTATCCTTGATGGTTCGAGGGATATCTGCCAAAACTCTTGCCTTACCTCTATGCTCGTTCACTATGTCCCACACAGTCTTAACTTTATTTGAGGAAGTCTGCAGTAAATGTTTAACTTTAGATGACTTAGCTTCCCTCACACTAGCCCTATATTGCCTCTTCAAAGAAAGGTATTGTTTTCTTCTCTTATCAGAAGAACTCAGGTCTTTAGTTTTATAATACCAATGCGCAACCAAATCACGTAGCTCAATTTGCTCCTGGGTTAAAGACACTTTGGCATTTGGAGAACGCCCACGAATCCGAACCCTTTTCTCAGGAAAAGCCTGAATGAAATAAAACTCTATAGAGGACATAAACAAGCTCATCTTATCATCCATTGTTCTAGCTGCGTAAACATCATACCATGTTTCCCCACCCAGAAGATGTCTAAAAATACGAACATTATCTTCTACAAATGATCGCTTAAGCATAAACTTAGGGCAATCAGGACTAGATAAATACCTGACATGTGAGATTTGTGCATGGTGATCGGACAGTGCATTTATCACGACAGAGCAACTGAAAATGTCTTCAGAAAGATCAGTATATACGTGATCAATTAGGGACCGGGAGTTTTTAAATTCCCTCGTAAATGAATTTACTTTATTGCTTAAATCGTGAGATGCCATCATGGATAGAAGACTATCTACTCTCATGTCAGCAACAGAGAGATTAACATTGAAATCACCCACAACAACAGTTCTAACTTCTGGATTTATAATTTTTTGGAGGCAATCGGATAAACATTCATAAAACATCTCATGTTCTTGCACTGACGCTGAAAAAGGTTTCGGCTTATAAGCGGTAACAACAAGAAGAGGAAACTGTCTAAATTGAAAAATCGCTGCCGCAAGCTCACACCTACCCTCCTGACAAAATCGGGAGACATCTAAAACATTGTGTTTTATTGAGGGTTTACTAAAAATGCAAACACCTCCCTTTTGATAAATTTTCCTACAGAAAGCTGTAACACCAGTGTAACCATGCAGTGACAAAACCTCAAACTCAAAATCTCTCAGGTGGTGTTCAGATAAACAAATTATATCTACATTTTCGGCGTCAATAAAAAGTTGAAAATTATCAATCTTGTTATTTATACCCTGAACATTTTGATGAAGAATCTTTACAGTATCAGGTGGGCTATCCAGGTGTCCAAGATTTGCCACTGCAGAGTCCCCGGGGGGACCACTCATAAAAAATCTGTGCAAGGGGTCAACACCTTTTCAAAACCCTCAGACCGCTGCAATGCCGCAATGAAAACAGACTCAAAAAGCGTAGCTAGATGAGTTATACCTCTCCTATTGAGGTGTCGTCCGTCTCGGGCCAGGTCACGCCTCCCTACAGAGCAGTTAGCCTCCACATAAGTGACTCCAAAGTTACCACACATCAGCTCAATTTGTTCATTAAAGTAAAAAAGGGCCTTGTATGAAATGTCAGTTCTAGTCAGTACACTGTTTACAAAAACTTTGGAATTTGGAAACTGAGTCCTTACAGTGTACAGCAAATCCGCCATGCTGTGAAGTGCTTGACGTTTACCATGGCCGCCATTGTAGCCAGGCCCCCCCTTGTAGCCTCGTATAAGATTGTTTGTGCCTACATGTAAATAAATAACAGAGAACTGCCTGTTAACTAGCTTCAACAAGTTCTGCTTGATATCATTAATTTTAGCCCCAGGACAACACTCGACATGACCCCCTTTTTGTTGAGTACTTTTACCTGCATGTCGTATGATTGAATCTCCAATCAATAAAACATTCTTAAAATTCAGGCTGTCGCCACTTGAAAGCTCTAAACAAGCAGAACCCGTTGAGGTTTGACCAGAAACAGAGGGGACGGGCAGTAAGGCATCCATCTCCCCCCCCATCCATAGACTCAGACAGTTCAGCCATAAGATCGGGAGAACCAACATACCTCGCCCCCGACAGCACCTCCCCCTCCAGTCTTACAATTTCACTATTTAAATAATTAATGTTAGCTTCCAACACCTGTACGGTGGTCAGAAATCTGCCACGTTCTGCCTCCATGTCAGAAATCTTGACCTCCAGTTCCGAAATTACAGTGTTTGTGTTGTGAGTGACATCAGACCCAGAACACTCCTTTGACTTAGTACCACAAATACAGCCAGTTTCTACACTATTCACTTGGTCTCGTAAAATAACATTTTCTTGCTTACAAAGACTTAGTTTATTTTGGAGACTTTTTATTTCAAGATCACAGTCATCTTCTATAGCATCACACTCGTTACATTTATTCCTATAACTAGAGTTGAGATCTGTAAACTTAGTCTCTACAGTTTGTAATTGATAACAAAGACCTTCATTTTCAATTTTTAGATCCCTACAGAGCTTTTCTGTAGAGTCTAGTTTGGCCATAATGGCAGATATGTGAGGTACAAGCTTTTCAACAATGTCATTACCAAAATTGCTCCCTACTTTTTTAAGTTCAGAGCAGAAATTAGAAGCCAGTTCAATTACTTCATCATTTAAATGGTACAAACCATCCGTGCAATTAAGCATACCACTACCTCTAGTTACTGGTGGCATGTTGTAAGTAATTAATAAAATATACGTGGTCACTAGTTAATTATACAATAATATTTACAGCACAAATAATCACAGAAAATCAGTAATGTATACAAGAAATAAGCACCTTTAAATTAAAGCTGATTTACTACACTTAAATACAAAGTAACCCTTAACTATACAATAAAAGCAGCTTATCAATCAAGAGCAGTTCGTCCAAGCGATGCGCCGAACACATGAGCCATGAAAAACAACAGTCAGTAATATTTAGTAAACACAAACTGCAGGACAAGGCCGTTAAAACGCCCTCAAACAAGAATCCGCAAGGCCGGCAATGCAGGAGAGTGTTTTCATTGCAGTACAAAATTGAAGGCGCACCAACAAACACTCGCAGCGGTCAGTTAGAGCCGAGCCGGTCTGGTACAGCATTAGTCACAGGCGGGATAATTTGCTGCGGCGAGCAGTGGTGGCTAATGATGTAATTATTTTTTGTACATATTATTTTGTATAAATATTACTGGAAACCTAGTTCATCAGCTTACTAATAGGTTACAACCTAATAAAGCCTATCTTAAACAAATTAATAATAGGACTCGTGAGAAATTTGAATTTGACTGACTAAATGTAAAAGAGATTACCTGGGCAGTCAAGGTTCTCAAGCCCAAAAAGAGGTAGGACATTTTGGTTTTTTATAATACACTGGTAAGTGACAATAGATTTTTACCAGATTCCTCCCACTTTTTTGTTTAATCACTGAGCAAGGCAGGGGGTTTTCAAATGTATTGAAAACTTCTAGGGTTGTCCCTCTGTTCAAGAAGAGAAACTGGTGTAACTTAATAACTATCTCCCAATCACCATGGTACCAGTTTATTCAAAGATTCTCGAGAACATAGTTGGCAAGAAGTTGATGGGTTAATTTGGAAGAAATGGTTTTGTTATTAAGGAACAATTTGGATTTACTAAAGATCTATCAACCACAACATTGCTGCTGATATCAAAGCTCACTATGAACTTTTGTTCAATTCACTAAATATGAAGTCATTTTTCACCTGATATTTGTCTAAGAACCGAATAGAGTCACAGATTGGTCACAAGAAGTGTTGTACCCTGTCATTGTATGAGAAATAAAAATCAAATAAACATCCCTTCAATAGACTTACTAAATACAGCAACACTTTTGAAATAGTTGCATGTAAGTTAATGAACAAGTTACCAATAAATGTCAAAATTTAAGTAATAATGAGTTTCAGAGGGCTGCTATTAAGTTCTGTAATGATCATGACTTACTAAAGAGAACAAGACTTTATAAATTTTACCTGGACAGAAATCCTCTTTTAATATTTACACGAGATTAGTTTGACATGATTTTATATTCTAGAATATGTTTGAGCTGTAAATAAAATCTCGAATCTTGAATCCAATCAGGCCTGGGATAAAAATTATACTATTAACTATCCTAAGTAAAATATATTGCATTGCTTTTGTGGTAAATTTTATTTACCTGTTTTTCACTTACTTTTCAACTAACTTTAATTTTTAAAGTAGATAAACATAGAATTGTATGTACCGATTAAAAGAAAACATATTTAATTAATAGGCTAATAAAAAAATGTCTATACATCTTTTGTATTTAAAATTTGAAAATAAACACTTGCATGTAGTAGATTTGTAGACAGTAAATTCTTTTGAATTTTTGACTTTTTATTTGAAAATAGGTTGAATAGTTCAATGAGAACCTCCATTTTCTATAGTGTTCAATATTTATCTCAAGCCAATTATGCATCACTGTTGCCACCTGGTAGTTTTTTAATGTTACATAGTACTATACTGTACAACTACTCAATTGTGATTTCATGGTAATAAAGTGTAACTTTGTTAGCACCCAATCCAGTTTAAAATAACATAGTGTTAAGTTTCAAAATAGATCAAGAAAATCAATGGCCAAAGTTTTAAAAATGCCATTAAATCTTGTTTTCTTACAGTCATTAAATACAGAGAAGATAAATGTTCAAGTCTATTAAAAAAACAATGTAGTTTAGGCTACTGTGTTTAAAATATTTAATAATAACAGAAAACATTATTATGTAAATAAAGAGTATTTCAACAATAAACGATTTTATTTCAATTCAAAACTTCCAATGTACTTCTGCCGGAGACCTGGGAAATTTACCTCATTCTGAAAATTACATTATTTATAAAATAATTTTTTTTGCTATTGCAAACATTGTGAGCTAACTTTAAAATGTCTAAGTTTATATAAATGATATTAATACACGTTTTTATTCATGTAATAAAAACTTAGATTAACTTAAGCAATTCATTATTTATTATTAATACAAAAACCAAAAATAAGTAAATTACATTAAATTAAGTGTCTGTTTATTGTATTGCCAATCCTACCATTGACCAGGTGGTTGTAATATGACATTGGAGACATTAAAAACCCCAAAAAGTCAGCTTACTAGTATTAAGTTTTTACATTGTGAGGAAGTTCTAAATAAATGCTTTTGTTTGCAGAGTGACATTCCAATTCCAATACAGTACCGTCGGGGAAACCGCCGGGGATACCGCCGGCTTCGATACATTGATGATACTAATACTGAGGTATGACATAAAAGTAGACTTTACTTAACATATTATTAGCAGTGTTATAAAAAGAAACTCACCATATATAACAAGTTCTTGAATTTCATCTAGTTAAAAATATAGTTAATAATCATTGAAACTTTTCGAAAAGGTCTTGCATGTTTTTGTTATTTTGAAACACAGCACATGGAATTACCAATGTTATCAGATAAGTTAAAAACCCATTCCATTTTAAAGTAACACAGTGTCAAGTTTTATAATGCTCTCCTATTTAGTCAAAGTTTAAAAAATGCCATTAAAACTTCTTTCCTTACAATCACACACACACATATATGGCTCTATTTTGTAAGCCTTTAAGTATAATGAAAAATAGCAGTCAGCTGATTTTGTCAGCAGTTGCCCTACTCGCCAATCAGCTGGAGATGGTGCCCACAACCTGGTGCGACTGACTGGTGTGAAACCGTGTGTGCGTTGTGTTTTACTTCTCAAAAACAAACACGTAGTCGGTACTGGTGCCCATTTTGTGATTGTGGTGTTCATCCTGGTTGCTACAGTGCCTTAGAACACTTCAGGAGGCCTGTAGGGGGAGGCAGAAGAAAGAGGGTAGCGCAGCAATCAGAATCTGGCTCTGACTAAGTTTCTTTAGTCAAATGTAAATATGTATTCCCCATTATACATATTCTGTATATATATATGTATGTATATAAACGAAAGGACCATAATAGGATTTGTTTACTATTCATAATTATTATAACAGACATTTAGCTTTTGTGAGGTTATACATACATCCAAACAAATATTGTTTGAGGTGTTTACTTTGAATGTGTCCATTGTGCAAATTGTGGTGTGCGGAACATTTTTTTAGTGTTTATATTTTGGGTGTGTAGTTTTTGTTCAAAAGGCTATGAAGTGACACTTTTATTGTTCACAATGAAATTTGAAACAATTTGTATATTTTGAAATATTTATAAACATGTTTTAAAACACATTTATAGCCTCACCATCTAAAAAAAACAAAAAGAAAAAAGAACTATCTACTACTCATCAAGACTTTTTTTAGAGAAAAGTGGTAAGAGTTTTGAATTATCTTTATTTCCTAAAGCATGTTTTTCTGAAAAGAATGATATATAACATATATAATGATATTGAACTTTGAATGTGTATATTTGTATTTAAAAATTGGCTTTTTAATAAACCATGTATATTGCTACGAAACAGCCCAGCACTTTAAAGTGATTTAATTACCACTTGGAGGGTTAAAATGTTTAAATATATATAAATTATATTTCTACATGATTTTCTTACTTTACGAAAACAATTAGATATCCTTAAGCAAATCTCAATTATTAATGAGAAATTAAAAATATCTGCAAAAAATATGCACTATTATTATTCTGCACATTATGATAAAGTTTTTGTGCATTTTTTTACAGATTGACTTTTCTATTCCACCCCGCTATAGAAGAAGAGAGCATAGATATCACTCTGAAGTTGGAACTTCGGTATGAAATAAAAGTAGAGGAGACTGTTGTACCATGGAATACTTTTCACGTTTTAATTTTTATATTTTTTTCATTTGTTATTGGAGAAAAAAACAAAATACAACATCGTTGATATCTTGGCTTAATGTTTTTGAGATGGTTTTTAATTTTCTAACTGAAATTTTGTAATAATAAGTATATTTTTATCACCCTAAAGCGTTTCATGGTACACAACCACAATTTACCTACCATGTTCTACTTTTTAATTTTTAAAATTAAATGTAATAATAAATATATTTTTATTGGAATGTAAAGCGTTTATGATACATTACCATAATGTACCATGTTCTCTTGTACCTGGAACACAATGAAATATGTATAAATAAGTCATCAGAACACAATAACAAGAAAAGTATAGTTTATTATATGTGAATATTATTAAGTAACCTTATGAATACCTAACTGAAAACAAACTAGCTTATTGGTAAAAAAGACATGAAAATATTTCATTTGACAATGACCACAACAGTCACAAATATGTACTTTGTAACCTTCTTTACTTCCAGCACAAAGCTCATGGGTACATCTTATGCGAGAGGAACAACATATCCATTGTTCTCGATGAATGTTATTCTTGAATGGTTCAATTAAAAAAAGGCATTCTACATTGTTACTGTCTTCATCATCAGTGCTTAACAGTGGAACTACATAATCTTTTTCATCAGAAGATGAAATTTAATCTTCTTTTTTTCTTTCTTATGCATCTTTTCTTTAATATATTTTTCTTTTGCCTTCATTTGTAGATCCATACACAACTGGTGTTTAACCAAGCCCCTTTTTTCAATTTTTATCCACTCTTTTTCTGGGGTGTCCGTTGCAATCTTAGTTTCCCAATGTTTTCTCCCCTTGTTTGTAGCTTTTCTAGGTTTTGCTTTTGGGTAAGGGACAATGTCCTAAGGTAATAGGGTTAATTTATTTGATTGCTCTTTTGGTACGTTCAAATTTTGTTGACTTGGCCCTGGTTAACTTAAGTCCATACTGATCACTGCCAATGCTGCTATAGAGTTGTTCTTAGGTTCGGTTTCTAATTGATTGAAATGTTGTATTACGCCACTGGTCCAGCCTTCATCAGCATTTCTGCTAGTAGACCTTGGATTTAGGCCTATCAGTTGCATATGATGGCAAAAGATCTTCTTTGGAGATGTTCCTGTCAAGAGGGATGATTCCAGATTTTCAGAAGCTATTACAGGTGTTATCTTGAAAGTTAGCTGTTGGGTATGATTTACAAACTACTTGTCCAACAGCAAAAATATCAAAAGCCTGGCCAGGATTGTTGACCAATCATTCTGTCACTATCTGATTGTAGTGGAATTTAAAGGGCCTGTAGACTGACAAGCTGCAACACTGCAATTTATGAGGTGTGTGGGGGGGAACGTAACGATGATAATGCAGGAGTCGGAATGAAAATTAAGTGTTTTTAAGGATAAGTGACTTTCATGGTTGTCCATGAACAAAAGTACCCATTCGGTTTTTGATGATTTCACACTTTTAATGAAGTGAGTGATCAAATGGAAGAGAGTACTTCATTTGAGTGCCCTGTTTGAGTAGCAGCCCCAACAGACCCGGTGGAGCACCGCTTAACATCCTATCTTTAAGGTTTATAGAAGAAAAGATTAGCATAGGACCTAAGCGGTTTCCAATTCCACTTACTGGTGTGATAACTACAACTAAATTTCCACGTTCAGCGGATGTTCTTTCCTGATGTTTGTACGGTGCACATACCAAACTCGTCAATATTCCAGATCTGCTCAGCTGGAATGGAGCCAAAGTAGTTTTGCACACTTTCAACATTATCAAAGAAAGCTTTGATGTTTGTTTTATTGAAACTGATTGCTCTGTTTAAGCTAGTTGCCTCTGGAGTCCTTATAGATAGGTCTGGGTGGCGCTTCATGAATGCTCTCATCCATTCCTCACCTGCAATTCTATTCTCATTCTATGAATCTGAGTAAGCTTTATTATTCACTGCATCGAACTTGAAAGCGAGTTCCCTAACATTTTTCTTTGAGATTCCATAGTAAATTTTTGCTACTGTTATATATGTAGGCAATAAATTATCTTCATAATAAAAAAAAGTTTTTGTTAATTAATCTTGTCTCATGCTCTAAACAATGATTTTCTGATTTTAAAAACTGTGAATGGTATCTTGATAAAGTTGTTAAATTGATGCAAAAGGTTTTACATGCTTCTCTCAAAGATATTTTATTTTCGCATTTTCCAATACTGTGGAATCAACAGAGGTCATTCGATGCCTTGTTTGCTGGGTAGCATTTTACACAACATAAAAAGTATGAAAAAATAGCATCATATACCATGGAATATGTTGTACGGTACAGGATGGTTTGTGTTCCAAGGTACAAGAGGGCGTATTTCTGGAAAAAATCGCTTCCTGCCCTATACTCTAGTGCAAACCTAATATTTAAGTATATGAAACTACTCACTAGATGATGAAGATTTTAAAGTAATTATGAGATCCACAGTCAGACATGCACTTCTAAATAAAAACACAAACATGAAATGAAACATTTTTACTTTTACAACAGAAAAACAAGATTTGCTCATTGAAACCATTAGGTGATTGGCAGGAAACTCACACTGTTGTCAGAGAATTCTGCCAGTAACCAAACAAAGTAGGTTGATTATCAAGGTTGATAGATGTCAACACTTTCCAGAAACTATGTGTTCCAAGGTACACTATGCCCAAGGTACAACAGTCTCCCCTATACTTTAGATTATCTTGTGTTAAGTGTTTCATTATAGAACCACAGATTTCTTAATGTGATTAGGTATCATAGTAGATGGCCCTAAATACTTCAATTCCACATGCATGCAATCATTTACTGCCTTTTCCCTTTCATATCCTTCATACAAACATCATCATGTCTAACCGAAAACAATGTTTATTGCTATTATCTTTGAGCATTAGATATATATTAAAAAGTCATTAAGTACTTAAGAATGCAGAAGCAAATTCTTCTAAGGATGAATATTTATGTATTGGTATGGTATGGATAATTTCTTGACTTGATGACAAACTTCTATTTAAATCACTAGAGCAGTTCGCTTAAGTTTTCAATGATATTCATTAGAACATGTTAATCTGGTTTTTTTAATAAATCCTTTTACATTTTTGAAAGGATAGTTTCCTAGTTCATAAATAGCAACAGACTTCAAATAATATTCTCTCTCAAATGACAAAATTTCTTTAGTTTTTGGAGTTCTTTGGTTAGGTCTTACATAGTTAATGTCTTTCTGTTTAGAAACAGTTTAAAAGTTTTGGAAACTTGCTCTTCTCATGTGATTGAACACACTTATCTTTTTTCACGAAAGATATGTTGAAGAATTCCTTCAGAAGATTTGCCCCATGTTCTTCAAGCGTCAAAAGACAAGACCATAAATTTTTTTCTATTATTTTACCTTTACATATGTTATATAAACTTGATATGCAAACTTGTTATGTAAAAATTGATTTCTTTGATAGACTCATAATTAACCTCACATGTCCGCATGGATGATTGTTCATTTCACAAAATGACAGTATTTATTTCCCAATTGCATTTGTTAGTTGGGTAATGCCAATTAACCCACTAGTAATGGCTGATGATCATATCTGTAATTGCTCAACAGTGAGATCCCATGTTAGTGCATTGAAGGTACCAGAGATCTTCTTGACTGACAAAATCACTCTTCTGAGATGTACTCCGCCTCATTAGGTAGTTGTTGCATATCTTGTAAGTACATTGTGATACCAGGAACATAGTTGTGGTGGTTTACTGAAAGGAAATAATGTGTCATCTTTTTTCTTTGTTATTTTTTAACAAAAAATAATGCATGTGTACTGCAAGTCCATACCTTTATGATTTGTATATCCACATTGTGGAGCAAAACTTGATGTTGAAGAACTATTGACGCTTTCATTCTATTCTGAAATATCCATCTACTTATCAAGTACAATTTCTCTTCTCCTTAAACAAAAAGACTGTGTGAATAGTTTTACATACTTATGTTTATTTTGGGTCCAATCTTTAGATACCTGGTTATTAATCTGGCCATTAAAAAGTGGATTTATTTCAGAGGTCTTTCTAGTATCAAACTAGAAACTTTATTTTTAGTACCTGTGACTCACATGGAGGAATTGAATTTGTTCCTGGCATTATATGCATCATTACTTGTGGTTTCTTACAATATCACTTTGAAACCCATCAGACATAGATTACATTAAATTTGATATGCTGGTTTGACCTCTTTTATATATATATATATATATATATATATATATATATATATATTAATTATTACATTATCATATGACAATGTTACCTGTTTCTATAGCAATGCTATGTATAAACGTTTATGTAACAATAAAGACTGATTCTGATTATGATACTAGTTCTGAAATCCATCAGACTCACAAGTTTGTTTTGGAAATAAAATTAACCAGTGAGGATTTTCTGTAGTTCAGTTGTGAGTGATCAGTCTTTGCCTACTTTACATAATAAAAAATAGGTGAATTGAAAGCATATATTTCAATCTGAAAAAGTTAAATAAATGTAATTTTTTGTTAGATATCAAAATTATAATGTAATATATTGCAATATAGTTTTCTGTACTGAGGGTGAATGTAATACAACATATTGTCTACTATTATTAAGTCTTTAACTTGATATATTAATACTTTTTATTACATTTTTTGCAGTTTTTCTACTCATTCAGTAGATTGAACAACCAAAGACGGGGTTTTGAAAGGACTCCTGACCAACATCAGGTAAGAGATGAAAAGTATACTATTGATTATCTTATGTTAAATATGTTATTCTACTGAATAAAACCTATTATATCATATTTTGGCATACAATACATGTGAGTAATGTTAACAACAACTTTTATTTAGAAAAACATTGTAGCAAAGAGAGGGGATTAATGAAAGTAAATAAGTATAGTAACATAGTGAAAATAGTGGACAGTAAGAAAAATGTTGAGACTTAAGTATCAATCTAGTATCAAGCTACTTACCACTAGTATAACACTGTTCCTAAAAATATAGTATTATGTTATTTAATGTTAAACTTCATTAAGTCTAAACATACTAGAAATTCTTAAGAAAATATATGTGATGGATGGCATTACCTCTGTGGCCAACTTTATTTACCTATTCACTTTCACTTACTTTTCAACTGCTTTTAACTGTTGAAAAATAATTTGTTAAGTAGATAAATATAGAATTTGATTTAATTACATTTGAACACATAGACCAATATTTAATACTTTTATTTTTGTGGGGCCTTTCGATAGTAAGGCTATCTTCGTCAGACACATCACGCAGATAACCTTGCTATCGAAAGGCTTCACAAAAATAAAAGTATTAAATATTGGTTTATGTGTTTATATGTAATTAAGTTAACAGTAACCAATATAATCTCCATCTTCAACATAGAATTTGATGTATAGATTCATAGAAAATTTACATAATTTATAGTAAGAAAATTACTATACTATATAATTTGTATTTAAAGTTTGAAAATAAAAATTTACATGTAGTCATTTTTTGGATAGTAAATAATTTTTATAAATTTTGTAGTTTTTACTTTTAAAATAGGTTAGTAAGTTCAATGAGAACCTCCATTTTCTATAATGTCCAATATTTATCTCAAGCCAATTATGCATCACTGTTGCCCCTGGTAGTTTTTTAATGTTACATAGTACTATACTGTACAACTACTCAATTGTGATTTCATGGTAATAAAGTGTAACTTTGTTAGCACCCAATCCAGTTTAAAATAACATAGTGTTAAGTTTCAAAATGGATCAAGAAAATCAATGGCCAAAGTTTTAAAACTGCCATTAAATCTTGTTTTCTTACAGTCATTAAATACAGAGAAGATAAATGTTCAAGTCTATTAAAAAAACAATGTAGTTTAGGCTACTGTGTTTAAAATATTTAATAATAACAGAAAACATTACTATGTAAATAAAGAGTATTTAAACAATAAACGATTTTATTTCAATTCAAAACTTCCAATGTACTTCTGCCGGAGACCTGGGAAATTTACCTCATTCTGAAAATTACATTATTTATAAAATAATTTTTTTTGCTATTGCAAACATTGTGAGCAACTTTAAAATGTCTAAATTGATATAAATGATATTCATACACGATTTTTTTCATGTAATGAAAACTTAGATTAACTTAAGCAATTCATTATTTATTATTGATATAAAAAACAAAAATAAGCAAATTACGTTAAATTTAGTGTCTGTTTATTGTATTGCCAATCCTTCCATTGACCAGGTGGTTATAATATGACATTGGAGACATTTAAACCCCAAAAATCAGCTTACTAGTCTTAAGTCTTTACACTGTGAGGAAGTTCCAAATAAATGATTTTGTTTCCAGGATGACATTCCTACTGGAATAGAGTACCGTCAAGGAAGCCGTGGATACGGTGAAGCTACCACTGAGGTATGACACAATAGTATACTTTAGATTATTCTGTGTTAACATATTAATAGTAGTGTTTCATCAACAAACCAACTATATATAAGAAGTTCTTGAATTTTATATAATTGAAAATAATAATTTAAACTTTTATGAAAGGTCTTCCTTTTTTTTGTTTGATTGGAAAATAGCACATGACATTCATTAATGTTATGAGATATCGTAATATATGCTTCTGAAATCTTCAATTACAGATGCATGCAACCTTTTACCCTCCTTTTTGCTTCCATATGCTTTATACATACTTCATTATACCTACAGAAAACAATGTCTTTAAGCATTCCATATATAATAAAAGTCATTATGTACTCTTAGAACGCTGAAGCAAAGTATTCTAAGAGTGTGTAATTTACATGTTTTCTAAGTTGAATAATGTACACAAGTGCTATTCCACCAAAGGAATGGATATTTTCTCACTTGATGACAAAAATTTGTTTAACTCACTTGGCATTTCACTTGGTTTTCAATGATATTTATTAGAACATGTCAAGCTGGTTCTTTTCATAAAACCTTCTAAATCTTTGACAGAGCATAATTTCCTAGTTAATAAACAGCAACAGACTTTGAATAGTATTTTCTCTGAATAGACAATATTCTTCAGTTGTTGGAGTTCTTTGGTTAGGTCTTTTATAGTTAATGTCTTTCTGTTTAGGGACAGTTTTAAGTTTTGGAAATTTGTCGTTTACATATGATCATACACACTTTTATCTTTTTTCATGAAACATATATTGAAGAATTCCTTCAGAAGATTTTCCCCATGTTCTTCAAGCGTCAAAAGACGAATCAGCACACCTTTTTCTACTACTTTACATTTAAATATGTTAGGTTTTGTTTCTTTTAGTAACAACTAATGCATGTGTACTACAAGTTCATACCTTTAGGATTTGTTCAATCACGTTGTGGATCATAACTTGACTTTGAAGAACTATTGATGCTGTCACTCTCTTCTGAAATGTCCATCTGCTTGTGAAGTACAATTTCTCTTCTCCTAAAAGAGAGATTCGCAGAGAAACTGTGAATAGTTTTACATACTTATGTGCCACTATGGCATGGTTTGTTTTGGGTCAAATCTTTAGATACCTGGTTACTAATCTGGGCATACCAAAATGGATTTATTTCAGAGGTCTTTCTACTATCAGACTAGAAACTTTATTTTTAATATCTCTGACACACATGGAGGAATTGAAATTGTTCCTGGCATTATATGCGCTATTACCATTACCTATTGGTTTCTTACAATATCACTTTGAAACCCATCAGACTGCCAAGTTTGTGTGCTTTTCTTGGAAATAAACTTAATTATGTATGCTTTTCTGTGGTTTACAGGCAAGTGATAATTATCAACCTTTTCTATAATTTATAGACGAGTGATTTTGATGGAATTCATAATTTCTATTACTCGTTTGTCAAATATCCCGGAAACTATCTTATTATTAAAATTGTATTGTTTATAAACATGCTTCTAGTACTCCACACCTAGTACTTTGTGACAGGCTTCACTGAGGCTGCATGCAAAATTTTAAATCTATAACTGATACATTCTTGAGATGTCCTGCACGCAGATAGATAGACATATATTATACAGAACAGATATTTACACCAAAATTGTGCTTAGCCAAATTCCATGGTTGAACATACACCAACCAAGAACACCTTCTAATTTATTTAGAAATGAATTTCATGGAAAATTTCAAGTCCACAGTTAAAATCTTTTTTGGGATACCTTGCCACATGATACATTTACAGTTTTGTTCATTAAGTTATGTTTCATAGCGGTTTTCAAATAATGAACGATTTGGTGAACAAGGGAGAGTACTACTACGCAATACTGTGCTAAAATCAAATGTTTGATTTTAGCACAACTAAGGTTAACTTTCCCCTTTATTATTTTTAGTTTTATTCTATGAATAACAATGTCTCATGTTAAATTCTTGTGTGATTGTACTCAGTTTGTTTACAAATTTATTTATTCTGTAATTTCTCAATGCTATCATGGTTACCCCTGAGACAATGTAAAATTACTCTCTACTAGCGCTCAGCCAATACTGATGGACTAACACGCACCATCATCGAATTCTGTGTTTCTTCATATTAAATAAAGCTTCATGCAAACCTTAAAGTCAATTGGTCATTTTGTATTTACGATATTGTGTGGACAGACAGACAGGTAGACAGTTAGAAATGAAAATTTTCAGTCTCTTAAGTGATAGGCTTCGCTTAAGCTAAGTCAATATTTTTTATTTTGCAAGTTAAAATAATTTAAAATGAGAATAAATGAATAAACATTTATTTTCATATTACATCTTACAAGACCCAGCTTTGCTGATAAGACAGAACATAGTCCATAACACATCAATAATAAGTATTAAACAAATATTATTACTGCTACTTAATATAACCTAATATTTATTATATATTTAAAATTATTAAATATTAATAAAATTCACATAAAACCAACTTAATCAATTCTTTATTATTAATGCAATTAAGAAAAATAGGCAAATAAATTTAAATATGGTGTGTTTAGTGTTTTGTCAAATTTTGCATTAAGTAATGGTTATAAAATGACATTGAAGACATTAAAATAAACAAAAAATCTGCCTACTTTTAATTAGTTATTTTTGTGATGAGGTTTTTATAAAACGTTTTTGATTTGCAGCATGGCTTTCCAATTCCAACACGCCGTCCAAGAAGGGAACATCGATTCTACAGCCAAGCTGGTGCAGCTGTATGTAATAAGAATATACTTTAGATTATCTTACATTAATGTATTATTAGTAGTATTTCATCATCAAACTTACCAGACATAACAAGTTCTGGAATTTCGTCAAAGTGAATGTAATCATTTACACTTTTACAAAAGGTTATATGTTTTTGTTAGTTTGAAACACAACACCTGGAATTCTTAATGTTATTGGGTATCCTAATAAATGGTCTTAAAATCTTCAATTCCACATGAATGCAACCATTTACTGCTTTTTCGCTTCGATATTCTACAATGAAAACAATGTCTATTGTCATTGTCTTTGAGCATTGGATATATAATAAAAAGCGGTTATATGCTTATAAAATGTAGAAACATAGAAATGTCCATCTGCTTATCAAGTACAATTTCTCTTCTCCTTGAAGAAAAACTGTGTGAATAGTTTTACATACTCATGTGCCAATATAGCCTGGTTTATTTTGGGTCCAATCTTTAGATACCTAGTTACTAATCTGGGCATTACAAAGTGGATTTATTTCAGAGTTCTTTCTACTATCAAACTAGAAACTTTATTTTTGATACCTCTGACTCACATGGAGGAATTGAAATTGTTCCTGGCATTACATACATCATTACTTGTGGTTTCTTACAATATCACTTTGAAACCCATCAGACATAGATTACATTAAATTTGTTATGCTGGCTTGACCTCTTATATATATATATATATATATATATATATATATATATATATATATATATATATATATATATAATTATTACATTATCATATGACAGTGTTACCTGTTTCTATAGCAATGATATTTAAAAACGTTTATGTAACAATAAAGACTGATTCTGATTATGATACTAATTCTGAAATCCATCAGACTGACAAGTTTACAATAAAATTAACCAGTGACGATTTTCTGTAGTTCAGTTGTGAGAGATCAGCGACTGCCTACTTTACATCATAAGGAATTGCTGAAATGAAAGCATATATTTCAATTTGAAAAAGTCAAATAAATGTAATTTTTTGATAGATAACAGAATTATAACTTAATAGATCCCAATATAGTTTTCTGTATTTAGAGTGAATGTAATACAACATATTGTCTACTATTATTAAGTCTTTAATTTGATATATTAACATTGTTTTTATTACATTTTTTGCAGTTTTTCGTCTCCATCAGTTTTATGTACAACCGAAGAAGACTACGGAATGAAGGTTACCCTTATATTCTACAGGTCATAGATATAATTATATTATTGATTATCTGATCTTAAATTATCAATCTAGAGTTAAGTTTACACAAAGACTAGTTGACAGTTTCTAACAATAGAATAGTATGTTAGTGTTTCCTTTAAGTGCTTTTTATTTATTTTTTATTAAAAAATAATTTTGTTTGAATAAACATTATATGTATACATCACACATTTAGTTACCTATCTAGTGGTATATCTGAGTATTACCTATATATAATACCTTGTATTTTTTTAAAATATTGTCTTCTGTATGCTGCAAAATGGCCACGCAAATTCAAGCAAATTGATATAAATTATATTCCTAAATGATTTTCTTATTTAATGAAAACTTGGATTAACTTAAGCAACTCATTATTTATTATTGATATAAAAAACAAAAATAAGCAAATTACGTTAAATTTAGTGTCTGTTTATTGTATTTTCAATCCTTCCATTGACCAGGTGGTTATAATATGACATTGGAGACATTAAAAACCCCTATAAAAATCAGTTTACAATTATTGTCTTTACAATGTGAGGAAGTTTAAAATACATTTTTTTGTTTCCAGTTTTGCAATGTTAATCCAACCCAATACCGGCGAGGATTCCGTCAGAGATACTATGGAAGATACCGTCGTCATTGATACAGTGAAGATGCACTGGGATGTTAAATTAAACTTTAGTTTATTGTTTGTTAACATTTTATTAGTAGTATTGTATCAACAAACCCACAATTTATAATAAGTTCTTGAATTTTGTCTAGTTAAAAATAATCATTTACCACCTTTTGAATAGTTCTTAAGTGTTTTTGTTAGTTTGAAACATATCACATGGAATTCTCAATGTTACTATATAAGTTTAAACGCCAATCCTATTTAACTCACTAATCCTTATAAACCTAAATCCTATTTAAATCAAGGAAATTTATAGTCAGTTTAAACAATGCTATTGAAACTTCTTTTCTTACACCTGGTAGTTTTATAATATTGCGTAGTTACTACTATACTGTACATCTGCTCAAGTGTGATTTCATGGTAATAAAGTGTAACTCTGTTAGCCCCCAATCCAGTTTTTGAAATGTATAATAATAAAATATTACGTTGTTGTGTAATAATAATCTGTATTTCGGACAATAAATAATTTATTTGAGTTTTTGTTTTATTTATTTCATTTGAATTCATAACTTCCACTGCACTTCTGTATGGGATACAGGACCAAGAAAATAACCTAACATAAAAATCAAATGAATTATTAAATAATATTTTCTTTTAATTTTGCATTTAGAACATTGTAAGCTGACTTTGAAATATAAATATAATAATACATATAACTAATTATTTTACTAAATGATATTTTACTTGTTACAAACTAGTAAATCAACTCAAGCAATTCATCATTATTAATAAAAAAAAAATTACAAAGCAAGTTAAATATACTGTGTGTTTTAGTGTACTTTAAATCATTACATTTATTGGTGGGTGGATATAAAATGACATTGGAGACATTAAAAAATTTACAGAAAAATTGTACCATCAGTTTCAGTGAACAAAATTTATCTCTCATATTAAAGATCTACAACATAACTCTAATAATGATGTTGCAGTGATATAACATTAACATGAAGGAGTCTATTATTGATGTGTAGGCACGCACACGTGCACACACACAAACATACACACAATATTAACACTAATAAAAATGTCTTCTTTCAGACAAGACTGTTATTTTAATCACTATTCTGAGTTAAAGGTCAGCTGCTACTTATTGTAGATAATAGATGTACAAGGTGGGGTTTTTTGTATATTTAAGGATCATTTAGCTTTTCAGTTATTGGAGATGTATTTATAACTGCGCTTTGGTATTTGAAGCTTTATTTTTGGATTCATCCTTGTATGATCATATTATTTCTTAATATAGAATACCAGCTGAACACATAACTATACAGAGTTTGCATTGAGGTTAGAGTTACTTTTTTTAAAGTCCAAACATAGAAATAAAAAGAAGAGAAATGTACGTGGCACCTGATTTTAACATTTAAATTCAAATAATAAACAAAAAAAGAGTTTCAAAGGGAAAGATTTATATAATTACTTGATAATTATGGTTTCCCAAAATGTTTTGGAACCAGCAAGTGTGTCATAAAAAATAAAATTATGCCTAGTTAACATTTTAAGTAGCAAATATACTACAAGAAAAAAACCAACGTTAATTAACATAGAGTTAGGAATGTCAGATCACTGAGCACTCTTAATTTTTTATAATAGATAAGAATATGATACACAATACATTTACAAAAATATATTAAAAACAATTGTTCTCAAATAAAAATTTACACAATATTAGTAACAACTAAAATAGAGTGGATCAAAATTAGCATAATCTCTGACAATCTGAGTTTGCAACCAAATTTAAAATATTTTTTTAACAATATCATGTTATTTTTAGTTTGTGTTTCCATTACATGCTGTGAACAGGAATGAAAACCAAAAATGCTTAACAAACAAACAAAAGAATCAGTATACAAAGCACAAAAAGGCAATTTTGTACATTGGCAAACAAATTAAGTGACCCAATTAAATTTCAAACATAAAAAAAATATAAATCAATATAATATTTAAGACATTCAACCCCTTTAACACACCATCTAAACCGTATACTGCACTGTATACTGTCTCAGTCCCTAATAGAATTAAATGGTGCCTTTCAGATTCATTAAACTTTAAATTTAGAATAATTGATTGTTTCTTTATTAGCAAAGTTGAATTCATATTTTAGATTGTATTTGATTCTAATAGAGAAATACCAAAGACTATTAAATAAATGTGTGTAGAATAGAAGAAAAGTAAAATAGAATACCTTATTGTACCAGGCGAAGTTAGAGCTAAGAGGTCCTTTCTAACACTTCACCTGGTGAGCAACAGCTTAAAGGTGACTTCTGAACGACCACCTTACAAAATACACTCACTCTCTTCAGAGTATTATCTGTGCATTTGACATTCTGTAAAGGCTTATTGTCCATAATACATCCACAAGTTAAGAAAATTTACTCCCTCAGCTTTTATTATAGAGACTTGTTAGGATATTTTTATTTCCACAATGGTAGGTGTTAAACTCTATTAAAATAATTTTGCCTATTTATTATATGCGTGCTGGTGTAAAGACCAGTGCACACAGCAGCAGACAGATCGCTCTCCAAAAAACAGATGCAGCCTATTAAATGTTAATGCATGAAGAAATCCATCCGTCTGTATGCATATGTTATTGAATAACTTTACTTTGTGGACGATTTTTAGAATATCTTCAAGGAGACATTTTCCTTCTAGAATATGTAGACAGCAAGCAGCCATCTTGGAAGATATTGTTACCTACAGTTAATGTTTGCTTCTTTATTATGTTTCAATGAACTGTTAACACTTGTTGAATTTTTCTTCACATAATAAAAAAGAACTTTAAAGGTTTGCTCACCCTTATTCAAATCTTGCATAAGGGGGTTATATTTTACTTTTATATTTATTTAGGTGGATATAAAGTTTTTTTTATTAATTGGATATACCCAATATGGCATATTACAATATAAAAGTGGTAACTCTTCACCATTCAAATCATTGCCATCTAGCAATGAAATACTTTATAAAAAGTTCCCAACACAGCAAAAACATTTGACGCCATTGTAAGATTACTGAAGATGAGCAATAGACAGGTTAAGCAATAGACTTGCATCCGTATGTGGCAGTATGAGGAGACCTAACATCCATCACCATACATATGTCCACCTGAAAGATTTCTGAAGATGAGCAGTAGACAAGTTGTGTTCTGACCCAAAACATAAATCTATCTCCAGCAGTGTGTGTAGACATAACATCCATCCGCATACATATATCCACCTGTAAGATATCTGAATATGAGCAGTAAAAAGGTTAAGTTCTGACCCAAACCATGCATCCATCTACGGCAGTGTGTGTAGACCTAACATCCAACCGCATACATATGTCCACCTGAAAGATTTCTGAAGTTGAGCAGTAGACAGGTTGTGTTCTGACCCAAAACATGAATCCATTTGCGGCAGTGTATAGACACATCATCCATCCGCTTACATATGTACACCTATTTGTGAAGATGACCAGTAGACAGGTTAAGTTCTGACCCAAAATATGAATCCATTTGCGGCACTGTATAGACCTATCTTCCATCCGCATAAATATGTCCACCTGTAAGATTTCTAAAGTTGAGAAGTAGATATTTTGAGTTTTGACCCTAAACATGCATTCATCTGTGACAGTGTGTAAAGACCTAACTAACATCCATCACTATACGTATGACTATTTATAAGATTTCTGAAGATGAGTAATAGTGGGTAGTGCTACAAATGCTTCAGATACAAACATGTGGTAAAGTAAAGTGAGTGTCCTAACTGAGCAGGAAGTGAGACTGTGGCCATTATGGGTAGTGCTACAAGTGTGACAGATACAAACATGTGGTAAGTTAAGTGAGTGTCCTTTGTCATAACTGAGCAGGAAGAGCGATTGTCGCTACTATGGGAAGTGCTACAAACGCTTCAAATACAAACACGTGGCAAGTAAAGTGAGTTTCCTAGTTTGGCAGCATCAGTGCCTGTCGAAACAAATTCAAACACATAGAAAGTAAAGTGAGTGTCCTAGCTAAGCAGCAAGAGCGACTGTCGTTATTGTGGGTAGTGCATCAAGCGCGACAGATACAAACATGTGGTAAGTAAAGCGAGTGTCCTAGCTGAGCAGCAAGAGTGACTGTTGCCATTATTGGTAATGCTACACTAGTGACAGATACAAACATGTGGTAAGTAAAGTGAGTGTTCCAGCTGAGCAGGAAGATCGACTGTCACTATTATGGCTAGAGCTACAAACTCTTCAGATACAAACATGTGGTAAGTAAAGTGTGTGTCCTAGATGAGCAGCAATAGCGACTGTCGCTAGTAGCGAACGGGTAGTTCTACTAATGCGACAGACTCAAACATATGGTTAGTTAAGTGAGTGTCCTATGTGAGCAGGAAGAGCGACTGTCACTATTATGAGTAGTGCTACAAACGCTTCGGATAGAAACACATGGTATGTAAAGTTAGTGTCCTATCTGAGCTAGAAGAGTGACTCGCTATTGTGGGTAGTGCTACAAGCGCGACAGATACAAACATTTGGTAAGTAATGTTAGTGTCCTAGCTTAACAGGAAGAGTGACTGTCACCATTGTGGATTGTGCTATTAACGCTTCAGATACAAACACATAGTAAATAAAGGGTGTGTCCTAGCTGAGCAGGAAGAGCGACTGTCGCCAGTGTAGGTAGTAGTGCTACAAACGCTTCAGATCCAAACATATGGTAAGTAAATAGTGTCCTAGCTAAGCAGGAAGAGCGATGTTGCTATTATATGTAGTGCTACGAATGCGACAGATTAAAACACATAGAAACTAAAGTGAGTGTCCTACTTTGGCAGCATCAGCAACTGTAGCTATTGTGGGTAGTGCTACAATTGTGACAGATTCAAACACATGGAAAGTTGAGTGAGTGTCCTAGATGAGCAGGAAGAGAGACTATCGCTATTGTGCGTAGTGCTACAAGTGCTGCTGATACAAACACGTGGTAAGTAATGTAAGTGTCTTAGCTGAGCAAGAAGAGTGACTAACATTATTGTGAGTAATGCATCAAGCGCGAAAGATACAAACATGTTTTAAGTAAGGCGAGTGTCCTAGCTGAGCAGCATGAGTGACTGTCGCCATTATGGGTAGAGCTACAAGCGTGACAGATACAAACATGTGGTAAGTAAATTGAATGTCCTAGCTGAGCAGCAAGAGCGATTGTCCATATTGTAGGTAGTGTTACAAGCGCGACAGATAAAACACGTGGTAAGAACTGTAAGTGTCTTGGCTGAGCAGGAAGAATGACTGTAGCTATTGTGGGTAGTGCTTCTAGCGTGACAGATACAAACAAGTGGTAAGTAAAGTGAGTGTCCTTTGTCCCAACTGATCAGGAAGAGTGATTGTCGCTTCTGTGGGTAGTGATACAAACGCTTCAAATACAAACACGTGGTAAGTAATGTGAGTGATCTAGCTGAGGAGCAAGAGTGACTCTCGCTATTGTGGTTAGTGCTACAAATGCGACAGATTCAAACACGTGGTAAGTTAAGTGAGTGTCCTAGCTGAGCAGCAAGAATGATTGTAGCCATTGTGGGTAGTGCTTCTTGCATGAGAGATACAAACATGTGGTAAGTAAAGTGAGTGTCCTTTGTTCTAACTAAGCCGGAAGAGAGATTGTCGTTATTGTGGGTAGTGCATCAAGCGCGACAGATACAAACATGTGGTAAGTAAAGCTAGTGTCCTAGCTGAGCAGCAAGAGTGACTGTCGCCATTATTGGTAATGCTACAATAGTGACAGATACAAACATGTGGTAAGTGGTGAGTGTTCCAGCTGAGCAGGAAGATCGACTGTCACTATTATGGCTAGAGCTACAAACTCTTCAGATACAAACATGTGGTAAGTAAAGTGTGTGTCGTAGATGAGCAGCAATAGCGAATGTCGTAGTAGCGAACGGGTAGTTCTACTAATGCGACAGACTCAAACATATGGTTAGTTAAGTGAGTGTCCTATGTGAGCAGGAAGAGCGACTGTCACTATTATGAGTAGTGCTACAAACGCTTCGGATAGAAACACATGGTATGTAAAGTTAGTGTCCTATCTGAGCTAGAAGAGTGACTCGCTATTGTGGGTAGTGCTACAAGCGCGACAGATACAAACATTTGGTAAGTAATGTTAGTGTCCTAGCTTAACAGGAAGAGTGACTGTCACCATTGTGGATTGTGCTATTAACGCTTCTGATACAAACACATAGTAAATAAAGGGTGTGTCCTAGCTGAGCAGGAAGAGAGACTGTCGCCATTGTAGGTAGTAGTGCTACAAACGCTTCAGATCCAAACACATGGTAAGTAAATAAAGTGTCCTAGCTAAGCAGGAAGAGCGATGTCGCTATTATATGTAGTGCTACGAATGCGACAGTTTAAAACACATAGAAACTAAAGTGAGTGTCCTAGTTTGGCAGCATCAGCAACTGTAGCTATTGTGGGTAGTGCTACAATCGTGCCAGATTCAAACACATGGAAAGTTGAGTGAGTGTCCTAGATGAGCAGGAAGAGAGACTGTCGCTAATGTGCGTAGTGCTACAAGCGCTACAGATACAAACGCGTGGTAAGTAAGGCAAATGTCCTAGCTGAGCAGCATGAGTGACTGTCGCCATTATGGGTAGTGCTACAAGCGTGACAGATACAAACATGTGGTAAGTAAATTGAATGTCCTAGCTGAGCAGCAAGAGCGATTGTCCATATTGTGGGTAGTGTTACAAGTGCAACAGATAAAACACGTGGTAAGAACTGTAAGTGTCTTGGCTGAGCAGCAAGAATGACTGTAGCCATTGTGGGTAGTGCTTCTAGGGTGACAGATACAAACATGTGGTAAGTAAAGTGAGTTTCCTAGTTTGGCAGCATCAGTGCCTGTCGAAACATTTCAAACACATGGAAAGTAAAGTGAGTGTCCTAGATGAGCAGGAAAAGAGGCGGTCGCCATTGCGGGTAGTACTTTAAACCCTACAGATACAAACACATGGAAAGTAAAGTGAGTGTCCTAGCTAAGCAGCAAGAGCGACTGTCGTTATTGTGGGTAATGCATCAAGCGCGACAGATACAAACATGTGGTAAGTAAAGCGAGTGTCCTAGCTGAGCAGCAAGAGTGACTGTCGCCCGTGTTGTGCCATTGTGGGTAATGTTTCTAGCGTGACAGATACAAACACGAGATAAGTTAAGTGAGTGTCCGAGCTGAGCAACAAGAGTGACTGTCGCTATTGTGGTTTGTGCTACAAACACCTAAGTTACAGACACGTGGTATGTAAAGTGAGTGTCCTAGCTGAGCAGCAAGAGTGACTGTCGCTACTGTGGGAATTGCTACAAACGCTTTAGATACAAACACGTGGTAAGTAATGTATGTGCCAAGCTGAGCAGCAAGAGCGACTGTCGCTATTGTGGTTTGTGCTACAAACACTTAAGATACAAACACGTGGTAAGTAAAGTGAGTGTCCTAGCAGAGCAGCAAAAGTGACTGTCGCTATTGTGGATAGTGCTACAGACGCTTCAGGTAAAAACATGTGTCCAGTAAATTGAGTCTTCTAGATGAGCACGAAGAGCGGCTTTCGCTATTGTGAGTAGTGCTACAAACGCTTCATATACAAACATTTGGTAAGTAATGTTAGTGTCCTAGCTGAGTAGGATGAGTGACTGTCAATATTGTGGGTTGTGCTACAAACATTTAAGATACAAACACATAGAAAGTAAAGTGTGTGTCCTTGCTGAACAGGAAGAGCTACTATTGTGGGTAGTGCATCAAGCGTGACAGATACAATCATGTGGTAAGAACTTTAAGTGTCCTAGCTGAGCAGCAAGAATTACTGTAGCCATTGTGGGTAGTGCGTCCAGCGTGACAGATACAAACATGTGGTAAGTAAAGTGAGTGTCCTTTGTCATAACTGAGCAGGAAGAGCGATTGTCGCTATTGTGGGTAGTGCTACAAACGCTTCAAATACAAGCACGTGGCAAGTAAAGTGTGTGATCTCTACAAGCGCGACAGATACAAACACGTAGTAAGTACTGTAAGTGTCCTAGCTGAGCAGCAAGAATGACTGTAGCCATTATGGGTAGTGCTTCTAGCGTGACAGATACAACAGTGTGGTAAGTAAAGTGAGTGTCCAATGTCCTAACTGAGCAGGAAGAGCGATTGTCGCTATTGTGGGTAGTGCTACAAACGCTTCAAATACAAACACGTGGTAGGTAAAGTTAGTGCCTAGCTGAGCAATAAGAGTGACTGTCCCCATTGTAGTTAGTGCTACAAATGCGACAGATTTAAACATGTGGTAAGTTAAGTATGTGTCCTAGCTGAGCAACAAGAGTGACTGTCGCTATTGTAGGTGGTGTTACAAATGTGACAGATTCAAACACGTGGTAGGTAAAGTGAGTGTCCTAGTTTGGCAGCATCAGCAACTGTCGCCATTGTGGGTAGTGCTACAATCGCTTCAGATACAAACACATAGTAAGTAAAGGGAGAGTCCTAGCTGAGCAGCTAGATCGACTATTCCTATTATAGGTAGTGCTACAAATGCGACAGTTTCAGAAGAGTAGTATATAAAGTGAGTGTCCTAGCTGAGCAGCAAGAGTGACTGTTGCTACTGTGGGTAGTGCTACAAATGCTTTAGTTACAAACACGTGGTAAGTAAAGTGAGTGTCCTATGTCTTAACTGAGCAGGAAGAGCGATTTTCGCTACTGTGGGTAGTGCTACAAAGACTACTAATACAAACATGTGGTAAGTAAAGTGAGTGATCTAGCTGAGCAGCAAGAGTGACTGTCGCTATTGTGTTTAGTGCCATAAATGTGACAGATTCAAACACGTGGTAAGTTAAGTGAGTGTCCTAGCTGTGCAGCAAGAGCAACTGTCACTACTGTGGGTAGTGCTACAAACGCTTTAGATACAATCGTGTGGTAAGTAAAGTGATTGTCCTACCTTAGCAGCATGAGCGACTGTTGCTATTGTGGGTAGTGTTACAAACGCTTTAGATACAAACATGTGGTAAGTAAAGTAAGTGTCCTAGCTAAGCAGGAAGAGCGACTGTCGCTATTGTTGGTAGTGTTACAAACGCTTTAGATACAAACATGTGGTAAGTAAAGTAAGTGTCCTAGCTGAGAAGGAAGAGTGACAGTCGTTATTGCAGGTAGTGCTACAAATGCGACAGATTCACACACGTGGTAAGTTAATTGACTGTTCTAGCTAAGCAGGAAGAGCGACTGTTGCTATTTATTGTTGTTAGTATTACAAACGCTTCAGATACAAACATGTGGTATGTAAAGTGAGGGTCCTAGGTAAGCAAGAAGAGTGACTGTCGTTATTGTGGGTAGTGCATCAAGTGCGACATATACAAACACGTGGTAAGTACTGTAAGTATCCTAGCTGAGCAGCAAGAATGACTGTAGCCATTGTGGTAGTGCTTCGAGTGTGACAGATACAAACATGTAGTAAGTAAAGTGAGGGTCCGGTTCGACATAGAGGAGATAGGGGAAAGATACGTGACCCACAGGGTTCCTAAATCGACCAACTGGAGAGGTTACAGAGAGTCCCTGGCAGAAGAGTTGGAAGAAATAGGACCCTTTCAGAAAAATGAATTTGAATTAGAAAGGTCTGCACAAATAGTAGAGCAAGCTATAATAAAGGCCTACGAGAAAAACTGTCCTCCCAGGCAAAACCGGTTGAAGAGGGATGTGCCGTGGTGGACTGGGAGGTTGGAAACATTAAGAAATAAAACGAGGAAATTATTAAAATGGGCAAAAAGGACAGACGATTGGCTCCCTTATCTACAGGCCCAAAATGAATATAAAAAAGAACTTAGAACGAATAAAAGAAGAACCTGGAGGAATTTCTGCAAAAAATATTAACAGTCTTCTCAAGGTATCCATGCTTCAAAAAACTCTCCAAACGGAGCATACAAATCTTATGGGGACTCTAGTAAAGGACAATGGAGACCTAACAATGAACAGGAAGGAGACCTTAGAACTACTTCTGGAGACACACTTCCCGGGGGGTCAGCTAACTCGTAATGAGGATACTTATTCTCTATATGGGGGGGGATCCAGTCGGGAGGTGGCGAAAGCCAGACAGTTGTCTAACAGACTATTCACACACGAAAGAATTAAATGGGCGATAACATCCTTCAAGCCATTTAAATCTCCTGGGGCGGATGGAGTTTTTCCAGCCCTTCTTCAAGAGGGGCTGGACATTCTATTAAATACCCTTAGCATTCTATTTAGAAGCAGTTTCGCCCTAGGATATATACCAAAGAACTGGAGGATAGCACTAGTGGTGTTCTTGCGAAAAAATGACAGGGATCCAACAAAACCCAGTTCGTACAGACCCATAAGCCTAACCTCCTTCATGGTGAAAACTATGGAAAAAATAATAAATAGACACATAAGGGACGTAATATTACTGGAACACCCACTTAGTCCCACACAACACGCATACATAGAAGGAAAATCAACCACCACTGCTCTCCACAGTTTAGTGAGAGAGGTGGAGAATACCTTCGAAAAAAAGGAAGCCCTAGTCAGCGTCTTTATGGACATTGAAGGAGCTTTCGACCGAGTAGCATATCAATCCATGAAGACTGCGATGGAACGTTTTGGAGTTTCCCCAGACGTAGTCAAATGGATAGTAGCCCTCCTAAAAAGCAGACAGGTGAAAGCCAAGTACGGGGACGAATCGGCTGCGATCATGGCCCAAAGAGGCTGCCCCCAGGGGGGAGTCTTATCTCCTCTCCTGTGGGCGATGGTAGTGGATGATCTCCTAAGAAAAGCAGAGAAGAGGGGGATAAGGCTACTATGTTATGCGGACGAATTAGTGCTTATGATTAAAGGGAAAACATAGGCAGGCTGGAACGCCTAATACAAACAGAACTGAACTTCATAAGCAACTGGTGTCATGGGGAAGGTCTGCGGATCAACCCATCAAAAACTAATATGATTACTTTACCAGGAAAAGGAAATTCCAGCTAGCAAAACCGGTCCTGGAGGGAATCAGCATTAACCAAACAAAAGAAGTGAAGTATCTGGGTTTAATCCTGGATGAGAAGCTCACTTGGAACTCCCATATTAGAAACAAGACATCCAAAGCAATAATGGCCCTTGGGGCCTGTAAGAGACTCTTTGGATTTAAATGGGGACTTAAACCCAAAATGATATATTGGATTTATGAAACCATAGTAAAACCAATGGTCACATATGCTGCTCTAGTGTGGTGGCCGAAGGTCGAACAAACAACAGCTGCAAGAAGGCTACAGAGTCTTCAGAGGTTAGCTTGCTTAAGCATCACGGGAGCAATGAGCTCCTGCCCAACACTAGCAATGGAAGCGGTTCTGGGTTATACTCCTCTTGGCCAGGAAGTGATGAGAACAGCTGCGATGAGTGCAATGAAGCTTCTAGGAACAAAGGTAATAAATGCTACCTCCCTAGAAGGCCACATGAAGATATTGGAAAATTTTTCTGAGGCTGAAATGCTAACCAAAGTATCTGATACTATGGTTAAGAAATACTCCTTTGAAAAACCATACACGGTCTCTATCGGAAGTAGGGAGGAATGGATTAAAAGGGAGGCCTACCCAAAAAAAGGAGTCCTGAAGTTTTACACCGATGGTTCACTCCTAGACTCAAGGGCAGGATATGGAATACATGGACCTGGAGTTGACATGGCTGTGCCCCTAGGAAGACATGCCTCAGTTTTTCAGGCGGAGGTCATGGCAATTGATTCATGTTCTAGAAGACTCACACAGTTGGGGACAAAAGGATTATCATACCTAATACTCTCTGATAGTCAGGCTGCACTGAAGGCACTGGATACCTGTTCGATTGATTCGAAAGCGGTCTGGGAATGCAGGAATGCAGAGCAACAATAAAATAATAAATAATAAATAACAGCAACAAATAACAGAGTAACACTCGGATGGGTGCCGGGTCATGAAGGAATTCATGGGAACGAAAAAGCGGACATCCTCGCCAAAAAGGGAGCAGAATCCACATTGGTGGGGCCTGAGCCAGGTTGTGGAATATCCTTCTCCAGCATTAAAGCTCTGGTTAAAGATTGGGAAAAGAGGACAAGATACAAGAATTGGAGCAGAGCCTCGGGTTTAAGAATATCCAAAATGTTTATCTCTCCTTATGCAAAAGGGTGGACAGCTCTCCTAGACCAGAATAAGGAGGATATAAGACTGATATTAGGAATGTTGACAGGACATGGCCCTCTGAGGAAGCACCTTTTGAAGGTAGGCCTTAGTCAGAGCAGCGAATGTAGACTCTGTGGAGAAGAGGAGGAGTCAGCAGAGCAAATTTGGTTGGATTGTCCTGCCATCGTAGAGACTAGGAAAAGATACTTGGGAGCATATCTCCTCAGCCCCAAGGACATCAGAGAACAGGAGCCCTTAAATCTGATTGGTTTTTGCAAAAGCCTCGGTTTTTGAGGGCACAAATAAAAGTAAGGGAGGCGCAAAGGTCCTTTTAGGACTAAATGCGGGGACAAAGTGTCCTCTTCCCTCAGAAGGAAAAAAAAAAAGTGAGGGTCCTAGCTGAGCAACAAGAGTGACTGTCGCCACTGTGGGTAGTGCTACAAATGCGACAGATTCAAAGTGTCCTAGCTGTGCAGCTAGAGCTACTGTCGCTAAAATGGGTAGTGCTACAAATGCGACAGATTCAAACACGTGTTAAGTAAAGTAAGTGTCATATCTGAACAGGAAGAGCAACTGTCACTACTGTGGGTAGTGCTAAAAACGCTTTAGATACAATCATGTGGTAAGTAAAGTGAGTGTCCTAGTTGAGCAGGAAGAGCAAATGTCACTACTTTGGGTAGTGCTACAAACGCTTCAAATACAAACACGTGTCAAGTAAAGTGAGTGATCTAGCTGAGCAACAAGAGTGACTGTCGCCACTGTGGGTAGTGCTACAAATGCGACAGATTCAAACACGTGGTAAGTTAAGTATGTGTCCTAGCTGAGCAACAAGAGTGACTGTCGCCACTGTGGGTAGTGCTACAAATGCGACGATTCAAAGTGTCCTAGCTGTGCAGCTAGAGCTAATGTCGCTAAAATGGGTAGTGCTACAAATGCGACACATTCAAACACGTGGTAAGAAAAGTAAGTGTCATAGCTGAACAGGAAGAGCAACCAACAGTCACTACTGTGGGTAGTGCTACAAACGCTTTAGATACAATCATGTGGTAAGTAAAGTGAGTGTCCTAGTTGAGCAGGAAGAGCAAATGTCACTACTGTGGGTAGTGCTACAAATACGACTGACTCAATTATGTAGTAAATAAAGTGAGTGTCCTACGTCCTGACTGAGCAGGAACAGCAGTTGTCGCTATTGTGGACGTGTCCCCCTGCGCCCTCGCCTTAAAGGTAAACCGGCGCCCTCTTGAAACTAGACGAAAAATTACGATTTTGTATTATAATTAATTTTAAACTTATACAACGTTCGTAATATTTCCTATTGCGAGATACTGGAGTCTTAAAAGAAGTTTAATTATGTTATTTAATAACTAACATAAAACTATGCCGACGTCCTTGTAATCTAGTAATCGCAAAAAATATTTCCCATGTGAAGAGAGGGTTGGCACACCTGACGAGCTCCTCAGGCCTGAGATTTAATGGGGTGATCAACCGAGGCGGAGAGAAAGAGTGGGGACAGAGCCGAGCAGAGCCGAGCAGTACCGATAAATCCCGAAAATTCCTGACAAACTCTGTACATGCGGCTGATAGCGACCTCAGTTCGGAACGGTTCTGATTTCTATTATCTTACGAATTAATGAGTCGTTTTATATCCGAATTAATGAGTCGTTTTATATCCGAACATATCTGCAAAAGCTATTACATAACTCTTATTACAGATTTTGTAGTGTAATATATTAATTTATTTACTACCAATTAAGGACTCCACATTATAATATGTTGCTTTTGCCCTATTAATTTGAATATATTCCAATAGCACAAAAAGATTATGACATTTTATTCGTTGTGCACCATCTCACATTTTGTAAAGTGTCTTTGGAGTTATAAAGAAAGTTCAATATTAATATAATTAATTCGATAAATTTCTATGTTTTGCAGATATGTTCGGATATAAAACGACTCATTAATTCGGATATAAAACGACTCATTAATTCGTAAGATAATAGAAATCAGAACCGTTCCGAACTGAGGTCGCTATCAGCCGCATGTACAGAGTTTGTCAGGAATTTTCGGGATTTATCGGTACTGCTTGGCTCTGCTCGGCTCTGTCCCCACTCTTTCTCTCCGCCTCGGTTGATCACCCCATTTAATCTCAGGCGTGAGGAGCTCGTGGCATTACGCACAACAACCTGCTGCAAGGCGCGCGCAGGGCGCCGGCGCGACGACGGCGATGGCGGTGACTAACTGATGTCTGCTTTTGCTTCTGCTCAGTGATTCATGATTCTTGTTGATAGTGAGCTTGTGTGGTGTGTCTCTTGTGGTATGAATTTCATCGATTTATGCTGTTGCAGTTTTGTTAAATTAAGGTTAGTAAAATTTTAACTTATTTGCTTAATGCGAAATTGTACGCAAAAATAAACTATACCTACCCAGCGATAGGTTTATGTCAGATAGCTATATTTTGTTTTCGTTTCGGCTAAAGTCTCGTTCGTGAGAAAAGGTTGTCTGTTTGCAGTTAAACACATCTTATAATTAGGTCTCAGTTAGAGTTGTTTAAATTTATGTTTTACTATAGGCTTAACCTCTTGACATCCTGACTTATTATCAATATCACTAAATTCAAGAGTTGATTCAAATATTGTCTGTTATAAAAATTTCGAAGTTTTAGAAATAAACACTTCCTCAACCAGTGTTTTTTCATAACCCTTTACTGTTGAAATACCATGTATATATTCAACCAAAAACATAATTATAGAAATATGACAAAATCAGTTTAAGATCATATATGAGTATATTTTTGGTTTACAATTTTAAACACTTATATTTATGTAAGAAATATTACACTTATATTACATAAATTTTATGTAATACGGATGATGAAAATAATTTAGTCCTACTGATCTCTAATGCTACGAATATAAAGATTTATGATACAATTACAATTACACAAATTTATATAATTTATTGAAGTCTGCCATTGTTACTCAGAAGGCTTAATTAAGTCTAGGCAAATTTCTAACTTTTCCTCCTCTGTGAAGCCTCTCTGCGAGGATTTTTTGATCTTTTTCGTAGAAAAATAACTCCTCTGTTTGGTAATATTGGTATTGCCTGGTTGCCTTCTGTTACACTCTTCTTCCTAAAACATAAATTCGATAAATTTGACAGAATTTTCCGTGGCATAGTTTTGAGATACTATTACTTGTTTTAAATGTAATTCAATTTAAATTTTACTACTAAACAATAAATATTGGTTTAATTAAAACTGGCCATAAAGTGATTGGACTTACCTTAACTGGTATCTGCGAAGTAGTGGCCATTGCTTCTAATGTAGTTAACATTTGTGTGAAATGTTTATCAATATATTCTTTTTGGTCTGAAGTAGTTGTTTGTCTTTTCATGTATTCCATCAGGATGTCAGTTTTTCGTATATTCTCTTTGTGCGGGCCTCGTCATTAGGAGTGTTGATTTTGTCACATGAAATTTCTTTTAATACTTCCTCTTTTAAGTTTGTATCATCATCAATGTCCATTTTCAAATCCCCAGTCTCATACATTTCCAAAGGGGTGAGTCATCGGTTTTGCTACAGAGTGAGCGAGCCACCAAATGGATATGCTTGCACATGTTGTTTTTTATACTATTGTCCATACATATAACTATTGTCCATATATATATATATATATATATATGTGTGTGTGTGTGTGTGTGTGTTGTTGTACCAAATTACTGAAATGTGTTTAATTCAGAGTAGAAGCTAAAAACACAGTGGTACATTTTAAGAGGCTTGTCACATTGATTGCCTGCAATTAAATTGTGCTGCATCCTGCAACATCCAGCTTTGAAAATGTAATTTAAATATATGTATGCTGCACTAAACTACGGAAAGGGGTTTGAAATTACAGTGATACATTTTAATAGGTTTGCCAGGTACTGAACTAAATTAAATTCAGATAAGTACAGAGCGAGAACGCGAGGACTGCCCATTCCACTATTCTAATACACGGGCTATATGTAGTTGGCAGGAGGGGCCCCTCCATCCCCACTCTTTCTCTCCGCCTCGCTTGATCACCCCATTAAATCTCAGGCGTGAGGAGCTCGTGGCACACCTGCCGGAATTACGACGAGCTCAATTTAATTGCAGGCAATCAATGTGACACCTCTTAAAAATGTACCACTGTGTTTTTAGCTTCTACTCTGAATTAAACACATTTCAGTAATTTGGTACAACAACATATATATATATATATTACATTTTTAAAGCTGGATGCTGCAGAACTCAGCGCAATTAAATTTATTTCATTAAACCTTGATTTTAAAACGTAATTAATGGCAGGCAATTACTCTTGTCTACATACAAATAAACCAATACAACGGAGTATCGAAAGACCCAAAAAGACGTAAGGAAGTCTAATGTAACAAAGTAACCTCGTTACATTCAGTGGCGTAGCTATAAAACAGACAGAGAAATATATTGCTATTGCTATAAGACCAAACAGAGGAGTTATTTTTCCACGAAAAAGAACAAAAAATCCTCGCAGAGAGGCCTCACAGAGGAGGAAAAGTTAGAAATTTGCCTAGACTTAATTAAGCCTTCTGAGTAACAATGGCAGACTTCAATAAATTATATAAATTTGTGTAATTGTAATTGTATCATAAATCTTTATATTCGTAGCATTAGAGATCAGTAGGACTAAATTATTTTCATCATCCGTATTACATAAAATTTCTGTAATATAAGTGTAATATTTCTTACATAAATATAAGTGTTTAAAATTGTAAACCAAAAATATACTCATATATGATCTTAAACTGATTTTGTCATATTTCTATATTTATGTTTTTGGTTGAATATATACTCGCAAGTTTCTTTTTTAATCTTTTTTAATACCCTTAGCTTAGTTTATTACAGCTATTACATAACTCTTATTACAGATTTTGTAGTGTAATTATTAATTTATTTACTACCAATTAAGGACTCCACATTATAATATGTTGCTTTTGCCCTATTAATTTGAATATATTCCAATAGCACAAAAAGATTATGACATTTTATTCGTTGTGCACCATCTCACATTTTGTAAAGTGTCTTTGGAGTTATAAAGAAAGTTCAATATTAATATAATTAATTCGATAAATTTCTATGTTTTGCAGATATGTTCGGATATAAAACGACTCATTAATTCGGATATAAAACGACTCATTAATTCGTAAGATAATAGAAATCAGAACCGTTCCGAACTGAGGTCGCTATCAGCCGCATGTACAGAGTTTGTCAGGAATTTTCGGGATTTATCGGTACTGCTTGGCTCTGCTCGGCTCTGTCCCCACTCTTTCTCTCCGCCTCGGTTGATCACCCCATTTAATCTCAGGCGTGAGGAGCTCGTGGCATTACGCACAACAACCTGCTGCAAGGCGCGCGCAGGGCGCCGGCGCGACGACGGCGATGGCGGTGACTAACTGATGTCTGCTTTTGCTTCTGCTCAGTGATTCATGATTCTTGTTGATAGTGAGCTTGTGTGGTGTGTCTCTTGTGGTATGAATTTCATCGATTTATGCTGTCGCAGTTTTGTTAAATTAAGGTTAGTAAAATTTTAACTTATTTGCTTAATGCGAAATTGTACGCAAAAATAAACTATACCTACCCAGCGATAGGTTTATGTCAGATAGCTATATTTTGTTTTCGTTTCGGCTAAAGTCTCGTTCGTGAGAAAAGGTTGTCTGTTTGCAGTTAAACACATCTTATAATTAGGTCTCAGTTAGAGTTGTTTAAATTTATGTTTTACTATAGGCTTAACCTCTTGACATCCTGACTTATTATCAGTATCACTAAATTCAAGAGTTGATTCGAATATTGTCTGTTATAAAAATTTCGAAGTTTTAGAAATAAACACTTCCTCAACCAGTGTTTTTTCATAACCCTTTACTGTTGAAATACCATGAAAACTGAATTGGTGTTTGGTACAGCTTAGTGCAAACTCAAAATGTCAACATGAGCGACACGGGCTGATAGCATGAGTAGGCGAGTAGGCCTAATATTTGCCTTAGTGAAAAGTGGTTATGTTAGTATTATAGTAACAAATCTCTCGTCACTAGAGCGCTCGTGCCATTGTAGCCGCATCAACTGGAGCTTTATGTTTCATTTTTCGGTAATTGGGGTTTTATTTTCCAATTAAATAATGAAAATGCATTTTTCTGTCATTGACTTAATTGATTGGTCTTATATTTATTTATTAGTAGCCTACAATATTTGCTAATGTTGCCTACACATGATCATAAATTATTTACAAGCAAATATTCTTTTGTAAACAATAAATACTAAGCATTAACGGTAAAATTGAATAAAAGTTTTAAGGAATATATATAAATAAAAATGCATATATTTAAAGTACGTATACAGTTGTATACTAAATTTTTTAAGATCACTTCTGCTCATTATTTAGACTAATTAATAGTTTGAGTTGGTTATTCAACTCAACTGCTCTATTCTATTCGTTACTAAAGTAGAAGTAAAACCAGAAGCGGATTGGTAAGTCTGCGTCTTCGGAGATTCTCGGCAACGTTCGGTGACAGTGTTGCCACGTCGCGTCGGGTCGTGCGGAACGCAGAACAGCTGGTAGGGTAGTAGCACGGCGTAAACCGACATGAGCTAAATATTACTGATTTTAGCCCTTTGAGTGCCAAGACCATATATTGAGTTATGGAACTTTTTGCAACAGATGTTATATTCAGGGGTATGTCCTAAAAATGCCAGACCCGGAAATCCCAGTTGTGTAGCAACTTAGTAAAACATTTTTTTAACAGGATTATTTCCATAGAAACTTATCATGCTGTAGATCAAAATGCTTGGTTTTAATTGGGCTATACTTTTATTAGTAAATTTTCTTACAGTTTATTTCTTATATATATATTTTTTTTTTAACACAAAACAAAAAAGTTTTCTTTTTTAACATTTTTTTAAAGTTTTATTGCAGTTTTCACAAATAAAAAAAAACATTTTTAGTATGGAAAAACACTTTCTTTTTCTAAGGGAATATTACTAATAAAAAATGTGCAAAATTTCATAGTGTTATGTTCAAAACCGGGACAAAAAAAAAATTTTTTTAGACCAAAACAGTTTGGAAAAAATACACACATAGCCTCATCATATACATTTGTGTGTAATCTAAAAGAAAACTTATAAAATTTACTCACCACATACAGTATTTCTTATGCTCAAGAATGAAAGAATGAAATTTCAGTTCAAAATCTTCACTAAATGTTTATATACAATTATTTATATACACTATTCACAACAGTTTGTCTTCACTTCACTTGCATTTGTGCTTTGGGAAGCAGGTGCCATGACAGCCTTCCCCACAGTTGGTGCAAACTGTTCTAGACCTCTTCCTTCCTGTTTTGATATCAGGCCCCCCTCATTGTACATACAAAACAAGTCTTTTCTTTTTTTTTCCGGGCAATTTTTCTAATCCCATTTTTCTTTTGTCACCCTCTACGTTTACAGTTTTACCTTGCTGTGCTACCCATTCATCAGAAATACTTTCAATGATTTGGACAGTATACTGGTATCTAGAAAGAGGTTTCCTGTTGTTTTGGACACAATTTTCCCTATATATAAAGTAGGAATTTATTACCATTCTTGCAAAAAGATTAAAAACAACCTTTTTCCAATACTTAACTGTTCGTCTTTCGTCAAGGTAAGAATAGGAGCATCATGTCGAATGTGTCTATCCCACCCATGTGCTTATTGTAATCTAGTATGATGGATGGTTTGTTTTCAACTGTTACCCTGCCATGCCTCCTTTTGGTATGTACAATATCTTTTATCTCAGCTTTTGAGGACAGCAAAACAACTGGTTTTTTTTGTGATGCTTGTTGTCTATAGGCCAGTGTCACTATGTTTCCTTGATGGTAGTACTTCTTCTGGCCAACTTGAAACTTTTCTTTGATTCCATCAGGCAAGCCTTTTTCATTCTTCCTTACTGTGCCAGTAAAAAAGGTTTTTTCCTCATACAATTTTTTGACCAGCGGAATACTAGAAAAAAAATTGTCTGTAAAAACATGAAACCCTTTCTGTAAATAATTACAAGCACGAAGAAGAGAAGTGACAACCGAATAGCCAAGACCATATTTTTTTACCTCATCAGATGGAGATGTGTTTCTTCTTACCCTGATAGCAAAATAAGCTCATGCAGTAATTAGATACAGAGTCACACAACACCCATAACTTTATTCCCCACCTATGGTGGTGCTTATTGGGGAGGTATTGTGTGATTCCGGTTTGACTTTTCGTCCAATTAGAGATTCGTCGACTGACAACTGTTTTCATGGGCTGTATAAAAGAATTTAAATAGCCTATTACAGTGCTCAATTAAGGGTTTGAACTTTTGAGTGGGGTCGTAACCTTGTTGGTTGGCTTTAGGTAGTTTTTCATTGTCAACAATGTGAAAGAAACTAAGCACAATTTGAAATCTATTTCGTGTGAACATCTTACTAAACCATGAGTTGCTTGTGAGTCACTAGTTGACCAATAAGAGGGGATAGTTGGTTTCCTAATCAGGCCAATATTTAAAACAGCAGCAATAAAAGCCTTCATTTCCAAAATGTTCACGGGGATCCAGCTGTTGCCTACGACTACCAGGTGAGTCATTGTCTGCAAAAGACGAAATTGTCTGGTTAGCATACCTGTTGGTTTCAACCACAAACATAGTCAAAAGTGTTTCTGTAAAAAATAGAGTAAAATAGTCAATGGGCCTTAGAGTCAACAGGTGGGCAATGTCTAGGTCCTGGAGATTCAACATAAGAAAAATCATGAGTGAAGTTACTGCGGCTCTCTTCGTTTATACTAAGCCAAATATCATTGTCCTGTAGGCCCGTCGGCATCATCATCCGATTCAGAGGAACTGTATAACACACTCCTATCAATGATTCTACTTACGTTAGGTCTAGGCCTAACCTGTGTTCCTGACGTACTAGGCCTAGGTCTAGAAACATCAAAGTCACTATCTGAGGATTGACCTCTATGTACATTTTTTTGTGGCTCATTACAATGGATCGGCATCACTATCATCACTAAATAAATCACTAAGATCGTCTTCTGAGGTTAATAAAATTACCATCAGATACATCACCATCAAGTTCTCTGTCCACCTCACTTGATCTAAGGTTCTCAGGATCCATTATTCAGCCATTTGAAAACTACTTAAGTGTTTTACACACTAATAATAAACACTACACGCACAATTCAAACAACAATGTTTTCAAAAGAAACAACACACTAGCACGCGGTTCTGCATTCGTCGTCTGCCACGCTACTCAGCTAGTCAGCTGTCGGCAGCGCTGTGATGGACATTGTTTTTTTTTTTTAGATTCTCTTCTGGATTGGATTTTTTTTTCCAAACACCACAGAAAATTAAAGGCATATTATTGGAAATACAATTTATTACGTCGAAACATAAAAATACCGAAAAATATAAACAAAGGATCTTAAAATAGTTTGGTGGCGAAGATTCGTCACCATGACATTTCTCGCATATACAACTGGTGGCGAAAAGTCGTCACCGTGGCATTTCTCGCATTTATCATTGGTGACGAAATTTCGTCACCGTGGCATTCAGAGGGTTAGATAAGTGTTTTAGGTCTTTTTAACGACGATTCCCATAATGTCAATAATTTGCTGCAAGCCATCGATCGATACTGGAATCGATGGTCTTTCAATTTCCAAGATAAAAATGTGCTTGTAAATTAATTGTAAAAATAATGGAAATAGATCCATTATTGCATTTCATTTCATTAATTCATGTACGTGGCGTTTTTATCAATCTGTGGATATTCTGAATTAATTTATTTTTGTTAAACTGTCTCGATGTTTGAATAGCCTCATATAGTTTTCCGTATAAATCTGCTTCAATCTGCTGTGCTATTAAACTACACAGAACTGTGTTGTAATATTCTAGTCACTAAAACACCGAGAAACAGGCATTAACGCATCAATGCCACTCTCTTTTCAGTATATAGAAACGAATGTACCACTAATCTCAATAATGACTGAGCTAAGGTTTAATTCAAATTTCAAAACATAAATTGAAATAGTAACATGTAAAGAAAACTATTTGTTATTTTTTTTACAATGAGCGTCAATGACTTCTTCACGTATAAAGTGGATTTAATTTCTTGAAGAATTCAAACAACTGCACTTTGCAGGCGCGCGACTGCGGGTAACAATGATCTGTGGTGCCAAACTTTAGATAACAAATAATCTTCGCAATACTGTTATAGTTGTGTTTACTATGAATTTTACAAATATAATTGTTGTTATGTTCAATACATTAAACAGTTAGTTAGCCATCAAGGATTTTATGAGACCTTAAAACGTGTTACTCTATGTAATAGCTTTTACATTGAAAGCTAATTGGATGTAATTAATTACAGTTCAATTCATTATGTAATTAAATAATAATTGATTATTATTAATTAACATTAATTATTCGCTAGACATTCAAAACTAATAATGTCTAGCGCTATTTATGTGTTAAATCTCACACCTGCTAAATCCCTCAATTGATAAGCCAACCACTAACTCTGGATATTTTATTGGACATATCAAGCAGTCCAATACTTGCTTATTGTTGGCAAAATTATTTTTCTTATTTCATAATGTTCTTTTACAAGATAGGGTTACTAATATTAACTTTAACAAAATAAGGAAAACATTGTACCCTTTTTTATTTTTTTTGTTATTGGACTGACTAGTTTCACCCTAAGGCCATTATCAAGTTAATAACTATAATGGCCAGTTGAAACTAGTCAGTAGAATAAAATAAAAAAATGAAAGGTTACTCTATTTTCCTTATTCTGTTAATATGAATATATTTTTTTATTTTAGAGATGTAAAAGTAACTGTGTGTATATATTTTCACAGCGAAAATGGATGGCACTAAAAGAAAAAAGAGTGGCCACGAATTCAGAAAAGAAAAAAAGTTAAGAGAGCTCGAAGAAACTTTAAAATCCTGTCCAAAAATAACAAGTTTTTATCTAAAAAACAACCCTCCAACCACAAAGTATTCAGAGCAACAACCAGGATGTTCAAAGGACACTGAAAATACCCCTGATTCTGCAGAAAATGAAAATACAGAAGATATTGTTTTATCGACAGGGCACACTGTAGAATATTCAGAGCCACAGTCAGAACGAGTCAAGGACTCAGAAAATACTCCTTTCTCTGCGGAAAATGAAGACACTGGTGTTATTGTTTTAACCACCAGCCAACCTTCTCCAGAACCTTTTATAGAGAAGGATTTTACTCGTCCACCATCTGTTCTACAAGAACAAACTGAATCACAGAAAGAGAAAGATTACTTTGTCAAGCCCAACTTAGATGAATTATCAAATTTTTTTCGATACACCCTTATCAACCCAAGGAAGACGACTTGCCTTTTCTTGAAAAGAAAAAGATATTTACCGTAAAAAAAAGTAATGCCCTTTCGTTCCCTAGGCAGTGGCTGTCATTTAATAGGAACAATAAAAAACTGTATTCCTTCATTTGCTTAGTTTACAGTAACGTCCAATCAAGTTTTTGCTCAGGATTTGATGAATGGAGACATGTTCATCAGAGGATTCAACAACATGAAAGCTCCAAGGCACATGTAGAGTCAGTCACATCGTTTATGGCACTGGCAGCGAAGAACAAGAAATCTACTTATGATCTTCTTTTCCACGACCAGTTACAAAAGAGAAAGCAAGAGGTGATGGAAAGAAGGCATATTATTGAGGCTATTGTTGATGTGTTAAAATTGATTGGCTTCCTTAAACAAGGGCTTCCTTTGCGTGCCTCGGCAGAGCAAGCTCACACATTTAATGACGAATCAGTTAACCATGGTAACTGTCTAGATATTTTATTTCTACTCACCAAGTATGATTCGACTTTGAAAAATCATCTGTCATCAGTTGCGAAGAAACGCCAAAAATCATTCGAGAAAAGAGCTAAAAAGGAAAAGGAAACAGGAGAGAAGAAAAAGGTAGTCGGAAGTGGTAGCCACGTGACATTTCTCAGCAATACAACATTGATTAAAATTGTTAAAATTCTTCGTGATGAAATTGTAAGTACGTAATATATCAGCTCAAGTGAAGGAAGCGGTAAACTTCTCCATTTTAATGGACACTACAATAGACATATCAGGAAATGATCAATGTTCATACGTTGTTCGGTTCGTAAACGGAGGCCAAGTGCAGGAAAGACTGATAGCTTTACAATGTGTATCATCAACTAAAGCCGATGCTCTGATGGATTCTTTAGAAAATACATTGAAAAATGTCGGAATCCCAGTGGAAAATTGTATACCTAATGCTTTTGATGGGGCGTCAAATACGAGTGGAGCCTATGCAGGCTTAACTGCGAAATTGTCGGAGAGAATTCCGAACCATATACACACTTGGTGCTACGCTCATGTTTTAAACCTAGTTCTTACTGATACAGCACAAATACTTCCTTCAACGATCACATTTTTTGGTTTGCTCCAAGAGGCACAAGTATTTTTAAAGGAATCATTAAAGAGACAACAGTTTTATTCAGCAGAAAATCCTGTTTTTAAACTCGGCGCTATTGGTGCTACACGTTGGCGGAGTAAGAGTGATGCTACCACTAAGATATTTGGCAGGATTGATAATTGGACAACAAGCACCCCACTTGATTCTTAACATCAAGCCAAACGTGTATTCCATGAACTGACTGTAGCGTTACAAAAGATTTCCTTGTCCCCTGAATTTAACACTACAGTCAGGAGTAGTGCAACAGGACTTCTTAGTAAGTTTCTAGAGTTTGAAACAACAGTTATTGCAATGACCTTCCTGCAAATATTTAAAGTTACTACACCGTTATCAGACTACCTCCAAACGAAGAATCTTGACTTTGCTCAAGCCTGGAGGCTAATACAGTCAGCAAATGAAAGACTGAAAGACATGCGAAATAGGTTTTATGAAACTCTAGAAGCAGCAAACACATTCATTAGGAAATGCAATGAGAAGATCGAGGCGTCCTCAGAATTTGAGGATCTGAAAGATTTGATGATGGAAACTACATTCAAAAAGTCAAGGTCAAGGAAAGTAAAAAAAATGGCCGGTGAAAAATGTAGTGATGAAAGTGTTGCCTCTTCTCCTGAAGATACTTCTTTCAGGATAACTGTCTATAACTGAGTTGTAGACACTATAATACAAACGATGGAAACTCGTTTTACCAAGCATAAACTGTTGTATTTAGACTTAGCTGTCTTCGACCCTAGAAGATTTGAAGAAATGAAGGAAAAACTACCAGAAAATGCGTTGGAAAAAGTGAGTTAATTCAATTTGTAGACAAAGATAAACTAATGGAAGAACTAATAACGTTCATGAGTGTTTGGCCGAGCATATGCAGGAAGTCGATTGAGCAGGATTATTCTACCGGCAAGATTGAAAGTTCTGAGAACATCCAGGAAACGGAAAACACGGAAGAAGTCTTAAATCCACTTGAAGTTGATGAAGAAACAGTAGGTGAAAAGATTGTGGATTTCTCAGCTTGCACAGTGAAACAAAAGTGTAACCCATGTATCAAATGTGCATTTGAAGTAATAGTAGACTATAACATGTATTCTCTTCAATTCACAGAACTGTATAATGTATACAAATATTTACTAACGATTCCACTAACACAGGTGTCTTGTGAAAGAGTATTTTCGAAGTTAAAGTTAATAAAGACTAGATTAAGAGCAACAATGACTGATGAAAATTTAGAAGCATTTGTTTTGATGCACACAGAGAGACATATTGATTAACATTGACTCAAGTGTGGTTATTGATAAACTGTGTGAATCGAGCTCTGAAATGAGAAGACTTTTGATCGTCTAGTTCAGTACTGTATTGAGTCAAGTTTATGCTGTATGATTATGATTGTCCCATTATTGAGGATTTTTTATATATTTCAAAGTGACAATAGTATGTCTTTATATTACTTAATTAACTTCAGTAATTAGGGTACTGAGTAAAACATTTTGTTTTTAACGTTACATGTTATGAATAAGGGAACGTTGAAACATGATTCAGTATTTAGTTTAAGTCGAGGTTTTATGATGTTTTAGACATTTCAACTTGTTTGCTGTTTTTACTTTGTATTATTTAATTGATTTTAAGTTAATGTTTTATCGTTGGAACGTTATTTACTAACTGAGAAATGTTGAAATTTTACGGTTTTCTTATTACTTAGGTGGTTTTTTTTTTATCTCAGCAGTGTCAACAGTTTTTACTTTTCTATATTGATTAATAAAGAACATTTACAAATGAGTTAAAATGTTGTTTAAAATGTAACATGTAAGCCTTGCCGAATTGCTGACTGAGCGGGTCTACACATTTGCGCAGTGGCAGTGGGCGATTCTATAACGCAGTCGTGTTGGGGGAGGGTAGTAAAGAGGAGATGCTTGAAAACATAAACAACTTAATTAGTTCAAAGTGTTTGCAACTAATTACCATTTATTTATTTTCCTTTTTCGAGGTATATACGTTCAAATTTATTGATTTCATTCTTATTTTTTAAATTGATAATTCACAAAAATAAGCAATGTACGTTCATTACAATTTGTAAGTGTCAAATAAGGTAAAAAACGCAGATTTAAGTGGTTTATTACATTTTTTTGTATCTTTGATTTGTGTGCATTATTTGTAATATTTTTACAATGAACAGGTCTTTTCTAAAGTGTAAATTTTCTTCGTTACTGCTTGAAGAAAAATGTGCTTCGTGTAGCTTAAAAACACGTTTATAGGTGTTTATTATTTTTTTAATTCCCAGGGGGAACCCCCGGACCCCCCACCAGCCAAGGGGGGTATTCCGTACCCCCCAGACCTCCCGGTGTCCCAGTTGGTTGGCGCCCTCACCACCTTGTCCCCCGCCCTTTCGACGTACCCAGCACGGGCCTGAGTGTCCTAGCTGGGCAGCAAGAGCGACCGTCGCTATTGTGGGTTGTGCTACAAATGCGACAGATTCAAACACGTGGTAAGTAAAGTGAGTGTTCTAGATGAGCAGGAAGAGCGGCTGTTGCCATTGTGACTATCACTATTGTTGGTAGTGTTTCAATCACGACAGATACAAACACGTGGTAATTAAAGTGAGTGTCCTAGCTGAGCAGGAAGAGCGACTGTCACTATTGTTGGTAGTGTTACAAACGCTTCAGATACAAACACGTAGTAAGTGAAGTGAGTGTTCAGCTGAGCAGGAAGATCGACTGTCACTATTATGGGTAGAGCTACAAACGCTTCAGAAACAAACACGTGGTACGTAAAGTGAGTGTTCTATCTGAGCAAGCAGAGTGACTGTCGCTATTTTGGGTAGTTCTACAAATGCGACAGACTCAAACATATGGTGAGTAAAGTGAGTGTCCTAGGTGAGCAGGAAGAGCGACTGTCACCATTGTGGGTAGTGCTACAAACGCTTCAGATACAAACACGTGGTACGTAAAGTGAGTGTTCTATCTGAGCAAGCAGAGTGACTTGCTATTGTGGGTAGTGCTTTAAGCACGATAGATACAAACTCGTAGTACGTAAAGTGAGTGTCCTAGCTGAGCAGAAAGAGCTACTTTCACTATTGAGGGTAGTGCTACAAACGCTTCAGATAAAAACATGTGTTCAGTAAAGTGAGTGTTTTAGATGAGCAGGAAGAGCGGCTGTCGCCATTGTGAGTAGTGCTACAAACGCTTCAGATATAAACACATGGTAAGTATAGTAAGTGTCCTAGCAAGAGAAATGTCGCTATTGTGGGTTGTGCTACAAGCGCGACAGATACAAACATTTGGTAAGTAATGTTAGTGTCCTTGCTGAGCAGGATGAGTGACTGTCAATATTGTGGGTTGTACTATTAACGCTTCGGATACGTTTGCACTACGTGTTTACGTAGTAAGTAAAGCGTGTGTCCTAGCTGAGCAGTAAGAGCGACTGCCGCCATTGTAGGTAGTAGTGCTACAAACGCTTCAGATCCAAACACATGGTAAGTAAATAGAGTGCCCTAGCTGAGCAGCAAGAGCGATGTCGCTATTATGGGTAGTGCTACGAATGCGACAGATTAAAACACATGGTAAGTAAATAGAGTGCCCTAGCTGAGCAGCAAGAGCGATGTCGCTATTATGGGTAGTGCTACGAACAGGCCCGTAGCTAGGCTGGGGCAACCGGGGCATTGCCCCGGGGCCCCCGGCCAGGGGGGCCCCCAAATGAAGGTGGAAAAATTGAAAATGAAATTAAAGTTTATGTGAAATTTATTGATTACTGTAGGGTCGTAGGGATATTTCATCGAATCATCAAAATGTCTTTATAAAAAAATATTTAAATAGCTTTTCAATATAAAATAATGGACAGATATTGTTCTCACAGAGATTTCGTAACAAAAATAGACAGACTATCAATCAGCCTGTCAGTTGTTACGCAATTAAAGAAATGCAGTTTGCACTTTTAGTTCACCTTACTCCCCCATCCCCAACAGTAATAAACTCGTCCTGACGTCGACGTGACGTAGACGGCTCCGTCTGCCGACTGCCTCTGCCACAGCTGACAGACGACAGTGAGAGTGACTACGACTAGTGAGCTAGTGACAGACAGCCCGGATAAGGTTATGTTATGTTGATGGTAAACTAACACCAAAAACTGACGTTTTGGCGTTCGTCCGTTACTCGTTTGTTACGGTGTTAAAGTGTTATACAATTTGTATTCTTATTCTTGTATTTGTTAAAATGAAAAGAAGCTATCAAAGTGGGGCAAAGAAAAGGCAAGACAAGAAGAAAAGAGAAGAGGATGCTTCAAAGTGTTCTTCCACCCTATCTGCTTGGTTATGTCCTACTACTAGTACTACTACAACTAAAAGTACTAATGTCACATCTACATCTAGTACTGAAACTAGACCAATAATTGGTGAGTGGTTTGAATTTAGATACGGTATTTAGGCCTAATTAATTAGCTTGGCCAATAACTATATAATTAATATCTTAAAATTTAACTATGTTAAAATTAACTGTGTTAAAATTTAACTAGAGTTTGGATGTTTGATTGAGTTTAGACCACTGTGTCTGACTCAGACTGCAATCTATTCTAATCTAATAAGCAATGTTTGTTTGTGAATTTATCACTAGTCATATATAGGCTACATATTACCTACTATTGTGTAGTGGTCATTTAATTTTTTATGTGATTTTTATGATTCCTTTGGTTTCTACTTCTTTCTGTGTAGGTATTTTATTTGTTTATACATGCACAGCAGCACAGCATGAATATCTATCATAGTAATTTTATATCTTTTTGTGATAATATGATGTAAAAAATGCACCACACTCGCTTGCACATTCATTATTTATGAGGCCATGTATCTACTCTTTTTATATTTTTTTATATATTTTTTTATATATTTTTATATATTTTATATATTTTATTATATCTTTACAATGTTATTAAAATTGGCTTTAAATTATATGTTATATGTAACTTAATGTTATTTTGACTTGCTATTTTTTATTGCAGCCTCAGTCCCAGGAAATGAGATTGAAGAGGAAGTTACAGCTCAAGATAACGCTGAAGAAAGTATTGATGAAGAAGTAACATGCCTAGGGCTAGGGCATCAACAAGAAAATTGTGCCAAACCTCCAACAAGTCCTACGTCAAGCAGTGAACTGATCGGCGTAAATGATCAAGTAAGTAGACATGCCAAGTACAGAATACTTATATTATATTTTTCAACATAACAACATATGCTGTTTTATCGCCCTAAACATGGAATCCCTACGATAAAATATTCCATGGTTACATGGAAGTAAACAGTATTACTTCCATGTAAACATGGAATTACAGTAAGTCCCTATTGTTATGATCATGTTTGTAAGAAAAAAATACTAATGCATTGCAATCTACTTACAGGTGGAATGTAGCCGGACGAATAAAATTAATGAAACTTGTTTAAACACCGGAGAACCCCATTTTCCAGACCAGATCATCGATCCAGAGGTGAAAAAAACGAATTATTGAATTAGGACTAGGACCCTATCAACCAGTTGGCCCATTTCCATATGATGGAAAACAAGGTAGGTCCTTTTCAGACAATTATTTTACCCTGAAGTCAAAGTCTAGGCTCAAACTGAAAAGAACTTGGTTGTGCTATTCGTCCAAATTGGATTGTGTTTATTGCCAACCTTGCTGGTTGTTTCCCCAGAAAGGACCTGTAGGAGGATGGGATTCAGGATTAAGGGACTGGAAACATTTGTCTGATCGCATAAAGACACATGAGAATTCACAGCACCATGCTGATTCCTGCTTGGTTTATGAGCAATGGCGACGTCATGGCTCAATAGACGATGCACTAGAAAAAGGTTTGAAGGAGGAGCGGAATTTTTGGAGGAAAGTTTTGAAGAGGGTCTTAGATGTCTCCCTTATGTTGGCAACATGCAACCTTCCTTTTCGTGGAGACAGTTGGCATATCACTGATAGAAATAAAGGTAATTTTCTATCATTGATTGAATTGCTGTCAAAATATGACACTATCCTAGAAGATCTAATTACAAGGCCAAGTGGTACTGTTAATTATCTCAGTCCAACAATTCAGAATGAAATTATTTCTCTGATGGCTAGTGAAGTGCTTAGTGGAATTAAAGAAGAACTTTTGAGTGCGCCTTTTTTCTCCATAATTTACGACACAACACAAGATGTAAGTAAAGTAGATCAGCTAAGCGAAGTTTTTCGCTATGTAAAGATTGACCATGACCAACTCGGAAAACCTTGTGAGTTGAGAATTTGTGAAACGTTTACATCTTTCACAGCAGTTACTGACCAAACCGCTTCGGGGCTAGAAGACGTCATCATAAAATCAATTTCAGAAAAAGGCCTTGACATAACAAAATGCAGAGGACAAGGATACGATGGTGCATCGGTCATGAGTGGTGTGTATAATGGAGTACAAAAGAGAATCCAAGAACTTGCACCCCATGCCTATTTCATTCACTGTGCCAGCCATAATTTGAATCTGGTTCTTAAAGATGCCGTTGAATGCAATCGAGAAATAGCACAATTTTTTGAGACGGTGCAAAATATTTACAGTTTTTTTGGCCACAGCATTGTTCGGTGGCAAGAACTAAAAGTCGTTTCTGGTTGTACAGAGAATCCGAAGGCTCCTGTTCCTAAAGACAAGGTAACATTAAAGACTTTAAACCCTACACGTTGGGCAGGGAGATATGAAGCTGTGTACGCTTTAAAGGAAAGGTTCGGTGATGTAATGAAAGCCTTAAATAAAATAATTTTGACAAGCAAAAAGCCAAAGGAAAGGAATGAAGCTGAGGGGCTCAAAAAAAGGTTAGAATCTTTTAGTTTTGTTTTGCTCTTGACTGTCCAGTGCAAAATATTAGGGGAAATAAACATTGCCTCAAAATCCTTGCAAACGGAATCTATTGATTTAATGACAGCGTACGATCTCCTAGGCAATGCTTTATTGAAAGTAACCGAACTTCGTTGGTCCTTTGAAGAAGTCTGTAGTGAAGCAGAAGAAGTATGTTCAAAATGGGGGATTACGATTACCCATGAATTTATTGGCCAACGTGCAAGAAAGGTAAAAAAGCACTTTGATGAACTTTGTGAAGACCAAAGACTGACAGATCCTAAAAGCAATTTCAGAGTGACAATATTCTTCCCAATGGTTGATACTATAGTGTCACAAATTGACAACAGTTTTAAAGGCATGAAGCAAGTGATTGATGCCTATAAAATTGTTCACCCTTCTTTCCTGGCCTCATGTTCAGATGAAGAACTGCGTTGTGAAGCTGATAATTTTGTAAGCAGATTTTCAGATGATGTAACGCCATTGTTCAAAGCTCAGATTTTATCAGTAAGGAATGCTTTTCAATCCAAATTAAAGGATTTCAAAGAAGTAAAAGAAGTTGCAAATCTCCTACTCATTGAAAACAGTTCCCTAGCATCAACCTACCCGGATGTACTAACAGCATGCTTTATGTACCTCACAGTCCCTGTGACAGTAGCCAAAGCAGAGAGATCATTCTCAAAATTAAAACTCATCAAAAACTACCTGCGAAGCTCCATGTCCCAACAACGTCTCACTGATTTGGCTCTTTTGTCTATTGAAAATGACAGAGCCCGAAAAATAGATTTTGACCGAATTATTGATGTTTTTGCTAGTGTCAAGTCAAGAAGAAAGTCTTTTTAGTAAGTTCAGTTGCATTCTCACTATCAAACTAGTTGGGCAATTTTAAACCTGAGAATGTGTGGGTATTACCACCATTGATCATATATAATTAATGGTATTACCAGTATTACCATAAACACCATAAATAAATATACAATTTATTGTGTATTCAAAGGTATTACATAATTAATGATATTACTTGTATGTTTATCTACTAAACTACATTGCTTGGATGTAGGCCTAAGAAGAGACTAAAAAGTTTTAAGACATCAGCACTTATGTCTTTATTTATTTATTATCTATTGTGAATAAAATTTGAAAAAATAATTATGTTTTTCATTTTCCTTTCAGCACTATAAATAGAATACCAATCACAATGGTAAGCTGAAAAAATAATGGCTCTAAAAACCAAACTAATGGCACCAGGGCCAGGAGTCATACAAATTTGCATATAAAATCATTACCAGTTTACGACTTACCGTAGAAATTTGTAAACATAGTTTAAGCAAACAATTAAGTATTATAGATTTAATAAGAAAAAAAGGTAATAATAATAATAATAGGATAATAATAAAAAATGCACATAAATTCTAAGCCTAAAGATCCAATTACTGTATGCTTATATCTATTAATTTAAAAAAGTGCGAAATATATAACAAAGGGGGGCCCCGAATGGACTTTCTGCCCCGGGGCCTCCAAGGGCCTAGCTACGGGCCTGGCTACGAATGCGACAGATTAAAACACGTGGTAAGTAAAGTGAGAGTCCTAGCTGAGCAGAAAGAGCTACTGTCACTATTGAGGGTAGTCCTACAAACGCTTCAGATAAAAACATTTAGTAAGTAAAGTGAGTGTCCTAGCTGAGCAGGAAGAGTGACTCTCGCCATTGTGGGTAGTGCTTCAAGCGCGACAGATACAAGCACGTAGTAAGTAAAGTGAGAATCCTAGCTGAGGAGGAAGAGTGACTGTCACTATTGTAGGTAGTGCTACAAACGCTTCAGATATAAACATGTGGTAAGTAAAGTGAGTGTCCTAGCTGAGCATGAAGAGTGACTGTCGAAGTTGTGGGTAGTGCTTCAAGCGCGACAGATACAAGCACGTAGTAAGTAAAGTGAGAATCCTAGCTGAGGAGGAAGAGTGACTGTCACTATTGTAGGTAGTGCTACAAACGCTTCAGATATAAACATTTAGTAAGTAAAGTGAGTGTCCTAGCTGAGCATGAAGAGTGACTGTCGAAGTTGTGGGTAGTGCTACAAGCGCAACAGATACAAACATGTGGTAAGTAAAGTAAATGTCCTAGCTGAGCAGAAAGAGCGACTGTCACTATTATGGGTAGTGCTACAAACTATTTACTTAAAATGAAACAATTCCACTGATGATTTACAGTTGGTTTGGGCTAGTAATTTATTTTAAAAGTTAGTAATATACCCTCCTCTTAAAATATGATTGAATGTGTTAGGGCTTAACTTAAATCCTGGTGTATATCTGCATATGCTTTCAACTTTCTCTCCACTCTCGATTCATACAAATTTACACACTGAGCAGATCTGTTAGGATGTTAGGATGTTTGTCTGTGACAAAAGTTTGTTTCTCATGGATATGATTTCGGAAGGAGCTAGACATGGATTTAAAGCGACTATTTGCCATAGTGGATATGGCTATTTTTACTAAAAAAAGTCTACTGATAAAAATAAAGTAGTACGTTAAAGTAATACACACCTTTCATGAAAACTGAAGACCCACCGACTATGGTGACCAAGGGAGTTGGGGAAACAAGACCTCACACCTTGCAGTGCTAGACCAACTATTTGCAACACATCTTTTATGTCTGCTTCCGGGCAGGTAGCAGTTTTCCCACGACGAGGTTCTTGGTTATAAAGCGAACCACCGTGTTGATTGCCCAGCATATTTGAAAGAATATGTTATTTACACTAAGATTTATTGTACTGGTTGCAAGGTTGCCAAAACAAACAAGATATTTTGTTTTTCAAAAAGAGATATTGATATAAATTTTGCATTAGTTTCAGGAGGCTTGAATTACAGACAACATATATTATAGTGTATATAGAGAGATACGGGGAATACTAGCACTATAAAATTAACTTTATCAACACAAATAACAGTTATCATTCACCAATAAACAAATCTTATATAAACAATATTTAATGTGGAGGTAGTGGCAAGATATTTCATTTTATAGCATTTAATTAAACTTTATAATTTAATTACACACGTAACATCCACTCATAGCTACCATTGGCCCAGCCGGATAGGCCAGTTTTCTGCCAAGAAACCTGATGCAGGTTTTTCACCCTACTAAAAAGAAAATGGGGCAAGTATAATTTGGAATCGGTTCGATAACAAACGCAACATTCATTTTGTGTGAAACTAGTCTCAGATATGTTTTATTTATTACAAGTTATTTAACTGCTGCTAATCACTTGCACTCCAACTAATTTCAAAGTTAGAACGATGATGTAGTACAGTTTTCTTTATTTTAATGTTTAGACATATTTATTAATTGTTATTACATTACAGTAATGAATCTAGTGATAGCATGGTATCAAATTCAAATAGGAAGTGTGAATTGGCTGTGTTGAATAAAGCCATGGAAATATAGCTCGACTGTCGCTTAAAAACTTCCCTCTTAAACCTAAGATTGTATCCGAAGTATATGTTGTAGAAGTTTAATTTTATGTAAATAACGCGTAAACAAATATGCTTAACAAGTTTCATGGAAGTCAGAGTAGTCAAGTAACCAGTTTGCTAGGTTCTGTTCCAGACTGCAAAGTAGAGAGTTCCACTTATCTAGGATATCAAAGCAATTGGGGTTGCATTCAAATATTAATTAATTTCTGTCATATGGACAAATACATCTTATAAATAATTGTACTAATTCAAACCCTGAAATAACACAATAGGGTTTCATTATTATTTTTAATTTCGTTCATGTACTTTGCCAAAGGTTCACCACTTTGGGCATAAACACCAAATTCTGCTTGAAATAAAACAAGGGCAAAGAAGTGACGATTTCTCTATGTAGAAGTTCATAGTGAGGACACAGAGTTTTTACTCCGGATAATTTTGATTAACAATGGTCTTTCTAAATAACAAGGCAGAATTAAAACCATCACTGTGCTGTACACTAATTTCCTTTATCGATCTTAACAAATTCTTTCAAAAGTCCAAAAGTTCATTTATAATGATGATTTGTTGTCTTGAAATTTTGCAGATATGTTTCTACAAGATTAGCCAATTTTTGTAAAATGCTCAGATTGGGGTTTGTAAACTGATTGTAGTGATGGATACAGGTTCTATTTAGGCCTAATCAAATGTGGGAACTAGTTGTGGTAAACGGACAGGGATTTAATTTAAAGAACTAGTTGCAGGTACACTTTCAATGTTTTTAATTTTAACATGTTATTTCTTGTCCTGGAATCTATTTCCTCTACTTAAATTTCCTAATAACGTTCGTCTTGCACTAGCAATTAAATTCTCATTCTACTGTTATAGGTCCATACTATTAAAAATGTTGATGAAGACCTGTCCTAACTTATCACAATTCTGATCTAAACTACACACTTTATCCTTGGTGTCACTGTCTAATTTGAATTTTGAAAAGGTGTTTCAACTCTATTTCCTAGATGTTTTAGTTTTTAATTATAACGAACTAGGCCTATGAGTGACTGACTAGCTACTATTTCCTCAAAACTGCCATTAAAATAATGATTTGGTTTGAATAGTATTAATTTTCTTCTCATACTTTGCCTTTCCCTGACAGATTTTCTGCAGCACATTAAACATGTATATTAAACACAATTTTCTTCAGTTTACACACACTTGTTCTATACAGCTTTCTAACACGAAATTACAATTAATGCCTCTTTTTTCGAGAGTTATAAGTTGGTTATTTGCTCAAAATATAGGGGATTAAAAGAATTTGAAATACAGTTGTATCCACAATTTCTTTCTGGAAAGTTCCTCCTGAATGATGCTTGAAATACGTGTAAGTGTGATGCAATATCGCATTTCACTTGCTCAGAGTTTGAGATTGTTCTCTATCAAGAAACTATAAATTGTATCAAATCAAATCACGTTTATTTCCACACAAATAAATGAAATACAAAAATAAATCTTTACATTGAAAATGATAACAAATGTAGCATTTGTATATCTAATTAATATAAAACATACAAAAGTATTCTAGTAATACAATTCAAAATAATTAACATTAAATAATTAACACTAAAATAATATAAAAAAGACTTATGTCACCATAAATAAATCAATGTAATGAATAAAGAGATGAAATATACATATATATATATATATATATATATATACATATACATGTATATACACATATATATCCACATCCATACATGCATACCTAGTAAAAGAAGCAATTAATTTGCTACATAATTTCTGAATAAATTAAAATAATGGGAAAAGAGCCTACATGGGCCTTAATGGCCTGTGCGTAGACTCGATTTGAAAATGTTACGATTCGAATTTTGTCTTGAGCAGAGTGTAGATTAATTTTATAACATTGTTAATTGAAAGAAGTCATCTGAAGCAGAATAACCAATGGATATGACCTGGAATTCCGATAATCAGCAATATTGTGGAGAAAGTAGACAAAAACAAATACAAATATAGAGTGAACAAAAATTACAAAAAATAGGCTAATTACTTAAGTGAATGGATTTTTCTATCTATAGTTTGAAGAGTAAAGGAGAGGGGACAGTGCCGTCAGTCAGTTGTCAGATAGTCTAGGTCCGTCTGTAGTCAACAGAGATAAGTAAAAAAATCACACTGGTTCTGTATTTATAAAAGGCAAGATTCATAAAACTACAACTTCTTTATCACAGACTCAATTTTGTCTGATAACCTTGAATATGTTAATAGAACTGTTCTGCAATTCTACATTACAGTTATTGATCTCTGAAAAAACACCACTTTAGTAAAAACTTCAGTTAATATAAATTAATTTTGTCTCAATGTACTGAAATTTAGTGCGGTAAAGACAAAAAGTGGTTGCCTGACTGCTTTGTGAGCAAACTAGTGTAACCTCGTATTCTTTTCAAATCTAAATACAGCTGAAATGTGATTGCCTTATCCACCACCATATGCTCTGTGGGTATGGTGACTCACAGTCTTTAACTGTAGACTGTAACTTAGAGTACCGATGCTCAGTCTGTTATAATAGGCGAAGTGATAAAACTAGAATCTACTGGTTACCACCTAGAACTAGCAGTAGCTCAAATCCGAGTAAATAAACAACTGCTAACACTAGGAAGAAACGCCTAGTCTATGTAAAGAAGTTTCCCGAAAAACTTAAGCAAGTTACAGGTTTAGCAACTGCTAAGGTTCGAATTGTGACTTGTTTCCCCCTTCACCCAGGATGACCACACTTCCGGCTTTGGGAGGACAAGTCCTCATTTTAAATGTTTGTCCTCCTATCCTCCCGGCTTTTGAAAATTATGTAAAATGTCCGACTTTTTAGAGAACGGTTAAATCTTCAAAAATAGTAGCATCATATTAAAAAATTCTTCCTATTTTCGAAGTCCCGATAGCAGCGTACACGTAATGCCATGGCATGTGAACTGCTGTTAGATTGTAGACGGTTGTATGTTGAGTGTTGTCTATAGTAGCGGTTCCAAACTTTTTACTTCGAGCACCCCTACATAATCCAGCTGGTAGGGACATGTAAGCGTACTATATAAGTGAGTCGCTTTTGAAATTTTACAGTCAACTTGAATTAGCTTAGTTTTGCACATTTTATGCATACTAAATTATAGCATAATAGGGCAATAGGTTTAATCGTAATCCAACAACAAATTCTATACAAACAATTACAATTTATCAATTATTTATTTTAGCTACTACAGTACATAATTGTTATTTATAACTCAAAGTAATAAAAATAAAAAGAGCTTAAATGTGAAAGATTTGCTTGTTTTCTCTTTGCATACAGTTTGTTGAAACACAGTGTTAGTTCTGAGAGCACTACTCTGAGTTCCTTAGTCAAATCCAGTCATGAGGAATATTTACTCTTCATGGCAGCTAGAGCAGAAAACCTAGTTTCACAAGAATAAGTGGTGGCAAATAGAGTGAGTATTTTTAATGCCTTTTCACTAAAATGGGCGTTCCTTTTTGTACACCAATCCAGAAAGATGTGAAAATAGATTCTTTAAACTTTCCTTCAAGCTCAGTGTCACCCTGGTGGTCAATGAGATTTTCTTTTTCTATAATGTTGAGGGAGCACTCATTTATGGATGTTTGAACGTATTTTTAATCCATCCCAAAGCATCCAAGTCCTCATCAAAATATTATTTAACGAGATTTGAGGATTTCTAACTGTTTAAGAAAGCATTTCTTTGGATTCATTGGAATAGTTTTTACATCCACTTCTTCAATCATAATTTTAATATTAGGAAATAATTCAATATTGTCACATTTCAGACCGCCTTCGTACAAACTTAGCTTCTTTACAAAGCTATTCACCTTTTCAGTCAATTCCAGAAGGTTGGCATCTTTTTTCTGTAAAGACTTGTTTATTACATTTGTTTTCTCGAATATATCTGACATGTACGCTAATCGCAGAAAAAGATCAGTGAAAAAACTTTACGTTTTTCGTGGTTTTTGTCAAGCAAAAATGCAAGAACTTCATGTTTAAGGTCAAATATTCTAGTAAAAGCCTTTCCTTTCGATAATCAGTGAGCTTCAGTATAAAACAATAAATCTGAGTGTTCTGTGCCCACAATTTCACAGAGAATCTTAAAAACTCGAGACTTTAAAGGCTCCCCTTTAATTACATTGACTGTCTTAACGACCACGTGTAAAATTTCGTTAAGTTCCGGTGTCATACCTTTTTTCTGTTAAAGTCTCTCTGTGAATTATGCAGTGTGTACATCTAGCTTCTGGAGCTACCTTTCTGATCAACCTTCGAAGTCCAGTTTCCACTTTCCTGACATAGCCCGAGCTCCATCTGTGTAAATTCCTGTACATTTCATACATAAGATGTGTCAGTATCCTTCAAATACATCAATCATTTGAAAAATGGCAGTGGTATTGGCTGAAAAAGTCTTGCAAAAAATCAACTCTTCCCACATCGCATCACCATCGACGAATCTTACATAACATATTAAATAAACAACTCTATGAAGATCGGTAGCTTCATCAACTTGCTTTATTATTTTGTAAGTAAATTAAATTAATTTTTCAAGCAAGCATTGGCCCCCCCTAACACTTCATTGCGCCCCTCTTGGGAGTCCATAGTGTCACTCAGTCACTGTTGCTTCTTTCCGCTCAGGTACAGTGTTCCGCTTTTCTACCTCTCGATTCTCTATATATGTATTGAGAATGGTAGGTTAATTTTGTTATAATACCTTATATACTGTTATGTTATAGTGATAATTTCTGATATATGAATGTTATTATAACTAACTAACATTGCCTTATGTAATTAATCAATGCAATAAATTAATTCCAATTACATCACAGAATCTTTAATTATAAATCAAAAATTTTGTATTCAAATCAGTTATAGTTTTTAAAGAAAAAAATTCGAACAATAATTAATTAAATCTTATGCCACCTACAAAACATCAGCTTCAAATAATGCTCTTATCCACCAACACTTTAATAATAAAAATTCCTTTTATTTTTCGATTTGTATGTCAAACAAAACCAATTTGAGTTCTTTTATTTGCATTACAAGGAATACAGTACTACTGTAATTTATAATGTTCGTGTTTTAATAGTGTACAAACAAATGTTTCAGCAAGGTTTGTAAGAAAATTTAATACTGTACTCCTTTTTGCTTTAATGCCCTCCCTTTTCACCCCAAAAGTCCTCCTTGTAGGAATCTGCGTCTGGTCACCCTGCCTCCACCGGCCGCTCGCCCATGTCATCTCTGCACTTGTGTATCACACTCCACGTCTGTTTTTATTCGTGTGTCCTCAAAATATCATCCAATGACGAAGTTTATGGAGTTGACAAGTATTTGGATTGGGTATTGTTTGTGAAACTCCTTATTCAATAACCAATGAATGATATTGGAAAAGTAAAAACTCCACCTTCGGTTACATCAAAGAAAAACGTCTGGCATAACATTAACGAAGATATTATCTCTTCTGCTACTAGTAAAGTTGTACTGTAGCACAATTGAACAACTGCTTAGTAATTTGAAAGGCAATGTGAAACAAAAAGCAAACAGGAAATAATCAGACACACCAGAAATCATGGGAATAAGACTTGCATTAATGAGCCAAGGAAATAATCTAGTATTTGCAAGAGTACCAAGGAGCATCTCTGTTGCAACCCAAGTTTACCCACCACACCAAGTACAAAAACAGACGCGCTCAAGTGTTCATTGAAGTCCAAGCTGAGTAAACGTTGGAGCAAGGAAGTACTTGCAATGCAGACCGGTTAAAAAAATATGGAGAACTTTGAAGGCCGTTATTGCATATGAGACCGAAGAAACTTAAGACCTTTTAATTCATAAACTGCTACGTATAACTGTGTATGTACAAATACATTTGAACAAACTAAAAATAAAAGGAGAGGAAACTAATATGCAAACTGTCACCAGAAATACCTGCTCTTTGGACACTCAAACGGATTTTTAAGACTTTCTTTTTTATCCAAATTTGTAATATATTTTGTAATAAATAATTTTCCTTCCCTTAATCCTCCTCCAAAAAAAGAGAGATAGAGTGCAAGTGTGAGTGTTGGCGGGACTGTTTTGTTGTTTTTGAGTGTGTGTGTCTAAGTGCACAACTACACAAGGATGTTTGAGGAAATGGGATAGAGTGAGTGGGTTCAGTATGAAATACTCGATACCAAATACACTCACTTTGTTACTAACATACTAATACTATTCTAAATTGTACATTCTAGATGTATGAATAATTTTAATTTGCCGTACTCAAGGAATACTACTATTACTAGACTACTATTTATTTTATATTCATAATGAAGCAAGTTTTTGGTCAATTTATATTAGATACTCTAGATAACAAAAATAACACTGGGTTTGGAATAAAATAAATAATTCAGAAACTAAATATTAATTACTAAAAACTATAAACTAATCATTATTAATATTTAATAAAAATTGTGTTTGTACATTTTACTGTCTGATTCATAAAATCATAAAGTTAATAAAAATTATATTTTTAATTAATGCCAACAATTGATTACATCCAAAATGAGTTCATATCAACTCCTTTATTCGTTCAGAAACATAATTTCCCTGCGTTTAACTTGACTTCTTTCTGTTGTGGCTGCATTCTTACACTGTGTCACTTTACCACTTTCGCCATCCTATTTATCTTAATGTCATTTTCACACACAGGTCATTTTCTTAATTCGTTTGGAATATATCCAGGCGTACCAAGACTTAATTTATACCCTGCATAATGAAAGCTATTATATTCTTACATTAAGTGGCTTTTTTCAAATAAATCAAAACAGTTGAGTGGAGATGGTATGTCTATTCATGATAGTTCGAGAATAAATCAGTCCAACAACCTTCAAGAGTTCTGAATATTTAGAAGTACACACGCAGGTCTTTAACATATTACAATGCGGCAGTGTTTGGTTGCTGGCTCAGGTAGTGGAAAGATTCTCCGTTAGATCGCTCTAGTTGTGGTAATATCAATGGCTGCGAGTCTGAGGGAGCATCCCAGTGATTGAAATCAGTAGAATACAGTAGAACCCCGCTAATCCGCCCTCGGGTAATCCGCCTCCTCGCTTAATCCGAACATGCCGTCACTAATCAATGTTTGTTTACGTGCCCAGTACATCGCTTTATTTAAATTGTTCAAGTCGAATCCTGTCAATGACGCATCATTCACGGGCAGTGTGAGTGCATGTCAGTAGTTGAAAGGCGACAGTCAGTCGAAACAGTTTGTGCAAGTGTGCGTTTGTGATTTACAAACTTTACAACAGGAAATTGAATGCCGTGACGTCAATGAGTGGGTCGCAACAGCGGATGTCGACTGCACAACAGAAGAAGAATTGACTGATGAAAAGATTATTGAAACTGTAATGCAAGCAGATGACCAAGAGAAAGATGATGTTGATAAAGAAGATGTCGAACCCACAACACGAGCATACAGAAGAAAAGACGCGTTTGATTTGGCCCTTTCAGTACATTGAACAAAGTCCAGTGTATACCCCAATGGACATTTTGTGGATCCGGAAATGGAGGAATATTGCTGTGAAGTCGAGATTGTCGTCTGCTGGTAAAAGAAAATTACGGAATTCTTTAAACCGACGCAAGATAATTAAATTCAGTGATAATAATCTGTCATTTTTTTAGTTTAAACTATAGTTTTATCATGTTTTCATGTCAATAAATGTTCTCCTCTGATAATCCGACCTTTTTACTGATCCGACCATACTCTTGGTCCCGTAGGTGACGGATTATCGGGGTTCTACTGTATTACTGTTTTCGGATCAAAGCGATAAAAAACTGAATTTTAAAACCAAATAACGATGCACTAACTAATAATGGATAATTCTGTTAATATTGTATCATTGAAATGAGTCTTTTAAATTTTGAAGAAAGTTTTATAGAAACAAATTGTTGCAATGTTCAATATAAAGCAGTGTCGTTGTTTTCATAGAATGCCTCTATTCATTAATATTATAATAATGGAAGAAGGAAAATGTGAAACTAATTCTTTTCTTTAGTTTATCAAAGACTTATGATTATAAATATGGTTTTAGATCTGCAATCTGATTTCTTCTTCAGGTAAATTACTTAACCAATGCATGACTACCAATTAGGTTAAAGTAAACTAAACAAATCTGAGCGTTGTGACACGCATAAGTCAGGAACCATAACAGCCATGTTGTGTCTATTCCTTGCACACTCACTCTAAAACACGAACCTAATAAAAGCTACAGACTGATTAATTAAACCTAATTGATTAATTAATAAAGTCTTTAGTAAAGCACCTCCTAATACACACCTAAGGCACGCAATGCTAATACAAACCTAATAATAAATCAAATGTTCTTATTCACGATGATTGGTTTGAAAGGTTTCCACGATATCGGTCATTTTTTATCCCTGTATGAAAACAATTGAATACTGCGTTTCGAGGACTGGATACCACCCCTTCTTCAAAATGAATACCTATCCTTGAAATGTACTGTTATATTTATCTAACATAATTATAACGATGGCAAAATAAAACATGCTGTCATCCTTTCAATAGAATGTGCTTGGTAAATGAAAAGGAATTCAGTTCAGTTTTGTACTTTTCGTTAAATCGACAAGCTTTCTCTGAAAATCTGTGTTAGTGTTATTTTGCCGAATCTGTTGTCTTTATACACTAATGGAAATAACTAGCCATTTACTTGACATTGTACTCTTCTGGTGTTGTAATTTTGTCTCATCATGAATTTGGTCTTTCACATAATGTTTTGTCGTAAACCTTCATAAACTCATTATAGATTTTATAATTTGGAAGGTATCCGCCCTAAATCACATCGTACATACTTACAGAAGTCCACGTATTTCATTAGAACGAATATTATCCTGTTTAGTGAAACTCATAGTCAAGCAGTAAACATACTAAAACAGTGAGAAAGCAATAAAAGGTTCTACCTTGCTGAACAGCGCCAAACAAGAAACAGATGCCTACTGTGCATGACCCTGTGTGCACTTCCCGCCAATATTGCTGCGGATGTTTCGCGCCAAACAACAAACAGACAAATGCCAACTGTGCATGACATTGTGAGCACTTCCCGCCAATATTGCTGCGGATGTTTCGCGCCAAACAACAAACAGACGCGTGATACTGCGCTCGACAACAGCTGAGTCCGAGAGCTCGGCTAGCTACGGAATCAGCTGTGACGGCTTTTGTCCCACCAATACTTCTCAAACAGCAATCTCTCGTTCCCTCGCAGTAACCGACCTCATCAAAACCGTGTGTGTATTAGAAAAACAAAAACTTATCCAATTTTAAAATGAAAGACGTACCGGTTTTTTTCTTTACTCATTTAGACATAATGTATAAATGACCTACCGGTAAGTTGCTACTACTTTCCCTGTAAAACTCGTATTCTTCAAACGGTTAAACTTACCCTCAAAATGAAAAAAATCAATATCTTTCTGGTTAATAAAGCTTTTAAAGATGAAAGTTGAATTTCAGGATTCGACCTACCTATCTGGAAGGCTCTAAACATTTTTGGATTCCGAGTTTCTCCCGTTGGATTAACATGGCAAGGAATATTTATACTTCCACTAAAAGTAATATAATAAATAAAAATTGTGCATGTTTGATGATTAACCATTTCCCTACTATTTAGCGATGTATACACGCAGACTTTAATGTTTTATCGCTTTACTAAACATTTTCAAGGTTTTGTTCCTTTACTAATAATATGAAACGTATTTTTGTACTACTTAAAATCCTTTTAAATTTTGCAAATGAAAATATTTTACTTTTATCTTTAATTGATTTTTAATCCAAAGGACATACACTAAAATTAAATCTACACCGTTGGTGAGTGAGTGTTTAACAATTAGCTTTATAGTGTATTTATTAAATTGATGAGTTTAATTTTATCCTAGTTACAAAAATAATAATACAAATACTGAACATACCAATTCATCAAGAATTGAGTATAACCAGATAGCATTTTTTATAATGCAAGATTAGAAAAAAAACAATATCGCACAATACTCTTGCTTTGAAATTTAATACAGTTTTCATATTAAAAAAGGAAAAATCCAGTTCGTTTACAATTCTTGTATGGCAATTCAAATTCTATTGAAGTTCAAGTAAGGTACTATAAACTTATAAATTTTAATACCATTTTTAGATGGTTGTTACAGGGAGTCCTGGTTAAAGCACATATTATTTGGTTAAACTGAAATTCATAGACAAGTCTTGCGAGAAAATACAAGTTCTCAATTTGTTTGTCAGTTATTCCCTATTCCAAATCTTCTAAGATTCCACTATAAGATGATAAAATTGCTGTAAATTAAAATATGAAATTTACAAACAAGAGCTCAGAGCGATAATTATTTTTAATCTTTAACTAATACTGTGGATATTGTATGTTCCGATTAGTTATCAACAGGCATCAGGTTAGGCAAATATTTATGGCAGATGCGTATGTAATTTTTAAGATAGATTTAGAGAAATTTGATTTAATGAATCGCTAATGGTGAAATATAGAAATATTATCTATAAACATTTTCTATTCCAATTTGTTCGCTGGTAATATCCCAGCAATGATAGTTTCTAAGTTTGGCCGTTGGATCCCCATACTGAAACTAGTCTTTATTATACTTATACGAATTCGTATGATCAAGAGTACAGGCCCAGTGAGCCTTAGGCACATCTCATGGATGGACTTGCGCAGTCACTGTACTCATTATTTTCTATGTAGCGCATGCAAAATTTAATGTTTACGTATTCAATATTTCATGAATCTCGCCATAAAACATTCACCTTTTAATTCATTAAGTTGTGTGTCATAGCAGTGTTTAAATAATTAAAATTGTGCACACAAAGTGATGAAGTTCTATGCGTTGGGTTAATTAGGTTGCATGAGTTACTTGAGTTACTTTGCAACTTTGTTACTTTGTTGCAGGACGTAGGGGACCTGTATCCCCAGGAGAATTTGATTTCAAAATAATCAATCGCCTACTACTCTATTTCCGATTAAAATAAAATTTATGTTGAAACTTTTAAATCAGTCATAATTTAATAGATTCAAACTTTATAATCATTTTATTTTACAAAAAATACACGACTCGATGCATATAATAACTCAATGTTATTCAAAAATTCAAATATTTGAATGTCAACGTCACCGCAGCAACTACGAAAGTGAAGTTAGTTTTTGCTATTTCTTGTGGCTTCCACCTGTACCCGGTTCTTTAAGTTACCGATACAAGTGTACTCGTACTGATTTATAATCATACGTTACGGAGTACTCCTAAAATGGTACAGGTACGTGTTCCAGTTACTTTTACTGATAAACAAGGTGTACAGACATTATCACAGAATTAATATTTGTGCTAAAGAATTGTGATAATTGGCTGGGAATACCCTTAAGTTATCTAATATTTTATTAAATTCATTACCTAATGATAAAATTAGGTCTTCATAGTAAAAACTTACAACTTAAAATCTAACCCAAAGTAGTTCATACTTATTTACAGTTCTTTACATTTTGATTGGCCATGTTTTAGTAAATAGTTACACGAATTACTTTAAATCATAACAATTACTTGATACTTAATTTATGTTACAGTTTATATAAATTAGTCAAATAATGAATATTAATATCTAACCATAGAAAACATTAAACTATTTAAGATTAACTTAAAATAGAAAACACGTCAATAAACTCTTCAGACTGATCTAGGGGTTGATAGATAATAATAAACTCTACAGCAAATCTAAACAAAGGATTGGGTAGAAAGAAATCTATAGTCATTGGTCAGTCCTGTGTTTACACCGTATTCAGGGGCCTATATTCTCATATAAATGCATTGTTCATATCAAACCCTTTTTAGTCCTTATTAGTCGGTAGGTGCTTCCTGTGAGAATGCAAAAATATGTCACGACGGAGTCAGATTTAACTGTTTACCACACAAGATTGTTTAGTTTTAAATGGTTTGTCTGTTGTTTATATTTATTAATATAATTAAATCCAGTACTAGATATAATGTGTATAAAGTCTTAAAAAGAATGTGCTTGAATTATATATTGTGAACGCACTGATTAAAATGTACACAAATAAACATGAACGTTAACTTAAATAAAATTCTGTATGTAAAAAATCAAGCACGCCTTCAAACGTAAACTGGAATTCGGTGAAGCTGTACCATAACATTAAAAATGTTTTTCCCACTCAAAAATTATCAGTGTAATTTGCACTTAAATGAAAATAGAAAGTACGATTAGCTAATACATAGAAAATGAGGATTGCCCCTAAAAGTAATTGAAAAAAGTACTTATTGGTAAATTGTTTTCCATCGATATGGAATATTACATATTAGCCTAACTAATCCGTCATATGTAAGTCAATTTTTAAGTTATCACGTAACAAATGTTTTCAGTTTGTTAACCGTTGATTTCTCATTATCCTTTCATATAATTTACAATACATTTTCCAATGTTATCATAGAGAGAGCTAAAAACCAATACCCAAAATTACCGATTGCAATTGCCTTTAAGTGGAGAGTTATATTAAAAATAACAACACACCAATATTTAACTGTCTGTACGATCGGGCGACTTCCATACTTTAATACTACACCATAGCTGAAATGATATTTCCAATGAGTTGCATTACAGGAGTATCTCATTTTCTCTGTTTTTCTTCATCGGCAAAACCGTTCTCTTCTAAATCCATCTGCAAGTAGAATTTAATGGACTGCTAATGGACGAAGCACGATATTTGGTTTAAAATGGCAATATTGAGACAAGACTTAATTGTAAATACGGAGTGAGAATACTCTTTGAGGACCTGCTGGGGGATTGTGCTGTTAAATTGTGTATTATTAAAACCTCGACAGAGCTTCTTAATATTGTATCGTTTGTTAATCTGTCCGTCCGTCCGTGCGATAACTATTGAATTCAATTGAGTTTTGGGTAAAAACGTTAAAATTAAAAGTAAAAATAAAATTCCAACATTTTCTTATTGGCCTTATTTTTGGTATAGATAGTCTAACCATGATGGCAATGAAAAAAATACAGAAAATTTTTTTAAACAAACCGAAAACGATCATACATCATCTTATTGAAACATTTCAAGTATATAGCTCATTTCACACTTTAAATCTTCCGCGACAGACAAAGTAATACAATTGCCAGATAAGAAATTTTTCCACCCCTCCGACAGACAAACGAGAAATTTGTGATGCAAACCTTTCTCGACACATTTTGTGAACAGTTAGGCTACATGTGATAATATTTCATATCTTAAAATTTAATAAGATTGTATTCAATTTCCTTAAAACAATTATTTATTATGTGATTTTTTCGTTGCCATTATGGTTACTTACTTATAAGAGCAAAGTAAGAATGCTATGCTCATCCCACTAATTGACATGCACCATCATCGAACTCGTAGTTGCTTATATAGACATGAAGCTTTCAGCAAAATTTCAGGCTTATAGGCTAGTTTGTTCTCGAGATAAGGTGCGCAAATGTATGTGGAGATTGATCATACAGAAGGTAAAACAAGACACAATATTGTAGAACGTTTTATACTAGCAGTTCGTGTGATGATAGGATTGTAATTGGCCAGGTGACGGCTTCTTATGCGCTAATGTATGAGGAGGTACATCATACAGAGGATGAACCAAGACACGGTATTGTAGAAACGTATACTATCAGTTCGTGTGATGATAGGATTGTAATTGGCCAGGTGACGGCTTCTTATGCGCTAATGTATGAGGAGGTACATCATACAGAGGATGAACCAAGACACAGTATTGTAGAACGTATACTATCAGTTCGTGTGATGTTAGGATTGTAATTAGCCAGGTGACGGCTTCTTATGCGTTAATGTATGAGGAGGTACATCATACAGAGGATGAACCAAGACACAGTATTGTAGAACGTATACTATCAGTTCGTGTGATGATAGGATTGTAATTGGCCAGGTGACGGCTTCTCTTATGCGTTAATGTATGAGGAGGTAAATCATACAGAGGATGAACCAAGACACGGTATTGTAGAACGTTATACTATCAGTTCGTGTGATGATAGGATTGTAATTGGCCAGGTGACGGCTTCTTATGCGCTAATGTATGAGGAGGTTACATCATACAGAGGATGAACCAAGACACAGTATTGTAGAACGTATACTATCAGTTCGTGTGATGTTAGGATTGTAATTAGCCAGGTGACGGCTTCTTATGCGTTAATGTATGAGGAGGGTACATCATACAGAGGATGAACCAAGACACGGTATTGTAGAACGTATACTATCAGTTCGTGTGATGATAGGATTGTAATTGGCCAGGTGACGGCTTCTTATGCGTTAATGTATGAGGAGGTACATCATACAGAGGATGAACCAAGACACGGTATTGTAGAACGTATACTATCAGTTCGTGTGATGATAGGATTGTAATTGGCCAGGTGACGTGTATAGGTAGAACGGCGATTGTAATTGGCCAGGTGACGGCTTCTTATGCGCTAATGTATGAGGAGGTAAATCATACAGAGGATGAACCAAGACACGGTATTGTAGAACGTATACTATCAGTTCGTGTGATGATAGGATTGTAATTGGCCAGGTGACGGCTTCTTATGCGTTAATGTATGAGGAGGTAAATCATACAGAGGATGAACCAAGACACGGTATTGTAGAACGTATACTATCAGTTCGTGTGATGTTAGGATTGTAATTAGCCAGGTGACGGCTTCTTATGCGTTAATGTATGAGGAGGTACATCATACAGAGGATGAACCAAGACACAGTATTGTAGAACGTATACTATCAGTTCGTGTGATGATAGGATTGTAATTGGCCAGGTGACGGCTTCTTATGCGTTAATGTATGAGGAGGTAAATCATACAGAGGATGAACCAAGACACAGTATTGTAGAACGTATACTATCAGTTCGTGTGATGATAGGATTGTAATTGGCCAGGTGACGGCTTCTTGTGCGGTAATGTATGAGGAGGTACAACATACAGAGGATGAACCAAGACACAGACAAGTTAAGTTTCTTATTGATCATTAGACATTACATGGAATAGATCACGTCAGAATACTTATACTAACAGTAAAATATTATCAAAATAATATAAATTATATAGTCATCGTTTCAAGACGCAATAGTATGCATGCAAAAGTATATTATAATAAGACATTATGTTAGTAAGACAAAAGTGTACCATATTAGCAGAACTATACACCAAAAAAAAAAAAAACTGATGCCAGATAAATAAAACTCTGACAAGTCATAAAATTACCTTTGTTCTAGCCAATAAATTATAAACTGTTTTAAACTTACCTAATACAACACTCTGAGCATTCAAAGGTAGTTTATTGAATAGATTTATTTCAACGGCCATATATGAAGATTGCATTTTAGAAAGTCGTGAAAGGTTTGCTGATCAGTTTAGCACCCCGAGTATCGTGAATATGAATGTGCTTATTTAGTGTCAGGTTATGTAATTTTATTTTTGTCATAGATTAAGCTGTAAAAATTGTAAAGATTGATGACTGTTAAAATGGCTTCTTTTTAAAAATCCTTCAAAATTGTTCTTAGAGGGTAAAGGGTAAGGTATAAGGTAAGAGTAATTATATCTCACTTTTAAAGTTATAATAAATTACCTTCACTTCTAAAATACTTATTAATTATTATAAGGTAGTAGTTAAGGAAACTCTAAATTGATGGATAAGTTAGTAGACAAATAATTACTGTCCACTTCACTATTGCAACTTGTAGGTTAGCAATTAAAGGGGATTAGTCACTGTTATTGTAAAAAATGCATTGTGTCCATTAAAATACACGTTCAGATCTAAAGTTAGCACTTCTTTGTTAATTTTTCATTGGTTGACAAGTTGACATTTCTCACTAACGAGATTCAATACTTCATTCAAGACAAGTTATGGAGTGTTATTCTGAAGCAGTAATGATGTTGCCAATACAATAAGTACTTAACTGAAGTAGTTGTAGCCACGTAGTACTATATTACTTTAAACACAATTACTGTCATTTCCGTGTAGAGTGTTGGGCGTGAGAAGAATGCCTAGACCTTACGTCTACAATATCCTGGGACCAGTAATGACACAAGTATACAGATGGTGGGCATGTCTACCTATATGTCACACTCCTGATGGCAGAGGTCTACCGGTCTACAGCAGCAGTTATTTCTGGTTCGGATCAGGTGTCATTGTTGTTCTACTTGTATTAGAAATTATTCTGATTCAATTCGACAACGAAGTACCAATTTATTTCAGAGTGAGTATGACCATGGTGTGTGGTTTTAACGGCAGTTATGGTACTGTGTAGCAATATCCAAAGCAGAAGAGGTCTGTTCCGTAACATCATTCAGAATCTCTGCACGTTCGACGATACGGCATCTACTCTCCACGTATCAGACAGCACCTGGCTGTTATACACCTTACCATGCTATAGCTTTGCAGTGCTCGCACCGGTGGCAGTAGTGTTCTTCCAAAGGCTAATGCAAGTTGGTACGAGTGATCGCATCAACGTTGGTCTGGTGATTTTTAACGTGCTCGTGTGGATGAGTGAATTAATGATTTGCCAAACAGCGGTACAAATTAGGATTAGATTGAATATGGTGAATGTAGCGTTACAACAAATGGCAAAGACAGCAACCTCGCCCAATTCAATATTCACCATTGTAAGGCCTCAAGGTAAGTAACATTTACGTTTTATAATTTACATGCAAACATAACAATAGATGTCACATGTTCTCGATATAATTATAATATCTCTGAAGCTGAAGTTCAAATTAAAACAACTATTAGGCACTGAATAACACAAAAGTAACATCACAAGGACATCACAAAGGAAACCATTGTCAATTAGATGTCACGCAAGGTGCAGTTAATGTTAACTGTACAGCGATAGACTACTACAGCGAGAGTTGCCAGTAGTGTAACTTATTCCGGTTAATAACCTGCTGATGATCGATGTCTAAGCTGGAGATGTACATAGTGACACATTATTTAGCATATAAACAGTTGCTGAGATATATAATGAAAACGATGAAAATACCTGATTTCCAATTTTACTGATTGTTTGTTTCACTGTGGAGCTGAAACTGTAGGGATGTGACGTGCTGAGCAGCACGTCGTGGGCGGAATAAGGGCCTCACTTCCAGAGGGAAAGAAGGCACCTACGGATGTGGGACGGAAATAACGATGAGATGAGAAGTAGAGAGAAGCTGAAGTGTTGAGAACAGTACAATCGTTGTAGTTGTGGATTTAACATTAAAAATTCTCTTCCTCATTGACAAATAACATATACTTTTTACTTGCGGAAAAGAGTGACACTGTACTTAATCAAAACAAATTGAGATTAAAATAAACATAAATCACTTAGCATTCTTCTTATGCCTGATTTAATATTTCATATTAAAGCATAATCACATTAAAATTAATGTTTCAATATTTGCAATGGAAAGGAAAATTATTAGCTTTTTATCGCGTTAAGTTTAAATCTCGCTGTTGTTTGTTGGCACTAGTGGGAACTCAAAATCTATAAAAAGTTGAAATTGAATGAAAATGTATATATTTATGAGCGATTAAGGTGATATACCCAGTCGTGAACCGCACAGACAAGAGTAAGAATGAATACGGGTAAGAAGCACGTGAAGATAAGAACCACAAAACACGGGAGTTACAGACCCGCAATTCGCAAACAGAATTAAATTGGTGGCCGTTAAGAACTCACAGTTTCCAGCCCCACTCTTCTATACCTAAATTTAGAATACTTTTCAGCCCTAGTCTTCCATACATAAATTTACCATTTAGGGAAAGGTTCACTATCGTAGACTATTGCGAGAGAACAGTCTATTGACATTATGTGACAGCCATGTAGAATACTTTTCAGCCCCACTATTCCATACTTAAATTTACCATTTAGGGAAAGGTTCACTATCGTAGACTATTGCGAGAGAACAGTCTATTGACATTGTCAGACAGCCACATAGAATACTTTTCAGCCCCACTATTCCATACATAAATTTACCATTTAGGGAAAGGTTCACTATCGTAGACTATTGCAAGAGAACAGTCTATTGACATTGTCCGACAGTCATGTAGAATACTTTTTAGCCCCCCTATTCCATACATAAATTTACCATTTAGGGAAGGGTTCAGAATCGTAGACTGTTGAGAGAGAACAGTCTATTGACATTATCCGACAGTCATGTAGAATACTTTTTAGCCCCCCTATTCCATACATAAATTTACCATTTAGGGAAAGGTTCAGAATCGTAGACTATTGCGAGAGAACAGTCTATTGACATTATCCGACAGTCATGTAGAATACTTTTTAGCCCCCCTATTCCATACATAAATTTACCATTTAGGGAAGGTTCAGAATCGTAGACTATTGCGAGAGAACAGTCTATTGACATTATCCGACAGTCATGTAGAATACTTTTTAGCCCCCCTATTCCATACATAAATTTACCATTTAGGGAAGGGTTCAGAATCGTAGACTGTTGAGAGAGAACAGTCTATTGATATTATCCGACAGTCATGTAGAATACTTTTTAGCCCCCCTCTTCCATATATAAATTTACCATTTAGGGAAGGGTTCAGAATCGTAGACTGTTGAGAGAGAACAGTCTATTGATATTGTCCGACAGTCATGTAGAATACTTTTTAGCCCCCCTATTCCATACATAAATTTACCATTTAGGGAAGGGTTCAGAATCGTAGACTGTTGAGAGAGAACAGTCTATTGATATTATCCGACAGTCATGTAGAATACTTTTTAGCCCCCCTATTCCATACATAAATTTACCATTTAGGGAAGGGTTCAGAATCGTAGACTATTGCGAGAGAACAGTCTATTGACATTATCCGACAGTCATGTAGAATACTTTTTAGCCCCCCTATTCCATACATAAATTTACCATTTAGGGAAGGGTTCAGAATCGTAGACTATTGCGAGAGAACAGTCTATTGACATTATCCGACAGTCATGTAGAATACTTTTTAGCCCCCCTATTCCATATATAAATTTACCATTTAGGGAAGGGTTCAGAATCGTAGACTGTTGAGAGAGAACAGTCTATTGATATTATCCGACAGTCATGTAGAATACTTTTTAGCCCCCCTCTTCCATATAGAAAATTTACCATTTAGGGAAAGGTTCCATATCGTGGACTGTTGAGAGAGAAAAGTCTCTTGACTTTGTCCGACAGCCATGTAGAATACTTTTCAGCCCCACTTAATTCCATATCTAAATTTACCATGTATGGAAAGGTTTACTATCGTAGACTGTTAAGAGAGGACGGTTTATTGACATTGTCCGACAGCCATGTAGAATACTTTTCAGCCCCACTTAATTCCATATCTAAATTTACCATGTATGGAAAGGTTTACTATCGTAGACTGTTAAGAGAGAACGGTTTATTGACATTGTGCGAAAGCCATGTAGAATATGTTTCAGCCACATTCTTCCATATTTAAATTTACTATTTAAGGAAGGGTTTACTATCGTAGACTGTTGAGAGGGAGCAGTCTATTGAGAGACGGGACGATGAGTTCAGGCTAGACTGCGTTTGTTTCGGCTCCGTTTGTTCGCCTTGTTTTATTTATCTTTAGCGGATGATTGTGTAACTTGGCATAGTGTTAGATATACATGTTGTTACGTTAGTGTTAAAGTTTCATGAAGTTTTGTCAAAGGAAAGTGTAGTTGTTTGCAAGTGTTCAGTTGCACTTTCGGGTTTTTGCAGCAACGACGGGCGGAGTTAAGCAGTTCAAGATCAACCGGTCTGTCATATCGCCGAGCAAGGTGCGTCATGCCTCCCCCGGAAAAACCTTCTACAGTGAAGACTAGATCAATGAGTGACAGTGACATTTTGAGTTCATTGAGTACTCAACTGGAAAGCCTTGTTAAGGAAATGCGTGAGTTTCGTGAGGAATCAAAGAAGGAAATGCGTGAATTTCGTGAGGAATCAAAAGCCATGGGAAAGTCGATCGATTATACAGTACACATGACAAGATAGACGAAGTAAAGGTTTTAATTAACGCCCGACGAGAAGATATTGACAAATGCCTCGACGTGATCGATGTTCTTAAGGTGGAGAATTCGCAGCTACAACGTGAGCTAGAGCAAGTTAAGAAGGAGCTCTGCGATGTGCAACAATATTCGCGTAGAAACACGGTTGACATACAAGGTGTGCCCGAGAATAAGTTCAAGAATGTGTTTAAAGTTGTAAAGGCGGTGGCAAAAGTTCTGCGGTTCGACCTCAAGCCAGAAACGATTGATGCGGTGCACAGACTCGCGGGCGGTAGCGGCGCGTCGAGACCACGGGGCATCATTCTCAAGTTTGTTCGGCGCGGGGACTGTGATGAGCTGTTGCGGCTGGCGAAAGTCAAGCGTGGGTTTCCAGCATCAGAACTTGACTTCTCATCCGAAAACAAAGTATTCGTGAACCCGTTACTTTCGAAGGCCTTCAGGGAACTACTCTACCACGCCAAGTGTGCAGCGCGGGAGGGCCGAGTGAGGTTCGCCTGGTACAGTAACGGGAAGGTGTTGGTCCGCAAGAGAGACGGTCAGCCGGCGATCCACATAACTTCTAAGCATCAACTGCAGGATCTGCAACGTGATGGGGCTTCCTAAAAGCAGTAATCTTCATAATTTATTATGTGGTATTTGTGTAAACTACTTACTATTTTAGTGTTTGTTTTCACGCTTTAAAATATGTTTTGTTTTATTATAGTTAAAAATGGTTAGCAATAATTTCATTTATTATCAGAATGTTAGGGGTTTAAAATCTAAAGTGAACTAATTTTTTAGTAATATTTTAAGTTTAGAGATTGATATAGTGAGTCTAACAGAGACATGGCTTGATGAGTCCGTTTACAGTTCTGAGTTATTCACGGATGAGTGGTCAGTTTGGAGGAGTGATGGTACAGACCTTGTGCGGGAGCGGGGGGTGCTGGTCGCGGTCAGGGACAGTGCCTGGCGCGCCGAGCCATTTCCGCCATTCTTAGATAACGAAATTATTTCGGTATTGTTGCTTAAGTTGATTAACCCCACCGGTTTCAGTTTCTATTTATGTACAGTATACATACCGCCAAACTCAAGCTTAGTCACTTCCACCTCATTCTTTCAGTCGTTAGAAAATATGTTTTTTGTTAATGACAGAATTTTAATTATAGGCGACTTTAATCTTCCTTTAATTGAAAATAGTAAATTTAAATTTTCAAACGGAGGGGATCTATACAGATATTTTCATGAGTTTTTACAGTTTTATAATTTTAGTTTGTATAATGATATTGTGAATATCAATAATAGGACCTTAGATTTAGTCATGAGTAATTTTAAAGGTTTGTCAGTGGAAAGGTCCAGTTAATTTTTGGTTCCTGTTTACAACCATCATCCAGTTTTAGCGATTAGTCTGGTATTGACAAAAGGCAGGTGGCGTGCCGTTCCGCCTAATGAAATTAGATATAAATTTTCTAGAGTAGATTTTTTCCAGCTGTATACAACGTTTCAAAACGCTAATTGGGACCGCGTCCTTGAGGCGAACGATGCTAACGAATCAGTTGCTTGTTTCTACGAAATTCTATATTCTTGTTTAAATCAACATACAAGTGCACGTAGGCAGCGTCCATCGAAATATCCTTCCTGGTATACTTCAGATATAATATTTAAGATAAAAAAGAATAAATTTATAAATGTATTTAAGCGATTTAAAAATGCAGTTCATTTGGTGAAGTTTCGGCAGTGTAGATCAACACTCAAGCGTATGGTTAAACAGTCTTATGACAATTATGTACGTAAATCAGAAGAATCACTTGTGAGTGATCCTAAAAAGTTTTGGAGTTTCATTAATAAAAAAAATTTCCAAAATAAATTCCGTGGGTCAGCGGTTTGTCTGGGAAAATGAAACGTTTGATGATGGTTTGAGCGCAGCGCCTGGGTTTACTCGATATTTCAGTTCGGTTTACGACCGCGGTGAGTTCTTGGACTCAGACATGATTAATAAATCTCCTGTCATGAATGGAGTTAATAATTTTAATTTACGTTCCATTTTTGTGAGCGAGGTTTCTGCCGCGATTCGAAAACTTCCGTCTAAGCGTTCATACGGGCCTGATTTGATTCCCAATTACATTGTCAAAGGTTGTTCAGAATTTGTTGAGAGACCGCTCTGTCATATTTTTAACCTGTGTTTACCTAACAAGTGTTTTCCGGATTGTTGCAAGATCACTATAATAACTCCAATATTAAACAAGGGTAACCGATTTGAAATCCCCAATTATAGACCCGTAGCTATTTTATGTACTCCAGCTAAAGTGTTTGAACTAATACTTTTTGATCATGTATCCTTTCATATGAAAAAATATATCAGCAGTCGTCAGCATGGTTTTATGCCTTCGCGTTCTATAAGTACAAATCTGGTGAATTTTGTTAATTTTACTTCTTCAGCTTTGGACTCAAGGCATCAAGTCGATGTTGTTTATACGGACATGTAAAAAGCGTTCGATAAGGTTGACCATTTTATTCTTTTGAATAAAATGAACTACTATGGATTTTCAGCTGAAATAATATAATTTTTTATCTCTTACCTTAAAAATAGACGGCAATTTGTTTCCTTCCAGGTACTTTTCATTTCATTTCATACAATAGAAAATTACTTCCTAGAATGTAGGTAAGATCATTAATAAATATATTAAAACAAAGAGGACCTAAATTACTGCCTTGAGAAACTCCAGAGGGGGCTAGGAAGGAATCGGACTTGCAGATGACTTACAAAATTTTTTCATTAGTCAAACTACCATCTGATTGCGCAATTATACAAAACGACTTGGATTCACTTAATCAGTGGTGTAGCCGCAATAAATTGATGTTGAACGTATCTAAGTGTTCGACTATGTCATTCTATAGAATGTTACATCCAGTTTTATTTCCATATAATATCGATAGCACAGTTTTAGAAAGAGATGGAAGATTAAGAGATTTGGGAGTTATAATTACATCAGATTTGCAGTTTAAAAGAGTTCAGAAACGTTTTTTAAATAACTTTGTATTTTAAGGTATTTGGATTCCGTATTTATCCTATTTACACAGTAAGATATGTAGAGCTCTTAGAGATGTTTAAGTTCCATCGTTTGGATGTAAGGAGAAAGGTCGCAAGCCTTGTTTTTCTTAAGGGTGTCATGTCTGGGTCCGTGGATGACCCCGAACTACTGGCGTGTGTGCCGTGGCATGTGCCGAGACGAGGAGGCCGAGCAAGTAGATTGCTCTCCGTGGAGTATGCTAGAACGGTGGGGCATGCCACTTCACCAATGTTGACGGCATTTAATTTGCTAAACAATGTTGCAAATAGTTTAGATATATTTTAAAAAACTATGGATTTTAAGAGAAAATGTTTTAATATTATTTCGCAAACCTTATAGTAGTAGTACCTATGTAGTAATATTTTATTTTTTAGCTCTAGTATATTTATATAAATTGTTATTATAAAATTAAGTACTATATTATAATATATTTTTTTTGATAAAAGTAATAAGTTTGCGTTAATTTTATCATTATTATTTTTAGTGTGCAGACTGTTTTACATAGATATTAAATTTAATATGAAAGTCGTTGTTTTTTCAATTTAATATAAGGATTTTATTTAATTTTGTTTTACAGGGGAGGTAAACCTTAGCATAGTGTTCCCTTGTAATTGGGCTTCATGCCTGTATGGGATACTTTTTGCGGGAATTTACATATATATAGTACATATTTTAATTTTATTAGTAATTATTGTTAGTTGTACGTAATTATTATTTATTTATGAACTGTTTTAATCATGTTTTATTTGTTTCATTGTATTTGAAATTGAGTTTATATAATCCTGCAATAAAGAGAGTTTTCTATTCTATTCTATTGACGTTGTCTGACAGCAATGTAGAATACTTCTCAGCCCCAGTCTTCCATACATAAATTTGCCATTTAGGAAAAGGTTCACTATCGTAGACTATTGCGAGAGAACAGTCTATTGAAATTATGTGACAGCCATGTAGAATACTTTTCAGCCCCACTATTCCATACTTAAATTTGCCATTTAGGGAAAGGTTCACTATCGTAGAATATTGCGAGAGAACAGTCTATTGAAATTATGTGACAGCCATGTAGAATACTTTTCAGCCCCACTATTCCATACTTAAATTTACCATTTAGGGAAAGGTTCACTATCGTAGACTATTGCGAGAGAACAGTCTATTGACATTGTCCGACAGCCACATAGAATACTTTTCAGCCCCACTATCCCATACTTAAATTTACCATTTAGGGAAAGGTTCACTATCGTAGACTATTGCGACATAACAGTCTATTGACATTGTCCGACAGCCACATAGAATACTTTTCAGCCCCACTATTCCATACTTAAATTTGCCATTTAGGAAAAGGTTCACTATCGTAGACTATTGTGAGAGAACAGTCTATTGAAATTATGTGACAGCCATGTAGAATACTTTTCAGCCCCACTATTCCATACTTAAATTTACCATTTAGGGAAAGGTTCACTATCGTAGACTATTGCGACAGAACAGTCTATTGACATTGTCCGACAGCCACATAGAATACTTTTCAGCCCCACTATTCCATACTTAAATTTGCCATTTAGGAAAAGGTTCACTATCGTAGACTATTGTGAGAGAACAGTCTATTGAAATTATGTGACAGCCATGTAGAATACTTTTCAGCCCCACTATTCCATACTTAAATTTGCCATTTAGGAAAAGGTTCACTATCGTAGATTATTGCGAGAGAACAGTCTATTGAAATTATGTGACAGCCATGTAGAACATTTTTCAGCCCCACTATTCCATACTAAGATTTACCACTTAGGGAAGGGTTCACTATCTTAGACTGTTGAGAGAGAATAGACAATAATGAAACACATATTTATTTATTAACTGATACTAATACTAAACATTAAAGTTAATCATTGTATCTGGTAGAACAACCATATAGGGAAGGTATTTTTAAATTACAGACTATTTAAATAGAAGTTTTGCTTATGAAATAGTAGTATAACTAAATAATATTTTCAATAGTACTCTCATATACAAATGATGAGTAAATTTAAGGCAATAATGAAACACATATTCATTTATTAACTGATACTAATGCAGTTAATCATTGTATCTGGTAGAACAATCATATAAGGAAGGTATTTTTAAATCGCAGTTTTGCTTATGAAATAGTAGCATAACTAAATAATATTTACAATACTGCTTACTCTCATACACAAATGATGAGTAAATTCAAGACAATAATGAAACACATATTTATTTATTAATTTATAATAATGCTAAACATTAAAGTTAATCATTGTATTTGGTAGAACAACCGTAAATACGGAAGGTATTTTTAAATTACAGACTATTTAAATAGCAGTTTTGCTTATGAAATAGTAGTATAACTAAATAATATTTACAATACTACCTACTCTCATACACAAATGATGAGTAAAATCAAGACAATAAGGAAGATGTTGGGAGAGGCTACCTCTCACCTACTGTCGAGGAGGGGTAGCGGGTTGTATGCTCAGTCATGTCACATTGGATGATGTTGGGAGAGGCTACCTCTCACCTACTGTCGAGGAGGGGTAGCGGGTTGTATGCTCAGTCATGTCACATTGGAAGATGTTGGGAGAGGCTACCTCTCACCTACTGTCGAGGAGGGGTAGCGGGTTGTATGCTCAGTCATGTCACATTGGAAGATGTTGGGAGAGGCTACCTCTCACCTACTGTCGAGGAGGGGTAGCGGGTTGTATGCTCAGTCATGTCACCTTGGAAGATGTTGGGAGAGGCTACCCCTCACATACTGTCGAGGAGGGGTAGCGGGTTGTATGCTCAGTCATGTCACCTTGGAAGATGTTGGGAGAGGCTACCTCTGTTTCAGCGTCTTCCAGTCAAGCGTGTACAGTACAGTACTCCTCATATGTTAAGGCTTGCAACACTGAAGAAGCTCAACTCCCTCATACTGTTGGAACAGTCATACTCCGCAGTAAACTGACCTATCGATGAACTCTTTTACGGCATTTGAAGTTAGTGACCTTTGTCTCTCCTGGCCAATCATAGGGTTGCCCAGTTGTGACACATCATTTTTGGCTCTACCCAGTGTAGGTTGAACTGAAATCTGTAACCCTACAAGAAGTGAACCCTACTGGGGGTAAAATAATGTAAAAATAAACACAAGTTTATTTTCCACTTTTTCATACCCGAATACTTTTTTATTGAGTATTGCGCTATATAGAAATTGTTTAATAATTTCTAAAGGTTGTAAGTATACTTTGTTTTATATCAGTTTTCACTTAGATAACAAATAGGATCAGGTATAACATATTATTGCATTTTCCCCAGATAACCTGATTGACATTCCAAGGCTGAGGAGCTTGCACTTGATACTGAGTGACACGATCGAATTGGTCAACGGTTTCTTTGGTATCCAGATGGTGATCATCTACACCTTGTACGTGTATCGCTTGGTGATGAATGCCATTGTGTATCAGATACTGGGTCTCTACCAGACAAGGGCAGATCTAACATGGAATTACCAATCGTTTGTGGACAACTTTTGGAAATTCTATCTTTTCTTCCGGATGACTTACTTCACATGGATATGTTTCTGGGACCAGTGGGGAAGTAAGTTATATGACTAATTCTCTCGTCAGTTTACGAAAGTAACTTAATAATACTTCACTAGCATATTGAATTATCTAATTGTTTATAGATTAATCATTATATAACGATGAACCAAAAATTAATTTAATAAATTGATTTCGTCAGCTTTGATAAAGCTAATGTGCTGTGTACGTGCTTGGAACAGTTAAATAAGCAAAATTGTTCATTATTTCCGTCTAGGAAAAGGAGATAGCTTAGTCTTGACTCTATATCAGAAATAGCTAGTTCTAGAATAGCTTCTCTGAACTTGTATAAGTCAGTCATGACCAGAAAGTTTTAAGTTTTTAATTATAATTTAACTAAAATATAAACAATGTGCTCAAAATTTAAAGCTAAACATGACATAAAACTTTAATTTAACTGATAAGAAAACTAACAAATATTTTTTTTCTCCTATAAACATTCTTTTTATAATCGAAACATAAAAACTGGTTTATTCCAGGCTAAAACGATGCTACAAATACATAAATACACGAAAACGAAGATAACGTTACAATTGTTGCTTAAACATAGATTATCGATATTATGGAAGAATGAAACATTACTAAAAACGTATAAAATTCAAGAGTTTAGTAGAGTTTAGTACTGGGAGGTGCCACAACTTAGCGAAAACTGATTGAAACTACGTCAGTCCCTCCCCCCGCCTAAGTTACTCGAGCTGTTCAGTTGTGTTAAACGTTTTATTCAGTGGAAAAAACTTCAATCGTTATCACACACAAACAATCACAGTCAAACTTTTGCAGGTATGCATTCTTTATGTTATGTTACATTCACTGTGTTTAACCCTAGAACACTACCGTGTTTTGATATACCTTTGTTACTACCGATACGTAAATGTTACGTAGCATGTTTATTTTTGTTTTTTAGGTTATGTAAAGGTTTATTTACATGCCTGTGTATTGTTTTTGCGTATTTTCTTGCCGATGTGCTTTCTTAAGGTGAGGATGAGTGTGTAAGCGTGTGTGCGTGTGTGTAATGCGTGCATGTGAGATACATAGTGTTTTCCTAACCTTATGTTCGTATCTAAAATGCCACAGAAACTCATCCTTAAACATAGATTATCGATATTATGGAAGAATGAAACATTACTAAAAACGTATAAAATTCAAGAGTTTAGTAGAGTTTAGTACTGGGAGGTGCCACAACTTAGCGAAAACTGATTGAAACTACGTCGTCAGTCCCCTCCCCCCGCCTAAGTTACTCGAGCTGTTCAGTTGTGTTAAACGTTTTATTCAGTGGAAAAAACTTCAATCGTTATCACACACAAACAATCACAGTCAAACTTTTGCAGGTATGCATTCTTTATGTTATGTTACATTCACTGTGTTTAACCCTAGAACACTACCGTGTTTTGATATACCTTTGTTGTTACTACCGATACGTAAATGTTACGTAGCATGTTTATTTTTGTTTTTTAGGTTATGTAAAGGTTTATTTACATGCCTGTGTATTGTTTTTGCGTATTTTCTTGCCGATGTGCTTTCTTAAGGTGAGGATGAGTGTGTAAGCGTGTGTGAGTGTGTGTAATGCGTGCATGTGAGATACATAGTGTTTTCCTAACCTTATGTTCGTATCTAAAATGCCACAGAAACTCATCCTTTCCAAAAAACCGTGTCTGTATCTGGCTTGACAATTTTTGTAGTATCAGTTTTTTCTTGCTCTGTAGAAATAACAGGGAAGTCTCGATTCCTAGCACCAGTTATTTATCTTACTTTTGACGATCCTACTGCCATTGCATCATTATCTTTTCTTTTTTTGCTGGTCCCAGGGTTTATTTCCTCCCAATATTTTTTATGGGCACGATAATCTCGTCATCTGAAATTTTATTGGCATCTGGCACGAACTTGGGGGTCTGCATCACTATCATACTCATCTTCTGAAGAGCTTTGGAATTCTAAGATATCGTCGACACTAATGTCTTCCTCAAGTAAATTGAATTTCGTCATCTTCGACAGTACGTGTGTTTTCCACTTTGATACTAAAAAATTTTCTACTAACTCCAAGACTTTTTTTACCAAAAAACCAACCTAAATAGGTTTACTTACTTGTTTTACCATACACACTTATGCGTAAAATATACGTATTTTGTTTATCAAGCATTACTACCGCTACGTAAAATTGACGCACGGCCTAAATAAAAATCAATATTAAGATAAGAAAAAGAACTACACACACCCATACACTTCGGAGGCCGAACGACCATTGATCAGTAGAAGCACTGCCCAAAGCTTAAACCGGGGGGTTGGGGGGGGGGAGATTAGGTGTGACTTTAAACATTACAAATATACGTAAAACTTACGCACGGTAGTGTTCTAGGGTTAAGAATAGCATTCACTATAATAGGTCGGGTTGAGAGTATGTTAAGGTTTATTAATATATACGGTTCAAACATCTACTGCTGTTTAGTCATTGGTCACTAACCTCGAAATAATGATAAAGCAAAGGTCTAAATTCGGGTTACCAGTGATGGTATAAATTTAGGCTACAGCCTACTTTTAGACCAACTATTCAATGTTTCTTATTTTATTAGTTTTAATACCAGAATGCCGAGCCAAAACCTCAAAGTACAATAAAAAAAAGAAAAGAATGGGATAGAGCAAACATGGAGTAGGCAATACTTGCCGCTAGAGAAAATAAAATGGGGACCCTGACAGCTGCGAAAACAATTAATGTACATAGAACTACATTGCAAACTCTAAGTGAAAAGGCAGAGCTTTCTCCATCAAAATTGGTCTCAATGAAAATTGGTATAAACCCTATCCTAGAAGGAGAGTTAGAAAAGGAGCTGGTTACATATCTTCTTCAAATGGTGGAAAGTTTTTTTGGCATTACTCTTGGAGATTTAAAACGCAAGACTTATCAGCTAGTGATGAGAAATTGCTTAAATCACCCATTTAAAAATGGTCAGGCTGTAAAATGTTTCTGAGATCTTTGTTTGGAACAGCATAAGAATGAATCGTTTTATGTGCCTGCGTAAACTCTGTGGCACATATTTTTTCCCGAGCTCTGGGATTTAACAGAGATAACCTAATACCATTTCTTCAATTTGTTAGAAGCCACTTATGAGAAGCACAACTATACAGCAGAAAGAATTTACAATGTAGACGAAACGGGTCTAACGGTAGTCCAAAGTAAAATTTCTAACGTTATTGGAAGGAAGGACAACGTCAAATAGCGGCTCTTACACCTGCTGAAAGAGGAGCGACCATTACGATAATTGATTACATGAGTGCTTCCGGACATTATGTTCCTCCTCTGGTCATATCCCCCCGGAAAAACATGAATAACCAACTCGTGAAAGGAGCTCCCCAAGGGATCATTGGCGTTGCACACCCGTCTGGGTGGGTTCAGACTAAAATTTTTACTCAGTAGTTTAATCACTTTGTAGAAAAGGTTAAACCATCAGAACAATCTCTAGTTCTCCTAATCTTGAGTGGTCACTTCAGCCATGTACGAAATATTGACCTGATAGAAATTGCAAGGGACAATTATGTGACTATTTTGTCCCTACCGCCTCATTGCATTCACAAACTTCAACCGTTGGACAAAACTTTTATGGAGCCCTTGAAGATGTACTTCAGCAAAGAAATAAGGCAATGGACTCGCCATTCTAAAAGGCCATTGACTGTGTATGAAATGATAAACCTTTTTGACAGAGCCTAGCTTAAAGTTCAAACTGGCCAAATTGCAGTGAAAGGATTTGAAGTTAGGGGGATATTTCCTCTGAATAAAAATATATTCAGTGATGCTTCTTTTATTGCCTATGAAAATGAAGCTGCAAAACGTGCAGCTCAGAGCCTAGGCAAGTAATAAGCTGCCATGAGCAGTCTTCATGTTCTATTGACGATTTCGTGTTATTTAACACGAACATCTAAAACGCCAACTCAAAACTTGACACCAATTTTGGATAAGACCCAAGAGCCATCATCCGTTTATCAAGATCCCCAGACCGGAACTTCAAAGTCAGCTACTAAAGATGTTCCACATGCTGGGCGGTCAGCACATACGCCATTGTTCCCACCCCAGCGGCATAAAAAATCTAACAGAAGGTGTAAAGCCGTAGGAGCTTGTGTTATAACTAGTACGCCGCACAGAGATGAATTAAGGACATCTCTAGAAAATAAAAGCCTTTCTAGTGTAAACCCCTAGTGTTATGGAACTTTGAATGTCCGTGCAGGCAAAGACCGGATGATGCTGATGTGGCCTGTATCTTTTGTGACCGACAGTTCTCTGATGATGTGATTTAAATGGTGAATTATGGGTCATTTGTGTGATATGCAGAATGTGACCAAATGACCAATGTGCAAGGGCCGAAAAAGATGTTTATAAGAGTATATGCAATTTCTGCAAATAATTTAATATTACACTTATTTTTACCACATAAATATACTTGAAATTTTGTAATTTCACAATTACAATATATATATACAGATATATATATATATATATATATATATATATATATATATACAGGGTGTATATTATGTCTGGAAACACCCAAATATATCCTTTAATATTTTAAATATAAATTTGAAACCTCTTACAATCGTGATAGAGATTGGGCATCTACTTTTTGGAACAATGTTTTGTTATGTCACACCAACGGGGGACGTCCTGCCGAGGGTATCGTGAATATTCTTAATGGAAGCCTATACCTTGTGATTTAAAAACAATGCTAAAAAATTAGTGTAACACATTTTGTGGCAAGAACCATGTTAAAATTACATTGTTGAACATCAGTAAATTTTCAATACTAAAAATGCTCTATTTTCTGATAGAATAATTCCTTTGAGATGCGGTTTGTGGCATTCAATTCAGTAAGCTATTACCTTTAAAATTATGTATCACAAGGTATAGGCTTCCATTAAGAATATTCACGATACCCTCGGCAGGACGTCCCCCGTTGGTGTGACATAACAAAACATTGTTCCAAAAAGTAGATGCCCAATCTTTATCACGATTGTAAGAGGTTTCAAATTTATATTTAAATTATTAAAGGATATATTTGGGTGTTTCCAGACATAATATACACCCTGTATATATATATATATATATATATATATATATATATATATATATATATATATATTACTTTAACGGGTGTTACAGGTGTTTTATTGAGGTATTCCTCTAATTTTATAGCCTAGCCCAAATTTATGCCACACCTTAAAATGATGTCAATATGCAATTAAAAAAAATATTTTATATACCTACTTCAAACATAACTACTAAAACATATTTTATGATAATTGACTGCAAAAGAACCTTTCAAAGTATTATTTAACAGTGGTCAAACTTAGTTTTATATGTCGTAAAATAAGTTGTGGTGTGTAAAAAGTTAATGGTAGCCCAAGTTTAGATCTTCTCTACTTATAATAAATGAAAACTTAATATTCCACTTAGACTATAAACACGTGGAAATGATTAAATACCACTATGTATATATTGTAAAGATAACACCTTAAAATGGTTTTTTCTTTACCAGAAACAGACAGTTATTTAGAAACAAGTCAGCGCTGTCTTAGATTTCAACACATAGTGTATAACACTTGCTCTGAATAAGTAAAGCTACCAGATTTCAAAAAGAATAAGTCATACCACACAGTATAATGAATACGAATTTGGACATTATATTGGAACAGACATTATTGTTTGACCAAAACAGGACTTAATATAAAACCACTTCCAGACCACCATTTGATATTTGAGCAGAAAATAATATAAAAAGGGTGTGTAATTAATCTCACAAAAGCCATTTTAACGATATGTCTGGCCTGAGACTTCATATACGTATAATAGATCTTTGGAATAAAGAAGTTTTATTTTATAACAGGGAATTGCATTCAATATTGTTGTCTCGTATTTTTCCATAGGAGTATAAAAAATTAGTTATCACTATACAAAAATATCCTCGCCATAAAAATTAAAGATCTACATTGTAAAAGTTTTACTTATGTAAAAGTTTTTCAAAAGTAACTCTCCCGAAATGATAAGAGCCGAGTGAGTTGATCGATAAATTAATAAAAAACGCAATGGAAGATTGTCCCGTTTTTATCAAGTACGGCTCACCAATATTTTTCGTCAACTATAATTGCCTCCTCCAATAATACGACGGTTAAAATAAAACTCATATTTAAGAATATAACTGCCTAACATCCCTAACGAATACCATGTTGTCGTTCCTGAACGATGGTCCCTTGGAAACAGAGGTAGACGTAACAACCGATTATGGACCATACCACGAAACACCTATATTCACTTTCAACATAATAACAATGTTAAATCTGTTACTACTGTTACTCTCGTATTTTTGGTCGTAGAGATTTCTCATCTTAAATAGAGTGTGTAAACTATCTCGAAACGTCGAAAGAATAGCCGAAATTTAATATTAGTTACAACCAATTATTAGAATGTTCATGTTACAATACTTTTATGAACTTAACTTAATACTTTCATTGCTCTCTATTTTACGTTCATTGTTTTCTGATAGAGTAATTAATAAAACTGTTATCATATACAAAACTGTGTCTGTTAAAAGTTTAACATAGATTTATTTCAGCAACTGCCATTTGAAAATGAATAAAGCTTACGAGGTTCGGTTCGCGGCATTATGTTCTAATAATTAAAACCATTGCATATTGACGAAGTCTTGAATTTAAAACTACCATAACACCCTCCCCATTAGCCACCCCCGTAATGTAGGTGGGATGGTTATTGTATAAAAAAGTTTTAAGATAACTGTATAACATTGTGCAAAATTTTATATTTTATCTGATATGCCCTAGATACTTTAAGGTGTATCTAATCGTTTTACGCACCCTGCTTATTAAGTGTAAGTATACAATCGATTTTAAGTGTTTATTAATATAGAATAAATCTTTAATCACTCAGAAAATTCATTCAGGATCTTAATCAACATAAACACCAACTGCAGCATGAAACAAATAAAAAGATTCGAGTTTGTGTCACCTATATTTATACTAATCCAACTACACTAATATAATTACAATCAAGGTTGGTTTTATTGGGAGGTCGTAGAATCCGATTGTAACCTCCAATGATCTTGCTATTTACTCTACTAGTTTCATAGCATAATGAACGAAGTTTTTAAAATTAAACTGTTTGCAATTTCTACCTGGTCAAAACTCTATTTAAAAAATACAGATAAATGTCATATTTCTTAAGATATAATTTTTTACATCTCAAAGTTCCTTTATTTTGTTTTATTCATTTTGAAAAATATGCCATATATATGATATACATTCCTATCCCCATACTTGTGGGTAGTACCGAAGTGCTACTGTAAAGCCAGAAGTAAAAATGTAATATTTAAAATAAATTTTTTTTCTGTAAAAATTGTTTCGATTAAAAATATATATACTTTACCCTCCAACAAGAACACGTTGTAAAGTTTGACATAATCTAGTATACAATGTGATTTAAAAATATTAATAGTTAATATTAACAATTTTTCTACATAAAAAAACTACCAATATTGTGGTCTAACTAGTTAATTATTATAAATGAATCTGTGTTAACAATTCCATGGCATTATACAATGTAGTTCATTACTTTATTCTTAAAGAAAGTTACAAAACAATAGTACCTAACTTGTTATTGTAAAATCAGAGAAGCTCGAAAAAAATATAATGCGAAGTACAGGAATTAGTTTAAAATGTTACACAAGTTATTTAAATAAGAAATTGAAAATAAAAAAAATATGAATCTGTGTTCTAAATCAGATTAGATGAAACTGAAGTTAACTATATTTAAGTTTTAATACTTAAGTATAAAAAAATCCAATGAATTGCTTTATACTCTCGCAGTTTTAATTTGTAAGTTTCCCACCACCACAAAGCGATAAAAGTTGCAAAATATTGGTGTCATACTAACCAATTGTTTTAAATTTGTACATGAGTTTTTAAGATATATTTCAACCACGATTTAATTAACTTTAAATTAATTAAATGTTATAAACTTTAATTATACTATATTAACATGTTTTATTATTTATACTTTGTATATACCTTAATATGGGGCGTCCCTAATGCAGACAAATCACTGCCTCATTGACTGATATTTTAAATTAAACGCCTTAAAGAGAAAGAAGCAATGACATCTAATTTCTCACAACTCTGTTCAAAATTGCTACTGTTACAAAAAAGATAAAACCAAAAGGTAAAGATAAATTCTAACTGCTGTTTTGTATGGAAGCAAACAATAGACTTGTTAGTTTCACCATTGTACTTTCCATCAATACTTAGCAATATGATGCAATATATATTGCAATGACGTGTTACATGATAAAGTCACTATTTAAAACCATTTACCCAACTTTTGTGACGGCTTAAATATTTTTTTCTCACAATAGATCTTTTCAATGTTCCAATCTCAATTAATTTTGATAAGGACGGAACTAATCTTGTAAGCTGTCAAAATCAGCTTTATTGTGTATCCTGAAAAAAAAAAAATAAACATTTTCGACATATTAAGAATACCTAGAGCACCTACAGTTCTTAATATATACTACTGGACATTTTATGTCAATATAATACATAAGACAACATATTAATTATCAGAAATTATTTAAAGAATTCAGCAATATTTATTTAAATTTTAGTATAAAATAGATGTATTAAACTTGGCAGTTTCAAAGAGAGATGAGCACCAGCAAGAACCAGATATTTTTCATAGTGTTAAGCAAAACAAATTTTTTTTTAATTTTGATTAATTCCTTGATAATTGTAAAAATTTCATTGTTTTATTGAATTTTGTTTAGAATGAGGTTGGGATTATCAAGTAAATTGGTAGATATTTTTACTGGAAATGAAACAGTTTAAAGGGAAGAAATTAAAAAAGCAAGTAATGTTTTTCATATTTATAACATATTGGGTTATTAAACTGAAAATCCATATTAATTCCTTTCAATATTTTATGAACACGCAATTCTATGCAATACGATTACAAATATATTTTGTAACATTGTGTTTTATACACAACTTAAAAAATCTATGCATAACAGAATAGGTTTTTTGCTCTTATATTAGATAATACAGTAGGGTTCCTCTTTCCGCTCCTATACAAACCGATCCACTACCCACGAAGTCATGATCAGATTTGACTTCCACCACGGCAACGACAGCGCGTAAAAACATAAAGTCGCCTCTCATCTTCCTGTTTTTAAATGTTTTAGGGTTTTGAGACAGGCCTTTACGAGTAACAATAGCAGGGGATTACAACATTTTTCCCTTCCTGGTGTGTCTTACAATTCTCGGTTTAACCGACATGTTGCAAACCAATTAGTATAATTTTATTACTAGCCAATGCTTGTTACGACAAATCTTGTATTGTACTAATTCCAAAGGGCAAACTAAAATATAATTTCTGATTATAAATTTCAGGCAAAACACACGGGATATATTTTGTCTACAATTAGTAACAAACACTTCCTCGATTTCCAAAAGAAACAGGTAAGCTTTAAAATTTGATTAGATGTAATCTTTGAGATGAGAGAGGGAGAGAGAGAGAGAGAGAGAGAGAGAAGAGAGAGAGAGAGAGAGAGAGAGAGAGAGAGAGATTGAGGGGGGGGGTGTTAATGTTTTATATCAAAGTGAAATCTCATGTAAATTCTCATATAAAGAATGACTGAATGCAGTTAAAGTCCCTAGATTGTTTAGAAAGACTGGACTAATACATTCCGTACTTAGAAAGGGTATATTATTTCCAACTGTTGTAGATGCTGTCTATAACAAATATATATATTTTACATCTTTAAAAATTTAAGATATCAGAAAGAAACGAGAAAGCAGATAGGGATTTATTTTCTGTCATAAATTTTACCGTTACAGGTGGTACATGGTTAAACACTATTAGATATTATTTCAACAAGTTAAGCTAAATATAATTAATTATTTGTCATATTGTATTTTAAAACGCTACTGCTTAAACTATATTACTACTAAAATGTAATCCTTGTTCCTTTATGCTGACATCTTTAATTTTATTATGGATAGTTACTCGTACATTACTTTATCAAACAGCACTAAACAAAATAATTTGTATACTTTATCATATTATTTCAGTTGAAAACCTTGCTGCTGCAGCTACCCCACCATTCTACTCAGATTTCCGCTGCTGGACTTTTTGATATAGAAATGCCAATTGTTCTCTCCGTAAGTACAAAATTGCATGTTGGAATTATACCAGTGTCTTTTTTTGTATGTAGAAAACTATACTGCCAAACTTTAGAGTTTTAGTATATATTTAACACTTTATAAAATGTCATTTCACGTTTACATTATTGTGGTAAGTAATTTATACTGCCTACTAAACAGTACGAGTTTCGTGATATGGAAATATTCGGATTTTTACTTGTGCCATTTAAGTATTTACGGTGGATTATTTCCATTTAAATATTCATTAAAACCATCTTAGAAGTTTGCTTTAGTATACCTAATATTTAATTAACTACTAACACAAATAGCTTTATATTTTCTTGACAATTTATTGATATCCGCATTTGTTTAATCCACGTATATAAGCCTTCTTACTTACATTATCTTACAGGACATGGATAGAAGATAATGATAATCATACCCAAAATATGTCTTATGTTACTAAAACATTCTATTTTGTTAACCACAAAGTACTGCTTGACAAATTCTAAGTCATTTAAAGCAGGTCTATTTCAAACCTCATTTCACTAGCAAGCCGTAGAAATTGCATATGCATTTTGCAAACCTAAATCCAAGGAATCAATATTCAGTGGAATGTTTATACTGCACAAGGAAGGTGAGCAATACACTAAAGACAAACGTTTTCCTCAGGAAGCTCTAAAGGAGATGCATATGTTTTTGATCATACAACAAAATCATATACCAACAACTATTACTCCAATTATTACTTTTATTACTTTTGTAATAATTGAGTCCAATATGTCCAAAAGGCACAAACTTAAAACACATCATATATATGAATTGTTTGCATTAACTGCGTTGAGTATTATGTATTACACAATTACGTTAAATTTGTCATTACATGACGTTAAATTCGTTAAATGATGTTAAATTAGTCTTTCCATTATCTGAACTGAAAAAGTTTACCTATCTTTCAAATGTATGAGTGATTTTTAATATGAATTTTTTATAGCTGATTGGGCATAACAGTTTGATGAAATAACAGACGTACTAAAAGGGTTCGTATATATATATATATATATATATATATATATATATATATTTAACAATGGTTAAATATATAACTTGCATCAGTATACATACACATATTCTGTATTGTTTTCAGATGATGAACGTTTCTCAGTATAGAAATATTTTACCTTAATAAACCAATAATAAAAGCAAAAATTATAAGTTTTTTTTAGTCAATGAAACTAATTTATTCTTACTTGTTTCTAGGTACTGAGCCTTTTCCTCACCTACTCTGCAGTGAAGTTTCTGACTTAAATGCACAAAGACTGATTAAGATAAACTAAATGTATTTATTTAGTAGTAATTATAAAACAAATTTGAAAAGTGATAGTTTTTTTAATTTGATAAATTTGAGTTCTCACAGTAAATTTAATTATTATTTAGTAAATGTCCATACATAGTATGTTTCAATACCAAACTTTTTGCTAGTTACCAAGTTATATTGTTTGTGCAAGATGTACGTGGCAAAATATACTATTACAAAATATTGATGTATATATATTAGCACTATATTTGTCACTCATAAGAATTTGGATACCAGTTTCGGTTTAGTATTTAAGATATAAACTTCTCGACAAACAACAACCCTGTATTGTAATACATCACACCCTTACACATATTATCTAAGAAGTAAAATAACATTAATTGCCATTGATCTGTCTTTCTAAATGGCATATAATATTTCCACCTCAATTCTCTGTCATCACTTTATCTTATTATTCTCACCTATTACATTACGGTTAATGCAACTCATCTTTTCATTACAAACAATCCTGGCATAGGTATAATAAAATGTTGAGCTCAAATGCATGACTGCATCGCAGGTTCAAGTTAAATATATTTGGGTTTCTCTGCACTCAATATTATATTAGTTCCAAAAAAGCACCAGACGAGACTACACAGGCTACTGTTTACTTTTTGCTCTGTTTCGTTTTTCTGCAATGTATTACAGTTAAAAGTATTGGTTTTCTCTGCACTTAATAACATATAAGTTTCAACATAGCATGAGACTAGACTAATATAGGCAGAACTGTTATTGAAAGGGACACAGACCTCCACATAATGGAAGCAGCCTTAAGGGTGCTTTTTAAGGTAAGTATCGCAATATTTAATTATATTTAAGTTGCAGGAATAACACAATATTTAATCATAAAACTATTTACATAGATGTCTACAAACTAGTGTTAATGCCCTGAATTCAGTTTTAGGGCTTCTAAATTATTTCTTAAATGTTAGTGTCAACATACCAGTAGATTATAACATGGCTCTCCTGGACCAGTTTTGGACACAAAAAAAATTATCTCTCTATATTACCTGACAATATAATGATCGCTTCAACACTACAGCAATATTACTACATTTTACGTAATTCATAAATCTCTTTATACCGGTTTATAACTGAAATATTCAATGATATTCGTTTATATCAACCGAGCTGTTTTATACTGTTATTTGTGACAACCAAGCCAGTTTTTTTAGCTTAAGCTATATAAACTAACAGTTATACCTGGCATAATAATTTAGCCTATAGGAAGTGTTAAATGTCACTAGAGACAATATTAAATTAGCCAATATCAACTGACCTCGCTTTATTAAAAAGTTGCTTTTTTGAAATAATTTCAGGTTGTATGGGGACAGCTTTATATTTTTGAACCATTTCAGATAGACAATTAAAACTTTACTCATCAAACTACACATGAATATCTACTTTATGATGCAATTAACTTAATTTTCATCATGTCAAGGGACAGCTCATAACGAGTCAGAAGACCTTAAGTAAGAGACTTCTTTCGCTACGTATATAAAACAATAAACTGTGTTGTTTTACACATACAGTAAAACGACGTACTGCTAGATAATTTTTTAGTGTCCTAGTAGCATCTGAATAGTACCACATATTTCCCATGTTTAGTTTTATGCAAAAGACACAAGCAGTTCAAATTTGAAAGCATATTTATAAGCCAATTAAACTGAGTTTTAAAGTCTCTCATGATGTTCAATTCTCAGCCCATTGATAATTTATGCCAATGACAAGAGCACCACTATTGCAAGGGAAGTTTATGCAATATGTTAATGACACAACTTTCTGTTTCGAAACTGAATGGAATTGAACACTCGAATTGGATTCAGGCATCAACCTCAATACAAATACCTCGAAATAAAACTTAAGAGTTTTTATTGTGTGGCATACACTCACGGAATTGTCCTTCTGCCAGGACATCATACACCATTATGCTGGAAGAAGTTTACTCAATGAAATTCTTTCGAATAAGCTGTGATAGAAGACTAGTCATGGAACCATAACATTGATTCTGTTTATTTTTAGTTACCCTCAGACATTTGTTTTGAGATCATAAAGATACAATATACAAAGATTCGTACAAATAAGGTCTTATATTGAGCCACTATTGAATCTGCATTTGTAAACATGCCATATGTTCATGGCCAAGATTGGAAAACTGTATGCAACACTAATGCTTGTACTGGGACTCGATTATTAGTGAAAAAAAATGAATGGATACAAATATTGTAGATGTGAATGAGATGAGGAATCAATTATGGAACAATTGGCAAATTTTATGAAGAATTAGCCTGAGTTATAAAAAATGCGGGTATTGCTTATCAAAATAAAGTTAATTTGATTTATAGTAATTAATTTTGGATCTTTTGATACTTTCATAACTGTAATTTATTAAACTAGGTTTCCTTACATCTCCTATAAAAAGTAAGCTGGGTTAAACATTGTTAGTATAGCATTGCTACTTCATTTAATTCCATAAATTAAACTAGATCACTGTTAATAGTTGTTCACAATAGCAGACTAACTACAATGTTTTGAAACTAATAATACTAGAAGCATTAGTCTCCCTTTTTTGAGGTGGCAGGCCAATTTTGATCTTCTTTCAGTGATTCATGAAATCCCTAATAAAACACACACAGTAAACAAAAAATGGTTCTGATGTTTCCTAATTCCATCATAACATTTAAAATTACACTATCGTTTTCATTTGGTACCCAACACAATCACAAGTAGCCAAATAAAGGAATAATTAGGAGTTTATGAAGAGGTTACATTTTTGTTCCAATTTATGGAGTAAGGTGCTGTAGGGAAACTTCTATTTGTTTATGCGGGTCAACAATAAACAGAAACCTGTTCACCGAGTATATAGCTAAACATTGATATATAGCTAAACAAACAAGGAATGAAAAATTATTACTAAATAGAGTACATCCTTTGTAAATTTGAAGTCAACCGAATACTGTTAAGTGCCTTTTTATGGACATTTTAAGTACACTGTCCGTTGTACTTGTTGGTCCAGGTCACAGACTGACAAGCCCCCGTTGACCTGGTAATAAACATTCAAATATATCAATAAGACTTAGAACAAAGATCAGATTTTTTGTTTGTGTGAATTTAAAGTCAATCGGATAATATTGTGTCTGTTATACATATTACCGACTGTTAAGCTTGTTGACCCGGGTCAACATCCAACAATAACTTTTTAATCGAGTAAACACTAAAAATTAAGATACCTGAAAGATAACTGGAACAAAGATTATTACTAGATTGTCTATGCTGTGTGTAAATTTGAAGTCGATCGGACATTTTTAAGTAAGTAAAAAACAAACAAAAAAGTTACTGACCGAGTACTAAATATTGAGGTATCTTAGTTTTGAGTACACGGTCAACAGGTTTTCTTCAGTTGTTGATATGGTTAGCCACTTAAATTTATAAAATCGACTTCAAATTACAGACAGTATAGAAAATATTGTAATACTTCTTCAACAAAATAGTCAAACCGTTCTAGCATAAATATTAAAACAAAATATATATTATAATTTTTAAGACAAACTGAAGTTCTATTACGAGAGAAATTAGTAAAAGATAAATATGTAGCTTAGGTTATTACAGAAGTACCAAACAATAATAATATTATGTCGCCACATTATGAATTGCTTTCATAGAGTAGAATTATATTTTATACTGATTGTATCCATAATCAAGATAAAATAAAGTATCATAGCCTAATCAATTTTAAAGGTATAATAATTATTTAGAAAACCAAATTCTAAATTTGATTTTTGTATAAAGTACAATTTATTACATTACTAAAATGGTAATTTTCACAAAAATTTAATATTTAATTAGGTACACACAATATTTTTCAATGTAATTACACCAATCTAAACTGAAAGTTTTGTTTGAGTATCTCTTTGTTTAAAATTAAAGTAAAATATATTTATTTAATTTACAAAACAGTTGCAACTACTGGAGTTTTTAAATAAGTTACATTATTGTAAAGCAATACAGCGACGTAGTATTGCATTACATAAACATAATAGAACAAAGGTTGGAAAAAAGTATATCTTGTAATGTTTATAAATTAACTAAAGTTCTATCAGGGAGAAACCTGTATAAGATTAACATATAGTCTATATTATTAGGTACAATCTAACTATTAAATGAGTTAGCAGTGGCGTCTTGTTACATCTTTGTTGACACATAGCCTACACGAGGATTAGGTACTGTTGTATGCAAACAGAATCAGAGTAATATAGACATACAATCATATCTTGTAATTGTGAACAAAACAGAATATATATATATATATATATATATATATATATATATATATATATATATATATATAGTCTGTGTGTTAATGGAAACATATAAATCAAGCAGACTATAATATGTTGCCATAGTTAATATATACACAGTAATAGGTAATATATAACTGTGTGTCTACTTATACACAACAATACGGTATTGGAAAAATTATATTTAAAAAATAAATTTTGTTTTATAAAAAATTGAATTGCATCAGGCTAACTCAAATTTCTTATAACTATTATATCTTTCAAAATAAATAAAAAAACTTATTCTATCTTCAGCCTAGAGTTAAAACAAACAATATAACCAATTTTTACTGTTCTGACTTTATTACGGTTATTCGATTATTCCTAAAAACAATATAGTCTATATGCTAATAATTTCAGTATATACAATATAGACAGTAATTCTACCTTAATTCAGCAATTTTTACTGCGGCGACATAATATCGTTTGATTGTACGTAGTATATGTCTCTCATATAGACTCCAGTTTGTTTTTATTATAATTATAATTAGTTAGATGTCTATTGGTCCTAATTGGTTTATCTTTATACAAAAGTACCTAATCTCTATGTATGTGTCGACAAAGCTGTAGCCAATGTAAAAACAACCATTTACATGTGTAATGGCTACTCGCAACTGTTTTTCAAAAACAAAATTAAAATGTGTAACTGTATTTTTAAATGGAGCCCTATTTGAAGAAAAGATTTAGTTTACACTAAAGGTGCATCATAAGATGCACATAAGATTATTGTTGTAACGCATTTGTTGGTATATATATATATATATGTGTGTGTGTGTGTGTGTGGTGTGTGTGTGTGTGTGTGTGTGTGTGTGTGTGTGTGTGTGTGTGTGTGTGTGTGTGTGTGTGTGTGTGTGTGTGTGTGTGTGTGTGTGTGTGTGTGTGTTTAATTTATAGGGATGAAGTATAATAAGCAGCCACCAAAACAATCGGATGATGAAATATTTAATGATATGAATCATCGATTTTCATGACCATGCAAACAGTGTGACCAGACATCCGGCTGTAGGGGGGCATGTCCTCCTTTTCAATGTTTGTCCTCCTAGCTTTTAAAAATTATGTAAATATCTGGCGTTTTAGTGAACACTTACATGTTCAAATAGTAGCATCACGTTAAAATTTCTTCCATTTCTGAAGTCTTTTAGACAGTCTATGAAACATTATTAAAGCGCACACATAATGCCAGGGCATGTGAACTACTGTTAGATTCGGTTGTATGTTGAGTGCTTTGAATAGTGTTACTGACTCACTGTTGCTCAGTTGCACTGACAACTACTGATAACTACTAGAATACTCCTTGATTTCCTATTCATGTATTATGAATGATATGGACACCCTTCTTGAGACTAGCAAGAACCTCTAATACTTAAAGAACGAACCCCACAAACTCCAACAGTCATCTCCCGCGGTAGACTACACCTATCGAATTACCCTTGCATACCCCAGAATCCAACATTTGCGGTTAGTGATGTGCCGCTCCTGGACACCCATAAGGTTGCCCAGATTTAAGTGACAGATCGGTTTTTGCTATACCCAGATTAGGTCTAACTGTAAGGTGTAAACTAGACAGAAGTGATCCCTGCTGGGTCGTTCTTTTCTTTTTAAAGGAACAATTCCACGAGAAAATTTTGATGATTGAAAATGCTGATCAATTTGTTACTAACTCGTCACCTATATTATTTTTTTTACCTTATGGGAATAAGTGCGTTTTGAGTCATTAAGATTATTATACATTATTAAACATCATTGAGAAATGGATCACTAGGCAAATTCAAAATTAGATATCATTTAGCTAAGAAAGCATCATTTATGAGTAAATAGTTAAACGAGTTTTTTGTAATTATATGGTAAACTACTTTATTAGAAACACCTAAAACTAGAGGTTGTTTAAACTAATTGAGAATTATTTTCACTAATAACACTTAAAACTATGATAATGTTTTATTTCAAATTATTATCATTACATACAACATGTGGAGGCTACTTAATTAACTTCATAATTATTAATTTTATGTTTTACTCAAAATTCTGTTAACTTCCTTTTAATAGCATTTACTACAGTGATTGGATAATTTTAATTTTATTCTATTTAGTAATTGATTCAGCACATCTTAAAATTAGTACACCAAGAAAACTCCCTACATTTATTTAAAATGTATATGGGATATTATTATTAACACTGTTGAATCGTCAGACACTAATGGTAAATCTTATATCTCAATTATAAATACGTTACATTCAAATACACCTTTTATATTACCACAATGTTATACAATTAAAACGAAAATTGACAGCACATGGATCAAAATAATTACAGTATATTTGAAAAGGACGCAAAATAAATTATCTACAAGTAGAGTTTTCTCTTTCTATCCACCAAAAATAGCAAAATAGGGACTGCCTCTGACTGTACAGATGCTAGTCCGACATTACATAATTCAAGGTCCGGTGTATATATTCTCAGTTTAAAAAACGTGTAAATGTTAGCGTCTTTCATGTTAAAGTTTGCTTTTAAATAATTAGATATAATTAAGATTTTCAAAATATAATGCTTGTTATCTATATAACAAGAAACTGAGGTCTTGCACAGTACACATAGTGAAATACTAGTGTCAGAAATAAGTTAGATTTTGTAATAGTTTGGTCGCTACCTCCACACTCAGTTTGGGACGTTTCGGTAGATAGGGCCTGCCACCTGGCGGCCGGCTTCAGTACTACAGGCGCTCGGTTCCTAGCGACAGCACATTGTGAAGAAGGACCGCGCGGTGCGGGCGGAATAAACATAAACGTAAAACCAGTTATTTGTTTGATCAATGAATATATTTTTATTTTATTGTTCAAATCAATTTTTGTCCATCTTATGCTCTAAATAAACTTTAAAAAAATATTCAAAACCAAGTTCTTGCTGTATTAAAAATGTATGTGCACATACATTATATAAACTATTTAAGTCAAGTTTTTCGGAAATTTCGACTTAAGCTTTTGAGAGCATTATATCTATGCTAGGTCAACTCATCCAAACGTCCTAACCTGTAATCTGCAATCTAAATAGGAATGACCCACTCAATTGATTTTTGCCAAACCTAAGAACATTCATTTTAGCAGTAATCCGTTTATGATCAATTAATTCGGAAGTCTGCAAGTAATTCAGTAATACCACAGAGCTATACTTACCACACATTTTACATAAATTAAATACGTAAATAGATTCGCCAGGGCAGTGCAAGAGCTGTTTTATTCTAAACACAGATTTGCTGTATGGTATTATTGTTTCGTGTTTCATTTAAGCTATTATTTGGCGCAAGGCAATCTTTTCAAAAATATTTGACATGGCTGACAATATCTATATTGGTTGCAGTAATTGATGGGCATTTTTAGGGGCAGTGATCTTTCTTTAACAGTGAACACACAATTCTAGTTTAATTTTTAGGGCAAATTTCCCACTTAATAGTGATTCTCTCACCAAATTTCGTGTTAGCTTCTGCATTATACGGACTAACCCTTTCACCATCTAAATAGACAGATTATTACAGCCAACAGCACTAATATTAATTTCAGTCATACCCGTCTTAATATGAGGCTCTGATACTGGCGAAAAATTAAAGTAATTTGCTATTCATATTTCGTTTTAACGTTTTAAATTATTTATTACAATTTCGTCAACTGTATATTCACTTTTCATTTCTACAAAATACTTATTTTTATCTTCTGCCTTTAAATGTTATGGAAGTTTTCCATTTTCTTTGCCAATAAGAAAACTGTATTGTCTTAAGTAAGTCCATGAGTCCCTTGGATTGTTAATTGAGTTTATTTGTGCTGCAGCGTTTTCCTTTTTGTATGTCAGGTAATAGAATTTAACTGCTTTTTAAATTTATATTAATTTGGTTAGAATTTATTCCTACATTTACTGTTCCTGGTGAACCAGAACTTTATTTTATGATTTTTCTGATGATAATCATGTAGATATCTGTCACCTTCAAGAATGGCGTAATTCTATTACCTGACATACAAAAAGGAAAACGCTGCAGCAAAAATAAACTCAATTAACAATCCAAGGGACTCATGGACTTACTTAAGACAATACAATTTTCTTATTGGCAAAGAAAATTGAAAACTTCCATAACATTTAAAGGCAGAAGATAAAAATAAGTATTTTGTAGAAATGAAAAGTGAATATACAGTTGACGAAATTGTAATAAATAATTTAAAACGTTAAAACGAAATATGAAGAGCAGATTACTTTAATTTTTCGCCAGTATCAGAGCCTAATATTAAGACGGGTATGACTGAAATTAATATTAGTGCTGTTGGCTGTAATAATCTATCTATTTAGATGGTGAAAGGGGTTAGTCCGTATAATGCAGAAGCTAACACGAAATTTGGTGAGAGAATCACTATTAAGTGGAAAATTTGCACTAAAAATTAAACTAGTATTGTGTGTTCACTGTTAAAGAAAGATCACTGCCCATAAAAACGCCCATCAATTACTGCAACCAATATAGATATTGTCAGCCATGTCAAATATTTTTGAAAAGATTGCCTTGTGCCAAATAATAGCTTTAATGAAACACGAAACAATAATAGCATACAGCAAATCTGTGTTTAGAATAAAACAGCTCTTGCACTGCCCTGTAGAATCTATTTACGTATTTAATTTATGTAAAATGTGTGGTAAGTATAGCTCTGTGGTATTACTGAATTACTTGCAGACTTCCGAATTAATTGATCATAAACGTCTTACTGCTAAAATGAATGTTCATAGGTTTGGCTAAAATCAATTGAATGGGTTAGTCCTATTTATATTGCATATCACAGGTTAGGAGGTTTGGATGAGTTGACCTAGCAGAAAACATCCTGGAGTTCCTTATAGAAGCTGCTTTGGTCCTATGTTGTTAATTTGTACACCGCTGACCTCCCCAGATGTGTACGGAACTACACTATCCATCAATATGCAGATGACTATGGGCTTCACTGGTCCTATGATCTGGAACTCATTGAAAGGGGGGCATAGTCCAAGTCAATACTGATCTTCAACATGTAAAATTTATGTGGAGAAGTGATAGGCTCCATGTGGTACCGCAAAATGTTATTCAGCATCTCAGTGAGAGTGGGGTGAGGGTTGAACTTGACGGCAAGCGCTTGTCAATTATTATTATAAGAAACACTATTAGGGGTGATACTTTACAACAACCTTACATTTTCTGACACGTCACTCACGCAATTCAGCGAGGTTTTGGCAGGCTCAAAGGCGGGCTGGATATATTGTCACCTATATATATATATATGTGTGTGTGTGTGTGTGTGTGTGTGTGTGTGTGTGTGTGTGTGTGTGTGTGTGTGTGTGTGTGTGTGAGTGTGTGCGCGCGCGCGTGTCAGGCTCACCTCTACTGTCACAACTCTACAACAGGAAGTCATTTTGTGACCGCTAGTCAGACTAAAGATGGCCACATGAAGACCAAGGAAGAACCGACAGAGCGTATTGATCAGCTAATTCATCAGCAGTCCTGCTTAGTCCTTCAGTGCCAGACTATACACTTACAGCTTGAGGAAAAAGACAAAGAAATCCAGAACTTAAGAAAATGCTTGTTGAAATGCTCAAGAATTGGCTGTAAGTACCATGGCACTCCACCAAAACGATAAAGAAAAGAACGAATCTTGTCAACGTGGCGTAATTCTCCGAGAAGAGGCACAAAACATGGTACAGGCCAGAACTTTATAGAGTTAAAACTTGCGACTCCAAAACACACTGCAAGAGCGTATCATGACTGAACGCAGTTTGGCTGTGGACTTGTTCTGAGAAACAAAGTCAACTTTCTGACAATGGGGAGTTTTGTTGAAATTAAAAAAAGAAGATCTAAAGGAGAAAAACGCAGTAAACAAAATACTTACAAAAACAAACATCTAATCCGTCACACAAATAAACAAAATATTAATGTCAAAGAGAATACGTAGTAGAAACTTCATGTCTTCGCTGACAGCCACGGAAAAAATATTTATAATCTATTGGTAAATAACGTTCCACCAAAGTGTGAAGTTTTAATGCGTATTTCTGAAACGATCATTGAAGTTCGAACTTATTAATTTAAAATTTGGGTCTTACAAGGACTTTGAAGTTTCTGGAAAAGTCTTTACTGCAGTGAAAAATGTCTTACATTTATGGTTTATACCGATCTCCCACAGAAAATATTGAACACTTTTTTAATAAATTGCAAATTGCATTAAACTCATTAATAAATAAAAATAAAAGATTTATTCTCATGGGTGATTTTAAAATCGATGTACTGAATAGAGAACTATACTGTACACAGATATTTCGAGACATATTGAGATGTTTGGGTCTGACGTGGTCCGTCAACTCGCCAACACGGGTTACAGCTCACTCAGAGTCAGCCATCGACAATCTGGTCACCAACATACCAGACATTTCTGTGTCAGTTGTATCGACGGCTATCGCTGACCATTACGAACACCTCGCTGTTGTGCCGAGGTGTCCCATGAATCGATGTCCACCAGTGGTCAATTTGATGAGGGACACTCGACCTTTGAAATTTAAAAAATTGATTAGGTTTTTATGAAAGGAAGACTGGTAACCTGTTTATAATTCCATGTCTGCCAAGGAAAAGTTTGCAACATTCTACCATACTTTTAAATGTAATTTAAATATTTCATGTCCAGTGAAAAAAATAAAAAAATAGTCAAATACAAACAAGAAATAACTAGATTACAAAATTAAGTTTAGTGTCCAGAGGACATTTAAAAAGACTATCAATATATAACAAGTACTCAAAAATAACGACGATCTTGAATTTTATAAACGTTATAGGACAAGTTATCGTAAAGTAATAAAAGCGGCAAACTCTTACATCCAAAGATGTATTGAAAATTCGGATAATATTTCTAAAACGGAAAATTATAAATGACAAAAATAAAACAAGTCTCACTAAGGGGACTGTTACCCAAAAAATAAATAAAATAATACATTTTTTTATTTTTCCTCATTTTTCTTTGGAATGTACTGATTTCATTGCAGTAATTTGTTTTTTCCTATGATTACTATAAGTTGGTAAAAAAAATATTATTGAAACCCTTGCATGTCATTTTTCGACACTAACTGAACATCAGTCATGTTCCACTAACTAACACTTTCATATATTTCATCCCGCATCATTGTTTTGTTGCATTTAACTTTTTATGTTGGCTATACTGTCTAGCATCTTTATTTCAGGTTATTATTGTTGTGTCTACTGTCTCTGCTTACAGTTTTATGTTTGTTTACAAACAACTAGCTGTTGATTAGTGAAGTGCATTTTGTGAATTGTGAAGTAAAATAGTTTCATATTATTTATTTATTTTGCCAGAAATGGGAAACAGTAAGAAAGTTGGTTGTAGAAGTAAGTGCTACAAAGTTAGGAAACCACCTTTGAAAACGAAGCCTTCCGTTGAATCTACTACACCTGAGGGAAAGCCTACTAATGTGCCTCAGTCTTCAGAGGTTAGGTCTTCTAACCGAAGTTTTAAAGTTAGGGATAGTCAAGAGTACTACAACAAATGGGTTGGTGAAAGCATGGAATATGACTTAGTTGATTTGACTAGATTATTTGAATTTTTTAATGATGTTGCTGTTTGCAAAAATTGTTCGAGTAGGCTATCTTTTGAAAAGCGAAGCATTGAAGGCTTAGCAGTCACAATTAAAGTAATGTGCAACAACTGTAATGAAAGTCAATCAATAGAAAACTGTCAAAAATATGTAAAGCCTACAGGCCTACTAAATGAAACAAAGACCTACTATGATTTAAATATAAGGCTTGTGCATGGGTTGCGACAAATCGGCAAAGGCTTGACTGCAGGTAGAACTTTATTAGGCGTAATGAATTTACCCCCTCCACCTACTAAGTACAAGAAGTATTCTTTACTGCCCTTATCAACTGTTGAGGAGTTGTGTAGAGAAAGTATGAAAAAAGCAGCTGAGCAAGCTATTGCTATGAATGACAATGTCCCAGACTTGACTGTCGCTGTAGACGGTACATGGCAGAAGCGAGGCCATACTTCGATAAATGGAGTTTTGACAGTGACCTCTGCAGAAAGGAGTAAAGTTCTTGATGTTTCTGTTATGTCAAATTTTTGTTTGTGTCCTAAAAGAGATAAAAACAACCATGGACAGTCATGTGCCGCTAATTATTTAGGCACAAGCGGAGGCATGGAGGTGCATGGCACTCTAGAAACGTTTAGGAGATCCGAGGCTTTGTACAAAGCAAGATACGTGAACTGTTTGGGAGACGGCGACTCCAAAGCTTTTGATGCTGTTCAAGGGGCTAAAGTATATGGTGATGATGTCCAATTTAAAAAATTAGAGTGCATTGGATGTACAAAAGAGGATGGGAAAGCGGCATTTAAAATTAAAATTTGTCTCGGGTAAAGTAAAACTTGAGGATGGTAAGGGATTAGGTGGGCAGGGTAGGCTAAGTGAGCCTAATATTCAAAAACTGCAGACCTATTATGGCCTGGCCATAAGGCGAAATGTGCAGAGTGTTGAAGAGATGAGAAAGGCAATATGGGCAGTGTACTTTCACACGATGTCATCAAATGATAAACCTACTCATCAGCTATGCCCTAAAGACAATGAGACATGGTGTAAATATAACCTGAGTTTACTGACCAATGAAATGTATGACCATGATAAACATTTTCACATCCCTGAGTGTGTTATGAGTTTTATAAAACCCATATTCAAAGACCTTTCAGAAACCAAACTGTTGGAGCGATGTTTGAAAGGGAAAACTCAAAACCAAAATGAGTCATTGAGTAGTGTCATTTGGTCCCTAATACCAAAAAGAACTTTTGTAACTCTGCCTACCCTTAAATTTGGTGTTTACTCTGCAGTTTGTAGCTTTAATGACGGCTTTTCTAGTAAATTACAAGTTTTGAAAGCATTTAACCTACGTCCAGGGAAAAATTTTGTAAAAGCGATGTAGCGCCTAGAAATAGTGCGAGTGAAGGTACTATTTGAAAAGAAAACGCCTTGAAGACATGTTTACACAAAGTGAAGACCCAGATAATCCACCCAGATAATCCATCCTACAGCTCAGGAAACTACTAGGCTATTGTAGTTAAAGACATTTTCTTCGATTCCCGTAAGTTGGTTTTTTTCTATTTAGATGCAAGTTTTCTCAGCCATTTATGAACTTAGACCTCTCAAATGTTTACCACTTGTACTTTGTACTATAATGTAGGTCCTGACCAAAGTGGTTTACAAAATAAAAAGTATTATCTTAGAAATAAAATATTTTTTGTGATTTTTTTAGTTTAAAAAAGTGAATTTTTTAAAATTAGTTTTTTAAAATAATAGATGATAAATTGTAATTTGGTTGGTCATGAACTATAAAAGGGTGTGCTTTAAAAGACAAAAAAAATTCAAAGCTCTATCATGACTCATTATTTTAGAAACCTGCATTAAGTTTATATGGACGAAGATAGGCGGTAACAGTCCCCTTAAAATCAGATTGAATTGAAAAAAGGAAATAAGTCATATAGTAAGCCGACCGACGTGGCTAATATTTTTTGTGAGTACTTCGAAACAATTGTCGGAAGTACTGACGCCTTAACCAAACCGCTCTCACACATGGTTAACAGTGGTCCTATGTTTTCTATGGATTTGTCCTCTGTAACCCACAGGGGATGTTGAGGTGGTCATAAAATCTCTTAAAACAAAGAGGTCTGCAGATGTTGATTGTGTCTCTGTGTGGCTGTTAAAACAATGCAATGATACATTTTTAGAGCCTCTTACAGCAACCTTAAATCTGTTTTTTGCTGGTGGAAAATTTCCATCACAATTGAAACTAGCTAAAATTATTCCTCTGTTAAAAACCGGTGATTTGTCTAAATAAAGTAACTACAGACCTATATTTTGCCACAGTACAGGTTTCGGGCGAATTGTCCTGGTTATCCAAATATCCAAAGTATGGTGTTCCACAGGGTTCCATCCTTGGACCTATTTTATTTTTGCTATATTTAAATGACGTTAAAGATGTTGTACATACCGATAACCTTGTGCAGTATGACGATGGTACAAGCCTCGCCTTCAAGGCAAAAATCCAAAGTCCTAGTAGAATCATCAGCCTACACGGAATTGAATAGTTCTTCTAATTCAGTATCTTCAAGAAATAAATTTGGTGACAGTCGAATGTAAATCAACCTACATGGTATTTAATAGCCAGAGAATTTAAAATAAATCCTCACCATCGGTAATGATAAGTAAAAAATCATTGATCGAAACATATACCACTAAATTCCTCGGTATTAACATAGATTGTTGCGTGTCCTGGAGTACGCATATTGAAAGTATTTATACAAAAATATCGTCCAATATATATTTGCTAAGAAATTTATCAAATCATTGTCCTAAGCTATTATTGAACATTGCCTACTATGGACTTATTTTTCTACACATATCTTACGGAAGTACACTGTGGGATACTTGTCCAAATTCGTTTTTCAGAGATTATTTAAATTACAAAAGAAATCTGTTCGCATAATCAATAACTTAACTTCCCGAGAGTCGTGTAGAGAATCCTCTAAGGAGCTTAAATTACTGTACGTGCTTGAGACGAGCATGTTCTGTCGTTTCAGTGGTTCGTTGGTGCAGGGTAGGGATGTACATGGTTATAATACAGGAGCTGGAGAAAACTACAGAGTTTCTCAACACAGGCTACAGCTTCATGGCCATCTCCCATCGCAGATGCGTGTCAGATTTATAAATGGTTTACCAGGAAAAATCAAATCTATCATAAATCAATCAAAATTCAAAAAAGGCGTTGAAAGAATATTTAATAGAAAACACATTTTATTCCGTGGGCGAGTTCCTGGAATTCAGCAACCAACGTTGCCATAGCTGAAAGACGTGGGGAGCTGATGGGTGTGCAACTCAGTTGATATGACAGATTTTAAAATATGTTTATATGTATAGTTGCGAAATTTATTGAATGCATTTTTATTATTATTACTTATTTGTAATGTTTATTTAATTTTAATTTATATGTTTTATACATGGCGAAGCTGATTGGTTGAAAAATAGGATTAGTGACGCATGTCATACAACTTTGTATAATTATTAAATAATGAAAATAAAGAATTATTGAATTGAATTGAATATAAACATGTTTCAAGAAGCTATAAGTTACATCTTATGCAACCACTAGTCTTGCAGTATTCTATTATCGCTATGCTGCTTATGACAACAGCATATCGAGGGGACACCAATAGTATCCAATGAAAACAAAACGCAGCATTACAGTATACGTTCAATTTGAAACGTTTTGAACACGTGCTTTCCTGTCAATTGGATGCTAATATGCTTACAATGGTCAATGGTACAAATGAGGTAACACCCGTTATTATAAACAGCCTCACTTTTAGAAAGGAGATGGGAAGGACAAGTTACTCTTATTTCGGTCCCAAACGTTTAAGGCATAAGTATACAATAATAAACCTTTCAACACATTTTTACAAATTTTATTTGTACAATGTACATTTCGAATTCAACGAATTCAACCTTATACTATTGTAGAAATAAAATCTATACACAAGTGTTAAAAGGTTTTTATTGTATACTTATATCAAACTCTTTTCGAGGCTACATTTCTAATTTAAGGCATATTTCCAGTTTAAAATTTAAGAGCCATCTCAAATTGTACCTTCCTAGGTGATAAGAATGATTTCTTTTACTTACAAAGTAAAAATAGAAATTATTATTTCATATAATATAATCGAATACAAGATATGTATTACAGACACCCAGTGCCACATTTACCCAGTATTGTAGCAGCAAAACTGAAAATAACGATAAAAAATGGTCAAGGGGTAACACCTTAATTGCTGATTTTTGTCGTCCCAATGTGTTCAACTAAAACGAAGGAAGGACAGGAACAAAAAACTAGAAACATTAGTATTTTAAATGTTTTTTAAAACGTATATTGTCACTAGTAAATAACCAGTTAGTTCTTACATAATTTTATTTTATCAGTTTTAAATACATTTAAACTCTCAATATTAACAACCATTTCAAAAATAATATGTATTTAGTCTGGGTAACTGTTTTTTTAATGCATTCTCTATAACTATAAACTTAAAAAAAATAATCAAATTTGCCACCTTTCTTTTAAAATCCATATTATTATATGAAAACACAATGATATCTCTCTCAGTGTGTGTGACCGCGTACACACAAATGTGTGTGTCCATTTACTGCGCACATTTACGGAATTCTTGTTTTATGGTTTTGAGAAAAACCGAAGAAAACACTAATTTATTTTTACACAACTGAAAACACTACTAACAACTATGTCTTCAATAATATAAAAATTATATCTTTTACTTAGGTGTGACGTAAAATCACATTTTGATATATGTACAATCAAAATTAAAACAAATTAATAAATTATCTGATACACAATACAATTTATAGTTTATATGAGAGCAACACTAAATGTCAGTTTATAGGTAGATTTCCATTTGTCACAATATTACAGTGGCGAGACGCTGCAACCAAGTCCGGAGTTAGGTCGAAGGCAGAATCCATTGTGATACATCTATCTGGATATGATGTTTCCTCGTTTAAGTGATGCATTCTATTTCCAGGAAACAGCGTCTGGTAGCAATGAGTGTAGAAATCGTTTACATTAACGTATGGTTGAAGTGATGTTGGAGGAACTTGTTGCCCACCTATGTACAAAGACATGAAATTTGTATTATAGTGATTGATTTAAAACACTCAAGTTTTGATTTAAAAAGTATAAAAACACTTCGTTAAAATTGGTGGTGAAATCAAACATTTGTTTATTATAAAAATGTATTGTTAACCAGTTGATGCTGTGGCTTTCAGGCTCCCTCTTGGTTGAACACAGTTTCAGGAACTGTGAAGATTTTCCAGAGCAGCCAGAGCAGGTTTTCATTATATTGTGACTACTTTAAACCCCATGCATATTGTTTATTATTAGACTGATTAAAATGAACTATCGTACTTTCATCCTCTACTGTCATTACCAACCCCTTAGCAAAAAATCAATAATGGCGTCAATATATCTACACATTTTACTTCCACAAATCATTGAGGAAGCTAACTGCCAATGTCGCTGGTACAACCCGCAATCCAAGACAGGTCGTGATTTTATACTGGTCATTTATACTGATTTATTTATCTTCTCAACTACAATGTATGTTGCTATCCGTGTCGTGTTATTTCTTTCAATCCTCGAACATTATTTTTATACTTTTTCCAGATTCTTCTCGTCGTCTTATAATTCCCATTATATATAATATCCTTCGAAGTTGTCCCATATCATCTGTCCGAAATATTAATTGTCAGAATGTTCATTCGCCTGTCAATTTCAGAGTGCTATGAGATAAAAACTGCAGCCTTCCGATTATTAAAAACCTTATTATATTCCCCCAAAGGTCCAGATCGGTGATTATTTTGGGACACTCCTCTAACCAGCCCTGATAAATAATCCCTGACTAATATTTGGCCACAATTACTACCCCCCAATAATTAAAACATAAAACTACCCTTAATACCCGACGCATGCTGCTCGTATTCCTCGATCCCCACAACTCCGTAATCCCCAGTCTAATCTCCTTAGCCCGACGTAATTTATTTGGACCAAAAGTTGAACAAAATTCTATACCTGGATATCAAATTAAAATTAAATATCATCTCACGTATAACATGCGTCGGTCAGCGTGCACGTCTAATCACTCTCTCACCGCCAGTAGTTCTGGCCCAAACCCGTCCACCGACCAAACTGCTTGATTGTGCCCCGTCTTGATCCTCGACCAAAGGACTACACGCTGACCGACCAGATCACAGTGGCGGTCACAAGCCACATACAGTTCGAGGACTTTATTCGTTAAATCATCTCTAGTATTGTTACATACATTCAACTCAAATGTCTTTCAAAATTGAAGAAACTAGCAGAGGGAAACCTTGTACTTTATACAATGACTACAAATTCAGACAACACAGAATTAAAAAAAAAAAAAAAAAAACGGAGATGTATCATCGCCCCCTTTCTATTGGCTAGCGAATGCAATAATTTTTTTCGACTGTGGCTGTACAAAGCACATCTTTCAGTCGTGACAATCTAGTAAAATGTATTAGTGAGACCGCTCTCTTCCATGGTTCTGTTTCCTGTGGGGGAGGTGGAGATGGCCGTCGTCTTGAGAGACCTCAAGCCGAAGAATTACAACGATATCAACAGAATGTTAATGTGGATGATCAAGCGTTGCTTCAAGCACATCTTGGCACCCCATACTAAATTGATAAATCTGTCCTTCGCCCAAGGCGTTTTCCCTTCAGATTTGGAGACAGCAAGAGTAATTCCGATCTTTAAAAAGGATGATCCTTGCGTCGCATGTAATTATCGTTCTGTTTCCATTCTTCCAGGCATGAGCAAAATTTTCGAAAAGGTTCTCATTAGAAGACTTGAAGGTTTTCTTGAAGTGGTGTCCGAGGTCAGCCGCATAAATGGCATTCGTCATACTTCAGTCGCAGAGAGCAGTGTGTGCAGATCGCGAACACCCTGTCAGGCAAAGTAAAAATGCAGTACGGTGTTCCCCAGGGTTCAATTTTGGGGCCCATATTTTTCTCATTTACGTCAACAGATTGAATTCATCAATTCACAACGGAGAGGTGATTCAATATGTGGACGATACGACTCTCTGTATCAGATGAAGTACGAAACAATATCTTGAGATCAAAGCCTTTATTGAACTAAACGCATGCATCGAACACTTTATAAGATCAATCTGAAAACTAACTATGGGAAAACTAACGTAATAAAATTTTGCCTCCGTCAACAAGAAGACGAATACAGACCAATTGTGATGTCGGATGAAGCAATCCTAAATGAAGCCCAATCCACCTGGAGCGATCACATTGACAGAGTTTGCTCAAAGGTTGCCTCAGGCATTTATGTCTTACGCAATCTACCAAAATTCTGCTTGTTGAATGTACTGAAAACAGCCTACTTTGGTATAGTACATCCACATTTGACCTACGGTTTGAGACTATGGGGCAGCTGTTCTAAATACAAATTTGACAGAGTATTTGGAACACAAAAGAAAGCTATTAGAATAAGTTCGAAATTAAAACCCAGAGAGTCGTGTAAAACTGCCTTCAGGGAGCTTGGATTTTTAACCTTACCGAGCCTCAATATTCTCGACGCCACCCTGTACTGTCGATTCAAATGTGAACTGGTTCAGGGCAGGCACGTCCATCAGTCCGAGGCCAGAGGCAGGAACAACTTCAGAACTGAACAGCATAGAACGACTATGTTCGAACACTTGCCATCTGAAATGGATGTCAAGTTACGCAATAAGCTCCCTGGAGATCTCAAACGAATTAATGAACCCAAACAATTCAAATCTCGATTAAGACGCTTTTTGTTGTCAAAGGCATTTTACTCCGTTGATGAGTTTACAATGGGCCGCTGGGATGAAAATTAGCATGTTGTTATTATTATTCTATTTATCCTTTTCTGATATCAAAAACATGCAAAATACAATAAATTGTTAAGTTCACACTTTAATATGTGCAATTGACTGTGCCTATGATAAGATTGGTTTAGTTTACAGATGTTTTAATCAATATGTTGAAATTACGCTTGCAATGCAATTTTGTGAATTGTTTTACTGCAAGGGAGAATTATTATTATTATTCATTGTTAGAAATGTTTCATAGACTGGGAAATAAGAAATTTAATATTCGACCTGACTAACCCTTCCAGGTTCAACACTTAATGAATGCACCTCATGATTTTATTGGACGTAAAGAATTCCCTTCCATGCGTCCTTTTTCTCGTAATAATCTTTCTTAACATCAACAAACTTACAATAGTTGCTTTTACTCTGGTTGCAAATTTATATAATGGACCATCAGATTCTTGCATGCAAAATGACGGTTTCTAGGAACATTTCAAGAAATACATCAGTAGCCAAAGTCAGTTTACTTATCCACACTGCCAGTATATTACACTTTATTATGGACAGAGATGGTGCAAACGACTGTGATTATTTGACATACATACGTGGAGATGGTCAGTAGCCTGAAAATGGTGTGTCCTACTCCCGAGGTGTCCTTAAGACCAAATGAAGAAGTAATACGTGTCAGGAACACTTTTAAAAACTATGTTCCGTTAAAAAAACTTGGTTTCATTCGTCAAGTATTAGGTTTAAAAAGGTTTATGATTTTTAATTAGAATTATTTGGATTTGAAACAACAACATTCATACAAAAAATCAACTAAAATAATTACATTCCCACTTATATGTTGCTTTACAAATGTAGAGAACAAATGTAGGTTTAACCTACAAGGTAATTCAGGGATTTGTGGATGATAAAATATAATGTAACTTAACCTAGACGAACCTTTAATGTATCATTCAGGTTATATTACTTTTGTAGAAAGGTATTTCCTCCCAAAGATGCAATAAATATGCAGAAATTTTATCCATACACTTATTTATTAATACTGAGCATATTTGTATTTTTTCTTAAATTAGGTATCTGATAAGTTAATCGATGCTCCGACCTTATTCCACAGTTTCTTGGTGATTACAGTGTTCTTAAAGTGAGTGTGACAATTTTGACGGTTTTGACTGAACTGAAGTTCAGAAATGAAAACTTCATATTGAGCATCCAACAACATTTGGGCCCAACACGGTTGACAGCAATGACAGAATGAACTGAGCGGCAGGAAAAAATGTAACGACTCTAGATGGCGGCGGACGGGGGTCGCGGAGTGGTGTCACCATGTCACTCACTCCTGTCGTGGCCAGTGTTCTCTGTATACACAATACAAACATTAAACTCAGCGTCAACACTCAGCCGTTCTACCGCTCATCGCCCGCCGCTTACTGCTCGTGTCGTGGCTGCGGCCTAATGAGTGGCTTATTTAAACCGGGTACTACACTGGTCAGTAACGAGCCACCCTAGAGGCTGCACCACCACTACCAGGAGTTTAAGGCTATGATAGAAACAAACACAGAAGAGAATTTCATATTCAAATAAATCTATAAAATCGAACGTGTATTAAAATTTCAAAACAAAACTTAACAAATTTTGCGTACAAATTACGTCTGATCCCCACTTATGATTTCTTTATAATTCACGTGGCAAATAAAAAAGATGAATTACTCTCATTGATTGAGCTCAATCGGAGATGTTTGTTGTAATTGAGAGCGGTTTTAACAAAATCATATAATTCAAAGTTTAAAAACACATAAGTTTTTTAATATTATGAAACAAAAAGGTCTGTCTGTTGGTTTTGCCTACGTATCTACCTTCAAAATTGCGGCGTAGCAATCATTCTCAAAACAATCTCTAGCACAAAGAATTTTAAGCAAAATAACCAGTTGGAAAGGACTTCGAAGTGAAAACTAAAAGCATTGCCGATTTGCTAAGGACATTTGGTATGTTGTCTCGCCTACGAGTGTAAGTATGATTATTGAATCGGCAATTACCAATTTCTGACTGTTCAGTGTCTGGGGTGGACATTACAATAGTGACCACTACTGCGAAGGAGCCACGATCATATGTTATGGAAAGACACACAGGGCCCGTAAGCCCTCCTAAAATCTTGTCTATCTTTACGGAATTCGTTTGTTATTTATAATATGAGGTGCCATGAATGCAAGTGAGCACTCGCTAGTTTCTATCACTAACTGACTAGACTTGACTCAAGTGAATTCTAGTTTTTTTTCCACTAAAAGACTTTGCATTGGTTTTCATTGAGAAATTTGCTACAATTTAAGGTTTTTAATTCCCTTTCAAATCAATACATAAAGGATCAAAATCTGTATATTTATATGTTTTAATCTTAAATGGTTAAAAGTGACTTAGTTCATTTTAAATAAATGTCTAAACCGTTTCATTCACTAATAATTTCTTTCACATACCCATATTATATAAGACATAAATTATTGTTATGTGCGTTTTAAATGTTTATAAGGCAGCAGTTATAATAAAATAAAGAGGAATAGCTATAGGAAAACCAATTTACTGAAAAAGTTTTGTATAACCTAGTCATACACTAAGGTTCAAACAAGAACTAGGTGTAGACTAATTTGACTTTAATGTCCCAAATCATCATTGTTTTCTTCCATGTCACTGAGCAGTGGTTCATTATCTTCTTTTCAGCTCCCTCACGACTCCACAAGATTCCGGTAAATATACTTGGTAGCTATATACTTCCAAAATGATCAAATATCCCGTAACTTAAGTTTACTTATTGGTCTATCGCACTCATAAAACTGCTGAAGCTCAATGTTTTGAAATTATTTCTTCAACCTGCCTTGGCTGGTTTCACATTTAAATAGGAAAAACCCATGCAGCATCTAGAGTTTCTCTGAAGAGGATTTTGTATGGTTCACATTTTAGATAACGTTGCCATAAGTCCTGAGCCGGTTCACATCTTTGTTTTCTTCGTTCTGCCTTATTTTAGTGATACTCTCTTCTAGAAGTTCAGTGCTAAAATATTCCAGTCACATTACATCTAGCATCGGGAACATACTTAGCACCTTCCCTGTCCACCTTTTAGATAATTCCTAAATCGGAATTATTCGAAAGATATGAGTTGCCTTAGGTCACAAATTTGTGATCAGTTGCATTTGTGCTGTCAGTGTTTTGAAGGAATTTCAATACGATTGTGCACAATACCCAAACATAACAAACCTATTGATCTGTTGTAACATTATTTATTCCAAAATTGTTGCAGTGCATGTTTTAATATTAACTCTGTAACAGTTTAAATAATATTATGACTTAAACTTTTAAGGGAATTATTTATTTTAAACCATGTCTACGTAAGAAAAATATACCCAATAAAAACATTTTTCAAAACCTTGGAATCGGTAACTGCACAGTTAAAGGCATCACTAAACTCATTTTTGTTTCCTGAGAAACTTCTGTAATTTCCAAAGACTCTGCCAGATCTACTGACATCTTACCTCAGTGACAGATTTGTCACTCTTCAGTGACTGCTACCATGCCGGCTTGCAAACCTACTTGTACCTTAAAAGACAGAGTTTAAAATGTAAATGGCTATTTCCATGAAGATCTTCCCATGCCACCAAAGAAGAGCGTAGTAGATTTGAAATTCATCTATGAAAAAAATCAATTCAATTTATATATCAGTATTAACCACAATAACCAAACCAGGGGTCATATTGGTTTTGGGGGTCTTAAAATTCTATTTTCCACACCATCGAGACGACTACCGCTCCAAATCCGAGGCTACTTAATATTCATAGCGCAACCGTTTGTTAGGTTATAGCTTCGATGCTCAGAACACTCGGCACTTAAAAAACTAATAACTGCGGGGTCGGTCCTGCGCCGTTCGTGCCGCACCTGCGTTTAACGCGTTATGGTCCCTGCCACCTCGGTTTTATAATGATTAACCCTTTAGAGACCAACTTCCGATATTTCAGAAATCGCATATGGTAGCGAATACGGCGAACTTCCGATACATCGGAAGTTTCGTAATACATGTTTTTAATTTATTCAGTGACACATTTCGATTGAATTTTTGCGAAACAAAGTCTAAATAGATAACCAAAGTAACAATATATAATCGTTTTGTAAATAGTATTGGACTTTTGATTTGTTTATTCTATGTGTGTATGTATAGATGCAATGTTGCCGTCTGCTTCCTCTACGGTCAGACTACGCGTCAGTCGTTGCTTGTCGGGAGTAAACAAACAAACAGTTGCTAAGATTTTTTACATAGCGTTATTTACGCTGTGTTTCTTATTTCTGTGTTTTGTTTGATTTTCGTAAACTTTATAGACTTCTTAGAAGTGAATTGGAGAAACTGAGGATGAGGTTATTTCCTTAGCGGATGGGTCGTTTGTTTGATGAAGGGTCAGACGGTTCTGATGAAGATATATCATGGGAACCTATCGAATCAAATAAACCCTCACAATCAACATATGGTAGGCCTACTAATTTAGTTTCAAGCAGTGATAGTGATGAGAGTGACGTTGAGACCGACCAAAGTCCTGTTAGAAATTTGCAAGTAGCTAAGCTTAGCAAGGGAGGTAGAGGGAAAACTAAAGGCAGACCTAGGGGTGTAAGGGTTGGCAATGGTCATGTTCCAGACATTCCCGTTGAAGAGGATGATGACTGGAATGAAATTGATGAAGGAATTGATATGTCCTATCTACCCCACGATAGTGAACATAAATTTATGTACTCTGAACTACCTGGACCAAAGCACTGTCATCCACCAGATTATGGCCTATTTTAATCTAATATTTAGCAGGCCTTGGTTGGAGCTAATTGTAGAAGATACTAGTATATATGCCCAACAATAGATGAACAAAAATCTTCTTCATATGTCATTGTCAAATATGTTCAGGTCCTGGACAGCTACGACTGTTAATAAATTCTGGAATCATGTCTTCCTAGGTGTAGTAATGTTTATAATTAGACTAATAAATAAAGTTAAAATAAAAAGTTATTTGACCACAACTGATTCTCCGGGATCTCTTGGATTCTCGAACTGTTCGCTGGCAATCTAACTAAGGCCCAATAAACCTGGTTATAACACTTGTTTTAAGTTTGAGCCAATTATGAATCGTGCGAATATTGCATGTTGACACCCCCAATCAATATTTTTCTGTTGACGAGAGCCTGTTTCTTACTAGGAATCATACACAAGTATTACAGTATTTGCCCAATAAACATCATCATAAATGGGGAATATAATTATGGATTAGTTAGTGTGATTCTATCACAAATTACTATTTAGGTTTCACATGCCATATAGAAGCTAGAATCAGCTGAAGATGAACAAGAAATAAAATAATTTGGGTTAGGTTTTATTGTAACTGTCGGAAAAATGGATTTCACACGTGTTATAATATTTTTTTCCAGTATTTTACTTATAAAATATTTGTACAAATACGGTATATTTGTTACTGGCAGAATTAGACCATAAATAAACCTGCTACGTCATGGACAAAACATTCTGTTGCTTGTCTTTAGAGAAAATCAGAGACAAAAAACAACCATTGATGTAGATAAAGTAGAAGAGGAAGACAAATGGAAGACTGGAATTTGAGTAAACCAATGCTGATTAGAAAATGCTGCGTATATGGGAGGACTTGACACATCAGGCATGATGTTGTATACATATGTCAACGAACAGTGTTAGGTATTGGAAGAAGATTTTTTTCAATATAATAGGAAGAATGGTATTGAATAGTTACTCCTGTACAAATTGAACTGCACTGGGAAACCTTTGTCAAGATATCAGTATACGTTATCTGTCATTGAAGAAGTTAGCCTACCTTGGATTGTAAGAAAAGCAAATATGGTTCACATTGGACAAGGAGAAAACACTATTCAAAAGCTGAAGGGATTTACAAAATTACAGAAAATAAGGAAATGTGTTGTGCTGTTTGCTTAAAAAATAGCTTACAAAGTGTTGGCTAGATGGAAAACTAATTGGAACAGCTTGCAAGAAGTGTGAAAGACAATTGCATGGAATATGTTATCCATATAATGTGTGCTAAATTAAACGCAAATTTATTTTTTATTTTGGAAACAAATTGTTTTTTGTCAGTGTACTGAAATAAGAGTAGGACTATCTGGAAAAAATTTGGTTTAGTTCACATGAGTCATAAAATGTTCACCTGGTTTAGTTCTCATAACCCGTTGACCAGCTAACCGATGGTAGGCTACACTACTGAGTCTCTGTAGTGAATATTCAAGATATAAACAATAATCAAAACTTTGTAATATGTGTTCTGGTTGTAATTTTATAGAATATATTGTCTGCAGTGTGAACTCTCTATATATTGCATTATTAAAACATTTGTTATTTACATGGTAACACCTTCTAATAGCCTACTGGTAATGTCACACTTTCATTTGTATAGACATTGATACTGTTTGGTAAGTCTATTTATGACGTATTGCTTTTACAAACTAAACATAATTTGTGTTTTATGTACTATGTTAACATTTAAAAATAGACTGTGGTATTACCTGAATGTTTAGAGAGAAAATATCCATTCATTGTTGGAAAACGCGATATTTAGGATTTTGTAAAAAATGTATATATAAATATATAATATTCCTAACTGTGAATTTTCTTAAAGGTCGTACATTTTGCAGTTGTATACAGACATACTCATTGTTAGAATATATATGGCTTTATGACTCAATTTTTTTAATCCTGTCCAGGAGTGGTTTGAAACTATTTTTGAACAAAAATTTCAAATGCACAATACTTATTATAATTATTACAAATTCATACTATTAGGTTTTTTGCAAGTAAATGGCATATATTTTGGTGGCCCATTTTATAATACACAATATAAAAATAGGTAAAGGATATGATTTGTAGTTACTAAATTATAACTATTTCCCAGAATCTCTGCAAATCCTATAAAACAGCCCGGGATTTCTGATTTACTTCTAGTAATATATACTGATCTCCTTAACCTTCTTAACTTTGGATAATGTGTGGGACAAGTTGCTCAGTAGAATCCTACTCATATGTGGCTGTGATGGACTTAAATGACGTAATAACATTTGAAGGTAATTTAATTGTATTGTACAAGCAACTCAACAGATGACGTAATCAAACTGGAGGTTTTCACTGAAGTACCGAATATTCAGTACTACAATAATTTCTACATACAGATTCTCGAATAGTCAACAATTTGACATACATACAAGTAATTAGCTATAAATAGCATTGTGGTTAAAATAAACATCATATCGGGTGAGAATGCAGTTATAATCTAAAACATTAATCAGGCATGTACAATAAAATATAAAGTAAATTACCTGTAGATATATAGGCCTATACACGTTTTAATAGCAAATACAAAATTGTATTAATTAATTATATTGCCTTTCAATTTATACAAAAAGCTTCGGGCTGGTGGCAGGGAATTATATTAGGACAGATGGATGAGAATGTCAAGTTAAAAGTTATCAATGAAGAACTACAGTAGGTAACGTATTCCAAGTCAGGATCACATACCACTGTTATTGAACACAGTTTAGTTTCTTAAATAACCATTTCGCCGTAATTACAGATTAAAATTTATTACTGATAAATTTATGTAATTTGTTTAACGTTTATTTAATCTATTAAACATTCTCATGGAATACATTCAGTTTATAAAAAAAGAGTCATACAGTTTGAAATAATGAAACAAAGCCACTTACAACATAATTTAATCGAATAAATTCGCTCCACCAAAATACTTGTTTATTTTAACTCATTTAATATTCCAAAACAAAATATTTTCCTGAAAGTCTCCCTTGAAATCCCATAATAACCACATAATACTTTGCTTCATAGTTGGCACGGACAAGAATTGCACGATAAAGAAATCATGTTATTTTAAATTTAATTCAGGCCATGTAATTCCAATGAGTCTATATCTCAATTTAAGTAAACAACTAGTATTTGATATTCTATGGATTTATTAATATTTATTGTTGTTATCTAATTAATAGTTGTATTTAATTGCTGACTTTATATTTTTAGCTACCTCTAAACGAAATTAATGTCATTTTATTAGTGCTCATCAGTTGTATTTAAATTTATTTATGTGTCTGAGTGTGCATGATATGAAATTGGGGAAGGAATTTATTATATTTTAAATAATATTTTGTAGTATGTGCAGCAGTATCTTATCTGTATGTATGTATTAATGTATATGTATTAATGTATATATATATATATATATATATATATAATAAAAGAAAAAGACTTCAAATAAATCCTTTAATATTTCGACTGTATTGGCGTTATCAAAAAGGATACAAAAAGTGTATATAATCTCAGAATTAAAAGTAAACATGTGCTGCACATACTACTAAATATTATTTAAAATACAATAATTCCTTCCCCAATTTCATAATTTCATATCATATATATATATATATATATATATATATATATCCACCTGGTGCATGTACAATATAAGCGTTCAGGTTGTATTAAAAAGTGAAGAACAGGAATTTCAATTGAGTTATATAGTAAATTGACGCTTGGAAAATAATTTTAAAATTTAAATAAATAGTGGTCTAATGTTCATTTACACGTTAATAGTTTTGGATGTGATTAAAATTGTTATTAAATATATCACAGAGTTTACCGCACCTCCGGGATAATGCTACAAAACTTTAAAAGCACTTCTTATTGAACAATTAACAGAGATTATGAGAGGTAAGATTAAGAGAGGTAATCTTTATAGTATTTTGACGTGACAACGTCTTAAATTAGGTTGCGGCTCGGAGTCACTCATGAAAAAGTGTAACGCCCGGTAACGTTACGATGCCCGTCCAGTGGGTCCGCCGCACGGGATCCGCACGGGATAAAGCAGATAACTGTGGGTCCGCCGCACGGGATAAAGCAGATAACTATGTTTATTCGTGAAAATGTGGAGTGCTTAGATTCGTCATTTACAACAACTACAACAATAAAGGTAAATAATTGTACACTGATATTTCATTATCGTAAACTATGATTGATTGATTAATTGTTAGATTGACACAAAAGTTGAGAAACTGAGTTTATAGGTTATGTCATACTATTGACAAATGTACAACAATAAAGGTAAATAATTGTACACTGATATTTCATTATCGTAAACTATGATTGATTGATTAATTGTTAGATTGACACAAAAGTTGAGAAACTGAGTTTATAGGTTATGTCATACTATTGACAAATGTTGATAGTGTTAAGTAAATTATTAGTTTAAATCACTCTGCAATCAATCGTAATTCAGTCGATTGAGAAGAAACAGCGCGTATTGCTAGTCAAACATTTAAAATAACAAATTATAACCTCTAACCTGTCATAACAGTGCGACCAAACAAACGAACTAAACCGACCAATCACCACGCGCGGAGTTAGAATTTAACTGTGTTTAGCAAGAATTTCAAATTCCAATTTTAGTAAATGTTTTATTCAACTTTACCATTTACAATAACAAATTTTAATTAATTTCAAATTATGTACAATGTTTTAGTAAACAAAATATATTTCTATAGTTAAAATTTGTGCAATTCTTATTTTCATTCAATTCCTTGTTCCTATTGTGCAATTTAATAATATTCATATCAATAAATATTCTACCGAGAAAAAGACGTTGTCACGTAAAATCTTCGCCCGTAAAACCGACTTTACAGGCAACCATAATTTTTTTACCATATCTTTGTAGTATCGAAGATTTTGCAATGATGACAATTTTCAATAATATTAATCTATACAAAAATATTTCATTTAAATCTTTTAGTATAACCACTAAGACAGATTATTAATAGCGAATCTTTTAAGCAGTTATCCTCAGAGTAATTTTATGACTAATAGGTGAAAGAAACAGTAATTTTCTCGCCACATCATCAAACAAGGGCATTGTGGTCTCGTTCACATGAGTCACGCCCTTGTTATAGAACAGTATTATGATTGTTGGGCACGTAATTCCACTTATAAACTTCTAATCTCCATTTGTAACCACCCACCGTCTCACTGACTAATTTACCGATTTCTCTCGCATCTGAGTTATTATAAACTTCAAGTTGCGTATTTGTTTTCCACCTGGTGCATGTACAATATAAAAAAAAATGCTGTCACTGGAGAGGATGGAAACATTTCTGAACGTCTGTAGCGATAAACTAAGAGAGCCGTATATTGTAAATTTTGTATGAATATTTAATTCTATACGAGGGATATCGAGTTCACTGATGGTGCATATCACTCTACGGGATGTTTCTGAGCAATAGCGAAAACTTTTTAATAAGTCTTAAATGTTTCCATGTTATCAACAAGAAAGTCATAGAATAAATAGACAGAGCTCATTCATTGGATACTTTAACATGTTATATTTTGGAGGATCGGAGGAAAATTTGAATTTAAATCTATATAGTAGTACTACATATTACGGATAGAAGGAGCGTATTTGTGCTTTGTAAATAATAATTTATCTTATAATAACATTTTTTTTAAACCAAATTTAAATATTTTATTTCCAATTCATGGTTAATGTTATTTTTAAGTTTTATGTTTATTTAAAATCTTAATATAACGTATATGAGTGGAACAAACGAATAAAAAATTCCTTCTGGTATCGTCCAATGAAAGGTTGATTTTGTGGGTAGCTGTGTTTATCGTGAAATATTCAAAACATATTTTAAAATTTATTTATATTTTATACCTACGCGTATTTTGTTTTTTTCCGTTGTGTTATATTTTTAGTTTATAATTTATTTATAATCGTTTAAATTCAGATACTACTCGTATATTCAAAATTAATATCACAGTTGTTGAACTTTGTAATATTAAACATATTTTTCAATCCTCATTCCTTTTTTTCCATCCTATATACTATATGCGTACGCCATGATCACTTACTCGCGGGAACGTCCATAACAGAAATGTAAGGATAAGGTTGAGATGTTCACTAAATACAGGACGAGGTGTATTAATGAGAGTTTCGGGGCTTTAGTGCAATAACACAAAATTACTAAATGTCGATATAATTGTATGATGAGATATATTGTGATGTCTCATTATGTATGAAACAATACTAAATAGATCAATCTTATCAAAAAGATGTTTCCTGCATTAAAAATGTATAACTTTAGTCTTTTGCGATGAGTGAATTCCTTTATATTTCCTAGACGTGAGCAACGAATAAACCCAAGCAATGTTTAAGCCATGCGAAATTCCACGTTAATAATAATAATAATAATAATAATGTGAGAATCAGAATTAAATTAAGTCGCCTATGAACTAAATGAATTCTCATTTCATGCTCCTGTAATCAATAGTAGACGTATGATGAATCAGCAGGAAGTATAGCAGTGGTAGTATAAGAGTTACGGTGGTAAATATTGCGTTCATTGTTCAAGAAATATTGAAAATCAAACAAAGATAAGCTTTATGGAACTTTATGACTGTAGGTTAATCGGAGTGCATATCAGGACGTGACAAAACCGTCTTTTGCTCAAGTAGGCTCTGATATGTGAGGTCACCTGAGCTATAAGTAGTATGTTCCTTTGTCTGCGAGTTGATTTCCACTGAACCAATACCTGCAGTACATTAATGCTGGTTTATCGTTCTGCAGTTTTAACGACATGACTGCAAATATAGTGCAGTCATTCTCTTGTAACTTTACTGCTTAAAATACTTACTATTACACTTACTAAGTTACATGAACATTCTACAATATTTTAATTATTAAATATAAGGTGAAAAATAAAACATAGATTTTCTACAGTTGTAACTCTCCACCTTCAACAATTTTAAATTTATTTAAGCTATTAAGAAGTATAACTTAACGTGTAAATCGTGTTTGAAAAAGATACCTAGTCCATAGCATTAGCGGTAAAAGATATTTTTGGAATATAACAAGTTCTAGATACTCGTATAATAATATTTTAACGACTTACATTTATTTAGAATTATTGACACTTTAAATTCAAAACCGAAGCATTATTGACAGCACATAATACTCAAACAGCAATTTGCTTATTAAGCTCATGTCACCAGTATTACCGATGATAATATATAGTGAACTTACGTTAAAAGCTCTATTTGTATTGTTTACCTTAATTCTTATGAAAATTTAGGTGAAAGTCTCCTCGCCAACTGCTTGTACCGAATGGACAGAACACACGGAGATCACTGAGTTTGTAGTAATAAATACTCGGTATAGCAAAGCTTACTTATAAATTTAATTATGGAAAATAAAACCAATAAGCATTAACTTTTAGATATAACATGAAAATATGACGTTGTTGCCAAAATAGAGTAACAACGCTCTAAAACAATATCTTGGAGGGTGGGCCTTGTGGTTTCACTGTTCTTTGGAATATTGCCTAAGAAATTAATAATTTAATACAAATTTAAAATGACTTCCCTTTACGTTTATCGACCCGCACGCCGCGGCGTCAGCATCTTGGCTCGACATTGCAGCTTGCCAATGTTTTATAGTAAGTCTTCAAACAATAATCATTCTGGAACTCAAGAACTCGATGCTGAATTCAAAGTACTTAGTCTCAAACTCATGGCGCGATGGTATTAGATGTGTCATAGAAATTTACTAGTGGTATCTACAAGTACATGTAAATATTGCGGTTTCTAGTTATCACTGATGGGCCTAAAATATCTAATAATAAACTATCCATTTTATTATTAAATTTTATTGATTGCATTTATATTCCTTTTGGCATACGCTGTTCATTTAAATACGTTACATTCTTCGTTAATCTTTGTTAAATATGTTTCATCAGCTATAATTAACTAATTAAAATCAGTTCTGTAAAAGTACTGATTTACCATCCTTAGAGTTGTTTCTTGGAATATCGAAATAAGAGCTGAGTAAGAAGTCATACACTAGATCGACAAAAGTATCCAAAAAATGTCCTGCTCTTACTCTTTACATTCTTTTTGTACATAAGTAGATTGTTTTTAATAGAATAACACAAATTATTTTGATTATTTTTGATACATTGAACAGCTTTATGAGTATCCACATCCAAGTCCTTAAAAGCTAATGGAAAATCATTTACAATAACAACAAATTATCATTATTACGGTTTAACTGTATTTTAGGCTTTACATTAGATGTTTGTTTTAATGTTCACCCTCGGTAGGAGTCTGAACTACAGGCAGCGATCAATAAGCTATTCTTATTTTGGTCAAGGTCACTCACAACAGCTGTTTTGGGCGGGTCATCGTCTCTCTCAAACATCCTCGACAAAGCGTCCGCTAACGCAGTATCCGTAGAACTTTTAAATTCTACTTCAAAAGGCAAATTCAAAATCCTATCACTCAACCGAGCAAATGTCCCTACATTTCGTTTCTGGTTGAGAGCATAGGATAAAGCTTGGTTATGTGTGAGTAACTTAAAAGTTTAAACTACTAGAAACTCACGTCATTTCTATATGCAAATAGTGCACTTAATGCTTCTTTCTTGTAAATGGTATATCTTAACTCGGCATCAGAGAACTTCCTAGAGTTCTTCCTAGAGTAGTAGTTGTTGGTAGAGTAGTTAGTGGCTATCGGCACTAATTCTGTTTGGCCGTTTTCTTGTAATAAACACACTCCTGTGGATATTCTACTAGCATCTGTCTGTACTAGGCCTATAAATTGATTTTTAATCGGCTATCTGGAGCACAGGAGAAGTCATTATGGCTTCTTTTAACTATAAAAATGAATTTTTATAATCTATAGTCCAACATAATTTAGCGCTCTTCTTCTTAAACGATTTAAGGGGCTACGCAGTTAAGCAACACTTTTTTATGAATTTGGAAAAGAAATTAATGTCACACCTTAAAATGTGAGACTTATTTGGCATTTTATATGGTATAAATTCTCGTATACTCCTAGTCCGTTCAAGATCTACGGTTACAGAATAATTAAACTTCCCAAAAACACTTTCCTCAAAACAAATCTTGGCTTTCTCTAAGTTTGCCGTTAAGCCATGTTAACTTAATCTATTCACTATATCTCTTACATGCACTAAAAGCGAGTTAAGATCTTTACTATACACCAAAATACTATCGTAAGTATTGTCACATACTTACATTTATATTATCTAGGACTTTGTCCACATAGGCGAACATTACAGCTCTACCAACATTTAAATCTAGGTGGACCATTTGAATTTGTATTTGCTAAATACAGTACTAAATAACAAAAGGTCTTGACATAACGGTACTTATTTTATTACAAAGAGCAGTTTTCAGAGAAATCATGTTTTGAATTAAGACTTGTTTCAATGCATTCTACACTTTACGATAACATAATAACATTCTAGAATAACATGATATGTAAGAAACTATTATACATTGTTAAACATCAACTTCTTTAATATTTAACGTTCAGGAAGGAATATAATACGATGCAAAATATTAAAAACATATTGTTAATTAAATTATAAGATGATTAATAAGAATAAAATTAATATTTAAAGAACAATAAGATTAAAGTTAAATACAGAGGTATGCGAGACAGGACCTGAAAATTACGTAAAACACCGTTTTACAATATATATATTTCACCAACCCGTCAAGTGAGAGATCCGGGTCCCAGTCCCGGCGGAGCAAGTACTTTTTGCGATTCAATGTTTATTGAAATTATATTTATTTATATTTCAATAAATATAAATAAATATATAAAATAAATATATAAATATATATATATATATATATATATATATTAATAAATATAATATATAGGAATAAATATATACAAGGTGAATTTAAGTTAGTGTCGAAAAATTTTTTGGGTGATACTACTCAGTATTATAGACCAAAATATGAAAATAAAAAATCCCTATCTCATCTATTATTTAACTACGACCAATTTCGCTATTTTGTTAAAAAATCATGTTTTGTTGCAATAAAACTCAATTTCCTCCATTATTTTTAATGTTTTTTTAATTCTGAATCCATTTTTGAAATCTAAACAAAATTTTACATGGGAATAATGGAGAAAAACTGCCTTGAAAATAAGTTTGATACAAACAAATTGCTAATAAATCAAATTCTTAAGTTTTCGGCAAAAACATTAAAAAGATATTAGACCCGAGGAATTAAATGAAGTTAATTCTGAAGAGAGGCCAATACCACAAAAAACTTGCCCATTTTGTGGGCTTTAAAATGAAATAATGCAGCGTTACTTTTATTTTCATCTTATACTGGTTATTAAAGAATCAGTATTGGAAAACAAGGTCTACTTAAAATATCACGGTGCCAAATAACCAGTCAAAATTGTGTTTGATTCAATAATAAATCAAACATAGGATAAACACATAAAGAACAGTTACAAAAAAGAACAATCATAAAAGAAAGTAATCTACAAATTGCTTTAAAATTGCCTGCCTCCGTTTCTAATGCAGGCTCTCGCACGCTTCCTCATTGCCCTAACCGTCACGTTCAAAGATAACTTGTTACGCACTATTTGGGCAGCTAACTCAATCCGGTTTCTTAAGTCTTCCTCAGAGTTTACAGTGGTCGATTAAACTTCCTGTTTCATAGTCCCCCAAACAAAGAAGTCCATAGGAGATAGGTCAGGAGATCTGGCCGGCCAAGCTACAGTTCCAGCGCGACCTATCCATGTAGGGTAATTGTCCGTTAACCACTGACGCACTTCATTGCTGAAATGAGGAGGAGCACCGTCCTGTTGGAAAAACTATGTTGTCCCTCTGATTGTGGTCCATATCAAGTCCATCCAGAAGTGTGAGCAAGGTATGCTGTAAAAAGTCCAAGTAAACTTCACTATTTAAGGTTCCTTGAAAAATGTGGGGACCCACAAGTTGGTTTCCGATGACTCCTCCCCATACGTTGAGATGAAAACGTCTTTGAAAGGAACTTTCTCTTGAAGCCCTGGGATTTTGTTCGGCCCAATGGTGCATGTTATGCGTGTTAAAAACACCAGCCCTAGTGAAGGTAGACTCATCGGTGTACAAAATGTTTCTCAAAAAATGATATTGTTCAATATCACTATTGAGCAGCCAGCGACAGAACTCTACTCTTGGACCAAAGTCATTTGGTTCTAACGCTTGAACCTTTGTAAAGTGATAGGGGTGGAAGTTATTTTCGTGTAAGATTCCTAACACTTTACTCTGAGAAACACCAACTTCTCTGGCAAGTTGTCGGCTGCTGACCTCAGGATTTTCTTGAACTAAATCTAGAACTCGTTCATCTAAGCCAACATCTCGAAGAACAGGACCTACCTCATTACGCTGCCTGTGAACTGTTCCTCTCTCCAAAAAACGCTGATGTAGCCTCGTAAAAACTTTATCACTAGGAACTCTACGATCGGGGTACCGAGCGTGGTATTCTCTCTGAGCAGCCAGAGCATTCCCGCCACAAAAACCATATACAAAATGCATCTCTGCATACTCTCTCGATGTGAAATCCATGATAGCTACGACTCAAATAACTATTTTTAAGTGGATAGAGGTAAAGTCAGCTGAAAGACAAAATAAAACCTGAAACATGGGGTATTCCTTCATACTTGTGATTGTAGAGATAAGATAGTCAGGAGTAAAAACTGATAAGATATGACAATCCGGAGGCAGGCAATTTGAAAGCAATTTGCAGATTACTTACTTTTTATGATTATTCTTTTTTTGTAACTGTTCTTTATGTTTTTATCCTATATTTGATTTATTATTGAATTAAACACGATTTTGACTGGTTATTTGGCACCGTGATATTTTAAGTAGACCTTGTTTTCCAATACTGATTCTTTAATAACCAGTATAAGATGAAAATAAAAGTAACGCTGCATTATGTCGTTTTAAAGCCCACAAAATGGGCAAGTTTTTTCTGGTATTGGCCTCTCTTCAGAATTAACTTCATTTAATTCCTCGGGTCTAATATCTTTTTAATGTTTTTGCCGAAAACTTAAGAATTTGATTTATTAGCAATTTGTTTGTATCAAACTTATTTTCAAGACAGTTTTTCTCCATTATTCCCATGTAAAATTTTATGTAGATTTCAAAAATGGATTCAGAATTAAAAAAAAACATTAAAAATAATGGAGGAAATTGAGTTTTATTGAAACAAAACATGATTTTTTAACAAAATAGCGAAATTGGTCGTAGTTAAAAGATAGATGGGATAGGGATTTTTTATTTTCATATTTTGGTCTATAATACTGAGTAGTATCACCCAAAAAATTTTTCGACACTAACTTAAATTCACCCTGTATAATCAATAATCTACTATAAGATTATGATTGTACTTATATTCCAGAGAACACTTGTAACAGCCGAAGACGGTCAAACAGATTGCGGTTTCTTTTTCCAGTACGATTATCTGTGTGTTCATCTGGTGAACTGCTGTTGTGATTGGTGGTTTTGTAAGACATATAAAATCTGTTGTCCCCTGTTCAGGAGTTATTTGTGCAGTCTAATGCCTAACCGCAATGTGGCACTAACAGGAACGGGCACATGTTCAGTCTACTTACACTCACGCTCTATCGCCTGTGGTAAACGGACTGTAGGTCCACGTCATAAAACTGCCGGAAGCATTTCTTACCTACTTCTTAAGGGGTGGACAGTGGGTCCACGGTCCCGGCCTGGGACCCACTGTCCGACTCACGGGTTTCTTTTGACGAGGGGTTGACAAGGGATCGTCGTACTCACACTGCAGCACTTGAATGGATGTTTCGAGATCTAAACTCTATATCTGCTAAATAGTTTTCAGTACACTACATAAGACAGCTGCAAAAATAATTAAATAGTATGATATACATAAAATAAAGTCAGGTTAGTTACTCCATTTCTAACTTAAGAATGTCTGTAACGATTATAGTGGTCTTTGCTTTATTGGATATGTTTTCGCTCCGACTAGGAGAACAACGATTAAAATATCGCAAGAATGCACAGAAAAATCAGGTAAAGAGAACAAGACATTTATATAATAGTATAAGAGCCTGTTAACTTTAGTCAATTGTCCTGTGTAAACATTGTTTTATAGTGGCACAATCATAAATTACCTTACATTTAGTCGTGAAAGCATAAAATAAGCTTGATAATAACAACACTTCTTATTTAAACATTTTTGCGACCACTGTTGAGCACAAGTAAGACAAATATTTAGATAAGAAAACTAAAAGTTTTATTACAAGTCTACTTTTAACTGTACACTTTAGTAAATATTGAGTATGCATGATGAGTACTGTATGCAGACATCAAAGGAATGTACTATATAACTTTTATATAGTTATAAAACGCATAGTTTATTTGACTTTTGACAGAAGTAGGCTTCTCAGAAGTTTGTATGTACCTTGTTCGAGAAAACAAAGCAATATTAACTAGGGCTTTTTTTATTAACTAAACACCAAATTTTAAAACTTTTAACGGTTAACGGTTTATTTTAAAGGGGAATAAAACTAATAGGGTTTAAGAATAAATTTAAGAATTTGGAGCGCTCAAAGTTCTTATAACTGCTAGTAATTAAACATGTTATCTCCTGTCGTTCCGGGATCACTATTTGAAATAACGTTAAATTTTTTCGCAGCGGGACATAGCGATGAATAGCAATTGGAAGTTTGAATGAAACTAGACACATTTTTTAGCCGTTCATCGAATTCCTGTTTGAGTGATATTTACAACGTATCGTTAGCTGCATAAGATCACTATTATGTAAGTTAGTATGTCTGTGTAGGAAGATGTTTTGTTTACTGTTTGGATTATATGCCAAGAGCCACTATTTAAGGTAATAACATATTTTGTCTTCGTATCTATTTAACTTAATTTGGTACAACTTTAAAAATGATATATTAGATATGAACTAAATTGTTATTTTAACTATTAACAATGTTAATAAAACAATAAACCATCCATTTCAATTAACGTGTACTACGAGTAACGTGTCTATTGGTATATACAGTATTATACAAACGATGGTCCAATATAAGGAATAACTAATACAAACTTACTGTAGATGTTTATGATTCATTAGGACAATGCCAAATTAATCAGAGAGTAATATAATGCTATAAGGAATTCGTTAAGATATAATCCCGTTAAGATAAGTGGTAACTAGAGTAAACTGTTGTTAATATTTACTGCTTTAGCAGTACGCTGTGCGAATGTAGTGGAAGCATCACTGACCAGAATAAAGAATAAGTGCAGGTAGAAAAACTAATGCAGGGCCAGGTCAGTTTTGAAAAGAAGGACAGTTAGTCCACAGGTGTCGGCGTGGACTAACTGTCCTACCCTGCAGAAAAGTGACGTCAGCCACCCTCGTCAAACTAGGCGTGGACCTACAGTCCTACAATCATCGCCTGTAGCGTCGTCGAGTTATCAGCGAGTCACATCAACGCTTGTATGATTTCCTTAACAAGCATTCATTATAGCTTTGCTCAGACAATAGCAATGCCTCTGCTGATAACAGTTCGATAACTGGGAGTAGTTCTGTTTAATTAAATCATTTCCATAAAAATATTAGAGGTTTTACAAATAACATTGGGTAGGTAGAAATTTTGTTTTACGTTGAAACTGTGGATACAGTATGATTCAGTGAACAATGGTTAAAACTATATAGCAGAATTTTTAGCTATAAATAGCTATAAAGCACCGACCACATTCTGCAGATAATCCACTTCTGTATTAACGTTTAAGAACTCAAATCGTAATCAGTGAGACTTTTCATTACAAGGTTGAGCCTAGGAATGGCATTATGCAACATTGTTTCAAGACCCACTTTGAGATTGCATCTGTCTCTATACCTAAACTGAAAACTGTGGAATTTTGCGTCTATCGGTCGCCGAGCGGGCTTCTGGCAGATTTATTTAAAAGATGGAGACGGCTCCTCCGTAATGAAGAGTATTTCAGTGTCTAGTGACTTGAATGTCAATATTTTAAATCCCTCAACACAGTCCACTCAATACACTGACTTGCTTCATAATGTTGGCTATGTTGCAACTATACACGGCATTATTCAACTATCTGATGGTGGTGGCACCTTTCTAGACACCTTAACAAACTTCCATGCCGCTTCCCACCAATCGGAATACGTGTTCACATGTATCTCTAATCATGAGGGACGGGCTATTTTAACTCCCACATGAAATAGTAAAATAAAAGAGCTTGATACAATCTATTAAAATATTTAGTTCAAAGAACAAAGAAAATGTATTCTTCTTTATTTATCACCTGTCCAAAACTTCAGTCGATGAAGAGGATAATATAAATTCATTAATTTAATCATTATTTTCCCATTTTGGAAAAAGCAACAAAAAAATCTCTACGGACACAATTTACTGCTCTGAAACTTGTTGTTGCTATACAGATCTTCTTTGAAATTCTGGGCTATTTATCACCCATCAACGCATTTACTATTATTTTTAATGCTTGTGTGTCTACGGAGTTTTGCCTACGCATTTCCTTTACTTAATAACCTAATTATGAAATCAGATTTAAACTCATTCAGACCCATTTCTATTTCACCCGTTTTCTCTAAAGGTTTTCAAAAATAATTTACAATTAACATATACATTATTTTGATACAAAAAATGTACCATTTTCGTGTAAGTTTGGTTTTTGATTAGGCTTAAATAAACTGAATGCTACTGTCTTTGCTTTGAGGAGGATCCTTAATATGTCTCTAGATGCTGTGTATCATACAGCTGGTCTTTTTTGCAATCCCAGCAAAGCTTAAAATGGCATTCCTCATGGTTTAATTCTTTGACCTCTTTTTCATACACATTCACACATATAAGTATTATAAATGTATAATATAGATTGTATATATATATATATATATATATATATATATATATATATATATATATATAATATATAAATTATATCAATCGTCGTTGTCAGGAAAAAGGGCGTATCTAAAACATATTCCGATTCCAATTAATGACGACGGCGATTCTCAGTTGGGATTCGTTAAAGATACTGCTTCCTAGCACATGAGCATATCTAACAACTTCAACGAACGGTTTTCAAGACAAAGTGACGTATATCGAGATACGCCTGTTTGTGACGAGCGGAATCGGAGGACACTTGCATTTGCTTAGGGCGTAACTCACGATACGCCTCCTCGTTATGAAAATAAGCAGACCACATCGATTTAAAAGTGAGTTACGTCCAGAACGCTTTGCATTCCTGCGCATGTTCAGTCAGTTTCTGAAAGGTGAAAGACAGTTTTTGTTATCAACTTTTAATGAAATTGGAAAATCATAGCTCCAGCTGGAATATTGTAGCCTAAATATTATTCTAAACAGGAAGATGCTAAAACAAACTGTAAAGTGTGACCCTATAAAGTTTATGAGTATTTATTATTTGCTTCTTAAGTGTGGAAAACTACAAAAAGTAAGCAAAGCTACATTTTTGAGTACTTTATCTGTTATAAAATTATAATTCATTAGAACTACTTGGTAAAAAACTTCCCTGCGTGGAGCTGACATATTGTAAAATGCCACAAATAAAGCACCGATTTCATTATCATTATTTAAAAACCGATCAATCAAGAATAAAAAATTCCACTATTAGTTAGATTCATTTATATGTAGAATCATCCGTATATTAAATAATTATTTTGTTATACAGATTTCTTCGTCACCTCCTTCATCAGTCATCTTAATTGTGATCTTATTAATCGGTTTTATAATTTGCAGGTATAAATTAATAAAATAATATTTAAGGAATATGAATAAATAATATAAAAATAGAAAGAAAGTCTTAACCAAAGTTAATCATTAAGTGACAGTGACCAAGCTTTCAAAAGTGACCTCTTCGTTATAGTTCGGTAACACTCGGCTATCTTCGGTTCCGAAATAACCGTACAGGTTCACAGTTCACAGTTCAGTCGAGCCAGCGCCGAGTTGTGATTGTCAACTCCGAACTCAAAATTGGTAAGTTTTTAATCATTTGTTTCATTAGCACGAAGTATTAAAGCTTGTTCTTAAGATTTTTAGGGACAAAACAACATTAAAAAAACTGTTGTATTTTTAACTTGACGTCAATGGATTGTATGCACAGTATAAGTAGGTAGTAGCTCTAACAACACGTGTTACATGAATTTAATTCTTTACACATAATTTAAAACGTAACGCTCGCAACGTACCTTAGAACTTGTAGTTAGAAGTTATTGTAGTTTTTTCAATAGAGGTAAATGTTACATAATGGCTCACAAGTATCTTTTTCATATGTTATTCATTTCACTAAACAAGACAAACGGAAACAAAAAGAACATTAATAGAGTTGTGGATGAGTATTAACAATGCAATTGATTTAAAGCTATGGCGTAGCGTGTAAATGACTAGAAGTATAACAATACCATTCACGAGTTTTATATAGCAGAGTTACTATACAGCTCTAGCTGTGTATACCAATTTATACACCCAGGATTGCACACAATTAAATAGAGCCTGGCTGAATACAGATTTACAAAAAAATATAGACACTGGTACTTGACATTACCCAACCAATTTTAATGTACCATTATGTTATGTTTCTGAACACCGGTAAAATGAGGTTTTGTCGATATCAAAAGATGAAAATTTAAGATTAAAGGGGGTTTCTTCCCTCCAATACATTTATAGCATTGAGGAGAAAGAGGGAGATTTCTATCAGTATATTAACGTATTTTTTCTTAGGTCGAGTAAATAGCTTACGTAATAACAATTGGATCAAAATGTTTTATGTATGTAAACGTTCTAGTTACACAGGGGATATATAGGCTCGTTTTTTCTATGCTAAGTTTATCTACCCTTAGAGGAGTGAATCGTTTTTGTTGGCTGGAGTGTACTACGTTGTTTTGAGCACCTAAGTAAATAAACGGCTACTTGAAGCACGTTTTGTAGTAATTTTAAAATATTTTTACGGTTGTCAGTGAATGTAGTAAATAATGTGATATTTACCACAAAGATAAAGAAATTCTAATATAAGTTGGGAATAAATTGTTGAAACAAATTATGCAATAAAAGAAAAAAGTGCAATCAGCTAGAGTCTCCACTACTTAATTGATTATGACTTTAATTTTAATATAAACTAAAAAACATTTTTAGGTTACAGCCTTTGAGATCACCTTCACGAGAACAGGGATACAAAGTTTTCAATTAAGTATGGAGGAGGGAGTTGTAATAGTGATAAGTTATACTAGTACCTAAACCTATTTTTAGTTTTAACGTTGAAAATTATTTAATTTAAAAACTTCCATAATACAGTGCATAAATATAATATTTTAAGCCATTATTAAAGCTTTATTGTGAAGTCAGAATACTGCTGAATCGGATTATAGTTAAAAAGTACAGTCTGCAGAGAAACAAATGGAACCAGACGCTCGTTGCAAAAATCTCAGACAATTGGTATCATGCAGTGATTCAATATTTTAATTCATCGGTAAATTTGACAGTCTGTATTAAAAGGTAAGATTTTTGACAAAGAATTTGTATGTCTTGGGCGATATTGACTAACATAAATCCCGTTATAGATGTAACGTTCTGTTGTTGTAATTCTAACTTATACATACGTTTTGTTCATACATTTATTTAATTATAATGTTTAATAATAATTTTAAAAAGATTAGTTCTACAGGTACTGTCCCATAATGATGATTTTATGCACTGTATAAAAAGGTAGTTACTCTAACAACACGTGTTGTAGTGTGTAGTGCACAATCAGTGGACACCGCGCTGAGCCGCGAGGTGACGGGGTGACGTCACTGGTTACTGCTCGTCTAGCTGCGACATCTACCGTGTTGTGGTGTAAAGTGTACAATCAGAAGACACCGCTCTGAGCCGCGAGGTGACGGGGTGACGTCAGTGGTTACTGCTCGTCTTACCGCGACCCTTACCGTGTTGAAGTGTGTAGTGTACGATCAGTGGAAAACGCGTCAAGCCGCGAGGTGACAGGGTTGAAGACATTGGTTACTGCTCTTCTTGCCGCGATCCCTACCGAGTTGTATTGTGTAGTAGTCAATTAGTGGACACGCGCTTAACCGCGAGTTGACGCGGTGACGTCAGTGGATTTTATGCACAGTATAAGTAGCTAGTAGCTTTTTAAAAGCGTGTTGTAGTGTGCAATGTACAAGCAGTGGATACCGCGCTGAGCCGCGAGGTGACGGCTTGACATCAGTGGTTACTGCTCGTCTAGCTGCAATTTCCTACCGAGTTGAAGTGTTTAGTGTACAATTAGTGGACACCGCGCAGAACCGCGAGTTGATGGGGTGTTGTCAAATCAAATTAAATCAAATTTATTTCAAAATGCGCAAACAAGCATAGTACACATAATATGCATGAAATTAGTCCCACATGGGCCATAGAGGCTTGTGCGTGGTGACGAGTCAGTTTCTAGTTACTGTGAACAGCGGTATAGTTATCATTAATATTAATAAACTGTTTTATATCTATTTTTAAAACAATTGTTAAATATCAAATCTATAATAATATGTGTAATTTGTAGGCCACAGACTACATGAATTATGCCACAATACCCAATAGTCTAATTATTAGATATAAAAGATAATATAAAAATAAGGTATGTTATTTGCTATAGTGTAGATCATTAAATTGTGCAAAATTAATTACTAACGATACTTTGGTTAAATTTGGGATATTAGAGTTGTTAAAAACCATCGGAGAGGCGAAACGGCGCAAGACGGCCATCGCCACAATAGTGGAAACAAGTTTGTTACGTGTAATAAAGTAAGTTAGTCCAGTAAATAAACGTGATCATATATTTTAGTCTAGTATATAGATGAGAGCAGCGACTCAGCGTGTTCAGCGCCGACCTCCAACAGCCAGACAGAGACAAGACTCTTGTACGCAGACAGCGGGACCTGCAGGTCCCTTAGGTGTTGCGGAATATTTCTGAGTAGGACATTTGCAATGTAATAGGGATTGGTGTAATTATACGATTTTACTAGTTGGGGAACCTGCAGGCCCACGCTAACAGCATTCCTTGTAAAATATCTATGTGTGACAGGGGTGACGATCTCTTGCCTGTGGCTCCTTGCGAAAACCAGTAAGCTTTTAATATATAGCTGCCGAATTTATAGCAATTGTGTTTCTGTATAGAGCAAAATAGTCGGGTATCTGTTGTGTTTTTTGAACACTGCCTTAATAACTAAATTTTGAACTGTCTAACGGGTATAAAATAGACCTGTAAGCCCCTCCCCATACTATAATACCATATTGTAAAATTGATTGTGCATAGGCGTAATAAATAGTTTTAATTTCATTGGGGTTTAATATTTCAGTTAATTGAGGAAAAACTTAAATCATTTTCCTTAGTTTAGATTTTAGCATGTGAATGTATGGTTCCCATTTTAATTTTGAATCCATGATGACTCCAACGCACTGGTTCACCCTCTGTAACACCCGACAATCACAGGAGCCACTGTTCGTGTCACCGTAAGAGTGCAGTACCAATCTCATGTCCACAGGCGGCTCGCCCGCGCTGCGCAATGAGATCGGCATACATTTAGTTTTGGAAACATTCATGGCTAGAATATTTTCATAAAACCACCGTTTTACTAACACCAATTCTCCCGCAGCAACACAGTAGACCTCCTCCCACGATCCCCGCTCAAACAATATTGCAGTGTCATCTGCAAACAGAAATATCCTACCAGTAATCTTGAGTTTTACAATATTATTTGTATAAATTAAGAATAGAAGTGGACCAAGAGTGCTACCTTGGACTACACCGTAATCAGCACTCATTGTGTCACTCAAATGATTGTTTATAGAGACTGTTTGCGTACCTCCGCTCAAATAGCTTCTGAACCAGTTCAGCTCTAATGCGCGAACTCCAACATATTCTAATTTGCGAAAAAGCAGGTTTCTATTTATACTATCAAAAGCTTTTGCCAGATCAATGAAAAGAAGTAGCACTTTATTATTATTATTTAACGCATCAGTTATACATTTATTAATTGCGAATAGAGAGGCTGAAGTATTTTTGTTTTTGCGAAAGCCGTATTGGGACTCTCACAGAATATTATTATCTTCGAGGTATTTCTGTAATTGAGATTTTACACACTTCTCTAGTACTTTACTTAGCACTCTTAGCAATGATATTGGCCTATAATTGTACATGTCTGATTTGCTATTGTTTTTATAAATTGGGATTACTTTTGCAGATTTAAATAATTCTAGATAAAGACCTGAAGATATACTGAGATTTATTATATGTTTTAGAGGGGACGCCAGCTTACTAATCTGTAGTTTGAGCAGGGCTACGCAAACGAAACTCATGCCCCCGTACCCTATGCACTGTATCATCCACCAATAGGGAACCAGTTGATGCCGGTATTTCCATGGCCAACTTGCTTCCCACTTGCGAAAAAAAAATTAAAAGAATTAGCCACTTCCTTAGCACTTCCGCCAGGATTGTCACTGTTTTGAGTAAAATGGCGCACAGGAAACTCCTCTCTCTTTTTCCTGACAGAAATGAACTCGTTAACAGTTCTCCAAAACATTTTCGCGTTTCCCGCTGAATTTAATAATTTTTCTTTGAAATAAACCGTCTTTGCTCTTTTTATTTCATTGCTTAAGTTGGTCCCAAAAATCAAGTAGTAGTTTCGTAATCGTTCATTAAATGGTTGTCTTTTTAAATATTTTACTTAATGTATCACGTTTTCTAACAGCAAGAATTATATTATATGAAATCCAAGGTTTCAGTTTTTTATTTCTTGTAGATAGATATTTTGTTCGTAACGAACTTGCCCTACGCTTGTCAAACGTGTTTAGGAAAGCATTACAGCTAGCATTTACTTCTTGTAATACGAGGACATGGTCCCACGTCTGAGCCGCTACCAGCCCATCCAATACCTTCATGTCCAAGTACGTGTTGTTTGAGACCAAACCGCGAGGAGAAGTAATTGGGAGACGTATCATAACAGTGACAGCATAGTGGTCGGTAATTCCTGTTTTTAAAATGCCTGAAGTAATAAAGTCATAGTTATCATGTTTTAAGAAGTTATGGTCAATACACGTCAAAGAATGAGCAGTAACCCGTGTTGGTTTGTTTATACAGTTGATTAGTCCAGCTTTGTACATTATATTTAGATAACTGTCTTGTTGAACGTCGTTTATTGTACTATCTAAGATACCAATGTTTATATCACCAGTGAATATGTAGGAAGTATTGTTTGCCAGTTTTGAGTAGTAAAGTTCTAAATCAGATAAGAATAATTGGCAGTCCATCGCAGAGCTGCGGTAGATAGCTAAAATGTCAAAATGTCGGCCGTCAAAGTCGAGTTGTAGTCCAGTCGCTTCCCCTAGTTTAATTTGTCGCGAGCCCCCGCATAGATCTGTTCTCAGGTAGACCACCGTACCGTCACATCTGTTCCAGTTGTCAGTCGTACACAATACCTCATATCCGTCTATATTAGTTAGAGTCTTGTCTGTGTCAATCCACGGTACTGTAAAAACAATGACATCATAAATAGTGTTCAAACTTTGTATTAATATTAGTGCCTGGTCGATATGTTTATAATAACTACGTATATTTAGATGAAATATTTTAAGACTTCTGTTTATCCCTTTATCGAAATATATTTTTTGTCAATGGTTACTGCTAGTCTAGTCGCGACCTCTACCGGGTTAAAGGGAGTAGTGTACAATCAGTGGACACCGTGCTGAGCCGCGAGTTGATGGAGTGACGTCTGTGGTTACTGCTTGTCTAGCCGCAACCTCTACCGAGTTGTAGTGCGTAGTGGTCAATCAATGGACACCGTGCTGAACCGCGAGTTGATGGAGTAACGTCAGTGATTACTGCTTGTATAGCCGCGACCTCTACCGAGTTGTAGTGTGTAGTGATCAATCAATGGCCACCGTGCTGAACCGCGAGTTGATGGAGTGACGTCTGTGGTTACTGCTTGTCTAGCCGCAACCTCTACCGAGTTGTAGTGCGTAGTGGTCAATCAATGGACACCGTGCTGAACCGCGAGTTGATGGAGTAACGTCAGTGATTACTGCTTGTATAGCCGCGACCTCTACCGAGTTGTAGTGTGTAGTGATCAATCAATGGCCACCGTGCTGAACCGCGAGTTGATGGAGTGGCGTCTGTGGTTACTGCTTGTCTAGCCGCAACCTCTACCGAGTTGTAGTGCGTAGTGGTCAATCAATGGACACCGTGCTGAACCGCGAGTTGATGGAGTAACGTCAGTGATTACTGCTTGTATAGCCGCGACCTCTACCGAGTTGTAGTGTGTAGTGATCAATCAATGGCCACCGTGCTGAACCGCGAGTTGATGGAGTGACGTCTGTGGTTACTACTCGTCTAGCCCCGACTTCTTCCGCGTTTAAGTGTGTGGTGCGCAAGCAATAGACACCGCGCTGAGCCGGGAGGTGACGGCGTGACGTCAGTGGTTACTGCTTGTCTAGCTGCGACTTCTTCCAAGTTCAAGTGTGTAGTGTACAATCAGTGGACAACGTGCTGAGCCACGAGGTGACGCACGTGGCTATTGCTCGTCTAGCCGCGACCTCTACCGAGTTGAATTGTATAGTATACAATCAGAAGACACCACGCTGAGCCGCGAGGCGACGCGGTGACGTCAGTGGTTACTGCTCGTCTAGCCGTGACCTCTACCGAATTGAATTGTATAGTGTACAATCACTAGACACCACGTTGAGCCGATAGGCGACGCGGTGACGTCAGTGGTTACTGCTCGCTGCTCGTCTAGCCGCGACCTCTACCGAGTTGAATTGTATAGTGTACAATCACTAAACACCACGCTGAGCCGCGAGGCGACGCGGTGACGTCAGTGGTTACTGCTCGTCTAGCCGCGACCTCTACCGAAATCAGAAAAAATCAGAAATCAGAAAGGCTTTATTTGTTAATCAATCACACATTACAAAATGAATAAAGAGCCACATGGGACGAATCCTGTGCGTGGCTCTGAGTTCCATTAAAAAAAAAACTGTGCGCTTATACGTAATTATATAAAAAAAACAGAAAGAAACATAAAAAAGAAACACATTACACTAAAGAAACTAAATAAATTTAGAAATATATGTACAGTTTACGTTAATTAAAAATAAGTGCAAACTAAGACTGCTACAGAATAGTTGTAACTACACTTAATGCATTCAACCACCGTATTTGACTAGCACTACAGAAATACTTTTCTTCCTCATGTAGGTTCAAAGATGTTTTTAACCATTTACTTTATGAAAAATATTTACGAAAAAAAGTAATCATTAAAAACAATTAATGAATTAAAACATAAAAACAAAGTTATGAACTAATAATAATAAAACCCTCTACTTCAATTAATTTAAAATAGGATAAAAAGTTCAATTTAAAATAAATTCAATTAAAAATTAAAAAATTGAGTGCTTTGCAAAAAATTTAGAACTTTAATATTTCAATACACGCATGGGACGAGGGGAAGACCAGCTCAGACACAGTGCTTGTGTAGATGGTGTCAGTCAGCAATTTGACATATTCATGTATACTCAGGGCAGATTAGCAGCTCCGCGTAGTCAGCCCCCACCTCCACCAGCCAGGCGGTGATCAGTTTTTTGTATAAACTAAGTGAAACCTGCAGATCCCTTACATGGGCAGGTATTGTTCTGTAGAGAAAAATTTGCGACATAGAAAGAATTTGTGCAATTAGCAGATGTTTACTACTTGGGGACCTGCATACCAACATGTTGTGCATGTCTGGTGAAATGTTGGTGTGTAACCTCAGTTATCACTGAGTCACGATGCGTGAAGGTGTAGACCAAAACCGATTTTATATACAGCTGCCTTACTGTAAGTATTTTTGTTTCCTGAAAAAGCTGATTTGAGGGGTTAGCGTTTCGGTTTTTTAAACCCGGCTTTTATTACTGATTTTTGTAAAAAATGTAAAGAGGGTAAATTATGTTTTTACGAGCGCCTCCCCCAAGCAAACTATTCCATACAACAGGATAGATTGCGCATAAGCAAAATATATACACGCTTGATTTCATCACAATTTAGTATCCGATTCAGCTGATAAAAAAACATATATTAATTTTCTAAGGTTGTTCTTAATTTTCTCGATGTGGTTGTCAAATTTTAATTTTCGAATCCAAAATTACTCCAAAATACTTATACTGGTCTACCCTTTCAATGACGTTACAGGAAAACAGCACTGATTTACTGCGTTTACCACAAGAGTGGAGCATCAATCTGAGATCAGCGGGCGGCCCACCCGCGGCACGAAGGGCAATTGGCAAACATTTAGTTTTGCCTACGTTCATGGTTAGAACATTATCATTAAACCATTTATGTATTAATGTTATTTCCCTTGATGCAATTTGATACACTTCATTCCAGTTCCTACCTTTTAATATTATTGCCGTGTCATCTGCAAATAGAAAAAGTCTTCCTGTTAAATTCAGTTTGTCAAATATTATTTATATATATTAAGAATAGTAAAAGGTCCGAGTGTACTGCCTTGAACTACACCATACTCTACACTGAGGACATCACTAGTTTGATTATTAATTGATACTACTTGTTTCCTATCACTCAAAATAACTCTTAAACCAGTTCAAGGCCACACCCTCACTCCAACACATTCTAATTTTGAAAATAGGATTTGTCTATCAATTGAGTCAAAGGCTTTCGCCAAGTCAATAAAAAATAACTAACACTTTTTCATTAGCATTGATTGACTCCATGATCACTTTGTTTAGCAGGAAAAGAGCGTCTGTCGTATTTTTTCCACTTCTAAATCCAAATTGGTCTTCTGATAAAATATTATTAAGTTCCAAATACGATTGCAATTGATATTTAACACACTTCTTCCAATACTTTAGATAGTACACTAAGTAATGAGATCGGCCTATAATTGTTTAAATCGGTTTTACTGTTTGCTTTGAATATTGGAATGACCTTTGCAACCCCTGAACTGATCTGGAAAGATTCCCAGAAGTTAGACTTTGATTAATGATGTGGGTCAAGGGTAAAAGTAAAAATACTCAATACAATTTTTGAGGAATAGCGGCCGGGAAAAGCATCCATGCCGGGGGCCGAACCGCCACGCATCTCCCCGACACACCTCAACACCTGGCTGGCGGAGACTGGGCTCCAGATGAAACTCGTGCTCGACTCTGTACGCGGGAATCATCGATCAACGGCGGGCCCAATGGCGGAGGCAGCTCAGTGGCCAACTTATTCCCTACATTTGAAAAAAATGTATTAAAGGATTGTGCCACCGCCGGCACGCCCCCACCACCGACATCCGAGCCCCCCATAAATGATGCTATTGGAAAATAATTTTTATTAATTTTTTTACCGCTTAATTCATTGGACTATTTTCCAGAAACGTTTTGGATCTCCAGATGAATCCCAATATTTTTTGTCTATAATAAGTAATTTTTGAAAATTTTTATTTGGCCACTAAGTTGGTTTCTAAACCGGGTGTAATAAATTCTCAAATTTTCATTCCAAGGTTGTTTTTTTAATCCGTTTACTCAACTTATCTCTTTTCCTAATATTACGTATGAGAGTTATATTTATCCAAGGTTTTAGTTTTTTATTACAAGTATTTGGTTGTAATACCGAGTTAAATTGTATAGTGAACAATCAATAGACAGCACGCTGAGCCGCGAGGTGACGCGTCAGTGGTTACTGCTCGTCTAGCCGTGACCTCTACCGAGTTGAATTGTATAATGTACAATCACTAGACACCACGCTGAGCCGCGAGGTGACGGTGTGACGTCAGTGGTTACTGCTCGTCTAGCCGTGATCTCTACCGATTTGAAGTGTGTATTGTATGTGGATTGTGTAGAAGCCTCATATTAGAGGGTTAAACGTGTGTAATGAAAGTGCGTAGGTCCATTTAGGACTATGTGCAAGATTTTTGTCTCCCACATAGAAAAACCACTACCCCGACTTTATTTATTCAGGGCTCTCATATTTTATCTTTTCATTATAAAATCTAAAGTTCTCAAAGTAAACAACTCATAAGATATTTTCGGATATTCTTTTCCTTTAAATTTTCTATCATAAATACAGTACTAACTTTTGTGCAGATCCAAAGCTCATATATTGTGTTATATATTACTTTTGTGCAGTTCCTTAAATGCGTTATGAATTGCATTGAGTCAGTCAATGGATGTTGCCTACGTCGATAACTTATTCATAACTTTATTCCTAAAACAAAGGACGATTTTGCATCCCCGTTAGATGTTCCTGGCCACTCAGTAGGTCTCCTCATTTTCCATGATGATATTGGTCGTATTTTGTCGTTTACCTCAGAACTTAGTGGCACCCTATTAAAAGAATGTTAATGAATCCCTTGGCCTTTGTGTTTCATGATTGAAAGAAGCGTGGCTTAATCAGTTTCGACACATACTCATTTCATTAGATACTAATTGTTCCATACCTTTTAATTGTATAACTTTAAAGCTATTTTTACCACAAAAGCATAAAGGCTGATGCACAAGCACTATATATTATTCAGTGTACATGCAGTATCCGTTTATCATGAAGTAACAAGTAATCTTTACAAACATAACCTAAAATTATATATGAAATGATTTTGCTGTGTTTAGTAACGTGGATATTTCTTTAAGCCCAATAGTGTTTATATAAAAATAAAGCCTGATACAAAATTTCAAATATGTAGGTTAGCTAATTTTCGAGATATCACGTGGACGGACAGACAGACATACAGGATGAAAATTTCCAGCCCCAAGAATGATAGCCTTATCTAAAGCTCAGCCAATATATATTTTATGGTTATTTACTTACATATATTAATGATAACTGCCTTTACATAAGATAAAACAAAATGTAACACCAATAACACTATAGGATGGTTACACATCACATAAACATGTAAAATTAAATAATGAACATTTTCATTGACAAATATTTATCCTTTGATTGTTGTTAAATCGTGTTCGAATGGCTCCAAAATGTGTTCTATATGAGAATTGTCATGCCTTTTTCATTAGAAAAGTTATAGCTTTCGAGGAAAACCATAAAACATTACTCATAGTCGACGAAGATGATGTAAAATAGATTATCCGAAACATTTTTCTATACAGTTGCTGAACCACTACCACCATATTGTAACTTTAAAAGATTTTTCTTCATATTGTACTTCAATAATAGGAGGGAAATATTCATAAAGTATATTACGTGTAACAATATCAGTTCGCCCCAACTTAGAAGTAAAATAAGAGTAGCAATAAATATAAAAAGTTTATGTACGGCAACATTTAAACCTAAATATCTACAATTAACCTAAAAATTGTAATAAAACAAAATTTAACATGAATATTAATGTATATATTTTATTAATTTAATAGCATTGAAGTAAGCTAGGATGGTCAACAGGGTATTGTGGCAAGTGTTTGGGTGTAAGTAAACACGTGTGACTGAGTGGTCTAAGAGATAAACCGCTGTGTTTTATAAACAGTGTCAGTTAGGAACCACAAGACAACCCTCAAGAGTGTCAAACCTCCTCAAGAGTGTTTATGGCGGGTCGACAAGGACATAGAAAATCACACTGATAATGTAAACCCGCAGTCTCAAAACAAACGTCTTTCATAAACTATCTGTTATAACCAAAGAGCAATTTTATTAATAAACTAAAAGCACGTAAAACACTGAAATGAAAACATAAATATACTGCTCACATAAACTTTCCCTTACATTTATTATACGCAATATTATTAATTGAGCAATAATTAAAAATTATGTAAAAAAGTAAACAAACATTCGTTCTTTTGACTATGCTAGATATTGCCAAAACTAAACACCAATAGTTTCCCACAAACCCACAGAAGCGCCTTTAACAGCTTATCAATGCAAGTCGGCTATTCACGCTCCTCTATCCATGTGCATTGCACGCTTACTTACATCTCACATACTTATAAATGTCTTTTTAAATATATTTATTTTTATATTTACATTTTTATATCAAACATTTTAAACAATTAATTACAACATGAGTGTTTCTAGTCATCACTTCTTCACTTCAGCCTCGCATCACGGAAAGGGTGAACCCTCCATCAATTTCCGTCCTAAAGAGAGGTTAGTGCTACTCTCGCCAAAATATTCGTTTAATATAAAGACTCGACAGAGTCTCTAATATACTTATATTAGAGTAGAGTTGAACCAATGAATACAAACCTTATAAGAAGCGCAAAGCTTATGGAGAATAGTCTGCCAAGTTGGTTTCCCGCCAAAACGAGCTTAGCGCGTCCGCCGCTAGGAGCGCTTGTTTCCCCCTCTATCCCTCTCGCTCTAGCTTGTTCTCTCTCTCTGTCTAACTGGCCGCGCGCTGTCTTCTCATTCGCTCCCGCTCTGTCTTCTGTCTCACTCTAGCTCGCCACGCCACGACCGCCCTTCACGCTGCCTAGCGGTGGACGCGCTAAGCTTGCCAAATTCAAATAAAAATTGGCAGACTTTTTTAAACATTGGCTTTGCGCTTCTTATAAGGTTTGTATTCATTGGTTGAACTATACCGCGCACTTCCGTGCCGGGCCGTGGTCACTAACTTTCTGGTAAGCGACTAAAAGTGGCTCTAGCAGGTGTCTGCTTATACAGTGTGAAGTGTAAGGCTATAACTGGTATCTCCTGATTACTGTTATAATAGGGAAGGATAGAGGGACATTATGGCAGTGGTGGAACTAGTATCCTTTGATGATAACACCACATATGACATACGGTTTGAGACTGTGGGGCAGCTGTTTTAAATAAAAATTCGAACGTATATTTAGAAGTCAAAAGAAAGCTGTCCGAATCATTTCAAAATTGAACTTCAGAGATTCATGCAAAAACATCTTCAGGGAGCTTTGATTGCTGACTTTGCCCTGTCTCTATATCCTGGAGGTTGTCCTGTACTGCCGTTTTAAGTGTAACTTGGTTCAAGGCAGGGGCGTTCACTAGTATGGGACTAGAGGCAGGGACAACTTCCGCATTCAACAACACAGAGCTGCAGCATTCGAACGTTTGCCGTCTGAGGTTGGTGTCAAGCTAATCCATAAGCTCCCTGAAGAGATCAAACAATTGAATGACAAAAAAAATTTAAAACTCGACTAAGACACCTCTTGGTGTCGAGGGTGTTTTACTCAGTTGACGAGTTTATGGAGAGCCGCTGGGACGAAATTAAAAAACTAACACGATCAATCCTCTGGTTCTGGTGTGGCAGTAGCAGGATTGTCTGGTGAGAATGAAGATGAGAGTGAATGAGAGAAACATGTGCTGTGTGCGTGAGTGAATGAGGTGTAGGCCTACCTTTTTATTATTTAAATATTTATGACTTTTGTATGCAATTTTATAATTGTTACCGTAATAAAGTGACATTATTATTATTATTATGATAAAGTTAATTGTTTTGTATAGGGCCATGATGTAAAAACACAAACCCGGATGCTTTACTTCGCCAGATTAAAATAAAAATTTGTGGCAAAATTGTAATATATAGTACTACAAATGAAAATTATGCGTTATTCTCGTTTACAAAATTGTTATTGTGAGATTTAAATTACTAAACAAGTTTGATTTAAAAACTGTAATGATAATAATTATGGGGATATCATCAGCATAAAAAGAGAATATGTCATCATCATATATAACCAGACAAGATCGCAGACATATTGTAAAGTTTGAATAATGCAAATAATGAGGTGGTACTGTGTAATGTGTTATGATCTCAGTTTTTGACGCGCGTAATTTCTCATCAGAAATTAATTACATATACTAATATATTTTTTCTTCTCACTATTTCAAACCAAACAGTAATTATGTATAGTGAATTGCGCATGCTTTAACTGTACTACAAATAAGTTAGCTACAGATAATTATTACAAACTATAGTTTAAAGAAGTACTTGTGACTGTCTAATCACGGTGTTCGTTTGGTTTCGAAAAATGCAGGACATAACGGCTGAGTAATAGAAAGGAAAATGAGTAAATATGTCCGTTTTTAGTCATTTTTATTTATTGCGTTACATACTAAGCTTGAAACTCTGTATGAACACCCTGAACACAGTTTTTAACTACTGTTTCATACAATGTACATCACGTCCAAAGAGAGGACATGAACTCCTTATTTCGGCATTGGTATTGTACATGCCACAAGGACATAATTCAGGTGTTTATGTGTGTTAGTCAATTTCAATAGGAAGCACTGATGCACAATATCATATTTCTGTATACCTTAACTAAAATCTCTTCTTTTCCTTGAGAATTGTACCTTTCATTGTATTAGCTAAATAGTGTTTCTGTCTCTCGCCTCTCCGTGGCAGGTCGAGAGGGTCTACATCGGAATAGACATAAAACTACATATGTAAGGCAAATTAATCTTTAAGTAAAATTTTTATTTTTATATTATAACGAAACAATGTTATAAAACAAGATACTGTAAATGTTCACCATTCTGACGTAGCCAATTTCCCATAAGCATGTAATCTCTGATCTCTGTGCTTGTACGTGCACTACTCCACTTCTTTATGTTTTACTTTATAGTTTTGACACATTTTATATGAAGTACGTAATAAATATATTACACTTGATTTATTTAACAATAATAGGTTGTTTTACGACCAGGTTGATCGTTACTAGGGTAAAATAACGTCTCCCTTGAACCAAACCAAGATCTAGCCATATTGATTTGCGCATTACAGGGTTTACATACTGATGATAGATATTACTCTACATATTGTATACACCTGACTCAGCGTTCTAAAAAATATAGCAAGGGAATAACTCGTTACAATCGTACGGTGAAACTGACATAACTTCTGTAGGAAACAGGATTTTCCGGGCAATTTCCATAGTTCAGTGATTTCTGTACTTAGTTGCTTTAGAGAATAAGCATGGACTTGGCAAACAACATGTTTGCTGTGATTTCTGACTTGTCACAATCCACTGGTAAATTACTGATAACTTAGTTAGTGAGGGCTTTGTCTCCTAAACTCGTATATAAGATTGAGCCTTTTGTGCAGCAAGATAATTAATGTGGGATTGAAGAATAAAATAATTATGTGGGATTATGTGTGGATGATTGGGGGAATTCACGTAAATTTCTTAACGTTCTAGCTTAAGATTTTCAGATGTTTCCAGTACATCCGGACTCTTACGATTTGTAATTTTACATACCTCATAGTAGATGGTATCTTATTGTTTTACAGAGGTAAGATTCAAGGTTGCTTTTCTCAAAAGCCAAAGTTTTAAAGTTTTCTGGCAATATGCCTGCAGCGCTTTTCTCTGTTCTTCAGACATTCAAGACTTAAAAGTCTGTATCCGAGTAACTCATTTTTATTTGATATCGTATGCTTCAGAATAGTTAATAAGCTAACTAAACTATTTTCTAAGTTTCTAGTACCCAATTCAGGATGATTAACTCCGTGTTTAAACAAACTCAAAACTGATGCTACGTTTTTACCCGAAAATAATGATCAAGAACACGATAACCAATTTGCACTTAAAAGCGAATTAAGAAAGAAACCCACAGTTAACCGCGCCAATCGTAATGTCGGTCGAAATATGATGGTGTTGAAAGGGTAATGAAATTATAAATTTTCTGAGATTGTATATTTTTGGCTTGATATACATATCACTAACCGACAGGTACATAAATAAGGCAGGAGTACGCCATACTGCGTGTTGAGTAACAGGGTTCGCTGAGGTGTTATACAAAGTTTAAAGTCTTATCTGTCATATTAGCTCACTACACGTGTTATATTGTAACATGTTAAAATGTCATGATTGTATAAACAAGGCAGGAGTACGCCATACTCCGTGTTGAGTAACAAGGCTTCGCTGAGGTGTTATACAAAGTTTAAAGTCTTATCTGTCATATAGCTCACTACACGTGTTATATTGTAACATGTTAAAATGTCATGATTGTACTCAGCTTGTTTATTCATTATAAACAATTTATTTTATCTGTAATTTTCTAGGGCATGATCATTACCCATAACAGCGGTGTGAAAATGTTTGCTTACGCTTATCCAAATCCCTCGGAGTGACATGAACCATCAAACTCCATGTTTGCTTATATAGAAATGAAGCTTCATGTAAAAATATGTCAACGCTATAGTTCAGTTAGTTCAGTAAATGCTATAGCCAACTCTCCAACTAATTATTTCAAAATACATGTTATTTTTTTAAAAAATATTGGACTTTTTATCTATAATAGAGTACAAGAACACATTAATTAACACTTAAACTTTCATCCTGTAAGATAAGCACTTAAAGCTTAACATGCTATTTATCATTTTAAAACATAACAACCTAAGAGCATAAACTTGCTACTTTGTAATTTGCCTCCTTTAACATTTGATAACAAAACTACAAATGAATACTTTTTATACAATTATATAATTACGTAAATTCAAGATAATTGATAATCTATATAAACATTAGAGAGTTAAGAATATCCTTCTGATTTGACGAAAACGTGAGAATAGACACTGTGCTGGAACAAAAACTCATTCAGGTACGAAAAGAGCTGTTCGGGCAATCAATCGATTATAAGAATCCACCACTAGGTTTAGAGCAGAAATAACTAAAGAACATACACTTTTAGTGGAAATTATCGGTTAGTTTTTCAGGTACGGCTAGAGCATTTCGTAATAGTCTATATGATAAGAAGACAATAGAACGGTACCCTGACATTTCAATCTATGTACCATTCACAGAGATTATCAGCGCTAATGAGAACATACAGTTCATTTACAAGATTCGTAAACGTGGTACTTTGATTTAAAACAGTAGCATAATTATAAACCAATCCGTTTTTACGTAATATATCCCTTGTATATATATATATACATATATACCTTGTAAAATACAAAGGGAAGCATAGAATCTGCTCTATAATTTACAAAATAGGAGATGTATAATATATCGATATCCAAAAATTTCAACACAACTGCGTGAGTATTGCGAGGCCAAACCCAGGGAAGGGAAGGCCCAAGATGGCGGACGCGGCGTGCCGCGGGACAAAGGAGGAACACGTAGGCTACAGGAGTTTATGGCCTTGTTTTGTCTACAGTAGGGCAATGTCATGATTTATGAGGTTTGCAGGTGTTCATCGGCTGAAACGTTAAAACTTTTATACATATAAGAACGCCTTATTTTCTTAGTTGCTAGGTTTGGTTGTATCTACGTTAGATCAATTCATAAGTTAAAACATACACTAAAGTATTCATTAAAAATGAAGACATACATACATTTGCTACTTTTAGTTATATTTAATTATTTACTCGTGGTATTTGTATTTGCTGAAAATCTACTACAGGAGTGGCTGCTAATATTTTCTTAATAATTAACAATAAGTTTTAAGTTAGTGTTTAAAATTTGAAAATATAGAATTGAACATATTTTTAAATTCAAACAAAGTATTATAATTACGCGTTTTCAATTATATTATACCAAATATTACAATTTATTTTTTTATATTTTTAAAAGATAACTTTTAGAAAATTACTGTTTGTGATATTTTGATATGCAGTAGACAATACATGGATAATATATAAGCCTCTACAAAAATGTTTGTTAATATTTCATCAACAATATAATATGATGAATATAAAAATCATTCAGCTTTCTTCAAACAAATTAAGTATTCAGGTACATATTCGCAATCTACACACGCATGACGTTTGTCACGTTGCGTTTGTTAGTAACGGCCCATACTTTGCACAAACTATAATCATGATTACTGTAGTTCAAAAACTAATATTTTCTGTACACTCGGGATGCATCTTGGCTACGTCACTACTCACAGGACGATCCACTAGCACTGGCCTGTAATAAAATAGTTAACATTGTCGAATTGAACTCTTTATTGCACAGCCATGGTTAACATGTCGTTAAATATAATGTGTTCACATTCGCACCACATCAGGATCAAGAATGCAACATACAATTGAGCCGCTGGTCTTCAGGTTGTATCAGAGAGGGATTTTTAACCGTAACCTCACCTTGTCAAATAAGACATTCTCAAGCTTTTACCTTTTTTTAATATACCATCCTGTACATGCAACATTTATCTATTCGTCAGCTTCATCAACCCATTCTCCCGATAGGCAGAGTTGCATGCCTAACAATCGTTTATATTGTAAATGCTTGTGAAGTTGAAAAGAGTTCTAGGCGTGTTTTACGTGCTTGTGATGTTTTTAATCTATTTGGAACATTCGTTGATAAAATGATCACCTGCCTTCGAAGTGTTTATTGAAAAACTTATAAAACTCCAAATTTTATCCAAAATAATTGAGGACCTAGCCTCCAAAAACTACCAAGAAAGTTCTGTTCCCAATTTTGTAAGGACATTGTGTAGAGAGTGTTGATTATTTGGATAAGAACATTTAAAACAAACAAAATAAATCCAATGAAATTTATATTTTTGTTTACAGAACCGAAACCGCTTGAGATAAAGTCAAGCTTTAAATACACAAAAGATTCTTTTGACATAATGCAAACCATGCGGTTGTATTTCATTTTTTTTTTTAGTTATAAACATGTTTGAATTTGGGAAGGGTGTGTCCTTAAATGTTATAAGTAACATTTGGAGTTTCATAGGTTTTTTAATAAAGTAAAAATATTTAAACCTGTAAAGCTGTTTCAAAGCTTAGGTTTCACTAAGGTCACCTGCGTAATTGTTTACATTAAAGACTTCGTTATAGAGTATAATCGAGAGACCTTCAATAACAAGGCACCAGAGGAGAGAATTACCTTTTAATGCGCTCAGTAATTGTGTCACCACAGAGTCTGGCTGTTGCTCTGCGACATGGCAACAATGTAGCACTGAGCTACTCTGCAGTGCACTAGAGAAACACATGGTTACAGGTTACATTCTTGTAATTAGACTGTATCTTGATCCTACGAACAAATTAAAACAAATACACTTTTTAAACTTTATAACAATTATTATTTATAAAAACAATTATAAATAAACTAAAATATGTAACGTGGGTTTAAACTGAACTAAAAAACTCAGTGAAAATTAATATAAAATTAATAAAAAAACTATACAATAATTATATTATACTATTAAAAATACTACTTACACTTTAATAAAAGAAAAATATACCTAATAGTTATATTTGAACATTACGAAGAAAATCAACATCATTAATATTTCTTAATCAAATTATAATTCATGTAGGATATTATTATTATTATTTTTAGAAATTATTTGGTTTCAGAGTATTAATTTTTTATTCCAGAAAGTGAAAACATTTCCTAATAATGTTAGATTTGGTTTTGTATAGGTAAAGTTTCTTTTTCTATTAATTTTATTTACTATTACTTTTTAGCTAAAAATTACTTAACTTGTTATATATTATTGTTTCAAAATGTTTCCGCACAAACATGAATGTTTTTGGGAAAATTGTTATATTCTTAAATAGTGGTTTAGATTGTTCCATTTAATTTTCTTTGCCATGTATGTAAAAGATTTTCTATTGTCTGTATATTGGATTTATATTCGTTACGATCCAGCAAACAGCCCACAGTCAATTGCGTTATGCACCAATGGAAAATAAAAGGGTTTTTCAAATAAATGCCTGGTTAGAGGTTCCAACCTTTTAACTAGACATATGTTAAGGCTATAAACAATTTACAACTAATAAACGTTTTCTTCATAAAATAACTTTACAGTAACTGTTATTTATAAAAGTCTAAATTAACTAAAATATGTAACGTGTCTTTAAACTGAACTTAAAACTGAATGGACCTAAAACTACATACCTAAAACTAACATAATTTATAAAAACATTAACCTGGGGTGTTCCTAAATTTAACATAAACCAAATTCCAATAAGAATAGTAGACTTCGAAAATAGTTTTCTATTAGAAAGATAGCTTTAAAACAATTATAGTCAGTGCCACTGATACCACAATTAGTTATTTTAACGAGTTAAATTAACAATAAAAAATGTCAATAGTTTTCTATACTCGTACATCCAAATAATCCAGTTACTTTTTATTTGCGTATTCATTAAAATAAGGCCATATCATTATGGGCAGTACGCATGAAATTATGCAATGCTTATTACGTAAGTATTTCTCGTCTTATACCGAGTGTTTTATATTATACAGATTTTAATTTCCAAAAAGTTTTAAAATAGTTTTTTTATTAGCAGATTATATGTCTTGGTAAATACTGAAAGAATATAAATTGATCTGAATTTATAGAAATCATGTTTAATCCACTTTTTTATACTGGAATTGCAACAACTTGTTTTATTCGACCAGGAAAACCTCTTTTTCAAAACTTAAATTCGTCAAACACATCAATATAATATCTAAATGTTCTTATGTCAATTTTGTATAGTTAAGGAAAATTGCTCTATTCCTAGCGATTTATTGTTTTTCGAAGTTGTTATTACAAATCATCTGATAATATTGATTGGTAATACAAATATTGGTTTATGCAATCTTTTTATTTGAAAATGATTTCACAATGTAATAACTTAAAGTTTACTGGTTTACTGTTTTTATATTTAATTTCTCTTCTAAATACAGAATAAAGGTTTAATCAATTAGCAACAGTGAATAGTTAGTTGATTTAACTAATTCCCGTTATTTTTAAAAACTATTCTGTGTCTTTCTTTTTTTTAGTTGTTACTTCGTTCACAGTCGGTAGGTAGTATTACCTGTGTACTGTGTACATATCCTTAAATGTAAAAGTCTTTTACATTTTTATTTATTACTAAAATTTTGAAATACAACATTATCTTTACGTTTTTTATATTTTAAATTCTTGATTTCATACATATAAAGTAGTTCATCCAAAGCTTTATTTTTTTAATACCTATATTACTTCTAAATATTTTATATTTATTGTTTAAAATCAATTTATCCAGTACATTATAAGATCTAAAAAGAAGTCCAGTCAATGTTATCATATATAGTTAAAGCTGATAGTTGCTGAATAACCAACGCGATAAACAGAAGGCCCCCGCATACACGGCTCCTCTCTTCTCCCGCCAGATTCGCCACAGACACACAGACTCACTGTTACGTTAACAATGAATACTAAACTATGAGCAATAGTGTACTATTCATTGACGTTAATCATGGCATTGCCTATAACATCTGCCAGCAGTACTGCTACTTCATTCTGTCCCTGCATTATCGGCTACTCTTGCATAAACATGATCAATACGTGAACTTGTGTTACTCTCATATGTGTTCTTTTAAAAAGCATTCTAGAAAGAATGATTCTAATTTATGAATTTCAGTCATATATTATGCTAATGTTGTCTAAAATATGGTACTTGCCATCTCTTACCAATAAAAAGTATTTTATAATCTAAAATCGTTATTTAATTCGATCAATTGTATAAATTTCAAATATTCTTTGATAAGTTTTTAGTCTATTATTGCCAAGATTAGAAAGTATTTTGAAAGATTTGAAATTATAATTGCAGTATATCTAAAGTGTAATTTTAAATTCAGACCGGAACATTAAAGAACTTCAATGAATTGTTTTAATGGTTTTTTTTGTAGCTTAAAATATTACTACTTCAGTTCTATATCCCTTATAAAACGTATATATTTCGGCATTTAATAGATTAGTTTTACAATTTTTCATAATTAATATTTCCTTTACAATTATTTTGTCTGAAGTTAGATTTCTCGTCATTGATTCAGCTCTGCAAATATTTATATTGTTTTCATACCCCTTATGTTTTGATCAATTAAATTGAAACTAATATAATTATTTTAATTATTTACTCAGTTTTGATGTTGGTATCACGTTAATCTTCTACTTTTAAGCATAATAAAATTTAGTAAATAAGTAAGTAAATGAAAATAGACTAGTTTTCTTAATTAGTTTTTTAACATGAAAAAACACAACTAAGCAATGAACGAGAGGTACAGCTGCAATTTTTCCTAAAGAAGAGTTTTCCATTTAGGATCTATAGGAACTTGTAGTTTTTCCTTCTCGGGCTACTCTTGTCATAGCGAGTATCCTTCTCCGTGCCGGTGACAGCGCCTCGTTCACAGAGATAGGCCTCTCAAATTGTATAATACGTTTTGTAATCATCATTTTGTTTTGTAGGCTTTTAGTATTTTTAGCTAATTTAGTTTTCAGAATTTCAAATGAAGGCTCACATATGTTTTCATAATTTTTGGACTCTCTCTAATTGTCTTAATAACTTTCATCCTTCATACGTAGTTACTTTGCTTCCTCCAAGACAAGAATCAAGACGCATACTCTTCTTCGAAGCACCATTAGTACCATCCACAGTAAAACATTCGATATCCCCTTTGCTTATTTAAAAAAATGTTGCTTGAAAATCACAGTCACAGTTATTGCATACAAACTTTAACTTGTTGGATGAAATAAAATCAGTACATATTCCACAATTCACCATTTTTACTCCGGAATTATGAAAGGTATAAAAAAGTATAAGCAACAGTTCTCACACTGTAGAACTACACAGGTTGTTGCTGTCACTCGCGGAAATATAACCCCGCTGACTTTGTGGGAGCTGGATACTGTAAACGGCGATACCATCGCTCAAGCGTGGTTTTATATTCAGTTACAGCAGCTTTGTATTCCTGTACAACCTTAACTGTATTCAGCACACTGACCCAAAATCTTATTTTGTATTTCTCTTTTTTAAAGAGCCTTCTGGGTTTTTCCTCAAAGCCATGACGTTCCACTGGGGAAAACTCGCTTGGTCGACCCTTGTTCAAGATTGGTCTGTACCCCGAATAGCTGGCTCCAAGTGTTCCAAGCTTGCTTGTAATGTTCCCCATACACTATCCAACCCGGTCGGTCGAACCAGACCTTACCAGGATTGATTGATGTTGGGACGCACAATGTTTGGTTATTGTTATTTATACGATCCGCTATCAAACCTGGTTAGCCACACAAGGTCCCAACTTGTAATAGACCGGGTTCGATAGAGGACGGGGAGTACCGCACTGGGCTTCTATCTCGGCCATAAACACGCTCTAACCACGGAACAACAAACCGGTGCTCAGTGAGGAGCGCATGTCTGATTTCCCCGCAGAAACCTCTATACCCATAATCATGTTTTAATATATTGTATATAGTGTTCTATCACATACATATTTAAGTTAAAATATAAATAACACGGCTCTGATTGGTTATACTAGTTATTCTAGAATAGGCTGTTCTAGTTCCAGGTGTTTCTTTTTAGTTATCTTAGAATTTGTTTAATGGACTACAAAATAATTAATACCAATAATTTGTTATTGCATACCGAAACTTGTTAATCGCCTTAACAAAGAATATTTAATAAATTATAACAAAAAGTTGAATAGTTAAAACTTAATTAATATTAACCACGTTATTATGCTGAGTAATATGAAATATGTTAAGTGTTATGGTTAAGTGTTAGAGAGGGCTTCTTAGCCCTAACTTCGCCTGGTAAAGTAAGACATTCTTTACTTTACTTTTTTTTAATATGTAAATAAAACTGTGTATGATGTAAAAATAATAACTCAAAATGTAATCTGTTACAATTTTTCTGAGGCTGTATTTGTAATTAATTCCAAACCTTCCTAATTTCTTAGTTTTAACGTACTAAAAATAGTTTAAAATATAACCTAAACTCAAAAACACTTATTATTGCACCCAGATTGCAGTAAGATTCTCAGAAGTACAGAATATATTGTGTGGCAAGTGAAATAAAATTTATTTATATGTACGCAATATATTGATAAAAAAGTACTTACTATGGTAAATGTTTTAAGAGATGTTTATCTATTCCAAAAACACCTTTTTATTTTGTCTAGTTCCATATTGGACCCAAGGCAGATCAGATGCCAAGTTATAAATGTCGAAGTTATTCACTAATATACCTTGGCCAGTCGTTTCAACCTGAAACAATTAATGATTGCCTTCAAAGAAAGACGGTTAATTTGTAAACCAGGTTATTTATGAAAGAGCCAGCTAGTTAAAAGTCTAAAACCATCTTTAAAATTATACTTTAACGGTAGATGTGCTATCTGTATTATCTAACAAGATGCTATTGCTTGTAATTTATTCGTAAAGACCATTCGTCCTGCCGCCATCAAGTAATGAGCATTGTCATCACAAACGATGACGCATGTCTTTGTAGTCGCCTTACAGTATTTGATGAGGTTGGTAACCTTGACTGTATGCAGCGGATTGTAGACATATTTGAACTGAGAGGTGAAATAAGCAAGAAATGCATTGTTAGGGAACAGAATAAAAACTCTAGGATTTGATCAATTAGTGTCTTTATGATAGATCAACTTAGTTTCATCCTATTGCTCCTGCTGTAGTCACAGCCAGAGAATCTCTAACCATCGTATTTGAGATAGTTTTGCTGTGCTCGAAGTTTGCCTTAACGAAGTTGTTGACGATTGTAATTTCATTATGCTGATTATGACAAAGACTCTAATGCCATATTAGATATTCTTATCAGTTAAAGTTTAGACAAACTATTACAAGCATCAAACTGAGATCTGAGAGGGGAGGCACGGAATATACAACATTTTTGTAAATCTTTCTCGTAGCAAATTAGCCTTTTATTTTTTTTATTTTTCAATTTCTTAAAAAGAACTATGCTGAACCTGAAAAAGTAAAGCTGGTTATTTGTTAATAAGAAAACTAACGAAAATCAATGCAACATGAACATTCAATGATAGAGATTAAAACTAAAATCGTTAATATGTCATAGACACTATTAGAGACATCTAAACGAAGCTCACTTATCACTTTATAAGAAGCTAAATTTGTTTAATCAAAAAATTATAAGTTAATAGACAAGAACTTCAAAATGCTTATATCTAACAGATCAATGGTCCACTAGAAGTAATATTTATTATCAATTTAAAAATTTAGCTTTTGACTGGTGGCAACCCTTTTGAGGGCAGCATGGTAAATTATCACTATTTATAATTCATAATTTTCGTCATATAAACGTGAGATGGAAGAATTGAAACTCGACGCATTTATCACGCGCGATCTAAAAGAAATGTCTATAGTTCTAAATACTAACTTTGTGGACAACTCTGCTACATATAATTTGAAATCCCTTTAGTCCAGTAAATAGGCAAGTCATACATTATCAAATCTAGATTTTTAAGTTGTCATATTATCATACGAGTATATTTAACTATTGTTATTTCTATAAAATCGAATTATTTGAATCCAGCTCTCTTATATAGAGAAATACAACTGATTACTTTTGTCTTTCTCTGGCAAAACAATATGTTTTTGAACTATCCCCTAACTCGGCTATTTTTTTAAAAGCCTCAAACACTTAGGGTATTTTCTCAACTGATTTTAAGTTTCGTAAGACTATCCTAATCCTAAAATATTTAAGTTTTAACCTTGATATATTGAAGCCAATATCGATAGCTCAAATTATGTTAAATATTGAAACATAGTACATTTCTGTGTAACGTAAATCTACTGTAAATTACTGTACTAGAGTAAATTACTTAAATTTATTACCGTACAACACTATTTTCTTGAAACCAATAATACATTTTGTTCATCTCAATCTTAATTCCATCCAATGCCTCAAAAATGTCTGCTTTTTTTCGCAGAACAGTGAATACTCTGAATGAAATGAGTATAATATTTAGGACAATACACACTGAGAAAAGTTGTTAACATAAGTAAGTATTAAATACAACGTAATGAAGTTCTATGACTCCTAGTTTGTATTGTTTGGTAATAAATCCAGTTGTCATTAAAAATATTTAAGGGTTTACATATGTATTATTAATGTACTAAATTATTAATGTACTCTTAAATACTAATAGTATCCTACTATGGTCATTATTGTGATTTATCCTCATTTATACTAGGCAGTTCATATATGGTGGAAATATGTGCTCTGGAAGCAATTTCATCCTCACGGTACTATAAAGCAATACGGGGCTTTGATTACGAAATATTATAGGCCTTCTTGCAAACCACTGTTTGGATACAACAAGATTTGTAGCTAAATCCTAAATTCAGTTTCATTCGCCCACAGGAACCTTAGTTGTTTTTATAGATGTGACAGCGATGAAGCAACGTCGAGTGTAGTTGCTGCTTGGATTGGTAACCGATTATTTAAAATTGCTTTTTGCAAATATTTAAACAAATGATTGTGCTCTTTTACCGTAATTCAATTCCCAAAAACAGTAAAAAGACAAGCAATGTAATTCTTTGGGTAAATTTATATTGCCTCTGAAATACATGTAAACAGTATTCAATGCCTAACTAAGTAGTTATCAGAGGCATAACGAATAAAGATATCGGTTCAAGAACGGCCAGGAAGGAGATATCTTTTATGAGTCATCATTCAATCATATTCATTACGCTCGGAAATGTAAAGAATTTTTACCGTTAATAATGTTGAACTTACTTTTGAAGTCCGCCAAAAATCATGATAATTCCGTCCCTCTTTATAAATCGGGATTAATTTTCCAAGTTTGAAAGTGTACGGGATAATGCCCTCATTAATACTCTGATTGATTATTTGAAGCAAAGGGAAATTTAAATAGGCCAATTAGTTTTGAAGGAATAAAGCCAAAATGTTATTAATGTCGGAAGAAAACCCGTCAAAGGACGGAATTAAACCGGATTTCCTTGACAACTTACTGGAGTTTGCCCTCCGTTATGGGTTCCAGCCGGAAGTCAGCGTCCACCCGGTACTCAACGTCATTCGTGACAATCCCGGTTGCAGGAGAAACCGCACCGGCTAGGTTGTCCCCAACGTTTGCGTAATATTTGATGAATGAATCGGTTTCATCTTTTACATAGTTGAGTTTTAACTTTTCGTTAACCCCCAAAACAGTTTCATTTGGAATCCTTTCTAAATTGTGTTTATACCCATGGCTTCTGGAATATTTCCCTACATATTCTCATTGGTATTTTTCGAGGCATTATTATAGTAATTGTTTAAATTTTTTAACGAACTAATTATTTCTGTTAAAACGTTACAACCATGTTAAATCGGGGTTTCAAAGCAGTGTCGAAAGATTGTCTTCACAAACGATACCTCATCTCATCTCTGGTTTGGATTAATCTGATCAAACCGGTGGTCATCCGAGGTTTAATGTACGTCATTCCTTTATGGAAATTGTGATATCTTCGTCGAAATTGTAATATCATTTTGAAGCTGCTTGACGTAAGTATCACAGTTTGATTCAACATCTCTATTGTTTAGTACTGAAGACCAATAATAATGATCTGTCATTTCTGATTGAATTACTGTGGATTTGACAGAATTTGTGTTTTCTATGTTCGTAAAAATATTACTGATGCTATTAGAAAACGCTAAAACTTTAGTAGATACATTGATACAACTTACAAAACACACCCTATACATAACATCAAGGTATCTTTGAAAGAGCCGATCCACGGTATCTGTCAAAATACAAAAATGTATGTCTCCAACTAGCCAGTACGACTCCGGCCCAACCCCGTGCCTACCGTCAAGATAAAACCCAAGGTCGCCGGACGAACTCCTGTACAGTGCCAGCAGCGACAGCTGCTCACCGCCAAATTCTATTTCCACTTTAATGCACATTACACCATGCAAATTCACATCTTCCGAACACACAAAAACATTCATTCACAAGAACAATTCCACCGTTGTTCTGATTCTTACTACCAGTGTTACCAATCACATCATATCCATTTATACTCACATGCGGAATACCTCTCATCCAGCTAAATATTTACGTATGCATTCAGAACTCTACCATTAGTTATCAGATTCAAAACATCATCCATTAAGCTGTAAAACTTAACCTAACTGCCAACGATTTTCGTTCTAGTATTTAACTGTAGAAGATAACCAAGCTTTTGAAAAGTGAAACTGAGTTTTGTATATTCTAAATACAAAACTGATATGGTGTTGCATGTTTTGCCAATTTGTATCAAATTTGCTATATTGGTTAGTTCGGTCGTAAAAGTACCCTATAAATTCTGTATATCGGCAGGTATATGGCGTGGATTCAACTGTCTATTTACCATCAGAAATACATTTTTTACTGTGTACATATGATATAAGGTTTTAACATATATCAAAATACATGTATGGATATTACAAGAGGTATACAAGAAAGAATCTGAAAGAAAATAGTTTTATACGTGTACGTTTAGAAATTCCACACTCAATTTGGTGTGAATAATGTGAATAACTGGTAGGAATTCAAATCAAATTATCAGCATAGCTGATTTTAATCAGGAATTAAAAGTGAAATAGCAAACTTAGGGCCTGTCCTGGAAATCCTACCTACTTCCTATCTAATTGCTGTATAAGAGTAAAATTCTTATTAAGTTCTACCAACTTAAAAAGAGGCCAATCACATCATATCCATTTATACTCACATGCGGAATACCTCTCATCCAGCTAAATATTTACGTATGCATTCAGAACTCTACCATTAGTTATCAGATTCAAAACATCATCCATTAAGCTGTAAAACTTAACCTAACTGCCAACGATTTTCGTTCTAGTATTTAACTGTAGAAGATAACCAAGCTTTTGAAAAGTGAAACTGAGTTTTGTATATTCTAAATACAAAACTGATATGGTGTTGCATGTTTTGCCAATTTGTATCAAATTTGCTATATTGGTTAGTTCGGTCGTAAAAGTACCCTATAAATTCTGTATATCGGCAGGTATATGGCGTGGATTCAACTGTCTATTTACCATCAGAAATACATTTTTTACTGTGTACATATGATATAAGGTTTTAACATATATCAAAATACATGTATGGATATTACAAGAGGTATACAAGAAAGAATCTGAAAGAAAATAGTTTTATACGTGTACGTTTAGAAATTCCACACTCAATTTGGTGTGAATAATGTGAATAACTGGTAGGAATTCAAATCAAATTATCAGCATAGCTGATTTTAATCAGGAATTAAAAGTGAAATAGCAAACTTAGGGCCTGTCCTGGAAATCCTACCTACTTCCTATCTAATTGCTGTATAAGAGTAAAATTCTTATTAAGTTCTACCAACTTAAAAAAATAATCGTTTATAATATTTTGAATAGTTTATAAGTCTTGTTGTTTTTGGGACTGCAGTCTGAAAAAGATGGATCGTCTAAACATGATAGTGTTCATTTCTGTTTTTTCTTAAGCCATTGTTAAAATATCATACGACAATATCAAGGAAAACCACCAGTTTGGAGTACCATACGTGAAAACATTCACAGCTTTGTTCACCAATATTGGTTTGAAAAATAGTGTTTAAATAATATTTAATTATTCAGTATGAACTTTTTATTTCCTATCTGCATTACACTACTGATCAAGCGTTCTAAATTTGTATTTTGTAACACATTTATAAAAGCAGATGTTTCAGACTATTTTTCAAACTTCATCTAATCATCTCAAGAGACGTTTATTTCAGTTAAATTTGAATTATAAAAAACTATTTTTTTTCAGAATTCCATAATATTCCAGATACCTTTTTTTATTTTTCTTTTCTTATAAACCAACCTGGGATATTAACGAATATTAAAAAAAAAGTATTGGGCACATCGGTCCAGCCGATTTTAAGATTAGCCTTTGACAACACATTTGAGTCGAAACATATTATGTACAAGATAAATTGAATTGTTTTTTAACACAAATCATATTCTCCATCACCCACAAGAAAATATAATTAAGAAAATATTGTCTATTCTATTGCATTATGGCTAGCTAGCCCAATATGACATGTATATATCAAGTTAAGTTAATTCAATGAAGTATACAAAATTGCAATATCTAAAGATTTAAATTAATCTTTGGAATTAATTTTTCAGGAAATAAAGAATTAGTTTCTTTGTAAATTTCACTCTTGAAAGAGTGGGCAGTGGGCCGCCAACAGAATGTCTACTACAATGTAGGAATGTACATCACTATTGCCCAACCTTCAGGCCAACCCCTACAGTATATGTCCCCTTGACTCCTAGCTGGATCAGGCCAACAGCCCGCCGCGCCGCGGCGTGTCATTGTCCTTTGTGGAGACCGAAGCACACATAGTGAAAACCCGGAACGACCTATAATGTCCACTAAGAGGACTCAACACACTCGAGTGTTTTTATTGCTTTAATATACTGAAGACTTTGTCTAGGAGAAGCACATGCTACTTACTAGCCTTTGTGCTTTTTTAGTGTTGTAGTAGAAGAGTTACCTTTCACGTGAATGTAAGAATCCATTTTTTTATATAATATAATGAACTATTTATTTAAAGACGCCCAGAAAGGGCACAATAACGTATTACCGATTGAAATTGGTAATTCCAGACCTATTTATGTATACATTTTCTTGATCGAGGCAATAATTCAAACGCTACTACGGCATCAACAATGTCTAAGACGAGAAGTAGGTTGCAATTGCAAAAGTATATATATACCTGTGACGATGGGTACCCCCCTCCCATCATCGGGGCCACGAGAGGAGGGAAGGAGTGTGGAGAACGAGTGGACAGCAGCGTCAGTGTGGTGCGAGGTGCGGATGTAGACGACAGCGAGAGCCACACCAAGGGTCCTATGTGAGCCGCCTTCCCCGGTCGGGCTCGCGCTTTCTGTACGTCACAAATTTGTCGGTTAAGGCCATGTCACACTGCCGTGGCGTCGCGTCGTCCATCTGCGGATGGATTTTTAAAATAATCGCTAACCATGTTGTCAAATAGGACAAGTCACACTGACATAACCGACGTGGCGCAACGTTCGTCGCGTCGGCCACTGTCTGCTGCGCTATGCGGCTGGAGCGATCCTTGGCCGACGTCGGCGATGCTACGAAGGCTCGCGCATGCGCATAAAGCACCTCCCCAACCCCCTCACCGGGGCACCGCGCGCTCTTGCCACTGCCTACTCCTTTTATTTTATATTTTTAATAATTTGTTTAAAAAAACCTTGCGCGAAGCTCTAAAACAGCCCGACACTCCAGGATGAAATGACCGCCAGTTCTAGGGTTAATGAATACTCTGGTGTCATGTTTATATGCAATCATTTTATTTGTTATTTTTCATACCGGTATTATGTTTGATCTATAACAAAATTAAATAGGCCTTATTTTAAAAACATAAAGACTTATTACAAAACTAAAACACCAACACAAAAAATTACAAAATAATCCTTTGAAGTGCATCTTATATATAAAAAACCAATAGTTTTAAAGAGGTATATCAAAGTATTGAATGCCATAATTACTAAGTTCATAATAGAAATAGTATTGCATGTAATAATTAAAATATAATTTTGATAATAATAATTATTAATGAATACGCTCCAGAACAATAAATTAATTTTGTAGAGCTATAACAAACTATTAATTCCACTATCAGTGTATAACTAAACAAATTCAAAGTAGTTGAAATGCATAAGCAACTCCTAGAAAGACGTGGCGTTGGCCGCGGACGCGGACGCGTGTCTGGTAGTTTGACGGGATTCGAGACCGTCGCGGCATACGCGGACGTTCATACTATGGATGGACGGACGCGACGCCACGGCAGTGTGACATGGCCTTTAGGGTTGATCTGCGAGTTAGAGAGTGTGGTCGCGTCTGGAGCCAGTGAGCGGCTATATTTGTATTAAACATCGGTTATACAGCAGTTGAAGTGTTTGTTCCTTCCACAACAACCCCCCCTTCGGTCATCACCCGCCGTGTTGAGGTGGACCTCAGCACACCAGCCAAGTGAGTCAAACTTTCACCCCCCTGTGGCGGACTACGTCACAAAATTTGGTGGAGGCGGCGGGTACAGCTAGACCCACGTAAGGACTGAGGACATGGGTGGTAAGAGGTGCTGTACGTATATTTGTTTTTCCTTTTCTGTAGACCAACCTTAGGTTAAATTAGTAAGGTCAGATCAGTAAGGACGCCTAGGCCAGATGGAGAAGAGTTAGACTATAGTAATGAGGTAAGGAAGAGTGTATAAAAAAAAGAAAATATTTCAACCCGACAAGACCTAAAATTAGATTAATAACAGTTTTGAATTTCCATGTTTTTCTAGGTAATTTAAGTAGTTTTAGTGTGTGTAAGTGAAATTTTTGCTCTAATTAAGAAATTTATGGTATTTATGGTATTCATGGTTTAATATGAGGAGAGAGAGATATGAGCATGTAATATTTTCAGAGATATTGTTGTTAATAGTTGAAAACTGTTGGTTTGACAAGTTGTGTGCTCTGGAAAGGAAAAGAAGAAAACGTGTAAACGGAGGTGGCGATATTTGAAAGAAAAGTTTTAGTGGTTATAGTGCAAGGAATTTATTGGTGTAGTAGAGTTTTGTTTTAGTAGTAGTGGGATAAACAAAAAATTGTGTTTTGTTTTTTTTTCTTCTTAATATCGTGGAACAACTTAAAGTTATTGAAAATAGTGGTAGAAATTGTAATGCTGGTAGTAAGAAAAGTGTACCCAGTTAAGTGAAATTGTTGAAAATTTCTGTGTTGATATTGGAAGTGTAAAGAGTGCGTGGACGTTTCCTGCTGTGAGGTTGACGGTCAAGACGAGGAGCCAAAGTAGAAACGAGGCGCGTCCTGAAGAGGAGTTTCGGAGCTTAGACACGGTAGAGAAGAACCGCCCATCGTTGAGGGTTGCTGGACAGCACAAAGTAGCCCAGAGTACGACTGCGCGCAACCGGTAGTGAATCCGAGACATCACTTCAGGAGGAGTCGTCGGAAGAAATCTTTATTGAAGAAGCTGCTATTAGACCAGACTCGGCTGCATCGGAGGCTCAGGCAGAAGAAGAAAGCGACGGCACCATGGCAGAAGCAAGAGGACTCACCATCATTCCAGGGAGGTTCAGAGGAGGTATTGAAGAGAACGTTGAAGAGTATCTGACGCAATTTGATCGAGTTGCCAAAGCCAATGGATGGGATGAGAACAAGAAGAAGGTTATCTTGCCTTGTTACCTAGAAGCTGCTGCACTTAAATGGTATGAGAACATGGAGGGAACGATGGGAGACGGCCTAACGTGGGCACAAATCAGGGACGGCCTTAAAGAGACTTTCCAAGGAATAGCCTGGGAGGAGCAGGTAGAATATCGACTACGCATGAGAATGCAAGGTGAGATAGACCCGGTCGAGGCCTATGTGCTAAACCTGTGCCATAAAGTAGATAGCGATATGTTGGAAAGAAGCAAGATAAAATATGTATTACGCGGATTGAAGCCATCCTTGCTAGAGAAAGTTATGGTGATGACAAACGACTCGTTGGCAAATTTGATGACCACATCAGAAAAATAGAGACCGCTAGATTTATGGCTGGGCAGAGAGTGGATCATTTAATGACTGAACCGCAACGAGCCAACAGTTTAGGACCAGCCGTTACCAATATCGTTGGAGAAGGGACTACAGTGAGAACTCTGAAAAACAAAATAGAGAACCTTGCATCCGAATATGCGAAGCTTGGCATGCAGCTAATGGAGCAGCGAGAGAACCAACAGCGGTCGAGGGCCAACGAGAAGACCGGACACGTGACTAGAGGGAGAGAGCAGTCAACCGGGACAGCGCTGAGGAGAGGGCCACTGGATGGATGGAACCAAGGAAGAGATAGAGGTGGTTACCGCCAACCCGGAAGAGGAAGGACAGCCGACGGAAGAGTTATCTGCTATCAGTGTAACCGTCCAGGTCACTATGCTGTGGCTTGCCGTTCAGGGAATCAGGGAAACGAGAAAGGGAATCGCTAAACCAGGGAGCGAGTGATTCCGTCAGAAGAGGCTCCTAACCAATTAGAGGAAGGCTTAACAATCGAATACTCTCTGTCCTTTGTCAGGAGCATGAGCGCCCAGAATGGCATGAGACATGGAAACGATATAATCGATTTTCAAGGCCTAGGTATGCTCGTGAGGCCTATGCAACAATGCATCCTGTACCAAAATCAATTCCTCAAGCTGAGACTAGCACGGTGAAAACGGTGGGAGTGTTAGAGATAAATGGAAAACTAAATCAGAAGATCATGTCGATAATAATAGACACTGGTGCATGTGTAAGCTGTGTCGACGAGAATTTGATACCTCAATTACGAGAGAAGATTAGGCCTGTCCAGGGGGTCAATGTAAAGACTGCAACAGACGAACCAGTACAAATTGAGGGCCGTGTGGAAATTCTTTTGGAAATCAGTCATTGTGTAATGGCGTTCCCTGTGTTTGTGGCTAGAGGAGTAGGGGAATGCTGCATTATGGGCAACGATTTCCACCTGAAGTTTGGTACAATGATTGACTTTGAAACAAAGAAGGTATATTTCACATTAACCAACGGAAGAAGGATTTCGGCTGATTTCCGAAGTGAAAAGAGAGATGCCAAATATTTGCGTCCCCCTCCAGACCCATCATGGCTGAATCATATCCAGTTGGGAGATGGACAAGAAAAACAAGCCAAAGTGGTATGTGAAGATTCAGCTGAACTGCCGCCTCGAAGTCAAAAGCGTTTGCGAATTAAGTACGAGGGGTCTCTGCCTAGTATAGGAGTGATAGAGCCGACGTTAGAAGTGTTCAAAGAGAAGTCGGTACTTGTACCATATGGCCTAACTCATGATACACCACCTGATCAGGTGGTGTAATGAACCTAGCGGATGACAAAAAGTGCCTACAGAAAGGAGAGATACTAGCTGAAGAATATGAAGTTTGTGAAATACGAGAAGAACCGACGATGGAAGTCAATGGGACAGAGCGAGACGAAAACGAGTTTGAAGAGCACAGCATTGATATTAATCCCCAGTTATCTGAGGACAAACGAATAGCCTTGCTTAAGCTGCTTAGAGAGTTTCGAGATCGTTTTGCCTGGAATAAACCTCCGTTAGGGCGGACGAATGTGTGTGAGTTAGATATTCCACTCACAGACGAGACTCCAATCCACCAACCTCCTTACAGGGTGTCCTTACATCGTGAGAGAGAAATTATCAGAGAACAGGTGAATGAAATGCTAAACAAAGGAGTTATTCGAGAAAGTAACAGTGCCTATGCATCTCCTGTTATCCTTGTGAGAAAGAAAAATTATACTTGGCGTTTTTGTGTAGACTACCGCCGCTTTAATCTTGAACTAAAGGATATAGCGTACCCCTTGCCCTTGATCGGGGATATACTTACATACTTAAATGGATGCCAGTGGTTCTGCACCTTAGACATGAATTCTGGTTACTGGCAAATCCCCATTAAGGAAGATGACACACACAAAACTGCTTTTATAACGGCAGATGGCCTATGGGAATGGGAATGCACCCCTTTCGGACTTAAAACGAGCCCAGCAGTATTCCAAAGGTGTATGGACCAAGTATTAGCCGGTTTGAAGTGGGGAAGCTGCCTAGTATATTTGGATGATGTACTAGTCATGGCACCTGAGTACGATGTCATGCTGGACCGATTGAGGAAGGTGTTCGAGAGGCTGAGGTCAGCGTCCATGACTCTCAATCCAACCAAATGCTCGTTTGGATATAAAGAAGTTAAGAATCTCGGTCACACGGTGAATGCTATGGGCATTAGTCCAAATCGTGACAAGATTCAATCAGTACGGAGTTTTGAACCTCCAAGACGCCTTTGTACAGATATTTTGTCCCGGACTTCTCAAAGATAGTGGGACCTTTGGTTAATCTCACCAAAAAGAATGAACGGTTTCATTGGGGACCAGGGCAAGAATGGGCTTTTAGCGAGTTGAAGAAGCGATTGACGTCACCACCAATTTTAAGGCATTTCGACCCGGCGCTACCTATTGAGTTGCATACGGACGCAAGTGATCAAGGAGTTGGTGCAGCACTTATGCAGAAGGACGGAGAAACTGTACTACCCGTAGCCTATGGTTCCAGGAGGTTATCTGAGGCTGAGCAAAAATATACCACAACAGAGAAGGAATGTATCGCAGTAGTCTGGGCGACACAACATTTTAGGCAATTCTTGTGGGGTCAGAAGTTTACTATTGTAGTAGACCACCATGTCCAGTGTTGGCTAGACAAGAACAGGGACTTATCAGGTAGGTTGGGTCGTTGGGCTCTTAAACTGATGGAATTCGATTACAAGATTAGACATAAACAGGGAAGACTCCACTTTGTACCCGACTGTTTGTCAAGAAATCATGAGAGTAACGAAAACCCTGAGGACGAGGAGAAAACTAACGATATTCCTATGTTAGCCCTGGAATTGAAGGACCTAAATAAGCTACAGAGTGAGGATGCCGAATGTAAACGGATATTAGAGGCGGTCAAGAACCTGGAAGGAGCAGCAAGTGCAGACCGACGGCTGGCAAGGAGTTTCGAAATTGAAGACGGGTTGCTGTATAAGAAGAACGTTGCCCACTTGGGGCATAAGAAGCTGCTAGTTGTTCCAGAAAGTATAAGAAATGAAGTACTATTCGAGTGCCACGACAGTCCGTAAGCAGGAGGACATCTAGGGTTTAGTAAGACGTTTTTCAAAATCAAAAGTCGATATTATTGGCTTAACATGGTTAAAGAAGTAGAAAAATATGTGAAAACTTGCCCAGACTGCCAAAGTCGCAAGACTCCTAAACAAGCAACTGCGGGATTATTACAACCAATTCCAGTAGGACAACCATTAGATACCATAGGAGTGGATTTCTTGGGACCCTTTACGAGGTCGGCCAAGGGAAATATGTATATCATAGTGGCAATGAACTATGCTACTAAGTGGGCAGAGGCGGAAGCGACGAGAGCGGCTACTGCAGAGACTACAGCAAGATTTCTTATTAACAAAATAATATGTAAGTTTGGTTGCCCAAGTAGAATTTTATCAGTTAGGGGAAGAAACTTTACTTCGACTATGGTGAATGAACTACTGAAAGGATTAAGAACACGTCCAGTCTTTACGACTGCCTGCCACCCAATGTGTAACGGGTTGACAGAACATTTTAATGGGACATTATCTCAAATGTTATCAAACTATGTTAGCACTAACCAGAAGGATTGGGACTTATATGTAAACCTGACCTGCTTTAGTTACAATACTTCCATACAAGAGACAACCAGACATACACCATTTTACCTAATGTATGGGCGTGAAGCACGACTTCCTATAGATGTGTCCCTTCGTCCAGACACTAATGAAGACCCAGAGGCGGAGAAGATACTGCAGAGAGTCCAAAGGTGTCGTGAGGACGTACAGACGTAGATAATCAGTCAGGCACAGACGAAACAGAAACAGAGGTTTGACCAGACACATCGACATGTGGAGTATGAAAAGGGAGATCTGGTTATGATCTGGACGCCTATCCGGAAGAGAGGAAGGTCAACGAAATTGTTACATCGTTGGTATGGCCCGTATCAGGTTGATGCCAAGCTGTCCGATGTTAATTACCAGATAAATGTCAACAATAAAATGAATAAGCTACCCTACTTGGACACAGTCCATGTCAGCAGGATGAAGCGCTACTACCCAAGAACATAGTTAGATCATAGTAACCTAGAGACTAAGTACATATGGTCGTTATAAAAGAAAGGAAGTTTAATACATGCCTAGTTTACATATATATTGATATCAGTGTAAAATTTAATCAAGTCTCATGCTTATATTTAAAATGTTCTAAAAATAATGTATGGGAGTGGTCAGGAACAATGAAGCACGAAGTGTCGGCACGAGGCTGAGGCTAATGAACTATAAACGCTTGGTCAACGAGTACAATGTCCGTGTTGAGCGGAGAGTGCCTATTTTGGGTATAAAGACCGTTCAGTGTGTGACGAGTGTCGGTGTTGCGTGAACACGAGCTAGGTTAACGATAAAACATTATAGGTGTTGTATTAGTTATTAGTTGATTTTTGCCTCTTATAGCAATTTATTACTTTTATAGTTCTATCCTTTGTTTGCCAGTGTTTCAAAAGAATTCTTGTGCTCATAATATTTGTGTTGTGGAGTAGAGGTGACCAGGGTTATAGTGAAAACACCCATAAAGATGGAAAACTTACCAGAGGTAACTTATCTAATGTTGTTAGTTATAGCTGTGGCAGCAGGACTGGACGGGGGTACACAGGTTCCCATATCCGTGACTACAGGGGTTTACTGGAAGGAGTTGAAGCAGGAAATGGTGTATGAGGCAGCGGTACCATTGAAGTATAAAGGTAAGCTGCCAGGAGTGGATATGGCGTACCTGCCACGCTCCGAAACGAATGGTTTTTGTGGAAAACAACTGAATGACGCAAAATGCATATTGTTTTCCTGGATATTAGATGTAGATAAGCCGATTGGTAGGAGGTTGGCCTGGCTTAATTCCAGTCTGGATGCTGATACTATGATGCAGAGTGATGTACGGCGAAAGAGAAGTGTGAATTTTGTAGGTAAATTAGCTCATTGGTGCTGTGGAATACTAAAGAATCATCAATTAAAGCCACTTATCACTAATGAAATATCTATGTCTAAGTTTGAACGGGACCTGGATGAGCGGATTACCGAGGCGTTTTCAGAATTAAATAATTTTAGTCTTAATATGAAAAATTACAGCGAACAAGTAGAAGTGACATTTGCACAATTAGTGGACGTGGGAGTCAATATCACTCAAGTTATTAAACGTTTTCAGAAACAGGTTGCCACAGTAAACCAGAACAACGATAATAAGAGTTTTAGTCTTTTACAGCTTAGTACACATCATGCGATCCGGCAGTTGCAGATTCTTCAAATTTTGTCTAGGTTGGAGATTTTGAGCCAGTGCAGAGAAAAGAAATTACCTACTTTTATGGTGATTTTGGATAAGCTAAATTCTGATTTAAGTCAGTTGTCCAGGGCCCTAGCAGAGGACGGCTACGAGTTGTCAGTTCCGGTAGAGGAGATCAGCAAATATTTAAATTTAGAAATTGTTGAATGTATAATTTCAGGAGATGATCTTTTAATACAATTAATGATACCCATAAGGAAGCTGGGATCCGATTGGAAATTATTTGAACTACTGTCTGATCCGTTTGCATGGGAAAATTGAGTATGCTCAATTCAAAGTGAGGCGGAATTGGTAGCTGTGGATCGCGACCAGTTAATACCCATCAGAGGTGCTATGCAAAGGGACTGTAAACCATATGAAAATTCTTTGTGCTTTGTACCTAGGTATGGAGATGGTGCTGTGTCGGGTTCTATGTGTCTGAGTCGGATGTTTGAAGGGGCCACCATCGATGACCTGAGTTCGGCCTGTGTTTTTAAATGTGTTTCCGGAGACAGACCGTTGGTTGATAAAATGCATGATTATAAGTATGTACTAACTCACGTTACAGGACCGTTAGATTTAATTTGCAGGCTCAACGCCAACCGGACTCTAAACATAGCGGAACCGAGGAGACTGGGGGCACTCGAGGTTGAGGTCCCGAGTGATTGTAAACTGACCGCAGGATTTGTAGTTTTGGTTTCAGAGGCTTATCCGTGTCCGAGAGTGTCAGTTGTACCGACTTTAACTCATACCATACCAGCGGCGTGGTCTAAACTGAAGACGTTAAAAATTGCAGCCTTACAGTTGCAGGCTACGCGTTCTTTTGATGCGTTTTCAGAGTGTTTGGATGAAATTGGCCCGTGTCGGTCCCCCACTGGAATGTGACTGTGTCAGTGCCTAAAGTGATTCAGCCGCCGATCTTGACAGTCCCACGGGAGAAGAAAGCTATATATACAGTCGTCTCATCGGTATCACATGTTGTGTATGTGTTTTTATTAACTGTGATAGTAATTAGAAATCCCCATTTATTAGGATTTGGTATGGTAGGGCAATTTGCAAGAGCCGAAATGGAAGGTTTTGGCGAACGATACGACCGAATTGCTGTGGATTTTATGCTTTGTTTGGTAATAATTTTCTGTTCTGTTTTGGTCTGGCGAATTATTAAGAAAACCGTAGGATACGGTTAATAGGCTGACACCGTTGTCGAGATGACCGCACAGCGGCAGAACCCTGAGGGTGACGGGCTGCCCCGAGACCTGCCTTTACTACAAATTGGAGACAGAGAGTTGCGGATTTCTCTCGAGTGGTGGGAATTAAATGAAGGTAACACCGACAAAGTCTTAGGTAACCTGAGCATCCCAGGTGTGACTTTAATACGGAAACAAAAATAAAACACATTGATGTTACCAAATGCACTAACGGACATTTTAGCTATATATTCTTTCCCGTTTAATAATAGTAACTGTTAATAATGTTGGGTAATTTAACTATTAGAAACAACCTTGTATTATTGTCTAGTTAGTAAGTAATCATAGGGGAATGGCCATTCCAAGATAAGTGTAGATAATTTAATTATACTTGTATGTTTTAAGTAATAAATGTTTTATTATAACCAGAGATGTATTTCATGTATGCAATTAAAGGTAATAGGACAGTGTACATGAGTCTGGGTGTTAGTACTTCTCTGAGAGCCTTGCCCAATCTATTTCTATACAAGGCACAGCCACAGATATTATAGTCAAACATGTGTGGTCGATGTGGGGTAAGGACTAAGTCTGGGTGTTAGTACTTCTCTGAGAGCCTTGCCCAATCCACTTCTCTCGAAGGCACAGCTAGAGAAATATTATAGTCAAACATATTTTGTCGATGTGGGGTAAGGACTAAGTCTGGGTGTTAGTACTTCTCTGAGAGCCTTGCCCAATCCACTTCTCTCGAAGGCACAGCTAGTGAAATATTATAGTCAAACATATTTTGTCGATATGGGGTAAGGACTAAGTCTGGGTATTAGTACTTCTCTGAGAGCCTTGCCCAATCTATTTCTCTACAAGACAGCCACAGATATTATATTCAGACATATGTGGTCGATGTGGGGTATGAACTAAGTCTGGGTGTTAGTACTTCTCTGAGAGCCTTGCCCAATCCACTTCTCTCGAAGGCACAGCTGGAGAGATATTATAGTCAAACATATGTGGTCGATGTGAGGTAAGGACTAAGTCTGGGTGTTAGTACTTCTCTGAGAGCCTTGCCCAATCCACTTCTCTCGAAGGCACAGCTGGAGAGATATTATAGTCAAACATATGTGGTCGATGTGAGGTAAGGACTAAGTCTGGGTGTTAGTACTTTTCTGAGAGCCTTGCCCAATCCACTTCTCTCGAAGGCACAGTTAGAGAGATATTATAGTCAAACATATGTGGTCGATGTGGGGTAAGAACTAAGTCTGGGTGTTAGTACTTCTCTGAGAGCCTTGCCCAATCTATTTCTCTACAAGACAGCCACAGATATTATATTCAGACATATGTGGTCGATGTGGGGTAAGAACTAAGTCTGGGTGTTAGTACTTCTCTGAGAGCCTTTTGCCCAATCCACTTCTCTCGAAGGCACAGCTAGAGAGATATTATAGTCAAACATATGTGGTCGATGTGGGGTAAGAACTAAGTCTGGGTGTTAGTACTTCTCTGAGAGCCTTGCCCAATCCACTTCTCTCGAAGGCACAGCTAGAGAGATATTATAGTCAAACATATGTGGTCGATGTGAGGTAAGGACTAAGTCTAAGTTCAGTATTTCTCTGAGAGCCTTGCCCAATCTACTTCTCTACAAGTAGTCGGCCAGTCTCCCCATAATCAGTCGGGCAGTAATTTTATGACAGCGGATGCAGTTTAGTCTAGTATTCTGACATCCTTATGTCAACTACATAGCTATGTAGCCATTCACTATCCTTATCGTCCTGTTTGTTGCACTGTTCGGAGCTAAGTCATGGTGGTGGGGGAAGGTAGCTACTAGCGCTTTGGAGGATGAACTAAGTTGTTTCTCATCTTGCCGGCATTTCTATATTATACTCTATAATTCATTTTAGGAAATCCTTTTTATTTTTATAACCTTCAGGTAAGATCTAAATCCCAAACCAAATTCCAATTTCAGATTCTAATAAGAAACAATACGTTGCTTTTCTTGCAAAGACAAACGTGCTACATTCAAAATTATAAATCCATATAACGCTTTTACAGGTAGCAAAACTAGTAATTAATTTAAGACCTATAGATATACAAATACACAAATTGTTTCGTGTAGAATTACTATATCTCTCCAAATAATAGTTTGTAATAATCATGTAGTAGTGTGCCCTTCCAAATTTAGTAAAAAGGAACGAATCGTAATTATATAATTGTTATTACCACTAACACATTATTTATATCAAATTTTTTAATTATTCACTTCTGCTTCTAGCATTTTTGAACGTTGTTGAAAAGTGTTTAACTTTATGGCAATGCCTTCACAATCCAGTCTGCTGTTACATGCCGTTCTGTACACATTGTCTTTTACTCTTTCAGACATTTCTTGGCCAATAAAATCTGGAAACCTAGAAGTCCAACGCCCAAGACCTTTTGTTCCAATTCAGCTGGCATTAAACAGTACTGTGAGGGTTCAACAAACGTCAACTGTACGGAATCATGACACGTTTACTGGAGAATAAAACTCAAGAAATTGAATAAAACTGGTTCAGTACTTGTTTCTATTGATTAAACTAATACAATGATACGTAACCTTACTTTAGTAATAATTATATTAATAATTATTAGTATTATCAGGCATTATTCAAATAATTTCGAAGTTTTGGGGAAAAACTGTTAAAGGTAATATTTAGTGATACATTTTTATTACTGCAACTAAACTCATATGATGTACTTATAAGGTCAGTTGTTAAGATCCAGCAGGCCAGCAGGTTCCACGTACTGCTGGTGTGACGACTCAACAGTTTGAGTAGGACAGTCAGTATTGTTTGTTATTAGTTGCTGCGCCACACTGCTGACCCGGACACATCGCTGCCCAGGACACTATATTTCTGTTAATAACTCTTTACTATACTGGGGTTCAATTCTGATACTGCTGAACATATTACTACAAGATAAGTACTAAATCGTTGTTTAGTTTATTGCATGGTAATGTACCACATGGCCAATATGTGGACATATATAATACGGACAAGTGGCCACACGTCAGACAGGCAGGAAGTCTACACTGTCCACATACAGTAAGTGATGTACTCTACCACAGGGGCGTACCGAAGGGGGGGACGAACGGGACCCATCCCTCTAATAGCATTTTACGGTAAAATAATCGATCGCATAATAATTCAGTTAAAAACAACGTTTATGTTAGAACTTTGAAATCAGTAATAACTAGACATATTAATTCCAACGTTATAACTATTTTAACTAACGAAATGCTCGGTGCTGCACATATGATAGTTAAATGTGGTTCAAAACACTAAATGTTTTTATTTCACCATCACACAGCAACTACGAAAGTGAGATTAGTTCTATCTATTTCTTGTGGCTTTGTACCTGTATCCGGTACTTTCAGTAATCGAGTAAAAAGTGTACTTATAGCATACGCGTTTTAGAATCCTACTTTACTCCATGTGTCACATAACTGTTACAAACGAGTCCAAGTACCTTTTACTAGGAACGGCTGTAACAGTATCTTGTAAAGTAACTGTCAAGAAAGTACCTGTAACAGTAATCGCACTTTCAGTTTGCGGTTACTTGTACTCTCGAGACAGACGAGTACCGGGTACAACGTACTCGTACTTGTTACAGTAGTGAGTGAGTTGCCGAGCTCTGAGCAGTTCTGTACTGTGTTAGTTTGTTGTCATTCGTTGTCACTACGAGTCAACACCCCCTTGGGTAGTCTGGCTATTTGCGCTAAAACGAGCAGTACCGGTTACGGTAAAGTAAGAAAACCTGCTAAATTTGTCGGTCTTAAAAGTTAAACGTTTTAAATAGTGTTTTACAAAGTACTCGCTCAGTATAACAACTAAAGGCCATGTCACACTGCCGTGGCGTCGCGTCCGTCCATCCATAGTATGAACGTCCGCGTATGCCGCGACGGTCTCGAATCCCGTCAAACTACCAGACACGCGTCCGCGTCCGCGGCCAACGCCACGTCTTTCTAGGAGTTGCTTATGCATTTCAACTACTTTGAATTTGTTTAGTTATACACTGATAGTGGAATTAATAGTTTGTTATAGCTCTACAAAATTAATTTATTGTTCTGGAGCGTATTCATTAATAATTATTATTATCAAAATTATATTTTCATTATTACATGCAATACTATTTCTATTATGAACTTAGTAATTAGGGCATTCAATACTTTGATATACCTCTTTAAAACTATTGGTTTTTATATATAAGATGCACTTGAAAGGATTATTTTGTAATTTTTGTGTTGGTGTTTTCAGTTTTGTAATAAGTCTTTATGTTTTTAAAATAAGGCGTATTTAATTTTGTTATAGATCAAACATAATATGAATAAAACAAATAAAATGATTGCATATAAACATGACACCAGAGTATTCATTAAACCTAGAACTGGCGGTCATTTCATCCTGGAGTGTCGGGCTGTTTTAGAAGGGGTTTTTTAAACAAATTATTAAAAATATAAAATAAAAGGAGTAGGCAGTGGCAAGAGCGCGCGGAGCCCCGGTGAGGGGGTTGGGGAGGTGCTTTATGCGCATGCGCGAGCCTTCGTAGCATCGCCGACGTCGGCCAAGGATCGCTCCAGTCGCATAGCGCAGCAGACGGTGGCCGACGAGACGAACGTTGCGCCACGTCGGTTATGTCAGTGTGACTTGTCCTATTTGACAACATGGTTAGCGATTATTTAAAAAATCCATCCGCAGATGGACGGACGCGACGCCACGGCAGTGTGACATGGCCTTTAAGGACAAATAGGACAAGTCACACTGACATAACCGACGTGGCGCAACGTTCGTCGCGTCGGCCACCGTCTGCTGCGCTATGCGGCTGGAGCGATCCTTGGCCGACGTCGGCGATGCTACGAAGGCTCGCGCATGCGCATAAAGCACCTCCCCAACCCCCTCACCGGGGCACCGCGCGCTCTTGCCACTGCCTACTCCTTTTATTTTATATTTTTAATAATTTGTTTAAAAAAACCCTTGCGCGAAGCTCTAAAACAGCCCGACACTCCAGGATGAAATGACCGCCAGTTCTAGGGTTAATGAATACTCTGGTGTCATGTTTATATGCAATCATTTTATTTGTTATTTTTCATATTATGTTTGATCTATAACAAAATTAAATAGGCCTTATTTTAAAAACATAAAGACTTATTACAAAACTGAAAACACCAACACAAAAATTACAAAATAATCCTTTCAAGTGCATCTTATATATAAAAACCAATAGTTTTAAAGATGTATATCAAAGTATTGAATGCCCTAATTACTAAGTTCATAATAGAAATATTATTGCATGTAATAATGAAAATATAATTTTTATAATAATAATTATTAATGAATACGCTCCAGAACAATAAATTAATTTTGTAGAGCTATAACAAAACTATTAATTCCACTATCAGTGTATAACTAAACAAATTCAAAGTAGTTGAAATGCATAAGCAACTCCTAGAAAGACGTGGCGTTGGCCGCGGACGCGGACGCGTGTCTGGTAGTTTGACAGGATTCGAGACCGTCGCGGCATACGCGGACGTTCATACTATGGATGGACGGACGCGACGCCACGGCAGTGTGACATGGCCTTTAGCCCTATCCCAAGCACCCAACGTGCCGACGACAAAGGCATCCACAGTTACTGTGAAGCCGCCGGAGCGCAGGAACCGGACGAGCGGCGTGTTTGCCTCCATCACGTGACTTATGCCGAGGTTGTGGACCAACCGCTTAAAAAAGTTAAGATGATAATCATTTAAGAACTTTATTTTCATTCCAAACTTACTTACTCAATTACAGCAAGCTTCTATCTATATTATACAAGTTTTGTCTTGATACGATCACAAGTTCCCGAGTAATTAATTTTCAAAGTTACAGTTTGATTAAAAAACGTCAATAATCCGTATTTTCCCTCTGTAATCTTATGAAACTGTTAGTTATTGTTACTAAACAGTTGTATATTTCGAAATGCAGAAAGAAACATGACACAGATTAATATAACTCTTGTTATTATGGCTGTATTAGTAAGTTTGTGGTCAAGTTTCAAACTCGGGTATCTATAATTTTTGATCCAAAAGTAGACATAAAGACTTAACTTTGGCCTTGTTGGGTGATTTAATCTTAACTGTTTTGTGAAATATTTTGGTAATGTTATGAATAAATTTTACTTTAGTTAAATGCTCTTCATATAAACTGAATTTGTTGTAGAATATTCTAATTATCCATATATATGCTTCCTGATTAGTGGTGGAGTGGCTTTACGGCAACCATTATACACTCTGACCTAATCTTTGCCTTTCTTTTATCAGTTCAGATGTACCTTAAAATAACGATTTAGGATCTAATATTTAAACAATATCCTCCGAAACCCCCTACTGATCTGGAGGGTTTTCAATGCCCCTGACTCCTCGGTGTTCCGGACATCCGCCAGAGAAAATTTCTGGGTGCGGCACTACCCATCCAACACCATCGACGTCACTACGGGGACGTCACATCCTCATATATGATCAGAGGAGGTGAGATGCATTGCTATCGGTGTGAAGGTGAACCTCAACACAGTGTCACCACGAGTAACCGCGCCTCGTGTCACCATGACAGAAGACAGTGAACCTCAAATATATCTCGGTAAATCATAAAATACTGTCACAGTGGTCCCCATGACTTATTATATGGCAACATGAGTTTTTGACAATCCTTGTCATTTGTAAATCGCGATTTCGTTGTACAGCATCAAAACAGCAATAGAGGTTTTAGTGACGGAGATTTAAAAGCCTAAACTAATCTTAAAAATGTGTAATCGTATAATAAGTGTAAAATATTTTTTATAAACAGAACAAAAAATTCAATAATCCTAGTTCCGAGCCAAAATGCAAAATAGCCGACAAAAAATGTGAAATAAAATCTTAACGTAACGTGCGGCAACAAATAAAAGAAATCAAGAGATTAAGTTTAAGATAGATGATATTCGGAAAGACAGCGATGCACGCATCATCGCCGGCAGGACTGCTTAGAGCAATCGTCGACTCCGCGATGACGGGCGTCTGCAAAGCTGGATCGAAGCTCTGCAACATCGTCGACCAGAGCCCAACTCCACCTGTGTCAGGTACTACGAGATACTATTAGTAAATAATATCCAAATGCAGACGAACAATAAAGTATTTATCTGGAGAATCACGTAAATGCCAGACATGTCTACACCAGCCCAGTCACCTCTACTGTGCCTTATCGCCTCAACGTGCTCGGAGATGAATCAACATTAATGAAGAAATCGCCCTATTGTAAGCCTACACCCATGAGTTGGCCATTAGGCACAACGCTCTATTCATGACTTAACAAGATAAACCGTAGAAAGCTCACTAAGCACGGCGTGCATCTGCTATAGCGGCGCAAGAGAGAACTGGCAGGTTTGATACCACGGAGCCTCACCAAAGTGAACAAACTCACCTCGCGGGCCCTGACATGCCCTAATCCGTCACATCGATCCACAGGAGAACCGCAGTCATTATCGCGCGGTGCAGTCTGCTACAACCACCACCACTTCTGAGGCACTAGCGGAGCCTGAATATCCTGATCTGTCACATCGATCCACAGGAGAACCGCAGTCATTATCGCGCGGTGCAGTCTGCTACAACCACCACCACTTCTGAGGCACTAGCGGAACCTGAATGTCCTAATCTGTCACACCGATTCACGGGAGAACCGCAGTCATTATCGCGCGGTGCAGTCTGCTACAACCACCACCACTTCTGAGGCACTAGCGGAGCCTGAATATCCTGATTTGTCACATCGATCCACAGGAGAACCGCAGTCATTATCGCGCGGTGCAGTCTGCTACAACCACCACCACTTCTGAGGCACTAGCGGAACCTGAATGTCCTAATCTGTCACACCGATTCACGGGAGAACCGCAGTCATTATCGCGCGGTGCAGTCTGCTACAACCACCACCACTTCTGAGGCACTAGCGGAGCCTGAATATCCTGATCTGTCACATCGATCCACAAGAGAACCGCAGTCATTATCGCGCGGTGCAGTCTGCTACAACCACCACCACTTCTGAGGCACTTGCGGAGCCTGAATGTCCTCAAACCCTGTCTCACGATTACCATGTATATGCCGTGAAAATTAACATAACCGGAAACAGACAGTGAAATAAAAATAGAAAATGCATGTTAAATTGAAATAGTGAGATGGGAATACCTCATCTAGAATTCCAAACAACACATCAAAACTCAATCAAAAAAATCTAAAATACGTAAACAAAATTCAAATTGATAAGGAAACGTTCATATAATCATCCAAAAAAACTACCAATATACTGAATGAGCTTGAAGGATTTGTACGACGAGACGAGAGGGCCCTGGTGATATTATTGTTTCAGAACATGGTTAGAGTTCTTAAACAAATTAATTTTGATTGGGGATTAGAATATCAATGTTGTAGGCCACACAGCTTTCAAAACTCAGTGGCTTTCCGATACTCTTGATTCTATTTAATCTAATTTGTTCAGTGAACGTGCGATAAGAGTAACCGCATCGAAAATCATAGCCAGTATTGAGCAAAATATTTGAAAAACTTTTTCTCATAAGAATGCTTTCTTTTTTGGACAAATACAATCAGCTCTCTGATGAACAATTTGGGTTCAGAAAGGGCAAATCGACAACTGACGCAGTTGTTAGTCTTGTTGATATGATTGTGGAGGGGATAGAAAATCGGAAACACACAATGAGTGTGTTTCTTGACCTGTCCAAAGCATTCGACTGCGTTGACCATAACACACTGCTAGACAAACTTGAGTCTCATGGCATTCGAGGCGTGCCCCTTGAATGGCTTAGCTCATTCCTAAGCCACAGATCCCAAGTTGTCCAAATTTCAAATCAACTGTCCAGGCCAATAAAACTGAAATATGGTGTCCCACAGGGATCCATACTCAGTCCTGTGCTTTTCCTGCTCTATGTCAACGACATAGGATCATCACTTCGGCATGGAAAACTAGTGCAGTATGCTGATGATACGACTCTCTGTTTCAGTGGGAAATCCAGTGAAGTTTTGGAACAACAGGCTTTTGTTGACATCAACAACTGTGTCCAACACTTCAACAGCCTCAATCTCACAGCAAACTCATCAAAATCAAATGTTTTGAATTTTTCTTTGCGTGTGGTGGAAAACCTTGGTGAACCCGTAGTTTTCTTGGGGGACTCCACACTGGACGAAGTCTGCTCTTCAAAATTCCTGGGAATACACCTTGATAGAGGGTTGACCTGGAATGATCATATTGACCACGTTTGTGCCAAAAATTTCCTCAGGAATTTTCGTTCTGAGGTCTTTAGCAAAATACTGCCCGAGTCAGGTACTGATAACGGCGTATTACGGCTTGATTTATCCCCATTTGTCCTACGGTCTGGTTCTGTGGGGAGCGTGTGCAAACACTCTCTTCCAGAGAGTTTTCAGACTTCAAAAAAAATCGATTCGAATCATCGCAAAAATCAATTACAGAGAGTCGTGCAGGCCGGTTTTCAAGAAATTGCAGCTGTTGACGTTGCCGTGTCTCTACATTTTAGAAACAACCATGTTTTGTATGTACAAATGTGCCTTAACCAGAGGCCGGGACATACACATGTATGAGACACGAGGCAGAGAAAACTACCGTACGGGAAGACACAGAACGGTAGTTTGTGAACGCTTGCCTTCGCAAGCAGGTGTTAATTTCCTCAACAGACTGCCCAACTCTATAAAAACTACCCCAACGCCCAAGGCGTTCAAAGCTCGTCTCAAACGCCTTTTGGTGTCGCATGCATTTTATAATGCAGATGAGTTTTTTGAATTCGACTGGGAGACCACACAATTGGAATGACTGACTCCAATGTTTGAAGTGGGTTTCATTGGCCAGGAATGAAAGATGCGGGATTGTAAAACTGTATGTTTGAATGAGGTAATGTGGTATGAATGTTTAAAATTTTTAGAATAGACTCATACAATATTGACGTTTGCTATGCAACTCATACATGTTGTCCTTGCAATAAAAGAATTTGATTTGATTTGATTTGATTTTTAGCCATTGCCACATCGGCAATGTAATATAAACATTCGAGTTTAACGCAGCCATCTCTGATCATTTTGCGCAGGAAGTCGTTGTTAATGGATGTTCGCTAGAACCCATAACACAATCTTTTAAACTGAAAAGATTTGTGAAGGTAAATTTAACAGCTTAATAGATATATTTAATCTAAAAAATGGGACTTTTAGAATAATTTTGAAATATCTGATAAACATTCTGTACAAAATGTTCAACGATCTTGTGAATTTTTATTTGACGATACGTTATTCATTCGAAAGGATTGGATCACTTTCAACATTCTTCAATCCTGAGGAAAGTTACGATTTTATTACTTTATTTTTATTTAAAATAATAATAAAAAGTTCAAAACATTTAAAAATCATACAACAAATTTTAAGAATCGTTCTCAAAGCTCTGAAGACGTATGACATCAATCATACACTATATAAAACGCATAATGTTTTCAAATACATCCTGTGATATATTATAAGAGGCTAAATAAAAACTCAATTTTCAAATAAGTTAAAACGTCATTATTGTGTTAATGAAAAAATTTCGAATAACTAAAAGGAGTTGGCTATGAGTTTAATAAACGACTTTTATTAATCGCTTTACCTCTTCACCTAAGGGGATAGCACCAAAAGGCATAGCCTGGTGTGATCCAGGGTGTTGGTTAATGTTAACGTGTTGGAAGGTGGTTCCTGCTATACATGGTTCTGAACGAGAAAGACATCCTGTGGCATTAATGATATGTCTATGTGGTTTTTTAAATCGCTGTTTCATGTACATTTTAACATAACTAACAAAACTAATGATCTCTTCTTTTTATAAATGAAATTTTCCATCACATTCAAAACATTAGATAAAAAAAAGTTCAATCCATCGGTATTACATCTTTTACCGCCCTCTTTCATTACATTCAACAAAGTGTATGAAAAACATATTTCTATAAAGACAAATACAGTTTTAAGGAAATGTTAAAGTAACAAAGCCAGAGACGGATTGGATTAAGGAACTAGATACAGTTACGCGATTTGCAGTTTTGTAGTCGATGGGCTAGACAGGCGTCAACATTACATGTTTATCGATCTGATTGAAGCTTTTGACTGTGTGCATCATTGCACTGTGGTGCAAATTAAATTCACATGGTGTAGTTGTCTGCCACATAGTTGGCTCTGTCTTATCGAAAAACAGAGACCGAAGTGTCCAGATTGCTGATGTCACGTCAAATAAAGTTAGTATGCCCTATTGTGTTCCTCAGGGATACATCCTCGGACCATTCTTATTTCCAATTTATGTAAAGGTCAGTTCAATACGGACGAATGATTTAGTACGTGGATGATACAACTTTCTGTTTTTCCTCAAAAAGGCCTCACGATTTATAAAATAATTCATTCTTAGAACTCAACGTTTGCTTTTGTTCTTTTCATGTATAAATATGAAAACGAACAAACAAAATCAAACACCAGTATACTCTCTCTAAGTCAGCATGAAAGCACAGTAGTAGACCCTTGTATATCTGAGATAGATGTACTTATTGAAATGGCAGACTCCACTACGTTATTGAGAATGCACCTTAATCAAGGTCTAATCTGGAATTGCAATATTGACAGAGTGAGCTCAAAAGTAATGTGTGGCAGCACGCATTGCGCAATATTTCAAAAATGATGTCTTCTGAAGTCTTAAGAATAGCCTATTTTGGCCTTAATTGCCCTCATTTAGTCATGTGGCATTCGTATCTAAAAATTGAGAGTGTGCAGACTTCAAAAGAAAGCCATTAGAATCATTTAAAGACTATATTTATGAGTGCCGTTTAAAATTCTTTCAGGGAGCTCGAATTGCTCTTTTTACTTTTGTTTTATTCTATAAGACCGTTTCAAGGCGGTTCTCGGAATGCAAAGGTTAATGTAGCCACCTTGACAGTTCCCGTTTACGGTCAATAAACCTGTAAACACTACTGTGTGCCGCGTGTAAAATATTCCCTTGTATTATTACAGTATGTTTATATTTTTTTGGGGAATAATTTAGAAACATCCCTGTTTGTTCACTTTTAAACAAAATCATACTATAAATAGCTATTGCTATCTGAGACCCAGCAAGAATAAGTAGGCATTCTGCGGACCCTAAGAATATATGTCAAAGTCCTTAAATGAAAATTAATTTTTTACTCCTGTTATACACATTGGATCTCTTTAAAAAGAATAAACCAAACATAGCTATCAAAGTTATCAATAAGAATGTAGTTTATTTATTCATATTAATTTATACTCAGGATCCACCGTTCTGTTATTGTGCAACAATGATTCTGCATCGTTAGAGTTTCCTAATGCAAAACCAATGCGGAATAATAACTGAACTCTGGATAGTGTAAACTAAGAATTTGAATATAAGTACAATTTATTTCATTAACACCTGTAACGTAACAATGTACCAAAAATGCTCAAACCAAACAAATCACAACACAAACCATACTTCAACATATTACCCAACATCAGACTAATTGTATTTATAATATTACAGGGTGATTCAAAACTAAAACGGCAATCTCTCGGGAGCTTATTCTATAGCTAAAAACAAGTAAAAAAGTTCATATAACCATATGCCCGGAAACGCTTCGTTAGCGAGTTACGCCTAGCGAAAGATTTCGCCCGGATTTCAGAACCCTTGGTGAAGTCAGGCCGTATTAAAAATGGTAAAGGTAGTTACAAAGATACAAATACGATTGTTTTTTTATGTTTTTATATCTGACAAATTTATTAAAATTCATCCAGAGCTGTAATGCAATACTTTCAGAGATATCTTACGTAAAACACAAGAATTGGAGCAAAGAAATAACACATTTTTTGTGTTTAACGTAAGATTACTTTCATAAAATGTTAAATAAAGGTCATTTTTTTCTTAAAACAGATTTTGTAGAACATTTAATTTTGAAAAGATTCATGTGAATTACTTAGGAAAAAAAATTAATAATAGGTATTGAAATTTAGCTTTATTTAAAAATAAAAACAGACGTACAAAATGCATATTCTTATCTGCATAAAATATTAACTTAATGTTTTAGGTTGTGAGTAACAGCTGATCATTTATTCTAGACTGAACATTAACATAAAATGTATTTACCTTTATAAAACTGTAATAATCACCTATAATAAATAGTTGCTCAAAGTGTCCTCCGTTGTTAGCAATGCACGTTTTTCGCACGACGAATCCACTTTTTTCTAGCGCGTTTCATAAACGTTTGGAGCATTCTTGATAGTTGCTGCCGCCTCTGTAATGCGATTGCGTAACTCCTCTATGGTGTTAATCCGTTTTGAATAAACAATTGACTTCATCCAACCCATAAGAAAAAGTCTGCTGGCGTGAGGTCAGGAGAACGTGGTGGCCATTTTTACTGGTCCATTTCGACCAATCCATTGTCTACCGTATGTATCATTTAAATAGTTTTTCACATCATTAGAAAAATGTTGGAGGTGCTCCGTCATGCATAAACCAATGCATTTATTCTGTTTTGAAACAGGAATATCTTCCAAGAGGGTAGGCAGGTTTGTTCTTTAAAAACTTTAAGTACGCTACTCCATTAAGTCGATTAGGGAGGAAAAATGGACCAATCAAATTATCACCCAGAACACCATGCCATACATTGACTGAAAATGTATGTTGAAAAATGCCTCGTCGCAGTTTCATGTGGGTTGTCGTACGCCCAAGTATGGGTATTACGAAAATTTACAATTCCATTTCTAGTAAAACAGGATTCATCAGTAACGAGAATACGCCGAAGAAAATATACTGATGTCGTAAACAATTTCTTCTTAACCAGCGGCAAACATCTTCCGTTTATTAAGATCTTGCGGTAATAAGTCTTGAACACGTGTTATATGGATTGGGTACAACTGTGCTTCATGAAGTGTCCGCCATACGCTTGACTGGCAAATATTTAAACTGACGTGATAATTGTCTGGTGCTTGTGGTTGGTGATAAATTCTACAGCATTTATTATTGCTTGTTCATTATTATAGGTCCTTCCGCTACGTTGACGACCAGTATCTATTCGCTTCGGTTTTAAAGCTACCAGTTTCTCTAAGTCGTCTCTCCACAGCTTCAAATGTTTTGCGATCAGGTGTTCTTCGATGTGGAAAAGTATCACGATATTCCTGAACTGCAGCTAAACCATTCTTGTTAACTTTGCCGTAAATCAGTATCATGTCCGGTATACTCTTCAAACGAATACATACCATTTACATTATCCGCCATTTATTTACTAAGATAATTACATACACTTTTACAAAAATATTTAATAAAATATTTTAAAAATAAATATTTAATAAAATATTTTTATACACTTGTATAAAATATTTCCAAATAATCACAGGATCTCACAAAATACAATCTTCACACGCCACAATACAAAAACCTCCATAAAGGTTATTCAAAATATTACTTCATGAAACTTAATTGTTGATCAGCTGATATTGCCAACCTTTTGTAAAGAAAATATGACGATAAAAAAGTGTTGAATTAAATGATCAGCTGTTACTCACAACCTAAACATTAGTCAATATTTTATGCAGATAAGAATATGCATTTTTTTGCGTCTGTTTTATTTTTAAATAAAGCTAAATTTCAATACCTATTATTAATTTTTTTTTCCTAAGTAATTCACATGAATCTTTTCAGAATTAAATGTTCTACAAATCTGTTTAAGAAAAAAATGACCTTTATTTAACATTTATGGAAATAATCTTACGTTAAACACAAAAATGTGTTATTTTTCTTTGCACCAATTCTTGTGTTTTACGTAAGATATCTCTGAAAGTATTGCATTTACAGCTCTGGGATGAATTTTAATAAATTTGTCAGATATAAAAAACATAAAAAACAATCGTATTTGTATCTTTGTAACTACCTTTATCATTTTTATACGGCCTGACTTCACCAAGGGTTCTGAAATCCGGGCGAAATCTTTTCGCTAGGCGTAACTCGCTAACGAAGCGTTTCCGGGCATATGGTTATATGAACTTTTTTACTTGTTTTTTAGCTATAGAATAAGCTCTCGAGAGATTGCCGTTTAGTTTTGAATCACCCTGTATATATATATATATATATATATATATATATATATATATATATATATATATATATATATATATATATGTATATATTATAAATACAATAAAATATATATACATGTATATATATATATGTGTGTGTGTATATATATAAAACCTTCATCTTGATGGTCACCAAAATCCAGCACCAGATAACACTGATAAAATTCATATTTTATAGAAACATACTAAATTCTAACTGCTAATGTTAAGTCCCTAAAAACTGTTTTCACATTTCCCATGCTTTATAGATGCAATAAACGACTGCATCTGAGATGTGTGGTAATCTTTTAGGTAATTCTGAAACAAATCATTTCATAAAAATAATCAAAACACAACAAAACTGTATATTTTTTTGTTTCTAGAGCTTATATGACAATCATTTGTAAATTGACTCATATAAATTCCTGGTGGCATAAAGATAAATCCACTTATGGATTTGGAGATACGATTCCCAGTTTTTATATCTCTGAGGATTTTGTTTGCAATGTGAGCCTCTGAACATTAGAAATGAATTATACTTTGTAAAGTTTAACAAATTTCTATTACATCCTAGACAGAGATAACACTCGGCAATGGACCGACTGAAATTTCAGGATAGTATTCACGATTATAGAATACATTTATATTTGCTTAGCTTATTAATTAGTTAATTAAGGTAAAAACAAGTTACATATTAACACACAATTGCTATAACATTGTAGCCATCTACATTCATATATTCGTATAAGAGATACAGAAGTTATATAAATAATTACGTGTTTATAATAAAATATCCTTTCTTACCCATAAATTTCCTACTGTACAATATAATATACCAACGACTTATGACAGCCTCCTGTGATCCGAGATGCTAAAGAAAACCGTCTTAGTTGGGTACGCCGATGACGTTGCGGCTCTCATCGCCGCACGCAACGTTGAGTTGGCCCAGCTAAAGATGAACCAGATCATGCGCGTAGTCAACAGCTGGATGTCCGATCACGGTCTTTCGCTTGCTCTGAGCAAGACGGAGATCGTGATTCTCACAAAGAAGAGAATTAACAACGTCGTCCCGCTGCGAGTGGGAAGGGAAGTGGTCCAGTCTACGCGTGCCGCCAAGTACCTCGGAGTCATGGTGGACAACAAGTTAAGCTGGAGAGACCAGATCTTCCGTTCGGCGGACAAGGCTGCTAAGGTTGTCTCTTATCTTAGTAAGCTGATGGCCAATGTCGGGGGTCCTCGGTCGAGCAAAATACGGTTATTGATGTCCGCAGTCCAGTCCGTGCTCCTTTATGGGGCAGAGGTATGGGCAGACGCACTTACCAAGGAATGTTATAAGTTGCAACTCGCCCGGGTTCAGCGTCAAGATGCGCTCCGGGTTTGTTCCGCCTATCGGACAGTATCCGAGCCTGCCGTCCTGGTTGTTGCCGCAGTCATCCCTGTCAAGCTCTTGGCAAGGGAGAGGAAGGCGATTTATCAGAGACAAGGCGAGATCGGCAAGGACGCAGCAAGATCCGAAGAGCGTGCCCGAACCTTCCAGCAGTGGCAACACAGCTGGGAGCACGAAACCCGAGGACGATGGACTGCGCGACTCATCGAGCAGGGTTCAACCATGGGTCGAAAGGCGGCATGGCGAGGTGGACTACTACCTCACGCAGTTCCCGACAGGACACGGCTATTTCAAGTCGTACCAGAACCGGATGGGCAAGACCGGTTCACCGGATTGCATCTACTGCCCAGGCGTTCCCGACGACGCGGAGCACACCTTCTTCCGCTGTCCGCGTTGGGAAAGGCCCCACCTGGAGGCCACAAGAAAACTCGGTGTTTTTCCAAGGGATACGGTCTGCGAAAAGATTATGGAGGATGAGGGGAACTGGGATTGTTGGTCACAGTTCGTCCGGGGCATCCTCCTGGAAAAGAAACCCGATCTGGACCACGAAGTGGCTCAGATCCCTTGACCGAGCGGCTGGATAAGGAGCGAGTCCCACGGGCTTAAGCCAAATTTAGGCCTAGCCTGAAGTAATGTGATAAACAATCCCAGGTTACAATCATAAAGAGTACAGGAGGTTTTTTTAGTGGGTTAAACCCGTTTTTAAGGGAGTCCCACACCACAGGCTGGCCACCTGCGTGCGTAATTGCATTTTTCCTGCCTCTCCCTCAAAAAAAAAAAAAAAAAAAAAAAAAAAAAAAAAAAAAAAAAAAAAAAAAAACAAAAAAAAGGGATAAAAATAAAACAAATTCTGTCTACGTTCTACATACAATTTACTAAAATTTACCATTGGAACTGAGAGAAAATTTTAACATTAAAGTGGAAGCTTACAAAAATATTTTAATGAGCTGCTTAATTGCAGGGGAGAGGAGTGGTGCAGACACCAAACACACTTTTATTATAATATTGCGATGATAGTGTATACTTATTTAGTTTGTGTTTACCGTGGTGAGGGATAAGTGCGAGCATTCTTAATTGTTTAATGGAGTTTTGTATCAGTATGTACAAAAACAGAGTGGGTTTGTATGTGGATGGATATGTAAGCACGCCAGCAGGAGTGCGTGCATGTGTGTGTGTGTTTGCTTAATTTCAATATGGTGTAGGTTTTAGAAATCGATAAAAATTTTTTTGCTCACATTTTCTTTTTCTTTTCCTTTTTTTATAGCTCATAAAATGATGTTTCTTGCTTACTCTTTAAGCTCACACCGTATGCTGTCCTACATCTTACAGCCATATAACTTCATATAACAGAATATGTAGCAACTTTGTCACGTAGCTTCATTATCATAAGTAATTAAATGATTACTTTTTAAACTGATTGAATTTAGTTAATATGCATCCAAACAGAGTATGTTACTAAAAGTTATTTTTATTTATCTTTGAAACATCCAATTTTAATATTGTTCTTAAATTTACATTGTATATTAGTACTATTGTGTTTGCAAACTCGAGTGAACATGAACTCGGTTCTCACACACAAGCTTTTCCCATGTGGATACCTTCTCGTGTATTCTATTAGCACTATATTGGTATATAAGTAAATTAGAGAAATAAATTAAATGAAATAAGTGCAAGTAAGCCGTTGAGACTTAGCAGGTCTCGCCTGAATGGAAACCAAACATCTGTAATAGTAGTTTTTGTTACTTTCTGATGTAAGATCTTTATCTGGTCAATTACGCCTTTGTTAATATATTACCTGTTACCTTCATTACTGTCCAGGTCTTGGTTTTGTCCAGGTTCATTACTGTCAAAAAATATGCCACATTGTTAATAATTTGTTCAACATTAGGCCTAACAACACAAAAGACTTCCAATTCTGAACGTATATGGACCATAAAGTCATAAAAGTGCCGACCATGACTACCAGATATAAGTATTACTTTACCTTTTATGTTTTGGACAATATTTGCATCCTTATGACTATTATTATATACATCATCTCTGTCATTGACCTTAAAAGTAGCCCTATTCGTTTTAGAATGATTTAAGCCATGATTATCTACTTTAGTCGCTTTAGGCTTCTTACTATCGCGGTTCATTCACTTTGTACTAAACTTATCCCTATTTACAGATATATGGTTCTTACAAGGACCTTGATCAACATTAATATTATCATTACGTTTCTCAAAATGATCATCTATATCCCCACACTGACCAAGATCATTATATTTATTAGTAGTTGCAAAAGTAGTAGGAACAATTAAACTTGCTTTATATGAGATTTAGATTTGACAACAGTTCATTTGTTGTCCTTACATTTCTTTGTATTGATTGGACTAGTGCACTTTTTTGGAAGAATGTTAGCCTCTTTGGGAACAGGAGTTGCATTCATACATGTATTAAACCAATCTAGGAACGGATTTCTACCATTATTAACTAAACAATAATAGTATAATACATGTTTATCTTTAACTAAAACTTTGATACCACATTCATAAGAGTTAGTAATTTGATGGCAGGGAGGCTCAAAACACAGCTTTCCGAAAATCCCAAATTACCTGCAACTGAAATAGCTGATTTTATATTTGTTCCCGCACACGAATCAAAATGGTAAGCAATATTTGATCACTTGTTACAGAACAGAAAACGCCAATCTGTGCCACTATCATCTTTACCAGGTACCATACTATTACATAAACAACACAGAAAAACCTGCTTTTATCGAAAGAAGCTATATCAAGTTTTTTACAGCTGCGTCTGGTAAATTTAACCAATTGTGTAGCAGATGAAACATCAGTACCAGATGTGTCATTTGACATTGTATCAAATTATGTGTTTAAGGCATTGCCATCTATCCACCTAATCTCAATTAACAAAATCAGTAACACTACGTTTCGAGATGTGCAATCTGATCTCTTCTTTAGGTAAATAACTAACCTAATACATAATTACAAAATAGTTTAAAAAACAAATCATACCAAAGCGTTGTGGCACACCTAAGTCAGGAATCACAACTACCACATTGTGTGACAACTTCACTAACTCTAAAACAACTTAGTAATAAAGAAAACTATATACAACACTAATAAATAAAACTGAACTACAGAATACAGGTCATAATACGACTGCATTCGTCTAGTAACCACCTACGACTAATTGAACCACTAAAATTTTGTGTATTATCAAGTTGGTAGGAAAATCTGCATATTTTACCGTTCTGTGTAGCTGGGACGTCCTGACAGTCTGATAGTCCTCCACAGCCTGATATTTCCTGAGGACTGACGTGTCCATATCTGCCACGTTCGGATGAGTGGCATAATCTATGACACATACATTTTGTATTATAATTATTTGTTTAAAGTTTGTTTATGACTATGAAAGAAACTGGATTTCCGGACATTTGCATTCGTTTAGCGATACAAACAAATGTTTAGCGATAAATTTAAATGTATTATACATGTGTCAATATAATATTCTTGAACCTAAAAACGTGTAAACACATTTTTCTTAATAATCCTAGAATGAAAACTCGAATAATATCTGTACATTATAGCATTTAAATAGTTATTGCATTGATTTACGGTCTGGTTTCTGGTAGCCAGTTCTTCCAACTCATCTTTTTGGGTACATAGTACATACAAATAACACAAATTTAACCTCTCATCGACCACTTTCCCCTCACACACTTATTTGTCAGTACCATGAGGTTGTCCAGGGGAAGGGAAAATTACTTTATTCCTCCGTTCACCGCTGTTGTCCCAACCATAGTGTAAAATATTTAACATCATTGATTTAACTTACCGTGAGATGATTTCGCGTAATAGGACAATGCGGTTTTACTCTCGGATCGAAAAATACAGAACGCCAATCACAAGCTAACCAGTAGAGCTAAAATAACGAAAGTTACGTTACAGTTTCCTTCATGAATTCTTCGTTTGGACGCATAAATCAAACTGTTTATAAGCAAATTCTTCTAATTTTTGGTGCCGTTAAGATCGCAAAGGTACCTGTTTTTTTTTGATTTTTTTTTTTTTAAACAAACTTCAACTTAATCAAATTCAAAAAAATCCATGAATAAGAAATGTGTGATTTGAATGAACACAAAAGTTTGGTACGAAATAGGTACAAGCGTACTATTTTTCGTTAGGATACCTTATAATTTTAGTATTGTATGAAAAAAGTGTTATTACATTTTCACCCTTAATTTTTACTTGCTCGTATGGTTAAATATGGTCATTAATCTCGTTATTGAGGTCTTTAAGTGATTATATTGGGAGTTTAATTGTGTAAACTACTATTAAAAACGTTGCCTTATTACACATTGATTTGATCAGGTTTTGTTCATTCAACCCGGACGGCGCCTTATCGTTGAACGCGTAAACAGCAAGCTGCACTGAGCATTGTCCTTGATTATAGATCCGTAGAAGAACAAATATATTCATTTTTTCAATGGGGGGAGGGTGTTTATAAATTACAAAAAAAGAGTTTGAATCATGCAAAAATTATTGTATAGACTAATATGATTCTATCAGTCACGCTCTTAGTCAGCTGGATTTGCCAATACTACCATCAATAAATTTACCATTTTCAAACCATAAATTTGTTTGCCTGGCTGCATGGCTCATTTTACAAAATAGTTTATCTACATTGATTTTACAATTTTCCTAAATATACTGCAGTGAACAATAATTACAAATTTATGCAAGCTAAACAAATTTTTTATTATGGACAGATAAGATTTCATTATTATACAAAGTTTGCTACAATACGTTTTAAACAATAAGAGTGAGAACTAAACATGTAAAATTTCCTATAATCGATACAGTTGTGATATTATAAATTTCGTAGTCGTCTTTAATCAAACGTTATGTTTTTTATATGAAATTTCCTGAAAATGTCACCCTTTACAGGAGTCAGACCCTGCGGCGCTGTGTACTCGACATTCACAACGCTTGGTGTTCACGACAGAGAACCGAGCATGAATGACACCTTCTTACACAAATAATTTGCATTATACGTCCAAACGCAGAAATAGAAAAGCTAAATTATGATGCGAATCCCGTTATTTTAGACCTACTATACAGTTTGTTGATAACGTACATACTCACATATCTGTACTTTTTTCGGGAGTAGATAGTTAAAACTATTGCTATCGAATGCAGAGAATGAATAAAGATAACTCAAATGTATGAAAATGTGTGAGGGGGAAAGGGTGTAAAGGAAACTAGTGTGTTCAGGAGATGAAAGTATCTGCAGAATTTCGAGTCTAAGCTATGCTATGTCTAAACCTCGAAACATGCCTCAAAGGATACATACACTTTTACTGCCATCATAAATACAAATTTCAGTTTGAATAGTGTGGCAGTGATTTTATGTCTCGTATTTACATTATTCTAATAGAATAATCTGAGGGTTCGTACATCGTTTGTAAATATTATCGTTGAGTATGTCTCGAAAACGAACAGTCCTACAGATTTTAAATTTTTCGTAAAGCTTAATTTATAAATGAGAAACACCGAAGTAGGTCATGGTGTATGTCCCGAATGGTATTTGACTGAGCCTTATAGAACAATTCTTCATTGGTCTTTATGGTTAACCATGATGGAAAAGAAAAAAAATAGCTGATAAATTAATTTTTAAAGTAACTGTGAACAATTATATGAGATTTTAACAAGTGCCACTTTCATTCATAGAGTAAAACGAAAACAACATATGAGTTTATAACGGAGCAATATATCCTAAAAAAGACTCTATTTATAAAGCTTGAATTTTGCACGAAAGGTACTTTCTAGAAAGAGTGAGCTACACTATGGTTCATGTCCAATCATGGAACTAGGCGGAGCGTCATTGACAGAAGATTCTTACTAAGTTTTTATTAAGTTCTATAACTACGTTTTATAACTACATGACTATGAAACTCATTAAATCCTTACCCATTCCCTTATACTCATTAGCCTTTATTGGCCGTTTTTTTTTTTTTTTAGACTTTACTCATTCACTTATTCAACATTGACACCCGATACCTCAGAATGTTTACATTTAGCATAGTATGAATTATGACTTAAACAGAAAACTAAGGCATATTCCTGTCGATAAAACATCCATATAGGGCCGCAAGCATAGAAAAACTATGTTTTGTTTTAAATTTTCTAGGTGCTCTAGAAATATGACATTTGTTACAAACGTGTCTTATGCGCTAACAAAAAAATAAAAAAACCCTTTCACAAAGGATATCATAAATCTTTCTTTCTTGAAATGGGTTTGCAACACTTTTAATAACTATATTTTGTTTTTACAACTTCTTAATGTCCAATTAGACAGATACTTGCTTCATTACAAACACACACAAAAATAGTTTCCTGAAGAACTACCACCCATAGGGGTTTAAGTATTATTGAAATCCTTAGATGACCAATATTTTTGTTTCTTTTATCTTCCCTGTGAGCTTATAGCAATGAAATTAAAAAAAAAAACACTTACCTTAAGTTCTCAATGAATAAGTAAACATGTTTTTTAATGTATAACACGCATATGGGTTGGAATAGGCCTAGAATAACTATAACTTTTGATGTCATATGTGAGTTATACTTTCAACAGAATGACGACACCAGACATATCTTAGACTGGAAGTAGAAGACAATGGTAGGAAGTAGATACTTTTTGATCAAGGTAGATATTTCAGGCGTACGTAAGTATATGTTTTCTTAATCAGGACAATGCAAGTGCTATACTGAAAAGAATATACCTTCGTAGGAAATTAGATTAAAATAGTCGAAATTGGACGTTGGAGAAAATTTGTTATATCTGCGAATGTATATATGTTCTTGGTCAGGGGTAAAATACGAACACGACTTGGAAACACTACTTGACTTGGGTTAAATAAAAAAACCTGCACAGTTACATATGTAGTAAGACAACGTTTTAATATTCTTTTACAAAATTACTAAATAATATAGCCACTTACAGACCTCTATAATGAGAATAATGGCCATCCGGGCAAGGGTAAATTGAAGATTAAAATATAATAACACCCTTTTCATACAATACATAAACTCTAAGGCATATGTTATAATAATAATAATACATAATAAAATATATACATATTGAAAATAGGTACACTTGTACTTATTTTGTACAAGCATTTTGTGTTAATTCGAATCACACATTTCTGAGTCATACATTTTTTGAAAGTTGAACTTTGTTTCAAAAGTACAAAAACAGGTACCTTTGCGATCTTACCGATATAAAAGAAGAATTTTCTTGTAAATAGTTTGATTTAAACGTCCAAACAAGAATATATTAAGGAAAATATAATGTAACTTTCGTTATTTTAGCTCTAGTAGTTAGTTTGTGGTTGACGCTCTGTACTTTCCGATCCGAGAGTAAAACCGTTTTGTCATCCTGAACGAATTCATCTCACGGTGTGTTAGATAAGTAATGATAAATACTTTTATACTATGGTGGAGCAACAGCGGTGACCGAAAGAGTAAAATTAAATTTCCCTTCTCCTAGAAAATCTATCTACCGGAAACCAGGCGGTAAATCAATTCAATTGCTATTTAAATGCCATGATATACACACGCATTATTTAAGGTTTCATTTTAGGATTAGTAAGCAAAACTGGTTAACACTTTTTTAGGTTTAGGAATATTAGATTGACACATGTATAATACATTTGAAAAAAAATTTTGATTGTAAAAACAGTTAATAATTTGTTGTAACCTTACTTTTACAAGACTAATTTAAAAATAAATGTGTCACCAAATATAGAAATAAGTAATATGTGCTTTTTTCTGTTTATCTTGGAGATATAGAGAATAGTAAATCCAAATGAAGAACCTGATACGAACGTACGGTTAGTAATGCCATTTTATTTGTATCACTGAACGATGGGTAATGCCGGAAAATCCTGTTTCCTTTGTCGTCATAAATAAACTTTAAACAAATAATTGTAATGCTAATACTTAAAATTATGTAGAATACAAGATTTATTTATGTGTTATAGATTATGCCACTTAGCCTCTCAGGATATATCGGGCAGTGAAGGAATATCTGACTGTCAGGACGTCCCGGCAACACAGAACGGTAAACTTTGCAGATTTTCCTAGCAAGTTTGTAATACACAAAAGCAATATAAATAGTAAAATGCTAAGATCCTCTTTATTTATAGACCACACAGTACTGGTGAACATCAATAATTTAAAGTTGTACTATTGTGACAGTTACCAGCAATACAATTAGATCTCTCTGGTTCTTTAACTCAAGTGCCTTTTTATGTATATTTCAGAAACTGTTTAATTTATTATACCAAATCAAAATTAGATCATTATATTATGTCTTTCAAGCATAACATTTCTTTTTCCAAAAAGTAGAATTAAGCGTTTTTTTGTACGTATGAAACATTTATTTCGACTGTGTATAAATGAAAATGAAAAAAGAAATGTAAATGAAAATGATTTATTCCAGCATTTTTTACAATAACAAGAACAAAGACTCTTTCTACGGAATAAGAACTAGCCACGTTTACAAGTATTGTGGGCAGATTGACAAAAAAATAACAACATAAAAGCTAGAGTCCAGATTTGCAATGGAATGACACAGAGCCGCGCACTGTGACGTCTGTTCTTTGTAGCACACTACAATCACATTAAACTATACAGCCACAATTACACTATTATATTTAACAAAGCAATACAATTAATAAAAAGAAATATGAAAACTATTTTAACAATAATATAGTTGTAAAGTTTATTGTTCTAAATAGTAATAATTTAAAAATAATTACAAAGTACTTAAAGAAAACAACAATCCATTTACCTCACTGCTAAAAGTTCTTAGACCTACTGATTCTTTGATTTGCAAGGGTAGTTTATTAAAAAACTTAGGGCCGCTATGACGAAATGAAAATTTAAACGACGATTTATATTACGCGTTAAGTATAAAAGATCAGTAGTTCCCAGTATTGCCGCTTCTCTGGTAAAATAATCCCAGAACTTTATATATATATATATATATATATATATATATATATACATACAGTATATAAGTATGCTGAATGGGAAAAATTTGTAACTCCATAAACAGAGGAAAAGAACTGTCATGGATCTTTTTTCTTAACATAATTCGTAAAAAGTGATTTTGAACATAATGCAATTTTTGAATTAGATATTTATATGCACCACCCCATATTGTAATCTGGAATCAACTAAGGCAAAATACAACGTTCTTAACAAATGTATAGAGCAAATATTTCTTAGAAAGTAAAATTTTCTGACCGAAGATTTAAGTGTTTTATGTAATGAATTTATATGTTTTTCCCAATTAAGTTTTCAATCTAAAACTATTCCAAGATATTTAAATAATATCGCAAAAATGTTTAAAATGTCATTTGATTAGTTTTAGAATTCGGTTTGAATACACAGTTTTGATCTAGTTTAACTAGTGTTTTCTTTCAGTTTCCTGTTATTAAACTGACGAAGAGGAAGCCAAAAAACCATCTAAAAATATAAAAACAAAAATGAAACATTTTTAAGCGTATCATTGGAGGCCAAAACCTTCATGGGAGAAGCCGTTTGGAAACGTAAATAAATCGCCAAGAAAAAAGAATTAATCAGCAAATCAGACTGTGGGCAATCAGAAAGTTACGCTGCTGACTGTGGGAGACAACAGACCTAATTCCCCAGACTCCCCAGTGGCATCAAAGAAAGCAAATGAATGGTTCGTGCATTACTTGATACTACTTATTATTACAACAATACAAAATAATCGTTTCCTATACAATTACAAAAAATTCTTAACTATTTTATTGGTTTCATGCCACTATAAACAAGTCATACTTGTAGTTACGAATGGAGGAAACATCATACGCATCCACGTGTGTATTTGATATAAATTCAGATGATAATAGTTTAACAGGAATAAATCATACAGTATAAAGACAATATAGCAGTACGTTATCGGTGCAATTATGGCAGTTTACTACAACGTTTTGTACCATAAATTTTATTAGATTTTTAAATGTAAAATTGTGTTTTTAAAAATCAAATGTTTTAAATCTTACAATTATTTTAATAGTACACTCAACGGTTTGATTATATTTACTGACTATATGTTGCGATTTACACCACAAATATACTTTTCCTTATTAACCGTTATTCATTGCACATTATATACGTACATTTCAAGTCGACATATTAAACACAGTATAACTTTCAAACATTTCGCCCTAGCTAATATCAACAGGTGTAAACACTGAAGCTGTCGTGAGGGGTTTTGAACATTACAATTTAGAAAATATTAATATAAATATTGTTTAAATATAAAAATATTAATGTATGGTTTGATACTTGTGGTATGGTAACCAACCGTCTGTGATCCTTATATGCGCTATGACGCCATGAAATGTCATCAACCCACAGACCACAAATCCTTGCTAACATTACAGTAAATTACTGCAGCAACAACAGCAGCAGTCTTTGTAGATGGCAGCCTTTCACTATCACAATCCCTAGAAATGTTAGCTGTGCCTGAACTCAAAACATCCGTTCAATTTGCACTATACTAATATGTAATTTGGAATTGACCGTATCCCCTGAACGCGTATTCCTTTTTTAAGAACCTTACCTAAAAACTGAAATGTTTTATTCACATCACATGGTCATTATTTATCTCATGTGACCCAAACCGTTTGTTTTAGTACAAAAATTTAACTCCAAAAAATGAAAGCCTCTTCAAACAATGATTATCTATCATACGATAAAACGTAATTCGGAATTAGCCAGTAATCGTATAATTATCTTTATCCGTCTCTTAATGCAAGAAAGTAGAATATTTCTTCCTACGTCAATCAGAATAACATTACCATTTTTAACGCATTGTTAGGCTGTAATATGTTTTACCAATAATTGGTGATGTTTAATAGATACGAAAATAGCTATGATATTCATAACAAAAACGTGGTGCGTACGAAATGGACAACTCATGCACGACTAATATCCAATCATTATTCCATGCAGGTATAGTTTTGAACGTCATAATATTTTCATATCATATCTTGACTTATGCTTACCAATTCTCCGGTACGTTTTATTTATTTTAACTTAGTTTGTAGTAACGTATTATACGTTATATATCCTTCTAGTATCAATGTACGATGTCTAATTTCTATAAGATTATTATTTGTATCAAGATAGGCCTATCAAGATTGAAATATGATGATTTTTTGTTGGAGTGATAAGCTTGCAAATGAAAAACTTTTAACTTTTGTATGATTAATACAGAGCTTTAATGACTTTTAAAAAAGTAATATTATTTTCATTTAATTTGCATAAGTCTAACCAAAACTTCTATGTAAAGCTTGCTCATCTGAGACGTAATTCACTATTATGAATAACTACTGGAATCAAAACTGTTTTAATAGTACTTATATAATATAATTTTTCTAACAATTTTACTTTTATAATTCATTAATACATTATGATAGACCAAAACATTAAATAACTGTATATTGAAATTGCTAAATCTTACTATCAGGTTCTGAGGTGACATTCTACTCTCGGTTCAAAAATTATTGATGGCAGAGTGTAAACGTAAAAAAAAATATTAGAGCTAAATATCAGAGAACTAAATTATATTTTGTTGGTTTATTTGTCCATACAGGGTGATTCATGAAGTTCTCCCCCCACTTCTACAGCACATTGTACTAGTAAAAATAATGAAAAAATGTTATATAAACATAGGTCCGAAAACGCTTCGTTAGCGAGTTACAGCTAGCGAAAGATTTCGCCTGAATTCCTGGGTAAAGAGTAAAATAAAGCCATACTGAACTTTTGGAAAGGTTAATTAAGTAAGAAATATCGTGGATTCTTATGTATTTTTACTTGATAAAGCTAATAAAATAGGTTTCAGAACTGTACCTGTAGTAGTTTTTGAGGGATTCAGGGTTAAATGCAAAAAATTGGGGCACGAAACAATGTTTTTTTTTTAAGTTTGATGTACAATAACTTTGTTAAATTGGACCATCCCCTTATTGTAGATGTTGAACCTTTTGTTTATGAAACGGATAAAATTTGTTTCGATTAAGTGACCTCCACACCGTTGACTGCGAAACTCCTATCCGCCTAGAAATACGTCGTGTACTTACACCTGGACTGCGATGAACAGCATTAATAACAATATCATCATCAAGTTGGACAGCTCGTTCATAATTGGTTCTAGTACTTGGTAGTGATCCTGTTTCCCGAAGAGTACGAAAAGTTCCTGAAATTGTTTTGGTATCTGGAATCCTCCTATTAGGGTAACGTAGTTCATATTCTTCTACAGCAGCTCTAGCATTACCATTACAGTAACCCAAAATAAAAACCATATCAGCGTATTCCTCTGATGTAAATAAGTAAGGCATTTTTTCGCTGAATAAACAATCGAATTAATACTCACAGAAAAATTGCATTTATAACATGATTCACAGAACCCGACTTCCTGCTGTAGCTTGCAAAACACCACTAATACACAGTTCTAACGTAACAGTACAGAATACCATTGTTGATCAGCTGTTATTCGTGCGTTACCAACTTAGAAATTAATAAAACAAAAAACTGCATTTAGATGATTAGTAAACAATAATGGGAAAATGTTTGCTTCATTTATTTTCGAAAATTTGATGTAAATTTTTATTAAAAAAAAAAAAATACAACGTAATAAAACATTATATTTTTATTTACGAACAAATTTATTTAACAGTTAATCTTGTTTTCTCAATTTATCTCATCATTAAGGAACAAACATTTTGTTTTTGTTTTATTTTAACTAAATACCGTACGGTATTTCTTTACAGCTAGTAATGTATTATACTGAATAAAATCGATTTTTTGGTACTTATTTCTGTTTTATTTTAGACTTTGATTATATCAATTTTCTCAGAATTAAATTCTCTACAATTAATGTTCGTTGATTTTATGTATTTATTACCAATTTAACAAAGTTATTGTACATCAAACTTAAAAAAAAAACATTGTTTCGTGCCCCAATTTTTTGCATTTAACCCTGAATCCCTCAAAAACTACTACAGGTACAGTTCTGAAACCTATTTTATTAGCTTTATCAGGTAAAAATACATAAGAATCCACGATATTTCTTACTTAATTAACCTTTCCAAAAGTTCAGTATGGCTTTATTTTACTCTTTACCCAGGAATTCAGGCGAAATCTTTCGCTAGCTGTAACTCGCTAACGAAGCGTTTTCGGACCTATGTTTATATAACATTTTTTCATTATTTTTACTAGTACAATGTGCTGTAGAAGTGGGGGGAGAACTTCATGAATCACCCTGCAAGTATACACATAAAAAGCAAGTAGTTATAAACTATAACTTCTAGTATTTATATCGGTAAAAATACAGATTCTTGACACTTTTCAACGGAGGTTACACCACCTTGCGCGTTCAAGCGAGCAGGTGCCAGTAGTACAAGCGAGTATATATGTTGCCGTGTATATCTGTGTGTTTCGTAGCCACACCCACCACCATAGGGTGCAAGCCACAGAGCTGAGTAGGTCAGTGAATCGCCCACATGTGTATTCTCTGACTGAACCCAACTCTTCCCCTCACGGCGTCGGCTGCCTCGTTACATGTTGATCGGAAACACGTAAGCGGGAACTCCTAAAATAAGTATACAATATTTAAAATGGTTTCACATAGTGATCAGGTAACAATTTTGTTTAAGTAAAGAGGAGCATCTGTAAAGTATTTTCACCCTGGTAACAAAATTGAATGTCAAATAATTGAAATTATAGTTGTAACATATCAGAATTAGCTTAAATTTCCTGCCTTAAAATGTTTTTGAGATATAGAAGAGATAACTCGGCCTTATCATACTCCCTGGATTATTCTTATCCAATTACCAATTAAGAGTATTATTTATATTATTCCTTGAAAAGCATCTCTCTCTCTCTCCAAGGGTAAACTCCTTCAAGGGTAATGATGCAATCCTCTCATTCTAATTGCAAAATTCCGATTATCTCTGGTTAATTCCGGATTATTAATCATTAAGCTCTACTAGTGTTGATTAATAGTTTAAATTAAATTTCACTCTATTAACCTAAATTATTAATCGTGCTCGACAACACAGACTATACTACTGAGATCAGACGTTTATAATATATTTGAAAATTCATCCCCTTCCCACTGGGGAGTCTAGTCTCGTTAGCTAATTGTCATTACGCATAATTTATTTCTTCTATTCCTTAACCTATTTAATAATATAGTTCAATCCAAAGTTTATTTCAGGATTTCATATGTGTGTAAGTATCGGTATATATTAGGCTTTAAATTTAAAAGAAGACAACATTCCCACTTACCGGTCGATAAAGATGAATGACAGCATCAAATATTGTCCAGCTATAGTTGAGCTATTGTGAGGCTTTTTATGTTCCTCTAAATCCCAGAGTGCGATGTCATACCGAGACGAAAGTTTCCTCGTCATCCTACAAAAATAATATCATAAAAATTATCTATATATGGTGGACTTGAGACTTTTCATGTTCCTCTAAATCCCTGAGTTCGATGTCATGCCGAGACGGAATTCTCCTCATAGTCCTAAAAAATATCATAAAAACTGTCTACATATAGTAGACGTGAGGACTTTCATGTTCCTCTAAGTCCCTGAGTACGATGTCCTGCCGAGACGGGATTCTCCTCATCGTCCTAAAAAAATAATATCATAAAAACTGTCTACATATAGTAGACGTGAGGATTTTCATGTTCCTCTAAATCCCTGAGTACGATGTCATACTAAGACGGAGATCTCCTCATCACTCTGAAAAAACGATATATTACAATTGTCCAGCAATAGTAGACGTGAAGCTTTTCATGTTCCTCCGAATTGTGAAGGAAACTGGATTTTTTCCGGACATTTGCCATCGTTCAGTGCAACAAAAAATCAGTAACACAACGCTTTAAGATCTACAATCTGATCTCTTCTTCAGGTAAATAACTAACCTAACACATAATTACAAACTAAAATAAACAAATCATTAAACTTTCACTTAAATTATATAATAAACCGAATCAATTCTTCATTCATTTGTAACGACTTATTCCTCAACGTTAAAAAAAAAACATTAATTTTTCAGTTTTGATCTTAGTTTCCAAGGGCGTTCTTGCTCTGGACGAGCTTGACATCACTGAGGTGGATTCAGTCAGGATCTTAGGTGTAATTTTGGAACCGGGTGTTCTTGGCGTCAGCATGTCGAAACCCTTGCTCTAACGTCAACTTTGTACCGTTTTTCTTGAAGTGTCTTTCCAATCTCTTAAATTGTAGTGCACTAAAAATTTTATACTATGGCTACTTTTCATCTGGCATAATGTCATGGGGAATAGCTTCATTTTCTTTGTTACAAAGGGTATTCAAATTGCAAAAGAGGGCTATTCGTGTTTGGCCTGTGGAGTCGGGAGAGCTGTGGCTAGGGGATTCTCCAAGAACGTATCCTAACGTTCCCTCCATTTTTATTTACTCTATATCAGTTTATCCTTTTAAGCATTCAAGGTTTTCCTACACAGAATCATATATATATATTCTATCAGAAATAAAAAGAAATTGATTGTACCCCATAATAATAATAGCGTGTTCAAAAAATCTATGGATTATCTTCCAGGGCCTAAAATTTAATAGATTGCCGGATTATTACAAAAGACCTTTTCTTTCATATTTTAAAAATAAGGTTTAGGACTTCCTTGTAAAAACTGTTTTCATTCAGCCTCTGATTTATTTCCCCTCGCCCATCCATACTGTTACTTAGTTATCAATTAGTCAGTCAATATTGCAATAGTGATATAAACGCTTATCTAGATTACGTTTAGCATTTGGTTATTTTATGTATACCAGTAAATTTGGTTTTATTTGTTTAAATAGTTTTAATAAAAGGTTAATATAAAGTTGTGAATAATTATTATAATTTGGACAATTATATGGTACTATAATGTAAAAGTACCAATATATAGTTTAGTTTTTTGTAGCAATATGGCATATAAAAGGTTTATATAACTGTTAGTATTTATTGCTTGAAGATAAAATTGATAAGGCAATTAAGATAAAACAATTCTATCTCAATTTAAATAAGTACCGGATAGAGGTGCTTGTCAATCAAATTTCAGTTTATAATCTTTATAGCCTAGGCATTTTTTAATTTTGATTAAATCTGAACTTTACTTTCTATTAATTTACATAAACTAAATAATATTGGTTACAAAGGATATGAAACTTAGGAGTACTAATTCAGCTCCCTGTCCGTATCCATGCAGGTGACAAGTACTTTTTAAGCATGACGCCAGCCTAAATATTGTATAAAATTTACCATTAAAATAAAAAGTGTTGTATAATCTGTATAATTTCAATGTAATAACAAGCAAAGTCACAATACGTGTTCATTTTACTATTGGCCTCTGGTCAGTCGTAGGTGGTTGGTGGACGAATGCAGACGTATTGTAACCTGTATTCTATAGTTCAGTTTTAATAATTAGTGTTGTGTTTAGTTTCTTACTAAGTGCTTTTAGAGTTAGTGAAATTGATACACAACGTGGTGGTTTTGATTCCTGACATAGGCGTGTTTATTTCTGTACTACAACTCTTAAGCGCTATCCTATGTATCCTCGTATGTTAAGAAGGCCTTAGCTGGCTCACAATGAATAATAGTATATACAGATACAGTACGGTACGGTACGTAAAATAAAACAATAAACAAAATAACCAGCTCTGTTTAAAAAGTATAGAAGCAAATTGTTAGTATCTTGAATGCACACATATGCACAGTTGTAAAATTGTAAAAAATTTTGTAAAATTGATTTAGTGGCAATCAGATCTTCATATAATTCTTTAAGCATGAAATTATTTTATTTTATCATTGGCACGGTCTATAGCATATGGTAGATAATATGTTTATCTTTACTACTGGCAGCACTATACAAATTTTAAGAATAGTTATTTTACTCTACCATATATTAGATTTAAACCATCTGAAAATCTAAAAATTTATCAAGCCCAAAAGTTGGTGTTTCAAGCTCTAAAGTTAAATATGTTTTAAAATAACAAAAGGCATCCTTTCAAAGTAAACTCTTTGAAATAAAATATTTAACATTAAAATTTTTTGGGAGACCTAGGCATTCTTTCCTGCACGAAAATAGTTTAGCATATTAATATACAAGGGAGTAATATGCCACACCATGTGTCCTAACAGCCTTATTTAGTTCTCGAGATACCCTGCAGACAGACAGACAACCATATAAATAAAGAAATTCACAAAACAATGTCGCATCATAGACTCATTCTTTTAGAAAAATGTAATGTTTACATATTTAACTTTCCTCAACATATACTCCTTGCTACAAGATACATTTATATTTTTGTTCGTATAAGCGTTAAATAATAAAAATATGCACACCATGTCACTAACAATTATGTGGAATTTTTTGGGAAAGATAGGCTACATATGTCGTTAATATGTAACATGTTTGAATCTCTTATGGGCATATTGAGTTTTCTACAAATATATTTGTTCCACTATGTCTCGTTGTTACAGTGGTTACCCATAGTACAAATTTAAAGATAGTCGCTAAAGCACAGTCAAATCCCATGGAATGACTGCACCATCGCCGAACTCAATGTGTCTCGCTGTTACAGTGGTTACCCATAGTACAAATTTAAAGATAGTCGCTAAAGCACAGTCAAATCCCATGGAATGACTGCACCATCGCCGAACTCAATGTGTCTCGCTGTTACAGTGGTTACCCATAGTACAAATTTAAAGATAGTCGCTAAAGCACAGTCAAATCCCATGGAATGACTGCACCATCGCCGAACTCAATGTGTCTCGCTGTTACAGTGGTTACCCATAGTACAAATTTAAAGATAGTCGCTAAAGCACAGTCAAATCCCATGGAATGACTGCACCATCGCCGAACTCAATGTGTCTCGCTGTTACAGTGGTTACCCATAGTACAAATTTAAAGATAGTCGCTAAAGCACAGTCAAATCCCATGGAATGACTGCACCATCGCCGAACTCAATGTGTCTCGCTGTTACAGTGGTTACCCATAGTACAAATTTAAAGATAGTCGCTAAAGCACAGTCAAATCCCATGGAATGACTGCACCATCGCCGAACTCAATGTGTCTCGCTGTTACAGTGGTTACCCATAGTACAAATTTAAAGATAGTCGCTAAAGCACAGTCAAATCCCATGGAATGACTGCACCATCGCCGAACTCAATGTGTCTCGTTGTTACAGTGGTTACCCATAGTACAAATGTAAATATAGTCGCTAAAGCACAGTCAAATCCCATGGAATGACTGTACCATCGCCGAACTCAATGTTCTCCATAAAGAAATATCTAAAACCTCATAAACAATTTGCAAGGCTACATGTCTACAAAACTATATGTAATGCATCAAAACGTATTTTATAGTATTTTGTTCAAAACGGCAATAATGATCAGGTAATTTCAGCTGTAAAATGGAACAATCAGCTGATTATCATCAATTCAGCAGTGAAATAACATTGATTACTACATTAGTGTACTAATTTAAATAAGGTGGCACTCAGTAATATAGGCAGTACTCGGTTATTATATGCCGCAGAGAAATAACATAGGTATCAAAATGATCACCTATAGGTAACCCATTTTAAATATTCAAATAAACTTTTAATAAAATCTCTAGTTTTTAGTTATTTTCTATTGCTACCTAAATGGTAGAAACTTCATATTTTTCTGCAAATGTTTTTAAAAAAGGCCAAAATCAGAATAAACAAGTTTGAACGGTTTTCGTTTGTTAAATATAGACATTTTTCTCATTAAACATAAAAAGCAAACAGACAAACTAAGCAATATAAGACTATACTTTATATTCCATGTCTTACGTAGTTTGAAATGAAATATCAAATACTAAAGTTTGATACAGTAAATTATGAGTCACCTTGTATATGTGTCTGAAATAAGTTATTACAACCAGACTCCAGCAATAAATAGTTTTGAAGATACCCATGATAATAGCTGGTTGTATTAAACAAACATTAGTTCTGTTTATTGCAGAAAATTAACCAAATACAACGTTAGACAAGTTAAAACACATTTTAAAAGTCTTATTTTCATTTTATAAATTCTAACTTTGTGTTATGTTTACACTTGTAATATCTCTTGAGTTAGAATATAGAGGCCCGTATAAAATTCGAAAGTGAATAGCTATAGCAACTACAAGTATTACTCAATGTATAGCCAAACACAAAATGGTATTTTTAATTCTGAGGTTATTTATAACAACTTTTCTTCCTAGTTATGAACGCCTCTCAAATATTTTAAAATGGCGATCGTACAGTTTTAAGAATTTTACAATAATATTGCAACCGACAGATTGAACGATAATATTTTCAAAATTTTTACCTAACTAATTAATTCATTTTCATAAGCCAACTCTGAAACGTTTTTGTTTAGTTTGATTTCAGCAAATTAAAAACATACCCGTTAAAATATTAACTTCTATGTTTATAATAATCTGTAAAACATGTTTTCTTTTACATTTCATTATAAAAAGGCTTCTATTTATTCAAGGCAGTTAAGTTAGTAAGTACTTACTTGCAACGTAGTACTCGAGACACTATACTCCATAACTTTCAACTACTAATTATTTATTTTTAAGTATATTAACTTTTAGATATATCTCCCAAATTAAAATATACAATTAAAATAAGACATCTTTACTTTAATTTTAATTACTGTGCCAGTATTGACTTATAAGGGGTTTTTAATATAAAAGTGTTAAATAAAAAAGTAAAACATCAAATAATAAAGTCGCATATAAACGAAATTTCATAATCAAGGACAATACCTTTAGCGCTAATACAGTTTTCTGTGAACATGGCAACTAAGAATTTCATCTTTTGTCAGTACCAAACAAATTATCAGAATCAGACCATTAAAAACGTAAACTACACATTTGGTAGGAGCTATCCAAGACACCGTATGTAGAATATTAAATATAAATTTATACCAAATACAAATATTTCCCAATAATATACGATAAAGTTATGTTGAATTTTCTTACTTATGTCGCGATTCAGTTGCGTGGATGTACGTCAGTAGACGAGGACGGCCGTGCAGCAGATCCGCAATCGCAGCCATTGCTCTCGGGAAATAATATCACACCAAAAATAGTAACACACCACAAGCTTTACACTTGTGACAGGCATCACTGGTAAAGTGAGACTGTCTTTTAAACCCAGAATCTCTGGGGTTACACAGGCAGTGGTGGTGGTGGGGGGAAAACGTTCCTGATAATGTCCTACGTATCATTCATTACCATTGCTAATTGTGAAGTGAGATAGTAATTATAGATATTTGGTACGTTATCTAAGCAATGTTACTTAAATAGTGGCGTTCATTACTCTTAGACATTCTTGATTTAATTGATTGAGAAGTTTTACAATAAATTAATAATTTTATTGTAAAACATCGAGAAAAATCAGAATCTCGAATAGCATCCAAGATCGTAAAAAGCGAACTATGTTGAATTTCGGTGTTTTTATTTCTGGTATACGCACCAGGCTAATCTATGTATTAGAAAAAGTACCTCGCAATTGAATACGGATAGTAATCTTTGAAATAACTAGATAACAGTAAAACTGCACACGAAACTGTTTACTCATGTAACATCACAAATGTATATGAAAGTCGTATATAACGTGAAGTATTATTATTATTTATTTATTATTCAATTTAATCATGGTATTTGGAACTAATTATAACTTAATAATTAAAAATATAATTTAATTGTCTTGATACAGATATTTCAAAATAAAGTCAGCAAATCAGCGGTTGCAGAGGCCGGGACTGAAAGTATTCAGAAGTGCCCCTTAATTTTAAAATTATAGTTTTGTGTTAAACAGTCTTAATTTAAAATATTCTTTTCCTTAAAGGCTCATTATATTACCAGAAAAAAATATCTGTCTCTACTATACTATTTACGATAAGACAGGTCTCCACAGCAATTATTGGCCTTTCACGTCCTGAGCAACTTTCCACTAACTACCCTTTTGTTTTGTTAAGTGCGGCCCCCACTCTACCGCAGTGAACGGGTACCGTTATTTTCCGTTTTCCTGAAACACAAAGTTTGCCGGTATAGTACAAAAGAGACCGCATAATGACGAGGGATTCACTATTTTATTACCATCCTGACTTCTTGGAAGCGAGGTTCAAAAGCCTTTAACCCCTTAGTCACCCAACCATTACATAGTGGCGAATGCCTACTCTACTGTGGGAATCCAGGTCGTTAATATAACTTGTATTTTAATATGCTTTGCACCTATAGACACCTCCAGAACCGGTGTATAACTGCAAACATTACTGAATTATCACAAAAGCAGGGCGTTCAAGATGATAACGATCGATCATTATGAAGCTGCTATGGGTGCAAAACGACCGCTCATCACTTATAATAATCCTGAGACACATAAAAACAATTTTTTAAATCATTTCATCCAAAATAAAAAATAAATTTATTTTAAAGCCGCTTTAACCACAAGCTTTAAACACAAGGGTCTGATTTGGCTTGTGACTTGTTTGATACCAAATTTACGTTAAGGCATTTAAACCACATTAAGTGGTTACATAATTTTAAAAAAAATCTGATCTCAATACTATAGACAACTATGTGTTTTGAAAAAAAAAATATCCGAAGTTGGTTTAAAATATACGAGTATCTTCTGAAAATAAAAATAATCTTTGATATAATTATATTACTGTATGTATTTTTATTATTTGCATGCCATTAGATGTCATGAAAATAGTGGGTCTAAATACTTAAATAAAAGCCTTTCCTCAAATTCATCATGTAATAGTCTAATTAGTAAGACATATTAAGCGGCAATTAGAGAATTGGAGTTGCTTTATCATGTTCGATTTTTAGGGCACTCCATGATGTAAAAACTTTTCCGATTTTCAATTATTTATTGATTATTGTTTGCCTGCAATTACTTATTTACAATGCTATACAATACTAAGGGTAAATAATGTTAAAAAAGGCTTATTAAACACACGTTTTACGAAAGGTTTAGAGTGTTTTTTTGATCAAACAACGTCAATACTAATTACATTACTTGTTATATTATGTAGAACTTTTTACTTGTCCATGAAAGTTTTTTTTTTTTTGTTTTTTTTTGGGTTGCATCAGTTGGCTAACCTATCCCAGCTGTTTTGCAGTCACAGTAAGAGATGTTTTTGCAAGAAGAGAAAGAATGTAGGTAAGGCTAAAAGTAGGATTGTAATAAAAATTTCAGATTCATAAACAGAATTATGTAGGGCTTGCTAGTCAGTTCAAAGTATTTTTTTGAACTGTGAACAATGTGATCGGTCTTTTTAAAACAATAAAGAGGTTGTCACTGATATAAATAGTTTTTACCAGACGTATAGACCCATGAAACCCACTAAATTGTATGATTTAAATGTATGACTTGTGTATGGGTTGCTAGTTCTTGGGACGAGGTTTACTGCAGGTAATTCTTTAAAATGGCCTTTGTGGTGCTGTAATCTACCCCACCCCCATGTACTCAAATCATGAAATATCTTTAGTTCACGTATGTGAAGAAATTAAAAAAGTGTGACTTTGTTAAAAAATGCTGTTGAGGAGGCTATCTTGATAAATGATAATGAATCTATCTATGAATGAGTCTTGTGTGTAGCACTCTATGGTACATGGAAAAATCAAGGACATTCTTTGAATAGGGTGATGGCCCTCACATCATTCTTTGGATAAGGTTTTAGAATATCATGCTAAGCCAAAACATTGCACATGGCCTGGTAAAATAATTAAATACCATTTCGAAATGCATAAAGTAAATTATATAGGCTCAAGGTGAGGGATGGAAGTCCAAGGTGCTCTCGCTCTCTTTCGACGTTTCGTTGAGAAATTCGATGTAAGATATACAGATCACTTGATGATGGCGATTCGTCCACCTACAAAACCATCCTTAAGCTAAGCTTTATGGAGACTATCTCATTGATACGCTTGAATGCAGCGGACACATTAAAAAAAGAATGGGGAAAAGATTACGTGACTTGGAAAGAATACTAAAAGTAAACTGCCTGGTGAAGGAAAACCGTTTTCGAAGGGAAAAAAATAAATTTGTTATGGCCTGGCAATTCGTTGGAATACGCATAGTGTTAGTGAAATGCAAAAAGCAGTTTGGGCTTGCTATTTTCATATCATGTCAACATATAAGAATCCACCGCATTAGCTTTACCCAAAAGACGAGCAATATTGGCATATTTATCAATTCTAAAACAAATCTTCAGAGACAGATACTAGTATAGAAAGACAAGTAATAAATTAGGTTTTAGCTTCACGTAAACCAGAGTATTTTGTTATTCCGGCTTTATTTTAATTTGGGGTCGGCGGACTTACTAATATTTAACTACTACTTAAATTTTAATTTGTAATTGTACGATGTGATATGCGTTGTGTCACTTTTAACATAGAAACGTGTTATTACTAATTGTATGAAAATAATCGGACAAATAAAAGAAAATTTTTGTTCAGTTGAAATTTAAATAATACTACTACTAGCAAGACAATTCAAATTATAGTTTTATCGATACACCTTTTGATTATTTAAATCCTATATTACTAGTAATTTTAATTTTCAAGTCCGAAAATTGAAAAACCTCCAGTCAAAAAGAAATAACAATTGAGTACTGTAACAAAATGCTTCAAAGTAGATCATGTTATGAAGTATTTTAGTCTATAATTACTTGATATAGTACTACTCCACCTTCCTGCGCTATAATAAAGTAAGGTTTTGTTGGAACAATGAACTTTGTAAGAAATTGATAAATTGTTTTTCACTACTTAATACGTTATAGTTGTTAGTTAGAAAACGTATATTTTTTAGGTTATCCATAAACGAGTCTAAAGTTGAAACAGAATAAAGAAATTTGAAAAAGGTTTGTAATGTATATTTTACTTTCTTAAACAATTTGGGTGTTCAAGCTCAATCCCAGTGACATTGTTAACAAAGTTAAAAGAATGTTCATTTATAATTACTCCTAGTAAAATATAAGAAAATAACCATATAAACATGCAACACATTTAAAGACCCAGCTGTTATATCATTAATGCCAAAGAAGTAATTTTTTAAAAGTTGCTTTTACATTAGATTCTAATCCAATTGGGGATAAATATTTTTGAATTAACTGATGGCTTGTTCGAGATTTTTAAAATTTTAACCTATTTAAATTTTTTCAGTATAAGGGAACCTTATTAATTTCTTTAAGATAATAATACTCTTCAATTTTGTATGTTTTGTGGTCAGAATTTCGCCAATGGCTTCTACTTTTATTTATGGAAACTATCATAATTTAACATCATTCTCCCATGTTATAAGCTGTAGACACATAGAATATTTCCAGAATAAGATAAATTAGGTTATATTATTGTAGTAAGTGATTATTTCATACTTGACAGATTATGACCTCACTTTAGTACCTTAAGACAAACGAGGAGTTCAACAATAAAATACGTAAAAAATACTAACTCGCCAGAAAACAATAGTACGAGTAATTATGATTCAGTTTATGATGCGTCCTTAAAAATCACTGGTCCTTAACCATCAGAAAATTATAATTTCACAGTTCAAATTTTTCCCGAGTATGGTTGGTCTTCGAGAACTTAAAATAAATAAATACTTGTTTTTAAAGTGGTTAGTACGTTGATATAATCTCTGACCACGTATATTTCTTACACATGCCGGATTTAAGCAATATCAGTTCCTCTGTGTCGTTCGTACCATGGTTTCAAATTAATTTTACTTTTAAATAAAGTTGTGTTTGAATTCCTAGAGCTTAGTTTTTTACTTAAGTATATTTGATGCATAGTATTTTTAAAATTGGTAATGAACTATTTGTTTTTGAAATATTAAAGTCAAACCATAGCAATGCAGTAAATATACTTATTAAAAAATCACAATATAGTTAAATGTTTATTGTTCTATTCCGTGGGGGGTGCTTATTCATCTCATCAAGAAGGTGTAAGTGCCGATTTACCACCCCGCAGATCCAAGGGGGTACTAAATCAACACATGACCACGGTCGAGGCGCTGAATTAGGACCCCCCACCTATTCGAAGGGCCTGGACACGGCCACTACGCTGATTTAGCACCCCCTTTCATGACGTCAAAATGACGTCAGTAGCGAGGGGGTGCTATGTCCAAGGGGTGCTAATTCAGGCGCACCCAGGCAGTGCGCGGCCATTCCGCTGAGCGCTGTCCCCAGCCACTTGCCGTTCACACTTCCATTTATGTTATTGCTATTGAAGACTCGGTGCTATTGTAAGAAATCTGTCTATTGCAAGCACCTTTGTGACGGAATTTCCGGGAGATTATTTAAATTATCTTCTATTAGGGGTCCTAGAATCCAAAACAACTCCACCAGAATTCAATATATATATATATATATATATATATATATATATATATATATATATATATATATATATATAAAGCTACAAATATAATACTAGGAAACTGGACGTATTAGATATTTTAGCACTAGTTTATATAAGTATAAAGTGTATTTTTTTAAATATTTTCTAGTAGATTAAACATTCAGCTATTAGATTTTGTTTTGAAACTTATTTAAATACTTAAAGCATTATAAATAAACGACAGTAGCACTCAGGAATGAAGTAATTCATAAAATTAAAATCCGTAAAACATTTCAAGGTATAAATCGGACATAGGAGTATTTCGTTCAAGGTCAAAATTTGTTTAAAGGCCTGCTATAATGTCGCGAAAGTGAGCAGTAGGCTGACTTAAACAAAGTGCCGGTTCTACATCAAAGAACAGTGTTTGCCGACACTGATAGTAATGAGACAATGGGATTTCCAAAATATGCCTATTAAATTTTTCACTAGAACAGCTGATGTGTTTTATTGTGGGTGAGAGGCATTACAGTCCGATTAACATATTAAATAACTCCAAAGTCGCAGTTTCGTCCGGCTAGGGATACCCTCTACAGAGAAATTTGTTTTTTAAGGTTTGTTAATTGGCCCGTATACTTGTTTGCTTCAGGGGTAGCCAAACAATGTATCATGCTCGTAGTTCAGTTTTGATTTGATTTGTTTTGATATTTAAACTATAACAACTGACATATAGTAAAACACAAGAATTATGCTTTATAATTTTTCGTAACGACGAGTCCGTCTGCGACCCGTAGGGGTTGACAAAATAATACAGACACTGTCATTTATACACTTCTCACGATCGGCTAATTTGTAATAGTCTTAACATCGTCTAAAAAAGATACATTTTACACATTAAACGTAATTGTATACAATTTTTATTTTCTCCCTTTTCGATATTTCATAAGGTTTCAAGACGGCGGCTATTGAAAGTTTGGCAAAGGAATGGTTATGTATCAGTTACTCGTCATTGGCTCGCTGGGGGTTACGGTCCGGAGGTGACTGTTAAATAATTCAGGGATAAGAAGATTCATGTGATAAGATGATTTCTAAAATGGGGCTTGTCAGGAAGACTGGACCTCTATAGTAGGAAATTTAAAACTCTTTTTCCATTGCATTTGAGCTACGACCTCTGATATTCCCGGTGCTTAGTTTGGGAGAAAAACAGCACCGGTCAGCTATTGTGAATTCTTTAGAGACATTTAAATAAAGAAATTGCTAGCTTTCATAAGTTTTCTAGTGGCTACACGGACTAAGCTAGAATTTTGCCACATTTAAAGTTTTGTGTATACTAGTAAATGGACGTGAGTTTGTATGCCCTAAGTAAGTCAGTAACACGGGAGAATTAAAAAAAGTGGGTTTTTATAATCTAAAGAATACTTAACCAAATATGGTAATCTTTACAAGCTGAATAACTTGACCAGGGTGTTTTAATATTTCTCGCCAGAAGATATTTCCAGGGGGAGTAAAGTTACTGCGGGTTAAAAGAACAGGAGCTTCTTTCCTTGTGGGGAGTTAAGTCATTTACGGGAATGAGTTGACCAGCCGGATTGGTTCAACGAATAGTTCCGTATACGGGATGATTAACCAAACTAGGGTATAATCCTTTACTACAGTAATAAATATGCCGGAGGTAAAATTATATTAGAAGTCGATCAATTTTTTTTGGGTGAGAGCTAGTTAAGAAGGAAGCTTTAAGCATTAATATGCTCCACCCTTATCTACCAATGTCTCATCCATAACTTTTTGACTACATGGTAATTATAAAATTAAAAAACAAGAGAATGATTCGAAAACCATACTGCACAAAATTTGGTGTCTATGACCTTAGTAGATAGGGAAAGAAGATGTTCTTACGAGATTTGACCATAAACGACTATTTGGTGAAGTTAATTCAAAATTACTCTATTCCTCTCTAATAATGTAAACTAGTTTATGCTTCACAAAATGCTGTAGAGTTACGTACACCGATATAAAATTATATGTTGACAATCTCGGAGTGAACTTACATGAAACATATTATGTCATTCGCCAGAAATCGTGCGGGTACTGCTTTGAAGCTCAGCCGTAATCGGTAGATAGATATTTAACTTCATCATACCCTATCTTGACAACGTGGAAACAAAATTTCATTACAAATTTCAGGTTTACAGTTTAAACTTCGTATAGAGGCAGAATTCGAATATAGTTAGACGAATTCGTTTTCCAGTCTTCAATTTCACAATATAAATAACATATCTAAACTGTTCATAAAACAGTCAAGTAGTTTTGCAACATTCATACAAACTTGTTTTTCGATAACTTTTTAAGTTTTAAAGTGGTCGCTATTTAAAGTTATAGAAGCATACGATTAAACCGTAGTAACTGAAAATGTTTACGAACACTATCTCTGAGGTACTGTAATTAAATCAAGTACATATTTTACCAAGAAATGTATGTAGCTCAAAAAGTTTTTGACCAGTAGGTTTATAAGAATTTGGACTAAATGCTGGAAAGTGTTAAGACTATATTAACATGCCAACATTTAGGGTTATTGTCTAATTAGTGATGTGTGAACCAAACATCTAAGCTAATAATGCATCTTCAGTTTGAAATTTGTAGATGATAGAGCCATGTTAAATCTACTTTTCATCCGACTAGAACGGAAGGGATTTTTAGTTTAATTTTATTCACATCACCAATCTCTATACCTAACAAAACAAATAATAAATGTTCCACTGTGTAATTCCGATTAGAGAAGCACTTCTGCTAACAGATAATTCGATTGATTAGACGAGATGTACACAATACCAATAATCAAGCGTCCTAGCATTCATTAAATGTCCGGCTTTTCCCAAGACGCTGCTCTAAAGCGGAAGTTGGAATGGAGCTAAACTCTACATTTGCATCAAACCAACACTACTCCACCAACACTTACGTAATGACAAAATAAAGTTTACAACCTTACTATGCAATTGTTTAATTAACACGACTCACATTTTTATTTTGAAAGCTATACTGCCTTTTAGATCTCCTCAAAACATCTATCAATAATAATACGTCTCAATAACAATAACACAACGTAAATTACATTTATTAATTATTTCCTTGAGTATCCTTTAATTTTATACTGTAGGAACGCGTGGCGGATGTACTAGTTGTTGATGAAGTAAATTATATTTAGTATTTATACTATCAATTACTTGTTATTAGTATGGAAAGTTCATATTCTATAAGTAATATGATGACTATTTCATGGAATAGGCTTTTATGTTTATATTTTCTTTATCGGGCAAGAAGGCAGAATTACCCTTGGCGGTGAAAATAGATTTGACCGGACTAAAATACAATGGCTGGAAGCAGACACGTTTTGACCAAACAATGGTTTTTACATCTATAAATTTATATATTTTCTTGATCGGACCACAACAACAGTTTGAATTACTCCTATTTAGCGTACTCTGTTACCGTACTGTTCTAGTTTACAAACAGTAAACTAGAACACAAAGCTGTTTTCTAGAAAACAAAGCTATCTAAACAAAAAAAAACCTAATACCTCAGGTAGTAGTGGTTGTCTAGATGACGTCCGAATGCTTTGGAAACTTACATTTTAATAACTGAGGAACACACCAAAGATGAATCTTATTATTGAAAATGTAAGCAATCCTCTTTGACTCTTGCACATTTTCCACATCTCCTAAAGTTTCAACTTATTGATATAACTGTTAGGTAGGCAAAAGGTTCATTGTTTCTTGTATAACTAATTAGACTTGCAGTGTTACCATACCACCAACAATATACAAGTGAAACTTTAAATATACTAATCCATTTAGACTGCATTTATTAGGCCTACCCTTGATATTGTAATACATTATAGTCTCAGCGGAACCAAATTAGGATTTCGTAAATCAGGTTACCAGGTGTTATAAATCAAACCTCCTCAAAAACAATATAGTTATGATTGAGCGCACACCCTAGTCCAAATTTTTAAATCACCAGAATTCCGAAATACTCAGAATATCCAGTTCATTCCCTTTTTTACTAATTATAAAGTAGAAACATAGGTAGAGTAGAAGTGTAGAACTTAGGCAATCTCCACCCGACAGAGAAGTTACTACTCATATCCGGGTTCATTTATTACGGTCAGTACCAGCGATATGCATAATTGAAATATTAATAAATAAACCCAGTCAATACAATACCAGTTTACTGGTAGGCTGATTCATTACACCAAGTATATCCTTGTAAATCTTGCAGTAGATTAAGGTACAAAAACAAAGCAACTAATAGAAAATGTTTGTGTTTTTGTGTAAATTCAATTACTAACAACCGCTTAGTAATGTTTGGAACAATTTCGTAAAAAGATCGTCAAAAGCTGCACACTCCTCAGAGGGCATGGAAATTTCCAGAAACAAAAACAATGGAGAGACGTTTAAGTGAGACTTGTTTACTGCCGGCATTGTTCACATTTCTAAGAACTGTAATAATGAGTAGCTGCCACTTCTACTGTAAACTGCAGATGTATTTATGGTGTTGTCGGTAAGGATTAGTGGACTTTGGGTTAGGTAAACTTCCCAGGGTAAAAGGTTGGTAAAGGGTCGTAGTCGGCCGGTGCAGTCCCACTTAGAGCTACGGAGCGCAACAAAACCTTTTAAATATCAGTTACAGTATCATTAACATTAAAAATAATTTCATGATATTTTCTTGGATTAGAATGTACTAGTGCCCGTAATGTTTATTGCTATGTTTATAATATTTAAATTGGCTCCCCAAATACTATAAAACGCTATAACCACGTCCACATTAAGACTATATAAAAACAGTAGCATTAACAAATTGACTTGTGATAGAATGGGTTACCAAACTGGAAATCTTAAAAATAGAAAATTGTTAACTGTATCGAGAAATTTAACAATTTTCTTAGTTTTGTGTGTTATAAGAAAATCACGTTAATTAAAACAATACCCATGAATATTTCGATATGAAAATATATAAACAAACTAAATTTGAGTAGCTTCTACGATTTAAAAATGTATCGGAGGGTAACTATCTAAATTAGGCTATTCATTTACGTCAAACAATTACTTCGACACATTTATATCCAAGATCTCAGGTAATGTTATGCAAAATTATATGACTTGTATTACGAAATATGAGTAGTTTAATATGTATAAAATACATATTGCCTTGGTTGTAAGCTGGACTGTCTAAAGTTGTGTTGTGTTTCTCAGTTCAAGGAAATCATACATTGTAGCATTATTATACTTAACAAAAATGCTAACACGCCATGTTACCAAACTTAATTGTGTTAACATATCTTAAAATACAGCGCCAATCATGATCAAATTATATTTTAGTGTATGAAATGTAAACAATGCTGTAATAAATTTCAGAATATAGACATTGAGATTTCTCTCGTTACAGTGCACTCTTGATAATGTCACGATTAAACGAACTTCCGGAGTAAGTTAGTAACAATAAGATAGTAATGGGTCTACCAACAATACAGTCACCTTGTGATGAGAATACCTAACTGAGTTAGTGACTACAATTCTGTTGTCACAATTCCATCTCCTATAAGAGAAGTTCACGGGAGTTTGTTGCTCTAAACTAGTGTCGTACTAATTTAAATTCAGTAATGAGTAAAATGTCAAGTCGCTGAATATTATAAATACTGTTCTCAATACCTACCATATAAATAAACCATTTATATCTGGTGCACAATTAAAAACATATTAGGTCATGAGAACTATAGTACTTAATATAGCATATTCATCTGGATGGCTGCTGAGTAAACCAGGCAGACCTCTTTTGTAGTCTTGGTGCCTCAGACGTTAGCAGTATGCAAAGAGTTAGCCTTTATCGTCTTCAAGTGTTTTGGATGTTTTGTTTAAAAACATCTAAAACACTTGAAGACGATAAAGGCAAACTGTTTAAGATGCATACTTAAACTTCTGATTCCAGTCAGGTGTATGACTGCCTAATGTATTGCACAAAACTGTATGTTTGGATAGTCCACGTTTTAAATTAAAAATACAGCATTATATACGTTAGGTGTTTACATCATTCATATTCAAGTACGCTTCTAAAAGTGAGTGAATATTTAATACGGAACAGGATTATTTCTAGACCTTTATCCATCGTTCAGTGTTTATCCCATCGTTTATATAAAAAAACTACGTTTTAAGATCTGAAATCTGATCTCTTCCTCAGGTATATAATTTACCTAACATCCTGGCTTGTGCGTGCCACAGCACTCTTGTATGATTTTTTATAATTTTAACCCCACCTTCAAGCTTGCATAAGCATATATCTTAAATGATTGTGTTCCATTATGCATTGAGGAATCTCGTTCAAAGAACCAATGTTGGAATTTTTGAAATTACAAACTTAGTTATGATATTTGTCACAACCGTTGTGGAAAGTTTGGTAACTTTAGACTTACTAGTTATAGCCTCCTTGACTTCAACTTAACGTGACAACAACTGTTTAGTGTGAGTTAAATTTGGATTTGAAAAATACAAGTTATTTTTCACGAATTATAAAATATTACCGGTACGTAACGTTTTCAATCTTTGTTTTCTTATAAAACTTCCTATCATTTAAACTTATATTTTTCGTAAATAATTAACCTAATTGGTCGAGCCGTTCACTAGATGAATGTTTAGCAAAACACTGCGATTAATTCCTGTTTAAAAATAAAAATAAGAATCTGGTTTAACCAATCAGAATGTTTTACCTCTTAACAATTTATGAAGGATTTACTAAAGCTAGACGGTGTAGATCTTTGTGAAATGTTATATATTTAGTTAGTTCAATAGATATCAATGTAACAATCGATTCCAGTGAGGAATGTCATAGCGCTATAGAGTGTGGCTTGACTTTCCCAATATGATTAATCGATAGTAATGAATCATGTCTAAAATCGTAATATCACTAAATGTAGCTATAACTACTATTTAGTAATTTTGGGAACAATTTTTAAAAAGTTGTTTTAAAGTTAGACACTGTTTGTTTAGAGGACAGAAATTCCCAGACAGCAAAGAATTGCAGAGACAATTGGCAGTTTACTAGGTGCCAGCATTAGTAAAATTTCTAAGAATAGTAATAATGAGAAGCTGCCACCTCCACAGTAAACATGCGGATATATTTATGGTGTTGTCAGTAAGGATTAGTGTACTTGGATTCTTGGAAACTCTCCGGGGACAAAAGTCAGTTTAGGGTCGTCCCCGGCCGTTGCAGAGGTAGGTTATTAAAAAAGCCGCTTGTAGACCGTACCATTGATTGTTTGAGAAACAGCTAATGTTAAAATATTGTTATGTATTTCTGTGGATTAGAAAAAAGTAATGCTTCTGATGTTTATACTTTAAAGATATGCCTACTAATCTCAAGATTCCCCGAATACTATTGTTAACTTCAATCTCTATTTCCATATACCGGAAACTGAATGGAATATTATATTAAAAACTTTTTAATATTAAAAAGTGAAAAATGTGGTGTTATGTGTATCCAAAAACTAAACATTAATTTGATATTTTTGCTTGGTAAAAATTATAGTTTACTCTTTAAATAGTCTGCCTTTGTATAAAAAAAGAATATGTAGTTAGACAAATATGCAAGAAAAGAAAATTGACTAGCTTCAAGGATTAAAAAAATATATCGTTGAATAACTAATCAAATTTCTCAGGCATTCAATATAAATCAAACATCTGCACCGACGCCTTTATATATCTATGTAGTCGTATATACAATTACCTACGGTTATTATTTGGTAATATAAAGAGTTTGATACATAAAATTACTTGGTGACTTATTTGTAAGCTGGAGTTACTAAATGTGTGTTGCTTCCCATTTCAACATAACCATGAGCCACAGAAAAATACAGTTCGCGAACCTTTTTACATAGTATGTTACAAAGTTGTAAAAATGTGTCTAATTTCTAAAACGAAGCCCCATCCAAAGTGATCACATTGACCTTAGTTCGTAAAATCTATAAATTAGATCTACTGTTGTTATACATTTTGAGATGTACTGTAGACAATTATTTATTTACAGTGGATTGTTGATATTCTACTGATTAAAAGGAAATCCCGGATTGCCCAAAGCTTCGTATTTAACTGAATATAAGCGTATCAATAAATCTATTTATGATAAACTACCATGCATCCTGCAAATATCAAGGCTATATAATGAACAGTTTTGCCGTACATTTTTCGAAAAATACAAATTATTTCACCCAACTTTGTAATATGTAGCACAAATTAGTTTTGGGATACTGTACGAATAATTCATTGTATTATAAGCCTATAACGTAAGAAAGTTAAGGGGTATAACAAAGTAATGGGTCAGTAATGGGATACCATCAATACGGTCAGCTTATGTTGACATAAAAAATGTGAATAATACCGTCTCCTGTTATTGAATATTACGTGACGTTGTAGTTGTAAACTAGTACCGTTGTACTGTGTCAGATGTGCACCTGATGAGACATTGAGAATGCCTCTTCCCGTACATACACCATTGTTTTATATTTTGGAGTGTAGTGTCTCTGATGTCAAAACAATATACTGAGTTCGTCTTGAGCTTCTTCGTAACAAATCTCGGAGTTCTCCATCAAACCAGCATGTATGGTTTTGTAGATCCAAGTTTTGTTTGAGGGGTATTCGATTTTACTAATATTGCTGACAGTATCAGTGAAATATGTAAGGGGTTCATTAACATCTTTTCAGACAAAGAAAAGTTATAGATTGAATAACAGGAAAGATATTTTTGAGATTATATTTCCAGAAATTACTTACTTTTACGGTACTGGATGAAGTGTATCTATGGAAACAACAGCACAGTAAACCTGCCTCCATAAACATGATTACCGGGATTGATAAGAAGATAGGATACAGTATGACTTTGTTGATGCAGTCTACACATTGTCTACCTGATCTCACTGAAGAACAATTAATGTTATGGAATAATCTTAAAATTACAGTTATAAATCTGAAACGTTGAATGATGTTGCTTCAATTATAAAATGATATGTGAATTAGGAAATGTTTTGGAATTTTGAATGAAATTAGTTTAAAAATGAAAATAGTATTCACCTCCCTCCCATTCCTCTTGGTACCGTAAAAATTTGCAGTGGTGTCTATTTTAACTATCCTAATCCTATAATACTATAAATTTGAGTCAATAGGATGTTCCCACTTTTCAACTCGTAGTAACTACTGTGTGCAATTGTCCATATTTAGCTCGAGAATAAAATTAGAAGCACAATTATCATTTACGTTGTATACGCTTAATTTTCAAAATTATTTAAAATTATTAGCCCCAATTATATTATACAGCAGATAGGTTATAAAAGACTAAGAATTAATAGTAATTCCGTACCACTTCATTAAATCCATTGAACTAATGAAAATATGCACACATATTCGACTTCATACCGTTGAATAATACTAAAAACCAGGCCTCTTAATGATGCTTGCAGAACAGTTTGATCAAAATTCAAGTCCTTTTAAATTATAGATTAATTCATTGTAAGATATATCTGAAAATGGGAATATCTTTAAAAAATCCACAGTTAATTTAGGAATATTGAATATACAATTTATAAATATTAAGCGATTGGCGCTCTGATCGTACACATGGAATAAATAGTGTGTGATTCAGGGGTTAACAATAAGTACTTGAAATTAGTAAAAATAATGAAACGAAATGTTTAAACTAGTTTTTTTTTATTCGTGTGATTAATTTATTTGTATAGTAATTCGATAATTTTATAATGCAGCATTAGCTTATATGCAATATACCAATATTGTGTTAGAGCTAATTTGTAAAACCTGAACAATATTATTAAAATGACATCGTAAGGGAAATGGCCGAGCTAATGAATAAATACAATTTATTAAGTTTATAATATATGCTCATATAAATTAAAAATGGTGGTGGTGGTAACATTGGAGGTGAAGTGGGCAGTATTTTAAATAAGGAATTTGAACCCCACCAATGCCCCTCTCAGTACTCGCCCCTCCTACGCCAATAATTGACCAACCCCTTCTCTCTCAACCCCCTCCACCTGAACAGTAACCTACCGTAATTTCCCCAAGCGTCCTCATTCTCGGTCGTACAGTTGAGCTGTTAAGTCGATAGTGCGAATTTTAGCGATGAGTGAAAACCAAGCTGCGGGATACCTCTCTCAGAACGGGTTGAAGTGGAGACGGTAAGTAGATTTATTAATTTATACTTTATAGTTGGTTGATAAGTTAGTTAGTTCATTTATTATATAGTGATATGAAATTTGTCTGAAGTTAGTAGACAATTCAGGTGTCCTAAGTAATTTGCCTGTTATTTTATTAAATCGTTTAATGTTCTTAACTGCTACCAGATGTTTAGCTGGCTTATAATATATATATATATATATATATATATATATATATATATATATATATACGTGTGTGTGTATTTTTGGTGCGGTAAAACTATAGGTTAAAAAAAAACACGTTCCTAGGCCACGGGATTTCAAAGTTTTTAGCATTTTTCTATTTAATCCCATATACTATTATTATTACTAGGACAATTTTCACTTGTAGATTAAAAATGTTTTAACACATAAAAACAAAAGTAGTATTTTTTTAAAGTAAAATTTTGTTTTATAAATAAAGGTCGAGAATATACAAACATGTTTCCATATGATATTATTCTAATTAGATGTTTTTGCTCCACGTTTACTAGATTTAAATAAGGTTCATAGGTATTACTCCTAAATACAGTACTATATATTATGGGTCTTTGAATTAGACAAAAATATAACTTACGCAATACTCTTTCGTTAAAATAATCCCTCTAAAAACCTGTACCTTAAATTATTGTTTATTTTATTTTTAAGTTTACTGATATGGATGGACTCTGTAATTTACTTCACTATCCAAAAATGTCTTAAATACTTTATTTCATTAGTTTTTTCAAAAGTTTACACTTTATTTGTACACAAAATCTAGTTTCCCCTATATAATGTGCTTGTTTATAAAAAATTGGCTCAATCAATTCATTAACTTTTTAAATACAAATCAATACTTAAACACCATATTATTAACAGTAAATCACTATTTTATTAACACAAGTTTTTATTCAATTCTACTACTCTTAAGTTATCTTTCACATAGAGGTGTATTTAGCTTCAAATTTTTAACTTTAAACCAAAAATATTCATTAAATTTGTTTGCTATAATTTGTGGGTCAGACACGAATAAATTACTACTATCATCTAAAAGAGACCTAAAATTTTCTTCCTGAATTGTCTAGTCACTTCATTTAATATTTTCCATTTCTTCTTTGAATTGCCCTGGAACTTATCAAATTTCTTTTGTAAAAATTACTTTTTAACTCTTTCTTTATTATGTAACATATTTCTGTATATCTTTTAGTAGTTTGTAAGTCTAATATTTTCAGGATGTGTTTTTACATGTTTAAATAGTGAATTTATCCTCTTAATTGTCTTACAGATAAAATAATTTATCCACTCCTTTATTTTCTTAAACTTTGAAATTGTTGGTACTTTACTTTTACTTGTGTTAACGCAGTTTTCAAAAACATGAAAAAGAAAATTAAATGCCGTTGACATATCAACCCTACTATAAACATCCACCCAGTTCGCCCAACACAGCAGCTGTTTTAGCATAGCCATATCAGTGCGATAACTTGGGGGGGGGGGGTCAAGCTGACCCACCTCATCCCCGCGCCATAAAACACATACACTCACTCATAACAAGGATTAATCCGTAATAACAGCGTGTATCACGGAAGCATCCACCGACCTTGTCCTTTTGGCTATCCTGAAAAATACATGGTCAACACATGTTTTAGTATGGTTTGTTATTCTGGTAGGTTCCGTAATCATAGACTCTGAACCATTTGCTGTCATAAGAGATTTATATCTGTCTGTAGTAGCATCCAAGTCATTTTTATTATCAATGTTATATTTAAATCCCAGATCCCGAATAAATATTTTGCTCTGCTCAAACCGCAGTTTAATTTTGAATAAAAATACACAATTTCATTAAAAGGTAAATCGATTGGATAGGAAAAATCTGTAAACATCAATTAAATGAAAGATTTGGCAAAACATTAAAAGGCAGCACTAAAACACCAGCTGATTCGCAATTCAATTCAAGTTGATTAACATTACTTATTAGTCACTAATATTTACTGCATTGCCACCCGCTCTATACTTGTCATTAAAATTTGATGATATTATATAGTTATTAATTGTATATAAGTTAATTTCAACAGTTTGTATTCATATCTCTGATAAAGTTATGGCACCTTGAAATTAAAAAACAGTAATTTCAGACAAAGAAATAAATCAACATTCTTTGTAAGACTCCTTATATTTTATTATTATTATTAACATGCCAGCCTGTTACGTTGCTTCCTTTACACTCAACACCTCTTCTCTTCGCATAAAAAATTATTCCACCTCGCACCCACAGACATTTGTGCAGTTTTTAGTTCTTCACTTGCCGCGCTAGTGCAAACAGCCGCCATCTCTCTGGTGAAAGTGTCTCGTTAATGTAGACTTGTTTGTCCATTGGCAGGTTTAAGTGCAGGTTGAAAGCTCCCTCTTCACATTAGCAGTTCCTCCTTGTCAAATGCCCAAACATAACTATTATTCAAGTGGGCGAGTTGTTAGGACCTGGTTTCTTTCCTAGCCGATGACAAGCATAAATCATGTTTACAGCTTTGCTACTTCCTGTACTACAATTACAACACCTTCGTTCAGCTGCATACAGCTCTCTAGCCAATGAGTTTTTTCCAAATCCATAAGACTTGCTAATCACCTTTTCTTGCTACTGCAAAGCAACATTTGTTGAAGCAGAAAACAGTAAAAAACTAAATGAGTGGAAATAAAACCCCACCAAACGGCACTTTTAAACATGAACATTAAAAATCCTAATCAAAACCAGTTCGATATATTATCTCGATCTGTCTTATCTTAGCGCTAGACATGGACTGAAAATGCGAATATAAAGAATAAATAATCCTTATATTATTGAGTTATTATTTGGTATTGCTATTGGCTATTTTGTAATTTTTATTTTACTTGTTAGCACTTTAACCTGCAATTAATTAGCTATGGATGTATATAGCATAACCTTAATCTTATTTCTAAGACTTATAGCAATTCAAAGAGATGAAATGGGGATATTAAGTGAAGTAAAACCAACTATGGCTACCATACCTGTAACTAATATCTGCTTGTTTTTATGTTTTAATTTTTTGTTTTTTTAAAAAAATGGTCCTCTAGAAAAATTATTGGAGCAGTTTGCAATCTAAAAACAATGTTTGCCTAAACCAAATATTAAAATGTATAAAATGATGTAATTATAAAGAAAAATATTATTGACTTGTTACGGCTTTGGCTCCATAGCAAGGAATCCTCTTATAACGAAGGGTCCCACAGCAAGGAGTATAATGTTTCAGCGTACACAACAAGGCGCCTAGTTGAGGGAATACTTGCGGTTTAATTCTTCAGTTGGGATTTCCTTGCTCTGGCACAGAGCAGTAAAATCGCGGAGCAGTCCCATAACGTAAAATATTGAATTGTACCACAGCAAGGCGTATAATGTCTCAGCGTACACAACAAGGCGCCTAGTTGAGGGAATACTTGCGGTTTAATTCTTCAGTTGGGATTCCTTGCTCTGGCACAGAGCAGTAAAATCGCGGAGCAGTCCCATAACGTAAAATATTGAATTGTACCACAGCAAGGCGTATAATGTCCCAGCGTACACAACAAGGCGCCTGGTTGAGGGAATACATGCGGTTTAATTCTTCAGTTGGTGTTCCTTGCTCTGGCACAGAGCAGTAAAATCGCGGAACAGTCCCATAACGTAAAATATTGAATTGTACCACAGCAAAGAATCTTTTAACTATAAATCCAATAACGAGGAATGTTAAACCAAGGCTAAATATATAATAGTTAGAAGGGAAGGCCTGGTTTAGAGTTTATATGACAAGATCGTTAAAATATTGTAGTCTATAGTTGTAAAAAAGGTAACACAATAAATTCAATACCATAAAGTTTATTTTGGCACATTAGCTTTATCAAGAATAATTAAAATTCAATATTTTTGAAAAATTACTTAACTTTAATTGTTTTATGAAATAGGAGACAACCGACGCAAAACCTTCGTACAAAATCCAATATATTGAAAGTTTTTTTAAGTCCAAATGATGAATATAATTATAGAGCTACTAGAATAAAGTATTTTATGTTTACTTTAATCCACAGAATATCAATATATGTATACGTGATCCACTATATATTCATAACATCATCCACTGTGAACTATAAAACCGACTAAAATAAAATATTTTAAGTATACTTTAATAATATGCTTGACAAAGTTGGTATCAAGTTCTTTACTTTAGTAAATGTAATAAAACGACATTATCTACTGAAATCACTTTTGCATTATATCAAAATGTAAACCGCTATATCTCATAACATGGATGGAAAAATTCTTTTTACAAGACACTAAAATACAGTGTTTTATGTCTACAGTACTTGAAATACGTTGGTAACAAGTACTTTAATTCAGTAACTCGAGAAAAATACGAAATTGTCTAGAAAAATGTACATTGCAATATACTGTATTATTACGTGAACTATTATATACCTCTTACCCACATGACCAGGAGTGTATAAATCACCTAAAAGTACTTTAATTAAACTTGAAATAATTGACAAACTTTATCAACAAGTACATACAATGTTTGAAGTCTACATTTATAATATACTTGCCAGAATTTTCAAGTGAATACTTGACTCATGACATGTTGGAAAAGAGAGTTCTTAAGGAATTATTAAGATTCATACATATAATTGCACATGAAGGAAGCGATACCTGTTTTATGACATCTCGGAATCCAGACAGAAAAAGAGTGGTCAATTTCTATTGTCACAGTAAGGCGACAGCCGCATACCTGCTTTGTCCACGTGATGCGCCTGGCGCTGATTGGCAGTATTGTTCGTTCATCAATACTAGCAACTAACAGTGATCACATAAGTAGCTCATAATAGAAAATATATAAACCGTATTAGACGTATTCAGTAACAAAAGTATCACAAGCAACTGTGTTTGCGCGGTATGAGATGGCCCCTCAGCAACACTCTTTAGTTAATAATAGTTAAATAATAGTCCACATCAGTCCACCTTGACAAGCAAATAAACATGGCATTGACTGGCAAAACTGTGTTGTAATATGTAGTCTAGTAATAGAGGCAATTCAATGGCATGTCAAAAAAGAAGCTTTAACCTCCGTTCGAGCGAAAGCGACCATTGCGATTTTGACCCTTTGAATGATCCATAGAGAAGCATTAGCCCCTAAGTATTTCATTAAAGAACTGCACGATATACTTAATATTTTCATGGGTGCAATCAACTACATTAAGACACATTTAGTAAGATTGTTTGAATAAATGAGCAAGGACATAGGATCTGACCGCTCATTACTCATTCTAAAACAGTTGTACAGTGACAGCTCCTGCTGCACACCGACCAGAAGGTCATAGAGGCATAGTGTGCCTTCTACATCGAGAAACACATGTTGTGACCCCATGTGGTCACTGTGTTTGAGTGCAACATACTCAGACACACTACCAAACTATCAAGCCATCATCCAGTGTCCACAGTGTAGGAGTGCTGGCTCAGGACTACACCAAACATTTTAATTGTTGTCGTTATATATAATTTATGTGCAAGCCATTTATTATCAAGCCATCATCCAGTGTCCATAGTGTAGGAGTGCTGGCTCAGGACTACACCAAACATTTTAATTGTTGTCGTTATATATAATTTATGTGCAAGCCATTTATTATCAAGCCATCATCCAGCGTCCATAGTGTAGGAGTGCTGGCTCAGGACTACACCAAACATTTTAATTGTTGTCGTTATATATAATTTATGTGCAAGCCATTTATTATCAAGCCATCATCCAGCGTCCATAGTGTAGGAGTGCTGGCTCAGGACTACACCAAACATTTTAATTGTTGTCGTTATATATAATTTATGTGCAAGCCATTTATTATCAAGCCATCATCCAGTGTCCATAGTGTAGGAGTGCTGGCTCAGGACTACACCAAACATTGTAATTGTTGTCGTTATATATAATTAATGTGCATTATGTTTCTTTTAATTTACAAGTAATTATTTTTAAAATAAACATTTAAAACTTTCGTGCCGATGAGTAACTTTTAATAGCCATTGTACAGACAGAGTAAATTATAAACATATACTTTGAATATTTAAAAAATTATATTCACTTCGAAGAGTCCCACAGCGAGGCAACTAACAGAAAACATCCTACAGCTAGGCGCCTTGCTACCAGATACCAAGCTATGATATTCTTCACTATGAGATTGTTTGTTGTGGGATGCTCGCTGTGAGATTCCTTCCTATGAGAGTTTCGTTGTGGGATTCTTGATAGATTTCTCGCAATAGGATTCCTCGCTGTGGGGCCCCACGGTTGTTACGACTAATAAAAATAGTAAAACACTTTCTTAGTGTTGAATAATTTAAATAGCAGAATAACTAAATATAAGCTGTTATATCTTTTATATAAAAATTCACCTCCTACTATAAAAAAGTAGTTCCTTTCAAACCTACTTCCAAACCTACTTCCAAACTTAATTAAACTGTTGTGTGTTGTGAGCCCGAGTGTTGTGAGCCCTTGTACTCTGAACTTCGAGGGAACTACCTGGGATGGGTAACTTTTATTGAAAGACCGGATTGACTAGGCTAGCAAAGTTCCAGGCGATTGCCTTGAGTCGGATGTATCAGGCAATTTATTTATAGTAATTAAAAATTAAAAAATCCATTCCGGTTGAGTTAAAAAACATGTAGATTTCACATGAGGCCGTTATCTTGAAATGTCTGAAACTGAAGATGCGTTATTAGCTTAGATGTTTAATTTGAGCAATATTAATGACACGATTAAGCATAATGGCTGACAAATTCATTTATTTTATAAATTTTTCATGGCCGCCATTTTGAAACCTCATTTGATACCAATGGCCTCAATTGATATAATTGGTTTGATTAGGCCTATTGGTGAAGGCGGATGAACTCACCAACCAAGCTATCTGTAAATATTGCTTCTATACCAAGTTTAATATATTATATTTATTGAAAATTACGGACGGTAGTTTCTGCTTTCAGAGCTAATTCAATGGTGTACACTTAGAACTTTATACGCTCGCTATCTGGAAAACTTGGAAATAAACATAATATTCGTAAATGAGTAGAAAATCTAAAAAAAATTTAGTAAACGACAATGAATAATTATTTGTGAGTAAACCTTCATATTCCAAGCATTAAAGGGCCGCGATCTTGAATTTATAAACGAATAATGATATAACATTGTTTATAAGTAAATAAAAAGCTACATTAAATAAAGTCTATGAATCCTAGAATAGGATAAGATAGCAGAATTATTTAAAATATCATAACAGTACAGATTAAGTAGGATATTACCGTATTACTTTTAACCGTTGTTGATTAAAATGCATTGAATGTTTGTAATAAGAAGTGTAAATAAAGTAAATAGGTGGTATTTAAGGAATGTCATTTGACAAAATTCCAGTTCTTTGTATTAATTTGTAATTATTTCTTGTAATTTATTTAGGTAGGTTGTAAAACATACAAAACACACTGTCATGAAAATGGTGTTATCAAATAGACAGATAATTTATGGTTTAGTAATGAGATACTTTTATTGATGGTTAATAAATTCAGTTCCCTGGAGGCAACGCGCTAAGGTTAATGAATATTAGTAGTGCAGCAATACTCGAAAGGTATTCCATAATTTAAATATTTTGCTCATTATAGTTTTAAAATCCTTGTAATTTATATGACGGATTTATTCCCGCGTACACTTATTCCTAAGGGTATATGAGACACGTTAGTCCATGTTATAGGCCTACCATTTACGAATTTTTGTGTCGTTCAAAGGGAGACGTATTACAACGTATTTAGCAATTTGCCTTAATTAGGAACCATTTACTTTTGTGTAAAGATAACATAGAAAGTATACAAATGTACAGAATTGGTATGCAAGTAAAATATTACTCTTCATTTTGAATATTTCGAAAAAGTTTTGAAACAAACAATAACATACTTTGTTGTTTACTGTTGAAAAAATAACTTATAGTTCAATTATTATTTATTGTTTCTATTAATGAAATAAAGTGAAGGCATTTTGCCTTTAATTTGGAGCCTAACTAACCACTGCGACATTGGGTAAAAACTCTTCACTTTGTTTAAGATATGATATTTATAACTCTAGCTGTCAGTGTAGGACATATACTAAATAAAATATTATACTATTTAGAAAGTTTAAGAAGTTTATTTTAAATTGTTATTTATTTAGATCCTCGCGTCCAAGACAAACACCAAAAAACCTGTAAATATTATTCTTATGGCACTTGTTACCATTCCTTGTGTTTTAAATTCCAATGGTTTTAAATTATTCATGATATTTTAATTTAAAGGAAATTATGTAAATTAATTATAATATCAATCTTCTAAATCAAATATTGTATGTAAACTTGGAGTTGTTTTGATTTGGAATGTTATAGAAATCTGAAGCGTAATGAAAAGGAAATAGATCTAACTTAATAATCTATTACCCATTCAAACTCCTTTGCGGATTTCGTAACATTTTCGTAGTCAAAATCACACCTTCCAAACTGACCCAAAGTGAAGTTCAAAGTAATCGTTTACCCTATGCTGGAACGAAAATCATTTTCACTAATTCCATTCTATATTACGTAATAACTGTGTTTTTTAGTCATTGGTTCAGCATACAATTTCCAGGTACAGCCAAATAAATTTAAAAAACGAGTACTTAAGTTCCTATCATAAAATAAAATGTATGTTAGTACTAAAATATCAGAAATTAATATCATATATTTTAGCCAGTTGGCCTAAAAGTTTTCGTCATTTTTGTTTAGGACTAAGTCTTTCACCCCGTACTCTCTAGACAGAAGGCCACAGCTGCCTCAGGGGAAGAGGCCTCAATTTCCCCAATGGAGACCCCAATTGCTGCCCAGGAGGCCAACATTTCTACCGCGGTCGGCGCCCAGGAGGCCAACAGTTCCACCGCAGTTGGCGCCCAGGAAGCCAACATTTCCACCGTGGTCGGCGCCCAGGAGGCCAGCAGTTCCACCGCGGTCGGCGCTCAAGTGGCGGCGCAAAGAGGAACAAGAAGAGCATAAAGCTAAAGGTATGTCTTGTAGGACGTATTGAAATACAATATCTACAATTGGAATTTACGAGATACGGTTAATTAGCTGTGTATTGTATACGGTGAATGAGGAATATAAATCGAGGTTTATAAATCTGAACCATTGAAAGCATTACAAATAATCATGTATTTATATTATTTTTTAACCTTTTTGGAAAATACTATATACCCAGTAATTACCTTTTCAGTCTAGACCATTTATACAAAATTCAAGCCATTTCACTTCTAATTACACTCAAAGAAAAGCCCAGTAATTCAACATGGAAGTTAAACAATTAACTACGGTTTGAAACAAATAATAAAGATAAAACTTTGTGTTCAATGTAAAGTAGGAAGCGATATACAAACAAAATTATATACAAAATAATATAATTTAAAGCAGTATAAAATAATATTTTAGTAGACTAAGTTACGTTTTTTCATTACCACAATACTGAAAAACTGCAATTGCAATAAACTATTTGGACAAGATCGTGCAGTGGCATGAACACTATTCACATTTAGAAATGTAATTTGGGAAAAATGCAATATTGTTAGCCTTTAAAACAAGTGGTTGCTTTTTAATTTATAATACGATACATAAGTAATAAATATAAGATGTTCAAATTATTTATAGTTTCTTTTTACTAAATACTGAGTGAAGAGTGCTTACTTAAAGAATTCTATGATCTATTTAAATCAATGGCTAATTACATCTTTATTTCAGTCATTGTTTTGCTATGCAGTGATCTGACGTACATAGGAGATATGTATAAAAATTATAATGATATACTGCCATAGTTCTCGCCATATGTATGAAATACCGTATTTTAGAGAGGTTAACAGTAATATTGTACATTAATATATAATTATAAATGTACAATTCATGTACAAGAGATTTACGTGTAATAATAATATTAATACCGCATTGTTGTTTAAATTATGTTTTGTTTTAGATAGTTAATGTTTATATGTAGTTAGAATATAGAATGTCTGTGTTCTAGAAAATGCCAGTCCGCACACTGTACAGGAGGAAACATCAAACCCCCAGGAAAGAAAATGTTCCCAGGAAACTGTCAAGGACTGCCAGGAAACGTCAAGATGTCAGGACGTTCCTGCTTGGCACAACGGTAAGAATTGCAGATATATTCCTAGCTCGATAGTGCACTAGAACGATATAAATTTTAAATAAAAAAAATCGTTACTTTCTTCTTCAGCGACAAGTTCCTGTTTAGTTGTTATACACTAATCAGTAACGGCAACACTAATATCATTAAATTTTATTCATACAGTTACGAATAATACAATTCGATGTATTTTGTTCATTAAATTAAGTGCCTTTTGTTGTAGAACTTTTATATGAGGGACTTTCATACACTCGCAATTACATTTGTTTCCCTGACTACAAATCTAACAATTAAACGCTGGGGGCAAGCAATTAATGTTAATTTCGATGCTTTTTACTATATAGATATTTTACAAGATTTTTATAGGTTATAGTTTGTATTGGTCACACGGATTAAGGTGTCCTTACGAAAATGTTTGATTCGGTACACATTCACTCTCTACTCCAGGCACTCTCCCTCTCTAATACTTGCATTGTTATAGCTATGAATATGAGTAGTTAACACTTAATTTCTCTTTATTTAGTTTAATATGTATATTCATTTATTTATTTCCTTTCAACGGAAATAAATCATTCATTAAATGATTGTTCAATCTAGATATGTAAGATAAAAAATCAGGTTATACTTGTATTTATTTTGTACTAAATTTGCTTTCTGTTATCTCTTTATACTTTTCCGACCTCTAGACTTTATTCCAAAGTCCTGACTATAATTTTGTATGGTTAAAGTTATTTAAATTATGTATATAAATACATTTGTATGATTGAATGTGTTCGTTAAGTTTATTTATGATTAAATTTAACCATTTTGTTTGTTACAGGTTATCATCATTGAACTTTGGAGAAGGCGCAAAAAATCTATTTATGTAAATAACAATAAAAAATTGGAAAAATGTATAAAAATTAAATATATTCATATAAAAAAATAAAAAAAAAAAAAAAAAAAAAACAAAACAAAAACAAAAAAAACATTTTTAAGGCTGCCATTGGAGGTCCAAAGCCCTCATGAGAAAAGCCGATGGGAAATGTAAAGACAAATTAATAGACAAGAAATCAGCAGATTAGAAGAAGCAACGCGGCTAACTTTGAAAATACAACTGCCTCGTTATTGACTCCCTAGTGGCATGGATGTGAATTGTTGAACAGACACGCGGTTCGTATATATCAGAATACTACTACTACTTAATATTACAAAAAAGTTATTTTAATCTATAAAAATTTACAACCTCTCAACCAATTAAAGGTTCAGATAATTATGCTATACTGAAAATATTTATCTCCAAAAACATTTGTGAATGTATCAATCCAGTCGTATTAACTTACATTTATATATGGTATTCCAACAAAATTCTGTTTATTCTTTGCCTGCATTCTCAAGATATACAAGCTACATTAAACTTTCCCCATACATGTTCCTCCTACTGGTGTAGTAATAAAGGGGATTCAATTGTAACAAATTATAGTTAGAATGAACCTTTCTAAGAATAGCTCAAAAACGTTTCATTTTTGACATTGAGAAAATTATTTTTGGTCAGCTTTTTCACCATTACTTTGTATAGCTACTAACATTTAGTTGCAGAGACTTTCCGTTAATTTGACTGTTAATTTATGAATGTTAAAAAATAGAATTAAGTATAAACCCCTCTATCTATTACAAACGGTTTGGGGTTTAATACAAAAGTTTAACGGCTATCTAAGGTGTGGTTTTTTTACACTCTAAAGCAGCACCTAAATATAGATTTTTGAACAACTATGATAGAAACCTAGGCTGTTTTTATACTGTCACTAAAATTTCAAATTGTAAAATGTTTACAATTCAAGTCCCACGTTGTTTATTTATTCTATCAATGATTTTCAAAAGATTTACTTATAGCGTTTATCAAAGTACCTTATATTCAATTAAATATTCTAGTCAAACACTTGGGTATAATGGCAATGTTTTAAATTAATATTATTCCAATCTATTAAGCCTTCTAAATAATTATATTATTTGTCGCATTTCTTAGTTTACCAAATGAGCTTACTGAATTAGTTATATTGTAAAAGGCGTCCCTGGCCGGTATCGGTGTACGAACATTATTTGTTTCAACGATCATACATATTTTAAAAACATTTAAGTAATATATGATCTTACTGTCATTTCAATATCTTCGTACAATAAAATAACCGGAAGAAATCGTAAAGTAGACTTGCGTCTTGACCAAATTACGGACAGTTGCAAATATAAACTTACAACTATTCTGCACAACGTAACGACCATATACAGGCTGCCAGTTGTGCGATCTACGGGAATTGCCGCAGTTAGCACGGACACACAAAGCTAACAGACAATTGCGCTCTCTATCTATAAGCGGCTATATGATAAGGCTGGGTGCTGCAGTATCTCTCTCTCTCTCTCTCTCTCTCTCTCTCTCTCTCTCTCTCTCTCTCTCTCTCTCTCTCTCTACGAAAAGTTTATTAATTTTATAATACACTTTCCTCGTGCGTGATAAAATTGTCTTTTGTTAGATAATTTAATTGCAAATCCAACGATACCATGCTTCAGAACCTTGGTTGATAAATAAGGGAGATGATAAATCAAAAGAAATGTAAATGCTGCTATTGTTTAAAAACACAATATCTTCCTTATTTATCAACCAAGTTTCTTCAATATGGTGTCTTTCTGTGTTTGTAATTAAATTGTTTAACTAAAGTGTAATATGTATATAGGATTTGCCTTACGTCGTTTTAAAATATTCAAGTTTAAAGATTTAAGGAAGCCACCTTTTTAAATATAAAGTTTCTTCCACATTTAAATTTGTCTCTATACTTAAGGCAGTAGGTTACAAATATATATATTTCAAATTTCAACCTATTATAAATTAACGTTCTCAGATTAAGAAAAATACACAATCCACGAGTAGGCTTGGATTACTACTAGATAGTATTTTGCAATCTGTTTATGAACGAACCATTTAACTTTTATACTGTTGGTATCACGCAAGGTGGAGCATACGACCTATTCAAGAACCTGTAGGCCTGCTTTGTGTTGTATTACATCTACACTGTTGGTATCACGCAAGGTGGAGCATACGACCTATTCAAGAACATGTAGGCCTGCTTTGTGTAATATGACATCTACACTGTTTGTAATTAGTGTTTTATTAATATTAACACTGCAAGAATAATTGTCAAGCTTTTGTGGTCGGTAGCTAATATATATGATCTGAAACGACGTATACATTTTATAACAAACTAACAAACGTAACTATAACGTAAATATTCAAATACCATCCACGGTACATATATATTTGTTAAGTATTTTCTATAAAATGTTTCTAATCTGCTATTGTATTTCATATTTGATTGTTATATTTATTTCTTCTTCCAACGGAATTACACCGGTAGTACACATAAATAAGTTATGAGTATCACTATTAATAGCACTACTAAAATTTACATATATAATTAAATAACAAACAGTGTTAAAAATAAATAATCAACAAAAAGGTAAAAAAAAACAAAGACAATAATAAATAGTCAAATGCAAAAACGAGCAACAGTAATAGATGTGTGGTGTATGATAAGAAATAAATATCAATAAAGTGATAAAACAATATTGGACAGATAACCATATGCAAAAATAACAATATATAACTAGCAACATGCAAGAAAAGATCAATAATCAGGTTATATTAAATTTATTTTATTTGCGCTGATAGTTCGTTTGAACATGATAAATAATACACTTTTTTCTTTACATTACATTTGATTCTTGAAATGAACTGCTCTACCGCGTGCTGATAACAGACCACGGTGACGATGGATGGCGCCTTGGACTGACTGCGCCTGAGCAGGGAAGGCTGGACTGAACTGGACTAATCAATACTTAGTTTGATGCCATTGGCTGGCTAGGCTGGCCCAATGAAAACTAGTTTTGTCTTCATTGCCTGGGCTGGGCTGGCAATTTTTACGGTCAAGTTGTATACTTTTTATTGGCTGGGATGGACTAATCCTATGAAAATAATAATAGGCCTATATTATTGGCTAGGCTAGGCTCTCTAACGAAAATAATAATAATACATTTACTGGCTAGGCTGGGCTGATATAACGAAAATAATAATATATTTTTTTTAATATGCTGGGCTGATATTATGAAAATAGTAATACTATTGGTTGGGCTGGTCTGATCTAACGAAAATAATAATATATACATATATTTATTAGCTTGCATGGGCTGATCTTATGAAAAGAGTAATACTATTGGTTGGGCTGGTTTGATCTAACAAAAATAATAGTATAAGACATATATTTATTAGCTTGGATGGGCTGATCTTATGAAAATAATAATGTATTTATTAGTTGAGCTGGTATAATCTAACGAAAATAATAATATATTAATTTTTTCGGCTGGGCTGATCCTATGAAAATTATGATATAGTTATTAGCTGGGCTGGGCCGATGTAATGAATATTACATTAATACATTTATTGGCTGGGCTTCGCTATAGGACCCGATTATGTTATGTTTTAACACATCGCAACAAAAGTATTCGTCAAAGTTTTGCTATAAACACTGTACTATATGATAAACGACACTTTTATTCCTCGGTTTTTAATATCATAATTAAAATTATCGTTTTTACTCACATGGTCCCAAAATATAAAGGAATGTAAGAAAAAACGCCCCTGCTACTTTCTGGAAATTCAATTTGCCTCAATATTTGAACTAAAGGATCATATGAATTAAAGAATTGTAGTACTGTAGGTCCACGCCTAGTTTTGACGAGGGTGGCTGACGTCACTTCTCTGCAGGGTAGGACAGTTAGTCCACGGGTGTCGGCGTGGACTAACTGTCCTACTTTTCAAAACTGACCTGGCCGTGCAATAATGTTTCTAACTGCGCTCATTCTTCATTATGAGGAAGAATGTGAGTGATACTTCCACTACACACGCACAGCGTACTGCTTAGGCAGTGCATATAAACAACAGCTTACTCAAACCAAAACTCAAGGTATCACATATGAAGTGAATTGCTGATTGGGATTATATTTGATGAAATTCCATACATCACTACATTACTACCTGAATAATTGAGCAATATCCTAATGAATTATAAACACCTACAGTAAATTTGTTTTAATTATACCTTATCTTGGTCCATCGTTAGTATAATACGGTATATGCGAGTAGACACATCACTCATAGTACACGTTAATTACAATTGATAGTTGATTGTTTTATTATTAGGTCTACTGTTATTAATTGAAACAACACTTTAGATCATATAATATATCACATTTATAATTGTATCAAATTACTTTAAATATATAACTATACATCGACAAAGTATGGTATTGCCTTAAATAGTGGCTCTTGGTCTGTAAACCAAAAATTCAATGAAGCTGTCTACAGAGACATATTAGCTTACACAAACGAGTGCGAGCATACACGAGTACTAACATGTATATCAGGAGGTAAGATATATTAAAAATTAAACTTTTAAAAGAGATATAACTCAATTAGGGAAATTTATTGATTATTTGTACTAACAACGAACTTTATGTTTATTAAAACATGCTTGCAGTATGGACAATTTTACAAAATGTTATGAAAACTAATTGTGATCTCATATTAAAAATTTTTATTTTTGAATTACCAATACATGATTAATTACAATTTTCAAATAAATGCTGAATTGAATAGTAACACTAGATTAACCTAAAATGTAAGTTAACTTTCGACTTACAAATTTAATATAATTCTGGAAGAAAATTACTTTACCGACGGATACTTTTATTGAAGAAAATAATAACTTATACACATTTAATAAGTGGGATTATTGCAAAAAATGTCCAGGTAGGTGATAAATTAAAACAAAGTAAAATTTTAAAAGGAGGACGATTAACAATAAACTAATATTTTTATACAGAAATGTTATGAACATGAAGTTTATTGCATCTTTGTGTATTTTTTTATTGTTTAGCGCTAGAGATTTATATGATAGCCCTATAGTAAATATTATACTTCCACTCTAAGTTAAACTGTAAATTTACAAAGTTAGAAACCTAGCTGATAAAAATAAATACCTGTACACCTTTTTTATGTAACATGTTCTGCTCAGTGAATTGCTATGTTATTTGGTATTCACGGTTTTGCTATAACAAGTGTAACCCTGTTCTAATATAAGTGCTAAACCACAAACATTTATAAAAATCCAAGTATTATCTTACAAAACTGACATCATACTTTAGCAAATTTAGGATTTAAACAATCGCATCATTACATTTGCATTACATTACACTGCATATTCAATATTTGCTAAAGTGTACAATTAAAAGTATAATATTTTACCAAAACTTTTAATTTTCTTATCTGAAAATTAAATTACTTTCTCACTCTGTGTTCAACAGTGGTTGCAGAAAATGTTAAATAAGTAGTGGTTACGATCAACCTAATTCTATGCTTTCAATACCAAATATAAATAAATCTTAAGTAGTGGTAAAATAATTACACATATGATTGTGCTATCATAAAATAATGTTTAAACAGAACAGTTTAACAAAACTGTTAACTAAAGTCAAAAGACTCGTATTATATAAAACTCTTGTACTAATTACCTGATTTTTCCGTGCATTTTACGATACTTTAATTGCATGATAGCTGGGTGAAAACGAATCCACAAAGCAAAGACCATTATAATCGTTACAGCAATTCTTAAGTTATAAATGGTGTATTACTTAACAGTACACTTAAGAAAATAAACCCGATTTTCATTTATGCATTTAGCTTTTTATTTCAATCTATCTGTAGGTGTCTTCTTGTGTAGCGAGTCAGAAAGAACTAGTAAAAAGACAGTAGTCTACTGAATAATATTTAGCAGATATAGAGTATAGATCTCGAAACATCCGTTCAAGGTCAGTAGAGTGAGTAAGGCGATCCCCTGTCAACCCCTCGTCAATAGAAACCCGTGAGTCAGACAGTGGGTCCACGGTTCCGGCCTGGGTCCCACTGTCCACCCCTTCAGAAGTAGGTAAGAAATTACCCCGACAGTTTTACGACGTGGACCTACAGTCCGTTTACTGAATTAAAGTGACAAGAGTTACAGTATGCTTATTACATATAAACCAAAAATAAAGAGGAATGTACAAGAAACCGGCAGCTTTTTGGTGATTCCTGTTGATTCAATATTGAAACTTAGGCACACATGGTTAAGAACTGTTATTGGTTCCACTTGCCCTAGAGTTGTTCTACCGCCATGATTGTTCCACTAGATATGGGTTTCACAGCCCTCTTTCACGACTTCCTCATTGGTACAAAATTGGTAGTACGTTGTGTCTCACCACTTCGTCTTTCTATGATAGAGATGCAGCACTTTATAAAACGTTATATTTCTAACTTGTATGTGGAGGAGAGTAATCTATCAAGCCAGCCAACTACAGCTTTTTCTATCCAAGAAGATGTTATATACAGCAGTTAGAAGCTTAATAATTTGTTCTACATGATTTGTCTCTATTGAAAGTATGTATTATAAAAAATAGCTAACTGGTTACTTTGAGAATAATCATACATTGAATATACTGTGAGAGAGTAGAACCTAGCTTCTTTGACTTCACTGCCTATATTTTCAAATACACAGTCCTCCATAACTTCATTAGTGCCCCAATAAATTAATTACCTATTTGAGAAGAATCTTATGAGGTGTGGATTTGTACATTGCTACCATTTTTTACTAATATGTTGGACAAGGAAAGTGTCATATTCATTTACTCTATGTATTCAAGATAAAACCCATTTTAAGTTGATCCAAAACTCTAGTTGTCTCATTGAAAAGTTAAACCCCTAATCGTACAACATAAACTATTCTTAAGAGTATAATTTACCAGTAGTTTACCTCAACTTCGTACTGTATTAACATAATTTAACCAACCCGTACTAATTGTGTTTGTCTTGTAATTAGTTTTTTGTACAAAAGAATATTAAGTCTGTGATCACAGAAATGTTCACGATAGTTGAATAGATTGTAGATGCGCTTTGTAATTGATACCGGTAGACAAATGTGTTTTTGCATTATTAGGTTGAACTATGCAGCATTGAATACAAAATAATTTCCCAGTTGACCGTGAGTATAACAATCAATCTTTTAGGTTGAATCAATTTTAGGTGCAACACTTTTTTAATGTATGTAAATGACCTCAGGGTCATCTATAGATTTAGGCCATGATATGCGGATGACATTACTCTCTGTTTCCGAGGAAATTAAAAGGGATCATTGAAAAAGCAATGCTTTGTAAGTTCAAATTCTTCAAAGAGTAATCCATCAGTAATACTAAATGAAACAGTAATCTATGAGGTCAATTAGACGAAATGACTGGGAATGCATATTGATAGAATGCTTACTTAGGACACTCATGTTGATGTTGACCGTGGGACAACATCCTCAAACATTTTGGTATTGAGAAATTTGGCGATATTTTGTGATGAGGGTACATTGAAAATGGCATATTACGGCCTCATATACCCAAACATGTCTTATGGCATTACTCTATGGGATGGTTGTACGCATGTTTTGTGTTGCCAAAAAGAGCAATCAGAATAATTGCACAACTTAGATTCAGAGAGTCATGTAGGGAGAGTTATAGAAGGCTCGAACTGCTGACACTCCCGTCCCTCTACATGTACGAAACTGCCTTGCACTGTAGCAGGGACGTACATGGCTATAACACTAGGGGGAGGGATGTGTTAAGGACGGCATAGCAGAGGTCCCGTATTGATAAAAAGCTTACGAAGCTCTGCCCGTGAGGTCGGAGCTAAATTTATCAATTTGCTTCCCCTCGGGATACGTGAGGAACACAGGGAAACACTGTTTAAAAAGAAATTAAAGCAATTTTAGTATGGTGGGAGGATAGGGTTTCTACGGCATTGCTCAGTTCGCGGACCGTGAACCAGGCTTGTAAGGGGCCGGCCTGTTTTAAGTCTTAAATTATGTTTTTAGGATTTCTATTGAATTTTAAAGTTTTAACCATTTTTCATGTTTTAACTATTTTAATTATTTATAACTTAAAAAGTTTAATTACATAAAGTTTTTGTATAAACTCTGTTTAACTTGACGTAACCTGAACTGATTGTGTATACTTTTCTTTCAATTACATACGAGTATGTCATGCTTTAAATAAATACCTGTTAAATGTTTATATTAAATTTTTATTTTTGTGCTCTATACAATTAGCTTAGAATTAAGATGAAAGTGACGGTTGCTATACAATATGTGAATTTTTTTACAGCAATAAAAAGATTTATTATTATTTTGAAGTTGTATCTTCATTGAAAAGTTTGCAGGCAATTCAAAAAGTCGCAATCATGTTTTGTTCCGGGCAATGGTTTAATAAAATTCTTAACTATTGAATTTAGCTTAATTTTTAAGTAGCAGGAGAATATATAAAAATGTATTAATTAGGGCTATCTAAGCCTGTGGTTGTAAACTGGGGTACAAACGGCTGGTGGAGAACGTCAGGACTATCAATCAATTTCATGTTAACTGAGGCTGATCAGGCAGTATACCTAAGCCTAGTCTGTCTTTTAGGGTAAAGTTAGACGAGGTCGATGACGGAGTCAACGAACCTGTTGGGCCATCTTGGATTTCACAGGTAGGGGTTGAATGAGTAAAGAAATGATCCTATTTTGGGCACTTAGTAGTTAAAGTTCGTCGCTCTGCCTTTTAGCAGTGTGTTTTGTTGTGTTTAGCACCACTTAACTTTTTACTCACGGTAACATACTCAAAAAGAGACAACAATTTTATGATATAATGAGATGAATAGCTGAAGTTATATGGCCAATAAGTGGACGTAAATAACAACAAATACGCACTCGACCCAACGACAGAGCAGTAAAGATATACTAGACTGGCAGAGTGTGGCTAAAGCCACCAACTGCAATTGCCCAAACCGGCATCAGAACACAGGCCAAAACTACCCGATCCGCCGACCTCAGATTTACTGGATCTCAGTTCTAGTAATTCCGATAGTAATGTTAAGTTCTCTAAGACTTTATGTACGTACATTTCCTGTTTTATGCATTTTACTGTACTTCTCAACTTACTCTTCACAGGAAAATACGTAATTTAGAATTTACAGGCAAATTATTCTTAAATTTTGCTACAATTGGTTTCTATTGTACAACAGGAGATACATTTGGGAAAACTGGGTCATTTTGGACTGACATAATGTTTTCGTAGGGAATGGTCTGTCTAAAGTGAATATCAAATCTCTGTACTGAGGAAGCCGTGTGTTGCTTTCTACTTATTGATTAAGCATTAACATAAATAATTGAGTTTCCTTTATTTCTCTTTAGCGAATTTTTTCAGTTTTAACTAAATAACAGTTCAATTTCTTCAATACCTAGTTAAGAGAATAACTTTGTTTACAGGGATAAAATGGAAAAATTTCCCATCGAGGTGGTGGAGCAGATTTGCATCCACCTCACAGTCCACGATCTGAACTCCTGCTGTAGCGTCAGTCGGGATCGGAGATGCATCTTTGACAACGACACGCTGTGGAAGCCACACTGCTGCCAGGACCTAGAGGAGTACCTCAGGGTCACTCCCTGTACTGTGACTCCAGCCTTCGTCAGTCCCCGAGCCTGAGTCTAGCAGCCTCAGCCCAGTGTGCCAGTGGCGAATGGCTTACTTGTGTCAAAAACACACCTCTATAACAATTGGCGCACCGAGAATTACAATTTAAAAGTGACATATAATCTTATTGGTGACGGATCCAACTTTCATACAGGGAGTAGCTATTTTACAGTTGATTTTTCAAAGAGCACTACCTTGTTAAAGTATGTTTGCAAAAAATTGAACTTTGGGACTTGAGAGCAGATCCGGCTACGAAAGTCGCTGAAGCATGGCATAGTATTCAGCATTTCTGGAGTGTCAATATTACTTTGGACATGGTGATTATTAGCGACCGAACTGAAGTACAGTTGTTCAAGATAGACACTGAGTTAGAGGATTAATTGAAAAAAAAAAACATGTTTTCAATTTCCTCGAGTCTCAGAAACTATGTAACGACGACAGAAGAGGAATGGATACAAAAGATTATCAACCAGAATTACCCATGGATCGCTGTTATATTGTTGTTGTAAAACAATTCTTGTAGATGTTTTTTTACCTTTCACAGGCAAATATCTTCTCCATGTATGGAATTTAGAAAATGGCGTGAAAATAAGAGAAGAGACGAGCCCTATGGGAATGGGTTCCAGAATCTACAAGGTTACAGGTTTTAAAAACAGGGAAGACATACTTGTTATGTGTGGGCCCTGTGTTTTACAAAATGAATCAAGACAAGAACTAACAGAGGATTATATTTATTGCATATATAGTTCTGCTCGACTTAATTTTTATCCGTTTATGAAAGCCATCTCTCATACAGCAATTGGTGAACTAAAAAAAAATTATTTCTTATGCTGCAATGACGGAGATATTACCATCCACAACTACAAGAATTGATAACGAATTTTCACCACTTCACTCAGCGTGTATATATCCGGCGTTATTAACAGCGGATTCCTACTGATGAAAATTACGTTTTACACACCTTCAACAAGTCGAGTTTGTCCTGGAAAACTTATTTCTTTTTAAAATCATGTCGTTTTGAGACTCTGTTTGGACATTTTATTAGGATGCAACTTGAAGAACCAGTAACTGAAACTTGTGTGTGGGAGATAGGCAGCTCAAGAATGAAGAAAACACATTTGTCGTTCCCACAGTCCGAATACAAAATAAGATTTAACAGTACTGGCACGAGAATTGTGTTAAAGGAGGGGCACTTTGAAAAATTCATGCTTACTGAGAGGAGTTTCTGGTAACAACAAAAACTGATAAGTTAATCATTCGTAGATATCCCGTTGTTAAATACCATGAAATAAATTAAAATTAGATTTACACATCATAGTTTTATACAGTTTAAATGATTCCCTCTGCAATCCTAGTTATTTTTGTTCTACTGGCTTTTGTTACAGTATTTATAATCACTAGATTACAGAAATTCCCAATGCAAAAACTGAATATTTGTTTTAACATGTTTATATGGATATTACATGAGTACTATGTAATTTTATAAAGCTTATGCTGAATTAAGAATTCTTAATATAAATTTCTTTTCGTGGAGCTCCATCTATTCAGATATAATCAGTAATAGATACTTGTAGATTCGTTTCTACCCTAATAGTCCACTCAATAATGTAATTATACGATAGCAAAATATACTATATTCGTCATTTCCCTTGAGCAATATGCTTTAACATATCTTTTTCAAAGTAAGCCACGTATTAGGGATTCTAACTTCTTTGTGTAGAATTTACAGTTCATCCTGTTATCAAGGGACAATTCGAGATAATTTATTTAATCTTCTTGATCTGTCAGTTGACTTGACATTTGTTGACATTTGAGATAATGAGATGCATTTCTCGTATATCAGCTTATGATTTTAACTCAGAGACTTCTTTATACAACAATTATGAATTTTGTTGTATAATTTAGGGCCATATAATTTGTGTTAAACCAGTGTCTCAGCTTATCCAGGTAGCCTTGCATTTGTTTTTTCAAGATATTCACTGAATACAAACAGTAACATAATGCTGTATCTATCCAAAACCCACAATTTTCTATGGAATATACCTCTACACAAGCTGTTCACCTACACTAAAACTGCATACTGCCAAGGAAAGACAATTAACACCATTTTTCAAAATACCTTCTTTACTTGTGCAACCAAAGAAATTATGACATTTGTTTCCTGTCAGTGACGTAGGCTAGCAAGCCATCCGTCAGCAACCCATCTCACTCTTGCTGACCATAGTCTTTCTAAGAGTATTCAATGGTTTACTGTGGCAAATACTTTAGTAATATCCGTAAAGATAGACGCAACAGTGTAATTATCATTAATCGCATTTCAAACATACAATGTAAAGTCTGCAATGCATCCTCAGTACTCAAAATGGTATAGTAACAGCAAGTTTCAAGCAGCTTAGAAAAGTTCTTTGTTGGATGCTAAGATTTATTAAATGGGCTAATACAGGAAATAATAATATTCTTTCTTGATATTATTATGAAATCACTACGTTTGTAACCGCGGATTTTTTAATCTAAACTATTTACTGAAATATTTACTTACTACGGTGATGTAAGAGAAGGAAATAAAACTACTCAATTCCGAGTTCTATAAAAAAGACAGCTCTAACTCCAAACAGCCTGTTCCAAAGTCAACATCAGGTACGTTGTCTACTTTTGAAACTGTATATGTAAAAAAAAAATATTATATTCATTTTCAATGTCCCTTGGGAAATTAACTGTATTTTAGTGTTCTGAATACGAGAGGATAATTTTAATTTGATATATTTCAGTGCAAGTTTCTGGTTTACCCAATAGACTGGTTGTAACCTTTTATTTTGTTTATTCATTGTTCCTATACATTGCAACTCATCCTTATAATACTATTCATTCTTTTGCTTACTATTTATACCCAGCTTGTTCCTATACAAACCAATCCTACTATTGTAATATTAGCTTTTTACTTTTTTACATTAACTATTTCTTTTAATGATTCTGTTACGAACATTTTTAGATATCCAAGGTTTCATATCTACTTTTACTATTAATCATTGACATTATAATCGACTTATTCAAAAAAATATAAAATAGTGAATGTGAATCCTTTAAAATGCCTCAGAGACAGAGTTAATTTCGTCAAGATTGTGGTAATTATTGATTAATCTGTTTAGTAAGTTAAGACCCTTAAAGACACAAGCCCTTGATTTCAGCCATGCAATGAATTATCAGAGATAGTTCTGATTTGTTGTATTTATAAATCTACATTTTAGTTGTTTTTTTTTTTTTTTTTACTCATACGCTAATACATTATTATCAACGATCCATGTTTTTTAAAATCAGCTATATAAGGGTTTATTTTTAGTTATTTATTAGCATTTGTTCTTAGTTATGGTAACAAGCTTCTGTTACTTTTAGCAATTAAAATCTTTGTAGTTGTAGTAACGTAAATATAATATTAAAAGCTACAAAGAACATGTGTTAAAATGGATTAATTTACGGTATGCCAAACAGGAAAATTATATATTGTATAGTATGTAGATATACATTTCCTACTTTATTTTAGTAAAATTAAAATGGAATGCTACAAAATACAAATAACATTGAAGCGATGTCTCAAAAACAGAGCTCCATTTGGAATGGAGGAAATTTAAGTCTATAAATCCGTGTTAAAAGTGTATACATAAATCAACATTTTACTTCTTTTTCGTCATAAAACCTAATCAATTATGTAAAACTTTCCTGGTTTCGTGAAACCAGCAATACACGCTTACACAGATTTATCCTTACTTATGTATTAGCATTTTTAATTAGTTATGATAATTAGCAAATGATAGTTTTACGTGATTTACGTGATTTACCTTAATATCACAGTGATTTACGTAACGTGAACATTGTATTAAAAAAAGTGTTTAAATAGTGTATTAATTGCTACCAAGCACATGCATTAAAGTATTTAAGGTATCAGTATGTTAAACTGTTAAGTAACATGTTATAGTATTTATACATTTCTTTTTTTAATTTTATTAAAGTTAAAGTAGAGTTGTTGATGTACATTGAAGCGATGTCTCAAAAGCAGAGCTCCAGTTGGAATAGACGAAATTTAAATTTATAAATTTGTGTTAAAGGTGTATACAGAAATCAAAATTTTAGTTCATTTTTCGGTGTAAAACCTAATCAATTATGTACAACTTTCCAGCTTTTGTGAAATAATCCATACACGTTTACAAGGATTTATTCTTACTTGTTTATTAGCATTTTTTCTTAGATATTATGATAATTAACAATTGTTAGTTTTATGCCTTAATATCGTAGTGTTTTTCATAACGTGAATATTGTATTAAAAGCTACCATGAACATGTATTAAAGTATTTAAGGTGTCTGTATGTTAAACAGTAATATATGTTTAGAGTAAAGTATTTAGAGATCAATTTATCATTTTAAGTTATTCAAACTAAAGTAGAGTACAACAAAAAATAAAGTACATGAAAGCCAATTGAAAGGCGATCTAATTTATATTGAGAAAATTTAAATTTACAAACGTGTGTTAAATGTGTATAAATAAATCAACATTTTAGTTCTTTTTCACTATAAAATCTTATCACTTAGGTATAACCTTCAAACATTTTTTAAGATCAACTATACAAACCTACTTAAACGTATTCTTAGTTATTTATTAGTATTTATTGTTAGTGCACACAATATTTATTTATTAATACATACGGCAATCGCCATTTTACAAAAATGTTTACAACATAGTGTTCGAAATATTGATAATACACTTTTCATGCATAGCCACTTACATGCGATATTAGTACTGCTGGACTATCCATGGCTACAGAACAATTGAATATGGTATACATTTAAAGTTAATAAAGTAGAACATCAAAGACAAGATACAAAAAGAGATAACAATGGTCAACAAGATGATTACGTAATAATGTACATGCTAAGTATATGCAACTTGTGCATCAAAGACAAATTGAAAACAAGGTAACAAGATAATAACTACATGCTTCATGCTAAGCGTGTGCTAACTCTAGTGCATGGGTCAAGCAATATACAACAAGACAAAAATCAACAAAACAACCACATGCTAACAACAGTTGTTATTTTTAGACCTTCAAATCATTACGTGATTATTGTAAAAATGTACAAAGAACATGCTGTATCAAAGTTTCAGTACTTTAATCAATAAAATATTACATAGGTACTTTATTAATTATATGTAAGTATGTTATTTCATGTTGTATTATTAAATAACTTTTACAAATGAATTTTCTTACGAATTTCATTAATTTTTCACATCGTTCCAATCCAGTGTCAGCCAAATGTATTATGTGTTTGTTGTTTTAGAATTTATGTTGAACATCTTTTACTATAATTTCCTATAGTCAGATTTGGTATGAATAATATATGGTGGTAATATTAACTATTACTTTGAGTTGTCCAAAGTACTTTATATTTGTTTGGGCCAAATATGAATAGATCGTAAAAATTAAAGTTTCAAACTGATTTTACCACTGAAAAGGCCAAGAAAATAGGGTGAAAGTCAATTTTAAAAGATTTTTTATATGAGTGCTCTTCTGATAAATTGCACAGTATAATAGCATAACTATCTCTCAGAGTCAGTAACTTATTCTAAATTTTAATGTGTTGTAACTTTAACGTTTTTCAATGTAATAAACCCTAAGGTGTAGTATACTGAGGTGAAGTTAAAACAGTAAATTACTTGCTTTATTACATTAAGTAGTACATTATATTTGGTCTGAAAGCTCTACAAGCCCCCGGTCTCTAGCAGCACCTGGTCTAGCAAGAGATATCTTGTGTTTATAATGGGTAGTAGGAAGGAGTTGTAATTGAAATTGAAAGAAATACTTTATATATAAAAAGTATAAATGACGTTGTAGGCTGGCAGCTACTTGAGGTCTAGTTCAGAGTCGGTATTCTAAAATTTTAAAGCTTTTCTGTTTTTTTTTAGACTTTTGTTAGCCGTTGACTTTATGTGTATATATATATATATATATATATATATATATATATATATATATATATATATATATTATATATTTATATTTTGCTCATGTTTTTCACCGTATGATTATATATTTGCATATAATGTTTTACAGTTGTGAGAAAAAATGTTTTAGCTGTAAATTTATGAACGTTATCATGCTTTGTACTACCAATTAATTTTTTATTGTTGACACAAATATAAATTTTATTATTTTTATGAATTTTATCCTACGTACCTCAAAAAGTTTACCAAAAAATCATTAAATAATTTTGAAACTAAACAATAAAATTTTTTGATTATGTGCAAGATACATCGCGAATGCTGAGAAAAATGCGTTAAATATAATAATATCACTCGCTCTTACATAATAAAATTATCAATGTGTAACATTTTGACACCACAATGACAATTTAGCGTTGTCAACCTGGTGCAAAATCAAGTTTTTATGTAATATAACACAAGTTTGTATTATACTGATATTTAGCTTCTAACTTAAATTACACATCATGCCAATTTTAATATATCAAAGCTACGATATATTATAGCCATTATAGGTGTGAAATAATTCGGTACAAGAGAGGCGATGTCCTGGTAACAAGAGCGGTTATAAGATTTGCTTATTTATTTCCCTTTAACTTTCATTTCCGGAGTAGGGCGAGTGACAAGATATAAGGATATGGGCAATTAAAAACCTTACTCGAAAGGATACCATACTAATTGTATCCATTGCTAATGATAAGTGGTATTCGGTTAGCCTGCGTGCATGATGACCCGTGGTACTTCACCATCAGCTGATTGCACACCGCTCCATGTGACTGCTCATATCCACGTGTATTACGCGCTGTATCCATATCCATTACAATACAAAACATTTTACTATAATCTGTTCCGCTAAGTTATTAAGTAGTCTGTAAGGTTCTGATTCCAAATTTCAGACCTGTAAAAGTATTAAAATGCATGACTGCGAAGCCAGTATAAAATTACAGAGCAATTAAATGTGTTTGGTGGCATATTATAAAGTCCCTGCAATAAACACAACAGTATACTTTTCACTTCTTAGAGCAATCGGGTACTTGCTACAATACTGCAATGAGACAATTTCCAGATATGTATTTAGCTTTTGTTTGGCAGAAATGGCTGGTTTTCATGAAATTAATTGTAACCTGATTTTAGGAAAGGTTTCCATTTGTAAAAGTTATCCATTCACAATGTTAATGGCAGGTTAGGGTAGCCTGTTACATGAAAATCTCAGTTTTTGGCAACATAAGTCTACTCAAGTAGACAGGTAATAAGTTCGTTACACTAATTAACCAAATAAAGATAAATAGAAGACAAAGTTAGTGGCTTAACAGTCCCAAACAATATTTGTTATTGATAATTTACTTGATTTGGGTAACCGTTCTTGATGGAATGATGAAGTATTATTTAAGATGAAATTTTACATAATTGGGGACTTACATATACGGACGTAAAATGATATTGTTACATTATGTACGGAGGTTTAATATGATGGAAAACATATCTGCCTATATAATACATAATAGAGCTCGCCTATAATAGGAAAATACTGTAATTCTAACATAGCACGTGTTTATAACTCGGCCATTAAGTTCATTATTAATTAGATATGTCATCTATAAAGAATTAGTCACTCAGAATAAACATAATTTTCCTGTCGTTCAGGGTAAAATATCAAGTTTAGTGCGAGTAATAAATTATATGGAACGAATTTAAAAAAACTTTATAATTTTTCGAAGGTAGTGTTTCTCGTGGTAAGAATTATTACAAAGAAATTTGTTTAAAATAATTCATCCTAGTTATTTGTGGATATTTGCTTCATAACATATTTGTATATAAATACTATATCTGTTAATATTTTATTACTCATTAAGTGCGTGCGTATTTCATAGTTACAAGAGTACAATTCTTACTCAAATAATGAAACAATTAGTATTGAAATAAGTATTTACAAATATTTCAATGTATTTTAACTACCTTAAATGTTACCCCTAAGAAGGATTTCATATTTTCGCATTATACTAAATTGAAAGTCAATAGGGACTAGTATCGTTATGAGCTAATCAGTAGCTCATAACGATACACGAGATGTACAAGATACATGTTGGGACAATTCTTGCAATGTCGGATAGAATTATTTTGGAGAAACAATATCTCTTAGGAAGTTGCGCGGCGCTAAAGGTAGAAAACTCAAAAGCGCGGAAAACCTTTTCTATAATTATCCCATCATAGTACAATCTTCTGAATTGACTTGTTTATTTTAAACTGTTATTACTGTTTCGTGTAGTTTTTATGTTGAAATCTAAGAATATAAATTACCCTAAACAAGATATAGAAAGCTAAAATAACAATCTTTGTAAAGACAAGACATTATTATCGTGTGTATGCTGTAAGGCACCGTAATTCGGTGGATTATTTCATATTTTTTCAAAAATATTTAGGACATATTTTGGGTGGTATGGAAGCTTGACTTTGACATTTAGAAGTGCCAAACACATTTAGATTTGTGTTTTCAATAATTAAAATATATTTCCCCTTTTAACCGCCATTAAAATATATGAAAAAAAGAAACCAAACACTTTATATTTCCCTATTAATGTAATGTACTCAATTCCACGACTCATTCCATTATGAATTAACTGCTTTGACCTTGCCGTTTTATATGAAATAATCACCATAAAGTCTTTTGTAATTTTAATAAATTTACATAACCCGTATTTTAATATTTATTATTCTAATGTATTATTACAATGTTTAAAGCATTGTCATAATAAAGTGAACAATTAGTTATTTTAATGTACTAACTTAACATTATTAATTATTCTAACCAATAGATATAAATTGTAATAATAATAACTTATATAATTTGTTATTGTATAACGAATGTAGCGTTATATAAACTATAACTTAATTTTATGCTAAAATAATTATTTTAACAATACTTATTTGATGGGAAATGTTTTCTATTTTTATGTACTAAAAAACTATTTCGCATTCATCTACAGTCACAGGAAAGTTATATGTTATTTTACTAACGACATAAACCACATTAATATTTGAAAAAGAAAACCAATTCCGCTCTGTTCATGTCTGTCGTGCTTGATATTTGGTAGAGTGCTGCTGGCAGGTGGACGAGACACTAGTTGAGTGCGGCTGGGACAATCATGGGCTGCCAGGAATGAATGTACACAAGTTATTTCAATTGCAAGAAACTACATGCAGCAACAGGTGATTCATCACCTGGAGATTAGGAGCAGCTACGGGTTCGTAGCTGCTTGAAAGCTGGAGATAATTGCAGACAGTGATTTAACTTGCAGGTGACTTGTGTTGACAGTAGCTCTGGGAGATAACTTCTGGTGTAGTTTCTTGTATTACATCAAGGCTCCCATACAAGATGTGCTTTCCCGAATCGTTAAGATACTGTGCATACTGCCCGTGATTAATGAACAGTAAAGCCTCCGGAAACCCGACACATCCACAACAGCAACACCTTCCTCTCCCAATTCCTTTCGGCACTGATGTACTTTTTTACTTCTTTGTTTAGTTAGGAAGCTATTCCAATGTTCGTGGTAGTGGTGGAATAGTGACACAACGACAACTTTAGTGCGCTCCTTGCAATCGATAAACCTCTTCAGTTGTCTCTTTAGAACGGCTTTTGGACTGATTGTTGTTAGAGCCCGCCACTAAAACTGCAACCCCCTTACTGAAATCTGAACTATATCTTCAGCGTGTTTAAGAACATATCTCATTATTCCACCCGAGCATTATCACATTTAATTGATATTTTCTGAACTAAAAATGAATAAAAATTCATGTTATGGCTTTCCCCATAAACATGAACTTTACGACTGGTTTAATCGCCAGTGTCATTGCGGGTCGTATGACGTATTTTATAATTGATTAGGTGCAGCTTTCCTAGCCTTAATTGGTCTCTTATACTTCTTTTTTCCGTTGTTTTGGTTTATTTAAAATGAAACTGGCTTTATGCTCTGGTTAAAATGAGACTGGTTTAAAGTCTGAGGCGTTTTGTTCGGAAGTCTCGGAGAGCAATGAGTGGCCGTTTGTCACAGGTAGTGGAGACTGGAACTGACTACTGTCAGTCTTTTCACTAACGCTCTTCAATGAATCGTCTTCGGGAAGTCCGGCAGCAAATTGTATTGCGTAGAATTATTTTCTTGTCTTTAGTGCATCAATCATATTTCACGATTCCTCTCGTAACATTACACGTCCCTGACACTGAAAACCACCATCGGTGCTAAAAGAGTCTGTCTATATTGTAGAGCCTCTACCTTGCTTACATCCAACAGCAATTGAGACAAGAATTTCATAGGACGAGTCCGTGGACGTGTAAGCATCGCTAGAGCGTTTAGAAAATTTCTAACTTTTCTTTTTTCAGTGGTTGGATGTGATAAACAAGCTCCGATTGGTTCCCAATTAGCTTTGATATTCTAGTCATGAGATGATCCTTGCTCTTTATATTGTCTTCATCAGTCTCCACTTCCACACCGGGATGTATCTTTGTCTTTGCCAATAGCTGTGACATTAGTAGCAAAGTCAATGTGAAGATACATGAACTAGGTTACGAGGTCGCCGACACTACCGATCGTGTAGATGTCAGGGATCTAAAAGTAACAGGGTGTGACCCGCTGTGATTATCCTTGTCAACTGTTATTTTCGTTTTATCTGGATCAGATTTCATTGTTGCTTTACAATCATGAGCAACAATTGATTTGAATTGATTGAATTGATTGATTTTGAATTGTCGCTGCTTTCGCGAGTGGATTTCCGTATACCATCGGGGACTCGTTCGAGGGAGTTGTTTGGGAGGCGCCAATATTCAAGCAACTATGACTTCCATGGTCCACTTGCAAGGATGATGAGGATTGGCAACCGTCACTGCGGCGGTTTGGATCTCTTCCACGACGGGGTTTCGACCATAAGGAGAGGAGTATTGACAGCCGCACAGCAGGACTCTACATGAAACGTCCTACCGTATCTATTCTTCATTTGTTATTATTTTTTGCATACGTACATATAGTATTTATTGATTGTTATTGTTTTTGTTACTATATATGCATATTTATCGATTGTTATTATTCTTAGTATATTTTTCAAGTTGTTACATACTTTGCTCGTATTTATATCTGCATGTATTCGGTTGCTGGCATACTTATTATTTGCTTGTTATAGGTTTGATTTGTAAACATTGGTTTGTCTTTTATTTCTTGCATACGTACAGATAGTATTTATTAATTGTTTTTGTTTTTGTTACTATATATACATATTTATCGCTGTTATTATTCTTAGTATACTTTTCAAGTTGTTACATACTGCTTGTATTTATACTGCTTGCATGCTAGTATTCTGTTACTAGTATATTTAAGTATTTGCATGTTATAGATTTGATTTGTAAACATTGGTTTTGCCGTTGGAATGAAATAAATAAATAAATGAGCAAGCAATATCCAATCAACGTTGCCGTTAGCCTTCTCGGTGTTTACCGTATTCAATTATAACGCACGTTTTACCCTTCTTTGCAGCTTCTATGGTAAACTTCATTGTCTTTCAGGTGCAACACAAATAATGAGTGCATGGTAAGAATAAAAAAATTATAACAAGATTAAAATATTATTATAATTATCATAAAGCTGTAAATAAATAAAAAAAATTGCAAGAATAAATATTAAATTTGTGTAACACAAGGACTTTACATGTGTTGGTCATAGTTTACAGTGTAGCAAAAATACTCGATCTCGTATAGATCCGTGTGTCAGGCCGCTACTCAGACCAACAGTCCATAGTTATATTAGAGATGTTGCAAGAAACTCTATTTGTGTATAGACAAATATGAGTAATAGAGACCTTGATTCTGTAACTATTCGGATCTTACAGCATTACAAAACTTATCTGATTTAAACCAAAACAGGAATTCTTCTTTCAATTAAACACAAAAAACCATATTTCTGAAGTATTAAGATTTATGACGTGTTGTTTTGTACATTAGTAATATTTTCTTTAGCAATTTCTGTTTTGTTATCTTATATTTACACCTTTTAATAATCAGGGAATATTTACGTAATAAGTAATTACATTTTTCTATAGATTAAGGTTGCCTGTTACAATATATTACCCTTAAAATTATTCCTAAGTTGATACACGCACCACAAATGATATCCAGGCTATTCTGTCATTCATTTCCAAATATACTCCGATTTCCCAAATTATTCAACGTTCTAATCCAGTGTTAATAACGTTTTACGTTTATAAAAACTGTAGTGAATGGACGAAACTGCGGTAATACGAAACCGAAATTAGTAGTCACATTTTTAATAAATTTATTTACGCATATTTTAAATGTTAAAGATAACTTTGATTGAATTTAAATATTTTTTTCTGTGAAGAGGATTTAATTCCAGAGTTATAATAACAATCTTCTTCTATGTTTACATCAACACGGCAAGCTCCCAGTTGTTTATTTGTGTTTCAAAACAGGCCTCCAAACGAACAGCCCTGACTTAAAATTGCAAGTCTTCAGTGGTCAGAGTTTCAGTAAAGTATAATTCACAGTCAGCATACAATACCTCGCTAATAATAGACTAATTTACAAAAACCGCCGACTCTGGTGTAGTACAACTATTAGCGCCTGCCGCTCGGCAACGTTAGAGCTTCACGCGCATTGCAGTTCCAGGGTCTAAGGCGCTTCCACTGGTAACATCAGGCAATGGCCCAAAAATTGTATTTTCCCTTGTAAAAAACATTATTCGTTACCACCCACCTTCTTTCATTCTGACAATTTTAAACCGGTGCAATCGGTACGTGCTTACATTATGTTTTCTTCAAAATCACAGCCCTTTATGAAACTTTTATATATCACGACGAGGATCTTTAAGCATTTAGATTAGGGTAAATTTGGCAATTTTGAAGAAAAAAGAGCTGTTGAAAATTAAATTACGAAATATTATAGTGTAAGCACGAGAATCACATTTCAAAGCTATTTATAAGTTATAGTTGAGATTTCAGATCTCAAAAGAAAGCCGTAAGAATTCTTTAAAAATTAAACCCCAGAGAGTCTTGCAAATATATCTTTAGGGAGCTTGGATTGCTGACCCTTCCCTGTCTCTATATTCTCGAGGTAGCCTTGTACTGCCGACATAAAATGCGAGTTGGTACGGAGCAGGGACGTCCACCAATATGGGACTAGAGGCAGGAATAACTTTCAAGTCGCACAGAACGGCAGCTTTCGAACACTTACCATCTCAAGTTGGAATCGGACTAATCAATAGGCTCCCTGAGGGGATCAAACAACTCCATGAAACAAATAAAAATCCAAAACTCGACTAAAACATCTTCTTATGTCAAAGGCATTTTACTCAACTGATGAGTTCATGATGGGCTGATGGGATGAAAATTTTTTAAATTAACAACAACCACGAAATCCCCGGTTCTGATACATACAAGAATTGTATTACATTGCATGTATTTACCTTGACCAACATCATTTATCTGATGTACCGATGTACTTTATATAGTTACGTTGAAGCATACCATGCAATATTGTAATTGTTTCACGCAATAAAGAATATTATTATTAAAATTATAAGTTAGATACATTAGGCTATATAGTAATAAACTATAATTTACGAAAATGACATGGGTTTTTAATGAAATACTAGTAGAGATATTTATTGGCACAAATAAAAGTGTCATTATGTCCAATCTTCTTAAAACCTTGCTATCCAAATCCATATACTAATCTTAAACCATTTTTGGGCGGGCCTGAAAACTCAAAACTAATATAAGTCCTACTAAAAACTATTTCAAATGCTCGTAAAGCGATAAGACCTTTTCCCTGTCATCAAAAGGGTTGCTGAGGGGTTTGACCAAAACGTTATCACTACTTCAAAAATAATCATTCCAATAAAAAACTTATTGAGCCACCCTAAGTCCGCGTCGACCACCATTCCTCAGATGCAAACCGTGAAGAAATCGTGGAAGGTGTACGAGTAGAGCTACCTGAGTCTTATAAACTTTCCCAACCGTATTAAGGAAATTACTGCACTTTTGTTAACTGCAAAGGCTAATTCCGTTATGTTTGTAACAACAATTATACGAGTATATGCCGAACGCATTAGAAATATCTAAAGACACCAGTAAAGGTTGCTTTAAAGTGATTCTAGCAACTGTAGTTTTCTCTGCACAGCCATCGTTGCAGAACACTGCTGAAAAAATTAGCTTTGTTAACCTAGAGAGTTCATACTATAAATAAAATATGCAGATCAGGTTAACTATTGACTGATAAGAATACAGCATCTGCTTAAATCGGGTAAAGGTGAGTGTAATAAATAACAAAACTCACATGTTTATATATGTCGGAGCTATCATGCAGGGAAGAGCAAAATCCGACTACTTTTTAATCTCATGATACGTATTCCTGAGTTGACACTCGCACCACAAACGATATCGCTATTGTCATTCAATTCCAAATATCCTCCAATTTCCTAAGAAATTGATGGAGCTCAGTGGCGTATATACATATAAAGCATTATTTCGTGCTAAGCTTTAATACTTGATAAATATGCTTTTTCTTACATAACGACAGGTTGCAATTTTAATTTTTGTCTTTTAAACTTTGATAGGGGGGGACTCAGTCCCTGAGCTCCCCACCTTATATACACCCATGCGAGTTGAAACACTCTCAGTTTGTCCAATAAGGTAGTTATTAGGAGCCAGCTGTAGAGAAATTACCTAGAGTATAATACACTTTTATTATGTTTTTGTTTTGTTGAAACATAGTCTTTGATAAAATGTATAATTTTATAGTATTAAGCTATTAAACTCAAACATATTAGATGTTTGTTTCAAATATATTTTTTTTAATATATAAAAATGTGAAGAACCGTTTGGATGCGTACCGGCCATATCTGTAAAATGAGACATCTACGATTCTGTGATTAAAATTAAGTCGTAAAAGTGTTTGAAGTTTAGCATTGTTCCTATATAACCAAGATGGCCTCCAGCACAGCAAGCTCTCAAGTCCACGAAAGCTTCTGTGGTGGATTGTATCCTATATCCTATGTAATTGTTTTACTTTTACTGTCGCTGTTAAATTTCCACTCCAGTTCCACACAGTTTCGTAATTGTTTGGGTTTATGGCCAGCTTCCTTATTCCATTATGTGTAAGTGATATAAATATCAAAAGAGTATATATATCACTTACAATGTAGATTACATTCATACATTTTTGAAAGCATTAGGGCTAGCTATATATCACACGACCACTACATATTATGAGGACAGATAAATTTGGACCACGTTTGATAGTTTTGAGGGCTATACCAAAAAACTGGAAAAAGTAATTTTACGGAAGTTTTTTTTTTTTTTTTTTTTTTTTTTAGGTGGAATATTTCAAATAGCATTTAGATATTTATTCACAGCCTTCGTTATTTTAAGAGCTGGAATAAAGATGTAACTTTGAATAAGCGAATAAAAAAAATACAAATATTACCCAATTAATAAAAAACGTTTTTATCTCGGAACTATTTTAAATCAATATAGTTGTCTTCGCAGAGAGGATAGGTAACTTTCGTATAGGAGAAAGAAAAACACGAAAAAAAATTGTTTTAATAAATATTTATATCATACTGACCAATAAGAGACGGTCTAACAAAAGGAAGAGCCTACCGGATAGTAAATTAAGAAGATCATAATGAGACACTAAGTAAACAACTAAATTTTGGTTTTTATAAACATCTAATTAAACTTACGTTTTATATCATGAAAGGAAACACTGAAAAGACTTAATTCACAATGTAATAAATGTTCACAAAATCAATAACTTCCATGCCCTGCGTTGCACAAAAGTCTCGTCCTTATCTCTCCTGTGTTTTAATACAGCACAAGTTCTGTTCATTTCATCTTCCACGCAGTAATTCAAAATCTATCACATAGTTTATCTATGTGAACATTAACTGCATATGAAAACAACAGAAATTTTATGCAAACCCAAGCAGTAGATTATTAAATTACACGTTATTATTTTCAGATTGAAATACGTACGAATGTTTTAGGAAGTATCGTTACGAAGTCATGAAGGTAAGAGTTTATGAAATGGAATAAATTAAGTTTTTAACTTTGAACAGTGTAAGAAACCCCCAAATAGGTGACTGGGAGCTTTTGAAATAATGGTCCTACGGCGGTTATTTATCAACTGTGAAAGTTTCAGCTTATCGCTAATTACGGGATAAGATATTGAATTACTAGGGTAACTGGTTATTGAGGTATCGCCTGCACTGACTGTGATACTATCTGCTCATCCCAACAGCTAAGTTATTGCTATTACACAACGTCAGGCGTGGCAGCACTCCTGCACAAATGGTTTGATATCATTTTCTATAGTAACTTATGGGGAATTTAATTGTAAAATGTCTCGTTGTTTTAATACTTTAGGTACTCTTTAAGGGGGGAGGGAATTGTTCTGCTTAAATAAGATTTTTCCTAATATGGGTCAGATTGTACATGACAAAAGTACTTTAAGTTGTGAAATTTTATATTCTTTTTTATTTTTGTAATTAAAAAAAAAATAATCTTTTAAAACTTAACCCCATTATCTTTAAAAGTATACACCCCACAAATATTTTCTTATTACAGACTTCCTATTTAAACAGTAATCTAATATGATGTTTCTACAAAACACACACAAAAAACATTATTTTAAATACTGAATTAAAACAATAATTCAATACGCATGACAAGCCGTGATAAAAGTTAAAACCAGTATACTATAGTTTCGAAGTAAAATGTATTTCTATAATAAAAATAGAGCGATACAGCATAGTAACGATTTTATGAAACTCTCAAATACGATTTTATTATTTTTAATGTTTCAGTTGGTGCAAATAATAACAATACAACATATTTATACAAAATACATATTCATATAAAAACTTGAATGCAAAATTAATTCACTGAAAATACTATATATAGGAGTTAGACCTAATAACTAATCTTAATGAAATTATATACTTTCATCCATAAATATTTGTATTTATTCCAACTTCACTAATTAGTTGATAATCCAAGAAAGTTCAGGAATATAATTAAATATTTTAGCGCTTATTTAGCTTTAAGAATTTTTATATTTCCTCACATTATGTATTGTACATAATATTTTTAATTTGTATCCTTACGTTTATCGTAAAAGATAAAACATCTTGGTTTTCTATATTTTTTAAAGTTTCAAACTTTATAGTCAGTTTAATCAAATACGTAAATATAAGTATTTATAAAACGAAACAATTAATAATGAGTCCCTCGTTTTCAATCCACAGTTAGTAGTATTAGTGTCTATATAGTCTTGATACTACTTAGATGTGTTCTTAGAAGCAGCTTCCCAAACCGCAACGTCATAAGATAAGGCATAAAGCTGGATATTAAATTATACACATTAAACAATACATATTTGAGGATATTGTCTTTAGTTCATTAAAACAAACTTTTGCATGACTCTCCCATCTTAGTTTATTTTCAATACGCACACAAATTGACAAGAAAAAGATTTCAGTCGTAAACCTCAGGGGGGTTTGCTTGTATTTACTTTTATTTGACTTCTGTATATAACATTTTGTATTAAAGAAAGTATTCATTAAAACTATAATATAGTTTTTCTGCAAATATTTAGTCATAATGCTATTTTCAAAAACTTTAAAAATTAATTAGCAATATTTATCTAATTTACCCTTTTTCAGTGTTTAACGATTCTTCCATTAGTAATGTATTGTTATCTTTTACTGTCAACTGATACATAGATGCAGTTTTACTGCATTTCTATGTTATTTTGACAAATTCAGCAAAAATATAACGCAGTTAGAGATGTAGCCTCGAAAAGTGTTTCATATAATATACAATATTATACATTTTAACACGTTTTGGTACATTTTATTGTTGTACTATGTATATTTAGACCCAATATGATGATTCAAATTCTATATCCAATACTTCAGGATTATGGATTCATTTAATTCTAAATGTACATTGTACAAAAATGAAATCCATCAAAAAGTGTTAAAAGGTGTATTATTGTATATTATATAACTTAGTGTTTGTATTAACATGTATTTATTAAAATAATTAAACATTTATTTATTATTGGGCTAAGTCATGTTTGTAAACACAGTTTGACGATAAATTTCTCTCACTTTCAACAATGTGTACGTGTATTATTAGACTATTTCTAGCTGAAACGCTTTTGCCATCTCCTTATACTCATTATACTTTTAATATCAAAATATTAGTTTTTATAACCTTCTTAAATATTATTTAATATCTTTAACATACTAATCTACGCATACAGCATCCGAATCATATTTAAAAACATGGCTTAATTAGTTTGCTTTTAATCATTCTCCTCATACAATATAATTATTTAAAACTGATTTACTATATTCTGAATGTTCCGTCACATTGCTTTGCATTACCAGAGATCAACCTATCTGGTAGTTACCAGCTAATCTGGTAATCGTCGGCCAATCATGTAATAATCAGCCAGTTTGTATACGAAGACAGCGGAAAAAGTGCATGGTATTATATGTTAAATATATAAATGGTCTACACATGATTTAACGAGTTTTTTGTTTTTTATATAACTCTAAATCTCCCGAAATACATTTCAAAAGCCTTTTGCAACCTAAAACAATTTCATATTAAATTAGTGTAGATTAATTCTAACTATGCTGTCTTGTTAAGTTGATCACTCCTTGTAACTATAGAAAATTACAATGAGTATTTGTTGTGTAATTAAACAGCCAATCCTTCACCCTTCTTAAATTCTACATTTAAAATGCGAATGATGAATCGGTAAGTAACAAATCAATCAATCAATCTTCGGTATCTGTTTCAGAAAGCAGTAAAACATCATATTCATTACTAACTGAACATGTAATTAAATCATCAAAATGTCAAACCAACCTCAAATTTAAATATAAAGCAATTAGATAAATAAATGGTGAATGAATCATATAGAAAAATAAGGGGATATTAGTATTATAAAGACAAATTAATAAATCCTAATCTGCAAATGAACGTCTGGTGTCAATGCTTCTTATCAACAATGAGTCAGCCGGCCGGTCGTGACCTTGAACCGGAGTGAAACAGCTGATCGCTCCTGTGTGGCCTGACTCAACAGACAATCACTGTTCTTTGTGAGACTTATGGCTTTGTCCTGTGTTATTACTTATAGTTTTTACATATAACTAGATGAAAGCAAAAATAGCAGGCGAAGCCTTTACTAATACACGAACCAATTACTAGCTGGGCAGTAGCTGGGCTATTTGTAACACCTTTCATCAATTTTAACCGCCCTTCCAATACTCATCACTCTATTTCTCTTTCCCTTGCACGTTCATGTACATTATCATTCAAGATGTTTTGAAGGTAGAAGAGATTGCACATTTGCTCCACTGGGATAGTCGAACAGTAGCATATTACCGTGGTCGCTTATCTGTTTTTCAAGGCTGAACTTTACTTGTTGCCTCGGTGACCGCCAGGGAGCGCGGTCGTAGGTCGCGGTGACCTAACCACACGCGGTATGAACCCCGGCAGTCAGTGTTCTGCGCAGGGCCAGTGTCGCTGCAGGGCTGATGAGTATCAGTATAAGATACAATTATTTAGGGCAGTAGGCCTACAGTAATATGAGTATGGTGGGAACTATTAGGGCGAGCAGGAGATGTGTTTGCAGGGTGCAGGGCTGGCCGATTGGTGATTTATTTCTAGGGGTGATTTATGATTAAACGGTAATATAATATTTTCTGGACATGTCAGGAATAGACAGGTCACGTGTCAATTAGAATTGGTCTAATTGATTCAGTCGAACAGTGGTGATCGTAATTTATAGGATTTAATTGTGTAAGTTACTGTGACCGCGTCAAAACCGAATAATATAATTGAACTCGTTCTTTGTACAATTTAACTACACATTAAAGGTGGCTGTGTTAGGGACGAGGCCGCTCAGATAGTTAGACAACGTCACCTTAATAACAACATTTCCAGTACGTATCGTACGGACCTCAGTGGTTGACCGTGCGACATGAAAATATTAACAATACAACTACACATTAAAGCTGGCTGTGTTAGGGACGAGGCCGCTCAGATAGTTAGACAACGTCACCTTAATAACCACAGTTCCAGGACGTATTCTACGGACCTCAGTGGTTGACCGTGTGACATGAAAATATGAACAATATAACTACACATTAAAGCTGGCTGTGTTAGGGACGAGGCCGCTCAGATAGTTAGACAACGTCACGGAAAGTTTGAGAATTAAAAATATCCATGATTTCTTTATTTTTAAACTGCAAATTCAGCATAAAACTCAGAAAATAGTTTAAACTATACAGGGACTTCTTTCAATTATTTCCAATATATTGGGGAACAAGTAGCTCTAGGCGATATGGTTTCGAGTACCATCCTTTGCGAGACGAAGTGTATTTCGTAATGAAGCAGTGGGGTAGGAAAACTTACAAAGAATGTAGTTTAAACTATACAGGGGCTTCTTGCAATTATTTCCAATATATTGGGGAACAAGTAGCTCTAGGCGATATGGTTTCGAGTACCATCCTTTGCGAGACGAAGTGTATTTTGTAATGAAGCAGTGGGGTAGGAAAACTTACAAAGAATGTAGTTTAAACTATACAGGGGCTTCTTGCAATTATTTCCAATATATTGGGGAACAAGTAGCTCTAGGCGATATGGTTTCGAGTACCATCCTTTGCGAGACGAACTGTATTTCGTAATGAAGCAGTGGGGTAGGAAAACTTACAAAGAATGTAGTTTAAATTAATATAGAACATTCTTTATGTGTAACCTATGGTATGTGTAACCTTCCTGAAGGAGTATGGTAAATATTGCTGTTCATGTCAATGTTCTAGAGTCCCAGCTAAGCGAATTTTCCTCTAGCATCAAGAATGGAGGTAAAGCAGAGATAAACAAGGTACCTTGTTTAGTGGAGTTGACCTCTAGTATTTACAAGTGCATAAGAAAAAATAAATTTTAATTCATATAATGTTTCAAGAATAAACATTTGGTGGTCTTGATAATTTTAGAAAATGACTATGAATTATTTCATTCGTGGTAGTAAAAGTTTCTCGAACAAATTTGATAAGATCATGTATAATAAACATTTGCTGGTCTTGATAATTTTAGAAAATGACTTTGAATTATTTCATTCGTGATAGTAAAAGTTTCTCGAACAAATTTTATAAGATCATGTATAATAAACATTTGCTGGTCTTGATAATTTTAGAAAAGTGACTATGAATTATTTCATTCGTGGTAGTAAAAGTTTCTCGAACAAATTTGATAAGATCATGTATAATAAACATTTGCTGGTCTTGATAATTTTAGAAAATGACTATGAATTATTTCATTCGTGGTAGTAAAAGTTTCTCGAACAAATTTGATAAGATCATGTATAAACAACACGATAAGATATGTTGTCATTTTCTAAGTTGAGTATTTCTTTCCGTGCTGGAAATACGTTTTATTTGTCCTAGTCGATTATTAGTTTTTTTATTTAAAATATGACTTTTAAGGATCAAATTCTTTAAAAATATTCTTCACTACAAAAGTTTTTAATAAATAATTTATTGTCTTCTTGCCGTGTTTGAAATTTCCTCCAAACACATTTAAAATTCTTTTGTAGAGTCAAAATCGGTTCGTTTTAGCTGTTAAATTGTAAATTTTGCAGCGGATGGAAGCAGCCTTGTTGTCCGTGGATCTCTGGTTCTTGGACTGTTGCAGGCTGCATGAACGCAGGAGTAATTCTTATATCCTGTAAACTAAAATGTTTTATTTTATTGTTGTATATACAAGCTACTTTTCTATATTTACATTAAATATTACAAAAATAATTTACTATTACTACATTAGTATAAACAACACAGTGCATTTTTATATTTAGTGAAATGTGTCATGTTAAATTTAGTATGTATGTAGTTATAATGTATAATTCTTGAAATTATTTTATTTTACTTTTGATTTCAAAACTACAAAATTGCTGTGCTTATAGTTAACTAACTTTAGGTTAAGTTTCAGAAAAGGCTATACACTCATGACTACCTCAAATAATAGATTGTCATTCATTCACCTTATATACAATCTCCAGTATATTATTGAAATGAAAGGAAAGAATAATAGTTTAAAACTAATACCTAACTAATATACGAGTTAAACTGTCACAAATTTAAAAAAAACTGTAATAATGAATCGATTTCTTGTGATATGAACTCTTATAATTTCTTGGAAAGGATGAAAATGCAGTGTGTGTTATGGACAATAAACAAGACTTAACATGGCTTATTACTAGGTTTTTATATGTTTGTGAGATCTGTTACGTGTCTTTACTACAATTTTACTATCAACTATATATTGTTCGGTATTGTTGGTGTAACTTCTTGTCATCTGTTTGTCCGTCTGTCCACTTTTCAATGCTAATGTGGTCTCCTGTCAGTTAATAGGGTACGTTCCATTCTGTTTAAATAGGCAAATTAGGATTGGTCTTCTTTAATAAGTGAACTGATGTTTTAAAGGGGTGAAAAGAAAATGAAATATCAAAAGAAGAGAAAATTAACAGTCCCATACGTAACATAAGAAAGTGGAATGTTTCAAATGGGAAATGGAGCTTAGCACACTCACTCATTAAATTAAAAAAAGTTGAATGTAATTTCTTAAATCAAGTTAATTGGAAATATTTTGAAAAATCTTATATGGTCGAAATAATTTCTTATACCATTTTGTGAAGATTTGATCGTTTCTGAGGTATGTCTGTTGTTTCGTGGTTGACTGGAGAACAATTTTCTATCATGTCGTACATTTTACTCACTATTTTGTTTGTCAAATTTTATAGAACATATTCCAACACTATTTGGTTTCTTTTACCGTAGGAACATATTTGCTTTATCATTTACCAAAATATAATTGCTGGCTTAAAATAAAAATGTCATTATAGGTAAAAATCAGGCAAAATGATCAGGCAATCTTTGACTAATAATAAATATTCCATAGAACTGAATGTCTCATCTTTCATTTATATTATTTTTTACTAAAAGCAGTACATTCCTGTTAACACTATGGGTAGTTGTGAATACACACGTACGGCTCTAGGGTGCTCTTTCCCAACCGCTAACTGTCCTTCATGCTTTCCGGCTCGTACTGCTTTAATCGTTGTTTATCTAGGCAATTTACAAACCCTGAGAATTTAAGTCTCTCTGTGAAGAGCCATTATCCGTGAAGATATGTTTTAACGTACAGTTTAATATAAAAGAATAATTTATATTTAGTTCAAACGCAAAGTTTGAGCCAAACTAAACCTATACCGAGGATGGAATATAACTGTCCACAAGAGTACACACGTACTGTTATTGTTTTTGTTTTTCATGTTTAAGTTATATCTAAACCTATACCGAGGATGGAATATAACTTTCCAGAAGAGTACACACGTACTGTTATTGTTTTTGTTTTTCATGTTTAAGTTATATCTAAACCTATACCGAGGATGGAATATAACTGTCCAGAAGAGTACACACGTACTGTTATTGTTTTTGTTTTTCATGTTTAAGTTATATCTAAACCTATACCGAGGATGGAATATAACTTTCCAGAAGAGTACACACGTACTGTTATTGTTTTTGTTTTTTCATGTTTAAGTTATATCTAAACCTATACCGAGGATGGAATATAACTTTCCAGAAGAGTACACACGTACTGTTATTGTTTTTGTTTTTCATGTTTAAGTTATATCTAAACCTATACCGAGGATGGAATATAACTTTCCAGAAGAGTACACACGTACTGTTATTGTTTTTGTTTTTCATGTTTAAGTTATATCTAAACCTATACCGAGGATGGAATATAACTTTCCAGAAGAGTACACACGTACTGTTATTGTTTTTGTTTTTCATGTTTAAGTTATATCTAAACCTATACCGAGGATGGAATATAACTTTCCAGAAGAGTACACACGTACTGTTATTGTTTTTGTTTTCATGTTTAAGTTATATCTAAACCTATACCGAGGATGGAATATAACTTTCCAGAAGAGTACACACGTACTGTTATTGTTTTTGTTTTTCATGTTTAAGTTATATCTAAACCTATACCGAGGATGGAATATAACTTTCCACAAGAGTACACACGAACTGTTATTGTTTTTGTTTTTCATGTTTAAGTTATATCTAAACCTATACCGAGGATGGAATATAACTTTCCAGAAGAGTACACACGAACTGTTATTGTTTTTGTTTTTCATGTTTAAGTTATATCCATAGCTTTTATTACATACATGTTGCTAATAACCGAAAACCCTAGTTAGGATTAAAAGGACAGCTTCCCTCTTGTCGGTGACCAACTTTATAAAACTAATTAAATTAAGCTCTTATTAAGAGTAGTCTTGTCCATGATCCATTACACACATTGTGGGCTGACTGAATTCCTTCTTAAAACGGGATAAATAACGTCACCACTATGCAATACTGCATAACACATTTAAGACATCTCAAAAAATATTAATAACTAGATCCATAACTAACTGTACTTTCCATAGATGGTAATGTGACAAAAAATAGCTTTGGTTAACAAAACCGGTTCAAATTTTTTGAGACCTTATATCCTCATGTATATATATATATATATATATATATATATATATATATATATATATATGTTGTTCGACATTGACAGTATCATGGCAATGTTATTACTGACATGCGTTTTATCCCACACTAAAAAGTCATTGCAAATTTTTAATATTTACATACGTATAATTTCTACTTTTATATACATTTAGTTAACCTATAAAATAAGTATATTTATTTTTAGGATCATATAATTAAATATTCTTACTAATTGTGTAATCAGTTATCAGGAAATTTAAAATTAAAGTACTTTATGTATTTTTACACATTTTATAATTTATTCAAATGTTAAATATTTAATAAATGTGAAGTGATTAAAGGACATGTGCCAATATCAGTAAATAATCTCCACAACCCCTGGTGAGACGCTGGAAGATCTGGAACTACACGTGAACAACAGCCTCCATATCAGGGCCACTTGGAACTTTGACAGTTTCTATTTCCTGTATCTCTATAGTCAGAGACCCAATAGTGAAAGTTCTCGGGCCTGCGAACATTAATACATACTAACAGCAGTCTCCTTGGAAGGGGGTAAACACTTATTATAATCCTACAATAATATACATGTCAATAAATAGATCTAATTTTAAACAATATTTTTACTTTGGTATCTGCCAATTTCCGAAGCATCAATAAACTCAACACCAGTGCTGGAACTCACATATACACCTCATACGTTTACCCTCAGACTCAACAATACCAACATGTCTGTAACTTTTCATGTATAATCTAGTAAAACATTCTAAAATGGAGTAACTGTTATGGATGATTCTGAATACAACAGACAAAATACTTAGTTATAATTGTTATAAGAACAAAAGAGTAGTTTATGTTATTACTTCCAGGTCAGTTTTAGGATATACCTATACCTAGAACGTATCACACTCACACACCTCAATGTTTTCACCAATAAACAATAGAATAGTAGATTTTGAAGGCATAGAGATACTACAACTAAAATACCTCTATAAAACTATAAAATTATTTACTATGACAGTAAAGATAATAAAAATAAGAAAACGCTTGGGAAATCGGTTTATGTATTCATTAAAGCCTCCAAAGATGTACTTTAAATCTTTTAATGAAGCTTCGTACACTCTCGTGATGGCAAAATAATAAATCCACTGTTTAATGTTAAACTAGGACTTAGTACAAGAATTAAAATGTAATTGTTATATTTTATTTATACCATTCCCTACACTACATAACAATGACCATTTGCAAATGGTTCATATTAAGGGGGTGCGATGAGATTAAGCTTGTTAAATATTTTTGATTTGAATTCATAGCTCTTTGAAATAACTTAGGTGGATACAAAACAGCAGACACTGCTTGCCCAGATGAAACTGGCAGAAGATATCGATGTGAATATCTAATATTATATGCATTGGTTGTAGCTTCATGGTTTGGCATGTTTTTATTCATTTATAACTTAAGTAATTGTGTTTTAAAATTAAAAATTACAAAAAATTTACTTGCTCTTTACAGTTTTTGAAGTAAATCAATTTTTTTATAAATAAAAATGTGTCACCTTTTCAAATAGCAATATTATACTTGTTTATTAAAAAAACAAAGAAGTGTTTTAATGTTCCCATACCTCAATTTTGGTGTTAGTACTTTACGTGAATTAAAACGTGGACAAATTCGGTAGTCTGATGGATATAAATAACACAGGAAATATTTCTATTTTAAGTATTAAGAAACAGTTTTTGAAACTTAACAAATTCTGAAATAGTCAAGCTAATTAAATGTAAATAAAATTACTTTTGTATTACGTTTAAAATGGTTAGCATTGTTAATATTTTTTACCACTTTCGTAAAATTTTAATTTATATTACATGTTGTTAGTTTTGTTCATTTGTTTTCAATGATGAATACCGGGTGTGTTTATAAAACTAAAAATTCATGTTTTTGTCTAACGTTCTTTTAAAAATCAATGCGAGTAGTGAATGGACTTCCCACGAATTGGGCAGGTTTTTAAGTAAAATAATATATAAAAGAATACAATAAAAGAAGATATAAAAGTAAACAATTTTTTAAAACATATTGATAAGACAAATACTATTCGTCCATGCGGCTTTGGATTATTATTCGCATGCGCCTACGTGCTTTTAAGTCGATTCAATCGTTCCGTATCCACGCCCATTCAACACTAATATCCCTTCGTTGAGTGATTGTTATGGCCAGCCCTTATCGCTCAAATTAAGCAATTATCATCCAGAAGCACCTTATCCAATGTGTATTATCCTAGTGTACAAGTCTCCCCGTAGGGGAAATTGGAGACATTTACTTGACTCACGTATCTTGATATGTTTAAGTACTAAAAAATACATTGAACAATATTAGCAAAGGTCCACCGTGTTGTATACATCCAGATAAATAAATCCAGGAAAGCCAGAAAAAATTAGTTGTATTTTAAACATATTAAATTTATATTATTGTGTAGAACGTGTCTTTATTTTGAATAAAATAAACAAGTTGAAATATTTTAATAGAAGAAGTATTAAAATGTAATCGATAGTAGTATAAAATAACTCGACTAAACATTTTTCAGTATTCTAATTAAGCACTGTCTGAAAAATATTCTTGCTTAAAACATAATACATGTAGTTTATATATATATATATATATATATATATATATATATATATATAAAACTATATATAAAAAGTAAATAAAACTAACACTAAAAAAGAAACAAAATAAAAACTATAAACTATATATAAAAATATATATAAACTATATATATATATATATATATATATATATATGTGTGTGTGTGTGTGTGTGTGTGTGTGTGTGTGTGTGTGTGTGTATGTTGTTTTTATAAATATATATTTTATAATTTTTTAGATGTTCTTACTTATTATTTATTTCAACGTCCAACACATTTTATGAAAACAAATAGTTAATCATAAACTATGATAAATATCACATATAAAATAATGAAGTAATACCAACCAAATATGAGATCAAAGTTTCTGGCCTGAATTTCAATTTGACGAGCTGCGGCTTTCTTTGTATATTGACGGTAGCGGTAGTAACTATATGCAAAGGCCAAAATCACATAGCAGCCAACTGCTACCAGGGCCCAATACGTATTAGTCCAAGCTGCAACATTAGTTCATGAGCAAACTGTCTCACATAAGGCGGGTAATTTGTATTTTCGTTACATACTTAGTATTGTAATTAATTGCAATGAGGAATGTTTTACTGTGGCAAAACATTTATTGATTAATAAAATCTCCTCAATAAATTCCTAAAAGGAAGTTTGCATCGATTCCTGTAATAGGAAAATGAGGATGAGTAAGGTTGGGTGGGGTTAGAGCCGCCTCCTTCAAGATCACATGAGAACGGATAACGAGCTCGGTCTCAGTCATGTTACCTTAGAAGAATGGGAGGATAGCTGTGTTCCAGCATCTTCAACCATATGCCCTAATGTTTAGGCTTTAAGAAGCCTTGAGAATTAAAGGAGCGCCACCCACTCCAACAGTCATCTTCCGCAGTAAACTAGACCTATCGACCAGCCCTCTTTACCCCAGTATTTATAAATTTGTGGTTTGCGATGTGCCAGTCCTAGAGGAACATTACGGCGGCCCAGGTTTAAATAACACATCGGTTTATCTTGTATCGAGTGGTGTATCCCCCTGAGGAGAATCGAGGTTTACTGAAACAGACAAGTTGTCCCAGACCCGTCCACTATTTATATAAGGAGAAAGGTACTAGTTAGAACCACGAAATTAATTTTATACTTACTAAATAAACTATTGGCTACTTTATAAAATTTATTTTCACATTTTCAATTTGTGAAGGAAACAGGATTTTTCCGTACATTTGCCATCGTTCAGTGAAACAAGAAATCAGTAACACTACGTTTCTGAAGTACCGTTATAATTATTAATAATTCAGTGTGCAAAATAATTAGACATGGTTAACTTCTTACACACGTTAAGTTTCAATTTACAGGGCGTTTATGAAATGTCATTAGTTCGAATCTTCAAAAGTTCAAAATAGTGTAAAAAATACAAAATTTAAAGCTTTTATAAACCCAAACATTTTTAATATAATAAATATTTTAGAAAATCAAATTCATCATAGTGGATTGTATCTAAAAATAGAGGACCACTTATATATTATATATATACAAGTAAGTTGTGCTAGATGTGACAATTAATGCAGGAAGTAAACAGTTTGTTTATTTATCGTATATAGTTTAGGGTTCTATAGACGAATATCTCTTGTCATAATATAACGCTAAACAATTTCAATTTTAAAGTGTAGTCTAAATATTATTCGAAGACTGATTGTTTGACGATTTGTTTCTAAGTTCTCAAATTAAATTATAATTGTTTTAATTTTTAAGCTATAATGTTATTTTTCTTTATTAATATTAATACGCAATACATTTCCTAATTATTAATAATTCAGTGTGCAAAATAATTAGACATGGTTAACTTCTTACACACGTTAAATTTCCAATGTTACAATTACATTAAACATTATCTAGTAATTGGTCATCACGTAAAAAAGATCTAAATTAAATTTGTAATAACAGTAATTAAAGATATTAATAAAATGTATAAAGAAGTTCCATTAAATTTATTAAAAAATATGTGATTTAGCAGAGAAAAATATTTAAAAAAATATTCCATTTCTTTTGTCAATCAATTAACTAAAACTTACCCTCTGAGTGGTTGTTGTCGTCGCCCATGGCAGGGAACAGGTAGTAGTGGTAATTCGGCAGGTGACTGTGAGGACTAGATTGTGCGGAATCTATGCTGCGGCTGAGCGCGCTGGAACAGCATAGCGTTTCAGTGATAATGCTTTGTGCGATAATAATAAGCTAAATACTTATACTTATTCCTTTGATAGATTTGACGTGATTATTGTCAGATACTGATGTTTGCATAAAATAATTATATTTCGTAATATAATTACCATTTAAAACTACCAATTCGTACAAGAGGTTTTATGAAGTCGTATCGAGAAGTAATTCAATATTCTACATGTTATGATTATTTCCAGATGCTATTATAAATGAGTTATTTTTAGTTTAGACTTAGTTTGTTATAATTCTTTAAAATTGTGATATACAACTATTCTACAAATAAATAAACATTACCAAATATTGTATTAATTATACACCTAAGGAAGACATTAGACCCAGATCTCTAAAAGTAGTGTTCTTATTAATAGTATCACTGGTGCCTGAAACGGATATCACAATGTACAATGTGTGTGGGTGTGTGTACACTTGTATCACAATGGAAACTTTCAAGAAAATAATCTTTTTTATTCACAGTCCTTCCATTGTCAAAAAAATTTTAAGCAAAGGATTAACAAAATATTTTAACACTTAATATTCTTAATGTTATTACTTGTGCAGATAATTAAATGAATACATTTGATACTATATTTTTATTATTTACCACTGTTGAAATTTATTCAGTTTCCAATAAAATGAGAACCAATCGTATAAAAACTTCAGGACAAATTTAACTTTCATATAAATTGCAAGCGTGAATGTTTATAGCCTATTTTACACGTATCAATAACCACCCACCTGTAGTATATTACGATTACATTAAAGTGAGATTATTATGTATATGATAACACTAAAATCAAAACCACTTTATGTTTATATGAAATGAGATTGCAGTCTCCAGGTCAAATTTCTTTTTTATATTCATACTTATTGATGAAATAAAACTTTTTGCAGTGTTCTGGTGAGGTATCACATTAGTCTCTTTATATAATATAATATAAAGACCATCTTTAGATCAACAACTTTGGAGTTGATCTGGTGGAGACAATTATTTGAGTCCTCACACAAGACATGAACGTGTACGGACCCAACAAACCAATAATTTAATTGAAGGGCTGTCTCCTCTTGGCTCATTGTCGTGAAAGAATTTTTTACAGCCTTACTAATAATGTAAATCAAAACAAGTTAAGCAAAAATTAAAGTGATTTGAGGTTGGTTGAAGCAACTCGTTAGCCTCGATTACACAGGGATTGAAAACATTTACAAATAGATTACATTATTTTATAAATACGGATATGAATATTTTGTAGAAATTGGATTTGTATGTAAATTTCACAATTAATAAATGATTTAAAGTTGAACAACAATAAATGAATGTGTAAACTACTTAATTTCTTGCCAGTATGAATTCTCAAATATTAAGAAAGAAATGAAGACAGAAATATAGAGCAGTTGGAAATATCGATTTGTCTCCACAGATTTCACACTTACAGGTCTTTACAGCATACCACCTTTATTCCAAAGATATTAAAACAAAAATAATAAACTAAAGAAGACAAAGAAAATAAAATAGGTTAATACCTTCCTATGTTTTTTTTTTTTTAATTTTGTTATTCGACATTTTCCATATTATATATAATTTCTAAGATTTACTTCTTCTACAAGATTTGAGTAAACATGTAGGAAGAAGTTACTTGAGGTAAAGAGGGCAGCTAGGTAGCAAGTAGATATTAACATCTGAATAAAGGTGATTGTTTACGAATTCTATTTAAGTCGTGTACTCAATGCTTGCTGAGGACAATCACGTACACCGGTAATGACGTAATGGGATTATTCAGAGTGGTATTATACAACCTAAGCTACGGGAATTACGGCCTTCTTGCAGTGTGGACGAAGTTTTGAATGTTTGGGTTTTTTGTTTTGTTTTATTCAGATTACGAATTAGCCATCGTGTTAGTGAGCGTAAGTTTATTAACGTTTATCGTATGATTAAAAATAGGATCCACAAAATAATTTGGAGTTTTTTTAATAGGTATATATGAGTCAAGGTCGTCAATAACTTGACAAAGCAAATAATACTTCAACATTTTCAGAAGATTCAATTTTATGTTTAATACTGTCCAAAAGGTATCAAAATGTTTATATATACAGGGTGATTCATGAAGTTCTCCCCCCCACTTCTACAGCACATTGTACTAGTAAAAAATAATGAAAAAAATGTTATATAAACATAGGTCCGAAAACGCTTCGTTAGCGAGTTACAGCTAGCGAAAGATTTCGCCTGAATTCCTGGGTAAAGAGTAAAATAAAGCCATACTGAACTTTTTGGAAAGGTTAATTAAGTAAGAAATATAGTTGGATTCTTATGTATTTTTACCTGATAAAGCTAATAAAATAGGTTTCAGAACTGTACCTGTAGTAGTTTTTTGAGGAATTCAGGGTTAAATGCAAAAAATTGGGGCACGAAACAATGTTTTTTTAAGTTTGAATGTACAATAACTTTGTTAAATTGGTAATAAATACATAAAATCAACAAACATTAATTGTAAGAGAATTTAATTCTGAGAAAATTGATATAATCAAAGTCTAAAATAAAACAGAAATAAGTACCAAAAAATCGATTTTATTCAGTATAATACATTACTAGTTTTAAGCAAAAATTAATCAGGTTGGGCCAACCGTACGCACTTTTTTATAATAGATGTTCGAAAATAAGGCCATCATTATCAATACATTTTGCAGCACGTTTGTGTATTGCTTTTGTTTGCGTTTCTTAATTTTTCAGGACTTCCCTGTATCTGCACAGCCGAATCCATAAACGGACAATTAATTCATCACGAGAATTCACTTTTGTCTTGTATACAATGTCTTTCATCCATCCCCAGATGCAATAATCCAATGTAGATAGATCTGGTGATCTTGGTGGCCAAGAGTGAGGCCCTCCACGACCAATCCAGTGTCCCAGGAAGTTGATGATTTTAGTAAGCAGAAACGGCACGTGAAAAGTGGGGAGGTGCTCCGTCATGCTGGAAGTACAAAATTTTGTCTGAGATGTAAAGGAACATTCTCTAACAGCTGCGGCAACTCTTCTTGAAGGAAATGCAAATAGAACTCAGCATTTAGGCGTCCAGATAATATGAAAGGTCCAATCAGCCGATTGTGCAAAAGGCCACACCAGACATTGACGCTAAATCGGTGTTGAAAATTCTGTTCCACTACCTCATGTGGATTTTCTTCTGCCCATGAGTGTTCATTGTGCAAGTAATTGACACCATCCCGAGGTGAATTGTGCCTCATCCGTAAACAAAATACGCTTGTAGAGTTGATTATTAATATTCAAAAAGTTTCAAAACTCCCAAGCGAAGCGGACCATCCCCTAGCTGTAGATGTTGAACCTTTTGTTTATGAAACGGATAAAATTTGTTTCGATTAAGTGACCTCCACACCGTTGACTGCGAAACTCCTATCCGCCTAGAAATACATCGTGTACTTACAACCAGGACTGCGATGAACAGCATTAATAAACAATATCATCTTCAAGTTGGACAGCTCGTTCATAATTGGTTCTAGTACTTGGTAGTGATCCTGTTTCCCGAAAGAGTACAAAAAGTTCCTGAAATTGTTTTGGTATCTGGAATCCTCCTATTAGGGTAACGTAGTTCATATTCTTCTACAGCCAGATCTAGCATTACCATTACAGTAACCCAAAATAAAAACCCATATCAGCGTATTCCTCTGATGTAAATAAGTAAGGCATTTTTTCGCTGAATAAACAATCGAATTATAACTCACAGAAAAATTGCATTTAATAACACGATTCACAGAACCCGATCTCCTGCTGTAGCTTGCAAAACACCACTAATACACAGTTCTAACGTAACAGTACAGAATACCATTGTTGATCAGCTGTTATTCGTGCGTTACCAACTTAGAAATTAATAAAACAAAAAACTGCTTTTCGATGATTAGTAAACAATAATGGGAAAATGTTTTGCTTCATTTATTTTCGAGCATTTGATGTAAATTTTTATTAAAAAAAATACAACGTAATAAAACATGATATTTTTATTTACAAACAAATTTATTTAACAGTTAATCTTGTTTTCTCAATTTATCTCATCATTAAGGAACAAACATTTTGTTTTTGTTTTATTTTAACTAAATACCGTACGGTATTTCTTACAGCTAGTAATGTATTTTACTGAATAAAATCGATATTTTGGTACTTATTTCTGTTTTATTTTAGACTTTGATTATATCAATTTTCTCAGAATTAAATTCTCTACAATTAATGTTTGTTGATTTTATGTATTTATTACCAATTTAACAAAGTTATTGTACATCAAACTTAAAAAAACATTGTTTCGTGCCCCAATTTTTTTTGCATTTAACCCTGAATTCCTCAAAAAACTACTACAGGTACAGTTCTGAAACCTATTTTATTAGCTTTATCAGGTAAAAATACATAAGAATCCACTATATTTCTTACTTAATTAACCTTTTCCAAAAGTTCAGTATGGCTTTATTTTACTCTTTACCCAGGAATTCAGGCGAAATCTTTCGCTAGCTGTAACTCGCTAACGAAGCGTTTTCGGACCTATGTTTATATAACATTTTTTTCATTATTTTTTACTAGTACAATGTGCTGTAGAAGTGGGGGGAGAACTTCATGAATCACCCTGTATATTTAAAATTACAGAGAAGAAAGAGATAGTACAACTGAAACTTTTAATTACTCAATATTTAGATAAAATAGTACTTAAATTTATAATTAGTCACTAAAAATTATTCGACATTTCGAACACAGAGAACACAGACACAGTGAAGAGACCACGAGCTGTTAAAATATATTTAATTTTTGAGAATATATCTTATTTTAACTAAAATTATTTCAAATATTTTTCAGTATTATTTGCTTTAGATTAAAGTGTGTTATAGTACTCTGAAAGGTTTCCTTTTGTTCTTCGAGAACATTTTTAGTTTAATCATCTGAATTTATTGTTTTGAGAAAATATTTAAACTTTTATTTCGTCTTATCATAGTTTTAATCACGAACAATATAATTTGGTTTTCCTTTCATTAGTAGATTTTTATTGTTTATTTAAGAGATTGGTCAAATCTTCATAGATAATATAAAAACGTTTGAAGATAAGCAGTTTTGTTTTTAACTAGGCGTATATAAATTATTCTAGATATTATAATAGTAATTTAAATATATTGCGACTGTATATTGACTTTGAATTTGGAATAAACCGATCGTTTAATTAATTTATTAACTCAGTACTCTCCTGTTTGTGTGTTTTTACGTGTATTGTATTTGACATAGTTAAGCCGGCACTTCGTTGATTTACAAAACATATAAACGTACATTAAGAATAGAGTGACAAGGTTTTGGTTTAGTTACAATTTTTAACTATTATATAGCCAGTTTTTGTATGAGAACGTGGGAAGGTAAAACATTTGTCTGGTTTTTTTTATTTGAACCTGGCAAAGGGATTGCAATTTAAAATGTAATAATTTAACCAGACCTTGATTAAATACTTAAATATTGAGTTAAGTAAGTCTGTCCCCCAATGGATTGGCCCGTATGTCAATATTGGAATAAAATATCCAAACTAAACCAAACCTAAAAGATTTTCATATAATGTTTTGGTCAAAGAGCTAAATGAATAATACTTCAACATTATCGCTTAGTCTTTAACATACGTAAATAATATTCTTAGACCAATTCAATTTAGAGTCCATGTAAAGTCTTAAAACATACTGGACTGAGAGCATTCTAAGAGATAAGACAGAGGTTGAGCAATTGATTAAGGTAGAATGCTTGCTTTCTAGTAGGAGTCTTCTAAGAGAGCGATAGCATTCTTTGAAAAGTTAATAGGATAGCTAATAGTTAGGGCCGTTATACTACGTTTTAATCTCTTTCTTTATATAAGGGAACTTTTTAAATTGAGCAGACTTATTAAGTACTAAAACAGCACTACTTTTAAAAGGGAATTGGTTTTGATTCATCATGGTTTCGTTTTCGAAATATCTCGTTTATAATTTAGGGAGATTGACAGTTAAAACCAGCTCATGAAATCTACCTGTCTATGAGCCATCGATGGGATTTTAGTTTCATTGTGAGAGAGTATGTGAATTTTATATTTATATAATAATTTATAATAAATTATAAAATGTACATATAGAAGACAAATATGGAAGTTGAATATCATAAAGATGTTTTAAGCCAATGAAGTGTATCTCGGGTGCTCAATTTAAGCGTCTGTGGAGTTTTGCGTTAATTCACGATTTGATTTTGAAGTCTTTGGAAGCAAGTTTAATTTTTCAGGGTAGTAGTTTGAATAGCTTATATAAACATTTTAAAAATTATTCGGAAATCATAGTGACACTTATACAAATACATGGAACAAGTACGTGGGATGTCTTTAAATATGCAGGATGCAGGATTCACTTCAAAAGTATTAGTTTTCTCATAATCAGAGCAGTAACGAATAACAATTTCGAAAGCAACTGTCAATTAAATTGCATAAGTACAGTATAACATGAGATTGAATTGGCAAATTTCAAAATACGTATCTTTAAAGCTGAATTACACAGGGCCAGTCAGATGGAATTTAATTATATTAAATTAGATTCATATTAAATTTATGTAATATGAATAATATATATTGTAAGCGAATGGTTAAACCTTCAAACACATTGGTGTAAGCAATCTGTGTAGCGAACAGCATGTTATGTTCAACACAGATTTACTCTGTTTATTAACCTAGAAAATAATAATAATTACTACTAGTAAAGTTAAATATAATAAAAGATAGGTAATTTAAAATAACGAAATTAAAATATTCTTTATTGGTACAGTAAAAAGTTTTATAGATACCCTAAACATGTCAAATTTAAGTAAACGTTGTAAATGGGGAGGCAATACGTGTAAAATGTTTATTAAATTGGCTTCCAGAGCAGTACATAATCCATTTTACTAAAAGTTATTATTCTGCTTCATAATATATCGTGAGAAAAAGTTAATTTAAATAACAAATTAACTTGTTTCATAATACATACTAAAATTTTGGTATAATAATTATTGGAGTAAACCATAATAAGTGTTAATAGCTTCAAAATAATTAGAATAAAAGTCTACAGCATTCAATCAGCATTAATAAAAAAGTGTGATCATTTGAGCACTAATCATAGACGTGTACATATGAAGTACTTATTAATAAGTCATTACCTAATGTCTATAAATACCAGACTGTAATGAGTCAGCGTACGTGAACCAACACCCGACATGTGCTCTCAATAATACCAGGAACAATAGAAATCCGAGATGGCAGTAACCTTGGCATGACGTCACTGACTATGCTACTCTAGGGAAGTTATAGCATGACCGGTGGGATGCGCGTGAGGAGTGGAGGAGTTGAGCGCGTGGGGGCACAATCTAAAGTAGGGGAGTGAATACGGTGCTACTAACCCTACTGAGAGTTTTCGGCTCCCGCCTCATAGTGGTGGCGATTGTCAACGATAGGTTCCCTGTCTTCGTCACTGCCACTTTCTTCATCCCACTCGTCACTATCGGAGTCCTCACCGAGTCTCACAACAATCCGTTCTGTCATTTCGTCGATTTGACGTTCGAGTTCCATATAAGTTTGTTCTACAGATATCGTATGATCACGCCTTTTCCTCCAATCTTCTTGAGTGATTGAATCACACGTTTCCTTCACCAATTAATTGTTCCACCGTATTTATATTAAATGTCACATTTTTCTTCGCTACTCTTTCTTTAAGTAGGCTCCAAATTAGTTCAATTGGATTTAAATCTGGATGGTAGGGTGGCAGGCGCAAAACAGTGTGTCCACTTTTAGAAAATATTTCATCAATTTTGTACTTTTTGTATGTGGGCTTGTAGGCTTGTATAAGATTATACAATTCGGGTTTGAACATAGTGCTTGAGTGAACAATGTTACGCTCGGAAAGCCATTTAATCATTTCGGCCTTTCTGCTTGATGTTGTTGGTGCAGGATCGTCTTGTTTGTTGTGATAGGGGGCGTTATCTATCACAACAACAGAATTATCTTTCAAATTTGGAATTAATTTAGTGTTTACCCATCTTTCATAATTATCGTAGTTCATGTCATCGTGATAGTCCCCTGACTTCTCCCCTGATTTGAACGTAAGTAGAGCATTGTTAATAAATCCACCTTCCCCGCCTGCGTGGACAATTATAAGTCGTTGTCCTTTACTTAGAGGTGTCTTCAGTCCCGAAGTGGTACCATCTGTCCAACCATTGGTTTTGGTGTGTGTTGAGTGAATATATGTTTCATCCATGTACACTATTGGCCTTTTTTGATTTCTATACTCGGCTAAACGTTTTAAATACTTAATACGTAATTCACGGATGTCGAAACGTTCGGTTAAAATATTTCTGTTGTTAGTAGCTTTTTTCCAGCGGAATCCCAACTTCTTCAATATTTTTGTAAGCGCCCACTTACTTCCTTTAAAATCTATTTTTTCCCTTAACACATTTAATAATGATTTCAATGTAGGCCGTTCGCCTTGTTGTCGATGAAAATTATTTATTGTTCTTCGAACTACACCCAAATCAAAACTGTCCAGATCACTTTTAGTATGTTTGCGTTTTCTTACTTTGTTGGGCGTACTAAAAGAATTGCCAATTGGACTTATTTTTTTTTCCTCCTTCAAAATTCGTCTCAGCGTGCTTTCTGAAATTCCAGTTGCCTCTACGACACGCTGTTGAACTTTCTTCAAATTTATAAGTGTGTTGGTTTCTGCTTCCCGTTTCATAAAATGGTAAACATTTGCAATCACTTCTCTTGTTTGGCTGTGTATAACCTTTCTACCTCCAATTTTACTTTTTACATTACGATCCATCACAAACTCTTTACTTAAAACGTAATGAGCACAACGAAATTAATTCACAAATTGTATTACAACTCGTGAATTGGCACAAGCGAATGTTTTTAGGGCGGCACGTATAGAAGACTGGTGACCGAAGTTCACAAGGCTGAATACGGCAACATACTGAGCCGCTCCAACCCCCACCACTTTAGTTCCGTCTTTGCCTACGGCGCATCTCGAAGTCACCGGTCATGCTATAAATTCCCTACAGTACTTTAGTATGTTATCAAAATGGGAGTTTGCAAACGCGTTATAAACATGGATTAACGATTTACTACGTACTAGTTACTGTATTAGCTACCACCCGCGTCACGTCACTTGAAAAATCCCTGTTTTGTGGGAAAATTTAGGTAAATAGTTAAAACGCAAAATATAAATAATTAAGTAAAATTAAAAAAGCTAGGCTACAAATAACATAGATCGAGAATAGGAGAGGTTAGTTGGTAATTAGTTTGGAAAGAAAAGTATAATTTAATAGGAACACTTGAATGAGTTTCTTTCACTTCGACCTACTTATTTTGAGTGTGCTAGTTTGTTAGAGGTTTTCTATACTAGTCCCGGTGGCTAAGCAGGAGGCTCATAACGAAGTCTCGTGAAGATAACGAGGTCCGCGGAGTGGACATTCCCGTAGTCCTTGGCAGTTGATGAAGTCCTTCGGTAGTCACACAGGAGACCGTGGCTGTGTACGACCTGGTTCTAGGGATATGCGTAGTTGAGAGGCAAAACATGCACATGACACAACTAACTCAAGTCTAAAACTTAAAGAACAGTCATTTGTGTAAAAGATCCGCATACAAGGAAAAGCCCAGATAGTTCACTGTATAAACATAATCTGAGTGGGTCGCGAACCCGGGGGAGGGGATATCCGGGATTTGAACGGCATCAGAGTGGCAGAGGGAAGATCTGATGCTTAGAAATTCAATATTGAACAACTCGTGTTCTTAGATACATTATCATTAAAGAGATTAACAAACAATTCTTAAACAAACAAAATAAATTAGAATAGTTATACATGTTTTCTTAAGAGTCTCACTCAACTATAAATTGTTTTAGAAATGGAGATAAAGATGTCTACTGAGGAGTGTAAATAGAGCAGTTTGGGGGTAAGTCTAAATTTTTAAATAGGAACCTCTTTAAAATTACTTCTTATTTTGAATATATTACAAAAGAAAAAGAATTGCGAAAAATGCAGGTCTTTAATGTTACCATATCCGATTTCATTGCTAATTGAATGGAATTCCTATTAAACCCTTTCATTATTAAATCATGTAATGGTAAAAAAATAAAAGAATAAACTTAATTTCACTCAGATTATGTGTTCAAAATGGCTTCCACAAGGTTGTAATAGAAATAAAACCTTGAACCATAGCTCAGTCTTAACCTTAAAAATCTTTTTTTAGGACGGGCTGAAATTTTTAATACATAAAAACATATGGTTGGTCATATAACAATTCTCGGAAGTAAATCTCTTTACATCCATTCAATATAGAATTATTAGAAGAAGGAGTGAGGCTATGTGAAGGTTTTACACACACACACACACACACACACACACACACACACACACACACACACACACACACACACACACACACACACACACACACACACACACACACACACACACACACACACACACACACACACACACACACACACACACACATTTATTTATTTAATAGATTTAATACACCCCATCATAGACACATTAAATTGTAACTCTAATGAGGTAGTTTATCCAATTAGTTTGTAGATTCTATAACAAGCAATATATAATACATGTATGTCAAAAATCTAATGATCTTAGGGTCACGATGACAGATTAAAGATTTGATATATGTTATAAAGATAAGGAGAAGCCATTGGTCAAATATGCTTCTGAACACAAAACAGACAAAATATAAAACGTTATGAATTGAAATGAATTAATAAAGTCTACCTTTATCCTAAATAAAATTTATATATTCAAGTAAAAATATATATAATAAGCCTATCAGTTAATTCTTTTATATATATATATATATATATATTTTATATATATATATATATATAGCCAATTGTATTAAATATGTATACTTTTACAAATTTTTACCGGTGCCACTAATGATTGCTTATTTTATACATGTATATACATTTATGCTTTAAACAAAATCAGGTTTTAAGAGCATATACCTGTAATTTAAAAATCAGGCTTTAAGTGTAATTAAAATAATTTATTAGTTCTGTGAACTTATACCAGAAATAAATGAGACAAACGCCAACTACTACTGTATATATAACAGATAATGTATTTATTATTTGTTTATGAATTTCATTGATTTATAACATTTTATTTGCAACTCGTTATGCAAATGACATGAGTAGTTTTCCGTTTATTCAGTTTATCCCGTTTATTACGTATAACATTTTACCTTCTGGATCTTTTTGAATTTTAAAACTCACAACATACTTCCATCTTAACACATTTTGTACGAAAATATATGACAAGTACAAACATAAATCGAAAGTTTTATATAGTTAATAAAGTGGTACATGAACCTATTCTTTTTTATTCAATTTATAAATTTAGTAAACATTAGAGGTGTATAAAAATAAAGTTTTATAAATATAATACATGAAACAAAAATATTATTTATCATAGTAAAATATAAACTACTATATTTATTAGGTTTACAAAATTAAAATAATGTAAATAATTTTATACAACTCGTATAATTTTACGTGGAAGTTTTAATACTTTTCAGCTTAACAAGAATTTTGGAATAAATATCCTGGTGTTATAGTATTGACAGAGAGTAATACCAAAGAGTAATATTTACATTATTTGCCAAAATGTAGATAAATATTTACTTGTAACGATAGATGCATGGCAAAAGATCTTATAACACTTATCAGAAGTTATGTACCAATAACTAATTATCAAGTATTACATTCCCAAACAGCAAATTTTATTGAGGTGAGAGCTAAGGGTAACTCATTTTATTTATGAATTATTGCAATCTATAAGCACCTTTGAAAATAGTTGAAGCACTTATAAATTATTATCGATACTACATTATTACACAAAATAATTATTTGTAATAAATATTATTAATGTGTGATTTCAATGCTAGTCTGTTGCATAATAGTTCAACTGTTGAAAGTTACAAAACGTTAAGGGGAAGTTGTGCTATAAAATCTATAATAAATATTCCAACAAGACTTACTATGATCAATACATTTTATTAAGAATAATATTACGAATATACTAAATAAAAATCAAATAACTTACGGAGCAACTGTTGACGTTGACATATTAAGAGATCACAATAAGAACTGGAAGAAGCTTGTACTGAGGCCCAGACAGAACAATCGAGGCTTATCGGCTGTGTGAGGTAGTAACGCTCAGTTATCAAATAACTATAAAACTGGTCGATTCGATTGTTCACGATTGCTTAGCCGTTTCCGACGTTCATTACCACCTGGCCGGGAGTAGTTTCTTACTGAGTCACTACAGAGCACCACTGCAACAAAGCAAATTGACTTTCTGTGTACCTTATAGATTTAGATAGACTTGTTTTTAAGTTAAATAACTTTTGTATTACAAATCACACACAAAATTGTGTATGGACCAACATATTTTTAAATATTATAATAAAAACGTTTATGCAAAATGTATATCTATACAGGTAAATATAGAATATACAAAAATCCCACATTCATAAGCAATAGATTCTTATGACTTTTGAAATTTTCATAATTAAGTTTGGTTATACTTTTAGATCCAAATAAACTTTCACAACAAAGTACTTGATTTATGCGAAGAGTTGAAGAGTTCACCGTAATACTTTCGCTCTTCACTAGGAAACGCTGTCTGTGGGGGGGGGGGGGTTGCTTATTCGGGCACTGCAACTGCGCTGATTTAGAACCGCCTTTTGATATTTTACATCGTTAATGTTACGAAAATAAAACACTTCGTTTCGAGGTTAGAGTATTCCTAAAGGAATAAAGTTTGAACAAAGAACCTTTGTTCCTTACACTGCTTTTGTGAACCTTTAACAACTTTGTATTATATTTATGAAATTATATGCTATTAAATTAAATATATGTCTTGATTTATAATTTCGATAACAATATTTTTATTTTTAAATTACCTAAGGCCGTTACATCTCTTAATTTTGCTTTTTTACACTTTTTTAGTAATGACTTCTTGCGCACCCTTTAAGCTCATCCCGTATATTGTCTTACACACATAGCCATATAACTTCATATATTAGAATTTGTTGCATCTTTCTCATGTAGTTTCATTATCATAACTGATTAAATTATTACTTTTTACAATGCTTGAATGTAGTTAATATGTATCCAAACAGAGTATGTTACAATTAGTTATTTTTAGTTATCTTTAAATAATATCATTTTAATTTTGTTCAAAACTTTACAAGTACTATTTGTGATTGCAAACTCCAGGGACCAGTGAGGGTGTACTGATATCACGGCGACTATTGGTGTCTTTGCTGCCTGATAGGTTCATTCATCACGACCTCTGACAGACGTAAACACAGCAGGAGGAGGGTGTGCTGATATCACGGCGACTATTGGTGTCTTTGCTGCCTGATAGGTTCATTCATCACGACCTCTGTCAGACGTAAACACAGCAGGAGGAGGGTGTACTGATATCACGGCGACTATTGGTGTATTTGCTGCCTGATAGGTTCATTCATCACGACCTCTGACAGACGTAAACACAGCAGGAGGATGGTGTGCTGATATCACGGCGACTATTGGTGTCTTTGCTGCCTGATAGGTTCATTCATCACGACCTCTGACAGACGTAAACACAGCAGGAGGAGGGTGTACTGATATCACGGCGACTATTGGTGTATTTGCTGCCTGATAGGTTCATTCATCACGACCTCTGACAGACGTAAACACAGCAGGAGGAGGGTGTGCTGATATCACGGCGACTATTGGTGTATTTTCTGCCTGATAGGTTCATTCATCACGACCTCTGACAGACGTAAACACAGCAGGAGGAGGGTGTACTGATATCACGGCGACTATTGGTGTCTTTGCTGCCTGATAGGTTCATTCATCACGACCTCTGACAGACGTAAACACAGCAGGAGGAGGGTTTGTACTGATATCACGGCGACTATTGGTGTATTTGCTGCCTGATAGGTTCATTCATCACGACCTCTGACAGACGTAAACACAGCAGGAGGAGGGTGTACTGATATCACGGCGACTATTGGTGTCTTTGCTGCCTGATAGGTTCATTCATCACGACCTCTGACAGACGTAAACACAGCAGGAGGAGGGGTTTTTGTTGTACTGATATCACGGCGACTATTGGTGTATTTGCTGCCTGATAGGTTCATTCATCACGACCTCTGACAGACGTAAACACAGCAGGAGGAGGGGTTGTACTGATATCACGGCGACTATTGGTGTCTTTGCTGCCTGATAGGTTCATTCATCACGACCTCTGTCAGACGTAAACACAGCAGGAGGAGGGTGTACTGATATCACGGCGACTATTGGTGTATTTGCTGCCTGATAGGTTCATTCATCACGACCTCTGACAGACGTAAACACAGCAGGAGGAGGGTGTGCTGATATCACGGCGACTATTGGTGTATTTGCTGCCTGATAGGTTCATTCATCACGACCTCTGACAGACGTAAACACAGCAGGAGGAGGGTGTGCTGATATCACGGCGACTATTGGTGTATTTTCTGCCTGATAGGTTCATTCATCACGACCTCTGACAGACGTAAACACAGCAGGAGGAGGGTGTGCTGATATCACGGCGACTATTGGTGTATTTTCTGCCTGATAGGTTCATTCATCACGACCTCTGACAGACGTAAACACAGCAGGAGGAGGGTGTGTACTGATATCACGGCGACTATTGGTGTCTTTGCTGCCTGATAGGTTCATTCATCACGACCTCTGACAGACGTAAACACAGCAGGAGGAGGGTGTGCTGATATCACGGCGACTATTGGTGTATTTGCTGCCTGATAGGTTCATTCATCACGACCTCTGACAGACGTAAACACAGCAGGAGGAGGGTGTGTACTGATATCACGGCGACTATTGGTGTCTTTGCTGCCTGATAGGTTCATTCATCACGACCTCTGACAGACGTAAACACAGCAGGAGGAGGGTGTACTGATATCACGGCGACTATTGGTGTCTTTGCTGCCTGATAGGTTCATTCATCACGACCTCTGACAGACGTAAACACAGCAGGAGGAGGGTGGTGTACTGATATCACGGCGACTATTGGTGTATTTGCTGCCTGATAGGTTCATTCATCACGACCTCTGACAGACGTAAACACAGCAGGAGGAGGGTGTACTGATATCACGGCGACTATTGGTGTCTTTGCTGCCTGATAGGTTCATTCATCACGACCTCTGACAGATGTAAACACAGCAGGAGGAGGGTGTGCTGATATCACGGCGACTATTGGTGTCTTTGCTGCCTGATAGGTTCATTCATCACGACCTCTGACAGATGTAAACACAGCAGGAGGAGGGTGTGTACTGATATCACGGCGACTATTGGTGTCTTTGCTGCCTGATAGGTTCATTCATCACGACCTGAGACATACGTAAGAACAGCAGGTACAGGGTGTGCTGATATCACGGCGACTATTGGCGTCTTTACTGGCTGATAGGTGCATTCCTCACGAACTGAGACATACGTAAAAACAGCAGGCACAGGGGGTTGTGCTGATATCACGGCGACTATTGGTGTCTCTGTTGGCTGCTAGGTGCATTCATCACCTAACATAACTCTGTCCATGTTTATTACATGTCTGAGATTACCTGGTCTCTTTTTATGCACCCTTTTATGTTTGAGAGAACGAGATTAACTAGAGTGACTTTGTTAAATAACTTCTTATGTTAGTATTTACTTCTCCTATGTTTGTGTGTTTAAAAACACAGCAGACTTTTCTAAATATGAACTCGTTACTAATCCATAAAAGAAATTTACGTTTTAGTGTTGTATTGAGTTTTCAGTTTTAGAAGAGTTACACGTATTAAAACATTCCATTTGCCATCTGACATCTATGCTAGAATTGCTCGGCTTTCCTTAGGTTCCCACCAATGCTAAATTTCCACCCCAAACTTCCTCCCGTGTGAACTTTTAAAGGTAAATTACCTTCCATACTTCCCATAGTCGCAAAATATTTCTTATGTATAAATATAATATAACTTATGTAGGAAATAAAATTTGAACACTTAAAGAGGTAATGTAAAAAACTTATATAAAAGGGAGCAATCAGAACGACCTTAATTAAAAATTAACCAATATAATTAGAGAGAGACTTGGATCACACCTGCACATCCTGCACACCCACGCACACACATTACACACACCACTCACGCACACCCACACACTACACACACACACACTCATGCACACCCACACATGCACGCACAACACGCCCTCATTGGCCTGCACTCAAAAGATTATACAAACTCACCGAACACTCGGAATAACATTACATGTATTACAAAAATATAACAGTAATTTAATACATAAAAAAGCATACCTAGGTGTAGATTGAGGAAACATACTGACAAAACGCATCTCGCTCAGCATCTACTAATCATTTATTAACTAAATTTTTGTACGTACTACTCTTTTTCGTAAGAGATTATATTTAGTTGCTTATATATGCCTAGTGAGCTTATAAATGTGAATGTTGGTTCAAATAGGAATATAGTTGTTACTTTAGAGTTTCTTATATTATTCATTTCATCATTTACTTAACACAAATTTTGCGACAGTGAAGGTACTCTTTCAGTTTCTGATAATGAAGAGAAAATAAAAAGGTTAGCCTCTTGTTTGGTTATAAAGTATATTTTGTTGTTAGGAGAATAGGTCTCAAAATGATGCCAAAACGTTAGATATGTGTTTGCGATTCATAGTGTACAAGTAGGCATATTTGGGCCACAATTTGTTTCTGCCATTATGAACCTTCTTCTACCATTAAAGTTGGATGCTCACATGAAAGCCTTGGTTGATTTGTTTGTAAACTGTAGCTGAATAATCAATTACCAAAGCTGCCAAAGAGGTAATTGAAGACAACCATTTAAGTAACAAAATTATTGTTGCTTTTGACAGGACATGGCCGGCAGGAGTGCTAAAACACGTCTCTCAATGGAATTGGCACTGCCACTTTACTAGAAATGGTTAAAGTGTTAGATATAGGTATTTGATTTAAATACTGCCAGGAATGGTTAAAGTGTTAGATATAGGTATTTGATTTAAATACTGCCAGGAATGGTTAGAGTGTTAGACATAGGTATTTGATTTAAATACTGCCAGGAATGCACTAAAACCTTAAATATTCCCATGCGGGATGTGTGAAGTATTACCAAAGTTCTAGTGGTGGTGTGAAGTCTGTAGGCATATAGAATATTTTCTCACTCAGTGCCAGAAGCATTAATGCACCACGTGAATAAAATATTCAGATGCCGCTCAAAAGAAAAATTTTCACAAAGATATCATCATGGAATTTGATAGAGAGAGAAATTTCCAAGATAGTGTTTGTAAGGTACAATACTCTGAAACGTATAGCATTATACGCAGTAATAACATTTAGTGATGGTGCAATCGCCAAGTTAAAAGCTTGAGAACATGGGTGTAGAAGCAGAAAAGATTACATACAATGGATTGTATAACTTTGATACAATGAGAGTTAAAAAAGTTGAAAAGCCTCACAAAAAATTACCAAAGAAGCTAGAGTGAATAAAAGACAAATTAAAAGAAAGAAAGAAGACCAGGAGCAGGATACGAGTCACAATATGGCATTGGGGACATTTAAATGTAAGTTTTTAAGTACTATTTCTATTTGAGAGGTATTCCGAAACTTGTTATTTTGAGTTTTCATGTAGGCCTACCTGTGTTACAGCTTCAGAGTAAGGTACTGACTGGAAAGTTTTGGGTGTTTTACCTGTGTACCCAAAATACTTAATTTATACAGTGAGTAACAATAAAAAAACAATGATAGTAATATAACTTTATTTTTTTTTTCAAAAATAAATGTAATGTTATGATTTTTATAGTTTGAAATTTTGTAATAAAAGTAGGTATATCTACCTTAAAGTGTCATCAACATGGACAAAATAATCATCTGAATAGGCCTAGTAGGCTAAGTTTTCTCAGCAGTTACATGAAATGTTTATGGTTTTCTATTTAAACACAAGTAAAACCATGTAGAGACCTTCTCCCCCAAAAAAAGAACTTTATACTTCCATAAACCTAATGGAATATACAATATACAATTTTGTGTTGAAATAAATTAATTAGAATTTATAAACGCAAATTTGTATTCACCAGGTCCATTTAATTTATTAAAAGGAATACGAATATAACTTACACCAAGGTTTCTATATCGAGGAATATGCCATTGTCATAGTCGTGCATTAGTTAGCGGAAAGTTAGAAAAAATTATACATGTCAATAAATATAACGTAAAGTTATTGTATCTAATGTTTTTAAACTGTTTATATTTCATAGATAGAATAGTGTATATAGAAATAAAAACAAATTAGCCTACATGTTCGATTAATTTATTACATTAAAAGTTTATTTATAACATTGACCAGCATTGTTACTAAAGTAAATATCTAAGCAATATGTTTTTGAGAAATACAATAGCTCACATAATGATTTGTAGGGTGAAAAGGTCAGACTGCTGCTAGGATCCTCGTTATCTTCCTGAACCAGACATAAGCTAGATGAAGACGTTGATTGTAATAATGAATAACTCCAACACCAAGAACTCTGGTAGCACTATAACTACTATAAGAAGTAGTATGATAAATTCACGTAGAGATGGAATAGCACACGTTATTTATAACATTGAGAAACTTTATTACCAAAGTAAATGTCCAAGCAATTTCTTTTTGAGAAATAAATGAGCTCACATAATGATTCAATAGCACACGTTATTTATAACATTGAGAAACTTTATTACCAAAGTAAATGTCTACGCAATTAATTTCTTTTGAGAAATAAATGAGATCACATAATGATTCAATAGCACACGTTATTTATAACATTGAGAAACTTTATTACCAAAGTAAATGTCTACGCAATCAATTTCTTTTTGAGAAATAAATGAGCTCACATAATGATTCGTAGAATGAAAAAGTCAGACTGCTGATAGGACCCACGTTATCTTCCTGAACCAGGCATAAACCAGACGAAAGACGCTGATTTAAATAATAATTAACACCAACACCAAAAACTGTGGTAGCATTATAACTACTATAAGAAGTAGGATGAGAAAGTCACATAGATATGCAAAAGCACGCTTGATCAGATGAAAAATTTACATTCTTATTATATAGAGTTGAAATTTATGTTTGCAAACTCCTGAGAGAGTTTATTCAGTCATTATTTTGTTGCTAATGAATAGGCCTACTGTATCTGTTTAATTCCGTTTCCAATCGGAAGTCACAGCCACCTGTGAATGTATCATTATTGACGTTAGCCACATTACTTGTACTGTATGAAAAGTGCTTCATTAAGCCATGATTTAAACTTCGTAAACTTCACCATGATGACAACATGTCTTCTTCTTCGTAAGTGGAGTATTTACACAGTGCCGTAACACAGTTCTCTGCCGCGTGTGTTGTGCGCCCGCTAATCACATCGCCAGACTAGAAGAAATACCGATTATTGACGATATCAGAATATAGCCTACCTCCCTGAATATTTGAAAAGTAGAATTGATTATACTCGTGAGTTATTTCTAATATTTTTACATTAAAACACTTAACGCCAGATGACCCCCAAACTGGCCCACGAAAAAGCAAAGTTGTACTATTATAAAACAGTTTTCAAAGAAAAAACACGTTTTAAATTATTTTTTCGTATGAATTTTCTTTTTCAGAATATTCATACTGAACCATTATCTTTATACTAAATTGGATTATATGCAATATGGTTTAAAAAAGTATATAGTCTATAAACCATTCTTTTACGCTAAATTTAACCTAAAAGGTTATCACTATCAGAGAAAAATTAAAAATATAGTACCGTATTTAAAGTTTATGTAGGAAAATATCGTGTTTTATAAAATGTCTTATAACTTAAATTATTGAGCTGTCTGACTTGATGCAACTGAGAATTTGAAATGGCAGTCCAAGGAATGCAACAAGAATTCTAATCTTATCTATTTTACAGATGGGGTTTCAAATGTATTATATAGCCTAATTTTACTAATTGACTGATAATTTATTAATAGTAAATCAGAAATACTTATTTACGTTATAAAACTTGTTTTGCAGGTCTTGAAGAGAGAATAAAACACTTTGCAAGTGGAAGTCTCTCAGTTTTTCAGCCATCTCATCTATGAACAAATGACTCAAAATAACTTTTGTTAAATCCAATTGTAGAGTAAACCTGTCTGATAAACTCCTAATATCAATTTTGGTGAAACAAGTGTCAAATTTCGACCCAAGATGGACTGACATTGTTGGCCAAAAACAACTGCACAAATCTCACACGTACACAAGAAAGACAAGGGATGGCCTAACAGAAAATGTCAACAACCTTAAAGAAGAATATTAATTTTAGTAAATAAATTAATGTGTTTTGTACGAAAATTTTTAATAGTTTTCTTTAGAAATCTACTACATTTCTTCAGTTAATGCTGTAATTCCAATTCTTGGTAGTTACTGTCCTAATCTAATCATATTGTATTTCATTAAAATATACAAGAAAGTACTTGGCCTGCCTGCCTTCTAGATTTTTCAGTTTGGCCCTTGACAAAAAGTTTGGAGAACCCTATCCTAGAGGAATAACAACACTACTAAGTGGTTTAGTCTGAAGCTGACCTTATAATAAATGTTCAAACTGTCGTCCACCAGTTCATATACAAGCGTAGCATCTTCTTATGAAGGATCGCTTGACTCTTAGCGCACTTCTCAAAGCATAGCATTCTTGAGCAGCATCGTGAATATGTTCATCAATATATATCAATGTATGTGCCACAGTTCATTAATATTACATAACAGTTCAGCATAGACTTCTCTTTAAGATAACCCCAATAGTAAAAATTCAACGAATTTAAGTCAGGGAGCTTGGGAGGCCACTGAATGGGACCTAGTTGGCCAATCCACCCGCCTGGGTATTGCACATTTAAGAAGCACACACTGGCCTTGAGGTATGAGCTGGACAACCATCAATCTGAAACCAAATCTGTTGCTGTGTTGCCAAAGTCACATTGTCCAATAGGTTTTGAAATTAATTTTCATGAAAATGAATGAATGAATGTTTATTCCAGCAACTGTACATGAAACACACTTAAAAATTAATTACATCATTAATGCACTAAGTAGATTATTATGAAAACAATAGTTTTACTAGTGATCTAGCTAAGGTAAAAGTTATATAGATAATAAGGAATAAAGCCTGCGTGGGAATTCAGCCTGTGCGCAGGCTTCAGTTAATCATCCACCATGATAACTTAAAATGAAGAACTTGACATGTTTATTATCATTATAAAGAATGTGCTAGAATTATTAACATAAAATTTAAATTGAAAATAAAAGAAAGAAAAGCCCAATTTAATTATGAGAACAATGGAGGACATGGGAAACGTGAGGCTCTCCACGATATGGCTGACTTACTCTTCACTGCCAGAACACAGTTTCCTAATTCAAAATTAATCCTCAATAGTGTTCTCATCAGAAGACATTGGCTACCGAGCCCTTTTTGACTTTAATTCTCAATTGGAGTTAATGTGTAACAACTTCGGTGTTACTTTCACTGAGGCAAACTGTTGTGTTGGCAGGAGAGACCTTGCCCGTGACGATGTTCACTTTAGCCGTAGAGCTGTCTCTCGTTTGGGTTCGCTATTTGTGGATAATATTGCTGCTGTACTTAGTGGACTGGAAATACAGTATCGGGATGGAGTAACTCCTGCTGTTGGCTCTCACCTGAATAGTGAGAGCTCTGACTCCCTTCGGGTTTTGGAAAACTAGCTGATAGGGGGGGGGGCAAATCATTTTTCGGGGTTGCTCACTTGAACATGCGTTCTCTAAACACAGGGTTCCCCGAAATGTGTTCTTTAGTGAGTGATTTCGATTTTGATATCTTCGGAGTCTCAGAGACTTGGCTACATCCTGACACCCCTTCACACTTTTTCAATATACCAGGGTACTCGATGGTGCGTTGCGATAGGCAGCCCAGAGAGAACGAAAGTAGATCAGCAGGTGGTGGTGTTGCCTTGTACATAAAGCAAGAAATTGCGTATGAGCAATACATACTATCAGAAAACTTGGACACTGGTATAGAACACATATGTGTGACAATGAATGTGAAGGGGAAAAAGCTAGGTGTGTGTGTTGTATATCGGTCGCCTCGTACTAGACATACCTGCTTATCACCTCTATTTCGCTCCCTGTTTGTGGATCTTGTGGTCAAGGTTGACTCAGTCATCTGTTTGGGGGACACCAACATCGATCTACAGTGAAAGTCATGCAGTAAAGCAAGTTATTTACACCAACTCTAGAAAGCTAACAATGCCATTCAGCTGATAAAAGAACCAACAAGGGTAACGAGACACTCGGCTACACTTCTGGACCACATCATAGTTGACAAGTCGGCCGAGGTTGAGAAAAATGGGGTAATCGATGCGGCAAACATTAGAGACCACAGTTTTATGAATATTACAGACCATAGATTGATATATTGTACATTGGCATGTAGCAAAAGAAGAAACAAAGCTAAGTTCATTACTTACAGAGATTTTTCGAAGTTTGGTGGACAGCGTGCAATTGACCAAATGGCCAGCATTGATTGGAACTATGTTAACCAGCTTCAAGATGTTAATGAAATTGAGAAGGTTATCAGTGAAAATATTACTGTAGTTTATGATTAACAAGCACCAGTAGTATGCAAGAAAGTTACCAGGAAAAAAATCCCATGGCTGAATGATGAAACAAACAACTGAGTAAATTGAAAAAAGACTGTCACAAAATATACTGGACTTCAAGGAAGCAAGATGATTGGGAAAACTATAGATTGATTAGAAATAGACTAAACGGGCTGATGTGGAAAGCAAAGAGAGTTTTTCAAAGACAAACTTAGTTCATCAAAAAATCCCAAAGAATTCTGGTCTGTTATGAAAGAAAGCAACGCTGTTTCAAATGAAGATCACCAAGAAAACATTGCATCTCACTTGAAGGCTGAAGATAGAAATAATTTTTTTGGCGAAATGGGATCCAAACAAGAAATTGATTGTGATGTAATGAACATGTTCAAGCAAAGCAGATTAAATGAAACGCTACCAAAATTTACGTTTACACCTGTCAGTTCAGATGACGTGATATCAGTGATGAATGAAATTAAATCTAAGGCAGTTGGCAGTGACAATATTTCTATAGACATGATACGCTCTGTTAGTTTTTATGCCAAAGAGTCCGTTACACATCTTGTAAACATGTCTCTTCAATCTGGAGTATTTCCTGAAAATTGGAAACTAAGCGAAGTAAGACCACTACCAAAAGTTACTAAGCCTGTGACAGTAGAGCAATTGAGACCTATTTCTATACTGCCAGCCATGTCTAAGGTACTAGAAAAGATCGTAATTAGGCAAATAATGTCCCACGTTGACTCAACAGATATCTTACCAAAACTACAATCAGGTTTTAGGAAAAATCACAGTACATGCATAGCCCTGACAAATTTAATATGCGACTTAATAGATGCAAAGGACAAAGGAAAATATAGCTCTATCATAATGCTGGATTATTCTAAAGCCTTTGATTCAATACATGTCAACATGTCATAACAAGAAATGTTATCTGCAAAACTGAGTTATTTCGGCTTTGACGAAGACGTGGTTCAATGGATCAGGTCTTACCTGAGTTGCCGGCACCAGATCACCAAACTGGGGGACGAATCTTCAACACAACTGTTGAAAACAAGAGGTGTACCTCAAGGTAGTTGTCTAGGACCAATTTTGTACAGATTGTACACGGCTGATTTCCCGAACTGTCTTCAAAGTTGCACTGCTCACTTGTACGCTGACGATTTACAGCTGCATTTTTCATACGAGCCAAGCCTCATGGAATCCGCCATTGATGGGATAAATTATGATCTTGAGGGAGTTATTAGATGGTCCTTTGCCAATGGTCTGGAATTGAATGTGAGTAAGTGCACAGTTCTCCACACCGTGCCAGCAGAACTAGTACAGACCTTGAATGTGAATGGGAGGGCGGTTGTTCTGTTCGATACGAGCCTTAGGGTTTGTGAAAAAGCAAAAACTTTGGGGCTTGTGTTGGACAGTAAACTTTCGTTTTCAGACCATGTCACTGACACTATTCAGTGAGCACTGGGTAGATTAAAGGGTCTGTACAAATTTAGAAGCATTTTTCCAGAATCTGCTAAGATACATCTAGTTAATTCACTGATCCTATCAGTATTTTACTATTGCTATCCTGCCTACGGCAACAGTTTATTGAAGGAGGATCGGGATCAAATCCAGAGACTTCAAAACTCTGCCGTGAGGTTCATTTTCAACCTTAGACGCTTTGATCACGTATCCTCTTTCAGAGAAGAAATCAAAATGTTGCCGATGGAGGAAATGTTGCAAGATGTTCAGCGGCTGTATGGTCCACAAAATTCTTTCCCTCAATGAAACGCGATACCTAGGTGAGAGGCTCTCATTTCGGGCGGAGGTGTCTCAGAGGGAGAGTCGCCATGGTGGAGTGCTGCACTTTCCAAAAGTATCAAAAGAGTGTGGGAGGAAAAGTTTTTCATTTTTTGGCCCAAAATTGTATAATGACCTCCCACATAGCCTTAAAGAAAACATATCTGTAGATACTTTCAAACGTAGATTAAGAAAAATGCTCATTAGTAAGTAAGTATGTCACTTGTAGTTTATTTATATCTTAATGGAACTATGTATTGACTTGAGTTGTTCTGTAAATCAGTGTACCTGAGAAACGCTTCAAAATAAAGGAATTTTTATTTATTTATTTAACTGGCTTTGTTATGTTTAGTAAAAAAATAACAAATCATGATTTAGTGTTAGTTTGTCTATAATATTGAAACGGCCCTCACAAGTGGTGGTGGTAGTAGTAGTATAGTGGTCTAGTGGTCGGGTGTAATAATAGAAGGTGCCTGATGATGGGTGGTGCAGGTCAGGCCACTCGGTAATCTGCAGGTATAATGTATAATGGACTCTGCTTGTGTGGTACGTAATTGGAGTAGCCATTGTTTCACTCTATTTTTGAAAACAGGCAAAGTAGGTGATTCAAAGAGAGTGCAGGTATTGTAATGAACAGGAATATTTATATATAGAATGTTGGAGATATAAAAAGGGTTTGTTGCAGAATACTTTTTACGTACCGTAACTCTAAAGTAACAGTCCTTACATTATGCGCATATCTAGTATCATGATGTTGGGTAATATCTGAAAAGATTATTTAAATTGAGGTAAATGTACGCCAGGAGAGTCTTTAAAAAAAGTTGGCGAATAGTAAGAATCCTTCAATAGTGTCAGTAGAATAACATTGACTTTTGTTAAACCCTATTTTTAGTATGCATTTTTGAGAAACAAAGAGGAGATATAGAATAGATGGTCATGCCCATCAATGATTCCGAAAGAAAGAAGTGATTGAATGTAAGCATAATAAGCTAATTTAATTTTTTTTCCATCATAATTTCACTAATTTGTCTGAATGCAAAGACATATTTTAAAATATTTTTTACTAAAATATCTATATGGTGGGTCCAGGTCATCCGAAAATCATAAAGTATCTATAGGAATCTAGCTTCACTATTTCCTCACAAGTACACGTATTAATAAGATAATTGTTACCGCAACTATGACTGAAAATAAACTTCACCCTTTCAAGTATCTTGTAACTCGTACGGTCTGATGATTTGGCCATCTAAAATGTCCGTCCCTGAATATATTTATGCCTTAACTTATTGATGCTAAGGCTGATCTTGTCTCATCGAGCGAGGATTTTGAGTTGATCCATAGTGTAGTTTGTGCATATTTACAAAATCCTCTATCTTAAGTGTGCTTTCATGTGAGTATAAGATTTAATTGAAAAACCTTGGTTCTTCTTTATTTTATTTCTTTAACAGAAATATTCCCTTGTGGCATAATCACAAGGTAGTAAAGTTTGCGCACATTGAACATGATATGGGTGGTACTGTTGCCTTTGCAATGTCCGGTGGGCTGTAGATTTTAATATCCCCGTTTTTAGAGTTATCCTCAATGTCTTCCAGAACATTTTCATCAAATTGACTACTAGGTCTTCCTTCTCCAGGTCAATCACAGGGTATTCTGGTTTCCAAGAAGGTCTGATGAAAATGTATGAAAGCTCAAGAATCAGGGAAAATCACATTGCATTTTAATATTGAAATACTTTCCCGATACATGATAGCAGCTGCATTGCCATTGCTATGACATTCACCATAAACGAAATGGATATTTGCATATTCATGCTCAGAAAAGAGTATAATAACTGTAAAAAGCTAATAAATGTGGATCAGGAGGAATAAGCTTAGACACAGATGAACATTAAATAATCTCATCACAGAGTGAAGTAGTCAGACTAATAAATATCTACAGATACACAACTGATAATAGACAGGTTCTGACCTGAGTCTCTCAGATTGTTATCTGGAACAGCTGTTTAAAATACAACAGCTGTTTATAATGCAACAAAGAGTTCAATGAGAATAAATATTAGATTACTTACCATTAATGATATTAATGAAATGAGTTACTTTAGCAATAAAATTTAAAAAAAGTACTATTATGTCTAAAGTAGTTATCTAGTAGTACACTCTAGTATTAAAGTGTTGTAGCACTTTAAAATCCCCACAACATGAACATGTTTTAGAACAAACATGTCAGTTTAGTAACAGACTTTTCTTTAAAACAAAAATCATTGAATCAGAAGACTGATTATTTTAAGTGCCTTAAAATCGAAATTACTTTCAGTTCAATGAGAAAATGGTGATGACAGTCACCTGTTTTCCAGTAAAAGAGTTTTTTTACATTATCAAATTAGTTCTAAGAAAACATAATTAATAAAAGTCCTAGTTTTGTAGTAGTAACACACGAAATGCATATCTAAGTAGCTGTTTTGGTGGATTCTAAACAAGTACTAGTAGTATCATCCACCTAAAAAGTTCTATCTGCTGTCTCAGATGTAAGTCCCATCTTGCAGCAGACGTTTGCCCGCATACCGGTACACATCATAACTTTCATGGTACCATGCTCTTTATTACTATGTTGGCAACCAGAAAAAATATGGTAGACTATAGTACTATCAAAATTAGAGGAAAATCTGGTGGCTCAGATATCACATTCTATTACAACACCAGAACTTTCATTGTACCTTTCAACAACTCTTTATTACTGTGTTGTCAACTGGAAATATTAGAGGTATGGTACTTATCAACACTAGAGGAACCTCTACTATCACAGATTTCAGACCCACAAGCAGGAGAGGTTTGCTCCATTCCTTTATACATCAGAATTTACATTGATCCAGTCTCTTTATTGGTCTGATGGCACCCAGAAACGATAGAGCTATGGTACTTATCGATACTAGAGGAACCTCTGCTGTCTCAGATGTCAGGTCCCTCTAGCAGCAGAGATTTGCTCCCATCCCCTTACACATCAAAAAATTCATATCACTAGTCTCTTTATTACTATATGTTTTTATAGATATGACACCTCTAGCAGCAGAGGTTAGTCCCCATCCTTCTACATATCAGAAATTTTATTGTATTAGTCCCTTTATTACTATGGTACAAGAGGTTTACATATAATAATACTTTATTATTATTATGTTCTAGTACTATCGACACTAGACCAACCCCTGCTGTGTTACATCTTACACCCTTCTAGCAGCAGAGGTTTGTTCAGATACCGGTACACATCAGAAGTTTCATTGTACTAGTCTCTTCATTTCTATATCTGTCAACAATAAATATTAGATCTATGGTTCTTAACGACTCTAGAGGACCCTCTGCTGTCTCAGAAGTCACACGCCACTAGCATCAAAGGTTTCTCCCATCCTCATACAACATCAGAACGTTCATTGTACCTTTCATTATTATTTTATTACCATATTGGCTACCAGAGGTATTAGAGCTATGGTACTTATCGACACTACAGGAACCTCTGCTGTCTCAGATGTCAGACTCCACTAGCAGCATAGGTTTGACCCTTTCCTGGTATACATCAGAGATTTATTGTACCTATCTCTTTATTACCATGTTTTAAACTAGAAATAATAGAGCAATGGTAGTTGACCTCAACGTTAGAGGAAATGTTTGCCCCATCAAAACTTTCAATGTACCAGTTTTTTTTCAAACCTGTTGTTTAAACAGGAGGCAACAAGCAAACCAATGCAATAATACGCACATATGATATATTTCCAAAAAGAGTTTCTTTTTTATGTTTAGAATGTATTGAATCTATGAAAAAAATTGTCTTATTTATTTAAATTTAATGACAAGGGACAAGTAAACAATTAAAAATTAATTAGAGTAGTTTTATTTTTACTGTTTTAAAAAGCACATACATTAATCACAAATTCCACTATATATTCTCAAAACTTGTAAGAAAACAGCACAAAATATCAAATAATGTTTAAATGAAACTAATGATGTTTGAAAAATCAAACTCATGTTTTTTATGTCATTGAAAAATTATATCAATGGATTACATTAAATAGATTTTAGTAAATCTCTAAGTATACAACATTAAACTTATGTAAATTTATTTAATAGTTTTCATGTAATAACTTTGTCTTCTTAGTCTGTTCTGCGTCCTCTTCTGGGAAATGGGAGAGAACATGGGTATGGAAGTCACCCAAACTGAGTGACGGATGAAATATCTGTCTGCAAAACAGGCACACACGATCCCTTTTGATATTCTGCTCCTGTACATCTGCCACACATATAACTTTATTAATATATAAATATTTAAAAGAATAAACAGCTTAGGTGACTAATAAAAACTGGGTTTTGTTATATTTCACAGTGAAATACGGTATAAAAATTATAAATTAAGTCATTTTTACATTATGTATAGTTTATCAAATGGCACTAGGACTAAACCTGATTGAACAATAAAAAGTTGTTGAATTTTTTTATCAAATGAAGAAAACAAAATTTAAAATATCTAAGAGTGTAAATTTTTATGTCCTCCTAAATGTATTGACTATTTTATATTATAAAATAATGGATTACAAGTAAAAAATTTAAAAGTAATCTTTGTTCTTAGTCTATTTACTAAGTTGTATAAAACTAGTTTTGGTTTAACATCTATCAATTGCATATTGAACTGCACAGATTGAAATATCTTAAGATTTCAATCACATTAGTAGCGCTTTAATTTGATAAGGCCCAGAAACTAGAAGATAAGTATAGAACTAGCTAGTGAATTACAGTGCTCCTTGAACCATTCCAAATAAAAATTACAAATGCATTACAATATTCTTTACTTAAAATACTTGTTATTAAATCTCTGGGTGGAATATTTTAGAGTACAAAGCATATATTTGGAAAGCTTTTGTTGTATTAGATGTTTTTATTTTTAAAAAAACCTTTAATTGATCAAAGACAAAATATCGTAATTATAAAATTATCGAATCTAGTTTTCAATAAATTCTCTTGACTTGCCCCCCTTGTGGATGGTTATGACAAATGTCCTACCAAAAACTGTTACCAGCTGACAACAGTTTTTGTCACACTGTTAATTGTTTTATATATACTGTTATTGTGTTTCCATGTCTGTACTGATGTATTTCATAATAATTAACTCAGATAATAATAATGGGTCCAGAGGGTCTAGACCCATTCCCAAAATCTCTGATGAAAATATTAAACTATTCTTACAAATTTATAATTCTTATAATAACTTTACTTCTTATCACTTGGAAGTTATACCAATTTATTTGTATGCCAGACTCCAACACTTGTTAATTTTGGTTCAAACCCTCTTCCATTTAATTAATGTATAAACATGTTTGTGATGTTTAAATCAGATTAAAAGTTATAAGTGACTTTCAACATGGTATTGTTATGACTTTGAAGAGCCTACTGATAATGTTGATAGACCTGGGAAAGTGAAATGGACCTAGAAGGAAGGTTAAATACGTTATTAGTTCTCTAGATAATACACTTACTCAGTACAGAGTGACAGATTTCATCTCAATAGACAAACACATGCCTCATCTGAATAGAAGATGTCTTCTAATGGTGAAAATATTGCTGACAGGACACTTCTATTTGTAGCGAATAGTAATGGAAAGCAAACATGAAAATTTCTTGAAGAATAACAACTTCAGCATAAAAAATAACTCTAAAAAGTTCGACAGCATTTCTGATGGGATAAAAATAAAATTCTGTCATTGTATGTGAAGTATAGTCAAATATATGTTTTATATTCTGTTTGAAAAACTATTATAAGCCCTGTAAATAATTATAAGCCCTTTGCCACTACAGACACACTACAACAGCTGGCCACCTGCCTATCCTGACTCATCAACTAGAACTATGGTGCACAGAAACTACTTTCTGTTTAACACGAGTTGTCAGAATTCTATGAAATATGTTATCTAATACAAAGTATAAGGCATGTGAGTCCAAATACGAGATGAATTTGTCATGTAAAACAGGTGGAATAAATTGTTTTAGTATAACACTCATGGATTTAACAGTTACGTTTACTATTTCATAAAATATGTTGCATTTGGCTTCATTTTCTTTACGTTGTTTCGGAGAATACAAATGTCATAAATTTAATGAAAATTAATAAAACCGACCAATGAACATTGGGAACAGACCAGCCAATAGGGCTGTGAATGTGTACACGAAAGCTCTAGGTTCTGTAAGTGTAGTTAGTGTATAATGAATGGTTAGCTTAAGACTGTCCTTATGCACATTGAAAATACAGACCAGCCAATAGGGCTGTGAGTGTGTGTATGCGAGAGCTCTAGGTTCCGTAAGTGTAGTGTATAGTGGATGGTTAGCTTAAAAATGACTATTTGATACTATTATTGTAAATCAATTATTTATGTTTGGACTAAATAATGTTTTAATTGATTTTAAGCTATGAACTAATTTACATAGGCGTAAGGCATAATTTATTTCCCGGTGGCAGCATTATGAATACATTGAAAAATAAATGAATAACACTAATGGAGCCTACATAACCATCTCATTTTTTGGCAGATAAGTTCTTATTGCTAACTGTGAAGAGAGGTTAGTGCTAAAATTGAGTGTCTTCACTCTACAAATTTTAGATTTAAAGCCCTTATTACTTTAAAACAAATTGTATTGTTAATGGTTTTAATTTTAAAACTATTGTATTAAATGTGTTGTATCAGTTATATGTATTGTTTCCATTTCTTGCTTGTTAGTCTTGAAGTTTGGCAAGATGTTGGTCCACAGATTGCACATAATGAAATGGCCAAATAAACGAGCAGTTGCAGATACGCTAGACCTATATTAGCTTGTCTAAAAAGTGCAAAGAGACTTTTTCATCATCTTCAAGACAATTCACCCATACTTAGGTAAGGAAACAGTGGTTGCACACTTTTTATTGTCGCTACAGAAATGAATGTAATAATAAAAACTTTGCTATCACTAATTCTACAATATGTTTTACTTTGTACAATTTCATAAAATAGTGCTATTTTAATACTGTTGTAATAATAAAATTAGTTAAAAATTGCACATTCACTGACTGATATAGACTTAATTAATTGTGTTTCCTTTAGACTGATACTTTTGTAAGAATAAGGTAACAGTTATAATTTAACATTCAAATAAAATTTCCCAATTCCCAGTATAAATATAATTAGGCTTACAAATCCACATAATTTATAATCTATCACATAAAATAACAATCCTTGTTAAAAATGAAACAGAATCTCTTAAAACCGAAAATAATGTAACTATTCTAACCACAAAACAGTACATTGAACGTAATAGGGGTTTGATTGAGAAGATACGAACCATTGTTGACTTTAGCAACGTAGTCTGGAGGCAATCCACTTTCCTTTTTGACTTGAAGCGGATGAACTTTTGTGAATTTTGTACGTCTTTTATTTTTTCGTCGTCGTTGAAAGTTCCAGTGAGGCACCAGCTGATGTTGAATTTCCATCACCACTCCTGTAATAAATTTTTGGTAGTAATTCCAGAATATGACAACAATTAGGCAATGCTGTCAAGATATTGATGGTATTTAAATAAAAAATTAGTAGGGAAAATAAATTCTCAAAGATAGAGTAAAATTTTAATTAAGGCACAAAATACATATTGTATATCTAAAACTTGAATGTTTTATTACTGTCCAATTGACTTTCACAAGACAACTATTTTCAACTAAATTCCTCACTTGTTGACCATAATTTTTACATACTACATTTTACATGAATAAAAACAATATTAAAAATGTTTATTACAGAATTTTTTGGTTTAAAAATTTAATTTAGCCATCACAAACTGATTATAATAGTATACTTATAAATTTATTTATTTGTATTCATACCTTCTATTTAATTTAGTTTCGATACACCTTACTTTCATATAAAAAATATGACAGATTTATAAACTTGTTTATTCACTTCTTACTTTTGAAGCTGAATATGTACAATCATTATGTTTGAAACAATAATAATATTTTACTATATAATATCTTCTACCCAGGTTTCCATGGTTCTTAAATGAGAACTCTTATCAGATTTATATAATGAGTAATCCAAATTTCATATAATATATTTATCTTCTTATTTTCCAAGTAAACATGGAACCAACACAACAACCTGAAAACATGAAAACTAAAGAAGTAGATATTAAAGCAGTAGTTTTTTTTAACTGATCATAATCAACTATTTTACAATGTTGTATAAAGTTTTGGTGTGTTTACTTAGTGAGCAATATACAGAGAGTTTCCAGACTGTATTCCAAAACTTGGGCATAGTTTTCCTTGAACTAAAGTAAGAAACAAGAGTTGGCACAAATTGTGACTAGATCTTGAGTTTCAGCTCACATATATACTGTACTTAATCTAACCACAAAACTTGGGCATAGTTTTCCTTGAACTAAAGTAAGAAACAAGAGTTGGCACAAATTGTGACTAGATCTTGAGTTTCAGCTCACATATACTGTACTTAATCTAACCACAAAACTTGGACATAGTTTTCCTTGAACTAAAGTAAGAAACAAGAGTTGTTACAGATTGTGATTAGATCTTGAGTTTCAGCTCACATATAGGCTACTGTACTTAACTAACCACAAAACACCTCACATTCTGATTTGAATATAAAATCTAATAAGATCATGACGAGAAGTTACATACCAGCATAAGCAATGTTCCCCTCAGACATAGGTAATCCTTGAGTAAATTGATGCTTGTTGATTTCCATGTTTAATGGGAATTCCTCGGGTCTCTTGTCGGTAGATTTTATAATTTTAACATCTAAAACTGTGAAATAAGGTTTTAGTTTTCCATTCAAGAATATGATAACACTTACACATCAACATGTTGGGACCTTAGTAACATTTAGGTGACAGTAAAAAGCTATGGTCAAAGGTTGATTAAAATGTTAGTATAGACACACAATATATACTTTATATCAAATTGAAACGAGTTTTGGAACCAAACCATTTACCTTTTAACAGAGTAAAATAAAGTAAAAACAAATCTACTCAATTAACGGCAAGTAATATTTTAGCTGATTCCCTCAGTGGTTTCTTTGAACTGCATTAATTATGGATGCTATGTTTTTGAAAAGACATGAAACCAATAAACTAGTGCATTTTTACTATGACGTAATTTAAAATTTAAATGACAGTATCAAGTTAAATATTTTTAGTATTTATTGTGCAATAGATTAGTTTGAATTTATCAAAATTTAATTTTAACTTAGTCATTAATAAGGGATTTTATTTTGTGTTGGGTTACCTGAGTAAACATTTATAATTTCTATTACAGTAGAACCCCTCATATCCGGCCTCGGTTTTACCGCACCTCGGTTTATCCGGCCACTTCTCGGAAGCCAATATCGAAATTTATTTACCACGGCTTGCAGACGCGCAGTTGCACGCACTAGTCTCCCACGACTCTTGCGTTATTTTGGTGTATCTATTTGTTTACATTTTCCTGTGTTGTCCTCAGTTGAGCTAATAGGTTTAACCTGTAAACAGTTCGTTGATTATTTCCAGTGCGGTTAGTACAGTACAGTACAATTGTTTTGTTTCGTCAAGTGCTGTGTACTGTATGTTGGTTTATCCGGCCGAATCGTTATCCGGCCAGGGGCTCGGTCCCATGGTGGCCGGATATGAGGGGTTCTACTGTAGTTTCAGAAGAGTAAAGTAACAGGTTTGTTGTGACTTTATGAGAATATTGATGGACACCAACTCAAATTTTCTGGTAACTCAGTGGGCAAAGTCAGGGATTGTCAGAACCACAGAGAAAGAAAAATATAGAGATAAGATTCATGTTATAACATACATTCTGATGATTCAGTGTGTACCCACCAATGACTTTCTGCTGTCATAATTCTTATATTGACTGTGAGCTGCAGCACTGAGCATTCATTCCCTCCTTCCCTTCCTGATTGTCTTATAACTTAAGTCAAGCTTACGACGCATGAATGAAAGAATAGAACTAAGTACGCTTGTTAATTCAAGAAATACAATAATCTGCCTTTTTTAATACAAACGGTTAGTAAAGGTATGTACTAATTTAAAAACCTACCAGTTTTTGACAGTTTTCCTCATGTATTCTTAAACTAAAAGTAAAACTATAATTGCATGAACCAATATGATGCACATTGATTAATTTTTTCCAAAAACAAGATAATATAACAACAAATAAAACTTGGTGTGGAGCAATTTTAGAGTTTAAAAAATTCAAACATCTTCATTGATAATCAGTACAATAATCATTGTCCATAGGTGACTATTCAGTGGGTTTAGACTGATTCAGTTCCATGTTTACTAGGAAACTGTTGTGTATGTTATCAGTCAAATTCTTATAAGTGAGATCCAAATCTGTGAAATAAGTTTCTGGGTTTTCACTCAATAATATGAGAACACTTGCACATCAATATGTTGGGACCATATATTCCTTGAAATGTACTTCTGGTCTAAGGTATTTCGGGTTCTGTAGGAAATTTGCGTTGATGCATTGTTCAAGAATATACACATGTGTGCATGTCTTAGAAGCCTACTTAAATTACAAATTATATACTTATGGCCAATGTAATATACTCCGGTTTAAAGGTATAACTGAGGCCATAGTTGAGTTTGCCTTTTTTCCTGATGAAGAAAATATATACGCAGGTCTGCAAAGCCTACTTCGGTCGAAAAACAATTACAGTGTATTTCTAAGTCTTTAAATCTGTAATGTCTGTAGAAAGAGTTTAATAGTATCCTTGTCTTAGATATCTGCATTACTCTACTAATCAAATAATGCATACCTAATATTTGCTAAAATTACAGTTAACAGTATATTTTTACTAAAACTTCCAATTTTATTATCTGATTGGCATTGGTGCTTAACAATGATTACACAGAAGGTCAAATTAAGAAGTCTTGTTACTCTTGAGCTTAGTTTATGCTTTCAATACTATAAATAAATTCTAAATGATTTGTAAATTACTGGTATTGTGTTGTTATAATATAATGTTGACATAGAACAGTTGATTATATTTTAACAGGCTCTTTCAACTAATAAAATGTGTTTGCTGCAATACATTTCTTATAGGAATTTACACAACTTCAAATGCCAGTGGGGCAGAGCCCTAAGGTTCAAGAGAAAATCGTACATTTGTGAACCTTTAAAGCACAGGTAATCCTACCTACAAAATTTCATGTTTTCATGTTTCTATTTTTCATGGTGTTTGCTGGGCATATATATATATAAACACTGTTTTATAAGTGGGCTGATCTAAATTATGTAATATCAATTAGAGTGTTGAAATGTTGTTTTACTCTATACATAATTTTTTTTTCTAATTCAAATAATACATAATAATTTAATTCAAATACAAGCAACATGAGGGACATAGTTATTTATTATATTGCATGTGCGGCAGCATCATTCTGCACCAGAATGGTACAGAGTCATCTCAGGAAACTTTAGAGAAATAAGAGATAGCTTCAACATTTGACTTTCCATAGAATAGACCATGAAAATATGAGAATGGTGTGTTAAAATTTGTTTTTAGTAAATCTAATTGTCTTTTTTTAAGGAAGAGAACTAACAGCATGTTACAGTGCAAAACAACACAACACAAAAACAAGGATTGTTAAAAGTGACAGTTTCTGTTTCCAAGAAACCTTCATACATGGATCAGTGGCTATGCAACAAGCTAACATCAGCTGTGAAGACACTGGAGAGGAAATTCAAGGACAAACTACAAATTTATTTTAGTATTCTTATTAAAGTATACTTCAATACTGTTGTATCTTGATTGACATAATTTCTGTACATCCTATTTATGAAATGTAGTATAGAGAAAAAAGAACTATCTTTGTAAATTAGACTATGTGGCATGTACTATGATAAAATTTTTAAGTTTTCTAAATGATTGTATTTGTCAATAGTATTCTACAACATTATATTCTTTGATTAAAATTTATAACCAAAAACTGTAATATTGTAATCAGTTTGAAAGAATAATAATATTGTAAGTGAATATTGAGTATTTCATATTGAGTGAGATATTTCAAATATTTAAAGTGTGAGTATATCATTTGAGTATTTCAAGTATTGTAAAAAATGTGTTAAAACACAAGTAAATTTATAATATTCTTATTAACAAACATGCATAGTTCACTCAATTTAAAGTACCTTAACTTCATTTGGTTCAAGATTATTTATTAATATTTATGTACTTGTGTATACTATGAATAGGGTTAAATTTCTATACACTACTAAAATAGTAATAATTACAATTAAAATCTATATTTTTAAAATTTAGGTCAGTTCAAAAATACAATTAGAGAGAAATGGATAATTCCTCAATAGACTAAAGTGTTTAGTTGGGTAAGTAATCTTTAGGGATTTTTTTAACTTTAGACCATTTTCTGTTTTAATGTTTTGTAGTATTATTTTAAGAATTTTATCCCCTTATAATGTAGGTTTTTCAAAAACCTTTAGCTAATTGTCCGAGATAACCTCATATTTTGCTCTTGTGTTGTTAAGGGTGACTAGGTGTCTTGAAATTTAAGTTAAATTTTTGGTTTGTTACTGTAAGGATTGATTCGAAAATATATTGGCTATGAACAGTAAAATGTTTAAATATTTAAAGTGTTCTTTAACTAAGGCATCATTTGTTATGTTAGCTTTTGCATTATTCGTATTCCCCTTTTTTTGTTATTTCAAAATATTATTCATATGTCATTGTTTAGTTGAACCATATATAACCATAAGCATGAAGCATGAGAATGAATATAAGCAAAGTATACATTTTTCAAAGTTTTTAGATCACAATAATAATAACTCATTCTCCTTAGTGTGTATATATACTAGAATATATTTTAATTAAGAGCTTATGAATATGGTCATCCCAATTTAGATAAGTAATTAGAGCATTTAAATAATTACATCACTAACATAGATGTGCTCAACTGGAAAATGCATATTTAATTGTCTTTGGACTCTATAAATAGTGATTTAACTGTGACCTAGTACATTACCTATACAAAGTTATTTTGGCTATGAAATTAAGGAAAGACAGATGAACTCCTTCGATGAGATTTTAGTTTTGTATAGATCATTGCACATGATTCAGTTTTATGCTGAAAACAGAAGGCCAATGGAAGAAGTATTCTACTTACATTTCAGTGCAATTGCCATATAATCTTCAGATGTGTCTACGGATATTAGGAAATCAACAATGTCCTCTTCTTTATTCGTTGCTAGTCTTTTCCAAATTTCCGACATCAAATCGTTACACTCGGGGAGTTGATTTTCTTGAGTAAATTCTGAATGTGACTCCATCTGTAATCAACTGTCACACACATTAGTACATTAGTAGTCTACCAAGTTCTTTAGTATTTACTTTAACAATATTTGGGATGAAACTATTAAGTATGGTATTACTGTCCACACACCAAACCTAACACAGCTGGAGTTCTAACTGGTGGTTGTCAACATGAAAATCTTCACAGTGACCCTCAGAAAGATTTTCAATGTTATTCATATACATTATTGATAATAAGGTTTCTAAAGGAAGAATCATCAACACTCATATCAAGCTTCAAACTGTAGTTTTTTCCCTGTATAATGATTTTATTACCTATTAATTAATTTTGAAAAAAAAACCTGGTCGTTGTCTTTCGTAGTGTTGGGAGAAGAGTTTTCTAATCCTCCTTCGGAGGTACTTTCCCTTACTTAATATATCAAAAGCTACAAAACAACTTGTGCTTATGAAGATTTTTTTTATTGAAAAAAACATAGACAGTAAAGAGTCAGAGATAAATACTATCATGTTATCACCACTATTTGGCTACAAGTTCTAGGATATTTTACATTGGATTTATTTATACTGTGGTGGAAAAGTTAAAAAGGGTTATTCAATCAAGGTTTATACTAAAACTAACCAAAATTCAATTAAAGAATAGTTAATTTTGTCTAACATTCATTTGCATAGTTTTAACAACTCTACACCTAAACAATAGAATTTTATTCTGGGCATCAAACCACACAATATATTTATTACTCCAAAAGTACAGTATATTTCCATTTTATATTAAAATTGTGTTTCCTACAATTAGGTTTAGTGCATATCAATAGGTCAGCCTCTTGAAGAATTTCAAATTGAACCTTACATTATAATTATTAATTAAATTAGTACAAAACTATTAGAATTCGTACCAAATCAATCAATCAATCAATCAATCAATCTTTATTTGCCTTTTTACATATGACATGCATTGACAAAGTCAGTAATATTGTCTAGATGACATGGTCAGAAACAAGCAATAAAACCAAACTATTCAGTTTTTAAAATATCATTACAGTTTAAAATTATTATTCTTTGAATATCAATATCATAATGAAAGACAATAGTTTAACAAAAGGAGATTTTAAAATAATTGAACAACAAAAGAATTTATAAAAGTTTAACAGATATTAAATTAAAAAATATTTTAACTGATTGCACGTGAATTACTACAATACTAGCACAACAATTTGAAAGCTTAGGATAACAGGTTACAATATAAAATTCTACAGATGAAATTTACAGTACTGAATAAAAAAAAGGACAGTTTCTAGATTAAAATTGAACAATTTACTGAAATCTCATTGTTGTTTACAAATATATGTTTTCAATTGTAGTATAACAGATTTAGCGAGCTGTACAGTGGATCCTGTATACATTATTAACAAACTAAAATTTAATATCCTTGTAGTTAAAAAACTCTGATAGGGTATAGAAAGGATTGTTCAAAAGCCAATGGTACAGTTTGTTTTGAAATATTTTTGTGGGATACTTATCTGCCAAATGTTTTACTTTGTTGAAGATTCTTTGAGAAATTATAATGTGGCTGTTTTGAGATTTCGCTAATCTAACATGATCTATGGCAATATTAGTTCTATTTCTAGTATAGTAGCTGTGTATATCACTTCTTAGAGTGAGAGTTTGAAAATTTTTGAGTAAATAGGTAACTAAATCAAAGATGTAGAGATTTATCACAGTTTGTAATTTAAGTTCAATGAACAGAGGCTTGCAGTGGTCCAGAGAATGGGCCCTCGCTATCACTCGCACAGCTTTCTTTTGCAGAATTAGAATGTCTTCAATCTTACTGCTGTTTCCCCAGATTATTAATCCGTATCTTAAAACTGATTGAAAAAATGCGTAATAAGCTGATTTTACGTAGTTTTTAGGCACACACGACAATAATCGCCTGAGTAGAAAAATTACCCTAGACAACCTTTTGGATATGTACTCAATATGGGAATTCCAAGTCAAAGTACTATCGATATAGATACCCAAAAATTTTACAGTAGTAAAAAAAGCATTTATTGTATCATCTGATGGTGTTTGTTTTAAGCTGAATATAATATTCTGAGTCTTGGCTTCATTGAGCACTAATCCATTGGACCTAAACCACAATGAGGCCTCTTGTACAGTCTCTCTAACAAGATCTTGTAATTCATCGAGATTAGAGTTTATGTTAATAAAAGTTGTGTCATCTGCATATAATAAAGATTTGGCCTTGATATTTTTTGGTAAATCATTTATTTGTAATAAGAACAACAAAGTGTGAGGTTTGTTTAAATTATGCACAATATAAAATTTCATGAATATTAATCCTATTGTCAGTCAATATTGGTCTTGAATGGGGAACAAAAACTTGCCTAAACTTACCTATCTGACTCTCATGCATATGTTCCTATACATCCTACATAAGAGAGAGATAGGCCTAATTTATTTGACCTGAATGGGATAAGTTAAGATAAGGGTTGGGTAAGTTCAATGTGTATGGCTGAAGTAAATAAATACACAAATATGAGGCACTGACCGTATTCAACTACCTGCCTGTTTGTTGGGTGTGTAAAGCTAACAATGCTTGTAAACAGTCACCATTTTAAAATTAAAGTCAGTATATCTGTAACCTAACCATTTAAGATGTAAGAATTCTGAAATAAAACAGAGTATAACAATTAATTTAATAGTGAATCAAGATTAGCTATACTGTTTAAGAGAATGTTTTGTTTATGTTGATGTCTAGAATAATTAATAAATATGACTCTAAGTTCGGTGGTCTCAAGAATAAATGAAAAGTAATAAGAATAAATAAAACTTGTGATCAAGAATTAGTTCAAAATTAATTTTAAAGTTAGTTAAATTAATTTTTACAACTCATGCAGAAAGTATGGCAGACTAATTCTGACTGCATAGCTGTGTGTCCAGTAAGAAAGGAAGGGGGGATTGCATTGCCTCGTGCTATTATGCTTCAATCTGCCATCCTATGTGTATAACCTTACATTTCAACTGAATTATTTTGTGACTAAAGACATTACCGTAAAACGGGGTGAATAGGAACAGTGGGGTGAATAGAAACAAAACTTCAAGAAATTTTCAATGTTTTATCAAATAGGAACAAAATGAAATTCCCATTAGGTAAATCTGGTTTACTTTTAGGGTAATACTGATATTTACAGGGGAAAATAAGTTTGGCCTGTTGGTAACACTGCAGCTCCTTGTAGTGATGAAGAAAGCAGACGACAAAATAACCTCATATAGACAATAGACAATATTCTTTATTTGTGCATTCTTAGAGAATTACATTAGTGTCAATACAAAATAATAAGATTTTCATAATGGTTTATGTAGTCCATTGAGTTCTCCAGCTCAGAAATTCTTCAATGGTGTAGAAGGGATGATTCAGCAGCCATCTTTTTAGTTCCTTCTTAAAGTTCAGGCTTCCTTCTTGAGATTTGATGTTATCAGGCAGCATGTTGAATAACTTTGCTCCCATGTAGGAAGGTTTTTCTTCAAACAATGCTAGCCTGTGAGCTGGCAAATTGAAGTTTGCAGCGTGACGAGTGTTGTGACTGTGGAGATTACTGCCTCTTGTCAAGTTTTTGTCTATTGCATACATTATCACTTGAAGAATGTAGAGTGCTACTACGGTAAGGATACCATACTCGACAAAAGCTGTTCGACAGCTCTCTCTTGGTTGCATTCCAGCCAAAATTCGCAGGCACCTCTTTTGTAAAACAAGAGGTCTTTGTAAATTCCGTAAACTAGAATTTCCCCATAAACAAAGACCATATCGGAGATGTGAGTCGAACACTGCATAATATGCAACAGTTGCTGTTTTCTTGTCACTAATTTCTTTTATTATTTTCACCACATACAGTCCAGTACTTAGTTTTTTACATAGGTTGTCTATGTGCTGAGTCCAACTGAGGTCATTGTCAATAACCACTCCTAGGTACTTGGCTACATCCACAGGAACAATATTGGGTAATAGCCCTACTTCGTGTTTCCTTCTACCCATAACTAGTTGTTTCGATTTAGCCTCATTTACCACCAGGTTGTTATTGTGGCAGTATTGAATTGCCATCTCCATGGCAGTGTGTGATGAAACCTCTAATCTACTAGGCATTTTGTCACTTAGTAGGAGCACCGTATCATCAGCATACATGATGGTAGTTGAATATTGTTCCAGAAATCCAGGGAGGTCACTGGTGAAAAGAATAAACAGTACAGGGCCAAGAACGGACCCCTGTGGTACCCCTCTTGTGACTGTTAAGGGCTTTGATCTCACTAATCTTGTACCCTTATCCATGTGTTTCAGCTCAACCATCTGTTGTCTGCCTTCTAAGTAGCTTCGAAACCAACTAGCCGTAATTCCTCTTATCCCAAAATGTGCCATCTTCATTAATAATTGGTGATGGTCAAGGCAGTCGAATGCCTTACTGAAGTCTAGTAGAATTGAAGTGGTGGTGTCTCCAGCTTCAAGCTTGTCAATAATACATTCTACTAGACTTACTATTGCTGTTGTTGTAGATCTGCCCTTTATAAAGCCATGTTGCTGTGCTGTTAGTAGATCGTAGTATTTCAAATGTTCCAAGAGGCGGCACAGCACAATTTTTTCAAAAACTTTGGACAATGTTGATATTAAAGATATTGGGCGATAATTACAAATTTCAGCAGAGTTGCCTTCCTTGAACAAAAGTATTACTTTGGCTAATTTTAGGTAACATGGGAATTTACCCTCCTTAAGTGACAAATTTATGAGAAGAGTCAGTGGCTGTGCAAGCTCATTACAGCAGGCCTTGAGAAGTTTGGAGGATATGTCGTCTATTCCTGCAGATGTCTTGCTTTTTAAGGACATTATAATATGTTTTACTTCCCTAACTGTAGTAGGTTGTAGGTAGAGGTCTGGAGTGTTGGAACTACTAGTTGCTACAACTTGATTTGATTGGGGATTAGCTGCAAGTGCTTTATCAGCCAGCTTTATAAAAGTGATATTCATCAAATCTGCCATCTTCTGAGGATCAGTAATCACTTCTCCTGTTGGGCCTATAAGTTTATGGAGACCGGGTGAATTTTTGGATTTTCTTTCTCTGTTTATTACTGTCCATACAGCTTTAGATTTGTTTTCAGAGAGGGCAATTTGTTCAGCTGTTGCATGTCGCCTTAAGGCCTTCAACTTGATATCGTAGTCTTTCTTTTTAAGAGCAGCTTCTTGCTTATGTTCTAACAATCCCGTGAGTATGTATTGTGACTGCGCCCTTAGAAATTCATTCTTCAAGTTGTCAGCTTCCGCGTCAAACACTCTAATTCCTTTTTTCCTTTTCGGTTTTGTATACTTGTAAGGACAGGCATGGTTTAAAATCAAATTGACTGTTCTATTAAAAAAGTTGTAGGCAAAATCTGTACTTGTATTAGTCTTTAAATCATTCCACGATTCCTGAGCTAATTTATGCTTGATCTCTGCAATATTTCTATCTGTAAAATTTCGTTTTTTTATGAAAAACGAAGAGACGAACATATTTTGTTATTTTCTAAACTTCTCATGTAAGTACCATACATAAGATCCGTATATCAACCATTTTGTTGTTGTTTTGATTAATAATTACCTATAAGATTATTCATATGTGTTAAAACTATTAATTTAGATCATTTACCATTGTACAAATTTTTGTTGTCGTGACAACAGCATTTTTCAAATAGTGGGGTGAATGAAAACAGAGATTTGTTGTGTTTCCATTCACCCCACTCCATAAAACTTTTATTTTTTCATGTTTTCTTGTTTTGTGTTTATAAATTAGGTATCGTAGATAGACCTAACTCTTCTTTTATTTTAAGGATGCCGAGGAAATATCAGAGTTTGATGAAACACAAAACTTACTCGCCAGAAGATATAAAAAACACCCTACAATTGGTAAATGATGGAATGAGTTTAAGACTGGCGGCAGAAACTACAGGTATAAGTTTAACTGTACTGTTTCGACGTAAATAATTTGGCAACACTATCAAGAAAAAAGGTGGTCAAACTGTACTATCAAGTGAAAAAGAGAAATTAATTGTAAATAGGCTCCAAATTTGCAGTGAGTGGGGTTACCCAATAGATTCTTTCACTTTAAGACTTTTAGTAAAAGATTTTCTTGATCAAAAGGGTAAGAATGTGAAGAAATTTAAGAACAACCTCCCAGGCAAAGACTTTGTCCATTCATTTTACAATGCTATAAAACTGAGCTGTCTCATAGGCTTTGTCAAAACATTAAGAGATCACGAGCGGAAATACCCGAAGAAGTCATTAACAATTACTTTGACAACCTCCAAACTGAGCTGAAGGATGTACCTGCATCAAACCTTTTGAATTATGACGAGACAAACCTGGCCGATGACCCGGGTCTTAAAAAAGTTATAACCCGGAGAGGTCACAAATATCCAGAAAGAATAATAAATTCAACAAAAGCATCCACTTCAGTCATGTTTTCAGCTAGTGGTGATGGCACTATATTACCTCCCTACGTAGTGTACAAGGCACAGCATTTATATGAGAGCTGGAGGGAAGGAGGGCCATGCAATTCGAGATACAATCGAACTAAAAATGGATGGTTTGATTTATTTACCTTTTCTGACTGGGTTGAAACTGTAGCTATCCCTTATCTCAGACGCCTTGATGGAGTAAAATACCTCATTGGTGACAACTTGTCTAGCCACTTATCACTCGACATGATAAAGAAATGTGAAGATAATAATATCAAGTTCATTTTTCTACCCAAAAACTCGACTCATCTTACTCAGCCACTGGACGTGGCTTTTTTCCGTCCTCTAAAGATGTCTTGGCGGAAGATCCTTGAAGAGTGGAAAATTGGGCCTTGTAGATATGAAGCGACAATTCCAAAAGACAAATTCCCCTCTTTATTGAAAAAGGTGTTTGAAACCTGTAAATCTGAGAATGTGTTAGCTGGCTTTAAAAAATGTGGAATCAGCCCTCTAGATTGTACAACAGTTCTTGACAAGCTACCAAAGACATCCTTCACTAACACCTCTAACCAAGCAACCATTCTGAATCATCCATTCAAGAGATTGATGATGTCTTTAAAGAACTATTGAAAAACTTGAGACAAGGAAGTGATTTACCAAAGACAAAAAAAAGAAGGGTTAAGATTTCAGTTGCAGCTGGTAAAAGTGTTGTTGCCAAAGATTTTGACGAACCTGCAATCCCACAATCCCAACCAAGTACCAGTATCAGTACTGTTGCCTTTAAAAAAGGTGCTCCTAAGATAACATAAAAGAAAATTCCAGCTCCATCCTCTGAAGACGATTCATCTGACTACTCCCTTCAAGATAGTGATGACAACTTTAGCATATCTGAGTCAGATGAGGGTGATGACCAATTGAATATTAATACCGAACTTAAACACTCAACTAACGTTATTTCTAGAAGATTTTGTAGTTGTAAAAGTCTTTGGAAAAACCAAAGTTAAGTGTAGGTTGTATGTGTGTAAAGTTAAAGACTACGAAGAAGGTGGTTACATTTGTCAATTTTTTAAGAAAGTTCCTTTTGCCAAGAAATTTGTTCCTACAGAGGAAGAATCTTTTGTGAGAAAGATAGATGTTGTTAAGAAGCTTGATTTGCCTGTCACAGCTTTAGGATCTTCCCGATATAATAACATGATTTCTTTTGAGGAAGATGACTTGACTTGACTCTCAATTTACTGAACGATTGATTTTTTCTATGCCATTTCTCACGTTTGTACAATAAAATACAATTTTTATGCAGAAAATTTTAGTCTTTAAATTATGCGTCAAACCATTATGTTTCCATTCTCTCACCACATTGGTGAATCGAAAAAAAACATATAAAAAGAAGTCTGTTCTCATTCACCCCGCCTAATGGGGTGAATAGGAACACCCATATTTTATTTTTTTAATTTTTTTTTGTAATGTATAAATACAAAAGCCATGTATATTTTGAAAGAAGAAGGCAAGACCGGAAAGATGAGTATGGTATGATTTATTTGTTAATAAATTTACTACTTATTTAATAGATCCAAGTTCAAATGTGTTCCTATCCACCCCGTTTTATGGTACATAACAGATTATCGGTATGTACAAAACCAGATTGATGTATCAAGCAACAGAAATGGCATTAAATATTTCTAAGGGTGCATGTGAGAACCCTACAAGAAAATACAATGGGGCTGTCATTAATGCTCTCATATGCAGGCGTCCATTACAAAGAAGACTACATCAAGACCATCTGGTGATTGGTAGCCATAAGAACAGAAATACAAGTGTGAGTGATTTGTTAAGTATCATGAAACAGAATAATTCTAATTACATCTTTTTCAGTATCATCGCTTTATGAACAAGTATATAAACACTTTCTTTACTATTAGTGAGCTTTTACTGAACATTCTGGCTCAAAAACAACGTAGCATCTGGTGCAGACCATGTCGTGGTTGGCGAAAAAAAGCATGAATAAGAGTTCTGTTTTCTGATAAGAGGTGGTTGGAAATTTTTGCCAGTAAAACAATTCATATATACTGCATAGTAGAAAATAGATTCTTAAATGACATTTAATAACCATTTTAACGTCTATGATGTAATTTATTCATTTTTAACTAAACTAGCTGGGAAGAGTAGTTTTTATTTTTCAACCTGCCCCTGACTTTTTCAAGAATTTGTTGTTGTTTAGCATTGCCATTAGCCATTGTGTATTCACATTTTTGTGCACTCATGTGATTTGAGCTTGAATTTAGGTACTATCTTTAGGATGTTTTCTTTTTTAGGGAATAGTGTGGGGTAACACCTAAGACACCACCCAAGCCCGCTCTGATGGCCAGGGGTACTTCAGTGTAGGCTTTCTCATGTGATCTGTGCTTCAATTTAAGTACTATCTAAAGGATTTGGGTCTCAGAAGTGCTGGGTAAAAAGTGCCACCGAAGCCTGCACTGATGGATGACCAGGGACATTTTCAACATAGTTTCACTTGTTATTTAGGCTTCCCCCTCTTTTATATCTGTTAATACTACTCTGCTATATATTTATTTTCTTTTTTTTTAAGATGAAATTTTGACAAATAGTGTGAAGTGGCTAGAGAAAATATTTATTCATGCCCGCGTGGTTCGTAGAAAAGAAAAACAGTTATTTTACTAACTGGTCAAAACATCACAGTATTTATCATATGAGTTACGATCCAGAGTTGTTGATCCAGATATACAAAAATACTAACAATCGTAATTATAGTTGAAATACCACACCTATAATTGGATTGTGTTGGATACAGAATCGGTGCAACTTAAAGTTCAGCTACTTGTAAATAGTGAATTCTGAGTCGTTTGATTTCAGCAAAAGGGGCAAAGAGTTACACAGTAAAAATAGCCTACACTTGAGAGTTTAAGTTTTTTTAAGACATTGTATGAGTGAAAAACATTTAACAATTGATTAAATTATAACTTATTTGGGGTTATTTAAACAATGAACCAAGCACAGGAAATTAAAGTAATTTTTTACGAAGTTTAAGTTCAATGAGCAACCGGAAGGTTTTTTTTGTGTACCTACCTTATTCTTAATGCAATTGTAAACTTTTCCACACCTTTACAAAATAAATACTAATATTTTTCAACCCAATCTATTGCACAGTCTGGCACTTGGTCTCAACCAACCTAAGATTTGCTGTGTTGCCAAATTGGCCACCCACCAAATGGATACAGAGCTTGGTCCAGGGACGTTTTTATTCTTTAACCTTGCTGCTCTGAAAAAATATGAAAGCTGCTCTTAATCAGAAACTATATAGATTTGGGGAAAGATAATTTATTTTAACCCAAAAGTAAGGAATTAATTGACCACTCTATATTTGTATATAAAACATGCAGGCCTACCAACTTATTTTCATCTATGATATGTTTTATATACATTACCAGATTAGAGTTGTATAAAAAATTAAAACTAAATGTTCATATTTAAATTAATATTTTTATATTAGTCTTATGCAAGCATGATGCGGTGACATTTCAACTGCACACCACATATATATATACAGTAATGGCTGAATGCTAATTTAAGAATTTTTATATATATATATATATATATATATATATATATATATATATATATATATATATATATATATATTAAATTCTTAATAAATTAGCATTCAGCCATTACTGTATTTGAATTAATAATAAAACATAAATAATTAATAATTCTTTCTACAATTAATGACTTTTTGTTGATATATGTTTTAATCAATTTATAACCAAAGTATATATTTGATTTCAGCTGAAATCTTTTAGGATTTAGTATATTGTGTAAACTGAGACTACCTAAAATTTTTGTGAAATAGCAAATGATAAGACGAATTTGGAATAAAAAATTGTTTGGTGACAAATTATTAAACAGTACAAAACTAAATTTTTACTTTTTAAAGAAGATGTTGTAGTACAGGGTAACATATCAAAATCTAGTGCCAAAATATAAAGGAGGTTGATTATGAAAAGGAATGTATTCTAAATAAATATTTGAATTAATTTATATTGACAAAATAAAAGTAACAACCAAACGGGTGTTGTTAATCTAAGTAATTAAATAACAATTTATCACCCACCCTATTTTACCGACACACCCTTAAATTTGATATCAGTACACTGCACCATATACAATACACATTTCAGTAACACTTACTTATACCAAAGAGAATTTTTAACGCAAGGAGTTTAGAAAACTTTATATAGACTTTCTAATAAAATTAAAACCCCCATAATGAGAGCGTTATGCCAGGTGTGAGGTAGAGGTAATATATATATACATCAATGACACACTCAGTCACCAGTTGCCGGATACTACATCAATACATGTATATTTTGTGTCACCTAGGTGACTGTGCCTTATAAAGAAATGAGTCGATAGTGATGTAAATAGTTAACTAACATTTTTTTGTTTAAGAGCATTTACTAACCGAGTAATGAGAATTATTAGTTAACTAAAGCGGTGACTATTTTTTTACAAATGAAACATGACTAATAGAAAGCAGTTGAATACTTTACTGTGAATGTGTTTTACATCCACAACCAACAAGAGCAAATTTATACTTGTCAGATCCTACATGATGAATTATAACATCTTTTACTATTAGTAAATGTCACTCTTGAAGGTTGAGTAGAATATAATAAAATATTTATTTATCAAAGAGACATTTCATTACAAATGTTTAAGGAAAGTCACAATAATAGGCAACATTGGGATTTACGACAAGAAGTTTGTATTTTGTCTAGTTTTGAATAACTGTCTACTACTTAGTAAGAAACAACTGAATAGGAATACATGGTACAGTAGTTTTAGAATATTTATTGCCACACTAGTTTAGACTAGTATTAAAGGACTATTTAGTAAGAAAGAAGTGAATATATAGGAGAAAACATCAAAAACTTTCAGAGTATTAAACTGAACCAATTTCAACTATTAGTTGATTCGAGTAATAACTAATTAGTCAATATTTGAAATTCATCAATAGCACACATCACTACAGTACGAGACACATCAATGCATGCCTGGACATTTGGCTTTATTATTTATCAATAATGTAAAGAAATCACAATTAATAATTTACGTCTCAAGTTCACGTACCTGACAGGTACTTCCTCTAATTTTTATTCATTGCCAGCAGTGAGAGAAAGCACTAGCCCCAGCTCGCACTGAAGACCATAGGCATTTGTGATTCTCTGGAATATTTTTACATTACCTCCTAGTACTGTAATTTTAATAGAAGTACTCTAAAAATTCATAGTGATGATTAAAATTACATCGTTAGCATTATTATAGAGGTAGTTTTACAAAGTGTCCTTTCTAGTTCCCTAGTTTGTTGAGGTAACAAAAATAATAGTTTAAATTCGGGTTTGTTATTATAAATGTTTTGGTACACTATTAATAGTTTGAACGATAAAATTGTTGGTGCTAATGACATTACAACATCAATAATAGAAGATTTGAGATCATCTGTGGTGTCTCAAAGCCCAATATTTAACCATTAGACATAGCCAACCCTGTTTCGTTGATAGAGGTGGTCATAAGCCAGAAACTGAAACATTCTTAACTTAAATAGGTAGTTACTAACTTAAAACGTAGGCATAATTTGTTACCTTTAATTAAAATTGTATTTTTTTTTATAAACAAAATCACATAAGTCAGATAACAAAAGTCACATAAGCTCTCAACAAACACAAAGAACAAGAAGCATTATATAATGAATTAAAATTGACGATTGTGATGGCAGGTTCTTTTGACAGAACCGAAAATTCCCTTCTCATAAATTTTTCCTCTCATTTATCAATTGGTTTGTTTTATATACTAAATATTATTAATTTTATGAACTTTATTTGTTAATCATTCTGCAAACAATTATAACTCACTAGTAAACGTGTCACAGAACACGATTTTATTCCAAACGATACTTCTGAACAGGTACATCATAAGTGAAATCAGTCAATTTGACACGTTATACAGTATGTTATATAGCTTATAAATAATATATGTTTAGTAAAAATATTGGATTTGAAAATCCCAAACAATTTTTCAAGTAAAAGTAACTAATTTTGCAAACTATACTTTTAGTTGTCAATATCGCTCAAGTACAAACGTTTGGTAGACAGTGAAATAATGGTTAGTCTAACACTATAAATAGAAAATGAAAGAGACTATTGCCATGTGATCCTCCCTAAAAGTCGGAGAGCTTGGATAACATGCATGCCTTCCAGGTCAATAGTTGGTAATAACTTTATATAAAAACAAAAGGTATGTCTACACAACTCAAAACACTCATTACAAAACACTTTTCTTATCAAGATACAATAACATGGTTTTATCTCAGACTACTATTCTAATAATTCTTATATAATTATAAATTTATTAACAATGGACATTAATTAATAGATCTTTCTTCCAAACTGCAATTTCTTTCATTTGTTATTCATTTTCAATAGGATGAAACTACTCACTTTAAGGGGTTATCAACAAGCATAAACTTTTATGCCCCTCTCAAACCTCCATTTGTTACATTAACATTTAAAGTATTCGACATATTTATTTTATGGGGAAAATATATATTTAATTGTTTAACTCTCATAGCTTTCCTCAACACCCGGCCTAAATGCGGAAGTTGTTTGTTTTGGTAAGTTTCATCAACGTAAAAGTTTGAAATAATGGATTGATATTTGTATAATATTATATCAAGTACTTTTCTGTATGACCTAAGATTTGGCTCACAGGACTAGTTCAAATAAATAATTGCCTGCACCTCTATACCGTCTTTCTGGTTTTCTTATGGGACAATTGACTTATCGTTGGTTATTAACTCTAATGGAACAATATTCTATAAAGCAATGGTGGATAAATAAGGCTTGAAATAGAGTTTTTAATGAATTTCTTCTCTTGAGTTTACACATCCTCATGACTCATATAAATTAGAAAACTAATAGGGTGATTAACTAGCCATGAGAACAATGCAATAAATTCACTGTAAAATGCAATATTTTAATTAGTTAACACACACAATGTATCAGCTTTATAAATATGGGATGGTTTTCTTATTGGTTAAGTAAATCTTTTATATGGTTTCAAAAACAGTGACAGTGAAACGCCCAAAATAGAGTAAAATCTCGTGTTTGTGGTGGCACAGTTATGAGTGTATACCACCTACACATAACAGATATGTTGTTATAAGAATAGAGTTTGGATGTTTGATGAACGTGATTGTTGGTTGCATTAGGACAGTGCTACAAGTTACATATATAATGACAAAACGCAATTCTTATGTGGGTCAAGATCCCTTGTTTACGCATCTCCAGATTTTTTCATGTGGGATACAATAAATATAAGGTTTATAAAAATCAGCCGCACACCCTGGATGAATTGAAGATGAACTTAACAATTGAAAGAAACAACATCATTGTAAACGTGCTGAAAATGTCTTATCAAACATGATGAAAAGAGTTCATGCATGCACTATTGAAGAAGATAGCTATTTTTAGCATTTCTTGTAAAAAGTTTAGTACTTTGTGTATAATAATAACAATAATTAAAATTTGTTAAAAATATTTTGGTTCACTTGATTACTTTTTTTTCTTTTTACTACTCCGTTACTTTTTGATGTGCATGACTTAATGATCATTCTGTATTTTTAAACTTCATTTTAACTATTAGATTATTTTTTAAATGACTGATTATTTTATGGTAATGTTTGTTGATGGTAAAAAGTTTCATATTTAGCCTAAAAATAAAAAGGTAAATTTTCGATCGATTCATAACTCAATGAATCAAATATTTGATTATATATAATTAATTAACTACTAGCTTAAACTCCCTTTAATTGTTGACTTCACATTATTCATTAATTATTTACCAGCAAACATATTTAACACATCTGTACAGCTGATATTAATCTTTAACACTCCAGTAGTCGCAAGGGGGACTATTGTCCCCCAACAAGTTTATTTTAGCTGCAGTTATGGGTTGGCAACCCTGGTTACCTTGGGCATCTACCTTCCCTCCCTTGCTTTCCACAACATTCACTCCAGTTTCCACACAATAACGGTGCCGGTGTGTTCACTACGAGCTTTCGTTCTGAAGTCTACACATCTGGGGTACAATTGTCCCCCGCGCGACTACTCACTGATTCATTTTACAACCCACGTGAATATTGTTTTTGTAAATAAAAGTTAGTTTTCTTGCTTTTCACGTGTGTATTATAACTGTTAAATTAAAAATATGTCTGAACTTGATCGGGAACAGTTACGACTTTGGTTGAGAGAGACTGAAAGTGATGAAGAAAGTGTTTTAGGAGTTGAAGATCCGGACGAAGTTGAAAATGATAATTTACAAGTATTTTCAGAAGAAAACAGTGATGAAGAGGTTCATGACTTCATGGAGGAGGAGATGGATCGGTCACCTTCAGTAGTTACTGATGAGCCTTCTGTACCATTACCTCCAGGTCGTGCAGCTGCTGGAAAATTTGTCAATCCAGAATTCTACATAGATAAGGACAAAGAAACTCTGTGGTATTTGACAAGTCAAATGCCACGTACATATCGTACACAACGGTATAATATTATACTGACTTTCCACAGACCAGGACCTAAAGGCCGTGGAAAAGCTGCTAAAACACACCTGGAAACTTTTGAATGTATGTTTGATGATGATATAATTAACCAGATTGTATTTTGCACAAATGTTTATATTGATAAAATCAAAAGAAATTTCCTAAGAGACAGAGATGCCAAACCAATAGACACAATTGAAATAAAATCATTTCTAGGCATTTTTCTTGTTGGTGGTGTTATGAAATCTAGCAGAAGAAACGAGGTAAAAATGTGGGACAATACTCTTGGAACAGGAGTAGAGTTAGTGTATGTAACCATGAGTTTACAAAGATTTAGATTTTTACTACGATGTTTACGTTTTGATGATGTGAGGAATAGAGATCAGCGTAAAAGTGTGGAAAACTTAGCTCCTATCCGAGAAATCTTGAAAAATTGAAAAATTTCTCCCCAACTCCAAGAATTTTTTTAATCCTTCTGATTATCTAAGTGTAGATGAACAGTTGGTTGGTTTCAGGGGAAATTGTCCTTTTCGTGTTTACATGCCAAGCAAGCCTGCCAAATATGGCATTAAAATTTACGCCTTGGTTTCTGCATCAAATTTCTACACTAGTAACCTGAAAGTGTATGTTGCTACACAGCCTGATGGACCATACAAGGTCAGTAACTCATCAAAAGACTTAGTGTTGCGTCTCATAGAATCAATTACAGGATCCAATAGAAATATCACAGGAGACAATTGGTTTCCTTCTTTGGATCTAGCAGTCACACTTCTAGATGAACATTCACTAACTTATCTAGGTACAGTAAGAGGATCTAGACGATTTGATCCAGGGAACTTTTTAGCAGATCCGCATAGGGAAGTAAACAGCAGTATTTTCGGTTACCATGAAAAAGCCACTCTTGTCTCATATGTACCAAAAAGAAATAAAGTTGTGCTTGCCATTTCAACTATGCATAAGGAAGGCGAGATTGATATCAACACAGGCGACCAGAGAAAGCCTGCCATCATAACTAAATACAATGAGACTAAGTTCGGTGTTGATATCCTTGACAAAATGTGTGTTCAATACGACACTGCAAGAAATTCAAGAAGATGGCTGCTAACAATCTGTTTTCATCTGCTAAACGTTGATGGAATCAATGCAATGAACATTTATTGAGCCAACCACAACAACGTCAACGTCAACCGAAGTGATTACTTGACACATTTAGCCATAGGTTTGATCAAGCCAGGTATTCAAAGACGCATCAATCAAACCACAATTCCTAAAGAAATAAGGACTAGAGGCTTTTAAATCAAAATGAAGAAAACCAACACCAGCAGCAACAACCAAGAGGGAATGCCAGCAAGGGCCGATGTTTCATCTGTCCAAGAGCCAGAGACAAAACAACGAGGAAAGCATGTGAAAACTGCAATAACTGGGTGTGCCCTGACCATCAAAAAATTGTGAGCGATGCTACGAATAAATTTATTTGAGTACCCTCTAAACTAGTTCTTTTTATGTATAAAAATCTCAATTTAAATCAAATTTTACCGGTAATTTATTAAAATTTTATACTAATTTCTATTCATTTAATTTTTTTAGAAGTGTATTGTATATGTGTGTATTAAAAAGGTTAAAAATAAAAAATTAAAAAGGTTGTAAATTGTGTTCAATTATAACCAATGAAATATATTCTGTTCATAAACATATCTCAAACAAATTAAAAAGAGGTAAAACATTAAAGATAATGTTGGGAGACAATAGTCCCCCACACGACCATTTACGTAATCAAAGAGGCGAGACTACTGGAGTGTTAACATATAACCAGACTTCAATTTGATAAGGTGTTACTGATATTTTTCATTCTTTATTTTTAGAGCTCCAAATTCAATAATTTAATTAAAAAACTTCTATAAGAAATGATAAGTAGCTTTATTAATCTTGTTTATCATTTATCTGTTTAACGTTAAATAAATTACAGTAGGGTTTTATGGCCAAACACTGATAAAAAAAAATTATATAGGTAAACATTAAAGTTTGAATGAGTAATTATGAAATAAACACAGGAGCACAATCAAGTAAAAGTTAGCAAGAACAATAACTAAAAATGAGAGTCTGGAATAAATCAATTACTACTTTAATAAAGCGGTAACTAAACATCTACAGTGGATTCCACGTTTATCGTACAATACAGGCCTACTGATAAAGCCATCCTTAAACCTTTACCTTTAACTAATCTTTTAAAATACCTTTAAAGTATGAATTGGATTAGGCTACTTTTATAAGTATTAATCCTTTGAAGTACATAGTTTATACTTATTTTATCTTCAACCTCTAGGCTGTTTTGTTTACATCTATTGACCTTATTAAAGCCATTCAATTATTCCTAAAAACAATTTACCCTAGGCCTATATGCTATCAAATTCAATCTATACAATAAAGATTATAATTTTACCTTGTAGAATTAAATTCTAAATATAATGGATAACTAGCCTATAAAAACAATTATTAAAATATTGAAGTAGACTTACCTCTCACTTATCTTCTTGGTTGTAATCTCCAATCACTTCACCTCTAAAACAGTTGGAGAGGGAGGGGCTGCGTTTAGCCACTAGTAGTCTCACACAAACCCACTCATGTAGCCTCGAACGTTCTGAATACGATGGTGTCTGGTCGACTGCTCTCCTACTTCACTATACATCTAAACGTTCTTACGACAGCTGCATTGAGCCAGTGCAATCAATTTTGGGTTTTGGAAACATTTTATATGTTAAATGCATAGCTCTAAGATAACTTCTCGGAATATAAAAAAAGAAAATCATTGTACGTGAAATTACAGTTATTTAAAGTCGAATTTAGTCGACTTTGTAATCAGGCCTAAATAAAAACTGCTTAAGATATATATTGTATATGTTTACCGTGTGTACATGAGTTACACACAGGGATTGACGAATCTTGTATTAATTTATGACCAAGGAAAATATATTTTTAATCAAGCATAATTATTTAATTGCCTTCTTTTATTGATTTGAACGAAATTAATTTTTATAAATAAAACACATCTCCGTATGAGATGTTCCCCCCAAAAGGATGCGATGTCGGCGGGAATTGATTTGAATGCCTCGTCACCAATTGCCACCAAAAATAACTTTCCTCTTCGGTTAATAATTATTCATGATGACATTATATAATAATCAAGCACACAACAATCAGTGAAAACAAAAACTAAAAGAACAATAATAATTTTCGAAATTGGTCGGTGATTTTTGCTTCTAGACCTACTTGAAGAGTCGCTCGTCTAGGCCATTTTGGGATGGAAAGTATGACTCGATTCATTATGAAACAAGAAAAGTACTAGTAACATGTAATGAAGTTTGTTTTCTTCTTATTCTACTATGGGGCGGTCTATTACCTTGCACAAATGGATCATGTCTTATCTCAGTGACAGGGTCCAGTGTGTACAGATCGAGAATGTCCTGTCAGACAAAACACAAGTAACCCAAGGTGTTCCCCAGGGATCAATTCTTGGCCCAGTTCTTTTTAATCTCTATGTCAACGGACTGAAATCATCTATCCAGCATGGTAAAGTGATTCAGTATACTGACGACACGACTATTTGTGTAAAGGCAAAATCAGCTACTGAATTAGAACTCAAATCATTTCTTGATCTAAATCTTTGCATTCAACATTTCAATGAAATAAAATTGCAAGCAAACAATTCAAAGTCAAATTTCATCAAATTTTGTTTTCAGCAGCGCAATGAACAAAACAAAATCACTGTGATGGTGGATGATGAACTCATTGAAGAAACATCTTCCACAAAGTTCCTTGGAATACATCTTGAAGTGACTTGGAACGGTCACATTGACAGCGTTTGCTCTAGAGTTAACTCAGGCATTTATGCTTTGCGTAACTTAGCACAATTCTGCTCCCTTGAACTCTTAAGAACAGCCTATTTTGGCTTGGTCCACACTCACTTGGAGTACGGAATCAGACTTTGGGGTAGCTGCTCTAAATACAAGTTGGAAAGGGTATTTAGACTTCAGAAAAGAGCTGTCAGAACCATCTTGAAATTGAAAACAAGAGAATTGTGTAGAGAAGCATTTAGGGAGCTTAGATTATTGACTTTACCCTCCCTCTATATCTTGGAGGCCGCCCTGTACTGCAGGTCAAGGTGCACTTTGACTCAAGGCAGGGATGTTCACTCATATGATACTAGAGGTAGGGACAACTACAGAATTCAACCACACAGAAGTACAGCCTTTGAGCGGCTGCCATCTCAAGTTGGTGTCAAAGTAATCAATTGCCTTCCTGAATGCATCAAAAATCAAAACCTGAATCGTTTCAAGACTCGTTTAAAGCATCTTTTGGTGTCTAGTGCCTTTTACACGATTGAGGAGTTTTTTCAATACCGCTGGGACAATTAGTAATCCCCTACCCGATATTCTGGTGTTGAGAGTGTGATTGTTTGCATGATTGTTGAGAGATGTATGTATGTTTGAGTGAGCTTCAATGTGTATGCACGGCTAGGAAGAGTATGACGCCTGCAACACAATTGTAAAATTGTAACAAATGCGTTAAAGAATTTATTATTATTATTACTTAAGCCACAAGGGCCTTTTCGGACCCAGGAAGCACACCAAGAGGCCGACCAGTTTACGGTTTCAGCAGTTCTACAAACCGCCAAAAACAACCGATCAGGTCGTGCTGGGGAAATTCGCCACCCTTGTCCAAACTACCACATATGGCGTACCGCTCCCTTGCTATTGCAGGGCAGTCAAAGAGCAGGTGTTCAGCAGTTTCCTCCCGCTCGCCACACATTCTACAGAGCGGATCCTCTCAAAGGATACCAATTCTGTGAAGATGCTTCCTCAGGTTCATGTCCCGTAATCAGATCCACAATCCGAGAAGATGCTCTACAAGAACGGAAGGCACAGTTCGTATGAATGCCTTATACTTAGTGAGAGAAGGTCAGACGCCACCTTAGAGGAAGGTGACTGTAAAACCATACTGCACATTCTGAGACCCAGATGTAACGTCCACTTTCTCTCATGTTCAGCGTGAACCCATTCCGAGACAGCTCCAAAGGATTAACACCTAGAAATGCCACAAAAACGCTGAGGTTCTATCATTTCGGACGCTGAATCCAAATTAGCCAGAACATATTAGCCCCTTAGTTCCTCATGACCAGGAACCCAACAAACAGTAATATTGTTGATTCTGGCAAGGGAAGAAACGACTTGATGGCAATCCTAGACTAGTTTGGGGTTGAATACAAAAGATTCCAACGTCTTCAATGCTGTCTGGCTGTCTGTGAAAATGTTAATCGTCTTACTCATATACACCAGACGAAGATTCTCACTAGCACACCCCATGATTTCTATGACTTCTGCCTGAAAGACTGTGGGATAAGGACCCATAGAGACCACCAGCTCTCTATATGGTCTAGCATGGTCCCGCCCTCAAAATTATAGCGCCATTTTTGGTTTTAGAGCTATCTGTAAACCATTCAATCTCCACTGTTGGAAGAGGTTTATTTCTCTCTGACCAAGCCTCTCTAGAAGCTATGAGCATCCTGAAGGGTTTGTCGAAGGAAAATCGTTGTGGTGTAAGATTCCATATTATGTGCAGAACATTTCTCTAAATCAGGATATTATTTCTGCAGTGCTCCCTGCTGCCCGAAGCCGACTAAAACGAACGTTTTGGCCACCAGACAACAGCCCCAAACATTATTGCAGGTCTAACCACGGAGACATAATGCCAATAAAACAGCTTCGGCCTAAGCCCCCAAGACCCACCTATCACAAGTCTGCATTGAATTAAAGACCATTTCCCTCTGGCGATAACCCTTTCCAGATGGGGCCACCAGTTCAGGGCCCTGTCAAGGCTTATATCCAGGTACTTAACCTCGGGCCTTAACTCAATGTAAGAGCCTCTCAGTAAGAATAAACTAATAACCTTCAACTGACGCCTCGTAGTAAAGGCAACCACGGCAGCCTTGGTGCGTTTGACGCTAAGGCCCATCCCATCCCACCAGTTCCCCACCATGTTCAGAGCAGCATTGGTCAGTACCGTGACTTACAATTGAACTCACAAGAATCAAAATGTAATCCACGTACCCTTGTGCAAACACACCACTGTTATTCTAAGACACGAGCAGGTCGTCCGCAACTAGGTTCTACAGAGGATGAGAAAGGACGCCACCTTAAAGGCCAGCCCCTCGTAGTACCAGCACTAATGCTTACTGCCATAAGAGAGGTGGTAACCACCCTGTCTGTGAGCAAGGCCCTTATCTAGTCACATATTTCACCATCAATACCACGTCTCGAGACCGCATTGACAATCGCCTGAATTCCTATATTGTCAAAAGCTCCTTCGATATCCAGAAAGACACCTATTGCTACTTCCCTCGCTGCCAGCGGCTTGTCAATCCTGCATACTAGTTAATGTAAGGCATGATCTTCCTGGGGTGTAAGCATCCTGATTTGGATGTAGAGGGCGCTCCAAGAGAGATCCCTCCCAAACAAACCTAGCAACCATCTTCTACATGGTTTTGAGAAGAAAGGAGGACAGACATATCGGCCTAAAAGATTTAGGTAGATCCATGATAGACCTACCTTGCTTCGGTATAAACACTAGCCTGGATACCTTACAGGACAGAGGAATGTGCCTGAGGGCCATATAGGTCCTGAACAGTCTGCACAGCAGGGGAAGGAGAACATCCAACCCCCGCTGCACGTAAACCGGCCTCACTCCATCTTCCCCAGGAGCTTTATATTAAATTGTAACATGTTACTTTTTTAACATACAAAATTAAATTTAAATTAAAAATATTCATTAGAGAAATTTCGAAATTAGAACAGACAATTATTTTTAACATTACAAATAACGACTTGAGTTTTATAATTATCATTAAAAGGAGCGAAATCATTATTTTACTAACGATGAGTCAGACACTATCTGGCAGGTCCGTACCCGCACGGAATATCGCCGCTTCCGCCACCCCCGCGATCGCGCGAACCTATATAACGACGGCCGACTGAAGAGTAGAGACAGAGAGACAGTAACCGCGACCCTGCCGCCGATAGCTGCGTACACCGACTGCTCGACCCCTTCCCCCGACCCGCTCGCTGAACTACATCGCTTCTCGACGCCGATATCCAGCACCAGGTAAGGGACAACGACCCTGTTCCTTACTAAAGTGTTTATCTCCGCCATCAACAATTCTTCAAATTTTTTTATGTGAAACAAACTTTAATATTTTATTTGTCAATTAAGAAAATGATTTGATCTGACATATAATTACACAGGTTTACACACAAAATGTAACATTCATTAAATAAGGTTTTTTTTTGTTTATTTTTAAGTTACAAAATCCAAAACTGAAAGCATAAATAGCCTACCACGTCTCAGTTTTATGTTATAGTACCGCTGTCATAGTCATATACCATAATTTGTGTTTAAAAGCTGAAAAGTGGTTGGCAGCCCTGCAGAGCAGTGGTGGGGGGCAAGATAAACATTCCTTTGTGTCTGGTGACTCACAGCAGCACAGCAGTAGTGAGCAGGTATTTTAAGAGAGAGGTTATGTGTTCAGTTTAATTTCAACACTTCTTAAGTATTTTTTTTGTAATGTCTAGTTTACGTCGAGTTTGTAAAAATCCTCCAGACAAGTTTTGTTACGTGTGTGGAAGGTACATCATTAAATCACAAGGAAGGCCTATAACTGAAGAGGTAAGAAAGGCATACTTCCTTTATTTTGGCTGCAAGGTGGGGGGACCAGGATAAAAGTTGGGCCCCAACATATTTTGCTGCATTAGCTGTTCGGTCAACCTTATCCAATGGGCCAAAGGGAACAGAAGGTCAATGCCCTTTGCTGTTCCAATGGTTTGGCGTGAGCCTAGCAACCATTTCAATGATTGTTATTTTTTGTTTGTCAAACCCTGAGGGATATTCAAAGAAGCAAAAATGTAAAATCCAGTACCCAGGACGTGCCCTCAGCAATCAAGCCAGTTCCACATGGAGACGATTTGCCAATTCCCACCCCTCCAGTTGACTGGGAAAATTTTTGTATTCCCAATATTAGTGAAGATGATTGCCAGCAAATGGACAGTGAAGATGTAACTGAGCAAACAGATAACCCTAACGATCCTACCTTTGAGCCTCAGATGTCAAACGAACCACATTTTATCAAACAAACGAATTGAATGATCTTGTTCGTGATTTAGGCCTCTCTAAACAGAAAGCAGAACTGTTAGGATCACGACTGCAAGAATGGAATCTTCTAGCAAAAGGCAAGACAGTGTCTTGCTTTAGAAAAAGAAATGTACAGTTTTCAGCCTTCTTTAAACTTGAGGGTTCAATGTGTGTTTGTTTTGATGTGACTGGGCTGATGGCATTAATCATACACCGGATGAATGGCGTCCTTTTTATCGATTCGTCCAAATATAGCCTAAAAGCTGTCCTATTTACACAATGGTAATAAGAAACCATCGATACCTGTTGCTTATTCTGTTATAATGAAAGAAACATACGACAACATGGCAGCCATCCTAAAGGCAATTCAATACGATGAGTACAAGTGGCAAATATGTGCAGATTTCAAAGTAGTTGCTATTCTTATGGGCCTTCAGGGTGGCTACACAAAATACTGTTGCTTCATATGCTTATGGGATAGTAGAGCGTCAGACAAGCACTACCAGCAAAAAAGAATGGCCAAAAAGGTCTAACTACACGCCTGGTGATAGAAATATACTCAACATACCTCTTGTAGATCCTGAAAATATAATTCTACCACCACTGCACATCAAACTTGGATTGATAAAAAACTTTGTAAAGGCAATGAGTAGAGAAGGTGAAGGATTTGCATACCTATCCAGTTTGTTTCCTCAGCTGAGCGAAGCTAAGATCAAAGAAGGTGTTTTTACTGGTCCAGATATCAGAAAAATGATTAAAGATCCTGAGTTCGAAACAAAACTCAATAAAAAAGAGTTGGCCGCTTGGAAATCATTTGTCCAGGTTATGAAAGGGTTTCTAGGAAATACCAAGGAGGAAAACTACAAAAAATTAGTCCAAGATCTTTTGAAAGCGTACCAATCTATGGGTTGTCGAATGTCTTTAAAAATACACTTTCTCCACTCTCACTTGGACTTTTTTTTCCGGAAAATCTGGGAGCCGTAAGTGACGAACAAGGGCGAGAGGTTCCACCAGGACATCAGAACAATTGAAAGCAGATATCAAGGCCGCTGGGATCCTTCCATGATGGGCGACTATTGTTGGTTCCTGAAACGGGAAGATTTCACACCCCACAAGAGAAAGAAGTAAAATAATAATAACAGCATTTGGTGTCAACTTGAAGTGAAAATGTTCTTTATTCATTCACTTTAATGTATATAAAAATAAACTTAAGTTTGGTTGGAACATTTCTGTCAACAATTTATTGAAAATCCCTATTCTCATAGTTGTTAAACTATACTTTTCTTAAGTTTCTTAGGATGTCTTGTATCAAAAAATCCGTACGTCCTACATACTTGTTATTGTTATTTTCGTTGTTTAGCAAGGCAAAATACATAAGAAACACCTATTTTGATCAATGTTACAGAAAAAAAAATATTTTTTTGTAAACCTGTGTTATTAATGTTTGATGGTTATAGATTTATTTTGATAAGAGAATTATTTGATTTTAAATATACTCTTAATAATTTATTTGCTAATTAAGGGTATCAATACATTTAAATAGAATATTTTTTACTTTCTCAGTTTGTTCAAACTTTAATTACTTTTTTAACTTTAATTAGGTACTCAGTTATTTCCCCCCCTTCAATTTAGCTTAAATTTTGAATTCCAATTAATCAGTTTATATTTTTTTTGTTATTTCAATATAATCTTAAATACTGTGTTAAATGTTTCTTTCTAAATTTCTCAGGACTCGCATTTCTTTTCCAAGCGATTGTCCTGACACCTCATCCCGAGTTTCCTTCTAAAAGCTTCTCTTTCCAACCAATTATCTCCTACCCGGGGAAAAAATATAACAGTCGGGACTCGCCTTACCACTGTTTTCTTTCCGGCGATTGTTCTGGCATTCCACGACATCCTTTTACAAATACTTTCTTCCCACCGACCCCTTCCTTATAAACTAAATCTTATGTTCAATCGATGTAAATTTTTATATTAAGTATAAAGTTTTCTTGACCATAATTCTGTTGTCTGACTATTATCAAATTTCTTGGCGAATCTCTAGTCCACTCGTAAATATTTTTTCTTCTTCTTGAAATTCAATCTAATCTTCATATTATTAATTATTTATATTTTTGTAAGTGATTATCTTTATTTTTCTCCTTTACATATTTCGGGACTCGCAATCCTTTCTTTTTTTGGCGAACGTCCTAACACCCTCACCCCGATAACCTCCTTCAAAATATTTATTTAACGATATTTTAGCTTATTTTTCTGGTGAACTGTGCAGATAGGGTAAGTGTAGAATTTTTCTTTGATACTCATAGAGCCCTGATATCCATAGTAATTTAGCTTAGTAGCCTTATTGCATGGTTCAAATCATTTACCTGTACCTTAGCTTACATATGATAGGGTAAGCCTGCATGGTGTGTTATAAGTGATTATTTTGTTTTTCGTTTCCAAAATTATATGCCTGAGAGAAGTAAACTTGATAATCTATTTTTGGAGTCATACACTCGTTTTCAGAATAAATACAGTTTCGCCTATTATTTTCAATTCTTCTTGCTTTCCCATCCCTTAGAAATATTTTTTGTTAACCGTTTGTGCTTGCTTCATGTACGTATATAGTAGTTGCACTGTGATATTGGTGCATGGCTAATCTTTAATTTATAAGATCGTATAGTTGCTATTGGTGTTATTTGAATATTGCTTTTGTTTGTCATTGCCATTTATATTTTGCTTTAATTTTGTATTTTGCTTCTACTAACCATCATTATTTAACCGATTAATCATTCCGACCTGGGCTGTTACAATAATTACTGTATACGACTTCCCGACCAAGTTATCAGTGGAGACTACTCAGCTTACTAGTAATTACTCACTCACCGACGTATTAATTAACAATACAATATACTGGTTTAATTTTGGAAATACTAGGATCACAGTTTGTTTTCGAAAATCGAAGTCGCTTGAACAATAACTTTTATTATATTTTATTTTGTTACTTCTTCAAAATTGTATTGGAGTTGACGTGATGTTCCCAACATTATTTTGGAAGTATCGGTTTCTTCCGCAGGGCCCTCTGATTCGACTCCTAACAATAAATAATAGTTTTATTAAATTCTCGAACCCTGGAAATTTCTAACCCAGCTCGACTGGCTACTTGGCAAGTTGCGAATATTTTCGCTTGCCCCGAAAATAACATCGCAAAATATATGAGTTATTCGCCCACTAAATCCTTCTGAAGTGTATTACACGACACGCCAAACTCCATTGTGAGTGAGCGGCACACCCCGCAGGTCTCCCTCCACAGCTGGGTGATTGATTCTTGTCATAAAGGGTACAGTTCGGAAAGAGTGTTTTCATCATGACTCTTACAACTCTTTTTCAGTAATATGAATACCTTGATCGTCCCTGAGACCACCAAGCGGAGAGATGGGATTTTTTGCTGGTAGCTTCTGAAGCCTTGCACAACCCTGCACACTGTCAGTGTCAGTGCAGAGTGTTTGCCAGGCTTATGTATTAGCCGTACGAACCTTGCAGTTGTACAGTGCAAGAGCCTCGTGGTAGGTCTCCCAAGTACCCCAAGTTCTTGCTCTCCTGTTAGAGCCCTGACTCTCTTCCTCAAAAAGGCTAGTTCAGAGTTCCACCAGCCTACTTTGGATATTTACCTGTTAATAACAGTATAACTGAGATTAAATTAATCCACAATTGCAGATGTTAGATTGTCGGCAGATTTGTCCAGCTGCGCTGTATTGTGAATCCGTTTACAGTTACTACCATAGATTCTAGCTTATCCCTTACGTTCTCCTTATATGACACACAGTGTGTTTTGCTCGGATTCCTAAACTGAACGTTTTAAAATTCCAGGTCCCCGATTTTAAAACATATGTGAGCATGAAAAGAGAAGGAGAGCTGGTCAGGCACATGCCAGCCGTGTATCCGCTTAACCATACCCCCCGTCACCACGGTCACATCTATCACCTCCCTACGCGTCCGCGTGCGAAACGTAAGAATTACCCACATTTGCAATCATCAGACCGCGGAACATTATATACTCCAGAAGCGACTTTCCTCTGGTGTTTGTGTTATGTGTTCCCATCTCTCATTGTGTGATTTAGCGACACAGCCAATCGCCTACTCCAAACAGTTCCTCCCAACATGATTTTCCAAGGTAGCCATCTCTCTGGAGGACGTGGAATCCATATCATAATACGGGAGATATGATGATGTGATCGGCACCACCATCAGCCTGAATGTGGAGAGATCCCTGGAACAAATTTTCAGAACAGGAATGCTGTTCAAATTGTTGTTTACAATACAAGCTCTGGCATTATTAACATGGGCGCTAACAATTTTGTCCCCTGCTTTGGAAGGCACTGACATTTTACCTTACAAAATCCAGAGTTCGCGAATTACAGGTACTTGCAATTCTTCCGTCAAAAAGCGCCTGTAGAACACAGCTGAAGCAGCCTTACTATGATGCAGATTTACCTTGATTCCCAAAATCAGTTGCAACACCTCGCATCATCAACTGGTCTGCTTGACCTTTAAATCATGACCACCAACTGCTGAACCTTCGTCGATGGTATTTGAGCGTGATGAACAGGCAGAGACAACCAACGACAAACTGCGCGATGCAGCTGCCTGCTGTAATCTTTCCAGATGAAGCAATGTCTGTTGGTTTCTTCATTTCAGGATTAAAAGGTTCCATGAGATCCAAGGAAATGAAAGGTCCGCCTAATCAGAGCTCAGCGTGACCACGTAAGGCTATTTACGCCTGTGAGGGCGCCTAACCGCCAAGAGCTCCGTTCGAGACGCACAACCCTGCACCATGCAACCCTTAGACACGAGTCGCTTCACACCGTGGGGGCCCTCAGTCATGCAAAAGCAGTGTGTGGTACGATTCCGGACAGACCAGTAGAGACTAGTCATGGCCGACTTCGCACCACTGCTGCGCGGCGCAGAGTGCACAATCGGCACTACAGTCACGGCCACCAAATAAGGCGGGTGGGTGGATTTGCGCTGTTGCCACGTATGGGACCGATGAAGCGGAGGAAGGTCGAGAATCGGTCGCTCTCAGGCACAAATTGGCAACGCTGTGTGCACATTGTTGCCTAGTCCAAGCGTCGCGCTGACGCTGCAGCTTCCACACGCCACCCTGCCAGTGCCAGTGCCAGTCGTATTCTACTGTCTGACTAGTTAGTGAGTGTAGCTACATACTGAAAATGGAGGAAGCTGGTAGTTCACATAAAAATGAAAAAACACCTGTAAAAAGGTGAAAACTCAGTTAAGAAGCTATAGATAACGTCACCGCTGTCGATTGGGAAAATTGTGTGAGACACATTTGCAGTCTGACGATTGGGCTAAAGAAATTGATAGAGATGACATAATGGAACCATTTATTATAAACTTAGAGAAGACTCATCAGACAGTGAAAACAGTGACAGTGACTGTGACATTGACAAAGATTAAAAGTAAGTAACTCGGAACCACCAAGTGATAAAATCAACCAGGGACTGACATATAATTTCACTGTGATTATGTAATAGTATGTACTAACAATGTCACTTGTTTAATAATAATTACTTAAAAATGTTTCTTTATTATTTATATTACTACACGTGTTTAAATGTATTATATTTAAAATAATGTTGCTAAGGAAGGCAAAACATTGTTTTAAGCATGGTTAATTTGATTAAACTTAAAATATTTATTTAATTTTTGCTATGGTTACAATACATAGTACTATAGTTGAGTAATGATAAAAATAATAGAAAGTAAAGTATTGCTATTAAAAAAAGTTGAGTAGAAATTGTGTGTATACGCACGGCGCACGCATCGCTCTGCGTGTTTGTTTTCAATAATTTAGGTTTGCACGCATTTCCCAGCGAAGTTAGTAAACTGAGAAAACTTTCTTTGGAACAAAAAATAAAGTTTATACCTTTGTCTAAAACTTTGCCACAGGAAAAATGTTCCTAACCAAAAAATAAAAAACTTCCTCGCTTACTGAAATGTTTAATACACCATGATAATGAATTAAAATTGGTTTGTAGGTATTTAGTATTTCAAAATTACATTTTTGTATTTACATACAAAAATTATATACCGTTATCATCAGCGGTCTCTCCTGAAGCCAATAATACGATTTTCATCCTTGTAACTTGTAAGATGTCATCAGAATCTCAGGAGAAAGCAAACAACATCAAGCTCTAAAATGGATACAATTCAGGGATTATTCTATTTCACGATGTTTGCACAATCTGGCAACGGCGGAATTCCACCTACCCGCCTAATTTGGTGGCCCCGACTGTAGCCTAGATCCTGGGGTTCTGTCGAGAGCAGAGCCACCTCATGCAGGACGTCTTACTATTGTTTGTCCAAGCCTAACTTTTGGTTTGATTTGAATTCCCCATTGGTCTTGACTGGCACTTGAGTATCGTCCCTGGGAAGGTACTTTCCACGTTAATTGGGAATCGCCCGAATTAAGGTCAGCCCATATCCTACACCCTTACAATGAACCAAAAATAAAAGGCGTAATCCCGTCACTTCTATTTTTCCACAGAAACCAGATCGTGACAATCGCTATTTACTAGTGGCCTGTGCTCAGTTCTAATTGGTTTGCTGGTGGGTGCAGATCTATTGTGACCTGCATTATGTAGTCAACTTTTAATAATTAGTGTTTGGTTTTAATCAAGTGCATGTTTTAAGTTAGCGTGCATCGCTGTTGTTGTTCGTGACTAGTTAGTATTATAACATAAATATACTTTGAGTTTTCCGAATTATTTAAATAGAATCCATGTTTATCAGCTTTCTCATCTGTAATACAGCCAATAGCCTAAATCAAAGTGAAAGATTTATTAGATATACCAGCATCAAGTCAGACACGCATAAGGATGTCAGGATGTCATCAATGTGTAGCTTTATAATCACCTAAAGTGTCAAAACTGCACACTTGCTTACCTTCTCATGAAGACTATTTATGCAATTCTTATATATTTTATATATATATATATATATATATATATATATATATATATATATATTTTCCTTGCAAATGCTTTGCACTTTTAATTGATGTCATTTGTGTCTTAATCTTTTAACCTACATCCCCACATTCCAACTACCTTTTATTCTAGTTACCAAACTCTTTTTATTTCCAGGCTTTCTTATAAGAATCATAACCTCTACGCACCGGTTTTTTGACAATTCAATTGAAAATACATTAATGTATTTACATTGTTGGAAAACTTGTTGAAAACTTTATACAAGGAACATGTGTGTTAAACAGTTGCCTCACCTCTGTATTACGCATATAATTTAGCATCTCTAAACACTATTTATAAACAAGAAAACTCCTATGTGGCTTGTGGAAAAGTGTAATTTAAGTTTAGTGCAGTGTATAGAACAAATTGTTGTTTCTAAGTCTGAAAATTTAATAATTCCAGTGCTTGATTATCATTTTCTAGTTTTGAGCACAAATGTAATAACAAAAATATTAAATAATGACGTTAAATGTTGTAAAATTACAATGATATGATATGTATTATTGGTAATCAGTAGTTGTAAAAGTATGTACTCGATTGACTCATAACTCGTTTTGTAAAAATAATGATTTTTTTCAATCCACTGTAACCATTCCGTCTATAATAATTAAATGTAGTCAATCAAGGTGTAGTCAGTAATTATTAAAGCTAGTAATCCGCTTAAACGGTGATTACTTGCATACCAATGAGATACCAGTTAGTTACCAATAGTCTATTGTAAATAAAAGGTGCAACTGTTAAAAAGGACATATTTGTGGAATTTTTTACTCAATTTTTATATTACAAGTGTAAACGTACCCGTAACTTATAATATTCAAAGCACAAGCTAAAATAAGTAAAGATATTTGAAAAATTATCGATACACATTCTACCTCTAATAAAAAAGTCTAAACTAGATTAAAACATGTCTACATTTCTCTGTAATCTCTATAGGCCTACCGCATATCCTGGGCATGCTAAAGACCTGGCCATGCATTTTCAACGTTCACTACCGGAGCTTCACATTTCTCTACTTTCTCACATACTTCCGAGACTTTAGTGGATTTATTGTCATATTATGATTACCAACAACCAAACACCTGGCGTGTGCATAGACCTATAGCACTTACACTTTACCGACCGGTATCCATAAAGCCCTACAGTGGCCCATACAGTATATGTTGTAAACCACGTCTCTTATATATTCTGAGGTCCCTAACCTACATTACTAAATACCCGGGCCCGAAACTCAGGAGACTTCAGTAGTTTCGTATCCGGATATTGTCCGGTCGCCTTTAACGTGTACTCTAACCGACTGCTAGTGGTTAACCATGGCCCACATTTATTTTCTAATTAAATCCTATAACTTACTAATTCCCATATATTTACCGAGTAATTCACACAACCTTAGTTAGGAGTGGCGTCGCGGGCAGTTGTCATAGGATCCATTTATTAAACACACTCTGCCCCTCTCTCAGTTTTAACAAAATATCCCAGGGCCTCCACTTTCAGAAAACGGATACCTAGCACTCTAATCATTTAAATTTATTAACAAAAGCATTACATATTTTTTAATACTCGAACATCTAATAAAAATAATAGTAATATCTACCGATACAGTTACAATAACATTTACGAGATGTTGTAAACTATTAACAAAGTTGTCACAATTATTTATACTTGTTATTTTATAACGTGTATACAATAACAAAAACGTGTAATGCGCATGCGCATGTTGTCACAGACACATATCAAGCAAGTTGCAAAATCTTGTCTCAGAGCCGCTCTCTGTATTACCTTAGCAATATATCATATAACATGGATTACGTAGAGGTCATGAACACCAACAGAACCTACAGTAACAGATTTGTAATTTAGAGTTCACTAACCGTTTTGAAATTTAAACCCCCGTTCGAAGGAGTACTCAGCTCGATTAAAAATGTATCGCGAGGTTTACACTGGTTCACACCCAGTTACCGTGAGACACTTGTTATCACCGCGGGGATCTTCGTCACTCGGAGTGTCCACTCCTGCACTACCAGCCGCTTCGTTATCTGCCATGACGCCGCCTCCGGTCGCCTAGACGCCTAATGTGACGGCCACATTCTCTATCCCTTCTATGACACCTACTGTCTCTTCACCTGCCTCCTTATCACCCGCCCCACCGTCCGTCGCCGCGCCATCCAATGTTCGCACCTAGATCTCACAACCCTCCTCTTTGGTTCACGTTCTGCCCACTGGACAAAAATCAGTAGAAGTCTGGTAGCAGAAAACGCCGCTCTCAAAGACAAGATATGTGAGCTAAAAGAACAGCTGCAGAGCGTTATCGACCACACGATAGAGAATGATAGGCGCCGGCTACAATATACCGACCAGATATTTGTCACCAACTCACCGCGGCCTTTCGTGACTACTCGGGCGTCCAGAGCTGAATGCGCAATTCAGTGTGAATTACCCGGTAGTCTGTACGGATGAACGGTGTGTCAAAGCTAGAGAGCTCATGAACAGTCTGAGGACCACAGTGGATGTGCTTGAGGCCGAATGACGTCGCAATCGGCCAGCTGCGCAACGTCTACAAACATCTGGAGCGCTGCATCACTTCCAAACTGAGGACAGCTACGGTAGTGATACATACTCTGCCTCGCCAAAACGACTTACCCGCCCAACATCCAGCGCTACGGCGGCAGTAGAATGAAACAGTATTTACTTTCTGAACACGCGTCAAATATATGTATAATCTTGATTGGAGTAACAAAGCGAACCCAATTATAACATAAATTATTATGCTTATACATATTCAAAACCTGCATTTAGAGCCAGTAAAAGTTGTGCTTAATTATGCATACTGAATAAGTACCTGATACACACCTGATTCCGTTTGCAAAATACATGGTGGTCCATCATATCGCGTAATATATGCATTCACTAAGACGTGTAAGGACTTCAATTTTGTAAACTCTTTGAGAATCTGTGGGTAACAGCTAGCCTGAGTCTTAAGCCCCTGAATTACTACCTGTCAAAAAGGCACTAGTATACCCATCCCCAAGTATTTTATGTACTATACAGCAGACCAAAAATGGCTTTGCAATTTCATTTTAATCAATAAGTTATATGATTAGAGTTCATACCCTCCTATTAATATACTCTAGTTTTAAAATATATTTGTAAACACAGTTATCTTTGGACATATTACTTTTAATAACGAGAGTTTATGATCTTGATTGTTTATTTTATAAAACCTTTTTATTTGCATTATCAGTCACATGGTTAATCCTAAATGTTTAATTTTCGATTCTAAAATCTTGGAAGAATATCATTTTTTCAACAATTTAACCCCTTTTTGAAAAGTGTATCTCAAATAATAGAGAATTTTAAATAAAAGAAGGGTTACATGAAATTAGTACCAAAATCCACAAAAATACCAAGTAAAGCTTGGAAATAATTCACAATGATACAAAATTTACTCATAACTCACGCAAAGTTTACTTACGGCTTACACAATACTTACTCGCCAATAATACAAATCTTACACAAGCTAATAATTACATCACCACTAGATTTATTAAATTTTATTTTTGTTTGAATTGCAATATTGTGAGTTCTGTTCTATGAAGGCTTGTATTATTACCATCACAACATCGTGAATACTTAGATGTACGATTTAAAGAAGTATGATTAACAATTTGCTGATAGAACAATTCTTTTAAAGAAGCATGGCGATTTAGTGTAATTATTATTTAAGTAACTAAATATTGTTAACAATTTTGTTTTTAATGTTGTTTTTACTTGTAGGAGTGACAGAGGGTATAACCCATCAGACAGTCAGTATTTTGGCCTTCACAACTAGAAACTTAGAACAAAATATACACAACAAATATAGAAACATTGAATGAATGCTGTCCAACTACTCCCCGAAAGTTCCATCTTAAAAATGAATTCATTCACTCTATAATTGAGATTTGGAAATTTAGTAATTTATTAATATTTAATTGGAACTGTTTTATTGTGAATTATTAATCGGTTATTAATTGAAAATTATAATTGTTTTAAAGAGTTGTATCTGAATTTGAAAAGACTTGAAAGTTAAGGTACAATTAGTGGAAAGAGAAGTTTGATTGTTTATTTTGTATTTTGAGCGAACTTAGATGTGAACATTTTTATTTGAGTTATTTCCTTGTGGTATTTGATTTTTAATTGAAAACTTTGTTATTTTATTTCAGAAGAGAGCTCTGAATTTTAGTTAGATATGTTTGATTAATATCTTTATTTCTAGCCAAGGGACCTTTTAAAATTACTAAATGGTTTGTCAATTCTTTGTGGAAAATAGAGTGATGAAAATTCTGAAACATTGAACTTATTAATTTGCCAGATTATAATAAACCCATTACTTAAATTTAGAACTGTGCTTTTTATTTAAGATAAGCCAGATAATATTTAATAGTTTCAAAGTCTAGTAATAAATTTTGCTGAATATTCACTCAGAGCTTACTAATAAAAAAATATTTTATATCGTCTTGGATGTCTGTGTGATCTGCCGCCGACCTGTAGTTTGCCCAGTGGGAGACAAAGGAAGGGATCTTCGTTCTTGAGTTCGCGGCGAGGAAAGGTCGAACTTTAGAAATAAAACAGCGAAGTCGGAATAAAATCTTACTTGTTTAATTTCGAACGTTTGTGATTAGAGATTTAGATTAAGATAACAAAAGATTAAAACTAATTGAATTAAAAATTAACACATGATTGAAAATTTAGAATTTGGCTCTAGAACAATAGAATTAGAGAATTGTAGAGAGAGGAGCCGAATTATGATCTACCGCATCCCGAACCAATTTTACGACTCTCTGCTCTAAGATCGCCTCCAGTGATGCCCCTTCCCTTCTCTCTTGGCCCCCGACCAATCAGAGCGCCAGTTCTTCCCTGGTGGTTGTCCATCAGGTGCTGCCGCCAACGATTCACCCAGTAATTAACAAAACTACATGGTACTTTGGACGGCTCGAGGCCTGCGTTGAACAAAGCTCTTCGCTGATGTCAGCGGATTCCTTACACGTGCCTGCGGCAACACCAGGTCGTTAGCTTTAGTTTAATGCACCTGCAGGCTGTGGAAAATTCCCTGTCCCCTTCCTCTGAAGTCGGCTCAGCGCCTATATTTCGCTATATTATTCCGGATGGCACTTAATGTGTACGGTGGCATTATTACACCTTGTGGAGGTCTTGACTTCCATTCTAAATAGTGATTAGAAGTAGTCACTAAATTAATGTTATGTAAATTTTCGCAGAATTCTCAGTTTAATATTAGTTTAAATTAATTTATTTGTTGAAGCTTTGGGGCGTTAACACCGAGGTGTCACACTCCCCCCACCCTTAGATCATGCTGCCCTCAGCTCTCGGTGTGCCTCCATCCCAGCCAAACGTACAACCGCCACTCCGTATACATTTTTTTTTTGATATGCCACAGGTAGGTGCATGAAACTGATAAGGGTAAAAATTCAGAAAGGCTTCAGCATTACAGTTCATAATAAGGACAGAATTTTACCACGAAATTTAAAGTTTGGACGCTTGCTTGCGGCTTAGGCTTCCTCTCTTTACAACAATTTGTACATAACTTTCTCTTTCTCTTACTCACTATTACAACGGTCTCTCTCTTTACAAGATTTCTTATCCAACTACCTATCTGCATATGTATGGCTTAAACATAGAATACACCCAAGTTACAATATCAAAACACACCCCGTTACGCAAAAAAAGAAAAAAAAAACATGAACAATTCCAAAGCATCATCACTTATGCGTTAGCATCGCATCACTAATTTAATAAACTAATTCAGCAAACAGTAGACAACAATTAAATATTTACTCTATAACCGCATGATAATCAGCTAACCAATATTATAATAAAGTATTTAACGTAACAATACAGCGAACAGTACAAGGGAACTAATTAGTGCTCCTGAAACTACTCAAGTACATCACAGTTCAATGTACATCACACCATCTTAGACAAGATACATTTATTAAGCACTCCAGGATAACTGTGTTTTTATTAGATTTAAATTTTGATAATGAAAGTCATTGTTTTGCGACATACCACATACTGCATGGTCCAATTAAGTTCAAAGTAATTATAGGTGGTAGTCTAATTCGTGGTAAATTTCGAACGCTACTCCCCCAATCCTGGTTAAGCCTCGTGGGTTTTCACTCGGGGCCGGTTTCCTCTGTCACCCCTGTCATAGATTATAGTGGAGTTATCCTGAGTTAGCTCACTTGTACGTCGATTAGAATACAAAACTATAAGATACTCAAAGTAAACAGTTACACTGTTCGAACCCAATACAATAAAGCATACCCAAAGCTGTTCCTACATCTTACGACAACAATTCGTAATAATAGCAATCTTAAAATAACAAAATTGACGATAAGTTGTAACTTGTTACATATAATTGGGACGGCATTTGTTAATTCTCATAGTAATTTTCAGATTATTCATCACGTTACAGGCTTACACAAAATTTCTATCAAGCTGCTAAGGCACCAACCAACAATTACTGAACTCTATTCCTTAAGGGCCCTGTGAAAAGACTTAAAACTAGTGGCTGGATAGCCGTTACACTGTAAATGCGTTGGGGGGACTCTGGAAGGCGGTTCACAAACCATCATTTAGTTTTATAAGCATAACGTTGACGTTCTTCCGAACAGACAACGACAGGAGGACACTGTCCCCACACTCCTCAACTCCTCTCAAACTCACAAAAGAACATCAACACAGAAAAAAAAGAAACTACAACTACAATATTCCGCCCCCCACACTTGGTATTTAAGGGCATTTGTGGACCTGGGGGCACCCCATGGTTTTCACCTCGCTTACCCCTGGAAGCAGGGAAGCTCACCGATACCTTCCTCCTACTGGCCTTTACATTCTACTGGTGCCTTAGAGCTTCTAACAAGTCTAACCCCATTTCAACTTACATGCGACACAAAAGTTCCTTAGCTAACAGTTACGTTCCCAACGAATAAGGAAGTAAAATAAACGTAAATAAATGCAATTCCTGCAGACCTGGTATGGGCACCTTTCCTGTCTTGCTAATGGGGTCCGGAAAATCCCTTAGCAAGACACTCTTCATAGTGTTGTTACTGGTTATTTCACTTTAATTTAGAAGTTATTCGAGCTGTTCCGGGCATCCACAGTCCAGTTGGGGAGTTGAAAGGAAGGGGTATTTGGGGTTGGGGGTGCCGGCATTACCTTCCCATGGATACCAGTCTGGCTCGACGTTCTAGATTCCTCTTAAGTTACTAATGCTACTTGTTTTAACAGATTGTTCAAATAATTATAGAAAACCTTGCCATTACCAGTCTGCATCAACAACCATAATAAATTACAATTAGCGATACAAGAACTTAGAAAACATTTTCTTTTTTTTTTAAGTATTAGGGGATCCCCAATCACTCTTCTGCCATGTTCCCACAACGGAAAGTCTAAAACCACTCGTTCAGTTCCGACACAGGTTGATTTACTGTTCCCATCGCGGTGCATACACGACGTATCGCTGAAGTCTGAAGTTTACATTCTTTTAACTAGTTTCACACTTACTTCAAGTGTCCAGGGCCCCACTCTTCATTTCTCGTCCGATTACCGTACGGTCAATTTAATGTCAGTCTTGGTGCGTGCGGTCGACATGCTCCCACTCTGGTCTTGGTCAGTCTCGTCCTGCTCGCGCCACCTCTCAGCATCCTCAGCATCTGGTCTGCTCGCAGTGCGTACAGTCGCTTCGAGGGTCGGGAGATGCGACTCTGTCCGGGCGGCCTGTGAGCTTCGTCTGTTAACCCCCAGGGCGGCACGGAGCAGATCGGCGACTCGCACCCTCCATCTTAACAACACAGTGACAACAATTAGTACGACTACAAGAGATGCACCACCAAAGGTTACATACTTGATAACCACACGTCTACGATAGTGGGTCCTAAGTAATTGAATTGTCCCTTCTAGGGAGTATTCCTTAACACATAGGGAGCCCAGCTGATCATCCAGTCCCTGCAGGACTTTCAGGGTTTCATTAACATCATGTACCAGTAAGCTGCGTTCTTCGCTACTGTACATCCCATCTACTTCCGGGAAAACAATCTTTCCAAAGTCACTCGAATATGTGGAGCTGCCGATAAATCGGGCAGGCACCCTGTAACCGTCAGCAATCAGATCACACCTATCATGCTTCGGTATTTCACCCTCACCTTTCAGGGTGATAGCACTTACATTCGGGTTTGCATCGGGCCCAAAACAATTTAATATAACCTTTGTCTCTTCTGATGTGGCGTAGAGCCAGCGGGTGGGTGTTCTAATGAGAACGGGGAACTGTAGGCCAGATATCAACTTCCTACTACACAATGTTACGTGTTCTTTCATCAATAAATTTACCACACAATTGGGCCGTTTGTAGACGCTTAACAAGGCGTCTGACAACGGGCACACCGTGAGTTTACCAAATTTACATTCCCTCGCAAACACGTCTGGCGAATAGAGTGAATAAGTCTGTCTGTCTTTGCTAATCACAAGTTTTTGATCTGCCACGTCCCATTTCACCCACTTTGTGAGTGAGGGGTCGTAGACGGGATAAGCTATCACATTGAAAATTTCAAACAACTGATTATCATTTTTCAGGGGTAGCCTAATCAATACCCTCAATTGAGATTTCGTTACATATGCCTGGATTGTAGCAATTTTGTAGAAATTATGGAGATTCTCTAGTTTTACATCTAAAAACAACTTCTCTGGGGGTGGTATTACACTCTCCACGGAAGTCAGGACCTTCAAGAACTGATGGGGAGGCAACAGGTTACTAGTCATTCTTCCGGCCGCTAAATCCTCAATGGCCAGGTGAAGCCGGGTCATTTTCTGGACAGCTAAATTTATGGCATCTTTAACTTCCGTAAGGGCGGTGCTCAACTTTAAGTATTTCAGAAGCGTTCTCATCTATCCTATTATTGGTGAATTCTAAATCGCTATCTGTTACAGTTCCAAACAGAAATTTTAGTACCTGGCCCCCCACATCAATTAGGCCTCGCCTTTGCCGAGTACTGGGTAATAGGGAAACCAAGTCACTGGTTTGGGTGACATAGTCTGCTACCAGCTGCTGCAAACTTACGTACTCATACCTGAATCCTGCTTCCAATTCACGCACCGGAGAGTGCATGCTCACATTAAGCGATAAGAGGTCTTGGAAAAGCTTATCGTACTGACCCTTTACCCTGGTCAGTAATGTACTTAGTTTCTGGTTCTCCTCTTCTACTTCCGTTAAGTTGTACTGCAGCACTATAGTCCAATGGCTGTCGGTGAGAAGCACATCTCCTTCCTTTTCGAAGATGACACCTCGGTGAAAACCCCAGGCGACTCCCAGAGTAAATAACATGCCAATCAGGCCTATAACAGAGGCAATAATATCTTTAGTACAGTAAGGTTAAAGTTGACACCTCGCCTAATCCCGGCTACGTAGCGACTAAACTACCGCTTATCTACCAAAGATAGATTCAGGAGTCTAACAAAGTCTCCCCACCGCGCAGGTACACGCTTGTTTCTCTTTGGGCGCTGCAACTCATCAGAAGGTCCGGCGACCGCTGCTGGGTCCCTCGGAGCACCTGCTTGAACTTTTACGTCATCAATATCTGGAGGTGGATCACCATTGATCTCTTCTTCCTCCTCGTCATCGTCGTCACCTAACCTGTCATCCTCATCTCGAGGCCTAGGGTCGCTTAGATACTCAGCCTGTTGGGGAGGCACGGAAGCTCTTCCCAAGCAGGGCTTGATCCGGTTTACATGGACTGTCAACTCTCTTCTCCGGATTTTTAACACCACATTCAACGGGGACAGTACTTTAACTATTTTGTACGGTCCGTTCCATAATTTCGACAACTTTTTAACCCGATGCCTACCTATACTAGGCACGTGCAACAGGACCATCTGCCCTTCGTTGTATTCACTTCGCGAGCCTTCTTGTTGTATTGCTTCTCATAACGGCTGCGAGCTGCGATCTTCCGTTTCTCGGCAATTTCAAACGTTTCCCTGAGCTTACTTCGCAGGGTTTCCACATGATCATTGTAAAGATCATCGCTTTCAGTGATGGTCAGGTCAGCCTCCATGGGCATTTCCATCTTCCGACCAAAAACCATTTCAAACGGGGAAAACCCTTTCGACTCATGACCTTGGGAGTTGTATGCCATCGTGACGTAAGGGAGGTACTCATCCCAATCGGTCTGATGCCGATTTACAAAATGGCTCAACATACGCGCAATAGTCGAGTGCATTCTTTCTAAACGGCCGTTCGACTGAGGGTGGAATCCTGTAGTCTGTATCTTACGAACATGTAAGAACTTACAGAGCTGACTGATTAGATCAGAGGTAAAGTTCGCACCCTGGTCGGTAATAAGGATCTTTGGTACGCCAAACTTGGTTATCACACGCTGTACGAGTGCCCGCGCGACACTTTCTGCCGTTTGATCAGGTAACGGAATAAATTCGCAATATCGCGAGAAATAATCCATTACGCTTAAAATATACACGTTACGAGACTCACTAAGGGGCAACGGTCCCACTATGTCGGCTGCGATTACTTCAAATGGTTCTCGGGGTTCGTTGAAAACTTCTCCTAGGGGTGCTTTGGTTTTTCCATAGTTTGTCCGCTGACTACAACTACGACACGTCCTAACGTAATCCAGTACGTCCTTATCCATCTTTCTCCACCAAAATTTCTGTCGTACCCGTTCCAATGTCTTTGCTACCCCGGCGTGTCCGGCGGTAGGCAAGTCATGATTCAACCGAATAACTTCCGGTACTAGGGATGCCGGTACTACGATCTTCTGCTCACCCGAACTCAGACGGTACAGGATCTTCTCCGGACTCATGCGAAAGCTCTTAGCCTGGCGCAAACCTTGCACTACTGGATCTTCTCGTTGTCGCGTCCTTAGTACGTCAAGGTCAACAATGGGGAGCACATCCTTTCTAATCGCTTGTACCGTCCGGCTGAGGCCATCTGCGTTGCTGTGCTTTTTACCGGCTTTGTGTTCTACGGTAAAATCGAATTCTGCTAACCTTAACGACCATCTCACCAGTCTACTGCTAGGGTCTTTAAGTGAAAGCATTAACTTTAGAGCAGCATGATCAGTAATGACTTTAAAAGGGCGGCCCAATAGGTAGCACCTGAAATACTTGGTACTCCAGACCAAGCTAAGCAGCTCACGCTCAGTGGTCGAGTAATTCTTTTCTGCCGGAAACAACGTCCTGGAGCAGTAGGCTACAGGATGTTCCTCTCCATCTATCTCCTGCGATAGAACAGCTCCCAAGGCAAACATACTCGCATCCGTGGCCAATATAAAAGGTTTATTAAAGTCCGGGTACACTAGCACAGGTGCTGAGATCAATTTTTGTTTCAGCTGATCAAAGGCCTCCTGGCATTCGGGCGTCCATACAAATTCGTGGCCCTGTTTTGTTAATTCAAAAAGTGGCCGACCGATTGTAGCATAGCTGTCGATAAAACGGCGATAGTAACCAGAGAGGCCTAAGAATGACCTGACGTCTGTAACGGTCTTCGGCGCAGGAAAATCGCGCACAGCATTAACTTTGCCCGGATCCGGTCCTACCCCTCTCTTTGTTATAACGTGGCCAAGATAATTTACTTCGTCAACGGCAAAATTACACTTACTCAATTGAACCGTCAAATTTACCCCCTCCAATTTAGAGAATACCTCTCTTATGGCTTCCAGGTGAGAAGGCAGGTCTTTGGAGAATAGAACTATATCATCCAAATAGACAAGGCATTTTTCACCCTTCAACCCCATTAAACCGAGTCCATTAATCTTTGAAAGGTAGCGGGGGCGGTGCTTAACCCAAACGGCATGCGTTGGTACTCATAGTGCCCTCCCGGCACATTGAAGGCGGTCTTGGGCCTACTCTCTTCGTCGACTTGGATCTGGTGGTACCCTGACCGAAGGTCTAAAGTGGTGAAAACCGTACAGCCACCCAACGAATCTAGGGTCTCCGTGATATTAGGGAGAGGGTACACATCGGGGGTAGTTACGGCGTTCAACCCCCTGTAATCAACGCAGAATCTCATCTTGGGTGTACCGTCCGGGGACTTTTTAGGCACTAGTACTACTGGCGAAGCCCATGGGCTCTGGCTAGGGACAATTATGCCCTTATCCAGCTGGTCTTGGATGAGATTGTCGAGCGTGGCCTTGTGATGGTGTGGTACGCGGTAGGCTTTCTTATAGATGGGCGCAACGTCCCCAGTTCGGATTATACTATGTTTTGACAGCAGACGTACAACCAAGGGGTTGGTTGTCTCTGCAATCTAAAACATGGCCGAACTCTAGGAGGGTGGCTTTCAACTGAGCCCGTTCTTCTAATGAGAGATGGGCCAGCTTTGCATCTATGCACGCCTCCAACTCCGCCTCATCACACCGTTCAACTCTTCCGACTCTTACCTCCGCTACTTTACGGTTCAATATAACCTTATCCTTAATAAGTCGTGCTAAATTTAACTTCCCCTCCTCATTCAAATGCAGTCCGTGCCTCGTATACCAGCGTCGGTTTAGTTTTCCTTTGAAATCCAAGAAATCAATTTTTCCCTTACTTTGCTTCGTTAAATTTTGAACGATGGCCTTGAGGAGGCCATTCGCGTCACTCAGTTCAGCCTTAAGATCCGTGTCATAGCGATCAAATATGGAGAGCACGATGACATTGGCTTTCCATCCCGCCGGCAAGGTTACAAAAGCCTGCTGCAAGGTCAACGGATAAGGCATCGACTTATCTACATCATTTGTTCCTCCTATTACAACTACTGAGTCATTGGAAGTCAATTTGTTTAGCAAATTGCCTAATCTTGATGTTACGTGTTTCAATTTACCGTTAGGCAAAAAAAAACTTCTACTTCAACGTTTCCGGGCAGTCTCTCTGATAAAATACTCTGCAGGCCCCTACCATGGCTGTCGGCTAAAATTACCAATTTACGCCGATTAGAATGTTAATTCTCCACAGGATCAATATCACTAACAAGGGTCCCTAGTTTTAAATTTTTCACCAACGTGACTTCCTCAGCGCTCACATTCACGGTCTTGATCCAACAACAATTTTGTTTTATTTTTGTTAAAGTCCGGGCTATGTAGACGCCATGCATTATAAACTCACCGGGCTCAATCATCACTTCTGCGCCTTCCAACTCGTTTAGTTTTGTGGTAAGGCGACTAATTTTGACACGAACAACTTTTTCACAACGTGGTGGGATTTTGACCTCGTTGCAACAAAAGCTGTGGCTTCGGCTGCTCGCTTCCGGAAGCACTGCGGTTGGGGTCCGGCACGGTTTCCCCTTTTCTTATGCGGTTCAGCCAAACGTCTTTTCCCGATAACCTGAGCACGCCGCGTTCTATACTAATCTCTCCGTTCCCTTGATCTAACATATCACAGCCCAGCACCGCTAAATAGCCTTTTGGCAGATTTCCCACTACAAAATCTCCTGGTACTTGAACTCCCGGTTTTAGGTTCAAGGCTACTCGCTGGCAACCATATATTTTTAGTACCTTCCCAGAGATTCCTCTTAATACTACATCTGTTTTTAAAAGGTCGGCGGAGGAGGCTCCACGCTTCAATAAGGACACCTGCGCTCCTGTATCGATTAAAACTTTACCCTCCGCATTTTCAATCCGACCAATTGCCACTAACTCGTCAACAAGTTCACGAACTACAGGCACTACTCTTATATCCTTTTGGGCGGTAACATTTTTTTTGCGTTGTACCTGATCACTAATCTCGCCTTCGGAAGCTGTCGGTTGACAGCATCCTTTACTTGCGGGGTGTCATGGCGGCGCTCCCACTTACCCCGGCCTCGTTTCCCGAACGAGGGCCGTTCGCGTTCAGCCTAACATGACAATCTCGCTGTATGTGGCCTACTTTATTACAGCGCCATCATGCTAGCCTATCAAGGGGCGGCCTTTTCCTATTTTTACATTCTCTCGACATATGCCCTTTTTCGTGACAGTTGTAACAAGTTACGTCAGCCTCCCGAGTTGTTTGGAATATTTTTCTATCTGATTGAGGGTGTGCAGCGTCGCTCGTTGGCCTACGCCTTACAGGTGTGTAAGCTAGGTCCGGCTCCATCACGTCGTGGTCCCTGTGCACATTGCGCTGTTCTACTGACCGGTAACGTCCCGCTTCTGCCTTTCGACCTAGTTTCCGTAGCTGCTCGATTGATGTAACATCAAACAAGGCTAACCTATCTTGTAGTTGGGAATTTAGATTGTGATACATTTGCCGCAGCCTGGTTTCTTCGGGCACAGTCGCCCGTACAACCCTTCCATCGCCGCAATGAAGAGATCGATTGACTCGGTCTCCCCTTGCATGCGATTAAAAATCTCCCGCTGCAACCGGATGTCATGGTTGGGCGGCTGGAAGACTACTTCTAAGTCCTGACACAACTCTTCCCAGGTATTTATCCGGCCTATTGTGGATCGATACCACACTAGGGCTGATCCTGAGAACAAATCCACAGCGGACTCAAAAAGTTCGGTAGGAGTCACGCCCCTAGCTCTTCGGAGTTCTTCAACGCGTTGTAGGAATGCCCCCACGCTTTGTGACCTTCCGTCAAACATCAACCCCCATTTATAGACAGGCACGGCTCGGGTGCGTTGATACGAGTCGTGTGGCGTCGGTGGTATAGCGCTTGAACTGACCAGCGGTGCGTGTTGGTCAGCCGGGCTTGGTGCTGAGTTTTCCACATTGGCTCGACTCGCCGCCACGGGCGCGGTTACACGAGGCGGGTGCATTTGGTCAACTGCCGGCTCACTATCCATCAATTTCCCATCATTCTCACTCCTATCTTCCCCCGCGCCCTTTTGCTCGGTAGCGGCATCACAAAAGCGTTTCGTCTCGTTTAATAAGTTTCGCTGGCGTTCCTCATCCGCCTCGGTTGCTACTGGGATACGTTGAATCCTGAGGTAGTTATGCCATAAACGGGCCTGAAGCCGCTGGCCTTCCGTATCAGTATAGTCTCCCTCGTACTCGTCGATGGAGGTGGATAATCGATTCAGCTTGGCCTCGCAGGCCTCTAACTCCTCTTCCACGTCCAGAGATGCCAAAACAGCCGGGCCAACGGGCATGTTGGCTTTGACACATTTAGTCAACCGTTTCCGTAAGTCCTCTGCACTACCGGTAGTAAGTTGACCGCGGATTTTCAATTCGTATTGATTTTCTTCTTTTATCAAAAAGTAGGGATTCATGTTGATGGCCGATACTAGATTCCGAAGCGAAAAAGAACAAAACATCTACCGAACAGGCTAATCAATGTAATTATTTCCTTCAAATTACAAAACGAGGTATATTCCCTAAGTCCCCATCAATAAAAAAATAAAGAAGATGAATTTATAAATCCCAATTAATTATTACTGCGTCCGTCGGGGGCTCACACAACAAAGTCCGTACGTTGTCGGGTTTTAAGAGAAAATAATTAAAAATGAAAAAAAATTTTAAAGTCCAATTAAAAGTTTACTAGGATGCTGTTAAGATTCCCAGCGCGAATTCCCAAAGTCCCATCGCGGCAAAAGTCTAATTAAATCCACATATTTAAATCTCAAAAGATCACAAGCCGTCTGTTAAAGATTTAAGGAAATTCCCACTTTTCTGAAAATTCGGCTAAGTCCTTAGCCCAAAAACACGATTATTTCCGAAAATTGGAATTGCACTATTCTTCCCCGCATACTAGGTGCGTCTACGTTGAATTATTCTAAGTCCAATCAATTTTCGTCGTTATACTAGGATTTATCTTCTTACAAAAGTTTACAAGTCAAACCAGATACAATTAATTAATTGTGGTACTTAATTCCTAAGGAGATCGGAGTTAATTGGGCCCTTTGACCTGATAGCAGAAGTAAGCCGGTGAAACTGACCTTTTAGTTACTTACTATTTCGTTTTTTTTTTCCAATATTTACTTGCAATATTAAATTACATTAATTTTTAAAAAACCAATTTAATCAAGTTTTCACAATATAAGATCAATCTATAGTTATTATTTTTTTTCAATTGATTCCAATCAATGGCTTACTTCCACTAACGCCCAGGCGTTATCCAACTCACTCATAGGCCTCCTACTTAATTTAGTTATGTCGTCAATTCCACATGCAAATAAGACTAGGTTAATTTTAAAGAAGCCTCTAATGATTAGGTTATTGTATCAATATATTCTATAAACGCTTATTCCTTAATGATTTTATATTTTCAAACAACTGTTTCGCTATCGGTCACCATCACATTACAATGTATAGCTTAAGATCGGTAGCCCCCTTCTATCTATAAGTAGTGCCGTCGCTGACCGTATTTTTACAGAGTCAACAATGAAACGTATCTCATGCGCAGTTACACAGCCACCTCGAGCGTCACTTTCGCTCAACAACCACGGCCATCTCGATGCGTAGTCTAATTCTGTTATTAGCTATTACAGTTGAAATTAAAATAATGTAACTCACAAATTAATACTCCCCCGGTCTCCAGCAATAATTATAAGTTAATATACCGTTATAATTTTTCCTCTCTCTCTCTAACAAAACTCTTATAGTAAATAATTTTACACTACATATTCCGTAATGTTCATTCACAAATCACGCCATTATGACGCGCACTTTACTCTAACAATGCGGAGAGGGGGGGGGTCAGAACTTCTAACGTGGTTAATGGCCGCCAGTAATTTCTATTACAATTATTCTAATTATTCCAAAACTCTCTAATAAATTGAAAATTAAATCTTTACTGTACGGGATACAAAGAAATGTTTGTAAAATTACGTTGCAGTCTATTAAAGTGAAATGAAGTTTAAAAAGTTTAAAAGTTTAGAGACTAATGCTGCGTTTATTAATTTAATCACTTACCTCGCATGTTGGTGACGTTCTTGCAGTCTGTACCAACCCCGCACCTGACACCAGATGTGATCTGCCGCCGACCTGTAGTTTGCCCAGTGGGAGACAAAGGAAGGGATCTTCGTTCTTGAGTTCGCGGCGAGGAAAGGTCGAACTTTAGAAATAAAACAGCGAAGTCGGAATAAAATCTTACTTGTTTAATTTCGAACGTTTGTGATTAGAGATTTAGATTAAGATAACAAAAGATTAAAACTAATTGAATTAAAAATTAACACATGATTGAAAATTTAGAATTTGGCTCTAGAACAATAGAATTAGAGAATTGTAGAGAGAGGAGCCGAATTATGATCTACCGCATCCCGAACCAATTTTACGACTCTCTGCTCTAAGATCGCCTCCAGTGATGCCCCTTCCCTTCTCTCTTGGCCCCCGACCAATCAGAGCGCCAGTTCTTCCCTGGTGGTTGTCCATCAGGTGCTGCCGCCAACGATTCACCCAGTAATTAACAAAACTACATGGTACTTTGGACGGCTCGAGGCCTGCGTTGAACAAAGCTCTTCGCTGATGTCAGCGGATTCCTTACACGTGCCTGCGGCAACACCAGGTCGTTAGCTTTAGTTTAATGCACCTGCAGGCTGTGGAAAATTCCCTGTCCCCTTCCTCTGAAGTCGGCTCAGCGCCTATATTTCGCTATATTATTCCGGATGGCACTTAATGTGTACGGTGGCATTATTACACCTTGTGGAGGTCTTGACTTCCATTCTAAATAGTGATTAGAAGTAGTCACTAAATTAATGTTATGTAAATATTCGCAGAATTCTCAGTTTAATATTAGTTTAAATTAATTTATTTGTTGAAGCTTTGGGGCGTTAACACCGAGGTGTCACATCTGAATATTAACATCTAAAATCCAAGTCGTTATATGGTTACATAAACCCTTTTGTAAGATGAAACTGATTGGAGTGTCAGCAGCAAAGTTTCGGGTTTTCAGCGTAATTGAGCCATACAGATTCCATTGTTCAGAAATAAATAAACTACTCTCCTTCCTTATACAGCATTTCAGAGCGTGCATTTTAGTACTAGTTATATAAATAATACTTGATTTATGTATTGAATGCAGTCTTAGCAGCAATTTTCCTGCATACCAGTCTGATCTATACCACTATTTGGACACAAACTACCTGCTCTACGTTATACTCCAGCACTCCTAAGCTGTATACTCTACAGAACTGGTTGCATTAACAATGCCGGGTTTAAACATTGATTGAGATTTATACAGAAATATGTTACATTGATCAAATTAAACAACTTATCTAGTCCAGAGAGTAGTTAGTTCCGTTGTCGGTCCTACTTGAGTATTCAAACACGGTTAGTAGAACTATTGTATACATTTCACCACAAGAACATAATGGCCTATTTAAGTTAGAAAAATACGATATGGCTCCTCCAGTTTAATCTTTAAATGTCCTATTACGAAGTTGCACTAACACTTTAAATATGTTCACTATGTGTTGAGCGTAAAATATTTAGTGTTAACTTGTAACCAAACAACAATCAGACATTTAATTTTAGAGTTATATACATATGTAAACAAGTTAATTGTTGTGGTGGGACTATGGCGGCCATTTTTATGGCGTTTCTCTCCCCATTCAGTGGCGACCCAGGCGTGCTAGTGAGTTACTGTCGGTCCTTGTTGAAGTAACTGCTTCTTTTGGCGGGCTATGGAACTATGTTTTCCATAGTATATAGAATTACTATGCTTTCAAAGTGGAATTACAGCTTTACCGAAACGTAAACAAACCTTTATATAAACATCTGATCTGAACTAACAACAGTTGACCTTAATGAAAAATCTCTTAGATATCAAAAGGGAATTATAAACCACAGTAACATTCAACATTATGTATATTAAGGAAAAAACAAAACACTTCATTGTTATAGTAGTGCTTTACAATAATTTGTTTTATAACTTCGAAAAGTTTACTCATATTGTTATTACGTACATGTTATTCGCACCATCGGATACATCCCTGCTTCTACAGACCTTCCTCCCACTCTCACTAAAATGTATGTTTGTACAAGTTAATGCTTTTATAGTAAACACAGCATGTAACACACAAGTTTCGAAATATTTTAAGAAGAATAGTAATATAAATATGTGTGTATATCTATAACAGTCTCAGAAACATACTTCAGTCAGAAGTGTCTACGTCCCATCTAAAATATGTTTAGTGCTATAAGTTGAGTTGGCCTTGTTGCCCTGATACCTTTATGTTGATGAATATACACATGTGTTGGTTTTTAAGACCTTCTTTAATAATTAAGGATCTGCTAGCGGCCCTTGTAATCTGCTTCTGGTCCAAGGTATTTCAGATGCCAATGTTGTGTTTGCCTTTTTATAACGATGAAGAAAGTACATAAAGTATGAGATTTTTGAACCGTAAGCAGGCATACGCCAGATACTTATTATTTGAATGTTCATGGTTAAGACCGAGCTAATATTTATCAGGTTTTGGGCGTATAGGAGCATTTCTGGCTCGAATTAATTATATTTCTTACGCCACACCAGAGTTTTCCTAGTTGGTTTAACAAAGGAAATACATAGGTCTGAAAAACATAGTTCAGTAGAAAAATCCGTTAGCTTTTTAATCTAATTCCTACGTTTCATCTGCCATAGTTGAGTTTACCTCCTTGTCATGATGAAGAAAATATATTTACATACTTAGGACTGAGAAGCCTACCTTAGTTAAACAATGTCTACATCCAGCCGTTCGAATTAACTTCTGGTGTAATTCATTTGTGGTTCCACGTTTGAGTTTGCAGTCTTGACTCGATCAAGATTATACTCATACTTCAGGGCATTTAAATTCACTTATAGTCCATATATATATATATATATATATATATATATATATATATACATACACACACACACACACACACATATATATATATATATATATATATATATATATATATATATATATATATATCAATTTAATTTTGCCTTAATGCTATGATAATACAATTTATGCATATGAAAGTTTCAGAAACCTACTTCTGTTAAAAATAGCCTCTTTCCGGTTTATAATAGGTTTTGAGTTATAGATATATGTCTTATTGTTTTTTAGCTCATTGAGGCATGTTAGTGACTATCTGCTGTTTTTTTCTTTTATTGTGCAATATCACAATATCAAGGAAGCCAACCAGTTTCGTGCACCAAAGTGCAAACATTCACAGTTGTTATAAAGTGGGATTTAATAGTACATACAAAGCAATCTTTAAACAGAGTATTTTCTATACATTACATTTTGTATTTCGTCACTGGCGCAATCTTGAAAAAAAGTTACAGGAAATCCTTGTTTTTCTTGTCTGCATCACCAACAGTGTTTGGTGTTACTTAAATTTCGATTATAAAATATAAATATTATCATTATTTCTTAAGATTGAAAGTGTTTCGGAAAAACCTTTCCGATGTTTCTCTTCATACAAACTTCCATTTGACTTCAATAAATATACACAAAACTCAGTTTCACTTTTTAAAGGGTTTCATTTAGGACGGAAAACGTGGGCAGGTAGATTACGTTTTTACGGCTCAATTGGCTATGTTTTGGATGAGATAGCTAATAATAAAGTTGTGAATGCATGCGTATATAAAGAGGTGGACTACTTTACTTTTGTATCAGACTAAAACGTAGAAGTGAGAAAGCCTTTAACAATTCTTAGTTTAAAAATTCGTAGATACAATAAAAATTTACACAAGTTGATGATTATTCTGGGTATGTCAGAGCGAGTTGTTACTCAAATAAACAGTGAGCTTAAAAAGTTGAAGGTTAGTAACCTGTGTGAGGCAAGTTTTACTACGCCAAACAATAACCGTCAACGATGTAGAACAGTAATTCATTTAGATGAATATGTAGTTACTCAATAAATTTGTAGTAAGAAAACTAGTGTACAGTTTCCATATTGAAGAACATCGAATACCGATTGCAAAATTTTTGAGGGACGAAATAAATTTCCAGGGTTATGAGAAAAGTTTGAGGTAGGTATTGAAGGACCTGGGATTTACTTGGAGAAGGACAGCAATCAACAGGAAATTATTAATTGAAAAGCCAGAAATCTGGGAGAAAGGATAACATACTTCAGAGCGTTGAAAAGTTGCAGGGAGCAAGGACGCCCAATAATTTATTTAGATGAAGCTTACATACTATCGTCTCATGTATCCAACCAAACTTGGTCGGATGGCTCAAATGAAGGGATACACGTGCCGATTTCCAAGGAGGAGAAACTAATAATTTTCCATGCGGGTGGAGAGAAAGGGTTCGTGCCCAATGCTTTTACCTGTTGGAAAGCAAGCAACCATAGTGGAGACTACCACGACAACGTGAATGGGGACATATTTATCAAGTGGATAAAGCAAAAAGTGGAACCAAATTCAGTACTGGTAGTCGACAACGGCCCCTACCACAACATACGAATTGAAAAAGCTCCTACTTCAAAGAGTAGGAAGCAAGATATGAAGGTGTGGTTTTCAAAAATGGAATACCATCTGAACTCTTCTAACTTGTGTAGCTATATAAACCATGGCATGACATCCTATGACTTCCGCCCTACCACCCAGACCTTAATCCAATTGAGTTTATGTGGGCCGAAGTCAAAAGTTATGTGGCCATGAGTAATACATATTTTACTCTCAAGCTAAAGCTCTATGCGCAGACAAGATATTATGTATGGGCACAGAAGAGTGGTCAGTAAAGTGCAATCACGTAGAGAAAATCGAAAAGGACTATGCAGCCGCAGAACCCCAGATTGACAATATTATAGAATCCCTTATTATATCAGTTGGTTCGGATACAGACATCAGTGACAGTGACCGAGAAGAGCAAAATTTAAGTGGGATTAAAGAACTTCAATGAAAAAACAATCATTGTAAGTAACATTTGTTATTAGAAAATTATATTTATTCTAGCATTTTAATCAACTAAATATTATTGAAGTGATTGTAAATTAAATAGTAAGAGAATACCAAATAATAGCAATAATAGGACTTATCCTTGTTTTTCAGTTGTTATAGTGTTGTTTAACGTGTTTTTAAAAATAACGTATTAGTCAATACTAATCGGAAAATCGAAATCGTGAGTTTGAAGTCGTTAAAGAAATTGTTGTGCCTTCATCTCAGCGGCTAGCACGTAAACACAAACCGACACACAGATAGCGTTTATTTGTTGAAATGGTAGTATTTGGGCTCCACGAGCACAGCTAAATCCTTCCAACTGTAAGTATGGATAGGTATGATATGATTGTTAACAAATGTAGAAATGTTACATGCAGTGTGATTGTGTTTGTGAATGAATGTTTTTCTGTGTGAAGAAGTGAATTTATTTACATGCACCAATGTATTAAAGTGTACATAACATTTGCCGGTGAACAGTTGTCACTGCACTCACTGTGCATGCGTCCGGTTACCTTGGGTTGTTCATTGTTTATCGCCAATCTTACCTCGACAGTAGCCGCGGGATTGGATCGGGGTCGTACTGGCTAGTTGGCGATATCAGAGATTATAAGAGATACAGTGGATCAGCTAACTCAAGATACCTTGATATTATGTATGGGGGTGGATTTTGTAAGTTGTATCACAAAATACCGACTATAGTTTCAGCCTTTTGTAATTGTTGCATCGATCAAACATAAAAACACTAATTCAATTAAATCCACAGTAATGCAATCCGAAATGACGGATCATTATTGTACGGTAGCCTTGTTTCTATCAAGCTTGGACAAAAATGTGATTCAATCTTTGTGCAGAGGATAAGACCTTGACCATCTTGACATTGAGACCGCAGTCTGCCTTATCTCTGGTTAGGATTGATCTTCAGTGCTGAACAGTAGAGATGTTGAATAAACTTTTGAAAATTTTGTAGAGAAACTTTAAAATATTTTTGCAATGTCAACGAACATAAAATAATTATCATTAAATAAGACGCTTATATAACCTTGGATGACCACCGGTTTCATCAGATCAATCCGGACCAGAGATGAGATGGTTATACGTTTGAAAAAACAACCTTTCGGTTCAGCTTTGAAAAACCGGTTTAAACATTATAGAAACAATTTAAAAAATAATTAGGTCCTCAAAAAAAATTACTACCATAATAAAAGTAATGACTCGAAAAATAACAATCAGTATATGTAGAAACATATTACAGAAGCATTGGGTATAAACAAAAGTAAAGAAAGCTTTCATATCGAAAATGTTTTTGAGGTTACAACCAAATGATGTAAATGATGTAGCAGATAACAACGAATATTACGCGAACGTAAGGTCCAACCTAACCGGGACAGTTCCTCCTGTATCTGAGGATGTCATGAATGCTGCTGAGTCCTGGGTGAACGCTGACTTCCGTCTACAACTAATAACAGAGATCAGATCATACTCCGTAACATTCTCACGGTATGAAGGTGCCTTGGTTCCCGGCATTGATAACATTCTGGCAACATCGTTTAAAAATTATTTCGTCTATTTAAATTTTTCCTTGTTTCATATAATCAACCAGGTATTATTGATGACATTTTCCCAAACACTTTCTAACTTGCAAAAGTAACCTCGATTTATAATGGGAGAGGGAAGGAATAATGTATTAATTTCACACCAATCACTCTAGGTAGTGTGCTGTCTAAATTACATGAAATATATAGTATTGGAACTTGAGACATTTTTAATTGAACATATAGTTCTCAAATAAATTCGGTGTTAGAAAAGATATAAACTTAAATAATGGCCTATTTATATTCATAGATTTATTCAAAGCACTTGACACTGTTTCTAAAGTTTTATTACTGGAAAAACTGGAATGTATTAGGGTCAGAAGCACGGCTCGGAAATAATTCCAAAGCTTACTGATCGCTATCAGTTAGTTTCAATTTTAGACCACAACAGTTCTCCAACGGAAATCGATTATAGAGGTTTTGCAGGGAAGTACGTTGGGTTCTCTCCTGTTTCTCATTTTACAAATAATCTAGGTAAAGTCAGTCTGGTCGGGGGCCGGACGTTTCTTTATGCTGATGACATTTAAGGAGAACAGCTGGAAGGAAGCTTTCGGCTTGGAAAGTAAACAATTCAAAACTCCATTAGATCAATGATACTATACCGTGTCAACTCTCGTTCATTTATGAATTGTGAATTGAAATAAATTTTTATTTCATATATCTTAATATTTCACGTCCTTCCTTAATGCCTTGTAATTACCATGTACCACTTCGGGAATACTACCATCCCCTAATGATAATTTACTTCCTTTCTTTTCAATTAAAAAAAAATTAAACTAGTGCAACCAGTGTTTAAGTAAAAGTAATTTTATGGAATATTTTTTACGTTATTCTAGATTGTACATCTCGTAGCAGACAGCCGTGTTCAAGGTTTTTTCCTTCCGTTTTTATGGCCCCATGCAAAAGGTTCAGTTTAATCAATGAATACAAACCTTAAGGTTTGTATTCATTGGTTTAATCCAGCTCAGGCAGAGAACACAAAACCAGTATTCATTCATTGGACCAACCCGCCAGCCTATGAATACAAAACTAAATATTGATTAAGCAGCCCGGCCCCACCTTTCAGTCTCCGACCCTGTGAATCCCAACGATAATCCAGCTCAGCCAGAGAACACAAAACCAGTCTTCATTGGACCAACCCGCCAGCCTATGAATACAAAACTAAATATTGATTAAGCAGTCCGGCCCCACCTTTCAGTCTCCGACCCTGTGAATCCCAACGATAATCCAGCTCAGCCAGAGAACACAAAACCAGTCTTCATTGGACCAGCCCGCCAGCCTATGAATACAAAACTAAATATTGATTCGGCAGTCCGGCCCCACCTTTCAGTCTCCGACCCTGTAAATCCCAACGATAATCCAGCTCAGCCAGAGAACACAAAACCAGTCTTCATTGGACCAGCCCGCCAGTCTATAAATACAAAACTAAATATTGATTAGGCAGCCCGGCCCCGCCTTTCAGTCTCCGACCCTGTGAATCCCAAAGATAATCCAGCTCAGCCAGAGAACACAAAACCAGTCTTCATTGGACCAGCCCGCCAGTCTATAAATACAAAACTAAATATTGATTAGGCAGCCCGGCCCCGCCTTTCAGTCTCCGACCCTGTGAATCCCAAAGATAATCCAGCTCAGCCAGAGAACACAAAACCAGTCTTCATTGGACCAGCCCGCCAGTCTATGAATACAAAACTAAATATTGATTAGGCAGCCCGGCCCCACCTTTCAGTCTCCGACCCTGTGAATCCCAAAGATAATCCAGCTCAGCCAGAGAACACAAAACCAGTCTTCATTGGACCAGCCCGCCAGTCTATGAATACAAAACTAAATATTGATTAGGCAGTCCGGCCCCATCTTTCAGTCTCCGACTCTGTTAATCCCAACGGTAATCCAGGATAGGAATTTGCTGTGAATTATTGGTACTTGCAATAGCACTCAACAAATAAAATGACTTATTTACAGATCGACATTTTAAAGCCTGGATTGGTCCTCTAACATCTTTAAATTTACAGGTGATTCATAGAGTAGGTAATATTTAAAGTACGAGTATAAGTGGAAGAAATATTTGGTGGCGATGAGAAGGTATGGAAAGGAATTTAAAAGATTACCTTCCTCCAGGGGGGCGTTATAATCCCAGTCATGATGCCCCATTGTTGACTCACTGTTTATAATTACAATTACAAGAACTGGTATATGATCATCCTTTAGACTTCCAATAAGATATGATTATTCTGATCTGTAAACTTGGCAGGGCTTTACTATCAGGTGATAATATTTTGTCAGAAATAGATCTCCTAAATTTATTTGATCAACAAAGATTACATCCTTTGACTTTACATGATAGCTCCTGTTACTGTAGCATGTGGTGAGACAACACCACACAAAGCCACCATTAGTAAGCTCTTACTAATGAAAATTGCTTTAGGTCAACCAAAACTATTGAAGGTATGCTTAATAATTAGATGCTGTCGAGTATTGAGCATTACATTATTAATTAATTCAATTGTTCTTTGACCAAGCAGTTAATGTTTGATGAAATCTTCTTGATAACATAGTACTTTAAATTTAATTTCAAAATCAATTCAATGCTGGAATCAGCATCATCAACTAAAGACTGATTCTATACCTAAAATTAAAGAGCAAAAATCAGAAGTACTGTAAGTATGAAGCTGATAATTTGTCAGCAATAACATGCAGTTACTTCTAAGTTTATTAAAAGGTTTACTACATTGGAAGGCGTTTCTTTTTTACTGCTGTATTTAGAATTTGTATATAATACATGCATATTTTTTATTAAAAAATAAATCGCTAATTGGAATTTTCTTCCTATTGTTTACATTTTAGTTACTCTGGTTTATTTATTAACCTGTAAACTAATTTTGAAATGTCCAAACAAGAACCAGTTGGCTTGTTGAAGTTTAAAGAGAGTGTTAATGTTCAAAACTCACATAAACAGCAGAGATTAGAAGTCCATGGAGTTTTTAGTTGCTACAAAGATTTTTTGTAGTTCAAATTTCAAATGTCATAAAATATACATGGCAAACACAAATGAAGTGTCACAGTACTAAAAGCGTGATTAATGGTGGTTGGACCAACTCTCAAATTGCAATAACCTTTATGAGATCTGAACCAAATAAAATTGAGTTTAGTAAGTTTAGATTTGGCTATCAAATTTAGTGTATTTTATAATTTTATTAGTATTTATCCATCAGGGTCGGTTCAAGGCCCGTGAAAAAAAGTCATTACCTGTAATTTAGCCAACTGACCATTGGAATGTGACAACCCGTAGTCATTATAAATTATAGTTGAAATAATACTGATTATTAACATAAACTTATATATAATAATTTGTATAGAAATTGTGATTTAATCATTTTATAACTAGTTCAACATCCCTATAAAAGTCTGAATATTTGACTATATATAATAATTATTAAATTTAAAGCAGTGTTGAAAGTGAGTAGAACAGCAGAAAGACTGCTGACAATGCAGAGTCAGCACCTCTGTGTGCTGGAAGGCAGTCTAGATCAGGCCTCTGACTAGGTAACTGTGATTCTCTATAACTGTTAATTCCAAACAACGTGATTCAATATCATCTTTTAATTAGAAGTGTTCTCTTCTATTTTAACCATTATAGTTAAAACAGAATCATAATAGTTCTAAATCAATCATTAGAATAAACAATGATTTTGAACTTTAAACTTTAGTGTCAAAATTAATTTCTTTTCTGGAATTACCTGGTGGTGGTAATGGTGTCTATCATATTTTAAATATTCATTTTTGAACGTGTTACAAATTTGGTAGCAGTGGTGGGATCGTGCAACTTTTAGATAATTTAACCGATTGATTTCCTGACACCACAATTCCATTGTCCACGAGAACAGTGAAAGTATTTAATCAGTGTAATTATTCAGTATTTAACAGCCAGTGAAAGCGTTTTCAAGTTGGATTTGTAACCTTTTGGAAGAAAAAGTGACAGAAGAAGAAGATTAAACTGGATGAAGAAATATGGAGAAAACGCCAAGCAATGATGCCATCTTATCATCTTCGTCTGCACCTACACGTCATCAACCTAGTAGGAGACGGAAGCAGACCAGCCAACATCGCAGAGTGACTAGCTTTAGCTGAGCGACGTGAAAATGTCAACAACCTTCATCTGTCCACAGCCTCTAGCAACTATGGCAGTCGCAATGGCGCTGATGTTTGGTGAAGCTATGTTCACATTCAATTAAAGTAAATAGTTAAAAGAATAACTGGTTGCAGTTTTAAAAACTAAAAACATAATTTGTAATAATTAAGACACAGGCAGAAGAGAGAATAAAGGTGCTGTGATGAAATAGTGAATGGAGCATTCAATAATAACACAATTAGTGGACGTTTTGTGATTGATTACTGAATATCTTGAAGAAATTAATTAAAACTACTCTAACTCTGAGTAAAAATTTAGCACTTCAATGGTTGGTCACCACTTCTAGGGCACATGTTTCTCATTTTAAAATTGATATAATAACACTTACTAAATAATATTTATTAGGCGATGCCAATGTTTCCAGATAAAGAAAAAAAAAGCTCTCAAAGCAAAGGTATCCTAGTTTTGATAAAATTATTCAGTTGAATATAAATAACTGGTATTTAGGCGAAATGTTGAAGCATTGAAATTAACTTGAAACACCATAAGTCAGACGCTATTTAAAATTGTTACGTTACATTCGCATACTATACCTTCTAGAGTAAAATACAACCAGTAGTTAGCAATTATACATAGACAGAAACATCACCATCCGCTATGGATATGACAGTTGGAGCAGCAAGCAGAGCAAATTTGAGCTAGTGTCCAGCATAACTCGCTACAATGGATACAGAGCTAATCTGTTCATACCATTTTCCAAGAGCATTTAAGGCATTGCAAAGCTGAGAAACTGGAACGAGATACAAAAATTACGAGTATTGAAATTAAAGTTAATTGGCAGTACTTTACAATTTTATAAATCAGAGGAAACATGCTAAACCACCTCAACATGCGAAACATAAGAAATTAAGGCTGCACTAACAGAAAGGTTTGAAGACAGCCTACCAGATCACTATTGTTATCAATAGTTAGCTAACATCAGGAAAAATAATAGGGAGACCATTGAACAATTTTGCAACAGAGTCAAGAGGGTCATTAACAAACACTGAGAACCACTAATAATGAAGAGGTTCCCAAATGCTACAATGTGGGAAATGGGACATGCAGGAAAATACTATGGAAGAAGAAGCTCTACAGTCACACATCAGAATAAATGTGGGTTTTGCAGTAAGAAAGGACACAGAGAATCAGAATGTAGATCAAGGGCGAACTCCATACACCCTCACGGCAGTTTTTGATAGACATGAGGTCATCTGGCTGATCGTAGTCGGACCACAACTAATAACACGGGTAGCAAAAGAGGTAAATTTTCAGGAAGTGGTTATGGAATAAGAAATGCCTAACCGTTTAAACTACAGCGGGGAGCCCAGAAGCACCACTGGCAACCCTGTGAGGAAATAAATATCAACCAACATAGAACAAGGTTTGACAAGTCGACGAAAAACCTGAAACTGCAAACATCTGTAATCAGTAAAACAACTATGAACTACTAGCTGATTTAACCATTGGGAGTGTCATTGTGCCAGTCATAATTTATACTGGGCCACAAATCTCACTCTCTTGTTAATTTAAGTTTTAATTTATCTTTGTTTGATTTTTAATTATTACATAGTAGTATATATTTTGGTTAATTTTAAATTTTAATTCAAAATGGAATTTGTTATAGTTTTAAGCTCATTAAATGTACATATATATATATATATATATATATATATATATATATATATATATATCTGTATATTATGTGAGGTTGAGTGGAAGAGAGGGCTAAATAGCCCTAACTCTGCCTCTTGAATAAAGGCATATTTCATTTAATTCATTTCAAATCTCGATAATACAGAAACGGTTACACAGGGACTTACTTATATTGCCAACTGATAACCATAAAGCGAGGGAACTCAAAACTGATGCGTATATTCATAGTGGCAGACTTGCCTGACAATTATATTGCAGTTATAAGATATAATGTACTTAGGTGGAAAAAAACTGACATTGATTTGAAGTGATTTGTCTTAAGTATTGAGGGTCATGACATAGTCAACCTATATGAACAAGAAAAAAAAACAAATGATTATGTGAGTGGACTTAGGATAGTCACCAAGCAGACTCAGACATTCCAAGTAGAACCAGATCGCTCAAGAAACATTTAAAGCATTTAAAGCCTAATAAAAACTAAATCTTGCCTGAAAATTTTCCAGCCTACTGCAGAACTAACCTCAACAAAACGTACCTGACCACTAAGAAATGTTATTAAAAATGTAATTGGGGGAAAATGTGAGGCAAAAAAATGAAAAAGTTGAGAACAATGTTGGAATTAAAGAACCAGCACTTGTAAAAGTTCATCGAATTTACATAGCCAAGTCTTACCCAAAATAAGAAATAGAACTTGTTGAAAGAATGTAGTTAATACAAGTCCTGTACAAGAATACTCTGCTCTGTAAACTAGAAGAACATTATTAAAAACAAACAGTTTAGATGAACCAAAAAGGGTGAACACCATATGCGAGAAAAGCAATGGATTCGGTAGAAAAGGAAGAACATTCAAGATAGAAGGAAAAGCATAGCTCAGAAATGTGCTTCATAAATATGCAAACTTGTTTAGCCTTGGAGGAATTTAAAATCTAGGATGTACAACAAACATAACCCACAAAATTAACACAGGAGACCACCCTTCTTTTAATGAAAGACCATAGAGAGTGCCTCATACACAGATACTAGTGTTATAGGATCCGACAGAGGATTAACTGGATAAGGGTATCATAAATCCTAGTATGTCATCATGATCAGCATCAGTGGTCATTGTACCAAAGAAACCTGGTCCAGATGGTATTGTAATTCACAGAGCGTTCATTGACTGCAGAGAACTGAACTCAAGCACAGTACCAGAGATTTATCCTTTGTAGGATATTCATGAAACACTTGACATGCTTGGTGGAAGTAAATTCTTTATTACACTAGATATTGATTCAGGGGTTTTACAATTTAAAATGCATCATAAAAGCCAAGGAACAACAGCTTTCAGTACTCCAACAGGACATTAACAATATTCCAGAATGCCTATAAGTCTTATAAACTTAGTCCAGTTTTCCTAAGTTTGATTGATACCACTTTATTAGGACGGAAAGAAAAGTCTGTTTACTATATGTCCCCAAAAGCTACATTATTGGAGAGATTTGAGTAGATTAGTCCATGATATGCCATTATCAGCTCCAGAATTGGGCAGTATTTGGATAATTATCTCAGTACATAAATGCCTGAGGATAATTTTGCACAAACACTATCTACTTCCCAATCCCATGTCAACCCTTGAACAAGGTGTATTCCAAGGAATTTTGTTGAGTAAGTTTCTTCAATCTCGGTTTCGCCTAGGATGACTCTTGGACTAAAACACTAATCTGTATGTCGCAAACAAAATGTAATAAAAGTAAGTGTTAGTTTTGTTTTAAAATTGAGCTAATTGAAGTGCTGAATTGTGTTGTTGAGCTCCGTAAATATCACCATTTGAAGTTCTGTGTTTGATTTTGCATTTTTTTCCTTCCTGAGGGAAAAGGACAGTTTGTCCCCGTGCTTAGTCCTAAAACGACCTTTGCGCCTCCCTTACTTTAATTTTGTGTCCTCAAAAGTTTGAGGGTTTTGCAAAAACCGATCAGATTTGAGGGCTCCTGTTCTCTGATTTCCTTGGGGCTGATGAGATATGCTCCCAGGAATCTTTTCCAAGTTTCTAAGATGGCAAAACAATTTAACCAAATATGCTCTGCTGATTCCTCCTCTTCTCCACAGAGTTTCCTTAGGGGGCCATGTCCTGTCAACATTCTTAATATTAATCTTACATCCTCCTTATTCTGATCTAAGAGACTTGCTCACCCTTTAACGTAAGGAGAGATAAACATTTTGGATAGTCTTAATCCTGAGGATCTACGCCAATTAATGTTTCTTATCCTCTTTTCCCAATCTTTGACCAGAGGTTTACTGTTGGAGAAGGCTATCCCGCAACCTGGCTCAGGACCCACCATTATGGATTCCGCTCCCTTTTTGGCGAGGATGTCTGCTTTTTCATTTCCATGAATTCCTTCATGACCCGGTACCCAACCGAGTGTTACTCTGTTATTCATTGCCAGCTCATCTGGAGCATTCTTACATTCCCAGACTGCTTTTGCATCAAAGGAACAGGTATCAAGTGCCTTTAGTGTAGCCTGACTACTAGAAAATATTAAATATTTAAATCCTTTTTTCCTCATTTGTATGAGCCTTCTGGAACATGAGTCTATTACCATGACCTCCGTCTGAAAAACCGTGGGGCACAGCCATGTCAACTACTGGTCCTTGTATTCCGTATCCTGCCCTAGAGTCAAGGCGTGAACCATCTGTGTAAAACTTCAGGACTCCTTTTATAGGGTAGGCCTCCTTTTTAATCCATTTCTCCCTACTTTCAATAGAGACCGTATATGGGTTGTCAAAGGAGTATTTCTTAACCGCTGTATCTGACACTTTGGTTAGCATTTCAGCCTCAGGAAATACCTGCATTATCTTCATGTGGCTTTCTAAGGAGGTAGTCTTTGTTCCTTGAAGCTTCACTGCACTTAGAGCGGCTGTTCTCATCACCTCCTGCCCCAGAGGAGTGTATCCCAGGACCGCTTCACTTGCTAGTGTTTGGCAGGAGCTCATCGCTCCCATGATGCTTAAACAAGCTAGCCTTTAAAACTCTGTAGCCTTTTAGCAGCTGTTGTTTGTACTACTTTCGGCCACCACACTAGGCAGCATATGTGACCATTGGTTTTATTATGGTTTTGTAAATCCAAAATATCATTCTGGGCTTCAGTCCCCATTTAAATCCAAAAAGTCTCTTACAGGCCCAATGGCCATTGTCACTTTGGATATTCTGTTCTCAAAATGGGAGTTCCAAGTGAGCTTCTTATCCAGGATTAAACCCAGGTATTTATCTTCTTTTGATTGGTTTGTGCTGATTCCCTCCAGAACAGGTTGTGTAAGCTGGAACTTTCTTTTCCTGGTAAAGGTTATCATATTTGTTTTAGATGGGTTGATCCGAAGACCTTCCTCATAACGCCAGTTGCTTATGAGGTTTAGTTCTTTTTGAATTAGGCATTCCAGCGTGCCTTTGGTTTTTCCTTTGACTATAAGCACTAGGTCGTCCGCATAACATAGTAGCCTTGTTCCCCTCTTCTCTGCTTTGCTAAGAAGATCATCCACCACCATTGCCCACAGGAGAGGAGACAGAACTCTCGTCATTCCCCCCTGGGGGCAGCCTTTCCGGGCCGTGATTGAGGCAGATTCATTTCCGTACTTTGCTTTTACTTGTCTGCTTTTTTGCATTGAAGTTGATTTTTGACTTTGCATTGAAACAGAGAGTTGTGTCATCCACATACTGACATACTGGACAATTTGGCCGTGATGCAGTGATGAGTGAACGTTGGTGGCCAATAAAAAGAGTAGTGGGCTGAGGATGAACCCCTGAAGAACTGTATTGTTAAAACCCCCTCCCCCTCGACTACACATCTGAAATTTGGACATATCACTAAGGTATGACTTGAGCCACTTAAGTGGTATTCCTCATAACATGTGATATTCCAGTATGTGACTTAAGGTCCTATGATCAAAACAGTCGAATGCTTTTGATAAGTCTAAAAAAAATACTAAGCATAATATCTCTTTGAATTTCAATTCCGTACACTATAGAATCAACTAGACGCACTACTGTATCAATTGTCAACTTTACATTATGAGAAAAGGTTTTTCAAAATCATCGCTGAAAGTTGGTAGAAATGAGATCGAGTGGTAATTTTGGCGGTTTTGGAATCGCCCTTCTTAAAAATCAGGGTAACTTTGGCTGTTTTTAGAGAGTAGGTAAATGTTACAGAACAAAAAGAAAAGTTTATCAAATGTTCGAGTGGCCCCAACAAATGTTGTGAACACTGCTTCCAAAGCCACTTTGACACATGATTTAAGTCATTCGATCTCTGTTGGAAAATAATTTATCACTCTGGAAATCTCCTCCTCTGTAATTGCAGCGAGGACGCTGAAGGCAGCTAGACTCCATATTACTGGGAGAACTGGCTGACACTGATTAGGACAAAGTCCTTGGTTAGTGCAATGAAGGCAACAAATGTTAATAATTTTTTATTGTTGATTATGGCACACACAGTTTTTTATGTTTTTGACGCTAGTAGTGATTTGGTGACATCATAAGCCTTAGCAGCTCTGATTACCATTCTATAAATGTGCTTATAATTTTTGTAACAGTGTTTGAATTCCTCATTTGTTGTTTGCTTATTAATTCCAGAGAAAAATATTGGAGACCTTTGGTAATCCATTTGTACTTCTCTATTTTAGCCTTTGGTTGGGTTTTATTTAAAGGACAGGTTACATTCAAATAGAAATTGAAATGATCTTCAAATTTTTTGAATTGTGATTTGACGTGATCTAAGAGAATTAGATACATCCAGCTTTCTTAGAATAGCATTGAGTTGAGAAGTCCACTGTTTGTGGGTCTCGGATAGTTGTTTTTTTTTTTTTTTTTTTTTGCTTAGTGAATCCTGTGTTGGGTTTAGACCATCGATGACGATCTGTTGAACATAGTGGTCTTAGATCGTTGTGTTGATCACAAAAACCTGTCAGATGAAGTCTATTGCTGTCGCTAAAATAGCGGTCACTTGTGTTGGTGTGTCTATTGACCAGACTATAATAAAAAACAGACATACCAGACTAAAAGACATAACAGACTATACGAAACAACCCTAACAGTCAGTGAACCGCTTTGTCATGGGGTCATTGACATCTAAGACAAATATTAAGACAATATTAAAATCCTCCTAGCTATGAAACATTGTTTTGTTGTAATTTCTTCAGTACATTTTCAAATTTTGAAAAGAATTGTTCTTCATTTCCATTTGGGCAACTGTATACTCCAATGATATGCATTGAAGTATTTTTTCTTTGAAGTTTTTGATTGATTGATTGATTTAATTATTTCCAAACTTTACATAGAGTAAATAAAATACAACAAAATATCTTTGTAGGAAATTATACCCACACGGGCATCAGCCTGTGTGTGGGTAAACAAGTACATCAGTCTGCACTATACCAATATCACTCCAAAATCTTAAATCAAAATAAGGGAATGAATTAACATTAATAAAAATATTGTCATTAACAAATGAAAAAAAGATTTAACCTCTAAAATAAACCATATAAGACCAGAGCATGGAATACCTGAGTAAATTTTGTCAATAAAAAACATAAAATTTGAAAGGAATATAACTTATGTAGGAAATAAAATTTGAAGACTTAAAAAGGTAATTTAAAAAACTTACATAAAAAGAGCAATCAGAAAGACTTAATTAAAACTTAACCAATATAAGTAGGGAGAGTCTTGGATCACACCTGCACATCCTGCACACCCACGCACACACACATGCACACACACACACACACATACAGACACAATTTAGACGTTTATTGATAGTTATTGTTTGTTCATCTTGTTGTTATTTATTTATTTATTTTATTTATTTATTAATCAATAACTTATACATGTGGGTCTCATGAGAGAGCTTACATGTACTGGGAGTCATTTGGAATACCTTTTAGTCAGAAAATGTGTTTTGTTGGGGTAATTGTAATAAAATTTACTGTGTTTTGTTGGGGTGTAGTTTTGTTTTAAAATGTTGTATTTGATAGTTTTAAATTGTTATTATGGATTGTTATTGTTATTGTTATCATTATTAGTTATAAAAAGTAATTTCATTCTAGAGTAGACTTTTCCTGGGAGTATCAAAATTAGAAATCATTTAGCTATAAGAGTATAATCTATGAGTAAATAGTTTAACGAGATTTTTGTAATTATATGGTAAACTAGTTTATTTTTAATGAAACAGCTAAACTGGTTGTTTAAACCAATTGAAAATTATTTTCACAAATAACACTTAAAACTAAACTATGATTATAATGTTTTATTTAAAATTATAATCATTACGAACAAAATGTGTAGTCTACTTAACTAACTTCATAATTTTTAATTGTACTTTTACTCGAAATTCTGTCAACTTCCTTTCAATAGCATTTACTACATTGACTAGACAATTTAAACTCTATTCTATTTAGTAATTGATTCATTTTAAAATTAATACACCAATAAAACTTCATACATCTATTTAAAATGTATATAGGATATTATTAACACAATAATGCTACTATTATCATCAGACTCTGATGGTATATGCGCATATAAGTTTTATATCTCAATTCTAAATACTTTAACTTGAAATATATCTTTTATATTATCACAGTTTGGTAAACAATGAAAGCCAAAATTATCAGCACATGGAACAAAACAATTACAGTATATTCGAAAAGGACGCAAAATAAATTATCTAAAAGCGTGTTTTTTTCTCTTTCTATCTACTAAAAATATCAAAAAAAAGAGAGATTTCAAACATCCTGATCTCTCTCCGGACATTAGATGTATATATTCTCGGTATACAAAACGTATAGATGTTAGCGTCTTTGATGTTACAATTCGCGGTTGAATAACTAAATATAAGTAATATTTTCAAACTTTAATGGTGGTTTTCTATATAACAGCAAATTGAGGCCTTACTCAGTACAGTTCGTTATATACTAGTGTCAAAAACAATTAAGATTTTTTAATAGTTTTATCGCTACCTCTCACACTCAATTTGGGTTCATAGGCCTGGCATTGGGCCTGCCACCTGGCGGCCGTCTCTAGTACTACGAGCGCTCGGTTCCTAGCGACAGAACATTGTCAAGAAGAACGACGCGGCCGGCGCCGGTGGTTCAAAACATAAACGTAAAACCAGTTATATGTTTGATCAATGAATACATGTTTATTTTATTGTTCAAATCATTTTTTGTCTTCCTTATGCTCTAAATAAACTTTAAAATATTGAAAACCAAGTTCTTGTTGTGTTTAAAATATATATGGACATATGTTATTTAAATTATTTAAGTGAATTCTTCAGGAAATGCTTACTTCAGCTTTTGAGTGATTTAATTATATTTAGTATCCTTCAATTACCTTAACTTTACCCACATAAAAATGTTAACTTTTAAATCAAATGTGTATGCAAAATGTATAATTTTAAAGGTAATTCCTACAAGCACAATCAATTCGTTTAAGGGGAAGCGTCTTTAAGCGTAAAGGACGCATATCTTATTTATAATAGAAGTTCCACTTTGTAAAAGTTTAAATTATTTTTATGTTTTATAACTAGGAATTATAATGAGAAAAGTAAATGAGTTTTATACCTACATTGCACCTTAGAATGAGACATATCGATATATGAATCGAATGAAGTTATTTCATGTTCAGTTATGTGATAAAATCAAGATGGACAGCCACCTATCAACACCTCATGCTAAAGGTGATGATTTAATTACGACAACTACACTATGTCAACTACTGGCAAATATGCATATGTATAGCTAATGTGGCATAAACTCTTTCTTCGCTAATGGAATAATAAACTGAATCATCCTACAATATGTACTGTGCACTGTATATGTGTACCTCAATACTGTGTGTGTGTGTGTGTGTGTGTGTGTGTGTGTGTGTGTGTGTGTGTGTGTGTGTGTGTGTGTGTGTGTGTGTGTGTGTGTGTGTGTGTGTGTGTGTAGTTTTAAGTATTCTTAATTTTCTTGAAATTATTTCAATATATAGTATTTGACTATGAGTTAGATATTTATGTTATTTAATTAAAGTATCAGTAATTAATTCACCGTACCTGCATTCAACTATTGCAAAACCACTGTATACGATATGGGCTGAGAGGTGCAGAAAGCCTGATAGTCCTAACTCCGCATCTTTCATACAAGAATTTTCTAACTCATGAGATTTTTAAAAATTAAAAACTGTTTTTGTAATATCAAGTAATTAAATTACATTTCAAATTAAACTAAACATGTTTTATTAAAACCTTCTTAGATCTTCAACTAACAGTACAGATGGAGCATGCCACTCCATCAAAAAACTGTCTAAAACGAGAAAATGCATTTATTCAATATATTTTTCAATGCCACAAATCGTATTTTGGACCTTATTTTCTATCATATAAGTATGTTTGCAGACAGATATAACTTTTATTCAAGTTTGGCTTATAGCTCAACCGCCACTACTTAAGGTAAAAACATATATTGGCTTGTTATGTCCATTTAAAGTAATTTGATACAGATATAAATGTGACATATGAAAAGGATTAGTAGTATTTTGGACATATAATATCGTTAAATGTCACAAAAAATATATAACTACCCTTTTGTAATATTGATCTGTTATGGGTATTCACCAAATGCTTGTTTTAGTTCTTGACAGCATTAATTAAACAATAACCTATCCATTGCATTTAACGTGTAAGTCTACTCGCTTATATCGGCATTGTACCAACAATGAAACAAGAATAATTAATACAAACTAACTGTAGATGAATTTCCTTCATTAATATAACACCGTATTACTCACATAGTAACTTCACTTAAACGAGATTAGATAGACAAACTAATGTAAGGCCAGGTTAGTTTCGGAAAGTAGGATCGGAAGTCCACAGTGTCAGCGTGGACTAACTGTCCTACCCTGTACCAATTTGACTTCAGCTACCCTCATAAAAATTAGGTGTGAACCTACAGTCCACCAATCTATAGACTATTAGTATTTCTCTGTACATAGACAAAATGTAACCAACATTATGTAATCAGAGAAACTATTATAGTGTATGACGACAGTTTAAATTTGTTTGACGCAAGTAAGTAGTACCAACTACTTACTTAAAAATATAAAAATAAAACTATATAAAAATACTAAAAATGTATTAAAAATAAAAAATAAATACTGGAGTTTTAGAACAAAAAGAACATCCATTTTGGAAAATGCCGGCCGGGTTTAAAAGTTTACGATACGTATTTTAAATATCCCTGAATTGTACATAGATGTTTATAGTTTCCAAGGTCACAATGATGGCCTTTTAAGACATCGTATATATGGATGTAGGAAGATGTAATTCTTACTGTAATCTTATATAAAGGGTAGTTATAAAGCAACGTAATGCTGTGAACATTGTAAGAATCATAGTTATCATCGTTACGTTGTGGCAGACAGTCTATATTGAGTACTAAAGGCGTGAGTCTAGTAATCTCTTAGAGTCGCAGCTCGTTAGGAAATTTACCAGAGAAATAAACGCTTCGATAGGAGTGGATGTGGTAAACACGGTGGTTAGGTCTCCTGTACGCGAGAGTAGACCAGTACTATCATAGGTACTGTTACTAACAATAGCATAATCATATACTTACCGTATCTATAAGCTCTGATGTTTACACTTCTTACTGCAAGAACATCAGTGGATAGATTTAGAAACTGAGACTAAGTACCATTAAATAGTGTTTCAGGTGGAGGCGATGTACATCCAAAGTATCAAAAATTAGCTCAACATTGGAGAGAAACCTCTCACACTTTGCACGACAAAACTATCCACAGTTTTTTCACCACTGTTTGTATTATTTGTCTCACGCATCGTCTACTGATTTAGTTTCAACAACTTGGATATTTCTTAATGCTTCTACCAGAGTCTAGCTGCTGTTGCTTGGTTCAGATTTACATTTTCTTCAAGCTTTAGAATAATTATTATTTTTTAACGTTTTCTTCAAATGCAACGATTTTTGATCAAGTAATGAATTCAGTCATTAATCGTGTGTCTATCGTTCCCCAACAGATTAAGAGAAAGTAGCCAAACATTCTCATGACTACTTTCAAAACTCATTCATAGTCTTCAGATTATTAAACTCAGAGACAAAAGAAGAGACAGACAGATCGGCACCTTCACGTAACAGAGACAGAGATTAGGCCATGCGGTGTGCGCGCGCGCGAATTATTACGGGATGCGGTCCTGTGTCCATAAAGTTGCAAGACAATAACATTAAATTTTCTTGATTTCTTATGACCTTCGCATCTCAAAATCTTTAAAATATGCCAGGTAAGCTCATAATTTGTAAAAATTCTACTTCCTCTGCATTTTTTCCCGTGAAATATAAGACACGGTGTTACTATCTGTGTTTCATAAAAGAAAAGAACTTGTTTAGTTTTGTACATTTTATTTGATGAATTATAACCATCTTAATGACAACAGGCATCTCTAATAAGTAACAAAATCATCATTAGAAACAGGGGAGCACGAGCTGAAACATTGAATACGATTCCTATTACTCCTACGCCACCTTGATACGTTAGAAGATACAGTAGAGCTGCACTTTAGTCTTATCAGACCATATCAGTGTGAGTCATGAACTGATGGCTATTAATTATAATATCTATGTACATACTGATTTATAAGTAGTAGGTACTATTTATTGTATAACTTCGCATGGTAAAATAAGACTACTTTACAATTCGATTCATATTAAAAACTAATTACCAGGTTATTATGTAACTGCAAGATTACATTGTTGGTGGTTTAAGATTGATATAGTTGCAATACTCTATTTTCCGTGAGGGTAAAAATTGCCATAAATTAGCACAAATTAATAATTAATTATTGTGTAAGTTTCAGATGGAAAAATGGTGGTGGAATATCATGTGCTGTAACTTATAACTAATAAATTTTAATACGTATTTAATAGTTACGAAAAACCATAAGACAAGATTCTAATTCATTTTATGTGACTAATTACGCAACTACGAAAAATACTGTAAAACTCGACCTCGAGCAAAACCTTGTGATATGGGCCCGTAAGTATTAGTCTATTTTGTGTAAACACAATACACAGGCAGTTTTTGTAAATAGTTCATTGATATTTTAAGTAATCAATACTTGATATATATATATATATATATATATATATATACACATATTCCACCACCATTTTTCCATCTGAAACTTACACAACAATTAATTATTAATTTGTGCTCATTTATGGCAATTCTTAAACCACCAACAATGTAATATTGCACGTCACGCCCCAGGCGGTCATCGCTGTTATCGATTAATACCCAACCCTCCCACTAACCGGCATTAGTCTTTTCATAATAAACAATATAACTCTATAAATTCGTATTCACGATATTTACTCTCGTCGGGGAAAAGAGTAGGCATAACTCGCACATAACTTAGCAAACCAGAGTCCGGGCCGACTGTTTGAGTCGAACGTTCTAGGAAACTGAAGAGACGGCAGCGCCCTTATGCCATCCTGAACTTAATAAATTTTAAAACCTGCCAACTGACAATTACACTACTACAGAAAATTCGTGAGCTATTGAAAGATATTACAGAACATCAAAGGGTAGATCCGGACATCTAAAAAATAATTAAAAATTCGAAAAAACCTAAACATGTACTCTAAGCCGATGACGTTAATTGATATGGTGTTTGAATACTACCATTAAGCGCCAACTATGGCGCATTATGGTATCAGGAAAATGCAGAATCGCGTTAACTGATTCTCTGAATAAATAGTGAATCGAGTTAAATGTTGTTAAAAAGTGTGTTAACAAGTAGGGATGATTACCTGCATCCGCCTTTTTAACTCTTTGCCATCCTGCTTGAAAATTGTTGTGGACGATAGGGAATTTCAAAATCGTCTGAAAAAATTTCTTATTTCGAGAGAATATTACAGTGTCCGGGAATACGTTGAGGATAATAAATTGTAGATCACTCCTGTTATATTGATTTGGTCTTGTTGTGTTTGATCTGTCAGTAGTCTATACTTTAAGTTAGGATATTATAATTTTCTTGACGAATGCCTATGCATGTTATGTTTTTGGCAATAAATGAATTGATTGATTGATTGATAAATGAATTGATTGATTGATTGATTAGATATCGCTTATGTTTTCAAGGTCTGAAAGCATTCTAAAATAGGCGATCCTTATATGGAAATGATAATATCATTTATCAGATTTTCAATAGACTCAGCGTTACACTATCTTAAGTTATCTTAGATAAGATCATAATAAAGGAAGTTTTCATTAGGTTAGTTGTCTCATTATTTTTGATATGTAGAATGAATTTTACTTACTTTTATTTCGTTATGGTTATGTTGTTTTTTGGGTATATTTATCTCGAGTCTGGAATATTTGTTGATTTTTTTTCTGCATGTTCAATTTTAGAACGTACATACATGGGTGCAGTTAGTCATTTTTGTATATTTACAAATAAGGGGTAATCGATCAATTGGTAGTCAAATTTGCGTAAACCGTATTTTATTTATTTCGTGTGCTTTACCATCCATTTTCCCACGAACCTAAAAATATTTTATAAACTACAAATTACTATCCAAAGCGTAAATTCTAAATTTAGGCTATGGCACGATATCTTCGACCGGATAAACCACAACTAAACATAATTTATTAATGAAATGTAAAGAAGTAAGTTCGTGTTGATTTTAACTGCTCACCCCTCTACTTTATATGAATATCCTTCCCCCAATGTGTGGAAACTTTTTGCTTAAAACACATTTTCGAGAACGAGTATTGCGAACCACTAGGTGAGGGAAGTGCAAACCTTAATTGTTTTAAATAAATTAGTATATATCATGCTATAAATCGTGGAATAAAGCTCAGCAGAGCGGAAACGCTATATACACATTTTATCTCGAATAACATAGGCTGCTGAAAGGTCATGCAAAATAATAGGAGGAAAGAATAGGCATTACATTGCTAGTGGTGAGGATCTACCTTGGTGTAAGGTGGCAAAAACAGCAAAATAATTTATTATTCTGTAATAATGTTTATTCTCCATAGTGAATTAACAGCAAGAGTCAACGTACAAGATAGTATAAAAAGGCAAACAATATCTGGAAGCAACACGTTCTTATGCATTTTAACAACCATACATTTACTAAAACAATCGACAGTACGTATTGTTTGTAACGTATGTATGTATGTATGTAGGCATAGAATTATGATGATCTAAAATAGTCTGTTAATTATATTTCTGTTGCTTATTATACGTCTGATAAACGGACTGAGATAGAATGGTATTCCTCATGATAATTCTCACATGTTTTGTCATTATGTTCTTATATGTACTATTTGCTCCCTTTACTGGATAGTTTCTAGTTATATAATTAGTTCTTACAAATTGTTATGTAGGCCTACTAGATGTATAAAAAAAGACAATCGTTAAATGGCATCATTTAACCACGCACCGGAAATCCAGGATCTAATCTAAATCCAGAGTAATTTTTATATTAAAATTAAAATTTATATACAAGCTTTTTTATTAAAGACGTGTTGAAATAAATGCTATATACTTAAAAATATAAATACCATTTTTCGGTTTATACATACCATTGTTAGATACATAAATTGACAATAAACTAGAGATTAATATTTTAATCGCCAAATGATTATCTAATATAATCCTAACACCGGACGGCGGCATCGAAATCCTAGAATGATTCTAGAAGACGATCCCTTCGACGAGCAGATAATTAAAATTGAAACTTGTTCGGATATCAATTTTACAATTTTAAAAATTCGACATATTTAAAGCGGTCCACTAGTAACCGCGGACCCACATTCAATATATTACACCAAAATATTCGAAGTTACAATAAAAATATAGATGAATTTTTAATTCTATTGGATAGTTTACAAATTAAACTCAACTGCATAGTTTTATCAGAAGCATGGCTCGATAACGAAAGTGAACTTTTGAATGGGTTCAAATGGGGTCCACCCAAGCGGCCCAAAAGACAACCGGCCCAACTCCGCCCATAACTAAAATATAGCCATTCAACAACAGAGTTATGCATATTTAACTAACCAATAGAAATTAAGCCAAGATAAGGCACAGTTTCAATGTTTCACTTGTAACTGAATATCAGGCGCGCAGAGACGGATAGAGGTTCTGGTAGCAGAACCTTGGCGATCACCGATTCCATTACAAACAATGGGCGGTCTATTAAGGAGGGCAGTTTGAATGAGCCGCACTGTTTTAAACAAACATATATTAAATAAACCTGCGCCGATATATTTATTTCTGAACATAACATTTCTAATTTCAGTTTGAATACGGTACTAGTTATACCCACTAATTAAAACAAACTTATTTCACAATCGTGTATCCAAACTTCTGCCAATGGCGCTGTGTAGCGGGTACAACGGTTATCGCAAGATAACTGGATCAAGCAACGTCGAGCGTGGCTGCTGCTTGGATAGGTGACCGCTGAGAGATCCAGTCCTTGCAAGCAGCCCGCCTGCCCGACCATTGGTTTTAGAGAGGGCTTCTCAGTCCTAACTTCGCCTGATAGAATAAGACATCTTTACTTTACGTGTTTTTACAAATGAGGGAAACTGGCGCGGCACTGACACTGGACTCTCGGCTTCTGTTCTCGGTATTGAGGAAGCTCTTATATTGAGTCACACGTAATTATCATTATAATAATATAAGAATCATATAAAAGCCACAAGTATTGGAATTTAGGTCATTATTTCCAATTTAGCTAATAAAAGTACAAACGTGTATTAATTATATTTAACACAAACACATCAGAAGAGTTGTATACAACTTTGTACAATAGTACACTTATTTATTACTTTAAATGAGATTCGCCTCACGAATATCTTCTACGTAAAACTGTTGTGTTGATATTCATTAAATATTTGTCCAGCAAACTTCTGACATGCTAATAAAGATGATTCGTATTGTTATAATTGCTATGAAAATCTTTATAATAAAAATATTATAAACAAATCGAACTAATTTAATTACATAAAGTAGTCAAAAATCGATCTTTGACTTAATAAAACTGATTGTTATTTGAAAACCAACAAATGGTGGATAGTTTTTGCTTAATAAAATACCTAGTGCGTCAGCAACCACATCACTCAGCGCTTTTACTGCTAATGTTACGTTTATTATTCGCCTTCTACGCATGTTGTGTGCTAGTTTGAGCAGTGGTAAGCGTCTAGCTAGCATAACAAATGCTTTACGCCCTATCCCTTTAATTAATTTGAAAACAATGGTTTTGAAGGTAAACAACCAATCGAGTTTATTTACTTCAGAAATAGTTTTTTTGCTATTAGTGCTTGCTCCATCGAAAGACTATTTAGACGTGTTACTGTGTCAGTTCCATTATTATTATGATATAAAACTTCTAGAATCGAAAAAAATTAATTACTCACATTAATAATTAATAAAAGTATCCTTAGTAAATCAATCAATCACAAGTCCCGAAACCGTCCCCATCTCTGCCAACCCAACTATCGCGATTAGATTGATCGTACCGGAATATCAGGAGAGAAGAAAACTGTACTCGTTTTAGACATGTTTGTTGTTGCCTCTACCGGGCTAGACCGGTTCAAGAATAAAGGTTTCTAGCCGTATGAACTAGATTTCTTCCGTTCTTTGTTTATTTTCTCATCTAAGAAAGATACTTCTTTTTTATTACATATTGGTAACATTGAAGTTTACCTACATTTTATACAGCGTCCTATGTTCTGTAAAAATAAAGGACAAAGATTTATTTAAGAATCATTTTGTATCTTTGTAGAATTGCACTATGATAATTTTACGTTCCATTTAAGAAATCAAGTAACCAATAATTATAAGAAGGTGTTATTGAAAGTACATTAAAAATAAGTAGAAACTATTCGATTCTTAAAATGTACAAAAATACCAGTTATACAAATACAATACCTCTTTTCTTTCGTTGTTCAATATTAAAATGACGGTTTATTTTGACGCTCAATATTTCAAATGTAAGTTTTTCAAGCGTAGGTAATGTGTAACCAAGTACATATAAATTAAACAAAAGATTCAGCAAATACATTTATTAACAGTCAAACAAATCTATAACAAAGTTTCTAATTTAAGTCAACAATTGTAAAAACCCAGCATGTCAGCTTGCGTATGAGCGTGCCCAATGTTTTCGAGGAAGACACTGCGAAAGATAATGTGTTATAGTGCCTAGGAGCTATAAATCTATAAATATTTTTGTAAACTTCTAATTTAGGAAAGGCATAGTTACATGGTTTAACATTAGTAACCTAATTGAGTGAACGTTTATGTGTCTCATTGTGTGGCCGCCTCTAATTTATTTTTAAATTCAGGAGACAAAGTGACTGATTAAGATATAACATGTTACAAACTACTGTACCGCATTATGGTCTTTCCTGAAAGAAGTTAAAACATGCTATTAAAAGCTACATTGATCTCTAGTTCTAAAGATATATGATATAAACAGTTATTATCTCTGTGGGTGAGTAAATCAGTTGCTCAAGGCCATTACATGACATGATCGCTAAATACTCGTCGACGATTGTGACCGCTTAAGCAAGCATAAATTCATATCCCCGGTAACAACTAAATTCCGATCTTTGGATTTAGACAATAAGATATTTAATTCGTTCAAGAAAGACACAATGGAATGCGAATGCAGCCTATAAACCACTACGATCGCAACAGAAAGCCCAACAGACTCAATGTCAACAGTGACCTTGAGCTCGTCAGCTGATTTCATAGTAGCGCCTGATCGTCTGGCCTCATATCGCTCACTCACATAAACAATCACTCCACTTGATCTATAGCCGTCATTATAGTTTGAATACTGGTTATACTCACTAATTAAAAACAAACTTATTGCACAATTGTGTATCCAAATTTCTGTCAATGCAATGACATCTGGCAAAGACGGTAAAGTATTAAAATTAAAAAGAAAACCAAGTTTTCCTGAGGCCGTGTTGTTACGGGTTTGCTCCCGGCATTGATAATACAGCTTCATTTATTAAAAATGTAAAAAAAAAACTGTTCTGAAGTGATTGCAAAGCACCTAACTGATCGCTATCCAGTTAGGATATTTTACCAGAATAGTTCTAAAATGAAAACTGATTATGGGGTTTTGCAGGGAAGCATGTGGGGCCATCTCCTGTTTATCATTTTTGTAAATAACCTACATAAAGTCAATTTAGTCGGGAACCGGGCGTTTTTTTATGCCGACGACAAGGCTTTGTTGTTTGAGGGGAGCAACTAGGAGGAGGCTTTGGGCCTGCCGGAGCGTGGTTCGAACTTAAAAATCTAGGAATTTAATAATAGGAGTAGAATCTGTATATTGATAAAATTTTGTTTTTGGCCCAATAATTAAATTTTATCCACGCTGTAGCTATGGAGCCCTAATTTGTTTCTACACTGGCGCTCGGTGGTGTCGCCCGATAATCCCACGAACCAAGTCGCCAGGTTGCCCTCCTCCACATTACACTACTCCTTGTCTATTCGTCTTCCGGTACCAACGTATGTACTGTTTTCTTGGGTGTATCGGCTCGATATAACTAGCTCTTTAGTACTCCTTAATATTTTGCGCTCTATGAGTTGAGTTTCCAACAACCCAATCCCTTTAATCTTTTTATATGTACAAAAACTAACTGTAAAATAAATTAGCGGTATATGATTTTCAATGTATTGCCAGGTTTAAGATTTTAAAGTATTTTTTAAATTATAAAAAGCCAGTCATAAGATATATCGTTTACAATTATATATATATTTTTTAAACAATAATATACTCAAAATTATTATGTGTTTTTCTTTTTTGCAAAAATTCACTAGTTTAGGTTCAGGAGTCAGTATGAAAACTATAATAAGCACCCGACAACATTTAAAACATTGAACCTTTATCATGGATGGTGTAGTACAAATATAACGAATTGTACCGTTTATAGTAGTTATCTTTGCCTCAAAGCATTTAGAAACCTGTCAATCTAAAAACTGAAACAATTTCAAATAAACCAATAAATTTAGCATGGACATTTATTTCTACATTGTAGACAAAATCGAGATCAATGTTCAATGATGTTGCATGTCACTTCATGAGATTTGGCTGAACGTTTGCGAATGTTACATTTGTCTTAATGGTAACCATGATAACAACGAGAAAATCGAAGAATAAATCAATGTGTAAATACATAACGCAATACACAAGACTTTCGTTACGTTTTCCCAAACATTTTTATTAAAAGGCTTGAGAATATTCTAAGTAATATTTTCTGTTGTATCTGTTTGTTTCTATATAGACAATATAGAGTTCTAAGATAAGTGCATATTTCTCTATAGGATTTGGCTGAGCTTTATCAAAACCACTAACTTGAGATAACTCATGGTGATATTTTGATAGTGAATTGAGCTATGAACATGAAATTATTCTAAGCTGTTAATAACAGTTTTGGCAAAATAGTTTTGGCGTAGCCCGAAAGGATTTACAAAATAAGAATAGGCCTATGTTTTTTCTAGGAACATTAGGAATGTCTATGTAAAACTTCAATACAACAGATTGAATGGTTTTAGCGTAACAAACAAACTTACTTTCGCATTTATAACAATATTATGGTTAGGTAGGATTATGACAAATTGTTTCTTGTATTATTTTACAATATGCGTATAATTATGTTTGAAGCTACTGAGTTGTATATTGTAGCCTACTACTCGTTGAAATAAATCATTCATCTTCTTCTTAATTTATTTTGAATGCTAGCGACTTGAATTTAAGTTCGTATTATGTAAATTTGTGTTGTTTCTTAAGTCTGGTTATTTAATATCATAGGTTTAAGCAGAACAATAAAAAAGTAATATACTCAGTATAATACGTATTTCTATTTATTTTTCCTCACCAATCTTTTTTAATGGCTATACATACAACCTGCTATTTAAAAGTAGCATTGTTAAACGTTTATCTTAAAATTTCGATGTTTCGAAAGTGATGTTTTCAGAAATAGTCTAGTTATGAGTCATTGTTAGACTGGACACGTGTGGCAGGTGGGCCGAGATAGCGAGCTTCCTCCGCTCCCAGACTGTATATCCGACATACACAGAGTGTAGTTAAGAATTAATTCCTAATCCTTCATGTGTCTGTAATATTTTTAGTGATTAAAGTTTCATCGCACTCGATTATTTTAACTACGTATATTTTGATTGCTTATACGGTCGAGCGTAACACAATTTCTTATGTTAACACTTTGCGTTTCATAAACAGTAACTATTCTATCATATATAAGGTTTCCTTCCCCAGTCACCAATCACTGTGTTTATAATTCCTTTCTGCATTAAAACCGCCATCGCTTTGCTTGTTGTTGGATTTGAATGTGTTCTTGTGTTTAAAACCCTTGTTTATCTGACGATACCTGTATAATGAGTGTCATGCAGCTCTCTATTAGAACCTTCACTACCTAGAGAACATATGAGATAACCCATGATTTCTGAAAGCTCATGATTATCTTATTTTAAGTTTTGAAGTAATGCCATAAACCTTCTCTTGTTGTTTGCAAACGCTTTCAAACATAAGTCACCGTAAAAGACAGGTGAGGGTAAGTTATACTAACTCAAATTAGGGTAGTTCTAAGAATATTAAATTAAGAAAAACATCCACGAGTGCACTGCAATAACACTTTAGAAGTAATGGATGTGATTTATTGGAATGTATAAATCCACAAGAAAAAGATGTTCCTCTAAAAAAAAAACATAAGCGAAAATTGTAATAAAAAATTTGTTTTGTATAATGGGAGTGAAAGTTTAAGGCGGAACAATCAAACTTTCTTCCTTCCTTAACAATCTATATAACCATCTATATCGATATCTATATCTATATCTATCTATATGCCATTAACGCTGCATTTTTTCAACGTTGCTGTAAATTATGGTTAATTATCATGAATTAATTTGGAGCAGAGCTTACTTCTGTATCATTGCATACGTTACACTTTTTTTCACAAGATTCCTAACTTTACTTTCGAACAATTTTAATGAACATGCTTTTTTAATAATCAATTCTAGATGATTATTGGAGAAGGTTTATTCTAAAAATCTCTTGTCTTTTAATAAATGCGCAACTTTACAGTTGTATGATGAGGTCGTTTGATTTAAACACGTAATTTCTATCCAAGATGTGAACATGGATTAGGGATTAATTTGTTTATAATGGTAAACTATTGCCAAGACATCAACGGGTAAGTTCGGTGGATATTGTATATATACCACTTATATAATGTACCAATCCGCTGATATCATCCACTTGATTAGTGGAATTGAGAATAACTGTTGAATAAGGCGTGTTTTATAGTAACCAGCTGTTCATAAATAAAATTCCTCATTCCAATGGGGAGTCTACAAAGGACACTCGCATAATTAGTAGATGTTGCGAAGAACGGATGATGAGTTCTTTGATTCCCGTAATAACGACAATTTCCTGATGGAAGACGGTAGACCGTCCGAAACATATTTGAGCTGGATGAATCTCAAGTTAATATCGTTATTACAACATCGGCAACTGAAACATACTCTAAACGTTGTACCTTAACATTAACGTATTTGTACACAGTATTGTAATATAAATAAAACCGATTAAATTGTTTCAATATTAAAAATTTTATAAAATGTATGACAGGTTAATAAAGATACACTTATGTCATTATGTTGTATGACGTATTAATTAAATTACTGTATATATAATATGTTTGAGGTTTTGGAATTATTAGCCTGATAATGCTACACAAACAACAAAACACTTTTGTGGTGAATAAAAAATGTTTAAAAAATAAACATCTTTTAAATTTTACTTATTGTATGGAAGTATGCATGTATTGACACAGCTTGTACACGATACGAAGAGACCACATATCACGATACTATACAGTCTTTTGTATTAACATGAAACAAAAGCCTTGTCACCGTGAGAGACGAAATTTTTTTATTACTTAAAATGAATAAAAATGTTTAGTTTGAATTATATTGTAATTGTTTCATGTTACGGAATTGAGACAAATGTATAATTAAAGAACAATATTTAATTAAAATTTATCTAATTAATAAATTATAGCTTTAAATTTGTTATAGCATTAAATATCTAGATAAATAATTTATAACTGAAATTTTTAAACTTATAGCATAATTTAGCTAAGACCGATTTAACCTAATAGCAGGTCGCACATATATATATATATACATATATATATATATATATATATATATATATATTCAATGTATAAGGATCACCTGCAGACTTTAAATTTGTCCTCTTCAAATATTATGCCCCATTTATATATATATATATATATATATATATATATATATATATATATTTAAATATTGGTTTTTTCTTTTTATTCTGTGAATAATCCACATTTGCTGATATGCCACATGCTAAAATTGTATGCAGCTCAATTACAGTTATATTTGTTCTGCAATCTTCTCACTGCGTCATGATTACACATTAGGGTGGGCTGAAAAAAAAAAATTATTTTTTTTTTCAAGTGCTATACCGCGGAAAAACTTGCATATATACTTCATAAATAAAATGCAACTGGGAAAAAAAAATTATTTTTTCAATATCACGGTTAGCGCAATGCAATTAAAATAGTTCGTTTTTTGAAAAAAACTTGGATTTTTATAATTTTTTCTCCGGTGTAAAAACTTTAAATAATCAATCGCTATAGTGAAAAAACTGTATAATTTGACTTAGAAAACAGAAATACACAATGAACCAGTTAAAAAAACAATGTTTACGGTAGCGTAAACAGCTTTAAATAACGGATAATTACGCTAAAAGGCGCAGTTTACAACACTGCCGTCCTGGCGACAGTTTACTCACAATGCCTTTTTAATAAAAAGTTTTGTTTTAATTTATTTGTTGTTTAAAGTGTGGGGACTGCAAATTAATAATTCAAATTCCTTTTAACATAGTTTATTAGCATCAACTTAATCATAGCAATTACACATTTTTCATGAAAATTGTTATTGAAAATTCAAAAAGGAATTTTGATTTGTAGGATATATTTCATCACAAGTCCATAATCATTCTTGTTTAGGAAGTTTGAAGGCTGATTTGCTTTCAAAGCATGGCATAGCTGCTCTTGACTGTAGTGTAGTTCGGATGAGCCATCTCTTGCTTCAAAACCAACTACTTTTTGTGAAGCGATGGTTACAAGTTTTGATGCATCGTTCAACCCGCTTGCGTATGACAAGGAAATTTGTCGAATCTCCATTCAGCTGCGGTGTCCCCAGTCAAGAATTTTTGCACGAATTTCTTTCGTTGCTGATTCTTCTTAGTAATGGTGGTGGTGACAATGTGGTGGCAGTCCAGTCAATTCAGTTCACTGTACTCTGTGGCTTGAAAATTTAATTTGGGGTGGATGGAAAGCTCTAATTGACTTTCTTTTGGGTGCTGAATGTCCTGGCCTTTTATGATTCGTCTCAAACCCAATTCTCTTATGTGAGTTCTTTTATCTACTATCATACTCAACATCAAGTTTTCTGGGTGGGCAAAGTAAGCGTTCCTTTCAATAACGGGGTCAATTACTTGAAGCAGATTTTCAGGCAGGAATCTTGAGGATTTTACAGTTTGAAAATATGTGTTCTGGTCCATCAGTTAAGTACTTGCTTTTGATATTGAACCAAACAGGCATGTATGACTTCAGAATAAAATGAACTACGATTTTATGTTCGTCTGATGGATATTCAACACTCACATACAATCTTAGAATCCTGTTAGCCATTGTTAGCCATCTTGCGTGAGAGAGTGGGCCAGGTTCACGGTGAGATAAATCTATAGGGACAGATTCCTGATTGTACAGCAGAACTTATGTCCAGTAAATACTGTTGGTCCTTGCTCAATATGCTTCGGTCAATATCTGGAATTTCACACTCCACACTAGCAAATTTCACCAAGGGGAGTTTTTCGCAGTTATTGAGCTCTGTTTTCCGATAGGTCCTTTAAATGTTGTAGGCCCTGTAGTGTCTCCATCCAAAAACTGGAACAAGTGTCGGAGTGGTAATTTGTTGAAGTGCAAGAGACAAACTGCCCACTGCATTGGCCTTTTCACTTTTTCTTCAATTGTTCGAATTACGCCCCCTTTCCACCCTGTATTTGTAACGGTGCCGTCATATCCAATGACGTCTAAATCATCAAGGGAAAGTCCAGTTTTTTTTAAATAAGAAATTATACTGTCGGCAATGTTTTGAGCAGATCCAGAACAAGGGTGTCACATGACCAACATATACAGATCCAGGTTCTTGAATGATAGAATAATGTTCTTCCTTAATCACTCTCCGAAAATGCTTTGAATTTACCTTTTCAAATCACAATAGTGTCCATCTTTCCTTCCATCAAAATACAATCCTTGAAATGTGTTGAGCTCAGCCTGATTCTGGCACCTGCAGTTCTGTGCGGATAACCTTTTTCCCCCTTCGGATTTTATTTTTTATCAATAACATTAGAATGTTCAGTTTCAGTTATAATACCAAAATCTTGCAAAAGGCTAGAAGCAATAGCAGCTGTTGCTCTATCAGAAACTCCAAAACGATCACTTGTTAGCGCAGTATTAGTCAATTTAAACTCGCATCTGCCATGGTGTCTTTACAACAGGTTGAAACTCTTCATCGCTACTATCCTCATTTCTATTTATTTCAGTTGAGTCAAAGTCTTCTATTTGTGTAGGTTCCATAGTTTTTGAGCACGATGGCTGTGACAATGAGTCAACGTTCGACTGACATCTGCTGTACTCAGTGTTTTTTTCTTTTTTGTCTTTGAATAATTTTTTTTGACTCCTTCACATCTACGTTACCAATTTTGCCTAAACTATGTTTTCTTTGAAGGTACAAAAACTTAAGTTCAATGACTGGTACTTTTTTTTGACTTCTCACATGTACAAACAATCGATACCGGACACTCACACAAGTCAAACGGCCTTTCGGCAATTGCAATCTAATGTTATTGTGCATTTGCATGCGGAGATATCAAACAGTCGCAAAGACTTTTGCTTGAATTCTTCAACTTTTTTTTTTGAACGAGTCTTTTTCCTTATCTCGTTTGTAGGACTTCATAAGACCTCTGTAACTGTTATTGTAGGCATTGATCATATTGAACAATTCTGTAAAGGGAGACTGTTGGTATTGAGGATTTTATCAAATAATTGCTTAACTTTCGGTGCAACAATATTAGAAATTTGTGAAAAACTGTTGTTGTTCAACAATTTGTTGTTGGTTTCCACAGCTAAATTGTAATGTTCAAGAAAGAAGCACTTTAAAACGTCTTCATAGGAAGGCAGTTTACTTACAGGTAGTTCCTTTGGGTAACCGAATATCGGACAATAAAACTCACTACGCGTAATTTTCTTGGACAAAGCCATGACACTCAACACACACTCAACTAAGTAACACAAAAGAAGCTTTGACACTGACAAAAGCTGCCGAGTCACTGACGCGAGCTCACAAAATGGCGAAGCAAGCGTACACAACGCAAGGAATTGTGGGTTGGGTACGAGTGGTGGGGGACACGGTACAGTCACATACAAAAACGAATCATTCCGCGCGGGACGGCAGTGTTGTAAACTGCGCCTTTTAGCGTAATTATCCGTTATTTAAAGCTGTTTGCGCTACCGTAAACATTGTTTTTTTAACTGGTTCATTGTGTATTTCTGTTTTCTAAGTCAAATTATACAGTTTTTTCACTATAGCGATTGATTATTTACAGTTTTTTACACCGGAGAAAAAATTATAAAAATCCAAGTTTTTTCAAAAAACGAACTATTTTAATTGCATTGCGCTACCGTGATATTGAAAAAATAATTTTTTTCCCAGTTGCATTTTATTTATGAAGTATATATGCAAGTTTTCCGCGGTATAGCACTTGAAAAAAAAATAATTTTTTTTTCAGCCCACCCTATTACACATTAAAGCAATGTATACAAAGTTTTAACGCTCAGCCAAATACCATGGAGTGACATGCACCATCTTTGAACTTATTGTTGCTAATTTATAAAGGAACCTAACGCAAAATTTCAAAACTATAGGTCAGTTCGTTTTCGAGATATAGTGCAGTTAGACAGATAATTATTAATTAAATTTTTCCAGCCCCTAGATTGATAGTCATTGTTGACGTACAGCCAATAAAAAATCATAATAAAATTGATTAAGGCAATAACATATTATTTATAAGGTAGAAGTACACCACACCAAGTGTCGTAACAGGTTTCACTGAGGTTGCATGCAAAAATGTTTGTCTCCATATGAAATTTATCTCGTTAAATCGTGTCACATGATACCAATACCTCATGCTCAAATTCAAGTCTACACGTCAGTTAGTTTTAGAGATATCGTGTGTATGGACAGACAGACATATAGAAATGAAAATGTTCAAGCCTCATGAGTAATACTAAAGTTTAGATCATTACTGAGAACTATATTTCCTAAATATATATTTTATAATTAACTACTATTTTATAATTGTAAAACATAAAATGATGTTCGATTCTGCACAAAGTTAAAAACGATTTATATAAGAGCTGGTCGCACATATAGGATCATTTCCTTGGTATGTCCAACGGCATAATTCAATTATGGAACCGTAAACAAATTAGACCGGATGTGACTCTTTTTGACCTTTTCAAAAATATATCCAACAGTACCATTGATTCTGAATTCCCTTCCGTAAGCCATTCGAACGTGAGTAATCAATGTAGATGATTTATTGACGGAACCCATTAAAAAGTAGAATAATATTATTCAGTATTTTGTAGGCGTAAGTACTCTTCGTTAATTATCTATTTGTTGTAAGGAGTCTGTAACTCAGTGTGTATCCCAAAGTGTGAGCCTCGGGCTCCTAGGGCGTCGCGGTTGATCTACAGTGACATCATATCGTCTGAAAAACTTTTAAATATATATTTATTAATACCTTCATGCTAGACTAGATTTATAATGTCATATCGAATTACTGAACTATCATTAATATTCCAAAAGCTCCATAAATTACCTAACGTTACCTTTTTATTACAACAAGTAAGCGTAAACAAAAGAGATTGCTTGAATTGAATATTACGAACTGTAGTGAATTTGAGTTGATATAGTCTTACTAGCTAAATCATTTTAGAAGAAATCATTTTATTATTAAAAGAATATTCAAAATGTTAAATGCTTTGTACTTTACTCACTTATCACTATCAATATAATAATAGTGTTCTTCTTAAAAAAGGTGAATTAATGTACATAGTTTTAAATTATTTATTAAAAACGCGGGTTTAAATTGGTATTTTATGATGGCTAATTTACAATAGGCATACAGGAAATTTTTTTCCAATTTGAACTAATTATTATGTAAATTATAAAGTCACAATACTTTATTGTTAATCTTCATTGACTCTATTGAGATTTGCTGAGAGGTTGGGACGCCGCGGAGAGTAGACCTAGTACAAAGAGTAGTACAAATCTAAAGCGAGCTTGAGTACAAAATGTTTAGGAAACACTATTATAAACAGTATAAATATGTTCATATACAGAATCAACTAAATTTTGAAAAGGGATATCTCAATTTTATTGATACAAAACTATAATCAAGCGTTTTAAGTTTACTTTTGTAGTATACTCGCTTCAATACAGAAGTAAGAACTTAATTTGTTTAATCTTGGAAAAAGGTGGTAAAAAAGTCAGAGTGAAATCACCACGCGTCATCCAGAATATTCAAATTGTATTATAATGAAAAAAAAATTGTTCGCTATTATATAAAATAATTGTATCGTTATTATAGCAACGCTGTATAGGATCTGATATGTCCTCATAATATATGTTTCCTTGGGTATCGTGCGCACATAAGTATAACACAAGTATTAACAGTTAGTAGCCTAAATAATGAATCGACTATCGACACATATCAAGAGTCCAACCAAATACAACTAAAATTAAGCGTTTTAAGTCCCTTTCAGAAAAATACGACACTATCTACAGACATATACATATAGCAATAAATTAATACGTGAACCGCTGTATCTCCGTAACCCGATTGGAATTTTTTTTGTAGACACTAAAATACAGCATTTTATGTCTACTTTAATAATGTACTAGACACAATTTGGTTGTACGGCAAGTACTTTTACATACGTGTAGCAATATAACTCCGGCTCCTCCGCTTTCTTGCTATAAACCTCGACGTGACGATAGTTGCTACCTGCCCATTAGTGGACACAAAGGACATTGTGTCACAAATATTTGGTCTAACATTACGAACTGTGAGGACTTGTACCCCCCAAGACGACCTTGTCATAAATATGAAGAGTGTGACGTGTTGGTATTTACGACACCCCTCTGGCTCCAGTTTGTTGTCAGGAACAAAGTCGTGGGAAAACCCAGTCTGCTTACCCGTACGGTAGCGGACACAAGAGAGAATGGCAAATCAATGTAACTAAAACACTGTACATCACGAATCTCAAAACACTGGATTCACACTAGTGGACATATACATGTTTATATCATTAATCCTGCTTTCTTTGATTCTTTTGACAGTATAAACATTTTATAGATCAGTAAAATTTTAACTTTGATGTTTGTTATTGCATTATTTATTAACATATGCAAAATTAACTTCTTCAAAGCTGTATAAAAAATTACATGGATTCGAAAAAGTAGTTAGTAATCCAATAATATACTTCGCCTGGTAAAATAAGACTACTTTGCTTTACTTTTAATATGAATTCGGATATATGAACCCTTTATCTCAGGATTATGAAAAATAAAACAATTAAAGTCATGCTTATGACCAGGTATGACAGGCTTATGACCTCTGCAATAAAACATTTTAACTATATATTTACTAGAGTTCGGAAGTAAGTACGTAAACTCGAGAAACGTTGAAAAAAGAGATGACAACCGTATTAATGAAAGTGGCTAATACATAGTTCCGCATGTTTAAAATGCAATTTCTTTGTAAACTATTAAGCAAAAAGTAAGAAAACTTTGACACAACATGTAGCCTAATTACTCACTGCCTTAATACACTTTTTCATATTATGTTCATTTCAACTAGTTTTTCCTCTTCCCATGTATCTAATAGACGCAAAATAATGTACTAGTTGGTAAAAAATAAAAAAAATTGCAAGTCCTACTACTTTGATCATAGATTAAAAGAGTGAAATCGCCTCATTTATTTCTAACATATACGAGTATAAACGTATGTTTATTTGGGAATGGGAACGTGTAAAGTATAGTATTCACTGATATCTGACTGGTTTAAATCGGAGAATCTAAGAAGAAAGTCATGGCCGCATAAGCCCGAAAATTAAGATCACTTCAGTTTAATTTTTAAATGAAGCTTAGTCACCCTTTTTCATTGGATCTTACCTTTCGTGTAGTTCCTTGCGAACGTAAAGAAACATCATCAACAAAAATGCTGGACATGTTGATGCCTTATATTCTAGTTTAATAAGAGGAGAAGGAATTAACCCACACTGCATATTTATGTTTAATTTGAAACAATGAAATTTACAAACAAATTCAAAACATATCAAGACGGCTGAGTAGGATTTTTATTGTGCACAAAAAAGAATACGGAAGAACGTCCTCAGGTTATTTCTCAGAATGTCATTAGCTCTCCTGGGATGAATACTTTCTCGGTTCTAATTAATCAGTATAGAACAGTCTATTATTTAAATGTTACGAGCGGGCCCGAACTTAACTTCTCTTATTAGCAAAGGCTTAACTTTCAAAATCATTTACTAGGAGCTAAAAATGTTAAGTGAGTTTTACTTACCGATGAGTTTATGGTGGTGTATATCCTTAGTTTGGTCAATTATTTGCATTTCCATGTACCATTCCATGTACCAGTGACGTCATATTTTCAACTCCTGGCGCAAATTGAATCCGTCGAACCGGCTAGAAAATATTATAATACACACGAAAACTTATAAGACATTGATTTTACGGTTTACCACTACTTTACAAGTATTTACAATATATGTACAACCCCTCCCACCACCATTTTTGTCTCAATTTACAAGTTTTTATGGGATCGTCAAAGCATTTGACGGGGCAGAATGCTTTTTTCTCTCGGCAGGCACAGCACACATATACAGTTCTTTTTCTGATTCCATTTTTGGCGCAAACACCACAACGCTTCCTTTGCTTTTGTTGCCCTAAGTGTCTCTTTCCTCAGTTTTCACATTTCTTGGTGGCGTTCTGAGTGGCTGCTCTGGTGCTGGAAGTAATAGGGCCCCAGTCAGTTCATTGCGGAAATAATTTAGTCACTTTTGTTCTCCCGCTAGGCATGTTATGTAGAGCGAACGAATTGGTGACTAGCATTTGCGTGAGGTGTATAAATATCTTTTTATACCAGCGAATGCTCTTATGCTCACACAGGTAGTACGAGAGCATCTGGTCCCCACGGTCCACCCCTTTCATGTGGGCATTGTACTGTGCAATTGGAAGTGGCTTCTGCTTCTCCTGGTGACGTTTATTCACAATTGCCACCATGGTGTTTTCAAACTCTGAGGAAGTGTATAAAACATGCCTCTTGTCCCTCCATTGCCCAATCATTACACTTTCTTCGTACTAAGAAACAGTTTCACCTTTTTTTAGATTTGCCCTTGTAACCTCGTCAGGATTATGTTTCCTGTCCGTCCTTAGTGTGCCTGTTGCATATGTGTCTCGAGCCAAGAACTTGCTTTTAGTTCAAAGCTATTGTAGTAATTTTCCATGTAAAGAGCATGGCCTTTGTATAACATTCCTCTCATCAAATGCATTACTACTTTGGACGCATGGCCTTTCTCTCCCAAAGTATCATGATTGCCACCATAGATTATAAAGGGCAAACATAACCCTTCAGGTTCACTCAAGGTGTATAGTTTGATGCCTCTCCACAGTACCATGCCTTCATCAAGGGATAGTTATTTAGCTGTGGAGTAAACTGACATCATCTTGGAGTTGAAATACTCAACTAGATATTTCACTTTATGAAGTCTATCAGTGCTCACAGTATTATTTCTTGAAAAATGAAGGCACCTAAAAATTATTACCTCTCCCGGCTCATAAACTGCCTTAAAAGAGGGATGTTGTAGAGCCAATAGCCAGTTTTCCAATATTCTTGATACCTGCTGAGCCTAATTGACCCCATATATAAAAGCAGCCCTATAAAGATTTTTAATTCAGGTACTGTTAGATCTGTGAATCGGGCTATACGTGATCCTGGTTCAGTATCTGGACCACAAAACATTGGCAGTGTATACTGGCAGATATGCTCTAGAGCAATGTCATCAAGTAAGAACAAAAACCAATCTATAGGATTACCTTCTCCGGGTGTGGGGCAAAGCAGTTTGTTTACACCTGTAAAAGGTATTATTTTCAGGCCGGCTGTCACATTACTTCAGACAGGCGCATATTCATGCTCAGAATCACTATCGCTAATGGTATCTCCCGGTAGCAGAGCTGGAGTTGTCTGATGAGTCATCTTCAAGGTCAGGATCAGCACCTTGTGCAATGATTACAGTATCATTGACCTTGTGGGGTAGGGTTTTCTCGCCATAACCTCAAAACTTCCGACAACACAATCATGAATACAGTAATCTACTTATAGATTGTCACTGTTAGACACACAAAATGAAACTAACAGGAACTACGCAATAATTAGCAAAAACACGATAGCTTGAAACTGATCACGTAAAAGTATTTAACAAGACAAGCGCCACACGCGAACAGCGATATATGTACTCCCGACAAGAGCTCACACTGAGGGTGTATGTGCCGACAGTCGTAGTGGCCCTATATCGGGCCGGCCGCTCGGCCGGCCGCTTGGCGCCACAGTCCCGAATCCTATAAATTACGTAACAATGACGATCTAATCTCGTAGTAATAACATACTCGTATTACAGTTCAAACGAAAATTAATGGAATTGCTGTAATACGAAACCAATATCTTATATACAGTATAGTTATATCTTTGCTAACTTCATTCAAGTAAAGCTATTTTAGATTTAATTTTGATTAAATTTATATTTTATGTCTGTGATGAGGATATAACTCCAGAGTTGTGGTGAAATTCCTTGTCTCGTTTACAACGAGCGGAACAATCGCGCAGTTTTTTTATTTGTGTTTCGAACAGGCCTTTTAACAAACATCCATGACGTATAATGTAAAGCCTTCAGTAGCAACAGTTGCTTCGGGCAGAAGAAACAAACATATTCTATTACCGGACCACGTTCAGGGTTGAAAAAGACAAGTGTGTGGCCCTCGGTTTTCTGCAACAATAAAAAGTGACCATTGGTATTATTTTTCTTTTAGTTGGGGTCACCTTAACATTACCCTAACTCATGTTCTGACTGTCGACACAGATGGGATAGAACCTTTTAGAAACAATGTCCTTTATGTTTGCACAGACAATAAAATGAGTTCTACTTCCCCGGACAATCCACAAGAATGTCATAATCTGTCTTTCTCAGTATGAAATCATAAAATGTGTACTAATACAACTCATGTTCTGACTGTCGACACAGATGGGATAGAACCTTTTAGAAACAATGTCCTTTATGTTTGCACAGACAATAAAATGAGTTCTACTTCCCCGGACAATCCACAAGAATGTCATAATCTGTCTTTCTCAGTATGAAATCATAAAATGTGTACTAATACAACTCATGTTCTGACTGTCGACACAGATGGGATAGAACCTTTTAGAAACAATGTCCTTTATGTTTGCACAGACAATAAAATGAGTTCTACTTCCCCGGACAATCCACAAGAATGTCATAATCTGTCTTTCTCAGTATGAAATCATAAAATGTGTACTAATACAACTCATGTTCTGACTGTCGACACAGATGGGATAGAACCTTTTAGAAACAATGTCCTTTATGTTTGCACAGACAATAAAATGAGTTCTACTTCCCCGGACAATCCACAAGAATGTCATAATCTGTCTTTCTCAGTATGAAATCATAAAATGTGTACTAATACAAATTTCATTTTATCTTAAATTCATTTTTATAAAAATTTTTATGGCGGATCTCACTTTTTTGACATATATGTCGACCTATGCTATTACTAGCACATCCATTTGATCTTGTTCCAAATAGTATTAGTGAACAAATGTAACTGGGTGTTTTATAATTGGCGATAATTATAATGAAGATACACCTTGTATAATATTTTAACCATACATTAGATAGAATTTGCGAGTTTTCTTATTCAAAGCAGGTTTTTAGTGTAAAATTGTAAATAACTTTTACAACATAAATATGGGTTGAATATATTCTTCAACGTTATAAAATGCTAGATAGTGAAGAATACTTTTTATATATTCATAATGTGCATTTACAATATAAGTACACAATATTAAACTTGAACGTGAAATGTAGAGTAACGTGCTGATCATAACAATTCATATATATATATATATATATATATATATATATATATATATATATATATATTATATAACAATAATTAAATTTATAGTTCAGTTGTATTCAATAACAGCTAATTTAAATTTATATTTAATTTATAAATAACTGTGTTATACTTAACTGTCGTAAGTATGAAACACAATTATTACGATTAACCGACTCTTTTGGATTACAATTTAATGCATTGCCTATATGTGTGTTCTTTATTAAGAAACAAGTAACCAAAGCAACTTATTTTATACTCTATTCCAATTTCACTTAAGTAAATTATAATGCACAGTCAGTACAGTAGAAGTAACTATTAGCGCCTGCCGCTCGGCAATGTTACAGCTACACGCGCATTACAGTTCCACGTTCTAAGGCGCTGTACATGTAACATCAGATAATGGCTCAAATTCTGTTATTCCTTTAGTGAAAAAATACTATTCGTTATCCACCCACCTTATGTTATCCTGAGACCTTTAAGCTGCAATTGCTATCTGCGTGCATTATGTTTTACTTCAAAATTACAGCACTTTAAGTTACACCCCTTTAAGGATTTTATAAATCTCTCCATGAGAAATTGTAGGCAGTTAAATTAGGTGCTTTTGTCAATTTTGAAGTCAGGCCAAATACAACGGCTGAAAATACAACAAATATTTTCACAGTGTATGCATGAGAATAGCATTATGAAAGTGATTTATAACTTAGGTAAATTATAACATGGTAATTAAATATAGTTTACGAAAATTGCATGGTTTTTTAATAAAATACTTGTATAGAAAACTAACTGTCACAAATAAATAGTTTCATTCCGCCAAGTCACCTCTTATAAATATACTGTAAAAATCCATATACTAATCGTGGCATTGGTTTGACAATGTTCTAACTAACATTTGTATCAAAAATGAGTCATTAACTGTATATCTTTACTCTATGTAAGTCCTATATAATAAATTAACTGTCATTGCCAAATTCCGAAAAACAGCTGATTTACTAATTTGACAAGTTTCTAACCAAAGGCAAAAATTTATTCTATTTTGTTTGACAAGCTTGTGACTGTGCTAGTATTGTTACTACAGCTGATTGAATTAGCCAGTGAGTGTTGTTGACATAGTTTGCTGTGTATAGACGGCATATCAGCTAGCAAGCTGCTGCAGTAGCAGTGTTCTATTGAGGTTATATTCCTTGGATGTTTATTGTAAAGTATAAAAGTAATATTGAACTTTAAAATTATGAGTAATTTAGATGATGATGAAATATTATCATATCTTTTCGGTTCTGAAAGTTCAGTTGACTGCATTGCACCTATTCATCTGACGATTCAGCTGCCGAAGTTAGGTTCAGTCTCTCTAACTTCAAAAGGTAAAATATTCTATTAAATTACTATAGTATAATAAAATGTATCTATTAATTACTTAAACTTAGCCTTAGGCCTATATTGGATTAATTAGCTAACTACGATAATTTTCTAGTCAATGATAACAGTAATATCAGTAAAGGATGGACTAAACTAGAGACGAAAAGTTTATTTCCAAATTATTTTACTATTACAATTCACAAACTGGTTTTATTTTATAAGATGCTATAGCTTAGAACCTTATACTAGAATAAAACATGCCAGAACCAAAGAATAAGGCCAAATAATTGTTCAGTTAGAAATCATAAACTCATTGTACAGCGTCTAGGCTCAGGAGGCTCGTTATTACACTAGATTAAAGAGCCGCTTGCACTAATAATGTTAAATAAGACACGATTTAATTTTTCAAATATTTAAAGGGTTGTGATAAACGTACAACAAACTATAATATATTGATTAGCACTGCAAAAAGATGACAAATAATACTGTCGTTATTATATAACTCTAAAATCTTTGCAATTTAAGTTTTAGGCTCAATTTCCCAAATAAACAAATAATTATGAAACTTAAAGCTTAAACAAACATGATTTAATTTTCTTTTCCTGTCACTGCATTTTATAGTAGTAAGTTAATGTATTTTGTAGGAAGAAGAAAATTCAGTTTCATTGTCGGAAGAAGCTTATCCTAGAGGATAAATCAGCAAGGACAACTTGCCCACAAAATTCTGAAAACAACAATGATGGCGATCGTTGTGCAGTAGTCGAAGGAAATAATGTTGTGGACACGCAAAATTATGACAGGTAAATATTTTATATTTTAATATTTTATAATTACTGTAGTTGGACGAGTATATAAATGGATTAGATCAGAAAAATAACTATTAGCATATTATTTTAAAATAAATATTGCTTCAAGTCTGAACCGTGCAGTATTTCAATTCTTTTATGAAGCCCATTTTAGTTTTTAAAAGTTACTTCAGTGAACGTATGCTAGACCTGTATTTGTAGGAGCCGTCCAATTATAATGGTCTTGTTTCATTGTTTTCAATTTTGGGCTGAACAAAAAATTATATTCCTACCCAGTTACCACCCATAGCATACACTAAGCATTATTATAAAAACTGTATAAGATGTCCTGAATCTACATTTGCGATTACAACTAACTTTCATTGTTTTTAGAGCTAGGTAGCAACATTAGCTATAGTATTATTTTCAAATGTTTTTTTTTCAGACCCCCAGTGGAGGTAACGTCTAAGAAGAATGTAAGGAAACGCATTTCTAATTCAAGCAAGTGGAAGTGCACAATGCGGAAGAAAGCACATCAATCAGGCCAAGAGTATGTTAATCGCCGAGGAAAAGTAATTAGTCAAAAAACTGTAAGATCTAAAAAAAACTGCTTAACGGATTGTAAGCATGGTTGTCAAAAGAAAATTACTGACGATGAAAGAACGGAAATATTTGTGTCTTATTACAGTCTTTCAAACTCTACTGAAAAAAGACATTTCATTATAAATACGACAACCGGGTCTCTAACCGCTAGACCAAAACGTTGTAATTTTGAGAAAAGCTCTGAAAACGAGTCGGATGATGAAGTAAATATGAGTAATACACAATCTCATAGAAAGAACACGTTCACTTATTTTTTTAATGTAAAAGGGGAAAAGGTAAAAGTGTGTAAACATGTTTACACAAAAGTGTGTAAACTAGGAACACTTGACATATCACAGAAACCGGTCTATACAGAACACAAAACCAAAAATCCTTTTACGAACACCCCCACCCCTGATCTCAGAGGCAAACATGACAAAAGTAGGATAAAGTGTTCTCGGGATGAAAACTATGCCAGAGAACATATCAAATCATTCCCCACAGTGGATCACATTATTGCCGAGCCACTACAAATAGATTGTACCTGGGTGCACACTTAAGTGTAGGAAAAATGATCGAACTTTATAATAAAAAGTGTATGAAAATGGAATTCAACCAGTGAAAGCCTCATTGTAGAGAAAAACCTTTAACGCGGAGTTTAATCTTGGATTTCACATACCCAAGTCTGATCGGTGCGACTTATGTGAAGATTACAAGGTAGCTACCGAAGTGGGAAACCTCACTAATGAAATGAGAACCGACTATGAAAGACATATCAATTTAAAAAATGAAATGAGAAAAACACGTAAAATGGAAAAAGAAGTCAAATTACTTCCAGTTCTTCTGTTTGATTTACCGAACGTCATCTTAACACCTCATTCCCAAATTAGTTCCTTCTTTTATTTAAGAAAACTAAATATTACAGTGTGACGAAAAAAGTGTATTGCGCACTTTGGAATGAAACAATTGGAGGTCGAAGTGGGAATGATCTCGCCAGTGCTGCCAGAAAAATATTAGAGGCTGTTAGTGAAGAAAATGAAATTAGTGAGCTTATTACGTGGTCTGACTCATGTGTCCCACAAAACATGAACTCGATGATGTCTAATGCTATCTTGGATTTTCTGAGGGATCATCCAGAAATGAAATCTGTAACAATGAAGTATTCCTTACCGGGACATTCTTGCGTCCAGGAGGTTGACAGTGCTCACTCTCAGATAGAGAAAGCAATGAACAAAACAGATTTTTTCTCACCGCTAGGTTTGATAAGAATCCTGAAAGGAATTAGTCGATATAACCCTTACAGGGTAATACAAATGAAACCATGTGATTTCATGAATTTTGCTGAAACGGCAAAACTCTTTAATTACAGATCAGTGCCATACACTCAAGCTTCAGTTATACAATACACCCAAACTTGACTGAAATCCTCTTCAAGACATCTCATGATCAGTTTGAGCCATACAACTCTGCAAACATAAAGTTCATGGAAACTCCAAAACAAAGGAAAATGGAAGAATTCAAGTATGCCTGCCTTAGACGTGAAGCCAAAAGTACTAAAATGTTCAAATGCAATTACCGATGAAAAGTAAAAAGACATTAAAGGTGTCTACCCCTACATGCCACTCACAGACAGAGAGTTTTACAATGTTCTTTTTAAATGAGAGAGCCATTTTTATCACTATATTTGACTACTTCTAATAAAAGCCCTAACTAATTTTCTTACCCAAACTTAAACGGAATAAAGTATGTAAAGTTCAAATAAAATCAATTGTTTTTTAAACTGAGTTACACCACTTTTTTACCTTTCTCTCAATATTTAAATATTTAACTGCTATTTTGGTTTGATAAGGGTGTATGTGCAGATACAACCTTGTCATACCCAACATGAGTAATGTTCGCTATGACAAGGTTCTAACTGCATTTAATATATGTGTTTAAAATATAATAGAAAACAATTAATTTAGGGGCTGAATTATTATTAAAAGTATCTATAACTATGTTCTAAGTAATTTTAAAAGTTATTGCAAAAATAATAACTTTAAATAATAAAAATAAATACAATAGAAACTTTACAGGTGATTTTCTCCAAAGTAGGTGCAGCGCAGTTAGAACCTTGTCAAACCAATGCCACGTAATCTTCAACCACTTGTTCCTGCTGGCCTGATAGAACAGTCCTAGTAGCGTTATGCGCTGCGCCCCGCACACATTTCCTACGACTCATCGACGAGGGGACGCTGCTTTAGCACCCCCTGGAATAAGCACCCCCTCGGGCATTGACGTCACGGCAGGGGGTGCTAATTCAGCGCACGGACACGGATCAGGCACTGAATTAGCACCACCTAGCATTTAACCAGCAATAAGGATATTTATCTTTTACATATTTAATTTAATCATAAAAATATAATAGTTGTTATCTGGATTTTTGTGACGCTGCCACTTATAAGCTACTATCACAATTGTTTTGCAATCCGATAAGCGATTAAATAATATAATAATCAAATATGACTACTTTCTCTTCAAAATTATCATAGACTTAATATTACATAATAATGCTCCGACTAACAAGGCTAATATACCTTAGCACTACTCCCTCTCACACGCATTGTCATATTTTTGTAACAATGTTCACTCATGACTTAGCTTTCTTAATTTTTTCTAAATATCACCTATTAAAATAATTAATTAAATCATATCCCTCATCTATTCTATTTCAGTTGATTCTTTCAGTTAATACGTTTATAAAATTAATTAACGCACAGCTAAATATATATTTAAAAAAATTATCTACGCACAGATCATTCAAAAAATCAAATCAAAATAAAATTTCAAAATTTGCAAACAAGCATAGTACACATAATATGAATGAAATTAGTCCCACATGGGCCATAGAGGCTTGTGCGTGGTGACGAGTCAGTTTCTAGTTGCTGTGCACAGCGGTTAGTATTATTGTTATTAATAGTTATCATTAATAACAATAAAATATTTTATATCTATTTTTAAAACAATTATTAAGTAAGAAATCTAAAATAATATGTGTAATTTGTAGGCCATAGACAACATTAATTATGCCACAATACCCAATAGTCTAATTATTTGATATAAAAGATCATATAAAAATGAAGGTTTTGTAAAGTTCATGTCATCGATCTTTATATTTTCTAAGCGCTAAAAGAAAGTAAAATACCGTATAATTTTCAACTTGAAATTCTTTTCATTATTAGGAAGAAACTGGGCCTTATCGACCCCTCCCACTCAAGCCAAGCCGTCCGTGCTCTTAATATGCCAAACCATGCAAATTACAGTAAAATATGTTTTTTAAATGTTTTGCTAATAATCGTCTTTATGAGATTTTAATTCAATGGTATCGAAGTTTTATATGTTTCGGAGGAATATTTCACAACTCGCCAACCCTTTGATAATTAAACAGATAAACTAAATCACTTGAATAGGTTTAACTCATGAAAACGAGTTATTTATTTTTGACCAATTGTCATAGTTCAGATATTAAAATAAATATATATCTCCTCTAGATATAACACATGCCAATGTATTGATGTAATTACTATACGGAAAGAAGTTCATTGAGTATTTACTATATACACAATTGTTTTATAAGAAGGACGACTACAAAACGGACCATCGAAAATAAAGTTAAATAAAACTAAGTTTACACCAGACATACAACTCAAGAAAATATTTACACTTGCAATTGCTGTAAAATGCTAATATATTTATAGTTAATGCTTGAATTCAAACATTATTCAAACATCCGTTGTAAATTCATTTTCAGAATTTTCATAATACTACAAATATTGCTACACTTTTCTAAAAAAACCTGTTAACTAAAAGGTACCCAATAATAATGCCATTATTATTGATAGGCTATTTTTGATTACGTCTCCTCTTAATCAAGTTAAAAATGGTGTTTAGTTTTATTCTAGAACAAGTGGAGGGAGTCAAGTGTATTGCTTTGATTTGTCTGAACAAAATAAATCGTGGAAAGACTTTTTTACCAAATAATTTTGAGCCTGGGAAATATTATTAATAATTTTATTAAATTAAAACTTATAAAAAATAAACAGTTGAAATGGACGTTGTCCAGAGGATTGGAGGTACATTTATATTCACTATACATAACCTACTAATACTGATCGATAGATAATCAATAATGTACCGTGGGTTTTATGTTTGGATCGGTATGTTGCGGGACATACGGTTAAAAAAATAAGAATTAGGCTATTATAAACAATAGATGTAAATCCAATTATTTTGCAACTTTTGGATTCAAGTTACAAAAGTACATCAATGCACATAGTTTCTTTAAGGAACCCCAATGAAATTTACTATAATGTTGTTATAGGGAGAAATTTATTGGCTCGGCTTGAAAATATACATTTGTCAATGAATGTTTAACAAGCAAAAATATATTTTGTAATTATCAGTAATAAAAAAAAAATATATATACAATATTAGATTGAGAAAAGTATTAGGAAACTAACTAAAACATAGGCATGAGTATACTTTGGTTGTAGGCCTAGACCTACCAGATTACAAAATAGTAAGTTAAGCAAAAATGGCATGTATTACGTTCCACTTGTTTACTGCCAATATAGTTTGGCAGTGCAATTTTATTCATTTCGTTATTTTTTAGGACCTATTCTAGAAAAATTATTATTATTGTTTAATGGTTATCAATTTGTTAACATGTTTGCACACTTATAGTAAAAAAATCATTAAATAGGCCTAAGTACAGGGAATAAAATTAATTGCTTATCTTAGTCTCAATAGAAAACTTGTATCAGTTTCGAAGAGCAATAACCGTATTTCTAACTTTTGTCAACTTCATATACATATTCATGGGTTACAGGGACTAATGGTTGCCTATACAACTGTACTGTAAGTGCCAAATTTTTGTTTTGTCTAAGACTTGAAATATTAAAACTCAATTCTTTTCTATTTCCAATACTATGTGAATAATTGCATAGCTATTACCATCAGCTTTGTCGATTCATTACGGAGTCTGAAAATAACTGATTTGGCACGGTCATCTGCTCTGACACTGTTTTAAAAAAATCAAAGAATGGGCCACAGTAAATACCTTGCCTATTTTCTGAGCCACACCGATTTTACAGGCTATTTGCTGACAAATACCAATCAATGGATGGCCGTCCCTCAAAAACGTACGAGTTAATTTCGATAAAACTTTCTAAATAAATTCAGTACTTGGTCTACTGTACTATACATGCCTCATTCTAAGGCCGCGCCTATTTTCGGAGCCACGCCGATTTTACAGGCCAAGTGATGACAAAAACCAATACTATATATTTAACATTATTATAATATAATATATACTATATTATATATAAATATATATATATATGTATATGTATATATATATATATATATACACACTATATATTTTAGTATAGTAGACCATGTAGTGAATGTGTATAGACAGTTTTATCAAAATTTGCTCGTACGTTTTTGAGGTACGGCCATCCATAAATTAGTATTTGTCAGCACATAGCCTGTAAAATAGGTAGTCTTGAAAATCGCCGCTATAAATGGAGATTATTATCATAAAAGTAGTGTTTGTTCATTTAAAATCTTTATTTGTAGTATTTATCTTCACGTAAATAAATATATATTTTGTCTGGTTTAGGTTGATGAACTAGGTTAGGATTCAGTTAGGAACTAGGTCCTGGTACTCGTTCTTTTTATGGATGGAATCTATGGCCAGTTTCACGTCGGTAAATAACACACAAAACGTCCCGCAGATACAGCGGTTTCGGCCCCTCCCCGAAAGAACTTTCTGGCTACGCTACTGGAGAGGCCCTAAAATAAGAGAACTCTCAGACCCAAGGCTAGGCAAGAGTTGTCAAATGGAGCAGGAGATTGTGTAAGTCGAGGAAGATTTTCATGGATCGCCCTGTAGAGAGGCCCTAAAATAAGACAACTCTTATACTCAAGGCTAGCCAAGAGTTGTCAAATGCAGCAGGAGATTGTGTAAGTTGAGGAAGATTCTCATGGATCACATTGTAGAGAGGCCCTAAAATAAAACAACTTTTAGACTCAAAGTTAGCCAAGAGTTCACCTCATGATGTTGTATATAAATGTTTACTTTCCGGACACTAGAAGAAAGAAAAAGAAGAAAAGCTCGAACTTAAACTAATATCACTACGGCAGTTTCCTACACCATTTAATATCACACCTCTGACTAATGGAACAAAACATCTTTTCAGCTGTGACACGTGTGCTTTTCTAACTAGCTTCCCCGTACTTGGATTCACTAAATTCACTGAAACTGGGGATGTAAACGGTTCAATCACACAAGGTTTGGACCGTAGTGGCAATAACATTATCAGTTGCTTTGCTCAGTTGATTTAATCGAAGTATTATCTCCCACTTGAAATGGTTATTCTCGTCTTCCCGAATTGTATGATTCCTCTCAAGTTCTCCAGGCATTTCTAAGATTGCTAAAGGTCTCATCCCATTTGGCTTGAGCATCTATACAGTCAGGAAAAGGAATTAATTAATCCAAATGCCATGTCAATTCCAGAGGTTGAGTTATACTGTGCCCTAAAAATAAGTTTGCAGGTGAGGTTTTGGTGCTCTCATGTTTACCAGAGTTATATGCAATTTGAAGACAATGAATATTTTGTTCCCAGGCCTAATGATCATTTGAGTGAAATATTCTAATCGCTGTCTTTAGCCCCCGGTTCACCATTTCAGCATATGAGGGATTAGGATATTCCTAGCGATAAACACATATCCGCAAATCCACGACATCTAAAAGAAGGTGCGTTATCAGTGACTATGTATTTAGGAAAGCCAAACTACGAAAAGAATCCTTTAGTCAATAACGAAACTGTAGTTTTCTGTAGTGTTCTTAGCAGGCAGAAAAACTGCATATTTTGAGAAAGCATCAACTATTGTTAGTAAGTAATTATTTCCTTTATTAGAGCGTGGTAATCTGCCTATGTAATCTATAAATACTTTTTTAAAAGGTCTGGTGGCTATTTCGGAGGAGAGGTGACCCAATTTGGTATTGTTCGCCTGCTTTGAGCGCTCACATTTACAACATGTCTTTATCATGTTTGTTATTCGAGCTCTAAGATCTGGGGCCCAATTTAGAAATTCGATCTTACGTTTTCTGTATTCCAAAATGTGCGGTTGTTGGAGCGTCATGATAATACTTGAATAACAGAACATATATTTTTTCAGGAACAACTACTCTAGGATGAAGTTGGTTGGGCAACTGGCATAATAGAATATTATCTCGTAATATGTAATTTGGGGTTTTTTACTTTGACTAATGACCTTCCCTAGTATTGGATCATCTTTTTGGTGTTGGGTTATATCCCCCTTCTGGTATCTTATATAAAACCAATGCTCACAGGCATTCTGAGCTATTTTCGTCGTGGGTAAGATTGGCAGCAGTATCTTGTGGCTCCTCGAATAATCGTGACAGACAATCTACTACTACATTTTCTTTTCCTTTGATATGATGAACTGCGAATTTAAATAAGTTTATCAAGATTATACATCTAGATATTTTTCCAACCTGCCTTGGATAATTCCATAGAAAACTTAGGGCGCTATTATCACAATGTAACGTAAATGACCTATGTTCATGATAAGTACGATACTTCTCAAAGGCAAAAACTATAGCCAATGCCTCTAACTCAAATAGACTATAATTCTTTTCGTGTGGATTCAAGGGTCGAGACGACAAATCAACCGGCATGAGAGATCCATTATGGTCCTGGGATAATACAAACCCGAGCTGTGCCACTTGCATCTATATGGAGGACAAAGGGACGATTAAAATCAGGCATAATCAGTACTGGATCCGATGTTGATCGAGCTTTGATTGCATTAAACGCAACACTTTGTTCATGCCTCCATTCGAACTTCGCTTCTTTCTTTTTAGTTTATTGAGAGAGGCTGCTAACTCAGCAAAATTAGGTATAAATATCGAGAAAGGCCGCCATTCCTAAAAACCGTGTTAATTGTTTTGTTTCTAGGAATTGGAAACTCATTTATGGGTTTGGTCCGATCGGGATGGACAAATCACGCCATTTTGAAAAACATGCCCAAAAAAATTAATCTTAGTTTGCAGCCTCTACCATCTTTTCAGGATTGATAGTAAGACCTGACTCCCTAAGTCTATTCAAAACTGTCTTTAAATGAACCACATGTTGTTCAAACATCTCTGAAAAAATACATAAATCATAAAAGGTGTGGAAAGGAACTTATATTTAATGTCTCCGAATATTTTGTCAATGAGATTGCTCAATACATACATCCTGATGCAAGGCCAAAGGGTACAAATGAAAACTCATAAGTAGCCCAAGGAACAACAAATGCTGTGTACTTTCTAGACTGTTCATCCAAAGGAATTTGATTGTAAGCCGAGTTCAAGTCTAAGAGTATGTAAAATCTTGAACGACCCAGATATTGGAACGTTGACTCAATGGTTGGCATTTGAATTGATTCAAGATCCAAAATAGTATTAAGTTTTCTATAGTTTACCACTAATCTGGTCTTGCCATCTTTCTTGGGTACCAAAAATGCCGGAGAAGACTAACGAGATGTAGAAGGCTTAATGATTCCCTATACTAATAATTTATCAACATGCTGTCGCAACTGTTCCATTTTCGAGGGTGCATATTAATAAGGACGTGGCTTTACCACCACTGTGGAATTTAACTTGATTGAGTATGTTAAAACATTTTTCTTTCCTAACCTTTTTGTAATAGTGTCTGGATATTGCGATAATAAGGACTTGACCTCGTTTGATTGCGGAATTGTAAGCTGTTCTCATATGGTCGGGACTTCCAATGCTCCACCACCCTCCTGTTGATCTCTTATAAACCAAGGTAAGAGGTTTGGAATTACCATAAGGAAAGTAATGGTTTCCTGAACTATATTCAATGTTGCTTTAGATTTAAGAAAAAAATCTATACTTAGAAAAATGTCAACTGGAATATCTCATGATACCAAAAAAAGGAAAAGTCTAAGATAAGTGATTTATTTTTAAATGAACCCATACTTCCATTTTAAAACCAATATTGCTGCATGTGGCAGCTAGTGCTGCTAATTTAACTTGTCTAGATTTTTTTATAATACCCTTCTCAGTAATTAGATTACCACATAATGTTTCCGATATAATACACCTTGAGGATCTCGTGTCTACTAATTCACAGTTTCTTACTTCCTATAGATAAATTAAGTATTAATGAGCAAGAGGGAGAGACTGCCATTGCTCTTTTAATCTGTTTGTTAAAGTTACACTTGGTGTTGCCCTTCCCATACTTAATTTGACCTTTGTCATCTTTTTTTCTATTCAAATATGACTGATAAGCTGTACGTGGATATTTATTGTAAAGTGGGTGTACAAAGGGAGTTGGGGGTTGACTGATTTTGAAAATTATTATAATGGCACTGAGCACTGCTACCTTCATGACTATATTTCGAGCGAGTTCGGTATAAACGATTGAATTCTGTTTATGTTGCCTTTACGACTTCAACACGCGCTGACAAGCCCAACAACTCAGCCACTGATGATGGGGAAGGAAACCCTGCCAATTTTTACCTAGTCCCAGGATTCAAGCTAGTAAGAAAAACACCCAGAGCTTCGGATTGGTTGAGGTCTGGGAGCAGTAAATCCATAAGTGGTTTAACTTCATTAATGAATTCGGATAGAGATTCATTTGATCGTTGTACTCTATACGCCAACCCCGATATAGTATGTTGCTTAAGTCTGCCCGGCAGGAAACACTGCACCAACTTATCAGTCAAGGCAGCTATAGGTAATCGCTCAATTATTGTTTGAGTCCACATTGATCTAACAAGACTCTGTTTTTGAGAGAACTGACAAAAGTAAGGTCTGTTCGTCAGTTAATTTGAGGCCGTTAATCTCATTAAGCTAAATGATGAACTTTAACAGCTGCTTTACTGAGGTTCCTGAAACTACCGGCATGGAAAGTACCCAATCCTTGACTACCAGAGGTTGTTGGAAGATGACACTGGTACATTCCTCACTGTCGACCCTGGGGCGTATTGCTGCAGCTGTCTGGGCACCGATTAGTGATGCTGTACTTTGTATGATTCCCAAAATCTTAGGATCTAACGGTTCATTTACAACTGCAGTAGTCTTAGATAGAGTTTTAGTAACAACTATATTGTCCTTAATCGCCTGTTTCAACAGTACACGGTTTGTTTCCAAATTTTCAGCCGGAACTAAACCCCATACATTACATTGTTGGATTGCTTGATCAGCTTTCAAAGTATTTATCCACGACAGTCCCGATGGTTTGTCTTCCAAGCAAATAGAGGACCACTTAATTCGCTTTTCTTGTGTTCCGACATATTTGTTTAAATAATACTCTATAGAAATACAAAAATTTACCTAGCAATACTTTCAGAAATAATTGAATGACATTCAGGTCGTGTTGACGGAATAATGAATGACGGCTACTGGTTTTTAAATTATTCACGTTACATATTGTGACTTCTATACAACACTAATACCATATTCAAGACACACTCTATTCATCTGATGTATTTAAAGCAAAACCTAAACCAGCTAACCATAGTATACAAAGAAATGAATGAGTGAATTGGGGGGATTGGAAAATCTAAGATGTAAGAGGCGCATGTTTCAGAAAAAATAGAAGGACCTGTATTACAATCCTCAACCTTTTAAGCAAAACTCACACACAACTTTTTTTTTTAAATAATATCGTTTTTTGTTTTGTTTTAATTATCTTGGTCATCGATATTCCCTAGTAAGATGTCCTTCAAATTAGTTATAAAAATGAATGAAATCTTGATTCTTCGACCTTGGGTAAAAGGCATTGGAATATTTATACTGATTCATTTTATGTTTCAAAGGCAAAAAGGTATATTTTACATCTTTTAAGTTTGACAAGAACTTATTAATTTCATGGATACTATGGGTTACCTCCTGATTATCCCACAACCTACGAAAAATCGGAATTTGTGGAATAATAATATCAATACTGGGATAAACTCTTCGTATCAAACGAAAAAGAGAACTATATTGTAATCTAAAGTCTTCCTGAGAGATGCCTGCAAGTATGCCATTGGTACCTACAAACAATACTAATGGTGTGTTGCTATCAAAATAAGGACGTTGATATTTGATTCTTGATTTTAATTCATGCAACCTAATTCCTGAATATGCAAAGCAGTTTACTAATGAAATCTGTATGTCTTGTAAGTTAACCGAACTGTAGCTGTTCATATAAACGTTGATTCTTTTGATATGGGAATCTCCCATTGCTTGCAATTTAATCATAATCTTTTATAGTACGAGTAGCTTATTTGTTGTAACAACAATTCCCCAAAAATAATTGTTTAATTTAATAAATTAATTGAACGATTTTCATAAACACAATGTTTCCTTTTAGTATAAAATTTAGTTACTTTTTTTAGGGGGGGGGGGGTGTCAGGGTTGCATGGGCCAAATGTCTGTGAAAACTTAGTTGGTCTGGTTATAAAGAAATACTGCATTATTATAATACTATGTAAATATTAGAAGTTGCAAAAATAAGTATTGATAAATCACACATACACAAATAAATATAATCGCAGTCTCTTCATCTCACAACTTCTTGGGTGGTAAGAAGCAATCCTACCTATTTAGTATTTTTATCTAAAACTTTAACATAAAACAATTAGGGTTTACTTTTTCATAGTCATAGGCATTGGTAACGAAACGGTCACTTGTTATATAATAATATGTATTTTAAAAAATATTAGTTACAAGTCAACTGTAATGTTTTTGAAAATAGTTAAATTTCAGTACAAATATCTGGCTATCAGTAATTATATTACAAAGTTTATAACCAATTGAATTCAACTAGAAAATTTCAAAGTTTGAGAGGTAATTTATTGAGCCAATTATTTAAAATACAAAAGTGTTCAATGCACTATGTCTTGTTAAATTTTAAACGATGATTTAGCTTCAAAAAGACTTATATTATTTTATCCCCATGATTTAACAGTTGTCTGTAATGAACTAACACTGTATTCGGAAATATTTATGTATAATGGAACTGTCTTTCTGAATAAATATAAAAATGTTATTACTGGATCAATATAACCCTTATGTGGTTCAAATAGTTGGCAAATACTTATGATTACCTTATAGTAAGACATTATTTTGAAATCATTTATATTTTACAGATTTTTGTGTTTATTTTACAGCTTGAAAACTTTGAAGAAAAATATAGTCGTAGCAATAGTTTAGCACTTATAAATTAATCACGTATCTGCCATCTTTATCGGTCATAAAAGGTATAATACAACGATTCGAAGATTGGAATCTACCCTCTTCGTCAGGTGAGGGAGGTATTATTACATACCAAAATAACGAACAGAAAGAAGTAAATAAGGGAAAGAAAAGGGTTCAAACATACCAAAAGCTGCTTGGAGTCCAGCCGAGTCGTTGTCACTGCACAGAGGGCTAGTCCCGAGCACAATTCACGATTACGAGGATCACAACCGAACATCACGCTAGCACAGGCTACAGTGGGATGGGATACTAACAGTAACAAACATACCAAAAGTATGAAGTACAGTCCAGGCGTTGTCACTGCACAGAGTGCTAGTCCCGAGCACAATTCACGATTACGAGGATCACAACTGAACATCACGCTAGCACAAGCTACAGTGGGATGGGATACTAACAGTAACAAACATACCAAAAGTATGAAGTACAGTCCAGGCGTTGTCACTGCACAGAGTGCTAGTCCCGAGCACAATTCACGATTACGAGGATCACAACCGAACATCACGCTAGCACAGGCTACAGTGAGATGGGATACTAACAGTAACAAACATACCAAAAATATGAAGTACAGTCCAGGCGTTGTCACTGCACAGAGTGCAAGTCCCGAGCACAATTCACGATTACGAGGATCACAACCGAACATCACGCTAGCACAAGCTACAGTGGGATGGGATACTAACAGTAACAAACATACCAAAAGTATGAAGTACAGTCCAGGCGTTGTCACTGCACAGAGTGCAAGTCCCGAGCACAATTCACGAGTACGAGGATCACAACCGAACATCACGCTAGCACAGGCTACAGTGGGATGGGATACTAACAGTAACAAACATACCAAAAGTATGAAGTACAGTCCAGACGTTGTCACTGCACAGAGTGCAAGTCCCGAGCACAATTCACGAGTACGAGGATCACAACCGAACATCACACCAGCACAGGCTACAGTGGGATACTATTTACTAACTACAGAATAGCGATGTCGGCTCTTTCATCGGCACCGCGTAGTGCCATCTATAACAATGGGACAGGATGGCGACGGTCAGGAGGGGGAAGGGGTAAAGGCAAGCCGCTTCCGGCCCTAAGTTTTGGTCCTAGGCATTAGTGTCATGGTGTGCGAATTTTGTTGGTTTAGGTTTGTCTGATTGTTATAATCGTTTTAGATTTCCTAGGTAGTTCTTTTGTAGTATTCGAACCTAAAGTGGTCTAAACTCAACCGAACGATGACTTAACGGTTGATCTACTAATTTTGTGTATAAAGCCTCATTAACTTTGCGTTTAAAAAAATTCTCCTCGCTGTGTATTACGTTGGCTTCAACCCATTTCATGTGATGATTTCAGATCAGCAATGTTGAGCAATTTTAGACTTTTCCCCTAGTCCATTGTTCGTATTGTATTTGTGTTCTTATTATTGGATTAATGTATCAAACAAAACTTTAACATATTGGCTTGGAGTGACCTCATAAACTCTGGTTTGCATAATCGTCCTGTAAAGATATGATTGTATTGTAGAATTATTTTGCATTAGAAATAATTTCAGATTTGTTAAAATAGAGATTGTTTTGAAAAAATTTTAAACAATTTTATTATTACTCATAAAGAAAGACACTTGTTAACTTTGTTAATATGCAAAAAATGAATCATATTAACATTCCTTAATAGTTAAATCATCTCCAGTCAAGGAACCATTAGACTTCATCTACTTCATCACTCCTTTGGGTTCGTTAGTAGTTGCTAAAACAAATACAAACATCGCATACACTTAAAGGAATAAAATACAAAATAACAAAAAACTATAAGTTCGTTGATGGTAGTAGGACATAACCTTGAATACCCTGTCATTGTTAGACGTCAACTGGTACATTAATGAAATAAATGAATTAAAGTACTTTTTATTGAGGCGAACATTTGGACATTATAAGTGGTTCATTCTTAAAATTAGCACCACAGTACAAAATATGATTAAAGTATGGCCTTAAATAAAACTAAACAAAATGCTTATAAAGAATAATTGCCTTGAAATATAACTAAGTTAACTAGCTAATTTCTTACTATAATTTGTAAAACATTTTAGAGAAAATTTATTTAGTTTAAGCAGTTATTAGGTAGTGAAAAGATAATGATTGGTAAATAATAATACATATGTCTATATACTTGATATCAGTTTTAATAGTCTCCTTTAATTGGTTTTCAGTTATTAAACGTTCATAAAAAAGTTTGAACCATTTCTTGGTAGATTCCCCTTTATCGCTTTCTGAATCTGTGTCCTGTTTGGCCAATGTAAAGGCTTGGGTAGGTGCACAGTAGAGCAAATACAATAATAATTAGGAGTTCAAAATTGTTATATGCTGTTACTAATAAATGTTTCGTTCTTACATGTCTATTATTTTAATTGTGAAAGATAAAGTATAGTTTTTGAACCAAAATACAATTAATAACATTGGATAACAGATTTTTAAATCTCTATTAATTATGCTTATAAATCTATTGCTTTTTTATATGCATAACGTTGCAGCAATATATCTAATCTTCATCTGTCTTCTAGCTGACTCAAAATAAGACCTGATATGTGTTCATCGTATATTAATTTCTTCTCTAGTTTGCTGCTGTATATAAATAATTAAGATAAAAGGATTTCCAGGAAAGAGTAGTGAATTAAATATATTAGTTATTTGTGCAAATATTGAAGTCTTTTTAGCGTTATTTTCTCAGTACCTTTGTTATTCTCTCTGTATCTTTGTTATTATCTCTATATTTGTGTTATTCTCTCTGTTATCTCTCTTCAAGTGCCACTCGTGCTATTCGTAGATTAGCTGCCTCAATAATGTCTACTGCACGAATCAACAACTGGCAGGCATGTAACACCAAGGGAAAGGCTGACGTACAAATGTGCTGTTTATATCGCGACACGCATTTTCATTGATGTGAAGCCCAGGACATAGTCGTCTTCAATTTAATACCCATTATTAACGTTTCCCTTTCTTTATATTTTGCCTTTTCCCTTGTCATTTACTATTTGTATCTGCCACTTCTTTATTTCTGAGCGATATGAGATGTGCAGAATACAGTTAATGAACTGTACAGTTACATAAATCATACTTGTACGGTTCTACTACTTCAATTTGTTCTTTAAATTTAGCATGTTCTCTATAATTATTTCTTTATTTTCCTTTTGAAAATCAATTTGCAATGGTTAGTAATATCTGTTTATAACGGGCTTTGGTTTTGTCACACGAAGAAGTTGTTAGTCTTTGTTTTCAAATGTAAAGTTGAAAACTTGTAAACCTACCAAACACTCAATAAATAAAAAAATTAAGCGGTCTCATTAACTTCGAACTTTTATTAGTAATTAGAATTACCAGGGCTCATTCAAACTCCATTTCAGGCAAAAAGTAAGGCCTATAGTCTATAGCCAATTACAAATGCTTCTTGATATGGCGTTTATTATAAATTCTTCGCGTGGAAATATTCCGGAATTTAAATTAATTTGGGTTTATCGTGTTCTGGGCCAACACCTGTCATTACAATTAGATATGCAGAGTATCAATGAGAAATCTATCTGGACTAAACTTAGCGACTATTTGAACATGGTCAAAAGATGGTAAATAACAATATAATTGTACAATGCTTCGAAAACAAATTTTATAAATTTTTTATTTAAGAGTGTTCAAACCAATAATACTGTGAAACTATAAAATTTAATAAGGAAACTATTGCAAACATCGCTCAAGTAAAATATTAAATAATAACCATTAACAATGAAGATGAAAAGATGAAGTTGAAAAGGAAGTTTACAAGCTCCATTCCACCACCATATTATATATGTACACACACACACACACACACACACACACACACACACACACACACACACACACACACACACACACACACACACACACACACACACACCGGGTTCGACTCCCGGCGGAGCAAGTTCTTTTTGTGATTCAATGTTTGTTGCATTGTATATATATATATATATCCGTAACCAATTTCCCCAGTAAAATACGTGTTTATATAAAAAGTGCAAAAGTTATTCTTTATAAGAAGCAAAAACATTGGCAACGACAGAATAGATCCATTTAAAAGTAATGTATACAATATCCTTGTTCAAGACGTTAAATGACATAACGTCAAGGTTTACTGCTGTGTGAAGTTGAGTAAAATATTTTTTTAACCTTCAGTTTCTAATCGTAAAGTTAGTATTTGAAACAAGTTAAATATGTAGATTATAGGTGTTTCAAAACTTTTTAAAAGGAAAGTACACACTGCCTTCAAACATGCCAGTGTTGTTACATTATAAATTTTGCCGGTACTATCCTGTAGGGCACGATGAACTCGAGGAAAGCAGAATAAACTGTACTATTAGTTCCTGTGTTCTAGTTTCAAGAAAAGTACAGAGATATATGAACATAACTAGTTCAAGTAAAACATTCAAGTTCGTTTGAACAGGAATGTCTTCCAGTACGACAGGAATAACAACCGTACTGGAAGACACAGGACGGTGGCTTATGAACGATTGCCTTCGCAGGCAGGAGTTCAGTTCGTCAAAAAATTACCAAATTCAATCAAAAAAGCCACAATGCCTAAGGCGTTTAAAACTCGTCTGAAAACCCCGCTGATCTCTAAAGCTTTTTATAGTACTGACGAGTTTATGGCAAACAATTGAGGGACCACCTAATTGGCTAGCCATGTGATTAGAGTGGGAAGATTATGTAATGAATGAGAATTTGGGTGAATGAAAAACTGTAAGTCTGAATGCAAATTTTTAGCTTTTAAAAGTTATGACTGTTGCGATGCAATATGTATTGTTTTTATGCAATAAAACATTGAATTGAATTGAATTACTGTCACGACACCTAGAGGAAAAGTATACCACTAAACAGACTACCTTTCTTTCGACCGAACAGATTATCCATATGATACCATGGATTACAGTCATGGCACCAAGAGGAAGAGTTCCCCACTAAAGCTGCGCGCCCACTGCGTCGGCGCGGCCGTCAACGGCGTTCCGCATCTTCGGCATGTCCGATAGAAAGTCCGGAGCTACGAACTGTAGGTCACTTCGGGACGGTCGGTTCGGCATTTTCAGCGTTCTACACAGTCTGCTCTCTGTTGTGCTCGTGGTCAGTTGAAATCCTAAACGCAACAAGGATGGATGTTAGTACACTGAGCGTGCTTGTTGAAAAATATTAAGAACTATACAATAAGAGACACCCGGTATATTTTAACAATGTTAAAGGAGACAAAGTCTGGGAAGAAATAGGTGCTACGATGAAACTACCAGGTTTGAAAAAAATGTTCTTAATACATTAGGATGTCAATAATCAGTTCTAAGTTGATAGGCATAGATACTATTAGTCTTTTTCTCTATATAATTCCGCTTCTAGTATCAGTAATAGTGTTTCAAACTTGGCGTACTGAAGTACTCAAATAACTTAAGGTCATCTTCCACAAGATCCGGGAAAAGTGTCAAATTCACTACAAATCAATATCTTTCTGTTCATGTTATGAATCCAAAACCTTCTTTTTCCTATTTTAACATCCTCCTCTTCATCTATAAAAAACCGCACTCACTACCGCAATTTCCTCCTCCACATCCATCTTTCAATAGATCCTCTCCCAAACCGACTTCTGTTTTGGCGGAAGGCGGATGGAGGACAGTGCGGAACGCCCGATCCAGTGCGCGCACCCCCTCTAAAAAATGTCGCGACGGCCGTACCGACCGTACCGACCGTACCGACCGTACCGACCGTACCGACCGTACCGACCGTACCGACCCAGTGCGCTCGTAGCTTAACAGACTGACTTTATCTGGATCATTCGAGAAACCCTCCTAGAAAGCCAAAATGGTGGTATCTTTAAGAAACACCTTAATTTATCTAAGCAACTTTTCTGTTTGGGCATTTTTACTAACGACTAACTTGGTTTATAATAATGTCGACACTTTTATCAAATCTGAGCCATTTGAAATGTAATTTGTTTCTTACTCAAGAATATGATTAAATCATTCAATTAAAACGAGTCTTTAATTTACTTTCCCAGTTTTGCCTGGTGTTCAATGAGTTCATTTCAGATATTAAATACTCCATTTTCATATTTAAAAATTGATTTAACTAATTTAAAAATACTCTTATCTGCACGTATATAATTTGCTCACACAATATGATGAAATACATATGGACCAAAACAGTTTCCATTCTTTTCAGAACTCTGCCCCTACGACTTCGTTTTAAAAGAATGACAAGATTACAGTATTTGCCAATATTATATTCGACTGACAGACAACTAAGACAAATGCTCGTAAACTTTAATGATAGTTTGTACAGTACTTCATTAGTGCATTCAGAGCTTGGATTTGGATTTTTTCCACAGAAACATTTATGTATTTAATTAGAAGGAAAAGTGTAATTAGACATATTATTTCTATTATATTATGTTCTAAAACTTCTTGATTTTTCTAAAAAATATAAGCAATGATTGAATAGATCAGATTAAAAAAAGGTGTATCTCATTTCTCCAACTCAATACTCCAGGACACTATATTATTGAGACCCAACAGTGACGACTTCCCAAACCAAAAAATGAAAACATATTATTCCTAGCACAACTTAGTAATGCTCATTGGTTTGAAACCTCTCTCTCCATCAAATGCTCTGCCTAACCAACCAACCAGCAGATAGAGCAGATGTTAGGCAACTTCCAACAGGAAGCAGCATATGGTACTGTGATAAGACCAGTATATTAGAATAAGAGAAATGATGAATTTTTACGTTCAGTATGTTTCGTCAATCATTGCTGCAATGTTTTCATGGATTATTTAGAGGCCGGTGTAGTGCCCATAATAAAGATGAAAGTCCCTATGAATATATATATATATATATATATATATATATATATATATATATATATATATATATATATATATTTTAAAACTCTTGCTAATACACAAACATAAACTAGCTAAAATGTTTTAAAAATATAATATATTAATGATCATTTATTAAAGCATCTAACTAAACGTTCTGTTATATATGTTAAAGTAATGGTAGATTCAATTGCTAAAAATAATATACAATTGATTTGTGTTTAAACTGTACTTTAAGAACATTTTGACTTTGTTGAGCAAAACATACTGGTATAAAACTAAACAATTCTGGTATAGCAGGTAATGTGATATAGTTGTCATGATGTTTCTGTGATTGCAGAAAACAAGTTGTCAAAATTAATGAATGCATAAACATGTACGAATTAAAATGTTCAGTATCGAATGGTGGAGTCATGTTGCCTGTAGCGTGTATAATCTATTTTTATGATCTACTGAAACCTAATTTTAATTCTAATAGTTATCTATGAATATTATAATACGTTATCAAGTTCTTTATATAATAAGGGAACCTTAAAGGCTTCAATTTCTCATGATTTACAAAAAATATGTCAGGATACACATACAAATTATAATTTATCATAAAAGTTATAAAAAACTATAATTATAAGTTATTTTTAATATAATATAATTCTTCTTCTCCATAATGCTTCAGCGAAGTCTGACAGATACAAGATTTTCTTTCATATCAATGATTGTGGGATTTAGAGATAATTAAAAATAATTTAAATTATTATTTTTATCTTATAATATATATATATATATATATATATATATATATATAATTATTATTATTAATAATACCACACAGCGATAGTGGACGAATTCTTAAAAAGATTTATTTGAGTGGACAATTCATTATAATATTGGCTGGAATTGCTTCAGAGTTTTAAAAGGACTAAAATGCACTGGACGAGGTCTTGGATTCAATTTTATTCTAACATGTCTACACTGTAACCAACTGAATTTCTATGGGAGTGGATTTCTACCATAGCACTATTAAAAACGCTGGCGATTTCTACTTTATAAAGGCTGCAATAAAAATTCTACAAAAGTTATCAATAACTGACAAAACAACGACTTATTCAATTTCAAAACAGCATCTAAATGACTATTTGGAATGCAAAGTGTTATTTGACGTATAAACGATAATTGTAGTCAACAGCTGTTAGTTTCAAACGGATAATAAAGACACATTTCCGATGCTACCATTATTATGAAATATAAACTCAATCCCTTTCGTCATAATTAGGCATCAACAATTTAAACGCTATTGATATGTGTAAAATAATATTACTTATTTCTTTAACCGTATACAATTTTTTAACACATTTAAAATAGTTTAAATTAATTTCTTCAGATCCAGTAGCACTCTCGTGCCTTGGATTTTGCAGTGATGAACAGAACAACGTTCACAGATCACAGCCAATCCAAGAATGATGTCAGGACATCCTCTGATTTCTTTGATATATTAGAGATTTACAATGTGGTAGAGAAGGGAGATGGTCCTAGACTACTGCAGGGTTTTCAGCAAGCCAAATTCAAGATGTGAGGTCTCCAAGGATTTTCTTCAAGAATCAAAGGGAGCCGCCTCTGCAGCCGTTCTTTACTTTGCTGAGAATCCACGTTTAACTTTGAATAGAATTCCTGATTTTATTGGTTTATAGTCCTTCCGTTTGCAAAATAGCCGAGGGTATCGCTACCGGGGACGCTGCTTTAGCACCCCCTGGAATAAGCACCCCCTCGGGCTCTGACGTCACGGCAGGGGGTGCTAATTCAGCACACGGACACGGACCGGGCACTGAATTAGCACCCCCCCACCAACAAGGGGGTGCTAAATCAGCGCATGAACATGGTCGAGGCCCTGAATTAACACCCCCCTGTTCCAAGGGGGTGCGTATTCAGCGCATGGACATGGCTCAGTCACTGAATTAGCACCCCCTAGCATTCAACCAGCAAAAAGGATATTTATCTTTTACATATTCAATTTAATCATAAATATAATAGTTGTTATCTGGATTTTTGTGACGCTACCACTTATAAGCTACCATCTACGATTGTTTGCAATTTCCGATAAACAATTGAATAATATAATAATCAAATATGGCTACTTTCTCTTCAAAATTACCATAGACTTAATATTCCATAATAATGCTCCGACTAATAAGGCTAATGTATATGAATCCATAATTAAACTATTGATTTCATTTAATAGCTTCACGGAAATGGAGTGTTTTTTTTTAGTTTAATTTACTCAAATTTAAAAAACTAATATAATTTTGTAAACAATTTAGGCTCGTATTTTAGGCAAAATAGTTTACTGTCACACAGTATAGATTTTTTCTTTGCGGCATTTTTGTTTCATATTTAATTTTAATTACATTTCAAAATTAGGTTTTATGGAATGAAACAGATAAAGCATGAAAATTACACTTTTTGACTTGTCATTTATTACAGAAATAATTTTTCAGTACCTGCCCTTAAATAATTACTCGTAACCATCTGCAGTAAGAAACTAGATTATAATTGTTTTATCTTATGCACTATTAGGCGTACCGTGAATCATCTGCACAATGGAACAGCTCCATAGACTTAACACTTCACAAAAATCCGTAGAATGATACTCACAATAATATCTCAAGGTTACGCCCATAAGTATTATTATTGCTTACGTGTAAAATATCCTCTATAGAATCATGCCTAACTATTTTTCATAATTAAAGGAATATATAGAAACATCAAATACACAATATCCCTTCAGGCAGAGTCGGAAGAAAGGTATATTTCACATGAGGCTACAACTTGAAGATACATTATTAGTTTATGAACTTAACACTGTGATAAAAAACTTATGGATGAGGCATTGGTAGCTAAGGATGAAGTACATTAATCCGCAAGGTTTCTTCCTAACTAGTTAGTGTAAAAAAATGTTTGCTCGACTTCTGTCCATCTTACCTCTAGTAGATATATCCCTCTGGTAAAGGATTATACCCTCGATTATATTACTTTTTCTAACGGTATCGATGATAATTAGTGTCATATTACGAGAATGAATAATAGAATTCATATTGGGACTTTCATATTAAGTGATATCAACTATTACATGTAAAATATTCTCACATATACGTTTTGTTGCTCCTTTTATGAGTAAACGTGGATCATAAGTCTTTAATTACCTACAGTACTATAGGAAAGGAGGGATCGTGATTTGTAATTACTTTAGAACATCAGTTCAAAAAATCATGGAATGTCGCATTGAAATTAAATTTGGAATATTTTCCAATGACCATAATTTATTTCATCAGTAGTATGCCATTTTTTTTAAAGACATCAAGGAGATGTCTATGACGTACCAGTTATTCTACAAAAATTCCGTACGAAAGGGCGGGTATCAGCTAACATATAAAAACTTGAAACTCCTTATTTTTGCCTTAACGTCGTTGCTCGTTATATATCGGCCGTCTACCAAATATGAAATATACAGAATGAAATCAACCTGTAAATATCGATTGTAGGACTGTAGGTCCACACATAATTTTGACGAAGCTGACGAAACCCGTCCGTGCACTACCGACCCTCCTGTTCAGAACTGACGTGGCCGTATCGAGTGGTCGAGTAATAATATCGATGTTATTCCCAGTTGTTATTTCTATATTAATACATAACTTATTATGTATAGTGAATTTGTTTGATGAAATTTCGTAAAAAATATAAGAAGAAATCAAACAATGTTTGAGTTTACTGGCCCAAGGTGTGGCATATTATACTCTCTAGGTAACGGATACTTTTACACTAGGAAAGAGTAAAGATAAACTAGAACACGGTAATGATGTATGGATAAAAACTGAAAATCATCGCCTTTTTGTATGCAGTTAAAGAATCTTTAACTATTGTGTGTTACATTTAGTCAAACGTGCACTTCTAACCCCATGTATCTGGAAGTGTCAAACTTAAGGATGAACATTCTCGTACAATATTGTAGAAAGAAGAATGAAATCTCAGTGAAGTCTTTAATAAAGCGTCTATAAAAAGGTAAAATTTAAAATTACACTTCAGCTTAGCTGTACTTTGATTTTAAGGCTATTTATATCGGAAAGTGTAATGAATGTTGTTACACTCTAATTTTCAATTCGTTGTAATTTTTATAACTGATTTGTAAACTAGATAGTCAACAGATGTATAGAAGCATAAATATTACTTAATTAATAATAAAAAAAATACTATACAAATATACATAATATTTCATTTTGTATACAGTAAACTTTTATGTTTTTTAATGTTTTATTTTCCGGGTAGAACAAAATCTTCAAACCTCGGTTAGAACAAACTTAACAACGCAACAAATAGCAATCTTTACTGGTACATTTAAGCATCTACGTTTACCACCGTATACCATCAATAGCATATCTACAAACTCCGTATAAATTTACAAACCAGAAGTAGGCCTGAGGACTTCCATTTAAAAACAAAATATTAAATAGAAATATAATAACTATAAAGACATTTTTAATTTTTGGTCTAGGTAATCAACATGTATTAGAGTGTTTTTTAATGACGTCTTAATCAAAAGAAACTTATATTCAGAAATGATTAATGTTATTATGACCAAAGTTCAGCAATGTAATGTTAAAATCACCTGATTAGAGCAGCTAAAATCAAAACAGCTGATTGTTGCAGCCCACATTCAGTGCTGTCATATAATAAAGGCGGATATTGTTTGTTAATTCGTTTTGAAAAACAGTAATTGGTTTTTAAAAACAAACTATATCCCTTATTTCACAACCAATTTTTAAAACTTGGTATCGTTGGATTTTAATTAAATTGTGTAATAATTGAGACCTTTTTTACCTAATATCGCTTTTAAGATATTTACGCTTAAAGATTTTTTAGAAATAACTATTTTGAAAATAAATCTTGTAAGAAATTTAAATTTTTGATGTAATTATTCCGGTTATAAAGGTATATACAAAATTTTAACCTAAAAAATCCATCAAATATAAATAGTAAAGTAAATAAGACAAAAACAAAACAAAATTGTGGCTATTTGAGTAATTATTGAGTTTTAGAAAGGTGAATATGATTGTTTTTGCCTTTGGTCCATGAATAATGTCTAAAAATATTGGTAGAGGTTGTGGAACACTCTGTATAATAATTTTATATACAGAGTGTCCTGTAATTCTTAGGACAAGTCTATATACCGCAACTGCTCAGGTCATGGCAAACGCATTTCAGAATATGGAAATAGATCTTTGGTGCTTAGTTTCCTATCCGTCAGTCTGTGTGTTTTTTATAGACAAATTCGCTTTAATATCTTAATATAAATAAACAAATCCTACCTAATTTGGATAAAATATTTGGTAATAAGGCCAGTTATAAAAAATATTCATTAATACTTTCGAAATGGCGGCCATTAAATCTGATTAACTTTGAATGTCTTAAAATCCAGCACTTATACAAAAATAATCTGATCGTGGATTGTATCACAAATCTAATTACTTCAATAATATTTCAAACTAATAATAAATAACTCATTAAGATCATCTTTACTGTAAAAAAACATGGTTCGTGAAAATAAATTAACGTCAGCTTTAGAGTAACTTATCCCTATTTTTTTATTTTTGTAATTTATTATGCAAAACATTTGAAATACATGTTTCAGGCCTATCTAAGGATAGAATAGAATTATATATTAGATGTTTAATGAATTTATTTAAATATCTGTTGTTTTAGGACATATTTATTTACGAAAATTTAGTCAAGCGGCAATCAGATGTATTTCCAATAAAACCGCTTATCTTTGATTTTGTCATCTATAAAAGCATTATTGTCTGAATATTACTGTACGATTTTTCTTGTTGTTTATTATTCTTAACATATAACAGATAACCTAGTCACTTTATTTAGTTTTTTTAACATACAGTAATTGTGAATAAATTTAAGCTTTATGATAAATACAACAGTTTATTATTGTTAATTAAGACGTTTGTTTTTGTCCTTCATTGTTCATAAAGGCGTTAATTGTTGATAAATTTGCAATATCTCTAGTAGTTTTTAATTTATCAGACAAAAAAGTTGCTTGCTAACAGATATTAATGTATTTCCTGTACTTTAAATGAAGGGACTAATATGTGAGCACAATTGGCATAAGATATTCTAGAGCTGCCGTTTACTCGATTTTTTTATTGTGACCTACTCGCTGAGAACCTCAATGTCGACAGTGTTTTGTTACAGTAAATATGTGCATATGATATTTTATATATCTGGTCATTAGATTTGTGATAGAACCCTCTCAAATTCATTTTCTTGCAATATTTTAGAAAAATTGCAGATTTTAAGAAGTTAAAAGGTAAAATATTTTGAAAGTATTAAAGATAACATCATAATATATTTTTAGCCGCCATAAAATTTTGACAAAGACTTGGTAGGATTAAATTTATTAGGTTTTCCTTTCAGATTTTCCAAGTTATTCCATTTTTAACAACAGCAAAAAAACGCACACTAACCGAAAGAGGGGAAATTAAGCAATGTAGATCCATAATACTCAGTATATAAATGTATGTTTTGACCTAAGCAATAACGCTTTTGAAAATACGGTAGTATATTTATTGCTACGCGTTTTAACATTGTTTTCAACGTTTTTTTTATTATAGTTGAACTAACTGATATGGATATAACTGAAACTGAATGATATTGATTCTTGTAGATGTAAAATAATATTTAAATTGTTTGTCAAGTGTGTTTGAATTATACTATTCAGTTTAAATAGTATAATTCAGTTTATGATGCGTCCTTAAAAATAATTGGCCCTTAACCGTCGCAAAATTACAATTTCACGGTTCTAAATTTTCCCGCTTTTGATTGGTATTCGAAAAATTAAAATAAATAAATAATTGTCTTTAAAGTGGTTAATAGGTTGATATAATCTCTGACCATGTATATTTATTACACATGCCGGATTTACGCAGTATCAGTTCCTCTGCATTGTTCGTACCATGATTTCAAATTAAATTTACTTTAAAATAAACCTGTATTTGCCTAGAACCTAGTTTTATACTTAAGTATATTTGATGCATACTATTTTTACAATTGGTAATGAACTGTTTGTTTTTAAAATATTAAGTAAACCACAGCAATGCAGTAAATATACTCATTGCAATATATTTAAATTATTATATATATATATATATATATATATTATATATATATATATATTTTATTGATAAATAAATCACAATATGTTTAAACGTTTATTATTCTATTCTGTTGGGGTAATTATTCATCTCATCAATACGGCAATGATTTAGCAGCCCCCAGATTCAAAGGGGTGCTAAATCATCACATGAACACGGTCACGGCGCTGAATTAGGACCCCCCTACTCGAAGGGGGTGCTAAATCAGCACATGAACACGGTCAAGGCGCTGAATTAGGACCCCCGTATTCGAAGGGGGTGCTTATTCAGGGCCTGGACACGGCCACTGTGCTGATTTAGCACCCCCTTCCGTGACGTCAAAATGACGTCAGTAGCGAGGGGGTGCTATGTCCAGGGGGTGCTAATTCAGGCGCACCATCGCTACCTACCCTATGATGAAAGGGAGTGCAAAAAAGGAGCAAGGCAAGTTCTTTCAAAGGCGGCTTCCAGACGCTTCCTTACACTACACATGTAAGTGACCTGTACTATGATTTTTGGAAAAGAGTGGCATTTAGATAATTAGCACATACAATTCGGCATTGATTGTTAAATTGCAATAGACACATTATTTTACCAGATTTTAACAACATCCACATTTTAATAACTTTTATTGGAGGACTATTATACAACAGTTAAATAACAACGAGATCTTACAGATAATTCCAGTTGTTTGGAAAATGTTTGAAAATAGCTTAACCTCACTCTAATAATAAATTAATTTTTAATGATTTCTCTCTGAATCCCACAATTATTGAGATCAAAGAAAATCTTGTATCTGTCAGACTTTTCCGATGCATTAAAGTGAAGAGGATTTATAATAATAAATAACTCATAATTAAAACTTTTCAAATATACATTTAAACTTTCTTTACAAAGTATAAACTACTGCAATGGCATTTGCTTATTGACGACTAATAAAGACGATTTAAATGAGCGTAATAAAAAGTGTTGAATTGCTTGTTGCAGTAACATTTTACAAAACGTTTCATAAGGATTTTGATTTGGTCGAAACTGACATATTCTGTGAATTATAGCACATATGTTGCTTTTGTGAATAAACAAATCTTGATTTGATTGAAAACAGGAAATACCTCTTTAGATTTCTGGACCATTCCTACAAAAGTTAACATTAGTTTCTAACATTAATCAATAAACAACATCTAAATGGCTTGGCCAGGTATAAACAATTACTACATAACTTGCCATTGGTATAAACACAGGCTATACATCGATGGCGATCACATGGTCGAAAACCATGACCATCTCTCTCTGCCACCTCCGCCCCACGTTTGTACATCAGACCGGAATGTCAGGGGCACAGGAAACTGTATTAGCAATGTTTGCTATTGTCTTTACCGGAGTTGGACGGTTCAAGACATAAAACTTCATAACAAGATACCTGGATATGATTCCACTCCGTTCGCTGATTATTTGATAGGCATTGTCTTAATGAACCGTTGACAGTAATATCATTAACTTTTTTGGTATAAATATGACGGTATTTCAATCAATCAATCGATCAAATAATGTTTATTGTCGTTAAAAATTAAAAATTATATGATATGCGATAGTAAAACTAATAACTATTACATATTTTTCAAACATATAAATGATATATTAGGACAATTATTATTTTAATGTGTTTACACCAATAGCAATGAAAATAAAACTACCTATATAATTAGTAGTAACTAAATTTATTACATGTGCACTCCCTGTAGCTTCTTTAGTATTTTATTTTGTGAATTCATGATATTTAGTGATATTTAAAGAATTTATCCAAGGAGTAGTATGCATTGTTTATTAAATAATTTCTCAATTTGTACTTAAATTGCTTTGGATTATCAATTGATTTTATATGTTCTGGTAAGCAGTTCATAAACCTGATAACCATCTGAGGCGGGAGACGTTCATGAAGTTGCAGAATATGGTCACTAACTCTATAGTTTTGTTTAGTTCTTGTACCACACCCATGAAAATCCCTGCCCTGCAACAGTTTGCACTTGAAGCGGCACAACATGGTTGTCTGAAGCACGTACAGGCCAGGTAGTGTCAGTAATTCGAGCTATCTGAGGGATTCTCTGCTTGACTCTCGGTAACCCACATGATTAATTATACGAATACATATGTTTTCCGGTATAAATAATCTTTGGAAATGTGTATTTTCATAATCACCCAACATAATAATTCTATAGGAAATGTGGGGGGAAATGAGTATATAATAGGCCATTTTTAATATAGCTTTGTTGCAGGTCGAGGCAATGGCTGTTTCTACAGTCCGTTTACCATCACTGAAGTATCAATCTTAAAGTGCAGTTTTGTGTAACCAAGTACACATAAATTAAACCAAAGAAGTATATTCAGCAAATAACTTTATTGACACTACAATTCATCAACTATTCTTTACAAGAATTCTTTTCTATTCTATTTAACTATTCTTATCAAAAATCTTGACAGTGTACTCTGTACGAATACCGTTGTTATCATGCGTGCATCCACTCATCGCGTGTGTTTACCTACAATTGTTCGTAGAGGTACAGTGTAAGGACAAAAAATAATTAACATAGTAAGTATTCTAAACGCCATAATTTAGGCTATCAGTTGCTTAGAAATGTCCATATGATTAACATTTAATCGTAAGTTACTTGAAAGGACTAAACATATTTGTTCAAAAACTTATACATATGAATGTTTAAATTGATGGATGGATATTTTTTCCGACCTTAAGGCATGAACTATTGCCTCAATAACGTATAATTATATGAGCAGGTTTTTGTAGCTTACCTAGTGGTATTCAGAACTAGACAATCACTACAATACTACAGCTTACGTAACGTCACCATGGACTGCCTTCTCTTTCTGCATTTCCAAACTCCTATTTGGAATTCAGTGTCAGATGGCATGTTCCAAGAGAAACCGGAGCACAGTGAGGAAAACGGCAATTTTGGAGATCAAAGTAGAATGGTGCTCAGAAGCACCTGTTTTAATAATAACTATTGATATAATACAACACATACACAAACCATACTTCTGAACTAAAATTTAACTTTATACACCCGTTATACCATAGTTTAATATATCCTACACGAAATTCCATACTAATATGAGCGATGTACACAGTAGTATTTAATATATTATAGCTTACAAAATTATTATTTTATTGATAGTTTACTACTTATCAATAAGTATATATACAGTAATTAATAGAAAATTACAGTTTCTAATCTTGTGGTATATTTGACTTCAAGTTGAATTGTAAGTTTGTGATCTATCATCTTGTAATGACAGCTGACATTTTCTTTTCTGCTGATTTGTTGTTTTTAATAATAAATATTCGGGGTCTAATATTTGTTATATGAGAAGTATTAGATTTTATTACTTTAGATTAGTAAAATTAATATGTCTACGTATATATAGCTGTAATATTTGTAACTGCGCTTACAATCCCCACGCATTATTCATTTTCCCAAAAGAGATGTTATGTTTCCCATAGAATATTGTGAACTTTTAGTCACTGGAACATTAAATTCTTATTATCGTTAGTTATAAATCTATTGTACTGGGTATCAGTGTCACAGTTATATCTATTTGGTTGCGTTTAATCATTTTTCAAATAGTTAAAACCTATTTTGAAGCAGCAACTAATAATGATGAAACTTACTTTGATTAAAAGAATTATTATTATTTAATTATGATGTAATCGTATAATGATAGTAATTAACGAAGCATAATCCAAAGTAAATGACAGCGGACAGCTGTTAAAACTTTCTGCAGCTCATGTTCCCCATAGAAGCAGAAACATTTGATAATACTTAAACTTTAGAAAATATAAAATATTTTGTCTCTGATCAGTGTTGTGTAATGCAGGTTAAAAAGACGAAATTACTATCAAATCTACTATGGATTGAACAAGTGACGAGTTTAAACCAATTAACGCATTTTTCGACTCTGTTAACTGTTAAACTGTAATGAAAAAAGCTGTGGCTATTTGCACACGAGGTACCCAAAACCGGTTGGTTCCCTTAAGATTATGTATCACATTGTTAGTGTGCTTTAAGGAAAAATAGGGAGATCGACAGAAATATCTCCCCCAGCCATTTTACACAGACTACAGTTCAAAGAACAACAAGAGGTAGGGGTTTTCAGCCCTACGCATATATATAGTCTACACTTATTTTTCTGGACAATGCAAATTCAACTTAAGGGAAAGGGGATATCAGAGACCGGACGTACATTAGAAGAGTCTGAATAAAATGGGTTGTGACCGAAGTGTGTATGTATATATATATATATATATATATATATATATATATATATATATATATATATATATATATATATATATATTGTGTGTGTGTGTGTGTGTGTGTGTTTTATTTTCTTCAACGAGGCACTGGGAAAGGCGAAATCAACTATGGCGTCAGAAATTTATTTTATTAGAACCAAAAATGTATGATCCTACTCTCGTGAAACAACTTTGAACCAGTTAAACCCGCATTTTATTTATTCATATTATATAATAGATGCTATCACAGAGAAGGCTACGACTTTCGGTTTTGAACATTGTGACCAAAGTATAAATGTTTCAGAAGTTTTATTGATTACGTATGTGAATAAAGCGTGCACAAATATGCTTACAAAGATTCATGGAATTTATATTAGTCTAAATACCCAGTCAGCAAAGTTAATTTTCAGTCTGAAAAATAGAAAGCCCCACTTATCTAGACCAATATTTCCAATCCATTAGAAAGGAATGTGGGTAACTATGCTGGTAACTATAGTGGTTTCTCTTTTATTGACTGCGTTGTAAAAGTATATTCTAATTTATTGTATAATAGATTAAATTCGTGAATGAGCGACCGTCACAATCTTAAAGAATGCCAAGCTTGGTTCAAAAAGGGATACTCTACAATTCACAATTTGTTTATTTATCAAATATCTACGTTCTGCAACACAGGATAAAAAGATTCATGCATTCTTTGTAGATTTCACTGCTGCCTTCGACACAATCAGCAGAAACGCCCTATTTTGTAAGTTGTCAGTTATGGAGGTTTCTTCCATTATATTGAGGGCGTTGAAATAATTATATGACGGCACAAGGGAATAGTGTTTTTTTTGTTTTTTGTTTTTTTTGTGTTTTGTTTTTTTTTTGTTTTTTGATTTTTTTTTTTTTAAGGAGAGGCCGATCCCCTTTTAAGCCTTATTTTGTCCGCCCTCATGGGCCACTGGCCTGTGCGAGGATCTTATAAAACAGAATAAGGGGGAGAGTCGGTACAGTACAAGGTCAATGGTACTGATAAAAAGTGCAGTGGTCACTGACAGGATTTGAACCTGCGTTATCTCTAACTCAGACCCAAAGTCCAACAACTTAGACCGCTCGGCCATCGGCAATCCTAAAGTGTCGGCTGATGGTTGAGTGTTAAGCTGTTTTGAGACGAAAATGTGTGTAAAAAAGGCGTGCATTTTGAGGCCATTAATTTTTTCATTATATGTAAATAATATCTCAGATGTAGTAGAGGGTGGTTGATTTTGAAGGAATCAGAATCAAAGTTTTACTCTTTCCCGATGTCATAGTTTTAGTAGCAAGTACGCGAACGTCTTTGCAAATCGAGATTAAAAATTTAGAAAGGTATCTATTCTGAATATTGGAATTTGCGTGTCAATCTCAGCAAGTCCAAAATCATGGTGTTTTGACAGAGGGGTAAACTGAGAAAAAAAAATGAAAAGTGGTTCTTTAAGAGTGAAGAAATTGAATAGTATATGAGTAAAAGTATTTAGGAGTATCAACATCATTATCATAGGACAGGAATTTGACAGATAAAGCTAAAATTGCAAAATTCGTTATAAGCAGCACATGGATAAAAGTCCTAAGTTCCGAAAAAGTACCACTGAATACAAAATGTTATGTTTTTGTCAATGATGAAATCAATTATGTGGTATGAATGGCATATTTGGGGGTGCTGGGAGACCGACTAAGTTTAATCGATTTTACGATCTTTTATTAAACGTGTATTTATTTTGCCTATAAATACTCCAGACTACGCTCTTTGCACAGAGACGGGTCATACAAACAACAGGCGGGTCTGTTGTAGGCTGCGCGCTCCTCGCGTTATCACCAGCTGTATGGATCACTTGAACTTGAGCTCGGGACCAGGTCTTACCTATGTGCTAACACTGAATCAAATTTAATGTGCTGGATTTTTAAAGCTCGGGCTGAGTTCGTTAATTTTAACTATAAACCTTTGGGTTGCTTATATAAACCAACTCTGTTCATTATGTAACCAGCAAGAGGATGAGAATGTTTACCATTACGTTGCCAAATGCCCTATATTAGCCCATCAAATTAAAATATGGCTGTCTAAATTGGAATTAAACCGAATTAATTTGTATTAATTCCAATACCGTGAATGGTCAGGATTGGCGAGCTCTAGGAAATTATCTAAAATAAACATGGCAACATAGATGGAATCTAGTTTATAAATTAAAACTTTAATTACTGTCCTTAATCAGTCTTGGGAATCATGGTATATATTTATAAACGTTTGTTAATGTAACAATTAAATGGAACGTTTTGTATTTGTACGTTTTAAAAGTTTTTAATTTGTTTAGTTTATGTAGAGAGGCCCAAACCATGCACATTGTTTCGTTTAATTGAGAAATGTTCTACTTTAGTGGTAATTTTAATTAATTGCTTATTGAGAGATATAATTGATATTAATTCTTTTTTGACATATTTTAAGTTCTCAGTTTATATGTTTTGATTAGCTTTTTTAAAGATATTTAGTTTTGTATTGCCTAAGCATGTTATTTTTACACGAAAAATATTAAGCTGTTAAAGTTTATGTATATTTATTTACTAACATAGATTTATTTTACAATGTTATTAGTGTTTGGAAAAAAATGTGTAAGTTTGTGCTCTGTACATACTATGTTTTGTACGTAAAAGTGACTAAAAGTTTTTGGGGTTGCCAGTCCAGTTTCACGGTCTGTCGATCAAAACTGCAATGTTTATATCAGCCGGGTACCCTGTGTGGCACCCATCGATGTAATTACGTCACTATTGTGAAATAAAGCTCAATTTCGATTTCATTTGACATACAGACAGATAGAAATAAACATTTTCCAGCCCTACTGCTCAACAAATAAATACGTACGTTTGCCGAGTGAAACTAACAACCAGCAGTTCTACTGTATACTGCTACAATATAATTAGTATATTAAAGTTCAAAAGTAAAGCTATGCTACATAACTGTTTTTAACAATGTAGACATATACGTGTATTACTTACCTCTCAATATCAACTGCGACAAGGCATTATTCGAATTAAATAATTTTGGCGTTAGTGTTAATTTTAATTAATTGCTTATTGAGAGATATAATTTATATATATATATATATATTTATATATATATATATATATATATATATATATATATATATATATATATAAATTATATATATATATATATATATATAGATTTGTTATAAAATTCACAAAAATGTAATTCTTGTAATTATTTAGTACAATTATTATATTTTAAGATAGTTAATGCTAAAGATTTTCAATGTAAGATGTTTTGAAAGTATTAAAGTTAATATCATAATATTTTTTGTAATACCTGGTCTCGCTAACATAAACCTTTGTCCTAAAAAGTGTGTTAAGATTTAATTTATTAGTTTTTAAGATATACTGTTTTAAATAATAATAACATATACACACAGACGGATGGAAAACTTATCACTTGGGACCCATATTCATAAATATGGTGAATGTGTGTGTCTTGAACTGAGCAATATTGTGATATACCTTTGTCTAGAGATTTTTGGGACATTCTGTATTCTATTGTTCAACACTTGATGAAATATGTAAACTTTCGAAAACAAAATATTTTGTTGAATATTTTTACATGACTGAAGTCTATGAAAGAAAATTTAGACTATCGCTAAATCTATAAAGGAGCACTAATGTGATTTTTGTCTGTTTATACGGGGGAACTAGAGAACGGTAAAGTCCCAGTGTGGGAGACTTATACCCACGTATGTAACATGAATGCCAGGTTTAGTAACCTTATGGGTTAAAAATTGATAACTAAAAGAATAATCAATTCAATCTTTGTTGCTACAATTGAACATCTAATAAGTTTTCTAATCAATTCAATGCAGTAAAAATAATATGTTGTGTAATATTAATAAATAAATGTAATACGTTTTATAGCACAAACCTGTCAGTAAAAAAACGAAAATACCGGTAATAATATTTATCCTTCAAATCATCCGTCGCTAATAATAACTTTAAACAATCAATGGGTAATATAACCACTCTAAGTTCGCTTTGTAGGTTATAGCGAAAACTAGATGTTTTAAGTTTTCCAGAACTGGGAATGTTTTACTCCTCTGTGATAGTTTTATTAAAACGTAAAGGGACTAAGAATATTAGAAATGTTTCTTTCTCCAAGATGCCTGCTAAAATCTGTTGAAACGATTTGGCAAATGGAAAGGGAGAACAAGACAGACCGGATATAGGAGATAAAAATTTTTAATTCTATCTCACTTTCAAACCCAACCAGACAAAGGGCTGCGCCCAACCTGAAGGACGATAGAAGCGGTAGCCCTTTGTCGGTAGTGGGTCAGAGACCTTGGGCGAGCCATAAATTATATTCTTGCCTGACATAACAAAAGATTTCCAAAAATAGACACAGCCTCAACGACACCTCTTCGTCCTGTTTGTAAAATTTAGTTCACCTCTTTTTCTGCTTAATAATTTCAGATTGCATATTATTATTTATTTATGTGACAGCGTTGACAACTCACACTTCATGAAGGAGGAAAGATTTAAATCAAACTTTCTTTGTTAGCGGTGTTTTATGCCATTTCTCCCAAATTATGAATTAGCCGCCGGCGAATTTTTGGAGTCCCTCCTGCTCCAATATTGGAACTATGGGATCATGAGTTATGATTTTACTAATTTATAAATAACGTAGCTATGGTAGGAAGGGTTGATTCAGTTTGAATGATCAATTTAGCTCCAGTGCACCTTCCTTTTATTGCAATGTCTGGTATCTGACGCTGTCTCAGAGTTGATTGAAGGAATCTTTAGTGATCGTTAGTCTGAAGAGATTGAAAGAAAATCGGCGACGAAGAAGCTGAAAAAGAACCTTTACATCGTTTCGACATCAGAAACACCTATAGTGAAGTGGCAGTTCCAGTGTCTCATCAAGTGCACTATTGAATGTACTATGATGTTTTCTACCACGATCTCTAAGCACGGTAGAGCAACCGAGTTTTCTACACATAACGTAGCTATAGTGGGAAGGGTTGATTCAGTTTGAATGTTGAATTTTGCTCCAGTTCATCTTCCTTTCATTACAACCTGAAATAGGAAATCTCGTCATATTATGGCAATTACGAGACTAGAAACTTATTGCGGGGTCTGGCTCAGTAGCTGAGAGTCGGTGGTACTGAGGGGATAGGTGTGGTTTTGGGGACTAAAGGCAGGGACTATAAAATCTTTCAAGCTCTCCCTTAGGATCGACGGCCCTGTACCCAGCAAGGGCTCTACAACCATCCTAAATTTCATTACCAAAAAGAATGCTGGAATTCCGTGGCTGACTTGAAGGTTGTGGGTGATGTCTACAAGGGAGGTTCCAGGACGATTGTAATGTTGATATACGATCAGCCTGCAACGACTCTTAAAATAAGGAACTGGAGGGTATTCATTGGTGTAGAGCAGGGGTCCAGCTGAGGACGTGACGTATGGCGGCTGACCATGGAGATCAAGGTCTTTCAGGTAAATCTGACGCACAATAAAACGTCTTCAACTGTGTTCTGCAGACGCTTTCAGGTGGAAGATTTCCACGTGGCCGTGATACAGGAAGCCTGGATTTGTAAGGGTAAAATATCAGGGCTTCCTGTGACGGAATAAATCACCTGTGTCCATGTTAATAATATCATGTTGTAACAATGTGAACAGCATTCTGTTCGGAATCTCTCCTGTTTGTTCTAGGGATCTCTCCATCGTCAGGTTGATTTTGACTGGAATTAGATGAACTCTGATGAATTCATCAGCATATTTCCCGTATTATTAGTGGATTCCACATCCTTCAGAGAGATAGATGCCTTGGTAGATCATGCTGGGAGGAGTGGTTTGGGCTTGGTGATTGACTGCAACGCTAATTCACACAATGAGGCGTGGGGCAGAACCTTCACAAACAGCAGAGGTAAGTCGCTCCTGAAGTATTTAACGTCTCGTAGTTTAGCGATTGCAAATGTGGGTAATGTTCCTATGATTCGCACGCGGACGCGTAGGGAGGTGACAGACGTAACCATGATGACAGAGGGTATGGTTAGTCGGTTACATGGTTGTTATGTATCACTGCTTTAAAATCGAAAATCTGGAACTTGATAAAGTTTAGTAATGGAATCACACAAGAGTAACACAGGCTGGGAGTTATATAAGGAAAACCTAAGGGTACTACTAGAATCCGACGATAGTAACCGAATACGGATTCACAATACATTACAGCTGGACAGACCGGCCGACACTCTGACTTCTGTAATTGTGGGTTCATTTGTTCTCAGTTGTCTTGTTGTAGGAAGGTATGCGGTGAGCGGCAACCACTCCAGCTTGTTTCATCTCCACCCCTACCGCCCTCTCAACATCCTTCAGGACAGCAGTGACGTTTTCACCCTGCGTCTCTGGCACCCCAGCGATTTCGATGTTCTGCCTTCTAGAATATTGTTCTAAGTTCCTGACTCGTACTCCCAGGTGACTGACTGTGTCGCGAAGCTCAGCATTCTCCTTTTTAAGTTGTATGTTTTCTTCTTGTGTTCTCTTAAGCTCTGTTATTACAGCTTTCATAAGCTCGTCATTCTTGTCCACCGCAGCTGAAAGAAAACTCACCGACTCACGAATTTCACTGCCCTCTTGCATGCTTTTCTTAAGTTCTGCAATCATTTATTGTTTAAAGGCTTCTATTGTGTTAACTAGGGTGGATTACTAGATAGTGAGGATGACTTATCCTCTCGGGTTTGCATGAAATACAAAACCAGCCCTTTTTCGAGCCGCGAGTTTTCTTAGAAACACAATTGAAATGACAGCTAACTCCACAACTCCCAACGCACTTTACTTCGGTTTCACACGGAAGATTGCAAACGCTACAGTTACCAGGCAGTATTTATATGGTCACAGTACAACTATACAAAAACTAAAGTAACCTGGTCGCGACAGTTGAAGTGTCTTCGTATGGTCCGCACTACTCGGCTGACTGATAACGACTGATAAACTAAAAATTGTATACATCCAGCATATATGTGTAAAAACTTTAAACGAACTTTTGCGGTATTCTACGATATTCTAATATTAATTGAAATTAAAAAGAATTAATCCAAAATAAGAGAAAGTATACATAAGTTACTGTCAGAATAATCGAAGCTGGTAAAGCTAATTTTATATTATGTTACATAATAGATAAAAGGAAGCGCGGAAATTATTGGTAGTGTGTACGTATTGTGTATGAGGGTGTGTGTGCATAAGTAAGGATGTGTAAATTCTTGGGAGGGAGTGATTGTAACATATGTGCAATTTACCATTATGTGCACTGCGACTGAATGAGCGACTCCGCCGCCGCCCAGCCCAGGCTGAGCAACACTCGCCCACCCTTCGCTTGTACACGGCAGCACCGCTACCCTCGGCCTGCAGCACATCAGTTGGAAGATTCCTATGTAATTGGTGAGCTAAATAAAATGAATTAATAATTTCCAACTTGTGTGCTGGTCTGGAAACATCAAATCCAAAATTTACCACATTTCTTGTTAAATATCCATGGGTACTTTCTTGAAACATTTTATGAGATTATTGCGGATATATGTTAATAGGGACTAAACAGAAAGCTATCTTATATTTAGAACAGAAAACCGCTCGAATAATATTTCGGTAGGATGTCTACTATTTTTCTTAAGGATTACTTTCATTATGGATCTCTGAGCAACCGCTAGCGGCTCGAGAGTAGACGAGGCCACTCCTCACGCCAGAATACCAGCATCGACTGTACATAGTAGAAGTAAAAACTTCCCTACACTGACCAGCAAACAGCACATGCGCCAGCTCCATGAATGCATAAATCATGGTTCGAAGTTTTTTTTCACATACCGGACGTGTGGGACCCAACTTAACTTTCGATCGATAATTACACCCAAGTACTTGTATTGTTCCACACGCTCAATGGTGCCACAGCCGCAGGCTATCGCACGGTGGTCACCGCAGGAGTGCATCTTCAGTGTCCTCGGTCCTGGATCGTTCCTCATGAAAATCGGTAGGTGTTTTGTTTTGTCAACGTACTCAGCACATTGTGGTCAAACTAATTATTAATTCTCATGAGATCCAAGGACGCGTGGTCATATGCCTCCTCCCAAGTGTGACCAGCTGAAACTAAGGTGCGTATTGTCCGCAAACAGAAATAGTTTTCCTTTTAAATCAATTTTTACTACTTTTTTCATGTAAAAACTAAACAGAAGTGGGCCTAAGGTACTTCCTTGGACTTCACCATTATTCACTGGTATGTTGTAACTATTAATATTGTTGATTGAAACTATTTGGGTTCTATTGTTACAATAACTATTAAACCAGTCTAGAGTGTTGTTCTTAACTCCAATAATTTCCAGTTTTCTAATGAGATTTGTTCTATTAACGAAATTAAAAACAAACCTTAGCTTAGTCTAGTAATATCACTATAACATGTTTTTTCTCCAATATTATGTGAAATTAACTTAGTAACGTCAATTAAAGCATCGGGTTTACTTTTTTCTTCTCTAAACCCATATTGTTCGTTAGCTACAATGTGAAATTGCTTTAGGTAACTCGTTAACTGAATGTTTACACATTTCTCAAATATCTTATCTATTGATGTCAAAAGTGAAATTGTTCTAAAATTACTGTGTTGAGTTTTTGGACCAGACTTTACCCAGGAATGACTAAGCGATTTTAAAAGCGTTAGGAAATTTCCGGATCGTGTACTTAAATTTACTACATGGAGAAGGGGTTGTGCCAATACGCAAAGATTATTTTTAATTATATTTTTGGAATTGTGTCCCAACCGAGAGCCGATCGCGCTCTTAAAGAATCTACGACCCTGAAAAGTTCTTGTTGAGTGACAGGCCTCAGTTCAAACACGGCTTCCACAGCGTGGTCAACGTCCTCGACCTCAGCAGTCCCACTGGGGTTGAGCTCCCTAGCCAACCGTAACCCAACAGAGGCCAAATAGGCATTACATTCATCACATATGGTTTTAACATCTTGAGGTGTGGCAGGGCTGCCGCGCGCACAAAAAACTTCAATCGGGAACCTTTCCTTTCCTCCGGGGCTCCCGCAACCTCTTTCACCACAGCCCAAAACTTCCTAGCGTCGCTGGCATTTTCCACCATTTTATTTCGGTAAAAATTGTATTTAACCCTTTTAATAGTTGCGTGGAGAGTGTTTCTGTAACTTAAATATCTATTACGCAAATTAATGTTAAAAGGTTCCTTATTCAATTTAGTATGCAATTGATCCCTACGCCTGATTGATTTAATGATACCTAAAGTTATCCAAGGTTTCAATATTTTAAATTTTGATGTGATTTTGATTTTTGTCATATAAATTTTTATAAGCTCCCGTAAACTTTTAATAAATCCATCGGTAGCAGTATCTTCATTGTCTATGATATCCCACTTTTTATCTTTTAAAACATCGCTAATTTTTTGCCAGTCTCTTCTGAGTAAAACGTTTCTGGGCTGTGGGAATTGTAATTTTTATTATTTAGACCAATCTGCATGATTAATAAACTGTGGTCGGTGATCGCAGTGTTTATTACAGACTAACTTGCCACCGTCCAACTAGCAAACTTTACAAAAAATTGATCAATGCAAGTTTGACTACTCGGCCGCGTCACCTGATTCACTGTTGCAACAAAACCTTTGTCATACAAAACGTCAAGAGATTATTCTTCTACAGAATTGTGGTAAGTATTTAGAATATCGCAATTAATGTCGCCAGCAAGAATGAGAAGCTGTTTGTTGTTTGCAGTGTCAGTAAAGTGACGACTACTTGCTTCAGTGAAGCGGGCAAGATTGAAGTTGGGACTGCGATACACCGCAACAGCTCGCACGGCGCGGCGTTCCGGCCCATTGCAATGTTAAGAGCTTACTACAGGTCATTGGCAACGTGTCATGTATGTACACAACAAGTCCGTCGCTCTGGTTCAGGCTATTCTGCGACCGATAGAGATTATAACCATCCAAGTGCATTAAATTACTTAATTACTTAAATTACTTAAATTAAATTACATTAAATTACCAGTATTTAGCCAAGCTTCAGTTAAAATTATACAATTAGCCTTAATTTCTAAATATTGGAAAACAACCAAAAATTCATCAACATTTTTATCATAGCTCCGAATAGGACGTATTCTCGAACAATTAACGGTTGGAATAGATCCATTTGTTCGTAGATGTTACGTGAGTAGGGGTTCGGAAATCGTATTTCATATTCACGTTTAGCTGCACGTCTATTTCCATTGGCAAGCCCATAGACGAAAATAATAACTGCATACTCTTAATTTGAAAAAGTAAACATCTTGTCGCTAAAAAAACACGAATAAAGCACAAATAATATAATCATACACACACCGCATGAACCAAACAGGATAGATGAGTTACTTCAAAATCTGAATTGCTGGACAGCTGTACAATAATAACTTGAATACAGGTATTGTTGCAGAAGTGTTGCCAACTCTTTATTTCAATAAACTAAAAGCATTTCAATTGACGCTGTATATTTAAAATATTGTTTCTCAACCTAAAATTGTTATAATGTAAATGTTTTGTTTACGCCAAACATGTCACAGTCAAGAGGTATCAGTTGTCTGTTGCTTCTGGCTTGTGGAAGCGTATCTTTAATGTGGTCGTGTTCGCGTATTAATTAACGGACTTACTTGAAACAAGTACCGTTGGAGTTGTAATAAAATGGTTCAATAATTGGTGTCTGGTAAATTTTTTATAACTATACCGATTTTTCATTCACTTCCAAAATGTTCAACAGGCGTTATTTTGTTAATATGTTTCAAAATAACAAAATTATGTTTTTTAATTTTTCCTTCATCTATTCAAATGTATGTGTCAAATTTGGCTTCTTTAGTTAACTATTTTTTGGAAACAATAATATTTTAATAACAAATATAAAATGGCAGCAAGCAGCTAAACGAGGCATTTCTTGACCTATATTTATGACATTTTTAGTTTGAAATTATGAATATAATCACCTACATACGTTTTTTACACCCCTTTGTAAACACTCTGTATAGAGGATGGTCCGGAAAGAAATGAAAAATCCAAACAGGTGATATTAGAACTAAAAATAAAAAAATTTCATATAAAAATACGTTTGAAAATGCTTACTTAGTGAGATAAGGCTACCGAAAGGTTTCGCCCAGATTTCCACTCCGAGGATTAAGTGAAACCGGACTGAAACCATTATAAAGGTAATTAAGACATCTTTTCATATAGATTTGGACCTTAGAAATGGAATAAACCAGGTCCCAGAACTAAAAGTCACTTAGTTTGTAAAATAACTTTCCTTAAACAAAAATGTACTGTCACAAAACAAAATTTTTACGTTTGAGGCGCTATAATTTCATTAAATGGCTAACAAATGTATAAAATCTACGAATAAAAGTTTTAGAGAATTTAATTTTAAGAAATTTAATATAAAAAATTCAATGCCAACGCCTTCCTTCATTCTTCCCCTCCTTTTACTTGCTCTTCAGGTGTCAGCTGCGATCGCGGCCTCTTCACACCTGCATATGTTTTTGGTTTTGTTTTTTGGCTGATTTGGAAGAAGTCCCTTGCACTGGGACTACATCAACATCCAAGTTCCCTTTTGAGGAGCCGTCTTCGTTGTGTAGTTTTACAAGAGCTCGGTTTTTCTCTTCCCACCTATTCTGCCTTTCCTTCCGGGGGATTACCGGCTCACCACATTCCATCCTTCGCTCTCGTAGTTCGCCTCTAGAGAGCCGCTTCTTTTTTGGCTCTTCTTGCCGAACTTAGCCTTCTGACAGGAGAAGCCTGTCTCCCTTCTCTGGAGTTATGTACCCTCCTTGTCTTGTGCTGCAACTTCTAAGAGGCAGGCAGGGCAAGATGAGGAAGCCACCTTCCCTTATCGAGTACTGACTCCTTAGTGTAACTGTTCATTTTCCTCTTCTTCATTGGTTTCTGAAATCGAGAGTATTCCCCTATCCCTCCCTTTCCTGATGTCCCCTCACTCTACTCACAACCACATACTAAGGTGCTATGCGACCATTGTTGAGAGTCTCGTGGCACTGGGGTTATATTCAGTACTTTCAGCGGAGCCTTCTGGGAACCAGGGGACATCCAAACGTAAATACCCTTACCCTCCTATTCAGGTCACTGGGAAGATGTAATGCAAATACCCGGTTCTCGTGGGAACAAAATGGAAGATGAGCTAATAAAAAACCAAGCAAATCCGAAGCTCAAGAGGTGACCAGGTTACAGATTGTATCGGATTGATCGTCTGCACAAAGGTGGTGGAGGAGTTGCTATTTATATCAAATCACATGTTCCAGCTTCTATTCTACACTGCTCCAACAGCTTACGTGCAGACTGGATCTATATGTTGATAGAGCACATTTACTTTTAGTTGCATGTTATAGGGTTCTTGGCCTGGGCTATCTCACAGAGTTCTAATCGTGATTCAACCCCTTATAGCTCGGTAAAGTCATGTCATTGTAATGGATGATTTCAACTCAGGCTTATTCAGACCTACGAGCAAAAAATATGGCTCTGTAAAAGTGCTTTTACACGTTTTATTTAAGTATGCTGTCTACTCAAGCCACTAACCACACTGCAACTTCTGACACTCTACGGGAGTTCATAGTAGTCAGTGTCGAGCTCCATGGACAACTTCCCGCTCCAGGACTTTCAAAACATGATCTGGTCTTTTATGTATATATGATCCTACGCCCCAAAGTAAAACCACAGTCTATTTTTTTTACAGAGGCTATAATTCTATAGACTTTGAAGCTCTGTTTGCTGATGCTCTTCAGCTTCCCTGGCATGAGGTAACGATGCTTGTCCCTGTTGATGCTATTGTTGGTGTTTAAACGATGCCATCCTCTGAATTCTATAGCCCTGCAGCAATCATCACCAAAAGTAATACCAAGAGGCCAAATCCTTGGGTCAATGATACATTTTAGGAATTGGAAATTCATAGAACCGCAAGGCAAAACGAACCAAAGGTCCTGGTTGATTGATGTATAACAACTGAGAAATCGAGCGCAGCAAGAAATCCAATACTTATATAAGATTTTACTTTAATTCTTTTTAAAAGGAACAATCAACAAAGGCACTATAGTCACTATTTGGAATAGGGCAATTAACTCATTCAGATCCAATAACCTATAATTTCGATTCAATACACGATTTCTTTGTGAATATTCTCAAAATTATTTTAATAAGCATAATACTGCCCCTTGTGATGTCCCTCCAGATTATTTTGAATTCGTAAAAATATAGAAACATTGTATTTAATTGATCTTTGGTTAGTTACCACTGAATTTACTGACAAATATAATTTTCCCCTCTTGTCATACGAACATAAAACATATAGTATATTAAATATACTAATAAAAGACATAGATATTGTATGTGAAAGAGTAGTTTTATTAACTATAATTACGTATAAAACTTCTTAAGTAAAATATACATCTATAAGCACCGTAAAGAATTCAATTAATAGTTAAATTTTTAAACATAATCTTACTTAAATTATGAATTAATCAAACAAAAAGAAATTTTAACAAGTTGATCACATAAAAATTGGTAATGCAGTGAAATATAAAACAACAATGTTTTTTTATCAAATGTATAAGGAAATAATTAAACTGAATCTTCAAAAATACGTTTTTAATGAAATAGTTTATCTGTTAAATTGTACTGTTAAAATCATTTTTTAGATTAATGAACGATTCCAAACTGTAATCGGTGAGTAACGAAAGATCATGATTGATTTATTAATTCATCATTCGTTATTTACGAGTGAGTAAATTACACCGCTCTAAAATTGTAAATGGGTTTTAATTGTTGGGGCACATTACAATGTACAGTTACAATTACAGTTGTACTTTAATTAGTGTCTCTAATAGATATTTTCACGGTCTATTTAGTAATTTACTTTTGAGGTAATGATTATCCGTCAGTGATTAGTGTGAATGTTATCAATTTCTATACTAGAAACCAAGTAATGACTCAAAAATGTGATTGGCGTACCATACTTATTCTCTCATACTTATTCCAAATTCTACAATCGTTCACTATGTTAGGAGTCTCAGTAATTAATAATTTTATTATAATTGTAAATCCTCCTTACTATTCCTCTAACTATATTTTACCCGACACATAATTTAGATCCACGTAAATCTCCTAATTACAAAAGTTTCTGCGAAAGTTACAGCGATTGTGGTCAAATTGGAGACTTGAATGTCATAACTATAAAAGTTGGACAGTAGAAATTCTGGACAAATAGAAGATGCGAGTAATTCTTCTAACTCTGCAATAGGACAGTGCAGTTGCAGGAGACAGTGGAAGTTGAATTTTATGAGAATCAATCACATGAAAACTTGAACACTAACAGTAACACACCTAATACACAAATACAACCATAATTTTGTATTTTTAAATATAAAACAGTTCTTTCTCAAAGTGTTATTGGTTTATTATAGTAGTTTTTTTTGTTCTCAGATATCTCATTTGAATTAAATGTTTTCGAAGGTTCGTTTATTTTGTTTCGAATTAGGTAATTTGTAATTATTCTGTAAAACACTGTGTTTAAAAATATAATAACCCAATATCTTTGTTTTTAAAACAGTCTTATTTATTTATGTATTTATGATTGTACATATATATTTTTCAGAAGGTTTTATTGTTATTGGTGAAAATGCCAAGAAAAGTAATTTTATACGTTTAGAGTTATCCTCCATAGTACAAAATACATTACATGGCATTAAATTGAACACTTATACATCTTTTATGACTTTCCTCTTATCTATATGTTTAAATGTGTAATTATTTGTAATTTAGTTTACATTAAAGAAATTTGGAAAACACACACACACACACACACACAAATATATATATATATATATATATATATTACAATATATTGACGACTAGTTGTTCTTTATATTAACTTCATATTAAGAATTTTTTTAAGAGCTAGAATTACGATATACCCTAGAATAGGTGAATATGTGTTTTAATAAATGATATGCATATCATTATAAAATCTCAGTATGAGGCACTGGCATGCAAGAGACGGTCTAACAAAAGGAAGAGTCCACCGGATGGTGCATTAAAGAAAAAGTAGGAGACTCTAAGTAAACAGGTCAACTGCAGTTGGTATGAACATCAAATTAAACTACGTATTATATCATGAAAGTAAAAACTAAAAGACCTTATTCACAATCCAGTTCATGGTAATCAGTAAGTTGCGTATTCTGCCTGCTTTATCCAAAAATCGTCGTCCTTAGTTCTCCTATGTCTCAACACAACTTCAACACGAGTTCTCTCTATTTCACCTTCCGAATAGTGTCTCAAAATCTACCAGTTTATGTACGGTAAAGTTAATGTTGCACTGAAACAACTGACATGTTGTGCAAACATAAGCAGTAGTTTATTAAATTACACTTTATTACAACTTCAACACGAGTTCTTTCCATTTCACCTTCCGAATAGTGACTCAAAATCTACCAGTTTATGTATGGTAAAGTTAATGTTGCACTGAAACAACTGACATGTTGTGCAAACATAAGCAGTAGTTTATTAAATTACACTTTATTACAACTTCAACACGAGTGCTTTCCATTTCACCTTCCGAATAGTGACTCAAAATCTACCAGTTTATGTACGGTAAAGTTAATGTTGCACTGAAACAACTGACATGTTGTGCAAACATAAGCAGTAGTTTATTAAATTACACTTTATTACAACTTCAACACGAGTTCTCTCCATTTCACCTTCCGAATAGTGACTCAAAATCTACCAGTTTATGTACGGTAAAGTTAATGTTGCACTGAAACAACTGACATGTTGTGCAAACATAAGCAGTAGTTTATTAAATTACACTTTATTACAACTTCAACACGAGTTCTCTCCATTTCACCTTCCGAATAGTGACTCAAAATCTACCAGTTTATGTACGGTAAAGTTAATGTTGCACTGAAACAACTGACATGTTGTGCAAACATAAGCAGTAGTTTATTAAATTACACTTTATTACAACTTCAACACGAGTTCTCTCCATTTCACCTTCCGAATAGTGACTCAAAATCTACCAGTTTATGTACGGTAAAGTTAATGTTGCACTGAAACAACTGACATGTTGTGCAAACATAAGCAGTAGTTTATTAAATTACACTTTATTACAACTTCAACACGAGTGCTCTCCATTTCACCTTCCGAATAGTAACTCAAAATCTACCAGTTTATGTACGGTAAAGTTAATGTTGCACCGATACAACTGACATGTTGTGCAAACATAAGCAGTAGTTTATTAAATTACACTTTATTACAACTTCAACACGAGTTCTCTCCATTTCACCTTCCGAATAGTAACTCAAAATCTACCAGTTTATGTACGGTAAAGTTAATGTTGCACTGAAACAACTGACATGTTGTGCAAACATAAGCAGTAGTTTATTAAATTACACTTTATTACAACTTCAACACGAGTTCTCTCCATTTCACCTTCCGAATAGTGACTCAAAATCTACCAGTTTATGTACGGTAAAGTTAATGTTGCACCGAAACAACTGACATGTTGTGCAAACATAAGCAGTAGTTTATTAAATTACACTTTATTACAACTTCAACACGAGTTCTCTCCATTTCACCTTCCGAATAGTGACTCAAAATCTACCAGTTTATGTACGGTAAAGTTAATGTTGCACTGAAACAACTGACATGTTGTGCAAACATAAGCAGTAGTTTATTAAATTACACTTTATTACAACTTCAACACGAGTGCTTTCCATTTCACCTTCCGAATAGTGTCTCAAAATCTACCAGTTTATGTATGGTAAAGTTAATGTTGCACCGAAACAACTGACATGTTGTGCAAACATAAGCAGTAGTTTATTAAATTACACTTTATTACAACTTCAACACGAGTTCTCTCCATTTCACCTTCCGAATAGTGACTCAAAATCTACCAGTTTATGTACGGTAAAGTTAATGTTGCACTGAAACAACTGACATGTTGTGCAAACATAAGCAGTAGTTTATTAAATTACACTTTATTACAACTTCAACACGAGTTCTCTCCATTTCACCTTCCGAATAGTGACTCAAAATCTACCAGTTTATGTACGGTAAAGTTAATGTTGCACTGAAACAACTGACATGTTGTGCAAACATAAGCAGTAGTTTATTAAATTACACTTTATTACAACTTCAACACGAGTTCTCTCCATTTCACCTTCCGAATAGTGACTCAAAATCTACCAGTTTATGTACGGTAAAGTTAATGTTGCACTGAAACAACTGACATGTTGTGCAAACATAAGCAGTAGTTTATTAAATTACACTTTATTACAACTTCAACACGAGTTCTCTCCATTTCACCTTCCGAATAGTGTCTCAAAATCTACCAGTTTATGTACGGTAAAGTTAATGTTGCACCGAAACAACTGACATGTTGTGCAAACATAAGCAGTAGTTTATTAAATTACACTTTATTACAACTTCAACACGAGTTCTCTCCATTTCACCTTCCGAATAGTAACTCAAAATCTACCAGTTTATGTACGGTAAAGTTAATGTTGCACCGAAACAACTGACATGTTGTGCAAACATAAGCAGTAGTTTATTAAATTACACTTTATTACAACTTCAACACGAGTTCTCTCCATTTCACCTTCCGAATAGTGTCTCAAAATCTACCAGTTTATGTACGGTAAAGTTAATGTTGCACTGAAACAACTGACATGTTGTGCAAACATAAGCAGTAGTTTATTAAATTACACTTTATTACAACTTCAACACGAGTTCTCTCCATTTCACCTTCCGAATAGTGTCTCAAAATCTACCAGTTTATGTACGGTAAAGTTAATGTTGCACCGATACAACTGACATGTTGTGCAAACATAAGCAGTAGTTTATTAAATTACACTTTATTACAACTTCAACACGAGTTCTCTCCATTTCACCTTCCGAATAGTGTCTCAAAATCTACCAGTTTATGTACGGTAAAGTTAATGTTGCACTGAAACAACTGACATGTTGTGCAAACATAAGCAGTAGTTTATTAAATTACACTTTATTACAACTTCAACACGAGTTCTCTCCATTTCACCTTCCGAATAGTGTCTCAAAATCTACCAGTTTATGTATGGTAAAGTTAATGTTGCACTGAAACAACTGACATGTTGTGCAAACATAAGCAGTAGTTTATTAAATTACAATTTATTACAACTTCAACACGAGTGCTTTCCATTTCACCTTCCGAATAGTGACTCAAAATCTACCAGTTTATGTACGGTAAAGTTAATGTTGCACTGAAACAACTGACATGTTGTGCAAACATAAGCAGTAGTTTATTAAATTACACTTTATTACTTTCAGATTGAAATGTGTACGAATGTGATAGAACGTCTATTTTTTAAGGCATGAAGGTAAGAGTTTATGAAATGAAATAGATCAAGTTTTTAATTTTGAACAGAGTTAGACACCCTCAAGAGAGACGTCTGAGGGCTTTTGAGATACTAGCTCTTCATTGCTTGTTTATCAACTGTGAGAGTTTCAAGTTATTACTAATTAACTTACGAGATAAGATACCGAATGACTACACTAACTAATTATTCAGATTACGCGGCTGTGTACCGCCTTCTCTGACCGTGATACTATTTGCTCGACACAACAGCTAACTTGTTGCTCTTTCGCAATATCAGGCGCGACAGCCCGCTTGCAAAAGCAGTTTAATATAACTTTCTATAATAATGTGACCTATAAACTCATTTCAAAATGTTTTCTTATTTTATAATTTAGGTACTATTATATTAAGAAATTTTTACTGCTTAATTCAGTTTTCCCCAATATGGTGCAATATGAGACAAAAATATTTTGTAAAATTTATAAGTTGTAAAATTTAATATTTCTTTTTGCTTTTGTAATGTATTCACCGTAAACATTAGGCATTTAAAACTTTCCCCCTTCATATTTAAAAGCATAAAGCCCACGAAAATAATTTTAAGAATGCAGACGCTCTATTGAAACAATACTTGAACATGGTTTCTCCATAAAATACATTCAAATAACATTTGAAATACTAAATTAAAACAATAATTGAACGATCATGTCAAGTGGTGATTAAAATGTATTACAGTACAGTATATTATCATTTCACAGTAACTATTATTATTAAAGCAAAAATAAAGAAATACAGCAAAGTAATAATTTTGTGGGACACTTAATTACAATCTTAGAAGTTATAATAAAAGAATTAAAACAAATACATCAGGAAAAAATATGCATAACAGCATATATAAAGACAGAATATTAGAAAATTATATTTTCCTAAGAACTCGAAGAGAAATAAAGTAAATGAGATGATAGGCAATATTTTTGAACGTAAAATCAATTACGCTGAAATTATTATATAGAGGAATTAAACGGCTTATAAGTAATCTGAATGAAATTACATCCTTTCATCCACAAATATTTATTGATTCTACCAGAACTAAGTAGTCGAATATCCTGAGAGGTTCAGGAAGATTATTAAAAGTTCTAGTGCTGATTATGCTTAAAGAGTTTTAATATTTTTTAATATTGTATATTACACAAGAAATCGATCATTAGTATATTTTAATGTATCTCAAACGAAAAAATCTTACCTTTCAAAATTTTGTATACATCCAATTAGTAAAAATTTTGTGTCTGCTTGAACATACATGCAAGTTTCGGTATAAGAGCGTTCTTTATCGAAATGAAATAATTCATATTGAGGTCCCGGTCATATATACACAGTTAGTAGTGTTTTTCTCTATATACAGGGTGTTTTTGCTTGGTACACAATAAATACCGATGTTTTTTAGTTTTATTTATTGTGTTATAAATTTATGACATAATTTGCTAATTAAAAAAAGTCAGTGAAAACACATTGGTTAGTAGAGTGAAACGCCGCCAACCGCATCAGAATACGACGATCCAGTCAGAAATGGCAGCGCATAATGTACTTCACAATGTGTACCTAAAACAACCCGCCATTTCTGATTGGATAAACCTTTTGAGATGCGGTTTGCGGCATTCAACTCTACTAAGTGAGCTCTTTCAAATGAGGTAACTCTTTCACTCGACCCACGCTTCAATTTAAGATTTCCATGTTTTCCTCTGTGGGCCGTCCCCCCATGGTTGGCATGTCATGGTAATAGCAAGGAAAAATAGTTTACATAGCCATATGACACTGTGCAAAGTTTATAGATGTTATCTCCTATGGTTTTTTAAATATTAAGCCGTACCCATACTTTTCAAACACCCTGTATTGTCTATACTACTTAAATATGTTCTCTAGAAGCAGCTACCCAAATCGTAACGCCATAAAATATGGTTCAAAGCTAGATTGTACCATTTAAAAATATATGTTTGAGGATATTGCCTACAGTTTATTTAACAAAACATTCGCATGACACTCCCGTCTTAATTTGTTGTAAATCACCACTTATATATTTGTTCAGTCATGATTCTCAAAGTTTAATCATTATTCCTGAGTCATGAACAGTTGTGATTTTTATTGTTAGGTTACTAATTATTGACATTGTACAAAAAGGAAACAATCTTAATTACATGTAGAAAGCCCAATGTAACCTAAATGTTTCGTATTCAATTATTTTTGTATGGTAATTCTTGCTTTTAAAATTAATATTGATATCTTACTAAATTATTAGCCATTCTTTCTGAGTTAATTACTCTTTATGACTCAAGCAGAAGGCTTTTGCTTGGCGGTTCGTATAAATAGAGTAAGTTAAGAAGTTTTCATGGTATAAAACATTCGCACCATGGTGCTTATGGTGCTTATTTCAAAAGGTGTAACTGTAAAGCCAATTATGATATTTTACTTATGCATTTTTTGTTTATTTAAGCAGCCAATCTCTCACCCTTCTTACAATATATGCATTTGAAATGAGATGATGAATAGGCAAGTGAAAGGCCAGCCAATGAATCGTCGATATCAGTTTCAGAAAGTAATAAAACACCACTTTCAGTGGTAACTAAATATTTAATTAAACCATTAAAATGTTCTAATCAGCCTTAAATTTAAATGTAAAACATTTTGAGAAAAATGAAAGGTGTATAAATAACATAACAAAATGAGGGGATGTTGGTATCACAAAAGGCATAGTAATATAGCTTCGTTTGCAAGTGAACGTCTAGTGTCAATGTATCACAATGGGTCAGCCAGCCGGTCGTGACCTTGAACCGGACTGAAACAGCTGATCGCTCCTGTGTGGAGTGTATAACGTAGACAATTACTGCTCTTTATGTGACGTAGGGCTATGTCCTGTGTTATTAATTGTAGATTGTATGTATTTTAGTGAGCTGAAAGTTCTTGTGCTTCGTAACCATAACTTTTACTTAACTTAACCATAACGTAACCAATGTGACGATAACTTTGTTTGGTTTGAAGAGATAAGATAATAATTTTACTTACACCGTCCTCAAGATAAGTCTCCCAATGGCGAATTGCAGGACAAATCGCAGACTGCCATAATCTTCTGATAGTCAAGGTTTATGTTCACCACTCAGGATACAATATTACCAGACTGTCGGGAGAGCTCATTTGTGAGAATGCAACATTCAGCCGTCGGAGAAACAGCCACTCCTTAAATTAATTCAGACAATTTCAAAGGCTGATCTTGTGCTTTCCTTGTTATCGTGGCGAAACAAGCCTTAGTTTAAACCTTGCATCCGCTTACACCGAAAGTAGTCTGATAGAATCAAAGGTATTTTATATATAAAAACTGTTTCACCCGCACCACAACCTGTGAATATGGTTGCTTCATTACCGTTTCTATGTAAAGCTTTAACCTGCAGTCTCATGTAATTGCTAAGTTTCTGCGTTGGATTTAAAGCGTACAGAAATTGTGTACGATAGTGAACTACGTCTTTTAGCATCGCAACAGAATCTACTCGTGAATGTACAGTGTATCTCCAGTTCAGTTTCCTCTTAGTGCAGCGTCTAGAATATGAGGTAGTGACGGAATTTATTCCTGGAATTTGGAGTATATTCTAGTCATTTTGGACTGGAAATAAAGTCGGCGACGAAGAAGCTCCAAAGACCTCTTTATATTTTTTCGACGCCAGAGACACCTAGAAAACAAAATATAGTGAAGAGGTATTCTCATCACGTGCACAATCTGTAATCCCCCCACGACAACTGAATCAATCTTTCCCACCGTAGCTACGTTATGTGATGTGGGACGAATTTTCCTTATAGTATACAGTTTCGTATATTGTGAGCTTATCGTGAGTGAGCTATAACTTATACTGTAGTCCTATACATAGTTTCAGCTATCACTTCTTGTTGCACATTTTAAGCTTAAGCGTAACCACCGTGCCAAGTTTCAAATACATGCGTTGTGTTGTTTTTGAAAAATAATGAGTGAGTGGTATTTTCCTTGTCTAATATAAATAGATCTCGTATCATGGTATTTGTGGGTTGGTCGGTAAGATAAGGTTTCGTTACATTCTGTCGTGTACTCGATTGTACCGTTTTATTAAGAAGATATTTAGTGAATACATTCTTATATTAAATATAATCGAGCTTCATATTCCATACGATACTGTCTAAAATAAAACTTAATTTATGATGTGTATTCTTAAATACGCCATTATCGTATTGCAGAAACATGTCGTGGCTGTTTAAAGTTACGTGAAATTTTGAATGAATTAAATATTTTTGTTCACTTAAATGACAAATTTAAGAGAAAATATAATTTATTTTGGATTGGAGAAGTCAACCTTAATATTAACAAAAAAGTGACAGATGAGTACAATTTATTGTTACATTCAACGGAATGGAATGTTTAGTAACGGACCAAGAAGAGATACAGATGCAGAGTTGCATGACGTTATGTCGCATTTGTGAAAATGTTTACCACAATAAATTTTCTGATTCTGATTCTGATACCAGGAGCACTTGTATCGTTCATGTTGTAGCAAAGGCAGCAAGTAAGGAAGAGAAGAAGATTGATGTGTGTGATTCATACAAACATCAATGATCTTGCAATGACTCGGGTGAGCGTGCGTGCGTGCGTGTGCGGGTCGAGTCAGCTGACACTGAACCTGCAGCTTATCGTATTGACTACACAACGTTAAATGCGCTCCTTGATAGCGCTGACTGGTCAAGGTTATACAATCAACCTGATCCGTCTACAGCATTTGATATCTTTTATATTATTCTCAATTATTTAATTATACTGAGTCGAAATAAGATAATTCAAAATAAGAATTAAATTAGAAAATTAAAACCATGGATGAACGATTTTATGTGTACGAAAATGAAATTTATAAATTAATTTAAATGAAAAAAAAAATACAAAACTCAGTCAATGAATTAACAGTTCGAAAGACAAAGAAACGGTCCGTTATAAGTCTAAAAATTAATGGTGAACTAACAAGTGACTCTGCGTCACTCAAGTATCGAATGAGTTTAATAGCTTTTAATGAATACAATATAAATACCAATAAACCAGGAAATTTTGATTCATCAGATTGCAAACATCTTTTAGATCTAGTAGCTCAGTACATTCGTTGTTCTAAGAGCCTATTTTGCAGAAGATGTATAAATGTAGAAGAATAAGAAGAATAAATGTAGTCAAAACTTAACAAAATGGAACATCTCCGGGGATTGATAGTATTGGTTCGTATTGATTAGGAATGTTGGCCTAAAATTTTAAATGATTTAATATACTTATTTAATTTAAGTTCCGAAAGGGATAGTTTCCCTTATTATAAAAGGAAGCAATACCCATTCCTTAAAATATTATGTAAAAGTGGGTTGACATGAATGGAGCAATTGCAGACCAATTTCTCTTCTCTCAACATTTGCCGAGATTTATGAAGAAATTATGAAAATTATTAAACAGCAGTCAATTATTATTAAGCAGTAACATTTTGAGCCAAAGATAGTTTGAATTTATGGAGGGGGTGAATATGGAATTGGCTTTACAGAGTTTTATGATAAGGGTTTATAATAGACTTAATTCAAATAAAACAGTAAGTGGAATTTTTCTAGATATTAAAAAACATTTGATACAGTTGATCAATTCACAACAGTTTTGAAGTACTGCACTTAAATTAAAATAAAAAAAACTGCGGTTATTAATCAAGTCTTTCTAATTTTTTGAAACCTTTAAATCATTTCTTATTTGTAGCGGGGTTTAAATAAAAAGTTTTAAATCACTGTTATATTTCAAAGACCATGTACAGTATTTAATTTGCTTCAAACTCAAAGCACCTAGGGCCATGTGTTAGTCTTTTAAAGTATATGTATTGTTCAGCTTTTTTTGCTTATCCAAGTAAATCCTCAAATCTCAAAAGACGTTAACAAACAGTGTAACCAATTTAATTAAAACAATGCGAAATGACGAGTACTTTTAGGAATAAAATTTACAATCCAATTCTGCCAATACACAAGAATACAGCTCTCGAGAGGATCAAACCAAGTAGGGGAGTTAATCGGTACAGTGATGGAAATGTATTATGAGAGTCCAACGCTTTTGACCCTCTCTTTTCTCTGCCGAAGGAATTATATTTTTTAACCAGAAACACTGGAAATCTTTTGTACTTTTACTAAAGGCTTTCAATAAAATTAGTGATGGCCTAGCTAGAGCTCGTTATTTTTGTTACGTCACTTGTTCGCCACTATTTTATAAGTTATTCTTATTTCAACTTACTGTTTATAGTGCATTAATTTGTAATATACGTCCTCATTTAAATTGTAAATGCTGATAGAATAACTGGATGGTGGCATATTGGTTTATTAACTCCATTTAAAAAAAATTTGATACAATCGTCAGAGCTAAGTATGAGACTAATAAATGGGGTTGAATTTTTTTTTAATAGGTTTGTGGTTTTTCTGAAATGTTTCTTTTTCGTTGACATCTATTCTGGGGAAAACATTTTTTTATATATAAGATTTATTTATGGATACAAAGAATGATTTCCACAAGTGACAAAAACTAATTTTATTTTACTACAAAAAAAGGGCAATTACTCAAAATTGCAAACTCGGCTCCAAGAATGTCTCATTGTAGACTGTCTGAAGCTCAGACCAGATTTTAATCCCAAAGCGGATTGTCGGTGTAAGTGATCCTATTGTCGTGCCTTTTATATGGTTGTGACACACTCCTTCTGTGATATACAACAGTTGCGATACAATCTATCGAAGGTTCTATTTTGTGTAGGTATTTTGTTTACCATGAAATCATCTCTTTAAAAAAACAAACAATTCATTGGATGTTCAGTTCAGTTGTTATAATCTTGCAAATAACAACAACAATAGATCTGACAAATCTATATTAGAAAATACAGAATAGATAAATAAAAATAATATTTATTTTACTGTTCATTTTTTGTTTCATTGGTTAAAAGAGTTTTATTAATCTGGCTACATAGATTAAATCCTGATATTTTAAAATTTATTCACATTTTTAGTTAATTTAATGGGACATAATGTTACCTAATATGTCCAGCATTTATTGCAACCCATATTTTACAGTTACAACCAAATTTTATAACGTTTACCCTTAATAGTTTATACGAACTCAAAACACGTTAGACACATGATTAAATGGTACAAATTTGTCTCTTTGGAGAACATTTGTAATAAAAACTCTACATTTAATTCGTTAAAAAACCCTATATTTAATTCATTTATTCAGAATTGCGTAGTGGTTTACTGTAAAATAAGAGAAAAAAGGGCAGTCAAAAGTTAATTTCACACTTTGTCAGTTATAAAACTACGCAAAACTATGCATGTGCCACTGTTAGTCACTGTTCTCAGTACAAATATCGACTTATACTCCTGTTGTGGAAATATGTGAATTATCGCTCAAAACCGGCAAAATTATTTGTTATTTGTGATTTTTCGATTATTCTAAGATATTTTTTTATAAGCTCATATGATTATAATACAAACAATATAAAGTATCACTCGGAAGAAGTCTTTTCATCAGCATAAAAAAACTGACTCTTACTCAGATATTTGTACACTACAGTGAAATTTTCTTTAACAAAATAATTAAATACATAGTTATAATTACTAATGATTTTTAATCCACTGGATTTAATGATTTGAAATTTTTTCCAAATATAAAGCATTGCAGATGTTCTTGTTGCTTATAGTATATTGTTAAAGTTAGTTTAACTCATGGCACATATCTCGGAAACCTTTGTAAAAATACTACCCTGAGGTATCGTTAACATTGAAAATCTCCCCTTCACGTCAATATTTTCTTTTTTTAATGGTTTCTTTTTGAAAAAAAAACGAACTCTTTATATAATTCATAGGTTGAATTTTGCATACCGCATTAATTTTTTAATAACAAAAATACTGTCTGTAAGCTGACAAAAATCCGAGTTGAGTTTTCTAATTTTATTTTTGTTGTAACTTCAATTTATGGTAAACCATTACTGTCAATCCTTAACAATAAGACAGTACAACTGGTTAACACTTGGGCTCCGTATTATCCTTTGTGGTCCTCTGAAATATGTACACTCTCCAAGACACATTTTATGACATTAGTGGTTTCTTGAAGCTTATTCTCCTTGACCACGTTTATAACTTTCAGTTCCACCTAATTAACTGTTTAGAGAGCAACATTTTTCAAATTTAGTTTCCAATAGTATACTTGTGTGAGGCTTACGATTGCAGTAATCACCTTTCTATGATGTGGTTTTATTGCATACCAGTCCTAGCACTCTTCTTGTGTTCACTCTTGAATGTTCTATTAGGGTAAAGATAGAATTTATTCAAGCTAGATGATGGGTATAAAGGCGATCTAAGATACATGCTTAAGCAGCGTGTGTCAGCTTAAAAGAACTCTGTAGGTTCACTGTTGTGCCTACGCATTTTGACTGTCTTGTTGTGATAATTATAATTTTGTTGTGATATGTATATTTGAAACAGCATGCCGAATATTTATCGTAAACTTATTAGATTCCTGCAGATGTACAATCACGTAGGTGTTTTACCCTATCCTCTTTGTAAAACATATTAGTGAAGATAAAAGGAATTTAGGACGTTTGCAACCGTTCAGTGATAAAACATCCAGTAATACTTTGTTTCCGCGGTTCCGCAATCTGATTCTTTTATCAGGTGAACTAACCTAAAACGCAATCCAACAAAAATTATGGTTCCAAAATAATCATACAAAATATAATATTGCCAATCTCGAAACGTTAACTTATTGATTTGTTGTAATACTTAACAGTAAGAAATGTTCGAATAAACCTGTTGACTTCAAAATTCCTTCAACAAATTTCAAGCAAATAACATGTTAGTATTTCGTAACTTTACCCTTATGTTAGTATAATGCTTTTTTAAGCTGTCAAGTATGTATTTTAAATATAATATGGTTCCACCATAAAGTATGAAGGAATTAATAGAAAATTAATGACAGCTTAATCAATACAACCAATAAATTTATATAAACCCTCAGGATATCCTGAACAGTACTAAACACTAAAGCCAGATAAATCTCATGGTAATCCTGAATATCGGATACTTACTCACAGCAGTGAGATATATGTTCCGTACATGAGTGTCTTATGTACGTTATCGGTCCTCTAGAGCAGCAGTATTTTAACAATTGTTAAAGAACTCTGCATGTATTAGACTTTACTGTTACAATAACTTTGGAAGAACCATGCATCCGAACTAGGCATTATATGAACTAGGTTATAAAATAAAAAGTTAATTTTACAACCGGCGAGATATTCTAATCAAATAATTTTCTTGCTCGTAGCAATTAAAGTTGCATAACAAACGTCATTTTAATTCTAAGATTTGGAAAATTCACACCACAATCCTGCCACATTGAAACTTACAATAAATTTATAAAATCAAGTTTCTTTTGTCCTTCGCCAAAGTGCAGTCTCCGAGAAAAATACCAGAAACTCGTCAACGCTGTAAAATGCGTTTGACGCTAACAAACGTTTCGGATGATTTTTTGACACTTTAGGTGTAGCGGCATATTGATAAAACGGGCAATCTGTTGAGTGCCCAAACACTACCGTTCTGTGTCTTCCAGTACGGTAGTCGTCTCTCCCTCTTGTCTCATACCCATGTATGATGTCGATTTAAAAGTAATTTATGTACTTTACGTATACTTTATTTTAGAATTAAATTCCCTAATTATATGTAATAGCGCCTTCTTAAACGTTATTTAAGTAATTTGTAGTTGTTATATATTGAATTATTACTTTATTTTCTTGTGCAGTATATCATAGAATGAACTTAAATCTAATAAATAAAAACAATTTTATAAAAGTTGAGATTACGTAACAATAATATAAGTTATAAGAGTATATAAGGAGATATACCGTGATTTATTACAGAAAAGCCTTGTAAAAGTCTTAGGAAAAATTTAATCTATTTCAAAATCCAAGTTGTTAATATTAGGTTTAGTTCTGCATTGAACCTACTAAAAGTTTTGAACTGTGTTTTAAAAATATTTATCTTTATACAATGTTTTATACTTTGAATAGATATGCTTGGCATTGCCTTGTTAATAACTATGTTTCTTTATTTAAAACATTTCAGCATGCTTAACGTTTTAAGTTTGGGTTTAACATACTAAAATAGTAGAAACCAGGTATTGAAATGAGTTTTTTGTACAAATAAAGATGGAAACCCACTATTCCGTGACCTGATATTCTATTGCATCATCGGTTGTACGATCACATCATTGCAGGCATCTCAGTCACTTTTAGTATTACCAATACAATTCAAATCAAAGATAATATATTGTACTAAAAATATTATTGTTATGCATGTTCAAGTTATTCTGAAATTAAAAGAACTTTTGGATCAACATACAGATATCGTGAACTATTCATACCTTTGTGTTAGCTCTTGTTCACCTTCCACTAACATGCAGAATGTGAAATCTGACGAGAGTAATTGTACACCTGATGATACAATGAAACGTCTTCATTTTTGAAACGATGCGGAAGTTCGTTTGAGCTTCTTCGTTCTTCGTCGCCGACTATTTGTGGATCCCTTCAGACGAACATGGCTCCAGATTTCAGGAGTCAAGTCTACAATAGTATTAGTTGTCAGGCGATGCACTTAGGAGGAAGGAATGTCTGTTGTGATTCCTGACTTATGGGTGTAATAACTCTCCGATATAATTGGTTTATATTACCTATATTGTAGTTAGTTCGGCATCTAGCTCAGAGTTTAAATTTTCGACACATAGTATTACTGGTTTCTTGTATCACTGGAAGGTGGCAAACAACCGCAAACAATTCTTTTTACATTTTACTCACAGTTTTTACTCAGATTTTACTTCATATTCATCCATTACCAAGAATAAGCTTAAAACAGGAAACGCAAGAAACATATAGATTCATGAATAGATTCCTTTGCGAACATCATGAAGTTAATTAAAAGTAAGTAAATAAAGTAAATAAATGGTCATAAAATAATCAATCACAAGGAAAATGTTTTAACTTACATCAATTGATAAAACATCAATTAAACATTTGATAAAACAAAGCTTACTAAGCTTTTGTATATAGCGTAATAATTTTATATTAACTTTGTAAAGAAGTAAGTTCAGGAGCATCCAGATGAAGCTGCAGATATGTGGGAAGCCGATTCCATTAATGGTAGAACTATCCACTATTTCTGTACAGAGCACTCTTTCTAATAAAAATGCCGATTTAGAGAGAAAACTGGGAGTGTAGAACAAAAACTGGCTAGGTTAAAACTGTAAACTGTGTGTCAGTGCTAGAGAGAAGTGGATTATTTACAGTAATACTTAATAAATGTGTACCTGGATATCAGAAGTGTCCCACTAATACGTACAGACGATGTTTATAGTGTTTTAGAGCACCTAACGTGGGCTCGAGGTGCACAATTTAACATTAATAATGTGTCGATAGGTCACATTAGTTTTTTCTCGCCTGTCCCTTGTGCTTGTTCATTTGTCGCCTGTGTGCGCCTAGGGACAAACGCTGCAACCCCAGAATTATAAAAGTAAAGTAAAGTAGTCTTATTTTACCAGGCGAAGTTAGGGCTAAGAAGCCCTCTCTAACACTTAACCTGGGGACCAAAGGCTTAAAGTTGATTTCCGAACCACCACCAATGGCCGGGCAGGCGGGCAGCTTGCAAGGACAGGATTGCTCAGCGGTCACCCATCAAAGCAGCAGCCACGCTCATCGTTGCTTGATCCGGTTATCTTGCGATAACCGTTGTACCCGCTGCACTACGCCATTGGCAATTATAGTGCAGTTAATTTCCCAAAAGGTAAGGATAAGGAGAGGTCCGCTAAGGAGAAGTGAGGCGATGGTTCAGACCACGGACCCGGTCCTGTTTTCGCAGGAGGGCACCTGAGCAAAATCATTAACGACATCCCTAAACTCGCCAAGTCATGAGTGAAAAGTCCTCTTCTGTCATCAAGATAGTATTCTCCAATTTAAATTTTAATGTTAATTATACAAATTTAAAATACACAATTTTATTTTGGCAAAACGTAAAAATTTTCTGTATTGACAAAGATATAAGTGCAGTTCTCACTTTTAGAATGGTTTTGATTTAATCTTATTCCTAACCTTTTATTATTTTATCGAACAAAGTTAGTGCTCTGTAAGTATTAAAAGGTTTGTTAATTATTATTTGAGTTTAATTGTATATTTTATTTATTTAAAAAAATATTGATAAGAACGAGTTTCTGCGATAAAACTTACACTATTTTGGCAATAACTTTGTATAATTGTATTATTCTATGATTATTTTACATGTTTTGCAAACCGTATGGAATTATTTTAATTTGTTTGTAATCTGCATTAGCTAACGTTAGTTATAGTATCTACATATCTAAATCTATAATCTAATATAATACGTTAGTGATTTATAATTATTTTAAATCTCATCACCTTCAGGTTATCTGCTTAAGTTAAGTGTTTAATAAATCATGCTAAGACCAAATTAAACTGCAGTATAGCGTTACGGACGTCACAAACATCGTTCACATCGTCTATTTGTCCATCTGTAATCACTGGAGCGAGTTGTCCAGAGTAGTTGGACGCTGTTGACGTACTCACGCTGAATGATGCTGAGGGCCTGAAGTAGTACGGCTGTGTATTCCGGGCTTCGTTATTCCTTCCTGTACGCTTCCGTTACAGCAGCTTCAATATTGCACCTGACTTGGAGTTTGTCAAGTGGATTTGCATGTAAGGAACCAAACTCATATTCAAATGATATTCCTCCCTTAGTCATTCTTATTTGTCATTTGTAGTATTGTATCAATTATCTTTTCTGTCAGCTTCATCAATTTTATTTAAAATTCATTTTTATTTATTGCAGCAGATTTAGAAAGGATGGGTCGAACACATCTGCTATTACTTTGAGGAAGTGACTGAGTTCTTTGTGCCTGTTGCCACGCACATCAACAAAAACAGAGGACAGTGGTGTTGTCTTCGTCTTGTGCTTGTGTATTACTGGTGTCACTCTCAGGCGAACCCTCTTCCACAATGGATGGCGTAAGATTGCCTATCGTGGGGCTAGGAAAAACCACATCTATGCAGGACAACATTAATTCATAAAACTTCCGTTTGGGTGACGGATTGGTAGCTGCAGATGCAGATTTTGGTTGTTATTTTTGTGAAATCTTGTGGAATTGGTCCTTAAAATTCTTCTATTTAAGTTTAATTTAAACGTTTAAGTTTAGAAAAACCGAAATTGCATCTGTCATATCCTTTATTAAAAAATATATGTAAGGAGATTATACACAGATTTTTCTCTGACCTATTTTTCTAAAGTAGGCCCTAGTAATAATTTACTTATCATATCAAATAAATTAAAAAATGTGATTTTCGATGAATTTCCAGAGCTGTTTTCAAAATTTCTATAGCTCAAATATTACCTAATGAATTTTGCTGGTATTAATTTTTAACCAATCAGTATTGTTGGCCATATTCTAAACTTCCTCTAATAACTATCATTCTTTGCAAGTTGTTTGTTACAGTAGGAACATTCAGACAATTGGCATTTGATTTTCGTCTTGACAGAAGTACTGTTAGCGATATTATATATGACACCTTTGCAGTACTGGTAGAAGCTTTTTTCGACAATCAATGCTCATAGCAATAGAAGATGTCCTCTAAGATGTCCCTAAAGGGTGCTTTACACTTTGGAAATTTCCCAGTTGCTTAAAAGCTACTGATTGGGACGGCATTGTGAACTGAAGAGCCCAGCATACTCTGGATCCAGCTACCTTAACTATGTAATATTAAATATATCTCAGTAGTACTAATGGTGGTTGCTGATGCAGATAAGACAGTTTTAGTTATTGATGTAGGCACTAGAGGGAAACAGATTGGCGGAGGAGTATTTATTGCAACAGAAGTGTTTCATAGACTGTAAAATAAGGAATTTAATGTTCCACCTGATAAACTCCGTCCAGTTGCATCCCTAATGCACCTTATGTTTTGATAGGAGACGAAGCATTCCCTTCCAAAAACCAATGCGTTCTTTTTCTGTTACTAATCTTTCTATATAGCAAAAAATTTACAATAGTTCCTTATCCTCTGCTCGTAAAACTATGGAATCTAAATTCGGTATCTTGCATGCAAAATGGCGGTTTCTAGAAACATCTCTAGAAATACCATCAATAGCCAAAGTCAGTTTCTTTATGAAAACTGCCAGTATATTACACAAAATTACAAGGGGCAGAGATGGTGGAAACAACTGTAACTATTTGACGTAAATATGAGGAGGACTTGTTCAAGATCCTTGAAAATTGTGTGCGTCCTATTCTGGAGGAGTTCAGAAGACCGAATGAAGAAGCAAAACCTGTCAGAAACACTTTTCGTTTTGTTATTTTTCGTAACAAAACTAACTTTCATTCCTCAAGTATTAGGCCTAAAATAACAATGTAAATAATAATGCTAAGTACAAATATGTACAACAGATAGGTAGTAAAAAAATTTTGTGAAACTTTGTATTAACTTTTTTGTGTGATCTTTAATTCGAATTACTTAGATTTGAAACATCAACATTTATATAAAATATGAACTGAAGTAATTACATTCCCTCGTGTATTTTTCTTTAAAACCAACCTTACAAAGATCTTTAATGTATCATTTCAGGTTATATTATGGTTGCAAGAACCTATTTCCATTTAAAAATATGCAATAAGTATAAAGGAAATTTTTCCATACGCTAACATTTTGATACGATACGAGCGGTGAGCGTCGAGCGTCGAGCGGTACTCGAGCGTCACCAGAGCGGCGAGGGTGGTCACGATACAAGCGGCGCCAGTGTGTTGCAATAATGCCTTCGAGTGAGGACCTAGTACATCTTCTGTTGTTATCGGAAAATTCAATATTGAAAAGGCGTGTAATTCGGGGTTGCAAGCGTGGGATAAAACGATGGGGAGTTCATCCAATTAACAGGAGAAGAAGTGTTTATGGAGAGTACCACCATCTCATCAAACAGTTGAAAGAAGATCCAGAACGTTTTTTCCAGTACACTCGGATGAGCGTACCGACGTTTGATTTTATTCTAAATAGACTGAAGGGCAGACTGGAGAAGAAAAGAATCGGTTTACTTCAGCAGGTGAAGCCAGAAGAAAGGCTTGTAGTAACAGGTAAGATATTTGTTTTGTTCATTAACGATTTTACGATGTGACGGGGACTTTTGTCAAACAAATTGTAAACTAAAGTTAAGAGACAAAATTTACATGGCCTCTTAGTCTGTTTTGAAAATTTTATGATATAATTTCTATCATTGACCTATGCTTGGCAAAACTATTTATACCATGTTCATCATGGGGTAACAAGTAGCTTTCAGTTTTGAAGCTGATATAATCTAAGAAAATAAAATATCACCTGTTAACATAAAATGTAATTTACAAACATTAGCAAATATTCACTCCAATAGTGTTAATACTGTTGGGCACCTATACAAAACTTTAACTATTAAAATCGTCACGACAAATAATTATAGACTGATTATTGGGGGGGGGGGGGAGTAAATCAAACTCTTGCAATTTGTAAACAATGTTTATTAGTACGTCATCTCTTATAAAATATCATTATATTTGGCACATAATGTTAACAAACACAATTTCAAATTACTCACGTGTTATATTCGACCCTTGTAAAAAAGTAATGTTACATGTATAAGTATGAGCTATTGCTCTGGAATGAATAAAAATTCTATAAGTGATTAAAGAAATACAACAGTATGAGTAATAATAAGAAGGAAAGAGTCACAATTGAATCGTAATTCCAATCATTGTGGTGTGTTTAGTAACAACAATATAACCTTTGATTATGCACTTTAAATCCATTCACTTATTGTTGCAAAAAGCTCTCATAAAGGTATTGGTAGTAAAGTCGACTTGATCCTCGAGAGATGAGTTCAGCTGAGATTCCTTGTAAAGGCCTGATGAATCCGAGGTTGTATTAAACTCGTCCACACATGACATTAACCTGTTGTTTAAAGTGTTTTGAGTGTTGAAAGAGTTTGTTCTTGTTTTTTGTGTTGCTTGTCTATCAAGGCCCAAACGTTGCGTTAATGGATGGTGTTGAATAGGTAAGCCTATGTTCGAATTTGACTGAGTAAATTGAAATCGGGATGAGGAAGAACTAGAAGATCTTGATGGACGATCCTCTGAAATCGATGGTGATAGCATTTGTTCGACCGAGGAACGGTTAAATGAGTTGTTATTACTTGCCGGCCTGTCGAAAGTCATAAGCTGTGGTGCACAATGATTCTGGTTCAATCTGTAACTTTGCATGACTTCATTTTGAATTTTGTTCTTGAAGTTGTTGTCTTTATTACTCCACAATGATGAACGACACTGAACTTCTCATATCAAACTTTCAATTTGAGTATCACTAAGCTTCTTCAAAGCAACAATGTCCTTTTTCTTAAGTTTTGCCGGAGGCTCACGTGGTTCTTGCTCCTCTGCCATCTTGAACTAGACTGAAAACCGTGGGAAGAAGGATGACTCATCTGAGCGTCGAGCGTCGTACAAAAAGTAATCGGGCAGGGTTTGGCGGTGCCTTCGACGCTAAGCGGCGCCGTTCACTGTCGCTCACCGCTCAAGTCTATCGTGACACCCCTCTTCACATTTGCACGGCAACATATGGGGCCCGTTTGCAAAGCGGTGGCAGAGCGGTGCCGCTCTGACGATCGACACTCGACGCTCACCGCTTGTATCGTGCCCGGGGCCTTATGAGGGGACTATGCAAACCGGGCACTACACAGGTAAGCTCCGAGCCATCCTAGGGCTGTACCACAACTACTAGTTATGGCTATGGCAGAAACAAACGGCGGCACCGCAGAAGAGAATTTCATCTTCGAATAACTGGAGAAAATTAGCCTTCAAATTTCAAAACTAAATCAACAAAATGTTCCTACCAAATTCCATATGATCCCCCAAGGTGCACGAGTCAACTAATAAAGAAGAATTACACTAATTTATTGAGCTCAATCGAAGTTGTTTGTTGTAATTGAGCACGGCTTTAACAACATCGTACAATTCAAAGTTTTAAAACATATATTATAATATTATAAAACAGAACGGTCTATATGTTTTACCGGCCTATCTACCTTCAAAACTGCTGCGTACTAATATTTCTCAAAACAATCTTGAGCACAAAGATTTTATGTATGTAAAACAACCAATTGAAAAGGACTTCGAAGTGAATTTATCTATACAGAATTGTAACTATGTATAATATCAGGTTCCAGGAATGAAAGTGAGCACTCACTTGTTTCTATCACTAACTGACTAGACTTAACTCAAGTGAATTCTAGTTTTTTCCATTAAAAGACTTTGCATTTGGTTTTAATGACAATTTTTTCACAATATAAAATTTTTAATTACCTTTTAAATCAATCTATAAAGGATCAAATTGTGTAGTTTGAGTTAACCTTATATGGTTATAAATGGCTTAGTTAATTTTAAATCTGAACAAAAAGTTTAAACCGTTTCATTCACTAACAATTTCTTACACAAACACACATCTTATATAAGACCTAAATTTCTAGGTATGTTTAATTATTTATAAGGCAGCAGTTATAACCAAATAAAGGGAATCGCTATTTACTGGAAACATTTTGTATAACCTACTGGATTCGCTAAGGTTCAAACAAGAATAAGGTGAAGACTAATTTGGGTTTACTGTCTGAAATCATCGTAGTTTTCTTCCATGTCACTGAGCAATGGTTCTTTATCTTCTTTTCAGCTCCCTCACGATCCAGCAAGAGCCCATTATGAATATACTTGGTAGCGATATTCTTCAAGAGCGATAAAATATCCCGTTAACTTAACTTAAGTTAAATTATTGGCCTTTTAAAACTTCTGAAGCTTTATGTATTTAAAGTAATTTCTTCTACCTGCCTTGGCTGGTTTCCCATTTAAATAGGAAAACCCACATCAGCATCTAGAGTTTCTTCGAAGAAGATTTTGTATGGCTTACATTTTAGGTAACGTCGCCACTGGTCTGGAGCCGGTTCACAACTTTGTTTTCTTCGTTCTGCCTTATTTTAGTGATACTCTCTTCTAGAAGTTCAGTTCTAAAATACTGCATCCACATTACACCAAGCATTGGGAACCTTTTTAATATTTCCTAAATCAGAATCATTCGAAAGGTATGAGTGGCCTGAGGTCAAACATTTTTGATCCATTTCATATGTACTGTCAATGTTTTGAAGGAATTTCGTTATCATTGAGGACACAACCCAAACATAGCAAACCTCTCAGTTGTAACATGACGTATTCCAAAATTGTTGCAATATATGTTTTGTTATTAACCCTGTAACAGTTTAAATAATTTTTTAGATGCTTAAACTTTTAACTGAGTTTACTTCGATCCATGTCTACATACGGCCAATAAATGCAAAAAGAAACATTTTTCAAAACCTTAGAATCGGTAACTGCACAGTAAAAGCCATCACTAAATTCATTCTTGTTTCCTGAGAAACTTCTGTAATTTCAAAATCCTCTGCCGGACCTTCCGACGTGTTACCTCAGTGACAGATATGGGATGTGGATACAGGTATATACCGGTATTAATCCCAATAGTCAAATCAGATTCATATTGATTTTGGGGGTCTTTAAATTCAATTTTCGACACCATCAAAATGACTGCTCCCAGACCGGGAGTACTTAAAAGTTTATAGCGCTCCCGTTTGTAAGATTATAGCTTCGATACCCAGAACACTCGGCACTTAAAAAACCAATAACACGGTCGGTCCTGTGCGGTTCGTGCCACACCTGCAACCTCAGTTTTATTATGATTTACTCTTTGGAGACTAATTGGCGGTACATTGGAAGTCGGTTTTAGTAGCGAGTATGGTAAATTACCGATATATTACAAGTTTCGTAATAATATTTTTAATTTATTCAATGACACTTTTCAATTGAATTTTCATAAAAAACTTGATTTAGAAAATAGTATCGGACTTTTCATTTAGTTTATTCGATGTCTGTATAGATGTAATGTCGCCCGTCTGCTTCCTCTATGGTGAGACTACGCGTCAGTCGTTGCTTCTCGGAAATAAACAAACAGACAGTCGCTAAGATTTGTTTAAATAGCGTTATTTACGCTGTGTTTCTTATTTCTGTGTTTCTTTGAACAATGAGTATTCGTTTAAATGATGATTTACATTCTAGTGAACTTGATAGAATTTTTAGAATTGAGTTTGGAGAGACTGACGATGAGGTTATTTCCTTAGCGAATGGATTGTTTGTTAACGATTCTAATGAAGATCCATCATGGGAACCTATCGAACCAAATCAACCCTCATCGTTAACATATGGTAGGCCTATTAATTTAATTTCAAGCAGTGAAAGTGATAAGAGTGACGTTGAACCGACCGAGTCGTGTTAGAAATAGGCCAGTAGTATGCCTAGCAAAGGTAGTAGAGAAAACTAGAGATAGGATTAGGGGTGGAAGAGTTGGCAATAATCGTGTTCCAGACATTCTTGTTGAAGAGGATGATGACTGGAATGAAATTGAAGAAAGGGATATGTCCTACTTACCCCAGGACAGTGAACATAAATCTACGTACTCTAAACTATCTGGACCCAAGCACTGTCCTCTACCAGATTCTAAGCCTACCTGTTCTATTTATTTTTTAGCAAGGCTTTGTTAGAGCTAATAGTAAAAGAGACTAAAAGATATGCCCAATAATAGGTGAACAAAAATCTTCTTAATATGTCGTTGGAAAATAAGTTCAGGTCCTGTACAACAACTACTGTTGATGAAATTCTAGTCATGTTATTTGTAGTTATGAACATGGAACTAATAAATAAAATTAACATAAAAAGTTATTTGACCACAACTGATTATCTTGGATTTTTAAAATGTTCGCTCACAACCTATCTGAGCATAATAAACCTTGTTATATAACCCTTGTTCTAAGTTTGAGCCAATTATGAACACTGCAAAATAGTACATGAATACACTTCAATGTATCAGTAAACGATATCTGTCATTGAAGAAGTTAGCCTACCTTGGATTGTAAGAAAAACAAATGTGGTTCACATTAGACAAGGAGAAAACACAATTCTAAAACGTGAAGGGATTTTAAAACTGCCAGGAAATAAGTAAGGATGTTGCGCTGTTCTTTTGCAAAAAAGAGCTTAAGAGCGCCTTGCCTGGTGGTAAGACGAAAAAAACTTAAAACAGCTAAAACTAAAAAGTGTGAAAGACGATTGCATGGAATATGTTATTCCATATCATGTGTGCTAAATTTAACACATATTTAATTTTTTTGTAAACAATTTATTTTTTTGTCAGTGTACTGAAATAAAAATAGGCCTATCGGGAAAACATTTTGTTTAGTTCACATGAATCCAAATGTATTGCCACCGTCACAAAATGTACATCTGGTTTAGGTCTCATGAACCGTTGACCAGCTAACCGATGGTAGGCTACACTACTGAGTCTCTGAAGTGAATATTCAAGATATAAACAATAATTAAAACTTTTCTATGTGTATTCTGGTTGTGTTTTTATAGAATATATTGTCTGTAGAGTGTTTACACTCTATTCCCGAAACTCTGAAAACCCCATAAAATAGACAGGGAGTTTTGGGTTATTTCTATTAGTATAGACTGGTCTCCTTAAAACCTTACTATTATATATTATATGGGTGATTCTAATACCTTACTCCTTGACCGTGATTAGATACTGTTTCAGAAATATCATTGTGCACTCAATTGTGCACCTGATGAGATAATGAGAATAACTCAGTACCTAGAGCACACTATGTTTTATATTTTGTAGTCTAGGTGTTTCTTGTGTCGAAACATCATTGTGCACTCAATTGTGCACCTGATGAGATAATGAGAATAACTCAGTACCTAGAGCACACTATGTTTTTATATTTTGTAGTCTACGGGTTTCTGATGTCGAAATGATGTAAAGATTTATTTTTGAGATTATTTGTCACCGGCTTATATGGATCTCTTCAGACGAACATGGCTCCTGATTCCAGGAGGCCAGACGCTGGAGAGGTGAACTGATTTCTAAGAAAAAAGTTAATAAAGTTTAGGTTAGATTTGGTTTCTGCATACATTATTGAAGCGACACCTTACAAAGCCTAACAATTGGAAACCCTTTTTCGGTTAGATAAGACCAGTGAGTAATTTTCCGGCTTTCCAATTTCTACAGAACAATCATCTGTAATAATTATCGTTGACTTCCGATTCCCGCTTTGAGAACTTAAATTTCTTAAACTTTTGTTTATAAAGACTCAGAACACATGATGCTCGTTCATGATCTAGATCGTTGGTATCCACTAGATTGCTTTACAAATACTATTGCATAGAAGAAATTGTATAGATAGTTTATTGAATAATTAGGTAATCAAAATCCATTCAATTATTTACTTTTATTTACATTAAACATTTCTAAAACCATTTTGACTTGTTAGTTGTAGTCGTATGGAGGAATGTCATAAATATGTAAAAATTTGTTGTGTTTATAATTAGCTTGGTTTAAATGTACTATTCATAAATATTTGTTAAGTTAAATTAAAAATAGACTATTATTTATTCCGATACATAGCTAACTATTTATTTACAACAAACATTATTTTATTACGAATACTGAATATAATATGTATTTAGTTCCAGAAAAGAATATCGCATTATTCCCTTAGTAACCTTACGACTACCCAAAGCAGATATTTTGGCATCACCACAAATATGGAATTTATTAAATGAAATTACAAATAAAATGTATATACGATAATATATACCCTTGAGCTACCCTTGAGATAAGCTGAAAAGTGTCCCCAGTGATCAATAAACACCCCTTTCCGTTATAGAACCGTTATTAAATCACTGCACAATTATTCGTTCTTTATCAACATAATTAAATACTTTAAGGGATATTCTTAGTACTATTTAATTATGTTCAGTTCTGTAAATGCATAGAAATTGTCCAACCAAAAAAGAATGTTTACTCCACTTTATGAACTGCAATGAAATTATTTCAGAGTTTATCGCCTTATTTTTATTAACTATTTATGCATGAGACTTTAATGACCATAAAACGATCACCCTACTTTACCATAAGACACTTTTGATTTGCGTAAATATATACCATAAATTATATTAAAACAGTTACTCACTAATTGCTTCCAACAGTTCAATTACTTACTCACTCTTTCGCAGTCCAACATAGTCCAAGTGGCCAAAGTCATCCCAATTTTTAAGAAGGGCGACCTCTTTTCTGTTCAAAATTATCATTCAGTATGAATTATAACAATCTTCAGCCACGTTTTTGAGAAGTGTTTTCTGAATCGAATAGCAATATTTATAGAAAGTAAAAAACTACTATTGGTAAACCAGTTTGAATTAATTAAAAACTGGAAAATGAATAATAAATGCGGTTGTTCGTCTGGTTGATCGAATAGTATGGAAAGTAGAAGGGACATACCTACTGTATTTCTAGACTTTTCCAAAGCCTTGAACTCATGGCACTCTGTCACGGCAACTGAAAAGTTACGGGATACCAGGAATTACACTAAACTGTATTGAATTGATTTTATCTAATCGGACACCGCATGTAAAAGTCTTCCTTGGTCTATATCAATGATGTTGGCTGATCGATACATGGAATAAAACTGGTCTAATATGCAGATGATACGACTCTTTGCTTCAAGGAATTTTCACAGAGTGAACTCTAAGTCGTGACATTCACTGGGCTTAACTGGACAATCCATTACTTCAGTGACTTTAATCTCAAAACAAATCTAAAAAAATCAACTTTCATAAATAGTTCTCAAGGGCCAACAGATTTAGATGTCAGGCAACTACACTAAGTTCCTTGGTATACACCTCGATCAAGCATGGAGTTTTTACGTCGACATATTGGGTTTAAAAGAGCCTCGGGCAATTTTTTCAGACAACTTTCCAAACATCGCTCGTCAGGTGCTTTTGACGGCATAGATATGCAAAAATGTTCAAACGTTGACATTTCCCTGCCTCTATATTTTGGAATCATCACTTTTTCTAAGACAAAGTGCGATCACATAATAGGTAGATTTACGGGTAGATTTACAGGTAGATTTACGTTCGTATGAAACTAGCGTCAATGAGAACTACCGGTCTGGGAAACACATATCGATAGTGTACACACGTTTGCCTGCTCACGGGGGAGTTTAGTTGTTCAATAGTGAGACGGAAATAATCTCAAATGGCACAACGCCGAAGTCGTTAACGACTCGCTCAAAAGCAGTTTTTAAAAAACCTTTAATTGCGTAGACTAATTTAATTAAGTCACACAACTGGGAGACCACACGATTCGCTAACTGAGGCTAACATGATCCCGAAGCTAAAGGTGATTTTCATTTATGGAATAGATTATAACCGGGTGAATGAAAAATGTTGTATGTTTGCATGAGTTACTGGAAACAATTAATGCCAAATAATACTCTCAGTGTTACAAAGAATACCAGAAACACACGGTAAGTCCCATGACGTGTCATGTAATTACAAAAATAGTGTAAATGTGCTACTATTAGTAATAATAACTTCGTTATACAAATTACTTTAAAGGTGTAGTTTAGCTCCAGTTTACCTTTATCGTGGTGTAGCGTCTGGTATCTGACACTTTCTCAGACTCGACTCCTGGAATCTGTAGTCATGTTGGCCTGAAGAGATCCTAATAAAGTCAGCTACGAAGAAGCTCAAAACGGTTACTCAATTGAACGCACTACGATATTTCTGACACGATCTCTAAGAACGGTGGAGGAGCCAAGTTTTCTACACATAACATAGCTTTAGGAGGTAGGGTTGATTTAATTTGAATGTTGAGTTTATATTGCAGCGTCTAGAATGAGTCATTGAGACTGTCAAGTCAACTTTTCATAGGCGTTTCTGATGTTGAACTGACGTAAAGTTTCGTTTTGATCTTCTTCTTTGCCGACTTTCGTTGGATTTCTTCAGGCCAATAGGACTCCAGATTCCAGTAGTCAAGTCTGAGAAAGCGTCCAGTCTGGTTTATCATATCAAGGTTCCATATATTGTTAAATAGCTTTAGGATATATCCTATTGCATTATTTGGTAGATGGTGTAACATGCTGTAAGATATCTGATCCACACATTGAGCGGGATCTTAATTTTATGATTCAAAATCTACATTTAAATCTTTATTTACTATTACAATTATTTTTTATGACAGATAAGCTTTCAGAGAAGGAGTACGTTGGTTAATTACCTCACATTCCCTGGGCAGCTGGTATACTATGTGACACATGCATTTATCACAAAGATTTTGTCTTCAAGAAATGATGGGGATAGTTTTGGATAGTTTTACCTTAGTAATAGTTTTAAGTTTTAAAACTATTTTCCATGCAAATGGTGAGTTATTTTTACGTGTATTTCTTGACTCAAATTTTCCGATCCTTTTTTTTTGTTAACCTAATTACTTCTGTGGTATTAAATTGTGCTGTTTGGAAATATCAATAGTTAAGAGCGGTCATATTGTTTTTAACTTTGCTAAATGTTGCCGTCTACATTTGAAAGGGATACATTTGAAACGTGCCTCACTGCATCATTTTTTGGTGTAAATGTAACCGTATTATTTACGGCTTTGTACCTTGGAATAGCCTTTTTAGCTGCTAAATTATTTTTTTTTAAATAAATAATCTCATTTTTTATTTAGTAAGATGTCTGGCAATTCGTTCATACATTTTGGAACAGCTGTAGTTTAAAGTGACCGATTTGCATCTTTAAAAATAAAATGTATCCTATTGTGTAGCTTGAGCGTAAGGTTAGGCCTAATTGCTGCTCTTGGTTTATAGATGGTACTAGCTCTTGTATATTTTCAAAAACCAGTTCCATTTACCTTGAACTGCGTGGAAACTGTTGTTGGAGCACACTTGGTTCTGCCACAGTAAGTAATAGAGCATGTCTATTTTTTACATTTATCTGACTGTTAGGGGTTGATAATTGTGAATATGGTAAGGTCGAGTATATGTCTACATCAGATGTATCCTATTGTGTAGCTTGAGCGTAAGATAGGCCTAGTTATTTGGTAAATTTACCATGTTTTGTGTAAGTAACAGGTAAATTTGGTGACGTTACATGGTATCTTTCTTGCATCAGGCTTATCTGGTCCTTAATATTTCAGTCTTATGTAATATGGAGAATATTTAGAGCTACTGCTATGCTGGTCGCCTGAGTGTACACATTTATGGGGAGTTAGACAGAGATGTATGTGGAAGGGTTCAGCGCAATCTATACAAATTATATATACATGCAATAGTCTCGAGTTCTTGAGATTTTTAAGCTGGTATTATGTCTCAGAATTGCAAAGATATCAAAATTGCGTACAAGGGAGCTGATATTATAGAACCTAATGTTAATGTGCGCAGCTTTTCAAGTAGGTGTTTGTCTCAGTTTGGACATTTTATTAAAAAGGGCCATAAAAATCGCTTTCAAAAAAGGTGAGCAATAATCCCTAATAAATTTAAGTTGCAAAAAGCAACTTGAGCTGTTCGATGAAATTATAGAGATCCCTATAGTAGCTAACATCACGCCTCGACAGAACACTGTTGAGAAAATTGCATGTAGCCTTAGGGGAATTAATCTTGGCAATATGCAGCAGGACCATCATGTTATGGAGAGCTTCACGCTTACCATGGCCCCTGTTGTAGCCGAGGAAACCTCGAGAACCTTTCCGTTACATCCTATGTGTATGCATAAATTTGAATATTGCAGATAGTTTTATATTAAAATTAACCTAAAATTTTTCTTATGACAAATTTTCTAGGACGCTACTCACTCTACTATCATATTTGTCTTAAATTTCGCAAAAAATCAATTTAGTTGCCTAAAGTGAATTTAGTGAAGTGAGTTATTGTTCGAAAAACCTGTTCAATGTTAATAAATTGTTGAATTGTTCCGTTGCGTATTAGGATAATGTGTGGGACGAGTTGATCAATGGATTCATACCCATATGTGGCTGTGATTGACTTTAATGAAGTGATGAAATTGGAATATAATTTAATTGCATTGTTACCAATGAAGTATAGCCCATCAACAACACTGGATGCATGCAGTAAAATAATTAATATATAGTACTACACTAAATTAAATACAAATCCCCAACTAGTCAATGATTTGACATATATACAAGTTATTAGCTATAAATAACAATTTGGTTGAATTAAAAATAATTTTAGGTGAGAACTCGGTTATAATTTAAAACATGAACCAAGCATGCGCAATGAAAAATTTATAAATTACCTGTCAAACAGCAAACTAACGTAATTCAAGTAACATACATTTTTAAAATTATAAATTTAATAATTTATTACATATTTTTTAGAGAAAACGCCTTGTCTACACTTGAACGAGGCAATGTAAACACTCGGAATAACTCCACCATCTATCACCTGAATGTAAGAAGTGAGAGAAACAAAACAGATGAGCTTTACGCCTCCTGGAGGCAGCCTCCGGGCATCATCTGTGTGACGAAGCACTGGGTCCGCGAGGACGAGCCTCTCATTACTCAACACTTTATTTGTGGTGCTAAATTTTTGTCACAATTTGAGTCTGGGTGGTTGTGATTGTATGTATCACAACATTAATAGCTCCACTAATTTCAGCTTGTCATATCATAGCAATAGCCTGGACCAGAAGTTATGTAAAGCAAATTGTTTTAGATTTTTCATTGGAAATATTAAACTCTTAAATAGTATTGTCCAAAGTCGGGATTTGAAATTTTTACTGATCTATTTATGTAGACGTCCACACAATGAACAAGAATTTATTGATGCGTCGGAAAGGCTATTGACTTATTTAATGAAAAATAATGAATATAGTTTATTTTGTTGAGATTAAAATATTAATTTTCTATGATCAAAAACTTGAATGTTTTCAAGTTGAGAAACTTATTTATGTCTTTTAATCTGAAAGAACTACTCAACTGTGCAACTAGAATTACTGACCAAAATGAATCATCTCTTGATAATGTTATAACTAATCTATACTCTGTTATAGTATCGTGTATCTCCTTACTCAAACTATCATCAGATCATTACTTGTTATGTAAAGATTTTTGTGTACAAAATATATTGTATCATGAATAGTTTGCTACAAGTAGACATCGATTGTTCGTATAAAATTGAGGATGTAAATACATTTTGAATCTTCTTCGAATACTATTCAAACATCGTTTGAACGGTAATTTCCTTTAAAAAAACTTTATAAAAATCAAGTTGGAAAAAATAAGATGTTTTAGCAGAGCTTTAAATGAGTTTGCTAATAGTAATGTTGATTTGGGAATAATTGCATAAGTAATTATACTAAGGACCCGGCTTTGAAAGCACTTTTGAAAGGAAGGAAAAACTGTTGCGTAAGCTTGGGTTTGTGGAAAAGCCTTCAAATATCTCACATGAAATCGAACAATCAGATTGCATCCAGAAAACCCTCTGAAATGTTGTACTTAGAGAGACAAGTTGGCCAGAGCAATCCTTTCCGATCCCTCCTTTAAACAGCTTTGTAATTAACACAAATCAGTATCCAAAGTTTTAAAAGTTTTCAAAAATCATTTCTCTAATATTACAGATATATCAAACTCCACAATATGACGAAATATCCTTCTCTCAATTTTACTCAGCATAATGCTCCAGTTCATTCTTTGTTTTTGTCTTCTGTAGTCACAGGTGACATAGAACAAGTGATCCGTTCTATCCGTTCACCTTCCTGTAAAGTGCAGCATCGGAAATCTGATGCTGTTGCAGATTTGACTCCTGAAGTCTGGAGTCATCTTCGTTTGAAAGGGTCCAAAAACAGACGGCGATGAAGAACGAAGACGCTTAAAACGAAACTCCCGCTTAGTTTCAACATCAGAGACTCCCAAACTACAAAAAGTAGTGCAATCTAGGTGAATAGGTTTTCCCGTTGTCTCATCAGGTGCACAATTATTGAAGATATGTGTAGAAGACTCAGTTCCTCCACCGTGCTTTGGGATCGTCATCGTAGTGACCTCAATTGTTCCAAAATATTTCAAGCAGCCCTATCAATACATCTCTAAAACGTATTACCTAATGTATATACATTTTTAAATAACCCATTATTTATCATTGATATAAACTTTGCATTTGTAAAAATGGTTTTTTAGTTTTATTATTATTTGTAGAAAAATGTTGTAAATACATTACAGTAAATCTTGGAATATTTCTCACATCGATCATACTATCATGCATGCTTTCATTGTACAATATTGTTTCATTAAAAGAAGTTTACTAACGTATTTTTCAGCGAACGTTTTGAACACTGTAGGCTATCTCAACGTAAAATATTGTCATGCATAGATTACGTTATATTAATTATAATATATATTTGGCACACAAGGAACGCACTTAAATCATAAAAGCATTATTTCAATCTGAACTTGATTACGAGCGGAAACAATTTTACAACTGATCCAGTTTAACATCCAACATTTGATATTTCGTCGTTTCAAACGAAATAAAATTAAATATTTTATATGGCTAGAAAATCACAAAATTTTTAGCAATCGCCAAAGAAATATTCTTAAATCTTAACATTCACAATACATAAAAACCCCAGTAAACACACAGTACCCTCACTCATAGCACATTCATTCTTGCCAATGTTCCCACTTCCAGTGCCGATTGTCGGTGCGTGCAGTCGTATTCGGTCAACACGTCAGCGCTATAAAACTCTTGGGACGATAATAGGCGTATCAAACGAGCGTTTAAAATACTGATCGTGGAGACATTTTAAATTGCTTCTGGCCACATGTTGACAAAAAGGGTAAACGACCTGTAGGTCTACGTCGTTAAACTTTCAGGGCCATTTCTTACATACTTCTTAAGGGGTGGAGACTGGGTACACGCTCTCGGCCTGAGACACATTGTCCGACTCACGGGTTTATTTTGACTAGGAGTTGACAAAGGATCGTACTCACACTGCAGTACTTGAACGGGTGTTTCTAAATATACAGTTGCCAGAGAAATAATAATAATCAAATGTATTTTATGTCAGTTGCATATTAGTATTCTAGAAGAATGTTGCTAATTTTATTTCTTGAAGCTGTTTTTTCTTCATCTGACCATTACAACCAAAATACTTTATTTAGAATACTTGAATAGTTTTGAATATTTTAAATTAAACATTTAATGATAATGTGATATCAATGCCATTTATTAATGTTCATGAAATCTTTCATATATCACTTATTATGCTATTAATTATTATTATTTAGTACACAATATTTTTTTAATAATAATGGATGTTTAATAAAACAGGTCTCTGGCAATCTTCGAATGTAAATAATGAAATTGTACAGAATGTTGGTGTTTCATTGGTTCTTTCTAAACAAAATAAAAGATAAACAAAATTCAAGATATTGAATCAAAATCTCCATAGTTATTAAGGTAATAATAGTGATATAGAATATATACCTGATCAATAAATTGTCTAAAGTGAGCACAATTTGTCATCCAATATATTTTTCAATACCAAGAATCGTATTTGTGGACCTTATTTTCTACTACTGAATCTCATATTGCTGATCTCATATATAACAGAAAATTAAAATATTGATACAATTCTATAGATAATGTGTAAAAATAATAATTATTAATGCTAAGATTGTTTTATAATTCCTGTTACTTCAGTACAAGTTAAGAGTGTGGCACACCACGAGTCGCAACACAGGCTACACTGAGGTTGGATGCTAATTTACAATTGTATACCTCATATTATTCTTGAGATGTTTTGTGGAAAGAAATTGTTACATCCCTCCGTCAGACTAATGAGACACTGTGCTAGCCTTCTGAGCGATAGGCTTCAATTACGCTCAGCCTAATGCAATAGTTGGACATGTACCATCATATAACTCATTCTTGTATATGTAGAAATAAATTTTTATAAAACATTTCAAGTCAGTTCGTTTTCCAGATATCGTGCGGACAGACAAATATGAAGTGAAATGTTTCCAGCACATCAAGTGACTTAACTCAAACAAAAGCCGAAAATATGCATTAGTTGACTTTTTTTCAAGCCACATTTGAAATAGTGTAGGCATATAAGTTGTTTTATCTTGTATGGCCTTATATGTATGTTTTGTATACATTTATATTAAGAATTCTCAGTGATTGTTTTTATTAAAAATCAATTTTTGTATTTAATTTGACAAACATTATTATTGAAATTGAATATTTCTAGGTTTACAGTACAATATCGTTAGGGTTCTTTATTGTGCTTAGTACCATTTGTTTAATTTTTTCATTATATATTATTTTACTTCATATTTCTCATATCTATTTTGTTATAATACGTTATTGAAGCGTTGTATTAATACTACAAGTCTATTTTATGTGTAAATTATTTATAATGACTTCCTTTACGTTTATACATAAATTTACTTTAAGCGAATTTAATATAATCTTCTGTCCCCATTTAATATGAATGAGAGCATTAAATTTCACTTATTTATCGTTTAAAAAATTAATTGGTCTAATGCATTTAAATATTGTGCTTCTTACTCATAATATTATAAAATATTATTTTAAACTTTCTAATATATGTAATTAAATCTCTATCATAATTTATTTACGTGGTATACTATAACTGTTTATGCTTAAGCTCATTTTAGGTTGGTTTAATGATACTAGACAGTTCAACTTTCATTTGTAAATTCTAATTAAATATGTATTGTTAGTTAAAGAAAAAGACGAAAAAATGGATCACAAAAGGCATCTTGGTTTCGAGAGAAAAATTTTCTCCGAAATCATAAAAAAACCCAAGGGAACAGTCTCAAGTAAACTCCACACTAAGACTGGAAATGTGTATTGAGTCCAGTTTCATCAATGGCATTGGCACCTATCGTTGAAGAAGATCTCAATCGAATTATTCAGCAGCTCCAGCAAAAAAGTCAAATGACTTAAATTTTATGTTAATATATCTATTAAAAAAATGCTCCAAGCATATTTTGAGACTATTAACACACCTGATTAACTTATCTTAATCTTATCTTATCTTATCTCAACAAGGAGTATTTCCCTCCCTCCTTAAAACCGCGAAAGTAGGCCCAGTTTTCAAAAAGTCTAATTCCACAAATGAATACTGGCCTGTCTCAATTTTGCCAGTTTTGAGCAAAATATTTAAAACAGTATTTTTGACAAGAATGCTACAGTTTTTGAACAAACACAACCAACTTTCAGAAGAACAGTTAGGATTCAGGAAAGGCAAATCGACTATTGACGCTGTAGTGAATCTAGTCGAATTTGTTTTAGAGAGGTTTGAAAATCGAAATACCACCCTAGGTGTGTTTCTCGACTTATCTAAAGCATTCGACTGTGTTGACCACAAAGCTGTGCTTAAAATCTGGAATCTCACGACATCCGAGGCGTGCCACACCTGTGGCTTAGATCATTTCTAAGCGACAGAACAAGTTGTCCATATTTATTTATTAGTTGTCAGATCATCTTTCAAAACCAATTCAATTGAGCTATGGGGTCCCCTAAGGATCAATTCTTAGGCCGATTTTGTTTCTGATGTATTTCAACGACATTGGGTCTTCATTACTGCACGGAAAAGTCGTGCAGTATGCTGATAACACAACTCTCTGTATCAGCGGGAAATCAAAATCTCTTGAGGAAGAACGCACTTTTGTTGAAATCAACAATTGTGTACAACACTTCAACAGCCTCAATCTCAAAACAAACCCTCGTCAAATTTAGGCGTATTCCTACAATCGACAAAAAGAACTCTCGCCTGTCAGCGTGAATATCTGGTAGTTCGTTCGGTAAATATCTATGCCAGTTGCTTCATACGCATGTATGTCATTCTACATTCAGTATTACAAATAAATTTTTCAATAAAATATAGGGCCTCGAAAGAGTCAACTGTTGCAGATTATTTCAAAGTTCCTTGCCCGATTCACTGAAGTTGTTTATGTTCATTCAAAAACTCAATAATTATAATAAATAGAGTTTTTCAAATATGTTGCTCAAGAAAGGTAATACTGGTAATTGTCTATACTCGGTTGGCCTATATTGGTAGAGTAGCAATCATATTTCTTGAAAGATGGTGGTGTGGTGGTTCGGAAGTCACCTTATGCCGTTGGTTCTCAGGTTGTGTTATAGATGGATTCTTAGCCCTAACTTCGCCTGGTAAAATAAGACGTCTTTACTTTACTTTACTTTAACTTTCGCGATTTGTAGGAGCAAGTGAAAAAACACCTTGTTCGAAAGACATATTGCAATTTTAATGAGCTATACAGACATTAGAGACATAAGACTAATATCTGTTGATTTTTAGCTGGGAACTACTGAAGGGGTTTTTTCGAAATCTTCCTCAAATATAGGGACCAGTGCCTATGAGGTTACTGGGTTCTTGCCTACGCGTGAAATGTTCTAGTGGAGGTAATGGACAAGGACCTTGCTCACAAGTAACAAGTTACCAGCATTTTTCCAATTTTGGCTTTAACTGGTTTCTGTGATTTATTTTTATTGTATATGATGTCCTAAACATTTTTAGAAATAATCATTGACGAGATCATTAATTTGAGGACATCATATGCTTTCGCTGCTTGGATCACAATTTTGCACATTTATTTTTCATTTTGAAAATAAATGTTGAACTCTTTGTTTCAAGGTGTTTTTGGATTTCACAATAAAATTATAATTGTTTCTAGGAGCCAAAATTCGTTTTGAAATGCATTTTATGTCTGCATTTTTGGGGAAAATATACATTTTTAGGACAGCATATGCTAATATGATGGGTACAACATTCAGAGAAAAATTAAAACACAGTTCAGCAGAATGTGAGGAATTTAAAAATTCTCACTTTTTTCTAGAAAGTGATGTGTTGATGAGAACAATACTTCCTAGCCTTATATCTCTTTTTGGGCTCTTTAACTAATTTTCTCCACTAATTATAGCCTGTTTGCCGAAGTACTGGCTGTTGACGATGGATATATGACACTCGATATGTTGGTAATAATGTTGATTGTTGTCTGAGATGTTACCGTCACTTTAGTTGGCGTTTTACCTAATAACGCAAGGACAAGCGACCTTAGGTGTTTTGTGGATGGGCGATTCAATATTAAAATAACCCTTCAGGACATAATCCTGTATGTGATTAGTTAGGTCAGTCAGTATGGCTTAGAACTAGAGTTCATTTCGTTTATGCTGGGTGTACTGTACAAATTTGGCATATTTGTGTAAATTTTGATAGCGACGTATTCAACATATTTTTCAATTGTTTCATAAATAGAAACAGTGTAAAAAATCTGTCATGAAAATTGTGACCACCACCTCCATTAAATAGTTGTCGGTATACTTATTGGATAATTTAAAATTTTGGATTTGACGACGCTTAATGTTTTTGTTGTTGAAACCGTTCTCGGTAACTCTATATATGTCTCTCACTAAGTCTTTAGAAATAAGTTGTATTTCGTCCAGTTTGTTTGTGTAAAATTGAAATACTTGAAAGTGATGTTGACAACCTCCGCGCAACTTGAGTGAGGATGGCACGATCGTGGTGGGGTGAAAGGATACTAGAGGTTCGTAGGCAATTCCATGTGCAAGAGGCTACACGCAGCGGCATGGGGAGACATCAGCGACAGGCTTCGTCACTGTTAGACATTTGGAGACGTTTATGGACCGTGACATCCCTTCGAGGCTGAAGGCACCGGCAGATGATGCAATTTTCTGGTGACTGGAAATAGCAGCAGCTCTGGAGATGAAGTTTGAAGGGTTCAGTGTTGTTTTTCTTACTAGGCAAGATGAGATTTCCAAATTTTTACGATGCTATCCGTGCTTAGTAAACAAAAGTCTCCTGACACAACCGCATCCTAAACAATATATATATTTTTTTAATATTTATTTAGTGAGTATTGTCTTTGTTTGTGAAACTAGTCCAATGTTCACGGTAGTGATGGAACAGTTAGAGTGCCGATTGCGGTCGATGACCTTTCCAGTTGTCCCTTGAAATCGGTTGACTGTATGCTGGTTCTTGTAGTGATTATATCAGCAAACAACCAACTACATCGCCCTCATTGTCAAGTCTGCTGTCATGGCTTTCAGTATTTTTGAGAACATCGCATTTTGTACCTGAGCATTTATTTACAGAAAAATCGCAGTTAAGTGACATTTTCAAAACCAAAAATGGATAAAAAGTTTTGGCGTGGCTGTCCCCAACCACATGAACTTTTCGACTGTTTTTATCATTAATGTTATTACTAGACGTAAGTCTATTTTCTAACCGGTTAGCTGCAGCTTTCCTAGCCTCTATTGTTACTATTCTTCTTTCGCTATCTTTTTGCTTTATTTAAAGTGAGACATTGCATTATTTACGTCCAATCTGTTTTCTTAGAAGGTTTTGGAGAGTAAAGAGTAGACGTTTCACACTGGTAGTGGAGACTGGAACTTATTAATATCAATGTTCACAAATGTCAGCGAACCTCCTTTGGGGCTTTCTCGGCTAATATTACACATCCTTAATATTGAGAACCACGATGGGTGCCAACTGAATACGTCTGGATTTCAGAGTCTCTAACTTGCTTACAGCCTACAACGGTTAACTTAAGAATGTCATAGGACGCGTCCGTAGACGTGTAAGTATCGCTAATGCGTTAAGAAGAATGCTTTGTCGTTTAATTGCCCTCAGTTTTCTATTTTAGTTGTTGGGCGTGGTCAACAAACCTGAATTGGTTCCTCGTTAGCTCGGATATTCGAGCAAAGATATGATCCTTGCTTTTCTGGTAGTCATCGTTAGTTTGCACCGCGACAGTCCTTTTCTTTGCTAATATAAAATAAATAATAATAAAATAAGTGATATATAAAATATATAATATCCATATAATTAAACACACATTAGAAATTAAATTAAAAATAATGGTTAGAATAAATATTTTATTTTTATAGCACAGAATTTATAGGTAATTAATAGTAGTATTCACAGCATCGAAAATAGAAATATCTATTGATAGGTATCGAACCCAGATCAAAAACTTTGTCAGGCCGCTACTGTCTGTGATCGCTAGTCTACGAGTGTCCCGCTAGATAGGAGTCAGCACCAATACATAAGTTACACTCTCCGCAGATAAACAAAGCGAGGCACATGTGCTTACTGCTCTGTTGCTCTTGTTACATCCGTATAGAGGTTATTAGCAAAATATATGCCATACGAATAAACTCGCGTACATTTACCTGAGTATTAACAGTTTGGAGCCTTTCAACGTTCTAATTAACAATGTAGTAATCAAACAAATTAGTTTCGACAACAGAACACTTAACCAAAATAAATTAGCACATGACATTAAGATATAAATGCTACAATTTGTCTCTGATGTCGAAACGATGTATCAAGTTCGTTTTAAGCTTCTTGCTTGCTGATTTTTTTATCTCTTCACACGTACATGACTCCAGATTTCAGCAGTGAAGTCTGTACAGCGTCAGATCCCAGACGCTGCACCAAGAAGAAGATGAACTGGAGATTGATTCAGCATTCACATTTTGGTATGTTTGTAGAGTCCGCAGTAAAGATATCTGCTCTCAAATATTCTTAATATTTATTTATAATAATAAGATTAACAAACTTTTACTATACTGCCTGTTGTATTGAATAAATACTTCAAGAGCCTCATATATAATTCAGTGACTAACTATTAGTTTTTAAAGCACTAGCCTAAATTCCACAAATGCACAAAGCCCTAACCTCGGCTGACATTCACATTACAGTCAAGAATAAATATATAATAATTTATTTTTCAGACTATTTTACACATGCAATAGCTTCGGCGGGAAGAGTTAATACGAATGTTCATCAACATATCCAACACAAAGATGGCGGAGTTGGTTTCACATACTGAAATGCTTTAGTTAAGCACAGCCCTTCTGTTGATAGGTGTTCTCTGATCCTGGCATACGCACATAGGGTAACCCGGATAGTGCAAATGTGCTGCTGCTTTGTTGTTTATTTATTTACTCGATAGTCAATTAACCTTTTTACTTTCACCATTACAATTAGGATTTATATTTTATAAAATAGCAAAAAATTCCTGATGTTTGGCTTAAATGCTCTTTTTGATATAACGTGTTTGGGGGTAGTTTAGTCAGTATACGATTCCATCACTAATTATTAATAATATAAGTTGCTGAAAACATAAGTAATGCATAGCTGAAATGTTTTGCTTAAAACAACTTCACATACTATTTGTCAATATATATTTTCCATGCTAATTATTGCTATAATTATTACTATTATTGTAATGATATAGACTTTATTACTTTTAGTTTGATAAACAATAAAGTTTGCATACATTCACGCTTTTGATTTCAAATTAGTTATGTATACATAAATTATTTGAAATTAATTATATTCGGAATACCTATTATATTGTCTTTCATAAAACTGTGTGTTGTATATATGTATATAGAGTATCTTTAGCATGCTCAATTTAAAAATGGTTATGATTTATAAATCTATTAGAGTTTGTAACTATATGAAACAAAATTATTACTTGGAAATCACATATTAATCCCTTACGAGATTAAATATTATTTATTTAAATATTTGTTTTATGAGCTAATCGCCTTAATATTTAGTCCAAGTTCGTTAGACCAGTTTCATGTTTCTTCCTAAAAATTTACTTGTTTACTTACTACTACTATTGAAGTTATTTACTTTATTGGAGTTGACCAAGTGGTTAAATGAAAACAATGCCAAAACTACTGGTACCCACGTTTTCATTGTGTGCACGTTTAAATACTAAAAGTATATTAGGATTTTTATTGTCAGAATTTGTCTTTCTATAGAACTGTATGGAGTGTGCGGTTTGAGCACAGAGTAATAAGGTATATACCTCTACTAATCTGTGGTTTGAGTATGTAGCCGAGTCTTGTGCCTGTGTCGCGTGTCGCTCCGCCTTGTCGTGGTCTTGTCACGGCTAGCCGTGCGGGGTCCTGACGCTCCCGCCTGTGCTCTACGCGCTGTCGGTGCCTGTGCCTCACCTCCTCTCCACAATGCTCTCCACCACGTCAACGCTCAGTTTATCTTCTGTCACATAAATGAATTCCGCACTATTTTCTATTCCACTCAATTTGATATTATTTTAGTCTTTGAAACTTAAATCCCATATAAGTGACAAGATTGTTGAGTTTACGGGTACAATATTTATAAAAACGATCGTGCTTCGAAGAGAGGTGGTGGAGTTGCCGCTTTTATAAAATCTCACCTTCCTGTATCTGTCCTTTACTCTTCTGATAATTCCAGCTTGGGACGTCCTGAGTACATGATTATTGATATTAGTTGTAATGGAATACATTTTCTAGTTGCTGTGTGCTACAGGGCACCTACTGTAGTCTGGGTTTTCATGTGGAACTCGAACACTCTCTTATCAATTGTATGGCTCCTTACCATCATGTAATTGTAATGGGAAACTTTAACTGCAACTTACTGGGACATGATAACTACGACAATACCATCTTGACTAACCTCTTCCGTTCCTGTAATTTGTCTATTCTTCCACTAAACGCCACTCACCACACAGCTACTGCCGACACGTTGCTGGATGTTATGGCGGTTACTGATCCTGATCGCGTTGTGCACCATGAAAACATCGTGTCATGGGCCTTTCTCGACATGACCTTATCTTCTATGTTTACAAATACATTCAGATACTCTTCTCAATGATGCGTGGGCTTTATCTTGGAATAAGATAATTCTAGCCCCTACTGTTGATCTTATGGTCAATACATTTTGCTCTTTGGTTTCTTCTCTTTGTGACGGCACGCTCCGCTGGTAACGAGGAGAGTTACTAGGCGGCCAGCTCATTGGATCACTGATGATATACGTAATTTTGCAGGCTCAAAGATACTCTGCATTTCGTAAAGCGAAACGTACTAAATCTCCTGCTGATTGGCTGATATATAAAAGATTTGAGGAACAGAGCCAAGCAACAATTCTCATCGCAATAGATCTAAATATAAGCAACAACTACTTTGTGGATATCCCTATTGATCTATCCGGTGCCCATGATTATACCAATGAGTTGAGTGTTACTCCACTTAATCGTGCTCGGCATCAGTTATCTTTTGCTGGTGTGACTGAGACTGACGTTATGAGTGTTATCTTGAGGATTTCTAGTAACGCAGTTGTAGCCGATAAAATATCTATAAAATTGTTGAAACAATTATTCTTCTTTAATATTTCCGTTTGGTTTCAAACTTGCTATTGTTCGCCCACTTCAGAAATGATCAGGTCCTGGTAACCCTTCAGACTTCAGAGCCATTAGCATTCTTTCAGCTTCATTTAAATGCCTATGACGAGCGGTTTATCATAAAGTATGTATCTTTGTCGAATCCAATAAAATTTTGTCCAACTTTCAATCAAGATTTGGTTCTAATGACAGTACAACCAGTGCTCTATTGATAATATACGTTGAGCAATGGAAAAAACTCTCTTTGCCATTATAACACTTTTGGATTTTTCTAAGGCTTTCGATTGCATTTACCACCTATTGCTTCTTTTGAAACTGTCTAAAATCGGATTTTCTAATGGCCGTGTGTATTGGTTTGGGTCTTATCTGTCAGATCGTCAGCAGTGTGTTAGGTCCAACGACAAAGACTCCTACTGGAAACCTGTGAATCCAGGGGTGCCACAGGGCTCTGTCCTTGGCTCTTTTCTTTTTTAAATTTACATCGAAGACTTAACTGCTACGATGAAACACTCATTTTTTCACCTGTGTGCCGACTATTTGGAAAATGTACAGTAACTTTTCCGTTTCAAACTATCCAGACGTAGTTTGCTGACATGGACACTGACATTGACGCCATTGCAACGTGGACCTTCAAACACGTACTGACACTTAACGAAAGCAAGACTCAAACTATTTATGTTATTTATTTATTTTATTAAACGGACAAACCATTTTACAATAAATTACGCAACAGCTGATACAAGCGATAAGGCAATAAAAATACAAAAAAAGAATAAGTGTATAAATCGAGAGAGTGCGATACAATAACATTATGAAGCTTATAAACAACAAGATGTAAACAAAAATATAAACTATTGAAACATAAACAATGAAACTGCAAGATGTGTTCTGCAAATACAGCAATTAATTAACAAAAATCAGATACTAACAACAATACAATATATATAATAATAAATACCAACAATAATAAACAATGTAAAAGTGCAATAACAGGAATAAATAAAATATAATAAATATATAAAAGCAATGAGAACTAATATTAACAGCTAATAAACTATGTAATTTAGCAATAACAAGAATACCATATATTAGTATTAAAAATGAGTAATTAATAAGTAGCTAGGAAATAAAATTATTATATAAAATTGCAGTACACGACACTCCGTAGAGGCGCTTCCAATCACTCTTGAGCTGCGATAAGTGAGGTGGTGTCCTTCCTCCTGAACAGCTGGCCACTGCTGTATAATCAGTAGCTTAATTGGTGAGAGCTTCCACTCCCCGCGCGATGGTCCGCGCCTGTACAACCCCAGCAGAAAGAAGAGAGAAGGCCTGCCGGCGAACCTGGTGAAGTCCATCGAAGAACAGGTCACACCCAGACGCAACCCGATTTCCCAGGCGAATAAACCTTGCGAAAGGACTGTTGAAGTCGAAGTTGGTTGAGTGGTATCTTCGACCCAGCAGATCTCGAGATCTTGTGTTTGCCGGAACTCTGAGGTCGATTTCAGCTAGGAGATCTGGACTATTCTCACTGGAACTTCTACACTTCTGAGCGGTATCGAATTGAACAACTCTCGTGCACTCATTTTGAACAGTTACCCTCTTTCATACAGTAGGCCTAACAAGGTCACAAATCTGGTACTGACTATTACAAAAAACTCTTAGTTGGCCCGATAATGTTACTGAGACTTGTGTCAAGGTATTTGCTGGTATTCTTTGCCCTAAGCAATTTACTATTTATTTACCCTTGAATTTGAAAGTAATGCTAGTGAAGACTCTGATTTTCTATAATTTCGGTTACTGTAGTGAAGTTATAAATAACATGACTTTCGGACAGATTACAACGTGCTCAAAATTATTGTTTTCGCTTTATCTTCAACCATATAGACGATATGACCATATGACACCATTTCAATGGGTTACATATGCTAAAACTGAATCTACTCTGTCAGTTTCACATTTTTGGCATGTTACATTCTGTTTTGCATAACGATTATTCCTCTTCCTATTTATATGAACGGTTTTCTTTTATTTATGAAACAAGCAATTGGAATACTCAACGTGGAGCCTCTTTTTCGTCTATTCCTGTTCTTCTGGATCATGTCAGAGGTATTCGTAGTCGGGAACGGTTTCGGGAAATGCAAGGACCATCTGTTTCTAGCCTCGTCGTGTTGACTATTTCGTGGCATAGAGTATGGGACGATGGCCTTATATGAATGGTGTTGGGTAAATATCCCTCTCTGTGACTGGAGTTACAGCTGTTAAAGCATCTGGACTCAGTATTGACAAGGAGATGGCTGACCTTGATATGGACGAACTTCGTCAGCTCCCACCTAGAAAACATTAATGAATCTCATCATCAACCCTTAAAGGATTGTTAATGTGTAGTTCGATTAATTTTTTAGTCGGTTAAGTATTATTGTTAAAAATATACCATGATGTTTTTAAAATATATCTTGACTTGAGCATTGCTTTGTTAAATCATAAGCGTGACTTTTCAGAAGTTTTTTCATATGTTTTTCGAAAGGCATTGTCCAAACATTAATAATTTGGAAAAGTATTGTATTATTTAAATTTAGTAGTATTTATAAACTTCATATAATTTTGGAAAAAAGACTTCCTCATTATTTCGGCGAGAAATAATAAATTTACTTTATAAACTAGCACATCTTTGGTGATCCCTATGAATTTGTGACGCCTCGGTTGTTTATTTAAAATATTGGTGTTTTGTCTTATAAATCATACACGATATTGATAAAAAAGGCTTTTCCTGCAATAATTTGTTATTTACATGAATGAATACTTTTTAAATTTTAAGAAGAAATTCTACTATTGAAGAATTTACTAGTGAACGCTTCAACATATAGACCAATAATGACCGCCACTTATAGGGTTACTAATCATTTACTAAAATAAGAGCCCTAATTTTTAACACTCATAGGCCTGATAAATATGATTGTCATTATTATTTTAGTTCACTTTCTGTATTAATGTATATTTGTATGAGTAAAAGGTGATTAAGGTTGAGTAATTTATGCGTTTAAATATAGTGATTGTACAATGTGTTTTGTGAGAAAATTAATCAAACTTATTTGAAACAAGTATTGCGTATAGTCATAGTTTTAAGTACATTTTAAAGTAGAATAAAGTAGTATAACATTCTATTTAAAGATGTAAATTATTTTGTTAGTAAACGGAGTACAATTCTGACTATTATCTAAGCTATTAATTTAGTATGGAATGATTTTTTTATTAGCAAAATATTTGAGCTTCGGTAGTGATGAACTTACAATAGAATATTAATTGTAGTGTAAAACGATTAAGCCTGTAAATGTTATTTTATTGCCAACCCAGCAGACGGCCATACACCCATTGCTGACAAAGCGTTATTGTACTATGTGAGCTTACTGGTTTTCCGGCGTGGAGCTGACATATTGTAAAAGACTACAAACAAAGCACTGATTTTATTATTATTATTATTTATTTACTAATCAATCAAGAATTAAATAAATACATGATTTGAATAATTTATATGTAGTGTCATTCGGGAATTAAATATTTATTTTTAATACAGGTTTCATAGCCACCTCCTTCATCTGGCATCACAATTGTGATATTTTATAATCGGTTTTATAATTTTTAGATATAAATCAATAAAACTAATATTTAAGATAATAAATAAATAATAGAGAAATAGAAAGATTTAACCAAATTTAATCATTAAGTGACTGTAACCCAGCTTTCAAAAGTATCACTCATCTCTTCGTTATAGTTCGGTAAGACTCGGGTGTTTTCGGTTCCGAAGTGCCGAAGGCGTACACGCATATTTGTCGAGTTCATTGTTCAGTCTGTCGCGCGCGCGCCGTGTTGTGGTTGTCACCTCCGAACTCAAACTTGGTAAGTTTTTAATCACTTTTTTCATTAGCACGAACTAATAAACTTTGATCTTATGATTTGTATAGCGATCGCAAAATCAAGTTTTACTCAAATATGAATGTTTGAATCTTTACACATAATTTTTGGATTGTGCTCGCAACGTAACTTTGAACATTTAGAATAAGCGATCGTTCGTGGAAAGGATAAGTTTATTTAAGGAGGGCAACTTCTATTTAAGAAAAACTAAATTTACGTATTAATCTGTTGTTCTCATAAAAATTATTAATGGCCAGATCATTAAGGTATATATTATTTATATAGGCTAGATTAGTTTTTTTTACAATTAATGATATATTTTTAGTATAACTTATTTCTTATACTACACTAAGTTAATATTATTTATTATTGTTTGTATAAGTAAGCATAAATTATTAAAGGCATTATAGTTTTTTTTTTTTTTAATACTGTAGAAGGTAAATTTTACATAATGGCTTACAAGTTTTTTTTTACATGTTATTCTTTTCACTGAACAAGCACAATAGAAACAAAAAGAACATTAATAGATTTGTGGATGAGTATTAACAATGCAATTGATTTCAATCTATAGTGTAGAGTGTAAATTACTACAAGAATAACAGTACCACTCATCAGTTTTTATAGCAGAGTTACTATACAGCTCTATACAGATTTAAACTACAACATAGATAGTGAGACTTGTTGCACACATTACCCATCAAATTTGAATGTACCATTACATTAATACTTACATGAACCGCAGTAATTTGAAATGTTTGTGAACACTTCGGTAAAGTTATATTTTGTCGATATAAAGAGATTAAAATTTAGGCGGTGTTTCTTCCCTGCAATACATTTATGGCAGTGAAGAAAAGATACAATTTTTAGCAGTATTTGACAGAATCTTTTCTGAAGTCGAGTAAACAGCTTAGTAACAATTGGATCGGAATGTTTTATATATTGAAATGTTTTAGTTACACGGGGGATGTTATAGGCTCTTTTTCGTTGTTTTAATACTAAGTTGAGCTATCCTTAGTGCGTTATTTTCGTTGCCTGGAGTGTCATCAACGTAATGAACGATTAATTGAAATTCTTTTTGTAGAAATTTATAAATATTTTTACGGCTGTTAGTGAATGCAGTAAATACTGTGATAGTTACCACAAATATTATAACAATTAGCTTAACATAAGTGGGGAATAAATATTTGTTACAAATTATGCAATACAAGAAACTAATGTAAACAGATAAAGTCTTCACCATTTAACTGTTTATCAGTTTAATTTTAATATAAACTAAAAGACTTTGTTTTTCATAATCATAATTCGTTTTAATTGTGATTTCTTCAGTATAATTTCGATTTTTTTTCTTTTCTTAATTTCAAGAGCATGGGACTTTGAACCTCCCCTCCTGAGGAAGGGGGTAAAACGTTTACGAATAAATATGTGGGGGGGGGATTGTAATAGTGATGAGTTTTACTAGTATCTAAACATATTATAGTGTTTAGCGTTGAAAATTATTCAATATAAATATTTCCATAATTTAGATACTGAACAGAATACTAAAAGTTATGTAATCTTTATTGTCAAGTCGGAATAGTGCTGAATCAGATTATTGTTAAAAAGTACAGTCTGCACAGGTCAAAATGGAACCGGGCGCTCGTTATATTAATCTCAGACTATTGGTATCATGTAGTAGTTCAATTTTATATAGTTCATTGGTAAGTTTTGTATTAAAAAGTAAGTTTTTTGGTAAATAATTTTTATGTCCCTGGCGAGATTAACTAACTAACTACCTTTATAATTGTAATGTATTGTTGTTATAATTCTAACTTCATAGAACGTTTTTTTAAAAAAAGAATATCTATTCCGTTAATAATTTACATTGGCGTTCTTGGTATTAATATTTTAGTATTAACAATAGGTATACTAAATCTTTTTACTAAAAACATGTATTTATCAAACACGTGTTTCGGCATTAAGCTATCTTCAGTGTAACTGATATATACTTGTGCATAATATATATATATATATATATATATATATATATATATATATATATATATATATATATAATAATTTCTGCAACAGTAAAGTTTGTTTATTTAAGTATGTACTGTGTGTAATTCAGTAGAAATACATATTTAGTGTAAAAAAAGGTATTCACTTAAATTATTACAAAGGTATATTTGTCTTATAAACGATTGTTTTTGATTTAACTATAGTAAGTTTTATGCTGTTGATATTAATACATTTACTATTATAATTTCAGAAAAAAGTTTTTTTTTAAATTAATTACATGTGGACATTTATATAAATGTTTAGAATGTAGGGGAAAAGGAGAGTGGATTCTGAAATAACCAAACTTTTACTTTCCCTTATATTTAATTAGTCTAGCTAACGGCTCTATTAATAAACCAACATTATTTTTCAAAAAGCCCATCTATTAAAATATCGAAAAACAATTTTACTATACTTTTAGATGTAATAAATAATTAATGTTATTTTAATAAAGAATTCTGGGCACACGCACCGACAACAGAATCTAAACATTTATTTTGTTTACTTTTGGTACTCTAAAAATGTGTCTATTTAAATTTATTATTTATACAAGGATATAAGTATGTTTTTACAGTTTTTAATGAAAGCTTCTTATATAAAATGTTTATTATTAGATGTTTTAGTTTGGTATTTCCTGTCGTGATTTTTCTCCTGTTGGCAGATTTTAATATTTTTGTTTTACATATTCAACACATTTAGACCAATTCTTTAAGTAGCTGCTCCAAACAGTTTGCTTTTAAAATAAGTTTTACTTTTAACCAACTTATGTTTTAACCAACCACATTCATGTTTTCTAATACAACATAATCTAATTAATTGCTGTATTAAGTTTTTAAAACACATTGGTTATTTACTATATTTTTTATACTTACAAGGTGATGGATGTTTTAAAAGAGCCTGGTAAGAAATATAAATCCTCTCTATCTTTAAGGAAGTCACTGTTTCTTTACGGGAAATTAAAAACATGTGGTGCGGAGGAATCATCAAATTTAACTTATTAGTCTTTTATGTTTTGTTTCAGCATTTTTCTCTCAGGCAATTTTTTTCATTGACTTGGAACTCAAAATATTAATAGAGGTTAATCCTTTTTTTACCCTAAAAGTTTGCAACTAACGTTAAGTTTTTATTACTTATAGTTGTATCGGTATTTCAATAGAACTATATATGTAGAAGAGATGGGTTTTCCAATTTTAATTCAACACTGGGACATTTCCAAAACACACAAACACAAAGACACACACACACACACACACACACACACACACACACACACACACACACAAACACACTGTATTGAGGTACACACATACAGTGCACAGTACATATTGTAGGATGATTCTGTTTATTATTCCATTAGCGAAGAAAGAGTTTATGCCACATTAGCTATACATATGCATATTTGCCAGTAGTTGACATAGTGTATTTGTCGTAATTAAATCATCACCTTTAGCATGAGGTGTTGATAGGTGGCTGTCCATCTTGATTTTGTCACATAACTGAACATGAAATAACTTCATTCGATTCATATATCGATATGTCTCATTCTAAGGTGCAATGTAGGTATAAAACTCATTTACTTTTCTCATTATAATTGCTAGTTATAAAACATAAAAATAATTTAAACTTTTACAAAGTGGAACTTCTATTATAAATAAGATATGCGTCCTTTACGCTTAAAGACGCTTCCCCTTAAACGAATTGATTGTGCTTGTAGGAATTACCTTTAAAATTATTACATTTTGCATACAAATTTGATTTAAAAGTTAACATTTTTATGTGGTTAAAGTTAAGGTAATTGAAGGGTACTAAATATAATTAAATCACTCAAAAGCTGAAGTAAGCACAACAGCACAACAACAACAAAAAATGAACATCCCATTGGATTGTGTGCAGAAAACAGGGTTTCAACGCAATGTCGATTAGCTGTTTATGTATAATTATCATAGATTAAGAGTGATCATTTTATATTAATTTTGAACTTCCCAGTTCGTGCTAGAGTTATAAGACTCTGCTGGGGTCTACATGGAATCGTACAAAAACCTCGTAAAAAATATATGTAACGTAATTGGAAAAAATTAACATTTCTTCTATAGTTGTGTGTTGCTTATCTAATACTATATTCTGTAACGATGATATGGAACATTTCATGGAACATTGATGTCGAATATAAGATAACATTCTATTTGGAGGCAGCATGAATCCTGTTCTACTAACTACCTTAGTGATGCTATGAGACATTTCGATAAACAGTTTATCATGAAGTTGGTTTAATAGATAATTAGAAATTATTTTCGTAAATTAGGTAAGTTTTTGTAAATATAGTGGAGACGGGTTATATTTAATTGTAATAGTTTTAAATGTAGTATGAATAACAGGATCTTTGGAGATTAAATTTTAATCATTTATCCTTTGCCTTAAAATAATGTATTACCACTTAATTCAAATTCAATAAATCAGAACGAAAAATGACACATTCAGTAATACGGGTCTAGGGTGTACACTACCGATTATTAAATCTAGGAGTATTATTGAAATAAAATTATATAATGTGAGATCCTGCATCAGTTTTGAAAATTTTACAGTGTAATGTAAAAATTTATACATTAATTATACCTTACTACTTTTCAAGTGTTAATCAGCCTATTTTGAACACATAACTTTGTAGTACATTTTCGAATACCTGTTAGCGTTCTATCAGTTTACAAAGTGTGCGAATTTCTCTCACTTTATGGCATTGGGTAACGTTTTTATTAGTATATTTGATAGGTAAATATGACATCATTTGATTTTTAGTTACCTAGAATTAATGAAGAGCGCTAAGAAATGTTATGTCTCTTAAGAACAAATGGGAAATAAAAGCGGTAATATATTGAGAATTATTCTCTTCATTGATAACTTCTACAAATATGATCAAGTTAAAACACTTATAGTACTGTAGTCTCTGACCTACTGACATTACCTGAGTGCTAGATAAAGTTTAATATGTAATACTATAGACCGTAGATACAAGAGCTCCATATGTGACACTCGCACCCCGACGCGCAGACACCGTCACACGCGCAGCCCGGTTTACCTGACGTCACTGTTGGGTTTGATTACTCATTTACTATTTTGTATTATAATAGTTATGATATACAATTATTTAATCCTTGTCTTGCTGAGTCATGTGTTAACCAATAAATAATATTAAACAAAAGGATAAATTTTGTGGGAAGTTTAAAAATTTCAGTAAGCAATCGGACTGTGAAAATTTTAAACGTCTTATACTATTAGAAAAACGAGATATTAGGGAAGTTTACAGTAATTATTTACAGTGATTACACTAACAATTTTGAAAGTATGATTGGTTAAGACTGTAATACATTTTGGAACTTTAAAAAAAATAAAAATAAGTCAGAAATAGTTTATTAGTAACGGAATATGATAAATGTAATTTAAAAAGCGGTAAGAAAATTGCTTGTACATTCCAACACTTAGTTCAGTGTATACAAAGTATGGTTGGTTTTACATTCGAGATGGTTTAATCTGAGCCGTCTTTGGCAAGCAGAGCGTGTTTAACCCTTGACCAGATTGGTGAACGAGATATTTATTCTGTTATTAAAAATCTTAAATATAAAAGTATTATGGGACCTGGCCGTATTCCACAATATTTGAATACATAAAAGTTTGTGAACATCTATACATTATATATCTCATTTTTGTTAATCAGAGAGCAAGTCCTATGTTCATTTTGCATTTTACAAGTGATATATATTACGTAAAAATGGATTGTTTTAGAATTATTGAACTGTTTTTAATGAAAGCACCATGTTTTAGAACCATATAAATACACTGTTTTGTCTCACTAGCACTGGCAATCTCTGTGGAAGGTACGTACATTGAAATGTTAGGGTGACATTCTGTTTTCTTATCATATATTAATTGCTAGAAATGCTTTAGCCGTACCTGAAAGGCTTGCAGATAATTTACACTAATAATGTAAGTTCTCTCGTTATTTCTGCTCTCGTGGTGCGTCGAAATTGAGGTTTTGTTCCAGCTCAGTGTCTATTGCAACGTTTTCATCAAATCAGAAGGAGATTCGTAACGCTCTAAGTTGATATACATTATCCATTACCTTGACTGTACGTAATATCTAATGGTTTAAATGGTAATCATTTGTAGTTCTATTATTAAATGTTACAATAGGCAAATTACAAAGTAGCAGATTTTATACTCGTAGGTTGTTATATTTTAAAATGTTCAAGTGTATGTTAAGCTTAAAGTGCTTATATTGCAAGATGAAACTTGTGTTAATTAATATGATAGTGTTGTCTATTGTGCATAAATATTCCAATTATTTATTTAAAAATAACGTTTAGTTTTAAATACTCAGTTTGGAGTTGACTGTCACATTTACTTACCGAACTGTAATATAGCGTTGAAACTTTACATGAAGCTTCATTTCCATATAAGCAACTTCAAGTTTGATGGTTCATGTCACTCCATGGGATTTGGATGAGCGTTAGCGAATATTGCAAAACTTAATTTTTCTCCCCTATTTCTTTAATATTTATAATCTTACATTTATGAAATAGGTATATATTATAATATTCAGGAAACAAGTCCAAAACTGTGTCCCATCAGTATTTATTTGTTATAACGGTCAAGATATTATAAATATTAACATCTAGGTCTGAGGCTTCTTCATGGATCAGGTCTTCCGCCATACTTATGAAGTAGTTTTTGACGGTTTACATCAAGTTACCGCGGATCTTTCGAGAGATCATTGTCACCAACGCGACATGACCCAGCAACGTGCTAACAACAATGTGCAGCGTGTTGCTTCTTTATAATGTTGGGCGTATAGCAGCGTGAGCGCTTGAACGATGAACAGAGTAAAGATTCTCTTAACTGAACCAATAATGCTAATAATAAATTCTTACTCGTAATTAATTTACTAAACCGGATTGAAATTTCTTATTTTGGATATTTAAGCACCCTTTAATGAAACAGTGGTGTAATAAAAGACACAGTCTATGAGATTAGTGTCCAAAGTCGAAATCAATGCAGATTTCTGACAATATATACTTGCTGGAGACAAAAGGTAAAGAATGTTCCGCTTAATTACCTTCGTTAGGTAAAATTAAAAATAATTTTTAAGAACGATAATTACTGTGCACTTTTAATAGGACTGGTTTAATCAACTCCGACTTGTTGTTTTAACCATGCACTTGTTGTGTAGACCTGCATAAACGACATATAACGTTAGCTGAACTTATACCGAAAGCAGGTATCACAAAGAAGGGGCCTAATTATCCCCTTAGCCCGAGTAATTTGCAATCTCTTCCTCCGTAGGATAGGTACCAAATATCCATCGGAATACTCGCAAATTATGAGATCAGACCAGCAAACGTAATACTTTTATGTGCACAATTTAGCATATTCTGTTTAAATATTCAGCCAGTCAGGAATAAGCTAGATTTACTTGACAAATTTAGTAGTGGTATCATTAAAATTAATGAATTGAATATATGTGAGCATTGGCTTTATGGGGAAGAATTTTCTTTATAAATTCCACATAATTTTGTTTTAGCTATTATTTATTGAAAAAAATTATGAAGAGGTGGTAGCAGTGCAATTTTATAAAGGAAAATATTGAATTTAAATGAATAAATATATGAATCTAGAAATGTTTTATTCTCATACTAACTTTGAATTAACTGCTGTATCCTTGCCTGAAATAAATCCTATTATTCCAAAATTATACAGAATTCCTAATTTTAATACAAATGTATTTTGAATACACTGGAATCTTTTCTTTTGTTTTTAAATGAAAAATAATTTCTATTACATAATTTAAATAGATTTCAACTCTATTTGTTTTAATTAATCTGAAATTCAAATAGTTTTGAACGTGTTACTATCATTTAACACGTACCGGCTTGATTTAACAAGAACCAACAAGAGGTGATGCATGTTTGAACAACACAATCACAAACATTACAAGGGATCAGCTTGATCGTGTAGTGTTGTCGAACCCCATACATCTGATCATGCTGTATTAATTGGACAGATACTCGGATACTCTGTATTAAAAAATAACGATATTTTTAAGTTAATCAGAAATACTAGAAATATAGGTCCTACAATAATAGTGAATTTTATGGTTACTCTTTCACAAATAAACTCAGCAAGATTAAGTAACAAAAGTAAGGTTAAACTTTCTAGAAGGACAAGTATTAAATGGTAAAACACCCAAGCTAAAGAAATTCAAAGTATTTGTTCTAACTTTATATGATAGATTTAAACATAATTATTAGGGTACGCTTATGAAGTAATCTATAAATATGATTATATGGGAATTAAAAACATGTACAGATATAATATCTCCCAAACAAAAAATTGCAAATAAGATAAGATGATATTAAAACTTCATCTGATAAATGATAGACTGCTTGGATATTTTAAAAAATTATGCATACAATAAACAAACTATTAAGATATAGTTATTTATTCTAAACCATATAATAATTTTGTTAATGTAGTTACAAAAATGGATTTTTAAAATATTAATAATAATTTATTTGATAATCATGCTATATTATTTGTATATAACTTTATCATAAATCATACTGGGTGTAAGTCATTCATACGATGTAATATTTTTAAGAGACGAAATATCAAAGTTTTAGATCTAATAATACTGTATCTATCTTAAACTCATTTCGTCGTCAAGGTTACTACGGGTTTTTAAATAATTTCATAAAGGTAATTATTCTTTTATATTAAAACCACTGACATCATAGTTTGTTGTGATTTTAAAGTAAGGTATTTACCCAAGGCATTAAAGCCTACAAAAGCGACTCCAATTTATATACAGGAGGGTAAATTACTGCTATCCAGCTACAGACCATCTCTATTGTGCCAGTTTATAGTAAAATCATATTATAATGTATAAAAACTCATCTTAAAATCTTGCTTACAAAAAATGGTCTTTTCTGTTAGGATAAATTTGGGTTTACGAGGCGGACATATGGAGATACATGTTAATATGGTGTTTTTTTTGTCTTGATCTCAGACATGATGTGATTTACCTGTGTGTCTATGTGTGTGCTTTGATCTGGGAAAGAAGACAAACTCAACTATGTAATTACAAGTACCTTAGACCGGATTAAACTACAATGGCTATAAGTATACACTTTTGATATATTTTCTTGATCGTGGCAGCATGGCAAAGTCAATCAATAATGGCGTAGAAAATATAATTCTTAAAAATCAGAAGTACCCACATACATGGGTACTAATATACTATACATCATATCATTAAATGTTATTGTCTTCACCTTAAAGATTTCTTCACACTGTCCTGAAATAGTTCTACTATTACTACAAGTCGCAGCAATTCATTAAATTATCATGGAATATTGGAGGGAAATTTGAATTAAATAAAACTCTAAGACTTCAGGATCCCAAAACACTGTCCCTTAACTGAAATATAAGTCAGGAGGTTGAAATAGCTTTGAGTGATTATCAATTATCTCAGGGGTGCTTATAATGTCATAGAAAAAGAATAAGTAGATAAGAATATGTAGAAAGAGTAAATATAGCGTCCGGTATTTCAACAGGTAATTAATTACGTACAAAGCCGCGGATAAATGCTAGTGATATTATAAAAGTTAAATAAAACAATAAATTAATATTATAATCAATTTATTATTATTAAGTTGTTATATTGATAAACGGACTATTTTAGATGACAATTTAATGCATTATTTATATTTGTGTATTTTTCTAAGAAATGAGTAACCAAAACAGCTTATTTTACACTATACCTGTATTCCAATTTCGTTCTAGCAAAACATAATCCACTGTCAGAGTACAATACTGCGCTAATAATAATGTACGAAAGCCGCCGATTTTCATAGAGTAGAATTATTAGTGTCTGCCGCTCGGCAATGTTAGTGCTGCACGAGCTTTGCATTTCCACATTCTAAGGCACTATCCATGCGTAACATAAGACTCTGGCCCAAATCCTGTTATTCCTGTGGTGAAAAATCACTATTCGTTATCCACTCACATTCTTTTATCTTGAGAACTTTAAATCGCTGCAATCGGTATTTTTTTGCTTTATTTTTTACTTCAATTCCTTTAAGGACTTGTTAAATATCTCCCCAAGAAATTGTATGCATTTACATTAGGTAATTTTGAAAACTTTAAAATCAGACCAAAAGAAATGCAAAAAATACAAGAATACGTTTTTGCAGCGTATACATAAGAATTGCATTTTGAAAATTATTTATAACCAATGTCAGCGATTCCTAACTACTGTGCTTCGGCCAACTTTTAGCTTACGAACGGGCCGCGTAAGGTCAGACCAATGTTGAGAGTGAACCCGCCACTGTCTCAGTTGCCACTTACAAGTGGTGAGTTGAGTGATAGGCATCAAGGTCAACGCTCTCCTCGACGTGACGCGCCACCCGCCACTGTCTCAGTTGCCACTTAAAAGTAGTGAGTTATGAGTGATAGGCATCAAGGCAACGCTCTCCTCGACGTGACGCGCCACCCGCCACTGTCTCAGTTACCTCTTACAAGTGGTGAGTTGAACGATAGGCATCAAGGTCAACGCTCTCCTCGACGTAACGCGCCACCCGCCACTGTCTCAGTTGTCACTTACATGTGGTGAGTTGAATGATAGGCATCAAGGTCAACGCTCTCCTCGACGTAACGCGCCACCCGCCACTGTCTCAGTTACCTCTTACAAGTGGTGAGTTGAACGATAGGCATCAAGGTCAACGCTCTCCTCGACGTAACGCGCCACCCGCCACTGTCTCAGTTGCCACTTACACAATGTGTTGTTTGTTTTGAACCTCGGTCTAATGAATGTAAAAAAGTATCAAAACTTGAAAGACAATTGTCAACAAAATACCCTTAATGTGCTGGAAAGTCTTTAGATTTTTGGAAACTAAATCAAAACTGGAACATTCGTCGAAATATAAATAAAACCAAATTAGTTTCTGACCAATTGCATTATCAATAGCAAAGAAAGAATCATATCATACAATAGATGAAGATCTTGTTATTACTGCGGCAAAGATCATGTGTGTTGCTTTGTTTGTCAAAAAATGTACTAAAGTATTAATGGGACTCCCTTCTCAAGTACAAAATTGTAAAACGTAGAATTGATGAAATGTCGCGAAGTGTGAAAGAGGCTGTCATGACTATTTTTAAACAAAATTAATTTTGTTTCTGCAGCTTGATGAAAGTACGGATGTAGCTGGTCAGGCTAATTTATTGACTTTTGCTTGTAATTGGTTCAATGAATTATGGAGGGAAAACTATTATTTTACCAGTCTTTGCCCTCTACAACGACTGGTAAGGAGATTTACAATTGACTTGATAAGTTTGTAACTGAAAGCGAAATACAAACTAAGGGTGTAGGATTGACAACTTATGGCGCTCGCGCTGTTTGGGATCCATATTGGTTTAGTGAAGTCAGCTGCACCTTTGGTTAAATGGAATAATTGTAGCATACATGGACAAGGTCTTGTAGTTCAGGGTTTGTACCAGTCTGTGTACAGTACTCTTGACATTGCAGTGAAAATTGTTATTTGAATACTTAATAGATGTTTTGTATCTAAAAACTATTAGTTACAATTTTATTGTTTATCTTTAAAAAAGACGGGGAGGGATTTTAGTTCCCTGTGCTCCAATCTTATATACATCAATGGGACTTAAAACACAATTGATCCAATAAGGTAATTATTAAGAGCCGGCAGAACAGAAACGCCCTTGAGTTTTCCATCATAAAAACATCTTAAATCTTCATTATTTTTTTAGTTTTTTTGAAAGGCAGTTTTTCTTATAAATTTGTGATAAACGATGTAATAAACATATAAGATGTAGTTTTTAAGTAATAAATATAAATACCAAGAAAGCTAAGAAGGGTTAGGATGCGTTTCGGCCGAATTTGTAGAATGAAAAATATCCATGTGATTAACCTTAGTATCAAAGGGTGTTTAAAGTTTAACATAATTTGTGTGGTGGACCGCCAGTACAGTCGGCTGTTAAGACCACGAAATGTCTAAATCTGTAAGCCTGCCGTTTATTTTATTTTTGAATTGTTTGGTTATTCGCTGGGAACTCAATGCGGGCCGTATCTTGTCACAGTAAATCTGCTCTAAATAAATTATTTATTAATAGATTTAATTAACTATGGTGCCATTAGATTTGTGATCAAATTCAATAAAACATTTTATTTTTCAATACAATTACGGTACCGGTTTTGAAGATATTTATATTTAAGGATTTTTTTATTCCCGCCATTTGGAAAGTAAAGATAGTAAGATCATAACTCATATCATAGCATTGTTTTATATGAATTCACCATGTTAACATAAATATTTGATCCAGCTTTGGTAGGGTTTAGTGTATTAGTTTTATAAGATATTATTTGTATGGTGTGTTTGTCTTGACCTGAGCGATAATGCAGTATACACTTGTACAGAACGTTACGGGATACCCAGTATAAATAGTGGGCTGGTGGTCTGCATATTGCATATTGGTTGTATTGCAGACAACCATAGATAGTTAACCCGAGGATAACATGAAATCCTCAACCATTAGGCTAAACAGTTTTTATAATCCCATTCTTCATTAGAAATGTGGCGTTAGAAAACCATAGCTAAAACATAAAGCCCAACCATGCTTCTGTGATCGTAAAATTATACAGTCACCGAAATCACAATTTCATAAGACCGTGGAATCGCGGTTAGCCTACTTAATGGTACTATGATTACCGTGTACTTATCACCTTATCGTGTAATACGTGATATAGTTTTTCGTAGTCTCCAGTTTTGTGAAGTCACTATAGTGTTGGCTCAGTGAGCACAATGTAATGATAGGACTAAGGACAATACAATACCATTTCCTATACCGGCGTTTGGCTTTTGTGATGCGTAGCTTGGTAAACGTAAGTCGTAAGAATTTTAAAGGGCTTGCCGATTGCAGCCGAAGCTACAATGGGGAATGTACAAGATATTTATGAAACGGAATTTAAATATCCTATATTCATATGCCTTGACCCTCTACTGTAAGGAGCTCACGTTTGGTGTAGCAGATGATACTGGGAGCGGGATAGATTCGAGGGAATTGAACTAGCCATTCCAAAAATACGCCGTTTAATTACCCTACCCCTATACCGCAGTCAAACTAAACGTAAAGTAAAGATGTCTTATTTTATCAGGCGAAGTTAGTGCTAAGAAGCCCTCTCTAACACTTAACCAACGGCCTAAACTTGACTTCCGAACCACACCACCAATGGCCGAGGAGACGGGCTGCTTGCAAGGACAGGATCGCTCCACGTTGCTTGATCTGGTTATCTTGCAATGACCATTGTACCCGCTACACTGCGCCTTTGGCCGTTATTCAACTTAAGAGTATAATTTTATACATTTTTAGCAGTGTAGTTAATCCATCCTATTATTTAATCAGTTCACGTAATTTAGGAATTAACGAAAGTTATTGATAATTATCGTACATTTAACATATATACATGTATATGGCCTACTTAAATATAGAAACTCATTACTTGACGAAATTTCTTAATTCATATTAACCATAACAAGGCGACCGATTCTTTTGAATTTGTGTTATCAATATTGGTTTTAATGTATTGTAGTTTTAACATATTAATTAAATTAATAACCACAATAGTAACAATACCATTAAACAATATGCCTGTATAAGATTCGTGAAAATATAATCTGAAACTACGAGCAATGAACGAATCAGAACATCTATGTGATGTTCGTGGCCGGTGGTAATAAAACTGGGTAATAAAATTACACCAATTAAGGAAAACTATTGGACTACATCTTGGTCGGGAGGACGCGGGTTTCTCGGACCGTGGGTAAAACTGGACTCCGAGAGAACACTCGCTGCTGGAACGGTAAGGAACGTTGGCGGGGAGAAGTGGCGTGACCTCAGTAGCCAATAGGATTTATTCAAACAGTATGGTCTCATATGACGTCACATACATATAACCGCCAACGGCCAGATCGATAATCAACATTCCTATCTTAACAAATATATTTTAGATAGCTGACTATTTATATTAGATTCAGATATGTACACCACAATCTACTTAACATCTACTGAACATAACTACTTGCTGATAGAACTTTTTATTCAACTGTCGACAGATACTACCGTGTGTGAGGTGTGAGAAAAATATATATTTTCGGTTTTGTCAGTTTATCTGCTCTCTAACGATATAGGTCAAAATGTTTTAAGTTATATTAGAAAGCTATCCTTTTATGTCACGTTGTAGGTGCAACAACTTCGCTGTCTCACGTCCCCAACGAAATGGTGAAATGCAATTCAGGATTGTGAACTTATGTATTATGTATGTGTATTTGTGTACGCTCAGTCAGTAAGCAAACACAAGAAGTATCAGTAATAAGTATTGTGTGAAGAAATTATATTTAAATTAATTTAATGTTTATAATTTAATAATGTTGCTAATTCGTCATTATTTTATAATTTAGTCTTATATTATTATTCAAAAACTGATTATTTAAAAAAATAATAAAATTATAATAAAATAAAAATAATAAATAATAAAATATTTTTAAAACGTATCTACGTTTCTTAATTGATATTAATTCTGTATCCTAAATAATAAGAAATAAGTAAGACCTTGTACACATTACATTTTCAATTAGTAATTCTTTTGACAGAATCGTTAAGTTTCTTTGGTAATCCATGTTTAGATACAACCAAAATATCAGGTTCTAATTCATCACCAAGCAGTGCAAATTTTTCTACTTTATATTCTACATTTTGCGCATTTTTATGAATAATTGTGAATTTTTAGTTCTGAATTTTGGATTTGGAATAAGTTTAAAATTTTCTTGGAGCTAGCTCTACTGCAAATAGAGGGTTTTTCTTAGGGGTTTCTTGTATAAAATTACTATTGCTTTGTCTCTTATTCCTTCTTCCTGATAACTTCACAGCACTTGCGTAATATCATGTGGAAGAGTGAGCGGTGCAGCTGTCAGTGTCCCAGAAGACCCATTTTGCGTTAACGGAGGGGAGCGTGTACAGCTAGCTCGGTCACCCTACTCGTGAGGTACATAGCCCATCTTAGGTAGTCTCCGCTACCAATTTGGCCAAGAGCCATTTACCTTTTATCGTTAAACGCAGGCCGTGTCTCGTGAAGTTCCTGCGGCTGATTTTGATTAATTCTATGACTCCGATGTAGTGCCTGAGAACCAATTCTTCAATACACGTATTCACGGGCACGACTTATTCGTTGATGGTATGGTTAGCGGGCAGATCATGGTGGTGTGGAAGTATGGCGACAATCAGTCTGCATTCCAAGGGTTTACGTACAATCCACTCCTCCAGGTGGCGATATATATCGCGCTGTTCCCCGGCTGCAAAGTAATTGGTCCCGGCGATAAGCAAATTGTTTATGTTCCATAGTGGAACTATTGAGTGATTCAGAATTTTTAGATTATGTCTGATTTTTCTGTGTTTGTAATTTTTTGCTTTTTTAATAAGATAAAACTGATTAAAAGACGTGAAAAATTAGAAGACATTATAATGACATATAACATGCTAGCGCACGACAACACAGTCTGGGGTTCATGGGAATTACAGATAAATTATCGTTGGCTGCCCACCTTGACTGTAAACAACCTGCTAATACAAATGCTTTTAAAATTATAAAAAAACCTTCAACGCGTATTTGGCGTCGAGCTTGCAGCCATTAACTGGTACAACCAGACTACAGATAAAACATTTACAAAGCTGTATGAATTACATAATGTATAATATATACGATCAACATATGCAATATCCACAGTAATCGACAGACATTTTGATCACGATGTAGTGCAATATGTAAGCAATAATTTAAAACAATATTTTAACAAATTTATCTAGACTTTTTAAGTTTGGGGCCGCGTGTAAGGACCCCTAATTAGTGGAGCCCATGAAATGCACACACACGCCCCCACAGTTAGACAGGTACAAAACACACACACACACACACACACACACACACACACACACACACACACACACACTAACACACAAAGAAAGAGTGTGTGTGCATTATTAAATTTTAGATTTGTAATTGGTAATAGTACTTTTTATTGTTTTATGCTTATTTTTGTCACATTACATATAATTTGTCACATATTTTAAAAATTGTATGTATTTTACAGTTTGTTATCATATGTCTACTGTAGGGATGTGATTTTTAAGATTGTTTATTAAATCTATATTGTTACATTTATTGTTGTTCTATATATATTAAATCCTGTTTTGTTGATATTATATTGTATTCAGTAGTTCTTATATTTGTTAAAGTCTCTACCATCTTACTATTAATACATTACATTATCAATAATTATTATTTATGTTATAATTTTACTATCAAATGTCTACTGCCAAGCTATACTTGTTGACGTTTTTTGTTAGATCTATATATATTATATTTCGTCTAATATTTGTTAAACATTCTACTATTGACACTTTATTTTATTTATGTAATGATTTATTTATTTGTAATATCTACAAATTTTTAAATAACTTATTTATTTAAATATAAGTCCATCCTCTTCCAAAAGATGACTGGATTAATTTTGAATATAGGCTTTGGCAACTGGAATATATAATGATAATGTATTAAAAGGGAAATGTTTTTCTACTCAAAACGTGCTTTGTATAGCACATAAAATTCTATTTTTTAAGAACTGTTTGGGAAATGAAAAGTTTTTATTAACTATGTTTATTAACATATCGCGCTTTCTACGGATTTCCACGATTGGTTAAGAAATCATACAAATACATATATCTTGAGCGTATCCAGAAAGCTCGTGTGGAATTTAAATATAAAAAACCATAAATGTGACAAAAATTTGCATTGAAAATATCTTAAATTTCCGAAGAAAATATCTTCAATTTGTTGTAAGAAAAACATGAATTTGAAGTTTATGTAAATCAATTTATAAGTTTGAAGTTGAGTTGAGAGAGAGAGAGAGAGAGAGAGAGAGAGAGAGAGAGAGAGAGAGAGAGAGAGAGAGAGAGAGAGCGAGCTATGCCACTACAGGAAAGTGTAATGTTTATCTGCCTTCACTTGACGCGCCGCATGCAGCAACAGAGATTGGTGGGCCTGGACCTACTTCGATGAAGACGTTTTTGCTGTGTCGGATTAATTAAATTATTTTTCTTATTTTTATGCATGTATTTAATGTTGGTGTATATATATAACGAACGGCAAAGTTAGGCGTTTAAACTTATTACATAGCCACTCCGCTACATAAACCGTGAGTCCATTATGTTAGTTGTCCATCGTCAGTTCACAAGAATTAGGTTAGCTATCTAAGAAGACAACACGAGGGCCCTGTCGTTGCTTTCAAGATTGGCGCATGCTCACTTCAGTCCCAGATTAACCAACTGCTCTCAGAAACTGAAAGCACTTCCCTCATCACGCGGAGATTCCCTCACCGCCTGACGCTACTACTCTTACAGCGAGGAATCTGAAGGCGCAACACAGCAGAGTCCGACAACTGCATTTATAGTTCCACGGGGGTGACTTCCAGTAATTTATTCTCAAGCCATAATATGTCCATTCAATTAGATGAAACAAAAAACGGCAAACCTTGCATTATTTTGGACAAATATAAATACAGATTGGATAGAACGCTAGTAAATGAAGAAACTACTTGGAGATGCTTGGGCTAAGCCTGCTCGGCATCAATACGTACAAATGCAGACTATACGGAGCTGATAAGCCGTAAGAACTCCCACTCAGGGAAACACCCGGTTACTATAAGATCGCTCACTCCTGTCTCATCAACCCCTAATATAATCACTCCAAGCAATAGCCTCCCGACAACTCCATTAGTATCCCAACTTCTTTTTAAACCAAAAACGACAGACTGCTCTACTCAAACAGATGATTTAAGTATAAAGTCCAAGGATGACCTCATTGCCAGAATTGATGAGCTTATACGCCAGAGGACCAGTTTAATTAGTAAAGTTCAAGAACTTAACTTACAAAAGGAAAAGTTTGATACTAACAAATGCCATTCAGACTCCTGCCTCAAAGACAAAAATCTGTTAATAAAGGAAAATACTAGTTTAAACTAGAGATAGACGAAAGTAGATCCAAAGTCCTCGGTTTAGTTAAAGATAATAAAAGAAAACAAACAATTATTGAATCTTTAATTGATAACATAAATTGTCTAAATGTAAAACTAGAAGAAGTAAAACAAGAAAAAAAGAGCTTCTGGAGTCAATATCTTGTAAGACTAATACACTGATTGCATCGGCACTTCCAATACCCATATGTAACAGGTTTCTGCCTCTTGCTAACAAAAAGGACTACTCTGACCTAATAACAAGTTGTTCATCTTCGTCTTCAAAAGCAGAGTCATTGAAATCATTCCAAAGTAAGGCCAAGAAGAATCGAAGGCAGTTCAACATTTCAGTTACTCTCTACAGTGACAGTCATGGACGTGCAATGAATAATCTCTTAGAGAAAAAATGTAATTCCAAAACCACATTGTTGAAACCAAGCACAGTAATTCCAGGGGCTCCGATAGCAGAGGGGGTCAGAACTATTAAAAACGACTCGTACAACTTCACGAAAAATGATTATATAGTATTTACATACTATATAATCATTTTTACTATATATCATCATTCAGCTGGGACTAACAGTATGAACAAATATAATCTGGACATCGTGAAAACTATACAATCTTACAGAAGCTTGGCAGAATCTTCTCCAGATTCAAGATTTGTTTTCGCAACAGTGCCCACAAGATTTGATTTCAGTCCTTACTCGCGTGAAAACATAAATATAAGAAAACTTAACGCTAATTTGAAGGATTTGGAAAAAAAACATAGACAACATAAGAATACTGCATCTAGGTTCTAAACAGCGCTTCCTATTCTGTGGTGTTCACTTCCATCAGGCAGGCAAAAGGAATGTCACCAATGATCCGTTTCATATCATTGAAAACTGGACAATGCAGTCACTACCTCTGCCTTCCAACTCCAAAACACCCGGCAACATTTGATTGTCTGTCGCCGGTCCGTCTGGTCTTCAGGCCGTGGAGTTGTCTCAGACTATGGACGGTATGGTGGACTCACCGCTGGAACTGGCTCGCCCAGCTACACCCGCCTCACTCGCAACAAGCCCCTGCCCGCCCAGTCCTGAGTGTTCGCTTTCTCGCTCTCATGTTTCATCAACCCGAACTACACCAACATCAACACCAAGTGAATTTTTTTAGCCACACCAGCAATAGCTTGTATGACCAGATAAACTCAGTTAATGATGTCAACAGTGGCAGGAATTCTGTGAACTGTCACAATGTACCGACATCGGATTGTTTTAAAGATACGGAATTGTTCAAATCTAATCATAAATTTTCTGTTTTTCATTTAAATATACAGGGATGTTTGCATAAAATTGATGAACTAAGTGACACTTTTCAAGTTTTAAAATTCAATCCAACTATTGTCTGTTTTACTGAGCATTGGATAAATCTTGTAAGAATTATCTGGATACTTTTGCAGGATATGAGGTTGCAGCGTTTTATGGCCGAGAACACGCATCTAGGGGTGGTTCTTGCATACTGGTGAAGCAAGGTGTGCAATCAAGGTGAAGCAAGCTTGGAATCTCGACTTTGTGACCTTGGTGTACCTTTCAGTTTTGAATGTTGTGCTGTCACAATTAAGCTTGCTTTTTCTGATAGGATTGTGGTGGCTGCAGTGTACCGATCTACTGGTTCCAGCATTGATTCTTTCATTGATGCGTTTGAGTCGCTTGTTGATGGTCATGCTCGGGGTTTTAACAGTCTCATAGTGTGTGGCGACTTCAATGTTGATTTTCTGAGGGACTCAAGGGAGAGGAAACTGTTTCTGGATGTCGTTAACTCAGCTAATGGAAATTTAAATATTACCTGTCCTACCAGAATAGATGGTCGTGGTTCCAGGACATGTATTGATAACATTATAACGTTCTTCAAAGAGTTTCAGTCACAATCGCATGTTTTTAAAACGGGACTTTCTGACCATCTGGCCCAGCTGACTGTGTTATCTCCCCTTTCACCTCGTCAGTCTTCGACTGTTAAAATGAAGTTTCGAATGATAAATAATGAAAACATTCCCACTCTTAATTCCTGTCTCCAGCATGAAAATTGGGTGGATGTCATTAAAGCTCCTGATTGTAATACGGCATTTAAGTAATTTTTAAATACCTTCCTTCGTTTGTTTGACCATGCTTGTCCTGAACGCTCAAAAAAACTTAAAGGTCCTGGGAAAAAGCCTTGGATAACGACAGGAATAAGAACCTCTTGTGCGCGAAAACGGGAGCTTTATGTTGTAAGTAAGAGCAATTTTTCCACAGATTTCATGTCTTATTTTAGAAGGTATAAATCTATTCCTCGTAGGGTAATACTTCAGGCGAAAAAGAATTTCAACAATGATTACATTAAAAAAAGCAGTAATCTGAGTAGGGCAACTTGGAAAGTTGTGAACGATGAGCTTGGTAATTAAAAATCTTCAAACAACCCTATTATCCTCACCGATGGTGATGTAGCTATCAGAACCCTGACTGATGTAGAAAGAAAGTTTAACGAATATTTTGTTTCAGTTGGTAATCAACTATCACAGTTGGCTTCTTTTGATTCGGCTCTCGAGTATGTTGCAAATATCCCAGCTCTTCAACAATTAGATAAACCATCTCTTTTTTTGTTTGAACCAACCACTATGGCTGAGGTTCTAAGCTCAATTTCAAAACTGGGAAACTCGAAGTCGAGTGGGTGGGATGGGGTTACATCTGAAGCTCTTAAGAAATGCGCATATCTTATAGCTTTTCCTCTGGTACACATAATTAACCGATCTTTTTCTGAGGGAATTTTTCCAGAAAATCTGAAGCTGTCTGTCATACGCCCAATCCATAAAAAAGGCCAAAAAACTGAGATTTCCAATTACAGGCCAATCAGTCTTCTCTCTTCTTTTGCTAAGGTCAATGTTACTTTGACTCTAATACTCTCTTGACTACATCTCAGTTTGGTTTCAGAAAAGGGTTTTCAATTTCTAGCGCTGTCAATGATGTCATTGGTGCCGTGTTGGGAGCCTTGGATTGGTCGCAGTGTGTCGGTCCGATATACTGTGATCTGTCCAAGGCTTTCGACTGTGTCAACCATTCTGTTCTTTTGGGTAAACTTGAAAGATATGGCTTGAACGGTGCAGCTCTCTCACTCCTTTCCTCATATCTCTCTGAGAGAAAGCATACAATTTCTGTAACAAATAAAGGACAACTTCAAAGAGGTTGGTTGAGAACCAGCTCAGGAGTACCTCAAGGCTCCGTACTTGGTCCTTTTTTATTTTCTATATATACAAACGACCTTCCTTCCAATATGAAATCAGACATTGTTTGCTATGCGGATGATACAACTGCTCTATCTTCTTGTCGTGATATTCAAAGTCTCGAAATTATTATGAATCAGTCGTATGTCAGCTTGAATAAGTGGTTTGAGTCAAATGGTCTCCTATTGAATGAAGAAAAAACTAAAATCATGGTTTTCTCACCAACCTTTCGTGATATAGCGGGTTTCAGCGTAAATGGTATCAACCCATCAGAGTCTGCCTCTCTTCTTGGTGTTGTCATTGATTACAAGCTCAACTGATCTAAACATATAGATACGCTATGCTCAAAGCTGTCTTCAATTACCTTTGCTTTTCGAGTTTTAATGCCTGCAGTTGGTAAAGAAACTATCGTTCAAATTTACTACGCTTATGTATACAGTAGACTGAAATACGCTATTGGATTCTGGGGATCTTCTAGTGAAATTTTAAGGGTATTTAGATTCCAAAAAAGAATTGTTCGCATTATGTCTGCAGCGGGTAATCGTGCTCACTGTAAGCCTGTTTTCAGCAACTGAATCTCCTCACTCTTCCAAGTATCTATATACTTGAAGTTTTGACTTTCTTCAAAAATAACCCACATCTTTTTGCAGAGAACACTTTTAATCATCAGTTCAATACCCGCCACAGGGGTAATATGGTCTACCCGATCCATAGATTGACAATTTTTGAAAGGGGCATGCACTATTCAGCTCTACGGCTCTATAACGCGCTGCCTCGGCACCTGAAAAATATAACCAGCTCACAAAGTTTTCTAAAAAACGTTAAAACTATTTTGCTTGAAAAATTTCCGTATTCTGTTCAAGAATTCGTGACAGATTGCACAAACATGTGAAATAACCAATGTTGGCTATTTTATTGTTAATTTTATTTAATTATTATTATATTTATCTACTATTTTATCTATGACTTATTTCATGTAACTTTATGTTATTAACGAAATAAATTATTTCTGATTCTGAGTCTCTCCGCCTTTGTAAGACTCTCGTTCACGTACACCGGTGTGGACTCGCCTGCCATGTAACCCAAGTCCCGGGAACTAACGTTTCTCTTCTGTCGTCTCTTCTCTAGAAAAACCTCCATATCCAGCTTACGGACATATTTTACCACGATTGCCCCCGAGCGTCCTGACACAGCCCCGAAACGATAACAGTTGTCTATCATGTCTCTGTTGAAATCAAAACCAATCACCTGTGAAATCTTGCTAACAATATCGAATAAATTTTCTGTTGCATTAAATGGCACGCCATAGATCTCGACAACATTTTCCCTAGTAGCCTGCTCCAATGTGTCAACTTTAACAGTTAAATCAGCGTTGGATTTACGTAAATTATTTTCTTGTCGCAAATCTTCGATATTAAAAGCCGTTTTTAATACTGCTTTGCTCAGTTCCTCCATCTTCTTACCGTTTTCAACTATCCACTCGCCATACGTGTTCAAAGAATTAGTGATCTCCAAATTAGATTGTCTTATTTCGCTTCTTAAGTTTAAAATTTCAGTAAACAGCTGTTTCAATGATATCTCGCCCGTAGGGACCGGTACCGATATCTCATGTGACTGCCCCATTACGCAATCCGCAACACTTGCCGCTATCTTATCTGATAGTACAGATAACGAACTTGCACTGGAAATGCCAACGTCCTTGTCCTTACATGCAAGACAGGCCCATTGAGATTGTAATTTAGAATAATTGTCCTTAGTTGTATCTACACACTTAAAATGGTAATTGCCGTCACATATATGGCAAACAGCTCTGTGAGCGTTGTACGAAAAACCTTTCAGGCACTTTAAACACGCAATTTTCGTGGAACTACTTTTATTAGAGTCTGAATCAGAATCATTATAACTTTTAGGCTTTAAATTATCACTGGACACCTTTATAGGGGAATTATCCCCTCTAGTAACTTTTAAGCCGATACACGGATCACACTTCCAAATAGAATTACTTGTAAGGATAAATTTACAATCATCCACGGTCATGTTCAGTATACAAGCAAAGTGAAACAGATTACTACACCCAGAGCAAGTAAGAAAATTGCTGTGTGACAGCTCAATAGATCTAGAGCAATGTTTACAGTTCATAATGGACAGCAATTTATTGAATAACACTTAGCCTTCGTAAATAAAGTTCTAAATAATTGTGAATGAATAAATAAATAATTAAATCGAGATGCAGTTAATATAGGTTAGGTTACCAGGTCAGCAATGTACCCCTGTACCCGGCAGTGATAATGATCTCCACCTCTCATACGCCTAATTGCAATAGCCACTCATTGATTTTTAAAAAACTGAGAAGGCTTGTGCGTTAAAGAAATTATAAGCGTGAAAGAATCTAGAAACATTTCTGAATAGTATATTTTATATGCAGCACGAATTAGTTGTGGAGAAAGATCTATATAGTTGTAAAGTGGCTATTCCTGTGTCACGGGCATATCGGATGTTATATGAATGGGGAATTTCTGAAAAAATAGAGTGAAAGTGTTAGAAGATGTGAACTATGAGAGATTTTATAAATAACTGACGAACTGTAAGGATTGATAATTCTTTAAATAGAGTGTCAGTAGGGTAACGGCGTTTTTTATGAAAAGCAAGTTTTAGCAACTGTTCTGGCATAAAAACAGTCTGTTTAGAGTTGTTTTACTAGCTCCCCCCAAGCGATATTTCCAAATGAAAGCATAGACTGAATGTAAGCGTAGTACGCCAGCTTTATCTCACTTGCACCAAGAACATCGCTCCTTTACACTTCTAACCAGTTATTACCGTTTACAAAAATTAAAGTGTCAACTGCAAATAAAAAAAGTTTACTGTTTAAATTTATTTTCGAAATGTTATTGATATAAATTAAGAATAGAATTGGTCCGAGAGTACTTCCTTGAACAACTCCATAGTCCACTGACAATGGATCACTAGCCACCCCGCAGACAGACACATATTGAAATCTATCACTAAGGTAGCTTGAGTACCACGCAAGGGTGCTTCCACGAACTCTAATAGCTTCTAATTTGTTAATTAATTTGTCTCTCTTTACCGAGTCAAAAGCTTTTTTGAGATCTAGAAAAACAAGCATTGAGCGATTACCTCTTGAAGTATTAGCATTTATTTCTTTATTTAAGTCAAATAAGATTTCGTTCACATTTTTATCGCTTCTGAACCCATACTGACACCCACTCAAGATATTGTTTTGATTAATATAGGATACTAATTGTTCTTTAATTATTCGCTCTAATATATTGGAAAATACGCTGAGTAAGGGGATCGGTCTAAAGTTGCTTTTAGTGGTAAATTCATCTGATTTTTATAAAGTGAACACTTTAGCCAGTTTAAAGGTATTAGGAAAGACACCCGATAAAATACTTAGAGTAATTAAATGGCACAAGGGTTTAGTAAAGAACTGAATATTTGCCTTCAGAATATCAGCAGAGATCCCATCAAAGCCGGGCGCAGAGCCCCCACGCAGTGCTTTCACGTGACGTACAACGGTCCACCTCAGTCACAGTGTTCAGGGTAAACATACAGTCTAGTCTAAAGTCAGGGTCATTCACAATCGGCACCCCACTCGAATCGATTGCAACCGCCAACTCCTGCCCCACGTTTGCAAAAAAAAGAATTGAAGCTGTTTGCAGATTTCTGTATTACATCGGAAGTAATATCATAATTATTTTTTGAACTATCGATTTTATCGCGATAATAATCTCTTTTTGCTCGCTTTATAGAGCTAGTGAGCTGATGTCTAAGATACCTATAATCGGGTTTGAATTGTAAATTAAAAGGTCCAAAAACAAGTTTCATTTAGGTTTCAAGTAGATTAACTTTGTTAAATGTGTAACAAACACGTAAAATTCTTTTACAAAACTTGTAAATAATTAATTTCTTAAGATAATGATGTAAAATAAGCCACTAAAAATTATACGTAAACTTTTAAGAAAATCAATTTTTAATTAAATAAATAACGTACGTAGAATAGACAAAATCGGTTACATATTTTTTTTCTTGCTGAACGTACATGCTTTTATAAACTTTTATTTTCACTTACTATTGCAAAAAAATAAATGCTAACAAAATAACTAACCTTAGTTTAGTAACTGTTCGAAATTCCCTCCTTCACAATTCACACAGCACTCTGATCGACGTAAAATATTTGTGGTGGCTCTGCGAATTATGTCTGGATTGTTTCTTATACTGTCAAATGCGTTGCGAATTCTAACGAGTAATTCTTCCTTGGTATCAACTTTACGTATATCCACCATAGCTTTGATATGTCTGTGTTAATATATACATATATATATATAGAAATTAACATTAACATAAATACTAATAATACATAATGAATGCATTTCAGATCACATAACATATATAAAAAAAACGAAGTATTTGAATAGAATGAATCACTAATTGAAATTATAGTATTTACTTATCCAATATTTTTTTACTTTATAAATATAAACATAAAAGTAGTTTTTTTTACTTGCATTCTTTAAGAGAACAAAACACAAGAACAAACCTCTACGCGATAATTTTGAAATGAGTATAAATTACAAAATATTTGAATTATGAGAAACATATTTAAGGAAAAGAATGTATTGTTTTGAAAAGTACACAATTATATTGTGTAAATAAATTAGTATTGGCATATCATAGTATATAGCCATACTTATGCACAGACAGACAGAAACAGTGGTTAGACATAATATTAGAGATTAATATTCGTAAAGAAGTATTAATAACGATAAAACATATTGTTAAATGTATAAACTTGTAAGCTTGTCTGCACCTTGCTTAATTGCCAGAGTTCCTAGAAACTATTATGTATATATAATTTTAATGAAATCACAAGAATAACATTTTTACATTAATTTAATTTAATTATTGTCGCTGCAACAGACTTGTGTTCCCTATTACCTAATAATATATGGCTCTGTAAAGAATCTTCCAATAAGGTATAAAATTAAATTAAACTAAAATATGAATGTAACTGAAGGTAAACAAACAGAAACCTTTGTTTGCATAAATCTGGCCTTAAATAATGACAGTTAATATTAGCATAATTCAATTCAAAATAACATAAAATATTTGAATAATAATAAGCAAAAAAATACTTGAAATGTAAAATTAATCGGTCATCTGAAATAATTTTAAGTGATATATTATTTGTGTATAAATATATAAACATCTTATTTTAAAGGGATAAGAACTAAAAATTATTGTATGCCGCAACTCGGCAAGTATATGAAAAAACTAAATAAGAAATTTGAAAATATAAAGAAACGAAATTAAAAAGAAGAAAACTTAAATAAATCATAGCACTTTATGTTTATGATATAGAATATTTATCTATTTTAATATACAGTATAATTAGAAAAAAAAACAATTTTCCGTTTCGATAATATATAAATAAAACAAATATTAATAGTTATACTTTACCATACCGGTCTAGTTTGTGGTGAATCACGAATCGTACTGGTCCAAGTCCTCCATGTGCAGGACGCGGATGCTGTCGTTGTTCTCAGTAGGCTTTATCATGATTTTCCTACTGAAGAAACCGGCGAAGTGGATCTTCTTTGCCGTGACCAGCCTCCTGGCCCGGCCCAGCAACGACTTATTGTGTGGAGTGAGCTGCTCATTGATGTAGGCATTGCCAGGTGTGAGCGAAGGTGAGATCTCCGTGGTGTTGATCCCTTTCTTGTGCCTCGCCGCTGCCAACCAAGACTCCTGCACCATGCGAGACACGAACTGGACTACAATTGGTGCATGAGCATGCTTCCTCGAATATAATCGAAGTCGATGAGCTACAGAAATGTCTTTCTTGGAGAAGGGGACACTAATAACTTTTTATATATGCTCCAAGCACATGTAAATGGCTTCCCCTGGATTCAAAGGGATGCCCAGAATTTCCAGGTTCGCGCACCGAGCGTGTTGCTCGCTGTCGTTCATTTTCTGCTGAAGTTCCCGCAGCTCCTCCAACATCCCGTCCCTGTCACGCTCCAGCCCGTCGCAGCGCACACATATATCATTGCGGCTTTTCTCCAGGTCATCCAGTTTCTTATTGATTTTTCCCAGTTCTTCGGTGAAGAGTTTTTCAAGGATGACGCTGCCTCGTTTAACTGCCTGTTGTTATTGGCGTTGATTTCGTTTTTAAGAGACGATATTGCGTCCATGATGGATTCTGAATTTATTGAATCTTCGTTACTTTTAACATATGCTGAGTCACTCTTACAGTAATCACATTTCCAAGATTTAATTTTAGATTTCGTGATAGCTTGACCAGTACCGTAGCGCGTGCAATCGGGATGAAATATCGTAGAACACTCAACACATTTTGCGATGATTTCACTCGCGGGAATATCCAAATTACACTTGCCGCACTTCCAGGACATTTTGCACTGACGTAGTTTAATTATAATATGTATATCAAATTATATTAAAATTATTATTCTAGACACAGAATCCAGACCGAGCAGGCACAGCATATACGAGTTCAGACACGCGCCACTGAAAAGAGGTCTGTACTGGTCGGCGGACTGATAACAACTGAGAGATAATCTACGATGTTATATTAGGAGTAAGCCAACATGTCTCCAACTTGCCAGAGCTGGGTTAGAATTTCAAGGGTTTGAGAATTCATTTGAACTGTTATTTATTGATAGGAGTCGAACCAGATAGCCCTGGGAAAGAAACCTATACTTCCAAAAAATATGGGGCTTACTTCATCACGTAAACTCCAATAACAATTTGAAAAAGAAGAAAAATAAAAATAACTTTGTTAGGTAGAATAAAAATAATATTGTTTGGGAAAGTTAAGATCCAGCAATTTCGCATTTAGAAAACAAATTTTTATATTAGGAATTCCAACATTTTACCAGTATACTGTATTGTTAATTAATACATCGGTCAGTAACTAATTAATCAGTAAGCGGGGAAGTCTCCACTAATAACTGGGTCGGCGAAAACGTGTACTGAAATAACTGTAAGAGCTCAGGTTGGATTGATAAATCGGTTAAATAATGATAGTTAGTAGAAGAAAAATACAAAAGTAGATCAAGAATATAAGTAGCAGTAGGGTAACTATGGCAAACAAAAGCTATATTCTAATAACGCCAATAGTAAATATGCAGTCTTAGAGATTAAATAATAGTCATGCACCAGTATCACAGTGTGACTACTATATTCATAAAGCAAGCACAAAATCGTTAAATATAACGAAATATATTTTAAAAGTTGCAAAAGCTGGAAATTTTTGATTGAAAAATATAAGAAACCGCAATTATTCTGTTGGAACATAAAACTCCAACATTAACAACAAGTCTTTAAGACTTATATTTTAAGCATATATTTTGAAAAAAAAAAAACAATATTAATCACTTATCACATAAAATGCTTGTTCATTTTACTGTAGTCTACGCAAGATAAGAAAAACAATAATGCCTTAAAACTGGCACTAAAAGCTATTAAGCTAAATTAAAATGAATACCAAGGCTGTATGGTACAAAAATATTAAAAACTTACCCTATCTGCACAATATACCTAAAAGAGATTAAAGTATCGTTAAATAAATACCTTTAACGGACATTATCGGAGTAAAGCTGCCAGAAAGTTCGCTGCGAAAAAAGAAGGATTGCAAGTTATGAAATGTATAATGGAAAAAATAAGGATGATTACTTATAAACAGATAAAGAATTCGCAAAAATGATTTTGTTATATTTTATGGAGAAAAGAAGTTTACTTAATAGTAGGTTAGATATTAGCAGAGACAAATTAGTAATAATCAGACAACAGAAGTATGGTCGATAAAACGTTATAAGTAATATATTTTTTTTAAAATAATATCAACTAGGTATAAGATTTAATTTATCAAGAAATGCATCGGCGGAATGAAAGCATTTGTAAAAGGAGGATAGAATACCAGTACAGTTGCCGGAAAGAAAACAGTGATAAGGCGAGTCACGACTGGTATGTTTTGGGGAGGAGATAAATGGTAGGAAAGAGATACTCGTAAAAGGAATCTCGTTAAAGATGAGGTGCCAGGACAATCGACAGGAAAAAACAAGAACATAGGAAACATTGCGAGTTCTGAAAAAATTAGAAAGACATTTTTTTAACAAATTTTTTAGAACACATTTTATTTAATTTTCAATCGAAATGACCAAAATATTAATCCGCGTAATTGGAGTTTAAAATTTAAGTTAGATAGTAGAAGAAAAATAATTGGAGTAGTTAAAGCTTTAAGTTAAAATAAGAAAATTAAGTTTAATCCATTTAGATGTGTTAAGAGTTTATCTAAAATCAAATAATTCTCTTAAATAACCATCAAACTATTAAGAATATATTTCTAATCAACTAATTATCTTTAGTGACAAATAAAATACAGAAGTCTGTTCAAGTAAAATTGGAATGGTTACTAATTGTTTAAATAAATACTTTAGTAAGGAAAAGACTTATTGTCCTTTAGCTGATGCTGCAGATCGATATCGAGTCGCGACGTAGGTTCAGCGAGCGGAGGGTCGTAGCAGCAGTTGTCCGTGTGGCAGCGAGCGCAGGTTCGTAGCAGCAGTTGTTCGTGTGGTAGCGAGCGGAGGGTCGTAGCAGCAGTTGTCCGTGTGGTAGCGAGCGCAGTCATCGGCCTGGACCGTTCGCGGTTACTCTCTCGACTCATAGCGAGGAATCCCATATCGAAGATCCCACAGCAAGGCGTATAATAGCTCAGCGTGTCACGACAAGGCGCCTAGTTTATATGGAAATATTTGCTGTTTAATTCTTCGCTGTGGGATTCCTTACTGTGACACAGAGCAGTAAAATCTCGGAACAGTCCCATAACGTCGAATATTGAATTGTTTTCACAGCAAGGAACGTTTTAACAAGGAATTCCATAATCCCACTGCGAGGCGTTGGAGGGGAAGGTCTCATTGGCGTAGAGAACTTTGGTTTCGAAGAGGGAAATTCTCTCTGTCTCACCGGGATTAAACGGAGCCTCAAGTGCACGCATATTTCAAAATTTTTGTGAGGTTAGTTTATTCAGTATTATGCAGAAAGTTGTGTCAACGAGTGTTTTAGATGTTTTATGATTTTTTGGGAGTTTTATTATCGATCGTGATAGAAATTATCAGCCTAGGGTTATTTTGACAGTTCTAAAGTTAACATTTTTGAAGCTGTTTTATTCGACCCGTTTTTGCTGCATCATACGGTCTCACTGTCCTCATAAAAGTAGCCTGTTCAAAACAAAAATGTCCTGCATTTCGTAAGCCACTCAATTATTATCTGACAAATATCGTTAAAATATATTATTAGTCTATAGTTGTAGAAAATGTAACATAATAAATTCAATATCATAAACAATTTATTTTTAAAATTAAATCCCAAGTCAAAAAGAAGAGTATATTTACAGAGCCTCTAGAAAAAGGTATTTCATGTTTACTTTAATCCACAGAAATTCTACATAGCTATACGTTATCCACTATATCTTCATAACCCTATTCACTGTAAACTATAAAACCGACTATAATAAAGTATATTTAATAATATACTTGACAAAATTTGGTATCAAATACAGTACTTCAATAATTATAAAAAATACGTAAGTATCTACTAAAATCAATATAGCCTATCGTAATATTACAATATGTGAACCGCTATACCTTATAAACCGATTGGAAATTTTTATCATAAGATACTAAAATACAGCGTTTTTTTTCTACTTTAATAATTTTGTCGTCGGTAGCAAGTACTTTGCTCCAGTAACTCGAGAAAAAGACGAAATTATCTAGAGAAATGTACATAGCAATGTTAATACGTGAACCGAACCATTATATATCCGTAACCTAATTGACCAAGAGGTATTCAGCAACTAAAAGTATTTAACTATGATTGAAATACTTGACAAGCTATATCAATAAATACATATAATGTTTGAAATGTACATTTATAATATACTTGCCAGAATTCGGAAGTAAGCACCTAACTCGTGATATATTAGAAAAAGACATATCGTAAGGAATTAGTAAGATTCATACACATAATTTCATTATGAAGAAAACGAAAGGTGGTTTATGACAGCCCGGAACCCAGACAGAAAGATAACGGTCAATTACTATTATTGTCACAGCAAGTCTAGGGCCGTATATCTGTTTTGCCCGACTAGTATGTGATGTGCATTGCGCTGATTGGCAGTATTGTTCATTTGTCACTCCTAGAAACTAACAGTGATCACAGGAGAAGCTCGTAATAGAAAAAATGTGAACCGAAATATACGAAAAAAATATTCAGTAACAAAAATATTAAGTACCATAAGATACTGCGCTTGCGTGATTTAAGATGGGCCTTCAGCCACACTCCTCAATTAATAATATTTATATGGCATTAGTTTAAAATATCAATATCGTGATTTACAAACTACAATGTGGTTTTCATTATCTTCTTGGAACAACGTTATCTACTATATAATAATACAAAGAATATTTTTTTTAAATTGGCCCAATCTGTAAATACCCTGCAAATAACTTACACTAATACATATGCAAGTAGTTTCATGCAAGAAAAATGAATACAGTGTTAATTAATGTAAAATGAATAGAGAAATTAATTTTTACGAAAGAAACTGATATTCATTATTTGCGGCGATAAATATCGAGACTAGCGAAAAGAATAAATACGATAAAGATACATTTTCCAAAAGCCATAATATCATATCCTCGATAAGAGATCACAAACATTTAGTAAAAGTTTAAAATATATTCCAAATGTTGTAACTATTTGTAATCAGACAATGAAACGGGAATGAGTTGACCAAAAATAATGATATAATATTTTCTACTTTAATAATTCTGTATTATGTCAAGTATATCCAACGGTACCATTGATCTTTAGTTCTGAATTCCCTCCCGTAAGCCATTTAAAAGTGATTAATCAATCTAGATGATTTATTGCAGGAACTCATTAAAAAGTAGAATAATATTATTTAGTATTTTGTAGGCGTAATCTTCGTTATTTGTCAAGTTGATGTAAGGAGTCTGTAAACCTGTATTTCCTAAAGTGTGCCCCACGGCTTCCTGAGGCGCCTCGAAATCCTGCTAGGAGCTCCGCGGTCGATATACAATGGTTAAGAAAATAACATATCGTGTGAACAATTTTAAAATATATGTTTATTATTACCTTCCGCGCTGGACTAGATTTATAATTTCGTATCGAATTATTGAATTATCATTAATATACCTACATGTCCATAGATTGCTTAAAATTAACTTTATAAAGGGTTTTTTCATTTTAGGCGGGTAGATTTTGGCAGCCTGTGGCGGTTACGTTATTTTGGTGTCAGCTGTTGCATTAATGTATTGTTGTTCATTGAGTGCTGCCATTTAATGAAAAGTTTTTTTATCATGATTGAGCAGCACGTTCAGATGATTAAACTTTACTATCAAAATGAGTGTTCACCAGTTACTACGTTACGTGCGTTGCGACAAGTTTACGGCAGACGCGGAGTCCTTCAATGTCAACTCTTCAACGTTTGGTAGCTAAATTCGAGAAGACCGGTTCGATAAACAACCAGCCTACACTCAGACGTCAAAGGAACATCAACTCTATCGAGAACGTAGCCGATGTCTGTGAAAGTACGCAGAGGGAACTTAGGCAGTCTATTCCTCGCCGTGCACAAGAACTAGGCCTTTTTCAAACTTCAACTTTTGCAAATCCAACTGTCCCAGAAGCTCAAAGTGTATGACTATAGACAATGCCGTTTTTTTCGCCGAGTGGGATTTGGAGCGTTTGGAAGAGGACCCTAATTTCGGCCGAAAAATTATCTTCACCGACGAAGCACATTTCTGGATGAATGGCTATGTTAACAAGCAAAATTTCGTATATGGGACAACGCCAACCCACATGAAGTTTACCAGGTAGCGATGCATCTACGAAAAGTTACTGTTTGGTGCGGATTTCGGGCTGGCGGTGTGATTGATCCGTATCTTCTGAAAACAACTTGGTAAGGCCATAACTGTCAACGGCGAACGCTACAGAACGATGATAACGGATTTCTTTTGCCCAAATTGAACGATATGGACGTAAAAGACATGTGGTTTTCAGCAGGACGGCGCAACGTGCCACACGGAAACGGCACCATAAACATTTCGCAGAGGTGACGTAAATTGGCCACCAAGATCTTGCAATTTGACGCCCCTAGACTTTTTATGGGGTTTTCTGAAGTCGCAGGTCTATGCCAATAGGCTTCAATCAACCGATGAACTTAAGATAAACATAACACAGGCCATCGCTCAAATTTGAACCGGATTTATGCAGCAGAGTAATTGAAAATTGGATTACTCGAATCCGTACCATTGTGAGAAACCGCGGTGGACATTTGAACGATGTCATATTCCATACATAATGGCATACATGAGCCTTTTATATGAAAAATAAATTTCGTTATGTATCATACATAGCTTGTTTTAGTTCATCTCAACATCTACCCCCCCCCCCAAATGAAAAACCCTTTATTAAAACATTTAAGCATAAAAAAAATAGATTGCCACGTCATCGCATGCATAGCGTTCTGGTTAGAGACTCAAAGGTGCACTCACCATTATTCAAGGAACGTGTAGCATTGAAGCACGCATCACTCTACCTTATAAAGCTAATAAGCATGGAATTGACTGGTAAAACTGTGTTGTAACAAGTGGTCTAATAGTAGTGACTATTCGAAATGGCGAGTCGAAAAGTGGTGTTTAAGCCTTAAGTTCGAACGAAAGCGACCATTGCAATTTTTACCCATTGAATGATCAATAGATAAGCATTAGCCGCTAAATATATCATTAAGGATCTACATTATATACTTAATATGCTATATATACATTATATACTGTTATAGGTGCAATCAACTACATTAAAGACACTTAAAAAGTAATATTTTTTTAACAAATGTGCAAGTACATAGGATCTGACCGCTCATTATTCATTCTACAGTGGTTATTATTGCTTGTCTCTTTGCAACCTCTTTTCTAGGGTGTTTGAGCCGAGTCACGAAATATACGCATACCAAAAGGATAAAGTCAATATCATTACCGACAAATTTGTTGACAAGAACTCTGTGTTGAAGATAGATTTTCTTATTGAATTGTTTGAAAAGTAGAACATACTAAGCCTACAGCTCCTGCTGCACACCCACCGGAGACTTGTAGTTGTTTAGTGTGCCTTCTACATCGAGCAACACATATTGTGATCCCATGTGGTCACATATGTTCGTGTGCCACACACATGCTCAGGCACACTACGTAACTATCAAGCCATCAACCGGTGTTCACTGTGTAGAAGTGCTGGCTCAGGACTACACCAAACATTTTAACTGTTGTTGTAATATGTAATTTATTTATGTTATTGTATTCATTGTAATTTATAAGTAATTATTTAGAAAATAAACATTTAACACGTTCGTGCTGATGAGTGACCTCTAACGGCCCTTGGTACAGAGAGAGTAAATTATAAACATATACTTTGAATAAACATTTCAGAAAATGCTTTACTTGTATAAGATTAAATGTTAAAGTAACTTAAGGTAATGTTACAGTTATTAAAATTTAATTAAAGAAAATTTAAAATACTAAATAAAAACAGACAAACTTTAAAGTGCTGAACTACAACAAACCTATTAATATGCGATCAGAAAACATTTTATATCCCATTCTGGCATGGAGACTAATTACGGCTAATAATAAATATTCATATATATTTTAAAAACCTATGATAAGATTCTTTTGTAGCATTCATTTCTTTTGTTTTTCTATCGTAAATGTATGTCCGTAGAATCATATGCCCATAATCTGCGTGGGAAGTTTGTTATTGATAATGAATGATTTGAAACTATAAGAGCATTTTTTACATTTAGCATCGTTATACAACATTTCTAAAACCTTCATCCTTTTATAATTTTGAACCAACTTAATTTATACTGATACTGAAAAATTAAAATAATGAACACTTCTTCAATGACTTGAATCTATCCTCTTTTTCAGGAGTAAAATATAGCCAAAAATAAGTAACGACAATCAGCGCGAACATGTTAATTCTGATTCTTTTAGAATTAATGACTTATTTGTTAAGGTTAATATTTCGTTTTAATATGGTTTGTAACTATTAGTTAATCATTAAATATTGTATTAATGTTCCTGAACTCCTTTAAATATATTTAGGCATACCAGCTAATTACATAACCAATTATTGTTACTTATTTAAATGATTTTATATTTTCTGTACTATAACAAACCAACAAGTTTTTGATAGTATTTTACAACATGTTATAGTGGTTTAAACTTGATAATTAATTATATATGTATGTATTAGTTTTATTCTCACTTGTTTTTATAAATAAAAACATATTGTAAATACTAATTTAATTTAAATCTGGTAACTTATTTGTATATTAAGTTTTGCAATTTATTTTATGTACAGCTTTTATCGTTTTTTCCTTTTGTAATCAGTGTTTACAAACACACAATTATATTACAACAAAATCAATATGATGAAATATATATTTCCATTATATTTTCGTGCTCTCTGCAGAGTATTGAGTGAGATGTGAGATGGCGAGGCCATATTTCCCAATACCCCTTTTTTATACGATATAATTCCGAAACGATTACAGGTAAAGCAATAACACTTTCTCAAGTAACTACCATTGTTTTGTCGTATCATGGAGAAGGCCCGCAAAGGGTCAAAAGAAAATCTTAAATGAGAGCATTGGTCGAGTAGTACACAACATTAAAGAATAAAATTAAAGGTAATTTTAATCTGACCTAAAAGGGTTTACTCTTTAAAAATTACGCTGGCTTAAAGTTTGAAATATTTACAACATAGGTCTTGATCTATGATCGTTTAATATTCTTGTCTTGGCTCAATTTCTGAAAGTTAAACTTAGTAAATGAATAAGTTACTGGACTTAAGAAATAGTTCTTCGAACTTAATTTCTTTTGACGCCTTGCGGGCCATCCCCTTGACATGACAAAAGAATGGTAGTTACTTCAAAAAGTAGATTTATAGATGCAGTAATGATGTACCAAGTTTTATTACGTTGCCTGTAATCGTCAGGGAGTTACCAAGCCAGTGCGTTACTTTTTTACACCCTGTATAACAATGTACATAAAACAGTTGTTACTAGACTATGGAAATAAATAGCAAATATTTTAATAAGTTAATTTAATCATAACACAAAATATCGTTATAACAGCAAACCACAGTGTTTTACCATAAACCGGTATAGTTTGCTATCATACAACATAAAATTACAGATTTTTAAAATGATAATGTGTACAATTGGCAAAAAAGTGCCATTAATCACAGATTTTGCAATCACGACTTCCAAATCCCTTAGATAAATAAGATTGGGGTATAACCCCATTTTGAACATAATTACTTACGTACATACCTCTCGGATATATCTGAGCCCCTACCAGACTAACTGAGGGGATTATTTATAATTTAACTTTTTAATTGGAGGTAAACTAATGAAAACTCACCTAATCTAACTCTAATTGACAGTCGGACCTATTTAAGGGTTAGCCGGCCTATCCAAGTTACCCCGCCTACCCCAAAGCGAACCTGTCTGTCTTAGTCAACCACCATGACTTACTTATTTTCTACCACCACTTTATTATTTCATGTTTTCTCATAGTAAATGTTCCCTTTTTATGTTAGCTAACTTAGCTAATGTATAGTGTCTCAAAGGGGCAGAGTGCGATAAGCGGACCCGGTTTTTATATAGTTTAGGTATTATCTTCGTTACTTCATATATTGAATAATAGAACTTTCAACGTATGCAAAATACTAAATAAGTCATACGATTGAAATTAAATAGATTCATTTAATACATGTTTTATGTTTAGGCCTACATAGAGGAGGACGATGTCTTAACATCATAAATAATAAAGGAACCATGACCATCAAACAAACAGCTAGGGTAGGTAATATGAATAATCTCATTTAAATACTAACGAATCACACAAAACAAACATCAAAACAAGGTTATCATATTATTTCAATGATATTTTGGTTAGTTTTTCTAAAGTTAACTAACAATGTAATTTAATTGAAGATACTTTGTAAATTTAATGTTAAGAGTCTTAAAATGTATTTATGTTGGTTTAGACGTCTTAAGCAACTATAAAATTAATTAGCTAGTATCGGTTCATTATATCTATGGCTGTATCTATGCAATACATGTATTGTTTACAAGATCAATATAAAAACCGCGCCTGCTTATCATACTCTACCCTCCCAAAACTAAAACTGAGGAACAACTCATGAGGTTATAATTAATATAACATGTAAGGTACGCCTTTGTTTGGTAATAGCACTGATAAAATTATTTGTAGCCTACAGGAGAGCCCTTATTTATTTTCACAATTTGCATCATTGGTATTTATTAAAAAACTGATTTGACGTAAAATGTGATGTGGACGCTAGGAGGATTAAAATATTCTTGCAGGGCATGGTTTAACCCGAAATAAATTAGTTAAAAATAAATAAAAATAAAATTTGGCGATCAAAATAGAAAACAAATATTACCCTAATTCCAATCCCTATCTAACCTTATACTTCTTCCCCTTAAAGGCTGGCTCATCGTACAATTGTTTTACGGCACTCTAAAAATAAAATACAATAAAAAGTGTGGGTAACAATATTAAAGAAATAGATACTATAAAAGTAAATCAGAATCTTAAAAGGTAGTGTGAAGCCGACCTGATCATTCCTGAACAAACAGGATCCCTTGATAACAAAATCCTCACATTGCTCCTGTATAATATTCTCTAAAAAATTTCTGTCCCTTCGAGGTTATTATTCAACTCCAGAATAAAAAGCAGATCAAATTGGTAAAACCGTTAAATAAAAATTCCGATAACGATCATATTTTTAAAATATATCACAATAAATTGCAAATATTTTAAATCAGCTAATAACCTAGTTGAATGTCCAAACCTAAGACAATTTAAAATTGTTATACCTACCTTAAGAGTACACTCTATTGGAGTAGTTCTTGTTGAACCAAATGTCTACTGACAAGCTATATATGTTGGATCTTTATACTGTTACACTTGTTACAATTGTATTTATTTAATATCAAAACCTGTTTTTTTTAAATTTTAGATTCAACTTAGTAAACCTTAAATTTATTACCGTATGATTCATTTTGTACAGAATCGTTGTATTAATGATTTATATATTTTAGATCTGTCTAAGTCGTCCTTAGATTTGTTAAACATTCTACTATTGACTGTTGTTTTGATCCTATATTGAATTAGAAGTTCTTATATTTGTAAAATTTTCTACCATCTTACTATTAAACCTCACATTATCAATGATTACTATTTATTTTATAATTTTACTATCAAATGTATACTGCCAAGCTATAGTTGTTGAAATTGTTTGTTAGATCTATATATTGTAATCTGTCTAATATTTATCAAACATTCAACTATTGAGTTGTTATTTTATTTATGCATTGCTTTATTTATTCGTAGAATCTATAAATTTGAAATATATTATTTATTTAAATATAAGTCCATCCTCTTCCAAAAATGACTGGATAGCCGCTGGATATACTTTGTCAACTGTGATATATAATGACAATGTATTAAAAGGGAAATTGTGCTTATATTCCACACGTGCTTTGTATAGCATATGGAATTGTATTTTTTAAGAACTGTTTGGGATATGAAAAGGTTTTTTAAACTACGTCTGTGATAGAAATATTAATTAACATATTGCGCTTTCCACGGATTGGTTAATAAATCATGCAAATACAACTGTTTTGAGCGTATCCAGAAAGCTTGTGCGGAATCTTCATAATAATTTAAATATAAAAAACATAAATGTGAACAAATTGACATTAAAAGTATCGTGGATTTTCGTGATTGGTCAGCAAGATATTAAAAGCTTTACTTAGTAAGCTCCTGAGAAGTATGAAAAACATGAATACGAAGTTTACGCAAATCAATGTATTAGTTTAGAGTTTTCTAATAGAACTTAATTCAATGAAATTAAATCTTCCATATAATAAATATAATATAATTGTATTTTATGTGTTTATTGACCATATTCAAATAGTATAACATTTAAACCATTACTTTTGTTTCATATAACTTTTAGTACATTGTATTAAATCACATCTTATTGTAACAATGTGAGTTAAGTTTTACCTTAGCTTCAAAAAGTAATCATTTCTGTTGACCAAATTATAAACCTTTTCATATGTGTTGTATTTAAAAAGTAATAATAAAATTGATTGTGAATTAAACTGTACTATATATAAACAAAGAAAGCTGCGTTTAATGCACAGTATTTGTATCTTTATTTTAATTTATATTAAAACAGCAGTAATGACGACTATGGTCTAGAAAGGTTCGGTAATAGTAGACTGCATCCCTGTGGGAATCAGGGGGCATCCACTATTACTGACCTTGTATGGACTAAAGCAAATAAAACTACAAAATCTACTCTGAGCCAGCAAACTATTTTCTACAAATTAACTCTATGATATACTCTAATATACACTTAGTATTATTGAATTGTATTCTTATTTTTTATATAAATATTATATAACTATATAAGTGACTATGTGATTTGAAGTCTGCCAATAATTGCCTTAATATTTCCTTTAAAAAATATGATATGTCTCTTACTGCAACCGTTTCCTCAGGAAGGTCTACTGTCACTCACCTTGAACTGTATAAAAGCTATATTTGATTAAGAAAATTATAAAACGAACCCAACCGTTGTGAATATACGGGTTGTGCAAAAGCATACCAAATCGTCTGTCAAAGATTCTTAATATATAAACTTCCAGCCTATGGCATCAATTGTTCACCTATTAGATGGTTTGTATCGTACCTTACGAATCGGACATAGATTTCTGGGAACAACATCTAGTTTAAATTTTGTGGATTTTAGATTACCACAATGCTAACGCTTAGAACCATTATATAACATTTTAATAAATGAAATCGTCAACGTCATTTCTACTAATGCAGTATGGTGCAAGAATACTTATTTTGCGCTTTGTACCATTAAAACATCTTATCTTACTCTCCCTTTATACCAGTTGCCGATCAATGAAGATTAGTTATGCTATAATATTGAATTAGAAATGGAACCGGTATCCGTAAGAGTAATCTGCGATGTTATTTTCGGAACAAGCCAACGTGTTTCCAATTTGCCAGATAGCTAGTCGAGCTGGGTTAGAATTTCAAGGGTTTGAGAATTTAGTTGAACTGTTATTTATTGTTAGGAGTCGAATCAGATAGCCTTGGGGAAGAAACTTATACTTCCAAAAAATATGGGGCTGACTTCATCACGACAACTCCAATAAAATTTTGAAAAATAAGAAAAATAAAAAATAACCTTGTTTGGTATAATATAATACAATATATAATATAAATAATATTGTTATTGATCCAGCAATTTCGAATATAGACAACAAATTTTGATATTAGAAATTCCAAAATTTTACCAGTATTTTTAATTAATAAATCGGTCAGTAACTAATTAATCATATAACTAATTAATCAGTAAGCGGGGAAGTCTCCACTAATAACTTAGTCGGCGAAAACGTGTACAGAAATAGCTGTAAGAGCTCAGGTTGGAATGATTAATCGGCTAAATAATAATGATAGTTAGTAGAAGCAAAATTCAAAAGTAGAGCAACAATACAAATAGCAGTAGGGTAACTATGGCAAACAAAAGCTATATTCTAATAACGCCAATAGTAAATATGCAGTCTTAGAGATTAAATAATAGTCATGCACCAGTATCACAGTGTGACTACTATATTCATAAAGCAAGCACGAAATCGTTAATTATAATATATATATTTATATTATATATATTTTTAAGAGTTGCAAAAGCTGGAAAGTTGTGATCGAAAAATATAGGAAGCCGCAATAATTCTGTTGGAACATTAATTATGCCTCCAAAATATAACAAGTCTTTAAGACTTATATTTTAAGCATATATTTTGAAAAAAAAAACCATATTAACCACTTATCACATAACATACAGGTTTATTTTACTATACGCAATTTAAAAAAACGGTAATGCCTTAAAACAGGTACTAATAGCTACTAAGCTAAATTATAATAATTACTCTATGGTATAAAAATATTAGAAACATACCCTATGTGCAAAATTCACCCAAAACAACGTTAACTAAATATTTTTAACGGAGATTATCGGGGTAAGGATGCCTGAAAGTTTGCTGTGAAAAAAGGATAGCAAGTTCCGAAATGTATAACGTAAAAATAAATATAATTAATTATAAACAGATAAATAATTCGTAAAAAGGTTTGGGTAACTTTTAAGAAGAAAAGAATTATACTTAATAGTAGTTTCGATATCAGCAAAGAAAAATTATTAATAATCAGATAGTAAAATTATGGTCGAAAAACTTTATACTTAATTTATTTAAAAATAATATTGACTGAGTATAAGATTTAATTTATCAGGAAAGAGATCAGCGGAATGAAAGTATTTGTAAAAGGAAGTCGTGAGGACAGGATACGAATACAATTACCGGAAATAAAATGGTGATAAGGCGAGTCACGACTCGTGTGTTTTTTTTTCGATAGGAGATAAATGTTAGGAAAGAGATTCTCGTAAAAGGAATCTTGTTCAGGTGGCAGGACAATCAACAGGAAATACATGTAAATAGTTTTATTTTATTTATGTAATAATTTTTTATTCATAATATCAAAAAAGTTTGAAATATCTTATTTATTTAAATATAAGTCCACCCTCTTCCAAATGATGACTGGATAGCCTTCGAATATACTTTGTCAACTGTAATATATAATGACAATGTATTAAAAAAGAAATTGTTTTTCTATTCAACACGTGCTTTGAATAGCATATGGAATTGTATTTTTTAAGAACTATTTGGGACATGAAAAGTTTTTCTGTACACTATGACTATTATAGAAATGTTTATTGACATTCCGCGCTTTCCACGGATTTCCTCGATTGGTTATGAAACCAATGAAAGCAAATACAACTATCTTGAGCGTATCCAGAAAGCTCGTGTGGAATCTTAATGATAATTTAAATATAAAAAGATATATGTGTGACAGAAATTGGTAATTAAAGTATCGTGGATTTCCGTGGTTGGCCTGCAAGATATTGAAAATGTTTCTCAGTAAGTACATAAAAAGTAATAAGAACATGAATACGCAGTTTATGTAGATGAATTTATTAGTTTAGGATTTTCCTATTGAACTTAATTCGCTTAAACTAAGTCTTAAATTATTCTTATATTCTGTGTGTTTATCGAAATTTTTCAAAGAATATAATATTAATACCAATACTTTTTTTCAAATAAGTATTATTTACATTGTATTAAATCACATCTTATTGTAACAAAGTGAGTTAAGTTATACCTTAGCTTCATAAAGTAATAATTTCTATGCACAGAATTATAAACTTGTTCGTATGAGTTGTATTTAACTTTACTTGATGGTAATAAAAAATGGTGATAAATTAAAATGTACTATTTATAAACAAAGAAAGCTGCATTTAATGCACAGAATTTGTATCTTTATTTTATTTCAGATTAACACAGCTGTGATGACGACAATGGTCCAGACAGGTTAAGGCAGTAGTAGTGTGCGCGCCTGTTAGTTAGAATCAGGTCGCAACTACTATTGCTTACCTTGCATAGACCAGTGCAACTGAAAACTAAAAAACTACTATGGGCCAGCATACTATTTTCTATAAGTTAACTCTATGATATACTGTAATCTACATTTGATATTATTAAGTTATGTTCTTTAATTTTTTGTTATAGAAGTTAGTAAAAGTTTTAGCATGAGAACATTATATATTTATTGTATGAATTATATATACCATCATTATAAGTACCATCATTTTAAAACTTGCCACTAATTGTATTATTATTTCATTTAAAAATGTCATACATTTCTTACTTCATCTTAAATATTGAAACACAGATATCTAGTTGGGTTCCTGCCAAGTCCTATAATAAGTACAGTTAGGAATGACTAATGCCTAACTGAATATCCTTCGTTAACTCAAACTTTAATTACAGTTAACCCGACAAAGATCTCGTACAACCCCAAAATATCTGCACCCAAAATTACTACTATCAGTACCGTAATAGGTTTGTCAACCTTCCTAAATGAGGCTGATAATGACTTAATAGTCAGCACATACCTAACTAAGTCTCTTTTTAAAATGGAAACAGACATAAAAATATACAATATAGGAAAAATAAAAGCAAATCCAATTCATATACATTTAAAAGTTATGCCAATCCTTATAGCTATCCTAGGAACTAACCTAAAAAGTAAAATTAAAACCATAACATGTTTACTACCCCCGAATGACAGGGAGTAGTTGGTTAGACGTATTAAAGCAATAATGGTGTACCGAATGACGATAACACAAGGGGGTGGTGACTTCTGAGGTCGTAGTAATAAATACTCGAATTGCAAAGTTTACTTATAAGTTCAATTTAATTAATGAAACTTACAAGCACCACTTTTAGTTGGTAAATTAAATTTATGCCTTGCCACGTTGCTGCCAATTAGAGTACAAGAACTAAAAATATATATCTGATAGGTGGGCCTAAAATATCCAATGTTCTATGGAATTATGCCTACGATATTTTACTTTATAAAACTTTAAGATTTTACTTCCCTTCGCAATATGTAGACTCACAACCCGGGCGTCGGCGTCTTGGCACGATCCATTGAAGCTGTAGTCTAAGAAGGGTTATTTCTAGTCGGTAATTACTAGAAGAGGAGTAGAAGTTATGAAAGTGGTAGCCATCTACTCAAATAATACGTGAAGTGAAATCGGTCACGTAGTTGGGCTGCTACCAAGGGTTACAATAAAATATTCATACACGTGCCAATTAGGTAGTTAGTCCGTCGATCATTTAGTTCCGGAACATTGGATAAAAAATAATATTAAGTTGTACTGGCTAACTAGGTTGTGAAATGTTGCATTATATAAAATGGAACTAACTAACGGTACAATGGAAGAACGTAAATTTAATATTAAAGATACAAACTCTAAACAGGACATTGATCGTTTGTTTGACACTTATCTAAATTATAGTATTTATACAGAGGTAGGTGACGAAAATAATTAAATCACATCAGATAATAATATTACAAACTTATGTAGAAGCGTAAATAGTAAACATAGTAGTGAAGTAATTAGGCCTAGACATTGACCAGCATAATGTAGTTTTATCCCACTACTGTTAAACAGTAATGTACTGTTATAATACAATAAGTACTGTACAGTAGAATGCTAGTTCTATCCGACCTAAGTGAGCAGAGTTTGTTAACTTATTATACGATAAAAAAGGTACACATTTCTGTTATACAGGAAACATGGCTTACTTACAATGATTGTATACAAGGTAGTAATTATAAGATAGGATAGTATTGAGGGATATGGAGCCATCGTCTTTGTAATAGATAAGTCTAATGTCTTTGAGTGTGTTACTCAACGTTACTCAACCGTTACAGATTATGGCGGTTACGATTAAAACCCTAACAGATCCAGTTGTTGTATACAACGTATATTGTCCTAAAGTTAACAGAACCAGTAAGAACTTTTGGTCTACCAATTTATTTTCACATGTCCATAGAAACGCCATATTATGTGGGGATTTCAATGCAAACAATAGTTTCTGGAACTGTAAAAACAGATAATAGGGGTAAAGTATCCCATAAGTACAATATGGGTTTAGAATGAGAAGAGGATGTCCAGACTGTATATTACATTTAGCATCAGATCTCCATACAGCACTATATTTAAAGAATACGGTATTCTTGTTGCCCTGTATATTGCTAAGGCGTATGATAAGTAAATATACCATTATTAATGACTAAAATTCATATAAAAGGTATACCAGCAAAACTCATACTGCGTTGATTTAAATGGCTCACAGATAGAACAATCACATTTAAATATTCAAACCCTGCCTATCAACGAAATACCTGAATAGGCTTTGCTCATGGCAGTGTCTTAAGCACCTTACTATTTGTAATATATATATATATATATATATATATATATATATATATATATATCTGATTTAGAAAAATAAATCACTACAGAAATTAAAACATTACAATATGCGGACTATGTAGCATTGTACTTTTCGAATAAATCCATATACATAGCCTACAAAAAGATGAAAACAGCAATGCAACAGTTAGAAATATTTCTTGAAAAACTGAATTTAGATCGTAACGCTAATAAAAACAAATTCTTATTTTTTACAAATAGAAGAAATTTTTCTTCTAAAACCATATTCTTAATTAAAAATATGCAAGTAATCCCGATAGTAGAGAAAATTAGGCTACTAGGTGTAATCTGTTACAATAAACTATCCTTTAAACCTTGTGTTAATATGATGCTTTCCTAATGGTTATAAGATCTAAATATAGTAAGCTGTAATTTGTGGCAGAAAAGGTAGTCACGCAGATTTTTCCCTATTAATTTATAAATGACTTATAAGGGCAAAACTGCTTGCTATCTAAATGGTCATTTACCACGACTCATCCTACAAAAGTTAGACTCAGTTAAAAATAAAGCCCTTAAGAAAGCAATAGGTGTTTGTAAATCATCACCTATAGTTTCATTGCCGATGGAAACCGCCATTACCCCAAAGTCTACGAAGGGAAATCATCATTGACAGATTAGTGTATAAGATCATAAATAATCCCAACCACCCAGTCTGTTGCTCTGTATTGTATTTTAACCTTAACACCACATAGCTTGGATATTAGCATGAGAAATCAAAACCCATACATTAGTTAATTAGTAGCTATTACCACTTAGTTGGTAATTTGGAAGTAAAATCCCCACATTTATGGAACAATCAATATTAAATTCTGATTATAACATACTAAAACCTAGAGGATTATTGGAGTAATTGGCTTCATTTAGTTAATAAATGGATGATATGAAAGTAAAAATGGGAATACTATTCGAATTTTAATACAACAGTTACACCTACAAACAATTACAATAACCTATAAAAACCATATTTGTGTTTACACTGACGGCTCCAAGTGTGTTAAAATTACGTTCAGTATGTTCCAGCTTCACAGCAGAACTATATGCAATATACAAATGTATGCAATTTATCAATAACTTAGAACAAAAATCTGTGATCGTGTGCTGTGATCCTCAGTCAGCTATTAAAACAATATAAAGTTTTCAGTACAGCAAACATCTAAATGACCTAAGTGTTAAGATATGTTTAGAACTTATACATTCTGATAAGTATATTGTTTTCCAATGGACCCCGGCTCCTATAGGTATTGGGGGTATCGAGAAAGTCCACAAAGTATCAGAAGATGCTAGCTGCAATGGAGAATATGTTTTAGATTTAAAAATGCCTGTAGAAGACTTTAAATCATTGTGTAAAGAAAAATATATATAAAAAAACTAACAGTATTATTTTTCAGTTCAAGCGTATATGCCCTTAAAGCACTATATTATAAATATATTCATGAGAGATGGCACCCATGTCCATGGTTAGATATAGTAAACATATGCAGATTAAGAATAGGCCATAAATCAACCAATAAGACTTTATAAAAAAACTTTATTTTACCGCATTTTGCACACAAGATGTAAAATAAAAATACAGTAAAACAATTAATTATGCTATGTCCTCACTATGAATATTTTATAAATAATTTCGACAAGACAACTTTAAAGAATTTTAAACAAGATATTACACGGGCTATTAAACCACAGAACTTTGACATTTATTTTGAAATAAATAAATTTTTATGATAAATAGAACCATATAAGAGCAATAATTGGAATACATTAGAAAACATGTATGTTGTCATTGATGTAGTCCCCACCACATTTCCGGTTATTAGGAAAGTGCGACGGGTCCCAGACAAGAAGATATTCTTTATCGTGACTTTCTTGTGTTTCCATGCCATCCATCCCTAGAATCTTCTATCTTTGACCAACGTTACACTGATAGGACATTTTTTATATTAAATGTTATAGACGATCGTTTCAAAAATTTATATGTTTACCAAAGTCAGACCTGTTTGTATGTTACATGTTGTATTACATGTCACAACCCCAATATGTCCATAATTCTATAGAAGCATCGACACGGCAGTGCACATTGGGGTTTCATGACGTCATCAAAACCCTCTTTATAAGTAAACGTGAGATAAGACTCGTCAATCGGCCGTCATTATATAGAGAGATTCGCTTGGTCGCGGAGTGGGGGAAGCGTTTAATAAAGCGTCTGAATACGAATATTTAAAATATGGTAGATTCCGTTCCACCACCGGGATAATAACGAAAATGATATGAATTTTTATACAAAACTTTATACTTAAAAACTTTATTCAAGGTATATTCTACTGATTAGTTTATAAAACTGCTTCAGTTATGATTGAAATAGGAGAACACTTCTGATTAAAAGATGATATTGAACCACATTGTTTAAGGAATTTACAGTTATAGAGAATCACAAGTTACCTAGTCAGAGACCTGATCTAGACTGCCTTCTAGCACACATAGGTGCTGACTCTGCAATGTCAGCAGTCTTTCTAATGTTCTACTCACTTTAATACTGCTTTAAATTTAATAATTGTTATGTCTTTAGTTAAATATTAAGACTTTTAGGAAGTATGTTCAAATATTTATAAAACAAATAGAGCATATTTCTGTGTAAATTGCCACATCTCTATATGAGTTACTTTAATGATCGATATTTTTTTGAACTATAAATCAATTTAGAGTACGGGTCGTTAATCACCCTCAACTTGTGAATAGATACAACTATCGACTGTATGATGTAAAAAAGGTGTTCAATTTGGACAAATTTTAACATAACTGTGTCCACACTGAACATATTTATGTGAAGTGAGAGCTACATAGTATTGCCTATCTTTAAATATCAACAAGTGTGTTCAAGTTTCCAAACTAATCAATGTCTTAACTTAGGTTGATAAAGTGGTATCATCTCAATAATGAAGGTTTCAAATTGTCTATCCATTGAACTTAATGGTACTGTGGCAATCATGGTTATACTAGCTAAATTGGCTAGGGCTTGGGATGGACAAAGATCGTAATACAAAAATTCTACTACTCTTAATTTAGCTTCATAAACAGTTTGACCTAAATGACATAGCAATGCTGTAGCATAGGACTGATGCATCATTACATGTTGTTCATTGGAATTCGTCAGTGACGTGATTAACCTATCATTGGCTGTGGATAACTTTACCATTATCTCATGGATAGCTTAAGTGTTAGTTACAAATCTACAATTAATATCTTTTATCAAGGTTATTTGTTTATGACCTGAAATAACAACAGCACCGCTGATTAACTTCAGTTCGTCTACTTTACAAATTACTTTCTAAATCTTCACTAGTTGGTACACCAACACAACTTTAATGCGTAACCTCCTGCGTTTATAAGTCCACGCTTATTCCTAGAATTTTCAGTAGGCGACACAAGTTTTAGTAAGTCTGTTATGTTACTTTCTTATTATTCTATTCCTTCTTTTACTCTTATATACTCGAACTCAAAATCTTAATTCCATACGATTATACTGATATTTTTGAAGTATTCTAACTCTACACATTTGTCTTTTAAAGCCTTCCGTTCGGAAAGGATATCCACTAGATCAAAGTCTAAAACGGTTCTCCATTCGTCTCCGGATATCACATAGGCCTAATCATCTAAGTTTCTAAACACAATTCCTTGGCTCATTTCCGCTCTTTTGGCTAATAGTCACTTATCCTCCACAGCATATTATAACTATTCAATGCTACTAAAGTTTCTTTAATATAATATAACACAATTAAGTGGGAGTATTTTGTTCAGGCACATTATCCTTAAAGTAACACTGTGTATTTTTTTAAATTTACTTCAACTCTTCAGGCCTTCTGTGTTGGTACTCTCGGTGATCTCATGTATTTGCGTGGGAATACTCAGACACAATTTGGTCTTCTTGGTGCACCACGTTTTTGTTTTCTCTCACACAACATTGCAACCATTCAGCAATACTCTTTACACATTTTCACATTTTTCAGACCTTCACTTTCGTCTCATTTGCTACTGACATGTTTACCCTACAAGATGAAATTTTAAGATTACTCAACAACTTCATCTATTTCGTCATATTTCTCTCATAACATAACACTTTATTTTGACATTATTATTATTCATTAATATACTGTATTTCTAAAATTCTATTTACAATTAAACTTCATAGTCTTCCAGTCTGGGGGGTTTCTTCCTCTCCCTAACTGGTCTTTTATTGTTTCTTCTTTGAGGACTGTGGCTTCCCTAGTCAGGCAGTAATCCACTCGGCCCGGCTTGCTCTCCTGCTCGGCTCGGCGCGGTTGGATCCTCAACCTCCTCTTCTGCACTCCCTGCTGCTTCCTCGAGGCTTATTTATCTTCTTGCTTCTTCATCTGAACTCTCCTGGAATTCTTTTGCGCTGTCTTCACTTTCTTCTTTGTTTTGCGGTTCAACTACCGGCTTGTTACGGTTAAGGTCCACTTTCCCGTTTTTCCTCGTATCCTCAAGACTACATTATTAAGGATACTACATTAAGGATACTGTAATTGATTATGAAATTTTACCTATGTCGTATACACATTTGCTCTTAATAGGATAACATAATTTTCCGAGTAATGAGTTTGGAGTTTGGTTGAAATGCACAAAATACCGTTATTTTTTCGGTGTTATTGATATACCAACTGAAAGTTATTGTTAGTGAACGGTTTTACGTATATCCCGAAACGCAGAAATGAACAAACTAAATATTAATACAATCCCTGTTGTTGTAGCTCTATTACTTAGTTTGATGTCATTTTTCTAACTCAGATGTGTGTGTTTCTTGATCCAAGAGTAGACTTAAGATTTAATTTTTGTCTTGTTCAGTGATTTAAACTTAACTTTTTTATTATGTATCTAGATAATGTTACGATTAAATTGAGTTATTTGTTAAACAAACTTTATTTTACTATACTGTATTTGTTGCAGAATATTTCAATTATTAATCAGATTAATTAATAATTAACCGCCATAGCCGGTTTGCCTATTTTAAATGCTGTGAAATAAGGCTGGTAATGGCCAATTTGTGTAGCCAGGTATGCAGTCAATTAAATGTTATATTACAATAATCACATACAATTTGGTTATTCAAATAGTTATAATTAATAAATACTTTAACCTTTTTTGGGTTGTTTTAGTCATAAAGGTATAAAATCGAACTCAAAATATTTGTGGAAATAATTAATAATTTATTGTGTACGAATAATGGAGTGTTTGACTTAAATTCTTGTCTGACACAGAATATAGCAGAGGAGATACGAAAATTAGCCATTCTAGATAAAAGGAAAGGTTATTACGAATAATTAATAATAAGTTTCCTCCAAACCCACAGATTGACTGGAGCGATGACTGATCATATCTCGAATCAGAGAGACGGCGGGAGGAATGAAAAATTAGGATATTTTATCATTTCAAATGCGCATTTGAGCACGCGCAAGCGTAGTGCGATGGCAGCAGGGTTTTATGAGTAGTCACCAGGTCAGTAGGTCACTGAGTCGAGTGCGTATTTGTTGTGTTGGTCCGGTTACAGTTATTAGCGCGGTTACACACCACCCTCACTCATTGAAAGAGGTGTGGTTGATGCTTGTTTAGGTTCATCGCAGGCGACTTCGGCCTGCCTGTGGCCAGATGACTACTTTAACATTTGACAAATGACAGACGTTCAACTAGATTTCACAGTGGAGTCACATGAATCAAGGCTTTGTTGTACTTGCAACTTTGTCCGTCCGATCATGTAAGATAGGTAAATTATTAATTTCTATCTTAATAAAATTTATAGTATTTTATGTTAAACCCAATGCTTTGTATTATCGATACTAAATCAGATGATCAGTTATTATTTACTTAAATTTCAAAAAAATCCACGAAGCTTAGATGGATTATGGAGTTATGTAATATACAAGTTTAGGTCGTTCTTTAGAAAGATTTCAACAGTTTTGATTAGCAATTGTACTAGGTCTTAAGGACGTGAAGAATAAATTATATATAAATTAGTTTTCAAGACACTGTTCACACTTTTTCTTGATTATTTGAAATGAAAGTCCTTAATAAGTGACTATTGCTTCCAAATTACAACGAAAATAAGCATATTAAGTCTACTCTCATAATATATTTTCATAAATTTAGAACTAAGTACGTTACTCAAGTTACAGATAAAAAACACATTTGTAAACAAATTGAGTACAATCACATGGCATTTTAACATGTGCAGTAGTAACTCATGTAACTTAACTATCCGCGAGATATCTAAAAAAAATATTTTATCTGTAGACTTAAAATGTTGCTAAAACTTGCTTTGTACGTAGAAAAGAACTATGATTATGCGTGTCCATTAATGGAATCTGTAACTTTATATGCTTGCTCAATTTCTCTTCTGCGTGCTGTAAATATGGGCTGTAAATAATTATTTTGTGGACGATTGCCTGTTTGTCTATCCATCTACGCGGCGTATCTAGAATGAAATGAGCTATAGACTTGTTAAGCAAACTTCCGTGAAACTGTTACGAGACATACGATCTGGCATGCTCTTACCTTTTGGTAAACTGTTTGCGGAAGAGTTAAAAAAAATATTTCTAATATTTAATATCACCCTGTTACTAATAGGGCTAATAGTTTTTTAATATGTCTAATAAATACTTTTTAGTACAATTACATTGATCAACCGTTTCTAAGTGTAACCTAAAAAATAAATAATTCACATCTTCAAAAAACTTTTAAACAGAGTAATGATAAATCAACACAATATAAAAATGTTAATGCCTGTTCTGTAACAATACGAAGTAAATCGAAACCATAGAAACTAATAAATAAGATTACACACTTTATTGGATTCTTTATAAATTCCACCGAATGGCTATTTTTGGACATGCCAAAAATTTTATTGTTTATAAAGATTCCTGCTTATTTTCAACATTTGTAATAAGATATTAGCTGTTGTTAACAAGTAATTTGTATTGTTATGAAAGATTATTAAAAGAATTTGTAGTAATATTTAAGATTGCGATGAATTTTTAATTTATCTTTACTTCTTTATTTAAAGTTTGATATTGATGATGCAAGGTTTGTAAGGAAGAAAGAATTTCGGACAGTTGTCATAGTTATATGTTGCAAAAACTGTATCACCACGTTTCGAGGATTTAAAACTACCATCTTTTTCGAGTTTAATAAAAACCTTCTTAATTTAACCTTTTAACGGCCCTAGTTATAACACTTTGTGGCCGGCCTTTTCTTGAGCGATTAGTAAACACATTTATCTTAAAATTATCTTTTCAGTTTATATTTGTGGATTTTTCAAAACATTTTTTATTATTTCTTATAGATCTAATATTAATAGAATTAGACATCCATAATTAAAGTAATAGTACATTTTCATTCTTTTTTAGGACACAAAGAATAACATAATTTCTCTTACAAACAAACAAATAATGTAATCCCATTTAGACTGTATGCCTGTTACAATTAAACATGCATTTCTAATAATCACTTACATATAAAATGTTTATTTAACGTGTATATTTTGGTGCCACCTCAAGCCCTAAATGATGAATATGTTTAATTTTTTACTTAATCTTAATAACCAATAGATTCCTAATCTAACAGGTTTTTTTATAATTCGTTTTTTTATAATTTATAATTCTACATTAGTTGTGATTTAGCTAATACATCAACTTCATGGTTTTCATTGTTCACGCTTGTTACTGTCAGTTCTTCTTCTTAGTATATAATAGATATTACATTTCCTTAAAAATGAAATTAACATAATTAGGATTCGTTATGTTGCATATCAGAATTTTTTTACAAGTTATGTTATTGTATAAATAGGCCTACTAGTACAGTTTAATTGGAGGGATTGGCAGAACTGAAGTTTTAGATTATTGAGGAGTGTTTGTGTTATTGTTCAATTCTTGATGTAGTAATAACACTTACAACAGTAATTAATGTACCGTTACTCTCAACCAAGAAAAGCGATTCATGGCAACATTATTTGGGATATTTAACCTAAATATCAAACATGTTATAATATTTTGCAATATTTGTCATGTGACCGCATACAAATTCTTTCTGGAAGTTAAGTATACTATGAGAAATAGTTAAGGGTGGTAGGTGGTTTCAATCGATAATGTGGCTAAGAAAATATATTACCTTTATATTTAAACTCCCACTAAAAGTTCTTGAACAAATTGTGTTGCGCTTGAAAGTTAACTAAAGATAAGGAATTATTCATTTTTTCAGTTTAATATTTGAAAAAAATAAAACCGGCACATTAGCTTTCTTACAAGACCAAGTCAGTCAGATATTGAATATATTATTTTTTTTGTTTTTCACAACCATTATTAAGTGATTGGAAAACTCTATGCGTTCCAATTGCACAAATTAACCAGCTTTTATATAGTTTAAAAGTATAATATAATTTCCATTTTAAGGTCCATCAAAATACTTCCTAATGCATATTTTCCGACTGTTTTAGTGAAATTAGAATTTATAAACATTGTTAAATTAATTAACATTGTTAGCAGTAGAAAAACAAGAAAACGTGGTATTAGAAGATGAATACCTATAGTTCAACAGAGACTATGGGAATTTGTTAATTTGCTATTTGTATTTAGGATATCATAAACGGTCGAAACTTAAAAATGTACAACTCCCTTATTTAAGGAGAATAAATAAAAGTGTTCCGGATAGTTTAAAACATGTCCAACACTTTTTGTTTCAAACCATTCTTATCCGGAATGATTTTCAAGATGTTTATGTCAAAACACATAAATCCCACATTAAATAAATTATGAATATATCAGTTTCCTAGTATGGAGAAATCATAAGTCTAAAGGGAAACTATAGTAGAAGTTCTTAGCTTTTTAGTTTACACACTGTTGATGTATGAATGATGGCATTTAAATTTAGCTTAATCTTATTAATAACAACCCAGACAAATATAAAATTCTGAGCGCACCGTAACATTTCAAATGTAACTGACTTTGAGCAATAAATAGCAAAAACATTTACCATCACTGCATTGTGAGAAAATCATTATACTTATTATTCTTGACCTAACATTTCAGTACAATCAGTCTCTAGTAGTTGAGTCAGTTGAATAGTTATCCATTTAGATACATAATACTAGAGTGTATACAAATAATTGTTGGGAGTACAAATTTACAACCTCACTGTTTGTAAAACCTACACACAGCAAAATAAATAGTTAAAAGCATAATTTGACTTACCTCGCATTTATTAAAAATGTACAACATAAAAATAAGTCTAATATTTCAAGAAAGTATAAACCATAGCTTAATACACGAGAAGGTGACCAATATCATAGACAATCAAAATATATTTTCTTTTCAGTGCACCATGGTAGGGCGGTCACTTCCAAAACCTCTCCTGGACCGGAAATTCCATTTGAGAGAACTTCCGGCAAGTCGCGCAACTGCAGATTCTCATAGAACCTAAATAACACAAAATATTTACATACACGTTTTCCTAATTGTACTCATTATGGGAAATAGATTTAGCTTTTGTAATATTAAATAAATAAGATTATTTGTTTGCTAGTTATTAATAATTAATTGTTTGCTATACCAATGATTATGAAGTAGAATACTATTTACGAGTGCTGTGCATTTCTCATATGTGTAGTTAATTATTTTCTTTTTATTGAAATATAATTACATTTCTTATTCGTCTATCTTCCATGTACTTCAAATTGTTTCATTCCTATAAGATATGAGTACACGCTTACTTCCTATTATTCTTTAAAATATTTTTTTCTTCTGTTGTAAATCTTTTAAAAAATGATATGATTTGTTTGAAATCTGTGTCTCGGATTATACTACTTTATTTTATCTGCAAATAAAACTGTGTCAATTAAACATATTAAAAGTAACGTTCAATTTGCCGGAAAATTGAGACTACACCGGAGGTAACGCGTGAGCAAACTGCCGTGTATTATTTTACGTATGTAAATAAAAAAAATGTTTTATACTTTTAAAGAAAATTTGATAAAAGAACATAATGTATTTCCAATTTTAAATTTTGTTACCAGGGAATATTGCCAAACTGGGTGCAGAGGACAACAGAATTTTAATTATTTTAAAAACAAAGTCAGTTGCAATAACAGATGTAAAGGTCTTGTAAAGAAATATATGAGAAGAAGTAAGACGACTTCCCAAGCTGCTGATAGCTTTAATCACATTAATACTACTGATCTCCAAAACCTGCAGCAATAGACATGTGTTACCTCTGGCATGTTAACATTAATTTCATAATTTAGTTCAGAGTACGGTGTGTGAACGTTGAGAATATTGTGGTACTATATATATATATATATATATATATTGCTCAGGATCTTTCCTGGATTCTGCCTTCTGTTCCTTACTTTTGAACTGGAAATTGCTCATTTTTTGTCTCTCCACCTGATGATTGAGATCTTCAATCGGTGACTTTAGACCTAGCAGCTATTCATCTTGTTGCTTCAGCTATTCTTCCTCCATTATTTCTTAATGGTACTTCTTTTTATATTTCCATTGTAAACAATTATTGAAAATTCCATCAATAATCATAAAAAGAATCAAATAACACTCTATAACTGAAACATGAACTTTACATACAAATAATTTTCAACTTAAATGCAAATTGATGGTCTGAAAAATAATTGTAAGCAAACTCGATTTTTCTTAGTTAAAAATGTTTAAGCAAAGTCCAGAAAAATGTCACTTTGAGCTAAATAGTTTTGGTTATGATCCATGCTTGGGAAAGCATATTAAAAATTGGCGAACAGCCATAGGGTTAAGATGAGAGTATTTTAAAGACCACGTGATTTGAGACGATAGGCTGACATCAAGAGCTACATACACAGCATTAGTTGAATATAATATTATACCGACAATTGCAAATTTGATGACTTGAAAACAGTTTGACGCAACCAACCCGATCGCTATTTGTTGGAAGTGAACTGGAAATACAGAGGATGAGATAAAATTGGCATCAGCCATCTACTAGGTGGTGCATGGTCCAACTACCCCTATAATGAAGATCACCCTAAAATGTCAATTTAGGCAGTATCACATATAAAATTTTTAGTCTAGACAAGAAAGAAAATAACATTGCTTCCTTTAATGATATATCAACATTTGTGTCATGACTACACACAATACAATATGTATTTGTATATAAGTACAAAATATTTGGAAGTGAGGTGAATTGTTCTGTTTAGTAAGCCCTACTATTTTACAAATAAAATCATATTTACAGTATACATTTTATGAGTATTGCCATTTAATAATAATGTCGGGAAAGTGTTCGAAATGTAATGTGGAGTTTGTGTCCGGCGACGTAGTAGCTAAATGTGTCGAGTGCGTCATTTCATCTGGCGTGCTCGCGAGCTGGCTCTGCTCAAAATTTTAAAAAGCTTAAGTCGAGGTCGTGGAGGTGTGATGTGTGTAAGGACGAGTCGTCGCAACGGAGCACCGAAGATTCTTCAGATATAAAACGCTTTTTTACCAAGGCGCTAACTTCAATGAAGGACGAAATTAATTCTGTTTTAAATAATAAACTTGGTGAAGTTCAGGGTGCCATAACGTCACTAACTGATGAATTTAAGACACTGTCGAAGAATTTGGTTGTTCTGGAGAATGAGCAGCAAGAGTTGAAGAAACGCTGCCACAGCCTAGAGCGCGACAAGGCGACACTCAGCGGCGAGGTGCAGGAGCTGAGGCAGCAACTGCGTGTCGCTGACCAGCACTCGCGGGCCGCCAACTTGAAGACCGTGGGGTTGCCTGTCACACACGGCGAGGTACGGGAGCTGAGGCAGCAACTGCGTGACGCTAACCAGCACTCACGGGCCGCCAACCTGAAGACCGTGGGGTTGCCTGTCACACACGGCGAGGTACGGGAGCTGAGGCAGCAACTGCGTGTCGCTGACCAGCACTCGCGGGCCGCCAACTTGAAGACCGTGGGGGTTGCCTGTCACACACGGCGAGGTACAGGAGCTGAGGCAGCAATTGCGTGACGCTAACCAGCACTCACGGGCAAGGCCACACTAGAATCCCAGGCCTCGCTGCTGCCCTGCCGCTGGCTGCGTGACGTCACGGTAAGGGGCGGGCTCGGGCTCAACCATCTCGGCGTTTCGCACCCTCATACTTTTTACTTACTTTCACTTGTCATTGACACCAGTCAATTGTGACCGTTTGTTGACTACAGGACATATCTGTTGGGGATACTGTGTGTGTGTGTTGGGGATTTTGTCGGAGCCTGGTTTATACGCCGAGTAAATGTTGCGTTCCAGAGTGTAAAAGCAATTATGTTAAGCCATTTGTTAATGTTTTTTCATTTCCGAAAGATCCTGAGACATTCCGTACGTGGCTAAGAGCGATTCACAGAGATAGTTGTGAGGTTACGTCCAAACTCCGCGTGTGCATTAAACATTTTGACGAGCGATATATAATAAAAGGAAGACACTGTAACTCGACCTGACGGCACCATTTTAACAGTTAAGCGGGATAGGCTAAAGCTAAGGAACGACGCGGTTCCAAAAATTTTTGAAAACTTGCCTAACTACATTGGAAAGAATCTGCCGGCTGAGAGGAAGGATCCAGAAGAAAGAAGAAGGGAAGCAGAAGAGCGACACCAAAAACACAATCCAAGAGGAAGAACGGCGGGACACAATTGACTCATTTCAGCTGTCTCACAAATAATTACAGTAAGATGTGTAACTTAGAACTTAACAATGTATATTCTCAACAGGACAACAACCAACTATTTTTATTTTTAGTTTCCATTAAAGACAATATTTACCCTACAGTTACATTGTCCTTAAACATTAAAGACGACTTGTCCTTTTATTTAGTTAAAAATAATAAACTTGATCAATAATAGTAGTTATTGCGAACGTTTTCACAGAACTTAAAAATTGACAGTTGGTCCAAGCTAAGAAATATAATTAAAAAAGCTATCCTCTGAAGTAATTAGACATACCAAAATCAGACAAAGTAGAATGTATAAGCAGTTTGATGGGATGGGATGTTAGAAGAAACAACAGACACTAATGTTGCAGAAAAGAACAAACTTTCTTTAAAGAACAAAATTAAATTAGCAGTTTTCAGTTAAAATTTCATATTGTACGTCTTCCTTAGTTTGGTTTGCAACGTTAATCTTTTGTTTTCCAGCTGCATACAAAAAAGATTAGAGATGCCAAAGTTTTGGCTATGGCCCATTCGATACTTGCAATCTTTTACCTCAAACTTAGGAAACTGGTAGCTCTGGAATAGATACTACTCATATTAGATATCTACAAAAGTTATCCTGTATGAAAGAAAATGAAAATGTATGTAGCTTACTTATTGATGAAATTTATGTAAAAACCAGAAATGAGCTATACAGGTGATAAAATTGGAAGGACTAGCTCATAATCAAAACAAAAACTCTATTGGATTAGCAAACAACCATTCAGTCATTTATGATAAGCTCACTACTTTCACACAATAAAGATATTGTAGGGTTATTTCCCTGTAGAGATTTAAACCAGTGATTATTTGTATAGTCTAATTTTACAAGTATTGAAAATGTTTACTGATGTTGGTTATATAGTGTTAACAATTATTTCCGACAACAATGGTGTTAACAGAACTATGTTTACAAAGCTTTGTGGTTGGAACACTTAAGAGTAGTTTTTTCAATCCTTCATAACAAACAAAAGGAAATTTTGTTATATTTGACACTGTTCACCTTTTTAAATGTATAAGAAACAACTGGCTGAACCAATCAGACAGTAATCAATCATTTATCTTCCCTGAATTTTATGATAGTAAAAATACTCATTTTGCAAGTGTTTCACATCTAAAAAATTATTCAAAAATTAGAAGAACGTAATGTTGTTTAAAACAGCCCTATCATTAAAAAAAAAAGTTTTATTTCCAACTAATATTGAGAGACAAAACGTAGATTTATGTGTGAAACTGTTTGATGTTAAGAACATAGCTGCTCTAAAAGCACCACGCTACTCAAAATAACAATAATGCATTTTTGGCACAACAATGTTTTTAGAGATAATTCTTAACGTGGTGGAAGATTGTTAACGTAAAGAACCCCTTCAAAGGTGTGAGGTTTAATGATAAGTTTTGAAATCCAGTGCAAACGTTGACGGATGAAACCGTGTTATATTTAATGAAGTTTGTTGAGTGGTTAGAAGCATGGGACAGCTTGCCAGTTCAAGGGGAGGAAAACGGGTAATAGAAGGAAACGAAATGGCAAACTCACTTTGGACACTCAAACTGCCTTGGTTCACAGTGTAAAGCCTATAATAGTTGTAATTAAGTACTTATTAAATAGTTTAAGTTTAAATAAGTGCTAATGGGTAAATTTCACACAGATAACTTAGAAGCGAGGTTTGGGCAGTACAGAAAAATGTGTGGAGGATGCTACAATATTTCTGTTGTACAAGTTCTTGAGGCAAAAAAAAAAAATACTGAAAGCTGTCAGCCTAATAAAGGTTGTATCAGCTTCTAATAAGATATTTGAGATCAAAGATTTATTTTTTACAGACCAAGACCTTGTTGAATAAAGCGATAGTTTTGATTTTAATGATATTGATTTTGAAGATGTAATTAAAGCATTAAATGATGTTGCCATCTCAGAGAATGACTTTTCAGTAGCCTTAGTTTACATAGGTGGGTACATATGTTTCAAAATGCTAAAATCGAATACTTGTAAACAATGTGAAAAATGCTTTGTAGGAATACTAGTCTCTAGCAACAACGTGTACAGTTCTTATCTACAGGTCATCGACAGGGGAAGTTTGAAGTACCCATCTAGTTTAGTTGTAAATATTTTAACTGATTGTCTTAAACTCTTTAAACTTGTTTGTAAGCGACAGGTATGAAAAAATGTTTCTAATGTTAAAACAACAGAGAAAAGTTTTGAAACAAATTTAATGTTTAGATCACCTTAGCGGACTCATACATTTTTCCATGTAAAACTTGTTCTGTTAGTTCTTTGATTTATGTAAAAAAAGTGCATAAATATCTTTTACTAATATTCTTTTAAATAACTATAGCAAACAAAACAAGGGAAAAAATTGTTGAAAAAGAGCGTGGCAAATGTAAAAAAAGAAAGATTAATAAGTTAAGCCAATAAATAGTAACTTTTATAATAAGAATAACTTTTGTATTGCTTATTTCATTTACCTAATAATTCAAAAATGAATTAAATATCTATGTACTATGATGAAGTGTTTGTGCTAAAGGGATACTCCTGAGATAGGATAAACTACCTTCACCGGTTATGCTGAAATATTGATAAGTTTCACGGTGGAGTCCTGGCGGCCAATGCTATTCTTACGAGACGAGCGCTGCTCGCCCGCCCCTTACTGTGTACGTCACAATATGAGCAGCGCGGCCTGGGATTCTAGTGTGGCCTTGTCACGGGCCGCCAACCTGAAGACCGTGGGGTTGCCTGTCGCAGACGGCGAGGTACGGGAGCTGAGGCAGCAACTGCGTGACGCTGACCAGCACTCGCGGGCCGCCAACTTGAAGACCGTGGGGTTGTGCCACCCCTCCTCGCGGGTTAGCAATATTGTCGGGCCTCGCTCAGTGGAGAAGGGCGTGAGTATTGGTAGAGCGCCAGGACAAACCAAGTTCTTGCGCAGTGACAGAGGACTACTAAGATTGACGGATACCCAGATGGTTACGGTTTGCTCGGTAATAAGGGCGCCACCTTGTTGATGGGGTGTGATAGTCGCAGGTCTCCATCAAGGAACAGTTCCTGCCCTCTCAGGTATGCTCAATCGAGACCACTACCATGCACGCAAGAACTATTAGGTTTACGACACTAAGCCTTAGGTACTTAAATTAGCCACAGATTTCGGTTGATTATTTTCTAATAGTAAGTTGCAAGGTCTCTAATTAAATATCAGGCAATTAGAAATTAAAACCAATATTTCACCGTATTTCATTCTGTATTGCCTATTTCTCCTCACAGTGCTAAGGTCTTAAACTAAATAAACAAATATATATTTAACTTAACTTAAACTTAACTCGTTGGCCAATTGAAATAAAAATACGAAAAATTATTACGGTAGGAGCGCTCCGATTACTAATACAAAAATTACAGTGTCCAAAATCATGATGACCATATTCCTGAACTAAAAAAAATTACAAAACAATAATTCACATGAATACATAATGGCTAGACATTAAATTAAAGTTGAGTCCCATTTGTCAAAGTCGGAACTGGGATCCACCCTGGTGCAGTTATTCAGGCCTAGTCCGATAGGTAGAGGCTCCACAAATGACATTGACGGAGTTAGTCCGACCTCCCAGGGGAGCACGATGGAATAAGTAGTGTAAAGTCTACTCACCAACTGGGCGGACCCAAAACACACACACGAGCCGTCGAGTGTGTATCGTCCGTGCAATCCAATATTGAAACTTTAATTTCATAAAGTCAGTTTTTATTCATTTTCTGCGACTCGTTGAAATCAGTAAAACACTACTTATATTCAATCATGAAAAAAAACTTAATTTAAAAGAAACCAGCTGACTAAAACAGCAACATCTGTCACTATTGTTGGTGTGTCTAACATACTCGTATTTAGCTTACAGCGGCCAGTAAAATGTAAAGAAACGTTTAATGTATAAACATAAGTACATTAAAAAAGCGCAGAATCTGCCAATTACAATGATATACAATATTGGTCTTAAACACAAAGCATAATTATTCTGACACAGAAAAATTAATTACGTTTGTTCTTACTTAAACTAATTAATTACAATAATTATAGTAAAGTGTATTGAGGTATTAACATAATGCATTAATGTATGCACTTTCACGGCAATGGTAGGTATAAATTTCATGACAACTGCCTTTACATTATTCTGAGTAAAACTAAATAATATTATACAAACATTAGGACATAAAGTTACCGATTCAATTATTTATAGAACAGTTAACAAGTTTAGTAAGGAAATTTATGAGAGACGATGCAATTGTTATGAGATAATATCTCGGCCTAATTATGTACAATTTACAGAAACAATTTGTGGTTACAGTATTTGACACTATGAACACGTATTTACAACTATTTATCTCCGTGAACTATTAAAAGACTAGATTAGTATTAATTTATTACAGATAACGTATTAATTTCCTACGTTTATCGACAGGACTTGACAATCTTACTACGAGGCCCAAGTTTACCGTAGATATTTAATTCTGTAAAGACAAAATTATGATACTGAAATTTTACTAACTGACATACGCAAGCGACAAAATTATCAATGGCATGGTAATGGCTCACCTTAGCCTAACTCCTTTATTTGAACAGCTGATTGGCGTCTAATCAGTGACCGTTCTGTTATTGCAGCAACAATGAATGCGCGCTTCTTCATTTGGATGTAAAATTTCGTTATGTAGAGTGATCAGTTCTACATAACAATTGCTCAGGTAAAACAGAAAAGTACACGTCACAGTTGCCTGTCGCAGACGGTGAGGTACGGGAGCTGAGGCAGCAACTGCGTGACGCTGACCAGCACTCGCGTGCCTCCAACCTGGAGATCGTGAGGTTGCCTGACACACACGCCGAGGTGCGGGAGCCGAGGCAGCAACTGCGTGGCGCTGACCAGCACTCGCGTGCCTCCAACCTGGAGATCGTGAGGTTGCCAGTCACACACGCCGAGGTCCAGGAGCCGTGGCAGCAAATGCGTGACGCTGACCAGCACTCGCGGGCCTCCAACCTGGAAATTGTGAGGTTACCTGTCACACAAGCCGAGGTACGGGAGCTGAGGCAGCAACTGCGTGACGCTGACCAGCTCTCGCAAGCCTCCAACCTGGAGATCGTGAGGTTGCCTGTCACACACGCCGAGGTGCGGGACCCGAGGCAGCAACTGCGTGACGCTGACCAGCTCTCGCGTGCCTCCAACCTGGAGATCGTGAGGTTGCCTGTCACACACGCCGAGGTGCGGGAGCCGAGGCAGCAACTGCGTGGCGCTGACCAGCACTCGCGTGCCTCCAAACTGGAGATCGTGAGGTTGCCTGTCACACACGCCGAGGTGCGGGAGCCGAGGCAGCAACTGCGTGGCGCTGACCATCACTCGCGTGCCTCCAAACTGGAGATCGTGAGGTTGCCTGTCGCAGACGGCGAGGTGCGGGAGCCGTGGCAGCAAATGCGTGACGCTGACCAGCACTCGCGGGCCTCCAACCTGGAGATCGTGAGGTTGCCTGTCACACACGCCGAGGTGCGGGACCCGAGGCAGCAACTGCGTGACGCTGACCAGCACTCGCGGGCCGCCAACCTGGAGATCGTGGGGTTGCCTGTCAAATACGGCGAGAACATCTACGACCGTCTACAGAAGGTCGCCGCCATCATCCAGGTTCCATTCAAGAGGGAGGATATCTCAAAAGCACACCGCCTGCGACTCTTTTCTAAGAAACTCGCTCATCCACCTGTCATCGCTCAGTTCGTTTCACCAAGCATCAAGAAGTCGTGGCTTGCGGCTTCCCGAACTAAGAGGAATCTGGACGCCAGGGAAATCTCACCATCTCTTCAGCTGAGCCGAGTGTACATCAACGATCATCTGACGAGGTTCAACAAGACGCTACTGGGACGTGCACGCAGACTGGTCCACGAGAAAATAATACACTTTGCACGCTACTTAAATGGCAAAGGTGTTGATCCGACCAAAGGAGGGTGATGATACGGTAAGAGTGTTGGAAATGTATGACCTGGACGAGTTTGACCGCCAGGGTTGAGGCGGCATGCAGTATATGTCGGGGATACATAGGCTTTTATAAATTTCATACTTTTTTATATATACGACTATTATTTTTGTTACATTCTTACATCAGAAAGTTAAAAGTTATTTTATCTTTGTTTTAAGTGGCCAGAAATGTTATGTTTGATGAAAAAGTGTTTCATTTTACATAATATTATTAGAGTACATACAGATAAAAATAAATTTATTTCACTATACTCATTTAAATGCATACTGTATGAATCCATAATTACATGCTACAGTATGAGTCAGTATGTATTTATGTATCACAGATATATAGACTTTTGTAAATATAATTCTTGTTACATTTGTTACATTAGAAAGCTAAATGTTATTTTTTATTTATTTTAAATGACCAGAAATGTTATGTTTTTTATAAAGTGTTTTAAATTTATATAAATATTGTCGAGTCAAATACAGATATAAATACATTATTTTATTAAACTCATTTAAAGGCGTATAGATTAACAACTTAGTTAAATATAAATTATACATATATATATATATATATATATATATATATATATATATATATATATATGTGTGTGTGTGTGTGTGTGTGTGTGTGTGTGTGTGTGTGTGTGTGTGTGTGTGTGTGTGTGTGTGTGTGTGTGTGTGTGTTTGTAGGAATATGTGTTTATTGTATGTGTATGTGTGCATGTGAGTATTTTTAATATACATGTTTATGTTTATGTATAAATGTTCTTCTTATTCAGTTTTTTCTTTCAGTTAAGTTAAACATATAAAGTTACAACTAAATGTATTTTACGTTTACCTCGTATGTTGTTTTCTGACATCAAAATTTGGTTTTGTTTTGCTTTAAATTGGTTAAAATGTTTCAAACATGTGTATAAATTTATCAGATCCTATTACCGCAAAATTACAGAAATGACTAACTGATTTATATTCACATATTTATACAAATACAATAACCACTTTAGGGGAGAAATGTGTACACGTGCGTGAATGTGTGTGTGTGTGTGTGTGTGTGTGTGTTTTACTTGATATAAATGTTCCCTTTAAATGTTGGTTACAGAATTGCAATATTCTCAAACGATTGTGAGGAAAAATAACGTAATAAATGTATAAATCTATTATCAATAGGTAATCATCCTAGTGTAATAAATACTCTTATCTTTGCATTTATTATTGATGTTTACATGAATTTAAGTAAACTAACTTAGTCAAATTTTTTTCTTATGGCAATACTAATGAGTATCACATCTTTCAAATATTCTATAATTGTATTTTTGTGTTTTTTGAATAACATTATTCTATAAAGTATGTAATTACGATTACATTTAAGTTACGGTTTTTGCGTTCTTTACTAATACGTTCTTGTTAATGTTCAGTGTTTTATGGTAAGGGCAGGTGGTCTGTGGTAGCGAGGACATGTTGCCGCCGGACAATGACAATGCTGATTGTACGTCTGCCATCCATTCTTTCGGAACTATACAATTATAATCAATACTACAACTCTTTTTGCTACAATAATTTGGATGACAGCCTTAAGCTGTATCATATTAATATAAGAAGTTTTTCAAAAAATTGTTAATGATTTATTAGTTAATTTAGATTCTTTTAAGGAGCAACTCGATTTGATTGTGTTGTTGGGAGTGCTGGTTGTCCGGGGGGGAGGAGGGAGAAAAAATTGACGGTTTTAACTTCTTGAGCACTACTGCAAAACAGAATAAGAACGACGGAACTATAATATTTACAAACAAAAGACTATCAACTAATTCTATACACATAACCTTGGAAACCTGCACGGCATCGCTTTGGACTTTACATATAGCAATAAACACTTCAATCTTCTAGCATTTATATTGGACTTTTGACAGTAATATTGCGCAATTTTTAACGGAATTATAAGAATACTATGCCACCATACCTAGAAATGTAATGTGTATTTTTATTGGATATATAAATATTGACTTATTAAAAAATGACTTCACAACTGACAGCTATTTAAACATTCCAATCGGTGCAGGACTAGTGCAGTGTATAGATAAACCAACTCGAGTGACAGATCACAAACACGTCTTGTCTGGATCATATATTTGTCAGATACAATATTTATGAAACATCGTCAAGTCAGCAGTATTCCAGACAAGTATTACTGACCACTACAGTACTGCTCTAAACTATTGCTGCCACTGCCGCTGCCTCTGTTGCAGTCACTGTCAACACCGCCGCTCTCCCCACTTGCGTTAATCGTACTCTACTCACCGACAGTCTTAATCATTCAGACTGAAGTTCGGTCTTGAGTTGTATTGATGTAAAATTCTTGCTCACAAACATTTTGCTGACTTATCCAAAGTTTAGTTAAAAATTCAATATACCTATCAAACATATTTAATCCCGTTCAAAAACATTATTCCAAGGATAACGCCCAGTCTTGTACGCTCAATTCTAATTAGAGACAAAACTTAAGTAAATCATTAAAAAGGAAATACCTTTTAATGTAAGCTTAAGAAATCACTACCAAAAATATAGATTAACATTGAACAAAACCTTGAAAAATGTAAAAAGACAATATTATAGAACAAAGTATGAGTGAAATTGGAGGAAATGCTAAATTGTTGTGGAGTGTAATAAGCGAGTTATCTGGGGGAAGGTAAATAAACAAAGATCCTTTTCCTATTGATAAATACTTTCCGGGTATCCCTTCCACCCATGGTTTGTGTACACGGGCGGCTAACTAATTTAATACTTTTTTGCCGCAGTAGGCCACAACTTGGCGAGTGCTGTTGACGCCCGGTGGGGAGCCGCTGATGCGTTATTCGGACTTCAGACTTAAACACTGACTTTGTCTTCCACACTATTCCTGAACTGGATTCTCGCACGTTATGTGACTGGAATGCGCGGCGGATCCCACTCTGGGTCGTGACGGTGTCTCAGTTCTTATGATTAAAGAAAACCTACACATTATTTTGCAGATTTTTTACACTTAATCGATCTCAGCTTGACATCCGGCCTTTTTCCAGACAATTTTAAAATTACCCAAAGTATTTCCTCTGTTTAATCCAACGATTACAAAGACAAAAATAATTACCGTCATATATATCTTTTAAGTGTATTCTCTAAAGTGCTGGAGATAATCGTTAAATACCAACTAGTACAATACATTCAGGATAACAACATTGTATAATGAATGTCAGTATTGGTTTCGGCTGGCAGTATGGGTTGACCGCAGAATAAAATGGACAGAGCATATAGAAAACTACATAAAAAAGAACCTCCCTAATATTATATTTTGCACTTCATCAGCTGAGAGATGTTCTAGGCAGACGAGAGGTAAGATTGGCGTACTACGCGTATGTCCAATCGCTACTCTCTTTTGGAATAATCGCTTGGGGTGGTGCATGCAAAACAATTCTTGAACCACTTAATTTTTTTCAAAAAAAAGCTATATTAAAAATAGGATTTAAAAAACCTCGGCGATTTCCTACTGACACTCTATACAGATAAACTGAAATATATACCATAATACAACTGTATTATGGTATATATATAACATTAAACTCGTCAATTCAAAACTCGTCTCAAATGTCTGTTGGTGTCAAAAGCGTTTTATTCGCTAGAGGAGTTTGTGATGAGTCGCTGGGATATCTAAAAATATCTTAAAATTACCAAAATTTAAAATCGGGATCCAAATAGTGTGAATTAGTGTGAATGAGTGAAATGTAAGTCTGACTGTGTGTGAATGTGTAGAGTATTTGCTGTTTTGAATATATGACGACTGCTATACAGTGTTATATATTGTCTAAAAGCAATAAAGAAATGATTTGATTTGATATCAAGAATCTCCTACTTTATATTTAACAAAATTCCAGTACCTCTTTTCTCCAGTTTCACATTCACATAATACCCGCTATTACAATAGTAATGGAATTCGATCTGATGGGAAATGAACTAATTCATTCATTCATTCATTGTGTATAACTGCATTATTTACATGAAAATGGGCCAAGAGAAGAATTTTATTGTAAACGTGAGCGATTACATATATTGATATATTGTATCTTTTGTTTATACCAGTAAGAAATCTAATAATTAATAAATGCTTCAATATTTGTTTTGCATTAAATGTTTATTTGTAAACATTACCTGAAACTGGCCGGTGACAAAATTAAATCCTGAAATTAGCAGGATCACTTTTTATGAAATCAGTTTCTAAAAACTAAGAAGTGTAACAATTGTTACGTTAAATATTCAATGAATGTTGTGAATTCATTGTACAAGTAGGTATATAATGTACATACGAGTTGCTAAAGAGATGAATAAAGCTGTAAATGTGAGCCATATATCATACATTTTACTTTGGTCCAGGCAAGGAAAACAAATAACACTGTAAAATATTTTGATGTTTTAAGTGCATTTAATATTTAAATTGTAAAACAATACCTGAAACTGTCCAGTGACATAAATGAAATGCTGATATCAGCAGTATTTTTTCATGGCATACATTTAGTTTATAAAAGTTAGGAGTCTAAAAGTGTTTACCTTTTTAAGATGCTATGAATGTTATATATTTAGTTTACAACTGCATAATGTACAAGGAAATGGCCAAAGATACCACGAATAGTACTGTAAATGCGAGCAACATCCCATATTGTATTTTTGGTCCAGACAAGGAAAGATAATTAACATTATATAATGCTTTTACACTTGAACTTCATTAATTATATATTTTAAATAGTATCTTAAAACTGGCCAGTGACATTAAATGAAATGCTGGAGCGAACATTATCATTTATTAAAAGCTTTAGCGTAGACACAAAAATAAACTTTAGTATATAGAAAAAGTGTACAAGAGAACAATTCGTATTGTATATGAAGTAATTAATTTAGTGTAAAATTGTATAGAATATGCATTAGAGTGTCCAAAAAAGATGAAAATAGCTGTAAATGTCCGCAATATTATACATTGTTAAGTCAACCGTGTTACACTTATAAAACTCTAACACTTTGTAAATTTAGTTTACAATTGTATAATGTACATGAAAGTGGTCCAAGAGAATGAAGGGTTTGACGGTGTGAATGTGAGCAATACTACATATTGTATAATTTAAACCTGAAAAGAAAGAAAATTGACATATTTTGTGGTCTGGCCAAATGCCTTGCAACAATAACTATTAATGCAATGAAAATTAGGATATTACACTTAAAAATTATTTACTGAATGTATAATTAATGCGTAAAGGCTATGGAAACTGTATATCTTTTATCGCCTGGACGTATTTTTAGTTTCACAATACATTTAGATGTAAACAGTTAAATATTTTACCTGTCAAGACTAAATCTATTTTAAAAGCAAAATAAGTAATTTTGAAAATACTATATGTGGGCAACTGTAAACAGCATTTAAAGTAAAATTGGTGTAAATTATTTAATTTTGAAATCTGCTTAAAACTTGCTTTGCAGTGATTTTTCTATATACATTTTCCAATTATTTTCAAACAGGTTTCGCTAGGTTTATTACATTAGCATTGTAACTAGATCTAACATTCTGCTTTAAGACAGCATTTTTCTAACTTTTTAAATCGTATACCTTTATATGTTGATTGATGCTTACAATATACAATTGGAAATTAGTGTTGCCTAATGTTACCTATAAAATGTAGTGCTAAGAATATCGTAAATGCACTTTGTGTTCCACATGCGTTTATTAAAGTAAGCCGTTTAGTTGGCAGGGAAATGTAACATGGATGCTTCGAATATGATTTTTGTGTTGTTAATCATGAAGCTGAACGAAAAAATATAAAATATCTATATCTATAAAACACAAATCACAGAAAACATACATAGACACTGGAAGAGAAAAATAGAAAATGTTATGGTAAGTAAGACTTAATTAAGCTCAATATTCTCTCTGGGAAGATATATCTGCAAATACTTTCTCAGTTGTGGTTAAGCTATGTAGAGGAACAATACTGAAGCAATTAGAAATGTTTCATTCAAAAAATGTTTTTTCTTTATTAACACAGCAATGATAAAGATTATAGAAAGCATAAACTTTATTTTGTAAACTATAATAATATGTACATTTCATGGAAAATATACAAACTTCTCTCCTTCAAAATTGGATTATTACTATAGCCTAGTGATAAATTTTAAAATCATATACCAAATTTTAACTGCATTTTGGTAAAATTTACGATTTTACTAACATGTGGTTTTGTTTTTTGTTTTTTGTTTAACATGTGCTTAATGATTTTATTAAGGAATATCTCTAGTTAGTTTATGGTTTTTTAAAACATCTTTTTCACAAATATAAATTAATTAAATTATTCACAACCTGTAAATCTAACATGGGTTTTTAAACTTTTTAAAACTGGAAGTAGCTTTATTGTACATTTTGCTGGTAATATGTCCTTACGCCTCATTATAAAAATAAGTGTATTTGTAAAGATATATTGAGTGCTATAGTGCCTTTTTAAAAACAAAATAGATATTAATATTTTTAATGTGCTAAATCTAAATGTAAACCTGAATGAAATGTTATTGTATAGAATATACATAGATATTTATTATAAATGTCAGAAGAACAAATGAAACTGATGTAGTTTCAATGGGAAGCTAATTTGTTTTCTGTTCTATGTAAAACCAATTTATCAATTTCTTCTGTGTCGTTGAAACTAGACATATAAATAAAATCCATTTTAATTGGACGACATTTGTAAAAGAAATTATCTTTAATATGTATTCTTTTATTATAGATATAAAATATAATTAACTTGTACGTGTTATAGACTGTTTTGACTCACGTTATAATATTCTTCTGTAAGTATCAAGTACCAACTTAAACTGTACTTCCAGTTTGTCAACTTTAATAATGTAATGCAATGTAATTAATACTCAATGAAAATTTATTAGGAACTTTAAATTTCGTCATCTTGAGTACAAATATATATGAGATATATATATATATATATATATATATAGAATATATATATTCTTTCTGCTGCTGTCATCTTCTAAAGTCTACTTGCACATATTTAGCAGATATATAGTAGAGATATAAAGATCTCAAGTGCTGCAGAGTGAGTGCAACGATCCCCTGTTTACCCCTCACGAGTTGGACAGTTGGTCTTGGGTCGAGACCGTGAACCCACTGTCCACCCCTTAAATTTAAATATGGTAGTAAGTTTATCCATACACTCTTGTTTACTGTAATAATTGTAAGCAAACTATAAAGGTATTATTGTTTAATTGTATAATGATAAAATAGTCCAGTTTGGTTACAGCAATAGCGGTTTGTACTTTGTTAGAATCAGGTTACGAATCCCTCTTGTTTGTAACTGCCTGGTCTACAACAACCATGACCTTTCTATCAGCTCAGACTACGTTCTACACTACAATACGTTAAGTTTGATATCTTTGTACTTTTGTTGCTCAAATAATTTATATTACTTAAATCCAGTTTTAAATCACTTACGTATGATATAAAAGTTTTTGTTTGTCCTCGTGTAAATGTAAATATAGTAGTTCTAATTTTACTACAAATACTTGTTAAATATATTACTTGTAGTAAACTATAAAGATATTATTGTTTACATGTATAACGAAATAGCCAAATGTTTTTTATTGTCTGCAGATGCTTAAGTTTACCATACACAAAATTGTGTTGATTACATATATCGTAAATTATATACAGCTTTTATATAATAAAAAAAAAAACTATTTTAGGATGTACTAAAACTATTGTGGTTAATTACTGTGTATTATTAATAAGTACCAAACGAACAGGTGGGATTTGTTCCATTATGTTTCTCTATTATCTATAGGAAGCAAGTGTACATGAAAAATCGTACATTAGTCTGTACAATGATTACGGACTGACTTGCATGTATATCGTCTGTACATTGGATCTGTCATCAACTCTCTCTCTATATACGTATTATTTTTGGTATTTTAGTGCGTATTCAAATATCATATTTTATTAGAACAAATACAAAGTAACTGACTTGATGAAAATAGGCAGATTGCAGGATACAGATTCTAATATAAATAGGCTTCAACTTCTAATTAATCGTTCTTTTTAAGTAAAATATTTTGTACATGGCCATCTTCTTGTACTAAATAAAGTTATTTTAATGGTTGAGCTACGCTATTAGTATCTTATTTAATTTGTCTTAGAAAACAGATCTCACAATCGCTCTTTACCAAGAACTAAAAAACGGCAAACTTTAACTCCGAAAGCTAAATGTGTCCTGTCCATCCTCAGTCAATGTACCTCTTGTCAGGCCCATACAAGCTACTGAGGATACTTAAATTGGATAATAATGTGTCATAACTCTTTTAGGATGATAGAATTGTAATTATGATATACATTTGAAAAAAAATACTAAACATTAGTGATGTAGATTAAAATGAGTTAACTGTTAATTTACAGAAAATTTCTTTGAAATCACATAAAAAAAGAAACAGTAAAGGAAAACTTATAGAACATATATCAGAGTACTATGATGGTTAACGTATACAATATATAATAAAGGTCCAATTTGTAGGTGGTATTCAAAAATTAAAAAGATTATTAATATTATATTTCATACTAATATCGTCGACTGAATATTATCAGATTGCTCAATACTCTATTAATTTCTAGAGGAAGTTGAATGATAATGCTTGGTCCTTTAGCGTTAAATATTTAATAAAACTCCTTTATGCTCAATAAACATTCTAATAGTATTAGTACACCTATTATAGTCTATGTGTACATCACCTCTATTTATCTACTTTTGTTAATACTTAAGTTAATACTGACGTAACATTTTGAAAACAAAGAGATATTGATTTCCAGAATCCGTTTATTTTTTTATAGATGATGACGTAAGGATCACGTCTACGATTCTTCTAAATAATGTGTATGAATGTGTTCTGAGATTTTCTTAAGCTGCTAATAGATGTGTTGAAGGTACATCCCCAACTCCAGTACCATAATAAATTACCGTTTGAGTGATCCCAAAAGACGAGATCTCAATACGTGGAAACATCAATTCTCTTAGTGTTATTAAAGTGTTATTGTGTTTAATTTATTAAAATAGGTATATTATGTATTTATTGCATACTATGTGTACTTTTATTGCCTTCAAGAGGAAGACATCGCCAATTATAAAATAGTCCAGTTGGTTACGGCAATAGTGGCTTGTTACCTGTTATAATATAATCAAGTCGCACCCCACTATTGCTGAAACTGCCTGGTCTGCAACAACCATGACCATTCTATCAACTTCAGACTACGTTCTACAGTACAATTATAACTACGTTATATTTGATATTTTTGTACTTTTGTTGCTCAAAGTAATTTATTAGTAATTTACTTTAAATGATAATGTTTGTACTTACGAGTATTTACATTTAAAAAATATGGTAGTTCTAAGTTTATCTATACACTCTTGTTTACTAGAATAAATCTAAGTAAACTATAAAGTATTATTGCTTAGTTTTACAACGAAATAGCCAAATATTTATGTCTAAGCGCCTAAGTTACTAAAGAAAAATTTTGTAGGTTTACACAATATCCAGCTTTTATATAAATAAAAAATCAATTTTAGGATGAACTACAATTACCATAGTTAGTATTATTAATAATATTATTAACTCACAGGTTTTTTCATTATTTTTTCCTCTATCTAAAATAAGCCAGCCTAAATGAAAATTCGCACACTATCTGTACAATTATATAATTGACATGCATGGCAACACCAAAAGAAACCATTTTCTAGGATTTTTTTAAAATTTTGTGACGATGGAAGGGTTGTGAAGGAAACAGGGTATTTCTGGACAGTTAAAATCGTTCTGTATTACAAATACTTAGTTAATTTTTTTACTACTACACTTTTTGCAACTACTTCACAAAATATTTAACTCTATATTGGTAAACAATATAAAATCGTAGTATCAACGCAAAGTAATAGCTAAAACAATATAAAATAATTTTTTACCTTATTCAGACGATGTATTATTAGAAAACAGAAAAAATGAATTGTTAAACTATTACTTTTAAGTAATTAGAAATTGTCATATAAATTCCTGAAAGTACCGTCAATACCTTCAATATTGTGCGAATGAGAAACTGTAGCATGAAATTTATATTCGTAGCACATAAATATTTTCAAATGTTTTTTCAACTTTATTATTATAATTTAGTTGTAATTAAGTTATAATTTTCTATAATACAATAATCTATAAATGATTGTTTGCATTTTCAGTGTATGAGTTTAGTATATTGGTAAATAGTACGTTTTTTTCTTGAAACTATCCACTGCCACACCTGACTGTGGTGGAGGATGTTGACAATGCTTCTAAAATTATTATTAATAAAAGGGTTTATTTTAAATCGTGTCGTCAAATTCCGTTATTTTCCAAAATTATGTTCCTACATTTGATCTCCTTCAGTGATCCCACCATCTCTATTTACCTAGAACAAGGAACGGCAAACTTTTACACGAAAAGCTAAATGTTTCCTGTCCATCTTCAGTCGGTTGTACCTCGTGTCAGGCCCATATAGGCTACTTTGGATACCTAAATTGGATGATTTTGATGTGTCCTAGCTTGATTAGGCACCAACCATTTACAACCAATAAAGTCGTGTTTTTCTAAAACGTTCAGCATTATTGTGTGATTTTAAAATCGTGTGATTTTTAATACAAATATGAAGTGTTAATTTTAAAATATTACAAGTTCTTTCCATTTTTATTATTTTTTCATAATAATTGTTATATTATTTTTGATATATATTGTATAATAACTTCAATAACTATTATAACAGGGTTTGTAATGATGATCATGACTTGGGCTTGATCATGACAATTGTTGCTACGTTGTTATCTCTTCTCTCCCTGTAAGTTCTTGTAATGATCAATGACAAAACACATAACATGTACAGGAATGCTCGCAATAATTTGAGATTAACAGATATTATTAATCACAGCCTCAACTCATTCCTTAGGTTTATAAGCCCGTCAGTTCATATCAATATGTTTCTTTCCGCAGGGCGGAATTATAGTGGAGAAAAGAGATAAAACGTAGAAAACAATTTCAAGGTATGATTCGTAAAATGCAAGTAAGTGATCCTTAATCAAATAAATATTAATACATTCAATACCATGGTATATTTTTAGGACAATAATTTAAGAATGTTCTATTATATATAGACTAATCCCTTTATATTAATGTTACTTTTTCCAAAAATTATTAGGCCCTATGAAATAACTGTCTAAATTTTATATCAACACAGTGGGTGGTTTATATCTGAATGTCATATAAACAGGACAGTGGTAAATAGTGATGTGTAGAGCTGGAGTGAGTCACCGCTAGGGTTCAAGTTGCAGCTTGTGTTAGCGTTATCCTGTAGTTGATACTCAGTGTGTGCACTAACTTTAGTGTTAGGGAAACAAAAAGTATTTTTTGACATCTTTCTTTTTTCTAGTTACCACAAACTACCAAAAGCGTAAATATCAAAATACCTTCTCAGGATCAGCAGCCGTCCAGGCAGATACGGTAATAGTTAACGTTTAGCCTTGTTAGTATCCGGTTGGGGTTTTTCTATTACTGACACTTTCTGGACTACAGCAACTGAAAGCAACATTTACCTACTCAGACACAACAAAAAGAGATCTTAAATTCTATTTAGGATCGATGGCTAGTTCTTATTGCTATGCTTATGACCCTGTATTGTAAATGTGTATTTTATTTAATATAATCAAAGGGTATTAATAATAATAATAATAATTCTTTTATTGCATTTTGGCAATAAGGCATTGCATTGCAAAAGTCAGGTTTAAGTATTTGTAAAAAATCCCTACTATACACATTCATAATTACAATACTCATTCAAACATAACATCTCTTGTCCATTCATGCCAACATTCATTCAACATGAGACTCGGGGCTCTACTAATTAATTTTTATGTAAATTTTGATTCTAATTCTCCCAGCAGCCAGCCATGAACTCCTCGACAGAATAAAAACGCATTCGACACCAGTAGGCGCTTCAGAAGAGCTTTAAACTGGTTTAAATTATCCGATTGTATAAGACCCTCAGGAGAGCCGATTGAGAAATTTGACTCCAGCCTGTGACGGCAAGCGTTCGAAAGCCACCGTCCTATGCTGTTCTACACGGTAACTCTCCTTGCCTCTAGTTTCGTAAGAGTGAATGTCACTACCCCGAATAAGAAACACATTTCGATCGACAATGCAGGGCAACCTCCAATATATAGAGGCAGGGCAGAGTCAGCAATCCGAGCTCCCTGAAAGCAACCCTGCACGACTCTCTGATGTTTAATTGGAAAATTATTCTGACAGCTTTTTTTGTAGTCTGAATACTCTTACTAGATTGTATTTGGCACAGGTGCCCCAAAGTCTTAAACCATATGTCAGGTATGGATAAATCAGGCCAAAATAAGCCTTTCTTAAGGACTTTTTGTGAACAATAGTTGGCAAGGTTACGCAGGGCGTAGATACCTGAAGTAACACGAGCACAGATATAGTCCACATGATTGTTCCAGGTTAGACCTTTGTCGGAGGTACATCCCTAGGAACTTGGTAGAGTCAGTATTCTCCAAGAACTCATTTTCTACAAAAACTGCCGGGTGGCTTACATCTTCATTTTGACGGAGACAAAAGTTGATGACATTAGATTTTGTACTGTTTGTTCTTAAGTTGATCTCAGAAAAAATTTTGAATTGCAGCAATTGACAGCAATGAAGGATTCAATTTAAAGATTTTCTATCGAAGTTGATTTTATGCAGAGAGTCGTATCATCGGCATATTGAATTATCTTTCCATTTTGGATCGATGAATTTATTCGATTTACATATAGAAGAAAAAGAACCGGCCAAGAATAGATTCCTGTGGGACTCCATGAACCAGTTTATTTCTCCTCGACATGGCACCCGAGATCTGCACACACTAGTATCTGTCCCTGAGATAAGACGAGATCCATTTATGAGGGAGACCCCGAATGCCACAAATTTCCAACTGGTTTCATCAGTGTCTCATGATGCACGCAGTCAAACGCCTTGGAAAGGTCGAGAAATACGCTGAGCACATGTTCTCGCCTCTCGAACCCATCGACAACATTATCCAGAAGGTTCGAAATTGCAGCGATTGTGGATTTGTTTTTCCTGAATCCCAAACTGATTTGGACTCAAAATCTCAAAAAACGCTCTAGAAATGCATTTAGCCGAATCAGGAAGGTAGCCTCAAAGACTTTACAGAATACCGGCAGGATTGAAATCGGCCGGTAGTTGCTCATTAGCCTGGAATCACCTTTCTTAAAGATCGGTGTTAATTTTGCAGTCTTTAAAATTGAAGGGAAAGAGCCTTGAATGAAAGAAAAGTTTTATTAATTTGGTTAGTGGTGTCAATATATGCTGAAAGCATAACTTGAGCAACCACACTGAGACACCAATTTATGTCGGTCGACTTTTTTGATTTCAATCTCTGTATGATGCGGGCCACCTCATCCTCGTCAACAGCGGCAACGACCATGGATGTCAGCGGTTCCGGATTTCGACCCGTACCGCAGCCGGACCTCCCACAAAAAATTTTATCTTCATTAACAATTTTCGAACATTTTAAACTCTTTGTTGGTTTGGCGGTTTGGTTAATAATTTTCCAAGCCGTTTTTTTAAAAATTGTCACAGTTCCTTAATTCTTCATCAATTTCGTAGGCTTTAGCCGCTTATTACTTTTTTGTAAATTCTTTTATAATTTCTAAAAAAGATTTTAAATTCCTCATTTTTTGTTATAAAAATTGAATGATAAAAATGTTATTTTTTTCCTGGAAGTTAAAATACCGCGAGTAATCCACGTATTCTGTTTGGCAATTTTTTTACTCTACTGGTTTTTAAAGGACATGACAAATTCAGATAAAAGATAAATCTATTGTTGAATCCATTAAACATGTCATCTAGGCAATTATAATTCGTCTAGGAAATCCCAGGATTCCAGCGGTAGATGCATTTTCAATTCATGAATATTTTTTGGTCGCACAACGCGTTTGTATTGGAGTTCCGATGCCCCATCAATAAGATCTCCTGCGCGAAATGGTCTGAGATGGCCGCATTCAAAACAGAAACAGAGACATTCGAGATATTAGTAATTACGTTGTCGATGGCTGTTCTTGTCGAAGCGGTTACCCTAGTCGGCGGAGCTCACTGACCAATTAAGTCCAAAAGAATTTTAGAATGTCTCGTAGCCGCTGGGTTAAGGGGTTGGTTTTGGTCTAGTACATTTATATTAGAGTCGCCAATTAAAATAAATGAATATTTGTTCGAAAACAAAAATTTAAAATCAAATCCAAACGCTGGAAAAAGGAGTTACTGCAGCCATTGGGTGAGCGATACAATCCAATTATGTTTATCGTCCCAATAGATTTTAGTATTTATTATTTGACTCCCTCCGCTTCTAGGTCTAGTCGGATGTATAATTGATCTTGAGCTGAGTTTAATTTAGAAAACTTTTTACAAAAATTGCCACACCACCCCCTTTGTTACGTGTCCTACAGAAAAATGTTTGCCAATTCGTAATTTTTTAGTTTTTCTGCGTCTAAAAAATAGTTTTTTTTTTTTAAAATTAGTACGTTGATTCCCTTCATTTGGAACGATTGGGAATGTGTTGATGGCATCTGATAAAGTCCCAATGTCTGATGTTCTGGGCTCAAGTGGGATAGAAGTAGACACACAGGATGCAGCAGGTGAAGGTTGGCTAGAAGGCTGCACAGCAACGGGAGACCGACCAGAAGCAGACGAGACGCCAGGCGCATCCGCAGGAAGCACCGACAACCCGCAGCAGGCAACCTTAGTCCAGTACGTGGGGTTGATCTCACCGCGCCCGCGTAGCTCTCGTGCTGAAGGCAATTGGTTGGTAAAGGTTGTGCGAGGCGCTCGTGCATTTGATTTGAAGGCGCTCGTATTGTTTGTGTCTTCCAGATCAAAGCTATGACAGTCATAACCATAGACCTGACATTTGAGAACCTGTTACCATAGTCCTGTTACAATCAGGTTATTGCTGTATATTACTGTGACTGTTCTGGTTTACAAACAATAGGAGATTTGTAACAAAACAAGGAACATCAATATTCAACTCAAACGTCACAAAATATGCTCTACGGTACACCATCATGTGTACGAAAGAAATTATTATTATATCGTAGCGCTTCAGGATTGATCTTAAATGTTTAGAATTACCATCGCTTCTGTTTTTTCTTTATCAAACTTGAAAAACGTTTTCTACGATTTTCTTCTTTGTAATTAGTACTAAAACTGTAATTGGATCATTTGAACCGAAGGCCTCTGAAAATGGGTTGAGTTGAGGTTGTGTTAACATATAGGAGTAATTAGGTTAAAATTCCATAGATGAAATAGGTGTTGGCTAAACAGTATTTTTTTGGCAATTGGGGCATAAAACAGCTTTCTTTTAAAATGCCAAAGGAACGTAATTTATTTACTCACTGTGCAGAACCACCGAGAATAAACATTGATATTGCCGCCATCAATTTAATACGTAGGTATATGGTCTCGACATATCTGGTGCATAGTATGTTATGGGTTGCCGGACCCTAGTTGAATCATAAGCTAAATACTTCAGCAGTTGTTGGTTAATGTAATCACTGCAGTTCAGCCTGGACAATATCGTTCTGTGATTGAATGTTGACATAACTACCGTGGTAGGATCTCGGAGACGGATAAGTGGTCGGGGTGGTACTTACCCTCAGTCAAAGTTTGTTGATTGGAGGTTAACACCCCTGGATAATACTATGCTGTGATAGAATAATGACATAAACTACCGTGGTAGGATCTCGGAGACGGATAAGTGGTCGGGGTGGTACTTACCCTCAGTCAAAGTTTGTTGATTGGAGGTTTGGAGGTTTAACACATGGATAATAACATATGATAGACTAATGACATAACTACCGTGGTAGGATCTCGGAGACGGATAAGTGGTCGGGGTGGTACTTACCCTCAGTCATAGAGTGTTCGTGGGAGATTAACACCCCTGGACAATACTATCCTGTGATAGAATAATGACATAATTACCGTGGTAGAAACTTGGAGACGGATAAGTGGTCGGGGTGGTACTTGTACTTACCCTCAGTCATAGATTGCTCGTGGGAGATTAACACCCCTGGACAATATCGTTCTGTGATTGAATGGTGGCATTATTTCTGTGCTAGGAACTCGTAGGCGGATAAGAGGTCGGGTTGGTCCATACTTACCCTCAGTCATAGATTGTTGGTGGGAGGTTGACTAGCCTGGACAATACTATCCTGTGGTAGAACGGTTTCATTATTTCCTTGCGATGAAGCCAGAGGCGGTTAAGTGGTCGTGTTGGTACTTATCATCAATCATAGATTGTTCGTGGGAGATTAACATCCATGGACAATATCGTTCTATGATTGAGGCGAATAAGTGGTCTGGCTGCTTGGGCTGCATAATCGCCACAGTATTATGTGAACTTCGGGCTTAAACTTAAAACTGATCGGAATTTGTCAAAATACTGTAATTTAGATGAGCAACCACAGATATACCCCCTCCTCACGATTATGCTAGGTGGAATGGCGTGCGTAGAGGTTTCACCTTCTGCTCGAGGTTTAATGATGGCGCCGGAAAATATTGCTTCATTAAGTAGTTTATTAGCTTCATGTACATATCTTAAGTTAATCTTGATTTTTATATTAATGTTTGCATCTCTTCATGTTTAGTTGCATTTGAAACACGTGTGTATAAAAAGGGGGTTTTATTATATTTAAATATCTGTATAAGAACTGATTGTTTTACCGTTAAGAATAATAACCAACCAGCTATAAATGGTTGACGAATGTAGACTTAATGTGACCTTGTATTCTGTAGATCGGTTTTAATGATTAGTGTTGTGTTTAGTTATTTTCTAAGTGCATGTTTTAGAGTTAGTGAAGTTGACACACAACATGGTGGTTGTAATTTCTGACTTACGCATGTCACAACGCTCAGGTATGATTTGTTTATTTAAGCTAGTTTTTAATTATGTGTTAAGTTGGTTATTTACCTGTATAATAGATCAGATTGCAGACCTCGAAACGTAGTGTTACTGATTTTTGTATAACTAAACTATGGCAAATATCTGGAAAAATCCTGTTTCCTTTTCAAGAATGAAATAGTAAAAGTAATAACATGACAAATAAAGTATATATTTAATGGTGTAAAGAAATAAAAGGGAAAAAAATAGATAATTTGAATATTTAACGATTAAGGAAATTGTTCAGAGAATATTTGACTAACTAAATTATGCTATTATATAGAAATTCTCTCTCTCTCTGTCTATCTCTCTCTCTGTCTCTCTCTGTCTCTCTCTCTCTCTCTCTCTCTCTCTCTCTCTCTCTCTCTCTCTCTCTCTCTCTCTCTCTCTCTCTCTCTCTCTCTCTCTCTCTCTCTCTCTCTCTTTCTCTCTCCTTCCTCTCCCTCTCTCTCCCACTACCAAAATTTTCCACCTACCATTTGTTTTATAGATTATTCTTAGCTGAATACCTACATAATAGGATAAAGGTTTTTAATATGAGTGTTAGAAATAGAATATTGTTAAAATGGGCATCGTCGTCCAGTATAATAAGTGTCCTACACACTACCTCAAATTTGTGATTAATCAAAATTGTTGCACAATTATTTAAATTGCTCCACAAATCTTGTACAAAACGAAAACACAGATAGTAGCATTTAGCGTTGATGTGATAGACGGTGTACACTCAGCCCAAAATATTGTTATTCTTATGTCCTCGATATCCTAGCACCGGTTAGACAGGTTCTTTCTGCAGAGTATTTTTTTTCTATATCCATACTGTATTATACTTCACTACAATAATGTCTTGCAGAGGAATTAAAAAATCCAAGCAGTATTGTACTTGAGTATTTAATTATTTAGTAAGGTTACTTTCATTGAAATAAACTCTCTGCCCGTTTTCAAGATGTGTATTAAGGTTCATTAGCGAAGGAATCCTCTCATGAATTGAGAAACAGGTTACACGTCAGTTCCTAAATTGCTGATGTGTCGTCTCGCCTCCAGTATCGTCACCTCGTCCAAATATCCACCAGTAAACGCATTTTGGTATAACACTTTTGGAAATACTTGTACTTCCAAATGTACTTTATGGATTTAAGGGGGGAGTTCACGCCAAAAATGGCCAAAATATGAATTTTTAAAATTTTTTATTTATTTATTTTTTTAATTATATATTAAATTCTGAACATAAAACAGTTAAAACCAACCTTATACGATTTTTTTTCTCATAAAAAAATACTTTGAAGTTGCACTTTATTTTAGTGATTTTTGCAGCATTACACAATCTTGACATAGTTTTCTTTTGTAGATTGATTACTTATTCTAAACTAAATCTAGCCACTAATTATAGTACTGGCATATAGTATTGGCATATAGTATGGATTTACTTCCAAAGCTAGAACCCATCAGCTGACTGAGAAACCAGTTCCAGGGAAGGGGGGGAGGGTATTATTCTATAGCAGAAATGTTTTCTGAACAGCTGACTCACTGTTTTGTTTACTTTGGTACAGTACAATAACTAGCTCCAGTCTTTGTTGTTGTTACCATGGAATTCAAAGTTTTCTTCATTATGTGTACATTTGTAGTTATTACTGAGTGAATTAGCCGGTTTAGTGAAGCTGTATGACTTACAATTTGATCTGTTGAATTTCACCAACGAATTTGTTTTGTTCCTGTAGTGTATAATGTAGTACATTTGATAAAGTGCTTTAGAGGTTAGATTTTTTTAGTTTACTAGTTTTTGCAATAACTGTTGACTATGCCTCCTGTGAAGCAAGCTGTGATAAAAGAACTTAGCACAAAAACCCGATCTAAAAAATCTAAGGCTGTGGACAGCAAACAAGCGATGGAAGAACATAGGCCTAGCTCCAAACCTAACTAGGCCTAGTGAACATACACATTCCACATCAAATCAAACTCAGGCTGTGAATCCTGTAGTTGAACAGCCAAGTACTTCTCAGACAAAAGATAAGTATACAAAGTACAGAAAAGATAACCTAAATTTGTCGGAAACTGAAATAGATCGAGAAGTAAGCCTAGGCCTACCAGCAGACACAGCTGCGGAGTACTTGCTAGTTGATGTAAATAGTTTGAACACTTTAGTTGAGCAGCTTGCATGCAATGAGTGCTTTGAATGTGAACTAGTTTTAAATATAAAAAGGAATGTAGGCTTTAGTACCTCTTTATGTGTGGAATGTACAAAATGTAAGAAAGACGTAGCGTGTGTGTCAAGCTCAAAAAGGATTGCAGAGGATGACTCATATGATGTAAATAGGAGAGTAGTTAGATCTTTTTTGAATATGAGCAAGGGTTATTCTGCAATAGAAGAATTTTCTCTTATCATGAATATGGTTTGTATGAGTAAAGGGCTATTTCATAAAACGTCGGCCGAACTCCATAAGTTATCCCTAATGAACGGCACTGAGTATTTGGCTAAGGCAAGAAAATGTGTGAGAGACTATTGTAAAGAACATGACAATACAGTTACAGACAATTCTGTAATTGACTTAGCTGTAAGTTACGATGGTTCGTGGCACAAACGTGGGTTCACGAGTAATTATGGTGTTGGGACTGTCATCCATATCGATACTGGTTTAGTGATTGACTGTTGTGTGCTTTCTAAGTATTGTCATAATTTTGCGCTAGGGTGAAACGAGCCCAGAGTTTTTTTTTTTTATGAAGGGCATCAAGCAGAATGTGACATAAACTACACTGGATCGTCACGAGCAATGGAAGTCGCTGCAGCTGATACACTGTGGAGGCGCTCACTGGATTATAACTTTCAGTACACAACTGTTGTCTCTGACGGTGACTCGAAAGTATTCAGCCACCTGATGGAGATGGATGTCTATGGTAAAGATGTGGTAATAGAAAAGGAGGAATGTGTTAACCATGTCTCCAAAAGGCTGGGAACAGCATTACGGAAGTTAGTGAAAGGCGCTAGTAAAGTGCATAAAGTTACTCTTGGAGGTAGAGGGTTTGGATGCTTGACCGAAAAAGCGATTTGTAAACTAACTAAATATTATCACAATGCTATTTTGGAAAATGTCCACAAAGATGTCATATCCATGAAAAAATCCATTCTGGGTACACTGTACCACTGCATTTCTACCAACCAGAATCCAAAGCATTTTAAATGTCCCGAGGGTGAACACAGTTGGTGTTTTTACAACCGAGCTAAGGCCAATAACTTACCTCCAGGTGATCATAGTCAAAATGTAAAAACACCCATAAACAACACAGTTCTAAAACATATTGTACCAGTATATAAGAGACTAACAGAGAGGGAACTTCTAAAAAAGTGTTTGAGAGGGCAAACTCAAAATAGCAACGAAAGTTTGTACAGCCACATTTGGCGCAGATGCGACAAAGCCAAGAATACTTCCAAACGTTTAGTAGAAACTGCAGTTTATAATGCTATCAGTGAATACAACTTTGGAAACGTTGCCACCATAGCAGGTCTTGTGAGAGCATCGTTGAAGCCGGGCGCAAACACCACAAGAATCGCCAAGATCCGTGACTGACGTCGTTGCCAAAGAATAGAAAAGGCTAAGTGTGAGAGGTTAAAAAGACGAAGATACTACTTAAAGTTGAAGAAAATCCATGAAGAAGAAGCAAAGAAAAAAAATGAAGGAGTCATTTATGGACCTGGAGAATTTTAATGTAAGTCAGGTCTTTGTCAATCACTAAAAAGCACCGTGTTTTGGTTTTCGGTCGTTTTTCAAAAGTTTACTTTTTTCGCATGGGAACATAAATATCTCAAGTTATATACTATATAGAAGGATGAAATTTTTTTTATTTTGTTCAGTTTGACAAGATCTACAATCTCTAGCATGGATTTGTAAAAATAATGTCATTAAAATATTTAAAAAAATAGTTTTTACCAGTTATTTTGGGGAAAAAAATATTTCGAAATTTAAAAATTTACTGTAATTTTATTTTATATAATTTTCTTAAACCCATGCTAGAGATTGTAGGTATTACTCTCAGGAACAGATTAAAAAAAAAACAACCCTCTATCACTTTAAGGGGGGTCGGGAGGTCAAATGGGTCAAAAATTACTTTTTTGTGTTTTTATTGAATATTATTCTGCTTTTCATAGCGGTTAATTCAAGACAAATTTCATGAAAATCGGTCAAGTAGTTCTTGAATAAAATTTTTTTTCTAAAGGCTGTACTTCAAATTTTTGGTGAGAGTTTCAGCATTGAGGAGAGAGTATTTTATATTGTATTATAACTCTTTGTGCAAAAGAGAACTACTGTATTACTATTACGTTTCTTGCTGTTGGTACAGTTGTTTGTCACCTGTTTTTTTCTTTCATTACCTTGTTTGTTATTGCTTTCTTCTGTTTATAACCAAGAATAACATTTCAAATGTCACAGTTTATTACTGTCTGAAGTTATTACTTATTATTATTGTCTGAAGTTCCTGGTGTTTTCTGTGTGTTAGAAGTTTTATTTTAAAGGTATTGCAATGCCTAGATTTTGTAACAAAGTCTTTAAAAAACGTAAGCAAGTAGGGAAGCCTAAAGTGGTGTTTGTAGATAGTGACTGTGTGAGAAGCCTAGAATCTAGGCCTAGTACACAAAGCCCAGAACCTAGTACTAGTGCACCAAGCCCAATTCCTCCAAAGCCTCAAAAGGAGAGTTTCTCTAGTAAGACAATTAGTTCTTGTCTTGCAGATTACAATAAGTACAAAGGTAACTATGGCACTAATGACATTGTAAATTTGCAAATTCTTCTAAACCTGCTTGAACAGAACCAAAGTGAATCGCTCAATAACATGATTTGGGCTCGTATTCCCAAGCGAACTTTTGTTATGCTATCAACTCTAGAATTAGGGGTATATGATGCTATTGCTGTCTTCAACAAAGGCAATTTAATCAGATGCGAAGTGTTTGCTAAATTAGGGATTGTACCTGTGGTAAACTGTGTGTATGTGCTTCAAGACATGGACATGCTACGCATCAAAAAAGCGAATAAAGCCGTCGATGAAATAGAAAAAAAGTGTCGAAGACAGACTACACTGGCAAAAAAGAGGCTAGAAGACGACTATAACGCAGAGGAAGCAGACAATCCCTCATATGGTGCAGGAATGCATTTATAAAGCAAGTTTAGTTGCTAAGCCAATGGATGTTCCATATAAATGGCTTTTTCCGAAAATGAATTTTTTTTGGTAAATAAGGAACATTATCTCCAAAACTATAAATGATAGATCAATAATTTTTTTTATCTTGGAGAGGGCATTAATCTACACATTTTAACACATGGTTTAAAAAAAATTTCAATTAGAAGATTTTTTATTGCGACTAATTTATAAAAATTACTGGTAATTTTTAGAGTATTTTTTTAAAAATTGCCAAAAATCCAAAAAATATTTTTTTACAAAAATCTTGTGTTAAAATATGTATATTGTTGTCTTTATCAAGAAAAAAAGTTCTAAGTGCTATCATTTATAGTTTTTTGGTAAATGTTCCTTAAAGTTTGAGAATTTAACATGGGCTTAAATGGAGCTCCCGACTCCCCTTAAAAACCTGAGAAATTTATGTTCTCGCAAACCCTTGCAATACACAAAAAATCCCCCCCCCACCCTTGGGTAGCGGAAAAAAAAAAATTTTTCCAGTTTTTTTCTGTATGTTTTATATAACTTCACCTTAAGGTGTAGTATGAGTAAAATTGGTTTGTAAATAAAGATTTTCACTTTTTATTTGAAACTCCCCCCTTAAAAGAATTTGATTACTTAACATTAATATGAGTAAAGAATGAGGAGGAGCAAATTATATGGAAATGTACCCAGCAGTTTTCAACACCCTGTGGATGTGTTAATAATAAAACCATAAACTTACCATCCAGGGCTAATCCGAGTTTGAGGTATACACATGGATATTAAATCATAACAATCTTGACAACTTTGTACCGGTATTTAGATGTATATACAGGGTGATTCATGAAGTTCTCCCCCCACTTCTACAGCACATTGTACTAGTAAAAATAATGAAAAAATGTTATATAAACATAGGTCCCGAAAATGCTTCGTTAGCGAGTTACAGCTAGCGAAAGATTTTCGCCTGAATTCCTGGGTAAAGAGTAAAATAAAGCCATATACTGAACTTTTGAAAAAGTTAATTAAGTAAGAAATATCGTGGATTCTTATGTATTTTTACCTGATAAAGCTAATAAAATAGGTTTCAGAACTGTACCTGTAGTAGTTTTTCAGGGATTCAGGGTTAAATGCAAAAAATTGGGGCACGAAACAATGTTTTTTTTAAGTTTGATGTACAATAACTTTGTTAAAATGGTAATAAATACATAAAATCAACAAACATTAATTGTAAAAAATTTAATTCTGAGAAAATTGATATAATCAAAGTCTAAAATAAAACAGAAATAAGTACCAAAAAATCGATTTTATTCAGTATAATACATTACTAGCTGTAAAGAAATACCGTACGGTATTTAGTTAAAATAAAACAAAAACAAAATGTTTGTTCCTTAATGATGAGATAAATTGAGAAAACAAGATTAACTGTTAAATTAAATTTTTTTGTAAATAAAAATATCATGTTTTATTACGTTGTATTTTTGTTTTTAAATAAAAATTTACATCAAATGTTCGAAAATAAATGAAGCAAACATTTTTCCCATTATTGTTTACAAATCATCGAAATACAGTTTTTTGTTTTATTAATTTCTAAGTTTGGTAACGCACGAATAACAGCTGATCAACAATGGTATTCTGTAATGTTACGTTAGAAACTGTGTATTAGTGGTGTTTTGCAAGCTACAGCAGGAGATCGGGTTCTGTGAATCGTGTTATTAAATGCAATTTTTTCCGTGAGTTATAATTCGATTGTTTATTCAGCGAAAAAATGCCTTACTTATTTTACATCAGAGGAATTCGCTGATATGGTTTTTATTTTGGGTTACTGTTAATGGTAATGCTAGAGCTGCTGTAGAAGAATATGAACTACGTTACCCTAATAGGAGGATTCCAGATACCAAAACAATTTCAGGAACTTTTCGTACTCTTCGGGAAACAGGATCACTACCAAGTACTAGAACCAATTATGAACGAGCTGTCCAACTTGATGATGATATTGTTATTAATGCTGTTCATCGCAGTCCAGGTGTAAAATACACGACGTATTTCTAGGCGGATAGGAGTTTCGCAGTCAACGGTGTGGAGGTCACTTAATCGAAACAAAATTTATCCGTTTCATAAAAAAAAGGTTCAACATCTACAGCTAGGGGATGGTCCGCTTCGCTTGGAGTTTTGCAACTTTTTGAATATTAATAATCAACTCTACAAGCGTATTTTGTTTACGGATGAGGCACAATTCACTCAAGATGGTGTCAATAACTTGCACAATGGAACACTCATGGGCAGAAGAAAATCTACATGAGGTAGTGGAACAGAACTTTCAACACCGATTTAGCGTCAATGTCTGGTGTGGCCTTTTGCCACAATCGGCTGATTGGACCTTTCATATTACCTGGACGCGTAAATGCTGAGTTCTATTTGCATTTCCTTCAAGAAGAGTTGCCCGCAGCTGTTAGAGAATTTTCCTTTACATCTCAGACAAAATTTGTACTTCCAGCATGACGGGAGCACCTCCCCACTTTTCACGTGCCGTTTCTGCTTACTTAAATCATCAATTTCCTGGACACTGGATTGGTCGTGGAGGGCCTCACCCTTGGCCACCAAGATCACCAGATCTATCTCCATTGGATTATTGCATCTGGGGATGGATGAAAGACATTGTATACAAGACAAAAGTGAATTCTCGTGATGAATTAATTGCCCGTTATGGATTCGGCTGTGCAGATACAGGGAAGTCCTGAAAAATTAAGAAACGCAACAAAAGCAATACACAAACGTGCTGCAAAATGTATTGATAATGATGGCCTCATTTTTCGAACATCTATTATAAAAAGGTGCGTACGGTTGGCCCAACCTGATTAATTTTGCTTAAAACTAGTAATGCACTATACTGAATAAAAATCGATTTTTTGGTACTTATTTCTGTTTTATTTTAGACTTTGATTATATCAATTTTCTCAGAATTAAAATTTTTTACAATTAATGTTTGTTGATTTTATGTATTTATTACCATTTTAACAAAGTTATTGTACATCAAACTTAAAAAAACATTGTTTCGTGCCCCAATTTTTTGCATTTAACCCTGAATCCCCTGAAAAAACTACTACAGGTACAGTTCTGAAACCTATTTTATTAGCTTTATCAGGTAAAAATACATAAGAATCCACGAATATTTCTTACTTAATTAACCTTTTCAAAAGTTCAGTATGGCTTTATTTTACTCTTTACCCAGGAATTCAGGCGAAATCTTTCGCTAGCTGTAACTCGCTAACGAAGCGTTTTCGGACCTATGTTTATATAACATTTTTTCATTATTTTTACTAGTACAATGTGCTGTAGAAGTGGGGGGAGAACTTCATGAATCACCCTGTATATCCGCAAACCTGTTACTCGTTACTGGTTAACATAATTTTTATCTGATTTTCAAGTCAATTCTGGACCGAGTGGTAACTTAACTGTCACGCGTACATATATTTTTCTCTTGACCTTTGTAGCTGGACATCTTGCTGCCAAGGAATATCTCGCGAACTTTGTCTGGAAAGAAAATTAAGATTTTTCGTATTACGAATCATATGCCCTTTCATGCGACATCTACTTATAAGATATATTATAAGATACATTTGCAAATAGTAAAGTAACCTACATGTGATAATGTTTTGTTTGCCAGATTGCAATGTATATAAGTTGTAGTGATGTCCTTCGGACGAGAGCACGTTGTCGTGATTATAGGTTGTCTTGATAAATGGCTAAACCCTTCGCGAGTCTGTTTTAGATAAGTCCGAGTACCACCTCGAGTACTAATTCAAACCCCACATCGAGTACAATTGAAGTTTTTGTCCTACTTCAATTACCAGTATTTATGTTCTAGTATTCTAGACCTAATTTTCTTTTTTTCGAGCTTTTTGGAATAATTAAATTATTAAGCAGGTTAGAATTCCATAAAACAAACGAACCACTCGGCTTACCCCCAAATATCGTTTTAGTTCATCATTACTCAATTGTAACAGAATAGTACGAAAGTTATATTTTAATTTAACGGAGAAAAGTTATTTTATATTTTATTTAATACAATTAAACTTATAAGTAAACTTTGCATATTCAGTATTTATAACTATGACCTCAGAAATCTCCTCTTGTGTGTGTTTTATCCATTCAGTACAACTTCAGCCGCTGTATCATAAGATTAACTTTATGGAAAACTCTCGCCATTATATCATGACTGTCACGAGACCGTTTGACTTGTTTTAAGATATCTGTTATTCATGGCCCCTTAATATTGCAGTATATGTAATGAATAGTAGAAATGTGAAAGTATCCATTGCAATTCCGGGCAGCAAGGGAAACAATTGGTAGCCAATGGATGCTGATGGTTGAGGAGCCTTGTTAAGGGGTCCAGGGTAGAGTTCAAGATTATATTGCTGGATTTTGGACTACAGCAACATTTGCAAGGAGCCTCATCCTTCCACATCGATATAAGAAACCAGGTACAGGGATATAGATGATCAAAATGAACAACCTTGTCCTTAGAATAATCAATATGATTAGAAGACCAAATTTCCCAAGTTCCCAATTCCCAAGTTTTTAAAAGTATTTGATGCTGCCATTAGTTTAAAACTTATACTTTGGTATGTGGTCTTGACATATCTGGTGCATAGTACGTTAAGGTACGCTGGACTCGAATTTATACTACTTAAGAATGGATCTTCTTCCATGGTATCAATAGCTTAGCTATTATATTAAAGAATAAAATTTTTATTTGATAAAATCATAAGAAATATAATAAAAATACCCAGTGAAACAAAACAATTAAATTAAATATTACATTATGTCAGTTTTACTAGAACTTAAATTAGGCTTAGGCTACAGTTTTAAATTGCTATAGTACAACATTTTTGACTTTGAATGTAAATCAACATATTATATAGATATATGAAAAAAAACCATTCCATTTTTAGCCTTTTTCTATCTGTGCATACGCATTTCATATTTTCTTACTGGATCACAAATTTACACCTTTACCTACTTTTGTTTCATCGCAAGTTATTTGGTACTTGACCAAGGAACTATACAATAGTGGTTTTGAGCTAAAATTTCCCAGAAACCTAATTTTTGCGAGAAATCATATTGGTGTAATGGATAGACAAGTTCTCATGGTTAGCAGTGTTGTAATCAACAATGTTGTCAATGTTGTTTTTATATGGTGAGCAAATATTGTTAAATAATATACTCGTGGTTAAAATTATGGAAAGTAACTAACCTTAGATTAAAATAAAGAAATATCGAATAGAACTCAATTGAGGCATTCAATTACATTTATATTATATGTGTTTATTGAGAATTTTCCCAATATTACACAAGCCACAATATTACGTGGGCATAATTAAATTAGTTAATGAAATTTTTAATCCGCACCAAAATGATTTAACTATCGTAAAAATTGTAATATAACTATATAAGCCCAGCCATTTGAAGCCTGTCACCTTTCCATTGCATCAATTTTCATTTTACCTACAAGAATGACTCATCCTCCATTTTTATCTTCTTTCCTCAAGTGGCCACACAATTTATTGAGCACATTTGTCGTACAGCATGGCTTTTCCCTCAAGTGGCCACACAATTTATCGAGCACATTTGTCGTACAGCATGGCTTTTCCCTTAAGTGTTCTTCTGTTACACACCTGGGGCACCGTATAAAAACATTATTTGAAAAGAAAACAAAAAACGATGCCAAATGTATAAAATAAACAACATTTTGCATAAGTACTCGACATAGCTGGCTAACGTCTCTTAATATGTAAACTTCAGGCCTATAGCAGTAGTTGATCACCTAACAGATTGCTTGAATCGTACCTTCGCACATGTTGACGGTAAGATTGTAAAGCAACATCGGACGTATTTGTAGTGAAATTTGCTGTGACAAAAAGCTTACAACTGGGGCAGTTTCTCATGAAGTTTTAATGAAAATTTTCAATATATTATTTGTAAACCGTCCTCTGTTTGCTTATGATATATACAATTTTTCTAGTAATTCCTGAGAAGAGACTGTCTTTACGGTTAAAGTAATTTGACAGCAGTCCAGAACTAGTGTCCTGAAAGTCTTTTGATAACAAATTCAGATAAATGTGTAGTTATATCAATTTATATATCTTATTAACAACCTTTTTTGAGTATAATATAAGTAATTGTGCCTTTGAGAGAAGAGGATTGGTAAACCATCTCAGAGAAATACTAACGACCATACTTCTTATACATACATACATATCTGTGTGTATCTATTTGTATAGTAGTTTGTTAGTCCAATTTACAAATTTTAATTATCAAAATAAGTAGATTGTGTATTTATTGCATACTATGTGTACTTTTACAGCCTTCGAGAGGAAGACATCGCCAATGATAAAATAGTCCAGTTGGTTACAGCAATAGCGGTTTGTAACCTGTTAGAATCAGGTAACAACACCCTATTGTTGAAAGTGCCTGGTCTAAAACAACCATGACCATTCTATCAATTTAGACTACGTTCTACAGTACAATATTAATTACTTTAAATTTAAAGTCTTTGTACTTTTGTGCTCAAAGTAATTTTACTACTTAAATAAAGTCTTATATCACTTATGTATGTCTATAAAAGTTAATGTTTTGCTCGTGTAAATTTAAATATGGTACTTGTAAGTTTTACTACAAATACATTTTTATTATATTACTTGTAGGTAAACTATAGAGATATTATTGTTTATTTGTATAACGAAATAGCCAAATATTTATGTTTTGTGATTTTCTACAGATGCCTAAGTTACTATACAAGAATTGTATTGATTAGATATATATTTACAGCTTTAATATAATTAAAAAAAATTTTAAGATGTACTAAAATTACTGTGGTTAATGGTATTATTAATAGGTATCAAACGAACACATAGGATTTGTTCCATTATGTTTTCTTATATCTAGATTAAGCAAGTGTACATGAGAAATCGTATACTGACTGTACAATGATTACTTGCATGTCAAAACCAAAAGGAAAAAGAACATGTTCAAAAATTTTTGACGATGGGAAGATTTGTGCAGGAAACAAGATATTTCCGTATAAAATGCATTACTTTACAAGAGTAGCTATGACATTTCTTCCTCAGGTGAAAAACTAACCTATAGTACGTAAGGACTCTCAACAACCATGTCGTATATAAATTCCATGCACATTAACTGTAAAACATGCCTTTAATAAAAACAAAACACTAATTATTAAAATAAAACATACAGTAGGCCTACATGTCACAATACGTCTAAAGCAACTGACTAACCGTATTGAACTGACCAGAGGCCAATAGTAAATGGTGAGCCTCACGGCAGAAACAAGATATCGGCAAAAAGATGGCTTTTAATAGCACTTAACAATGGAAAATTTATGAAAAAACCTCTTTCCATCATATTCTAAGGCGTTAAAACATTTTACTTCTACACTTTTTTAACACCTCCGCAAAATATTTAACTCTATATTGTTACATAATACAAAATCGTAGTATCAACGCAAATTAATAGCTGTGACAATAGAAATAATTTTTACTTTTTTCAGACTATGTATTATTAGACAAAAATTAAGTACTGAACTATGTAGCATTACTTTCAGGTAATTCGAATCTGTGATATAAATTCCTGAAAGTACCTTCTATACCTTCAATATTGTGAGATTGAGAAACGGTAGAATGAAATTTATATTGGAAGCACATAAAATATTTTCACATGTTTTGTTATTTTAATTCACAACTTTTTTATTATAATTTGCTTGATATGTCCATATATAATAAGGCTACCTTGAGATGAAAACGTTTCTATTGATTGCGTGAAAAAGCGACATTCTAGGTAGTGTACGGACTATTACAAAATCGACCCTTAATAGAAAGTACATATTTATAATTTACTTGATATGTCCAAATATAATAAGGCTACCTTGAGATGAAAACGTTTCTATTGATTGCGTGAAAAAGCGACATTCTAGGTAGTGTACGGACTATTACAAAATCGACCCTTAATATAAAGTAAATATTTACAATTTTTTTGTATGTGAATTATAATTATGTAAAGCCCACACTTTTTTACAGTTTTCAAATGTTTCAATTGCATTTTTTTGTGCCTTCGATAAAACCTCCGTGTTTTGAAATGGTTCACTGACTTGTATAGGTTCCCTGCAGACAAGTAGCTTGTAGGCTGGCAGGGAATCTTCTTCACTCATTGTATTGTGTAACTGGTCAACTTCTCTAATTCTTACTTGTTCATTAGAGTTTCTTACGTGTTCATTCTTACTTGTTCTTACTTGTTTCACTACATTTGTCTGCTTGTCACTAATAGTTTGAATCCATTCCCGAAATAAACGTGCACAAATAAACTTTCCAAAGCACATTACAATTAGAAAGAAAATTATAATTAATATCCAACACATAGTGGATAAAAATAAATTCAATAATAAAGAATTTTGAAACTACAATTCACTTTGGTATTGACATAAACTAATTGCAATAGAAATGGCGTCTTTGTTACATCATCTTCTTTTAGAATCTATTTGCAAATTTTGATTGGTTGACCGGATATGACGTCATTGTCATAGTGAACAAATTTGTTGCGGCACAGGCGTTTAAAAACTATTACTAGTTCAATGCATTACACCAATATCTCACTATACTGTGTGATGGATGTATTCTTTGTGTTCAATATTTCAGTGATAGCAAATTACGTTGCTAGTAAATGAATTGAAAAATCACTTTAAACTTTATTTTGAGACGGAGTAAGAGCTGTTTTAGCCCTCAATATGCTTGCCATATTTTGTATAGCCATGCAGCATGTTCATCTAAAAAATAAACTGACCTCTTTTCTTAAAAAATAGGTTATTTGCTAATGGGGGCATACAGGTTTTTAACGATATTCTAAGTTAATATGAGTACAAATATTCTAAGTATACTTTCTTTTTAATCATCTCTTTGTGTTTATTAGCCTATACCCATACGTTTTAACAATTATAATTAACATTAAATAATATTAACGGGTGTCTGACGCCACATAAGACAGCAAATACAGAGTTAGGACTGGACTCTTTTAATTTCTTTTCTTATTATAAGGTTTTCTTTGTTTCGCTACTACCTACTTGCGAACGTGGCAGTATGAATTTCAAATCTGTGTCTGTTTTCAAAATGCGTTTTTAAATATGGTATAAATCATTGTCATCACTGTATTCATTATCATTATTATCAATTTTAGCCTCTCTCACTCGGAGTAATGTAGAATAAATGAATGAGGATAGAGGCAATAGAAGCCCAGAAAGCTATCCTGTTACCCTGGGGTGTGTCGAGGAACATTTTATTTGGGACGCTATTCGCTCACTCTGTAGTGTATAAGAATGAGTCGATCGCCAAAACGCTTTTTATAGCCTCAATAAATATGACAGAGAACAAAATTGTAGTTCGTCTTTATACTTATCTGGTTTATAATTCGGTTACAGTTTATAACCTTAACAGTGAGGCTCCTTTTTAATTCCGTTGGGTCAGCTCTTAGTCATGGAACTTGTTACTTAAAACAAATTCTTGTTTTACTAATTAAATCGTAACAATCCTAAGAAATTGATAACTACATTAAATTACTAGGTAAAGGCTGACCGATTTCATTAATTTATATAATGTTTAAGTTGTCATGAATTATACTTGGCCTGACCACCCAATGCTATTATTAAGAAAGTCTACAGGCAGAGACGTGGGATTAATAGTTTGTATCATACTTGGAGTAGGATAGAAAGAATGAGTAACAATGTATTTTTATTTAATAAGGATTGATGAACTTATGATAAGTTTTAGCAATATGCCGTTGTTGTATAAATAGATCGAGTACAGAAGTCTTCGATAAACAAAAATTGTGTTTAAGCAGCCAAAGCTGATCAATACACCGCGGCAGTCGGCACTCGGCAGGTGATGCTATTTTAGCAACTGTGGTTATGTTTGTGTTTGTATTGCGTTGAAGGAAAATTAGTTTGTTCCTTTAGTGTGATTGTTGATTTATCATATGCCTTGTTTTTATTGTAATTTGATAGATGAGTAGGTAGTTTGTTTGGACAATTGCTTTTTATAAAAACGAAGAGGGAATATCATGCATGAATTGGGATGGAGAACCATAGTGCCCCTCACCCTGCCACTAATACCTGAGCTAGAAGAAACACTTCGAGCTCATCGTTTCCACCTTTCAGGAGTGTAAGGGACTCTCTACACTTATCAAAGTACTACATGAGACTGTAACAAACATAGTCCTCATCAAACTGCCACTAATACCTGAGCTAGAAGAAACACTTTGTTTGTAAGGACATACATGTGTGTGTTTTTTTGAGAGAACTATGTGTAAAAATCTCAAACAATAACTAATAAGGTTTATTATTTAAATAAGGTTATCCATTAATTAATGTTGTCTCTTTTTAGAAATTTAAATACATCAAATACATTCTGAAATGAGCAGGTCCATGTCTCTGTCATTTAAGTTTAATATTGAATTTTAAGTACAAATTTAAAGGTACTTTCCCCTAGTATTACAATTTTACAAATACAGGATCTCAATTCATCTCTCATATATATAAAAACAACAACCTGGTAAAATTCAATAAAATAATCGTTAATTTTGCTGCTATTTGTACTTGGTATTTATAATATTTGTGAGTTATAAAATAATTTTATATTCTATAACTATTCCAAAACGGATTGCCCAACCGGTAATTTGGTCAGCACATCAGAACAATGGATTGGAAGAAATAATAATGAACACGGACATCTTGGAAAAAAACGATTTAAAATAAAATTTTGATTTATATGCTTTAAGTATCCGATTCTTTGATATATACTTTGAAATGTTTCAGCATAGCTACTACTTCTGTGTCTACTTTACACATTTAAAATGTATCTGTTCACAGTTGGGTGGATTTTGAACTCAATAGCAATGCGTGAAGAAAAACAAACCATATAACCGATCGCATTACAATGGAAATTACATTCCTATGCTATACCATTTGTTTCCAACCATTGGTTACATAGAATTTTAAAAAATTGAGGAAAATATTATTAGAAATTATAACAATGGAAAAATATGTAACATCTGAAGAGCCGTGTGTTTTCAGTTTATATATAATTTTGACATGGAGAAATTACAAAAAAAAAACAAATCGTTCTGAAGGCGAAGCTGCTTTAGACTGTATATTTTAGGTTTCTGCTTAAATTAAAGCAGCGTATCTCACGTCTTCGGAGAAATAATTGTGGAGTATCTGAAAATCAAGATCCTGTAGATTTATTCTTTCATATTACTAATCTTAAATCTGTTCTACATATAGAATGACGGATTAATTTTACTACTAGGAGCAACTACCACCACAGTGTTGAGGTTGGGGATATGAAATTAGTGCCAGACTTCAGTACAGCAGAATTAATGAGTGATTGCACTTTTATGAGCCTCTAACTGTGAATACCGTAGAGCATATCTTATGGCCTGGATATTTTAATATAGGATTTATTATATCGTTAACAATCGACGACGTGGCAAACTAAAGTAGTGATAAAGACCTACTTTAGCTTAACTTACCTAGTATATCTTGTAATGTATCAGCTTTAAATCGGCGTTAAAGAGAAAAGGAATGAGATTTATTTTGGCGTTATTTAGAAAAATAACTATAGACTGGTAAGCCAATGTAGCCAAAGCATGTAGAATACGTGGACTAAATTTCAAATCAATGTGTAAACTCTCATTTATTACAATAGAAACAATATGCTCGGTGTAAAAGAGTTAGAAATGTATACACGAAACTTTTATGTTGGCAGAATAAAATCGCATCTTAAAAAAATATCTGAGATTAAAAATAGGATAATGTTATTACTGGATATTGTAAATAAAGCTTAATGAAAAACATATAACCTATTTAAAAATATGAAACGTTTAACATTTTTTTAAATAGTTTCAAATCTTTGACAAAAATCTCTAGTTTAAACTGATTGTCTAAACAGACAAAAATGTTTAATAGAGTGTGTGTGCTATACATTCAAATCAAGACAGCACCATTGCAAGGTGGCATCATTCTTCTCTACGGTTATAAATTTAAGTGAATATGCCAGGAAGTTCTGGAAACCGTAATTTTTTAGAGCTCAGGATCTTGCAGAGAATAAGATAAAGTTAAATATCAGAGAGGGCTTCTTAGCCCTAACTTTGCACGGTAAAATAAGACATATTTACTTTACTTTAATAGGATATCTCAGTGATTACCTAAATTCTGGAGCTTTTTCACAGGACAGTCCTGTTAGTTACAGAGACAATACGCCCTAATTTAAACGCCATGACACAAGTTTTACAGGCTTGAATATTTTGAAGGAACTTAAAAAGTTTAGACACACATAAATTTGGAGACTATCGTAAAATTATTTGTATAATTTGAATTTAGTTTGCTTGGAGGATTCATGTATGATTCCAGAAACCCGCTCTTCAAAAATACAGAAGAGGCCAAGTGGCCAGAGTATACTATGATCCACGTGTATTATTGTGGAGTGAAAGTTCATTGAAAACTTAAAGCATGAGTATTTTAGATGGCTAGTAAGTTATTACACAAGTTTTTGGCTTTTATTGACTCGTTAGTATCCACGTTTTCCAAAAGGCTGGATGATCGTATCTCTGGTAGAACACAACGGCAGGAGCTTTGAGAGGATGGGATTATCTAGAAGCAAACAGATCTAAGAGATCGAGCAGAGGTTCAAAAATGCTAAAGGTGACTTCAAGAACCAATTATTTTGAGTGTAACGATAATATAAGCTAGTTCGTTCTACGCGTTGATATATTTTGCTTGGAGACTCTTGAAGGCCAAATTTAAAATTGGAGGTTTTTAAAGACCGGAGTTTTCAGAGGGGCAAGTAGTTCCAGATATCTGGAAGACTCAGTTGGCTACATTCCTAGAAGACTGGTGGCTTCTAAAGGTCAGTCTCCAGGATGACGAAATACTTATAAGGGAAAAGGGGTTAAAGAAGATTTTCGTTAGTAAAATATTCTAAAAACATACAGAGGTTTTGAGTCTCAAAACTTTCGGTTGTTTAAAGTAGCTGCAGCACTTTGTGGGATAATATTCTATAGATCGGAAGCTTTCAGAAGCTGCCTTCCTGCGATTGCTAACGTATGCAGTCCATGTTGACACAAATGTGGGGACACAGTGTTGACAAGGTTTAAAAAATAAACGTGAAATAAACATGAAACATCCACAGGATGAGGCTCCAGATAGCACCATAGCTTTTTGAGGTCCAATAGGAGAAAAATAAAAAAAAAAATATGGGAAATATATTTCTAAGTAACAGGCTTGCTGTTAACACTTAATGCCCAATGAAAAGTAGGATTTCGAAACTATTGTGTCGGAAAACTGGTTGACACATTGAAACCGTGGTGAAGGAAAATTTAATGACCGTTTATCTTAAGGAGTTCTGCAGAAGCACTGTTGTGAGAGCACCGTTGCTAAAAGGATAGAAAGTACAAGTTGGTGTGGTACCGGACTGATGTGTGTGAATTTCATTGACTGGATAGCTTGTGTTGAACGGAGTGAGTTATTTGTGCGTCTCATAACATCTATTTAATTCAGTAATAATACATTTTTTTAATAGTAACTCTAACGAAAAATTACAATTTTTAGTTACTCAATATGTAATGTGTCCTGTAACATAACTTCAATATGATACAAAATATAAAGCTACTACACTGTTGCTATCATCAGTTCTCTGAGCCGAGCGTCTTATATACGCCAAACTACACGTAATACTAAACTGTGGGTCGTGGACCAATGGATAGAGTGCTGGACTAACGTTTATAATTTTGCTGTGACCCGAGATCGGTTCCCGTAACAATGATAAGGTTTTGACAATCTAATGCATGTCCCTTATTTTAATCTCTGCACGCCGATTACTGCTTTTAGAAGATATTGGACATCGTTAGCTGTTCTACCGCTAGATGGCTGCACTCTATGGACATGGTATGCGTCTACTCCTGGGCAACGGCGATATCTGACCGTCACCGTGTTGCAGATAGTGTGTTATTTTTATGAAGGCGTTTGCTTAATACAGTTATCACACAGTCTGTCGCATTTTGCTACAATCATGGCAAGTAACACAGAGCTTGATGTTCAGGACTTGGTTGCAATTATTAGTTTCGAAATTAATAATCTCAGTTCAAACTATCCTGATATACACACAGCTCCTTTGATAAGCAAAATTACAGATCTTGTAAATATAGTGGAATCAGAGCAAAAACTAATCAATCTGAAAGATAATGATTTATATTCTTCTCATTTTGAAATCACCGATCTCTCAGCCAGATTGGAATCATCGAAACTTGATCAACTTTTTGAAACCGATCAAGACGCGGCTGAAGAGGCAAACGTTAGACTGATTAAGACTATAACTAAAAAACTAACCTTAAAACTACCAAATCCGAAAACAATGTTTAGCGCTAAATAATTCTCTAGTTCAGGATGTAAAGAATGTAAAAAAGCTGGATGACACACTCAGCGGTAAAAATGACATATGTATAACCGAAATTAAAGACTTAAAATTAAAACTAAGCTTATTAAATGAAGAGTTATCTAGAGCTAAGCTGAAAATTAATAATAGGAGTCAAACCAAGTGGGTAGACGATGAGATCCTAGAAAGTTATTTCCACTAATGTCTGAATATCTTGATGACCAAAATGTTTTTTATTCGGCCCATTTTCAACACAGTTAATCAGATAGTCCAGTTACTACGAGTGAGATTACAATGCTCTCCTCATTTTTATATAGTAATTATGTTCTCTTGTGTGTGAGTGGCAGTTCCGATCTCACCAGGGAGGATGGGGGATCGCTCTGGAGCTTACTTTGTATTGTCCGAACAACTAATCACGCTTATCACTTTGATTCACTTAAAGAATAATAGTTCTGTACACAAAATTGTGGAACAACTCAAAAATCCCCCACAAATCTGGTTGAAGTAGAGTGCTTCCAACAAAGAAACACCTACGAATGTGGAATAAGTATTTTGGTTAATGCTAGAGAAATGGATAACATTTCTTTACAGTAATGGTTAGATCACGATTTTGTTAACATTAAACCAACCATTTTTAATTATGAGGCACCTAATGCCAATCCAAATGTAGAGAAACTAGGAGACAGATTAGCTTTGAGATGTAACTCCTCAAGTGATTGGACTGCTGTGAAGCGTTCGTTTAGCAATGCCCAATCTACATGTACTAATGCAGGCGGTGCCAGAGCAAATAAAATTATCACTAGCAAAAATAAGATTGCTGTTCTTACTACTCTCAATGATGACAAAGGTAATACTGTAAAAGTAAGTGTAGTTGATTTAGTTGGATTCCAATAATAACAACAGGAATCCAGATATTGGTAAGTATAATAGCAATAGTGATAATGGTAAAAAAATTATAAAACGTAAAAAGAAGCGCACAAAGAATAACAAATTAAATTAACTGACAAATTTGTTAACAGTAAACATTATGTCACCGATATCCAAAAGTCCCTTGCAGACTATAAGATATCTCAGACTGTAGTACTCGGAGGATCTGGTTCACATGTTGACTCAAAAATGCATCTACAGGTGGATCAGAATATTTTAGTGCAGTAAACGTGCAAAGGATTGCCTTGTTATAAAAAACTCTTCCTCACAGCCAGCTTTAAACCATCGCGAAACACGCCCAATACGCCTAATGCATCACAATGTACAGGGAATCTTATCCAAGTTCGAGCAAAGTTAAAATCCTGATTGATTTGATTACTCCAGACCTTTTATGTTCATTTGAACATTTTATTAAGTATGAGGAATTGAATTCACTCTGCTTCCCTGGGTTTTCTGTTCTTCTGGGTTCTGTCGCTCGAGCCTAAAAAGAGGAGGTGTTTGCTTTTTAACCGGAGACTTCTTGCAAACTCACCTATTTGACGTTGGTTCTTTCTTGTGAGGAAGGAAATTCTGAGTTCGCTGAGGGCACCTGCATGTACACAAACGGAGCTTAATATATATTTTTTTTACTCAATGTAGAATTATCTTCATACGATATTAAAAAGTAACAGGCTTGCCACTGTCGCAGGTGATTTCAATATTGACGTTTCTATTGACAACAACATCTCTATAAAGTTCTCAACTTGACGTTTTCTTTTGAGCTCCATCAAAATATTAAATCTTACACAAGGGAGTTGGGAGTATTGAGCTCGATCATTGACTACATATTTACAAACATAGTTCCTGCTCAATTCAATGCTGAAGTCCTTGTGACAGGATTTAGCGATCATCACGCTCAAATCGGATATATAAAAGTAGATCTTCCGACATCAAAACTCCTGCTCTTTAAAAACATTAGATTTGTTTCACAAATGAACACACATAAATTTCATATTTTTTACAAAATGAGTCTTGGGAAGATGAAAACTGAGGATGTTGCGCTCAGTTTCTTGCTTTTCTTAAATAAAATTTCCTACTATTACAACTTATCTTTCCCCGAAAGAAAAGTTAAACTCTAAGAAAATACATATATCTCCAAAATCGGGCTAGATAAGTATCTCGTGAATCAAAGGGAAAGGATGTTATTTATGTACTCCATCAGCATACACATGGATTCCGATCATCCTCTAAAAATTCAGTACAGGCAAACAAAGACGTATGTTATTTCCTGACATAAAAATTTGGTTTTGTTTTGCTTTAAATTGGTTAAAATGTTTCAAACATGTGTATAAATTTATCAGATCCTATTACCGCAAAATTACAGAAATGACTAACTGATTTATATTCACATATTTATACAAATACAATAACCACTTTAGGGGAGAAATGTGTACACGTGCGTGAATGTGTGTGTGTGTGTGTGTGTGTGTGTGTTTTACTTGATATAAGTGTTCCCCTTTAAATGTTGGTTAAGAATTGCAATATTCTCAAACGATTGTGAGGAAAAATAACGTAATAAATGTATAAATCTATTATCAATAGGTAATCATCCTAGTGTAATAAATACTCTTATCTTTGCATTTATTATTGATGTTTACATGAATTTAAGTAAACTAACTTAGTCAAATTTTTCTTATGGCAATACTAATGAGTATCACATCTTTCAAATATTCTATAATTGTATTTTTGTGTTTTTTTAATAACATTATTCTATAAAGTATGTAATTACGATTACATTTAAGTTACAGTTTTTGCGTTCTTTAATAATACGTTCTTGTTAATGTTCAGTGTTTTATGGTAAGGGCAAGTGGTCTGTGGTAGCGAGGACATGTTGCCGCCGGACAATGACAATGCTGATTGTACGTCTGCCATTCATTCTTCGGAACTATACAATTATAATCAATACTACAACTCTTTTTGCAACAATAATTTGGACGACAGCCTTAAGCTGTATCATATTAATATAAGAAGTTTTTCAAAACATTTTTAATGATTTATTAGTTAATTTAAATTCTTTTAAGGAGCAACTCGATTTGATTGTGTTGTTGGGAGTGCTGGTTGTCCGGGGGGGAGGAGGGAGAAAAAATTGACGGTTTTAACTTCTTGAGCACTACTGCAAAACAGAATAAGAACGACGGAACTATAATATTTACAAACAAAAGACTATCAACTAATTCTATACACATAACCTTGGGAAACCTGCACGGCATCGCTTTGGACTTTACATATAGCAATAAACACTTCAATCTTCTAGCATTATATTGGACTTTTGACAGTAATATTGCGCAATTTTTAACGGAATTATAAGAATACTATGCCACCATACCTAGAAATGTAATGTGTATTTTTATTGGATATATAAATATTGACTTATTAAAAAATGACTTCACAACTGACAGCTATTTAAACATTCCAATCGGTGCAGGACTAGTGCAGTGTATAGATAAACCAACACGAGTGACAGATCACAGCACGTCTTGTCTGGATCATATATTTGTCAGATACAATATTATGAACATCGTCAAGTCAGCAGTGTTCCAGACAAGTATTACTGACCACTACAGTACTGCTCTAACTATTGCTGCCACTGTCGCTGCCTCTGTTGCAGTCACTGTCAACACCGCCGCTCTCCCCACTTGCGTTAATCGTACTCTACTCACCGACAATCTTAATCATTCAGACTGAAGTTCGGTCTTGAGTTGTATTGATGTAAATTCTTGCTCACAAACATTTTGCTCACTTATCCAAAGTTTAGTTAAAAATTCAATATACCTATCAAACATATTTAATCCCGTTCAAAAACATTATTCCAAGGATAACGCCCAGTCTTATACGCTCAATTCTAATTAGAGACAAACTAAGTAAATCATTAAAAAGGAAACCTTTTAATGTAAGCTTAAGAAATCACTACCAAAAATATAGATTAACATTGAACAAAACCTTGAAAAATGTAAAAAGACAATATTATAGAACAAAGATGAGTGAAATTGGAGGAAATGCTAAATTGTTGTGGAGTGTAATAAGCGAGTTATCTGGGAAGGTAAATAACAAAGATCCTTTTCCTATTGATAAATACTTTCCGGGTATCCCTTCCACCCATGGTTTGTGTACACGAGCGGCTAACTAATTTAATACTTTTTTTGCCGCAGTAGGCCACAACTTGGCGAGTGCTGTTGACGCCGGTGGGGAGCCGCTGATGCGTGATTCGGACTTCAGACTTAACACTGACTTTGTCTTCCACACTATTCCTGAACTGGATCTCGCACGTTATGTGACTGGAATGCGCGGCGGATCCACTCTGGGTCGTGACGGTGTCTCAGTTCTTATGATTAAAGAAAACCTACACATTATTTTGCAGATTTTTTACACTTAATCGATCTCAGCTTGACATCCGGCCTTTTTCCAGACAATTTTAAAATTACCAAAGTATTTCCTCTGTATAAATCCAACGATTACAAAGACAAAAATAATTACCGTCATATATCTCTTTTAAGTGTATTCTCTAAAGTGCTGGAGATAATCGTTAAATACCAACTAGTACAATACATTCAGGATAACAACATTGTATATGAATGTCAGTATTGGTTTCGGCTGGCAGTATGGGTTGACCGCAGAATAAAATGGACAGAGCATATAGAACTACTAAAAAAGAACCTCCCTAAATATATATTTGCACTTCATCAGCTGAGAGATGTTCTAGGCAGACGAGAGGTAAGATTGGCGTACTACGCGTATGTCCAATCGCTACTCTCTTTTGGAATAATCGCTTGGGGTGGTGCATGCAAAACAATTCTTGAACCACTTAATTTTTTTCAAAAAGCTATATTAAAAATAGGATTTATAAACCTCGGCGATTCCCTACTGACACTCTATACAGATAAACTGAAATATATACCATAATACAACTGTATTTCAGTATATATTCAAAACTCGTCAATTCAAAACTCGTCTCAAATGCCTGTTGGTGTCAAAAGCGTTTTATTCGCTAGAGGAGTTTGTGATGAGTCGCTGGGATATCTAAAAATATCTTAAATTACCAAAATTTAAAATCGGGATCCAAATATAGTGTGAATTAGTGTGAATGAGTGAAATGTAAGTCTGACTGTGTGTGAATGTGTAGAGTATTTGCTGTTTGAATATATGACGACTGCTATACAGTGTTATATATTGTCTAAAAGCAATAAAGAAATGATTTGATTTGATATCAAGAATCTCCTACTTTATATTTAACAAAATTCCAGTAACCTCTTTTCTCCAGTTTCACATTCACATAATACCCGCTATTACAATAGTAATGGAATTCGATCTGATGGAAATGAACTAATTCATTCATTCATTCATTGTGTATAACTGCATTATTTACATGAAAATGGGCCAAGAGAAGAATTTTATTGTAAACGTGAGCGATTACATATATTGATATATTGTATCTTTTGTTTATACCAGTAAGAAATCTATAATTAATAAATGCTTCAATATTTGTTTTGCATTAAATGTTTATTTGTAAACATTACCTGAAACTGGCCGGTGACAAAATTAAATCCTGAAATTAGCAGGATCACTTTTTATGAAATCAGTTTCTAAAACTAAGAAGTCTAACAATTGTTACGTTAAATATTCAATGAATGTTGTGAATTCATTGTACAAGTAGGTATATAATGTACATACGAGTTGCTAAAGAGATGAATAAAGCTGTAAATGTGAGCAATATCATACATTGTTACTTTGGTCCAGGCAAGGAAAACAAATAACACTGTAAAATATTTTGATGTTTTAAGTGCATTTAATATTTATTTGTAAACAATACCTTAAACTGTCCAGTGACAAAATGAAATGCTGATATCAGCAGTATTATTTCATGGCATACATTTAGTTTATAAAAGTTAGGAGTCTAAAAGTGTTTACCTTTTAAGATGCTATGAATGTTGTATATTTAGTTTACAACTGCATAATGTACAAGGAAATGGCCAAAGATACCACGAATAGTACTGTAAATGCGAGCAACATCCCATATTGTATTTTTGGTCCAGACAAGGAAGATAATTAACATTATATAATGCTTTTACACTTGAACTTCATTAATTATATATTTTAAATAGTATCTAAAACTGGCCAGTGACATTAAATGAAATGCTGGAGCGAACATTATCATTTATTAAAGCTTTAGCGTAGACAAATAACTTTAGTATATAGAAAAAGTGTACAAGAGAACAATCGTATTGTATATGAAGTAATTAATTTAGTGTAAAATTGTATAATATGCATAGAGTGTCCAAAAAGATGAAAATAGCTGTAAATGTCCGCAATATTATACATTGTTAAGTCAACCGTGTTACACTTATAAAACTCTACCACTTTGTAAATTTAGTTTACAATTGTATAATGTACATGAAAGTGGTCCAAGAGAATGAAGGGTTTGACGGTGAATGTGAGCAATACTACGTATTGTATATTTGGACCTGAAAAGAAAGAAAATTGACATATTTTGTGGTCTGGTCAAATGCCTTGCAACAATAACTATAATGCAATGAAAATTAGGATATTACACTTAAAATTATTTACTGAATGTATAATTAATTCGTAAAGGCTATGGAAACTGTATATCTTTTATCGCCTGGACGTATTTTTAGTTTCACAATACATTTAGATGTAAACAGTTAAATATTTTACCTGTCAAGACTAAATCTATTTTAAAAGCAAAATAAGTAATTTTGAAAATACTATATGTGGGCAACTGTAAACAGCATTTAAAGTAAAATTGGTGTAAAATTATTTAATTTTGAAATCTGTTTAAAACTTGCTTTGCAGTGATTTTTCTATATATTTTCCAATTATTTTCAAACAGGTTCGCTAGGTTTATTACATTAGCATTGTAACTAGATCTAACATTCTGCTTTAAGCCAGCATTTTTCTAACTTTTAAATCGTATACCTTTATATGTTGATTGATGCTTACAATACAATTGGAAATTAGTGTTGCCTAATGTTACCTATAAAATGTAGTGCTAAGAATATCGTAAATGCACTTTGTGTCCACATGCGTTTATTAAAGTAAGCCTGTAGTTGGCAGGGAAATGTAACATGGATGCTTCGAATATGATTTTTGTGTTGTTAATCATGAAGCTGAACGAAAAATATAAAATATCTATATCTATAAACACAAATCACAGAAAACATAGTCACTGGAAAAGAAATATAGAAAATGTTATGGTAAGACTTAATTAAGCTCAATATTCTCTCTGGGAAGATATATCTGCAAATACTTTCTCAGTTGTGGTTAAGCTATGTAGAGAATAATACTGAAGCAATTAGAAATGTTTCATTCAAAAATGTTTTTCTTTATAACACAGCAATGATAAAGATTATAGAAAGCATAAACTTTATTTTGTAAACTATAATAATATGTACATTTCATGGAAAATATACAACTTCTCTCCTTCAAAATGGATATTACTATAGCCTAGTGATAATTTTAAAATCATATACCAAAAAGTTTAACTGCATTTTGGTAAAATTTACGATTTTACTAACATGTGGTTTTGTTTTTATCAATGATTTTATTAAGGCATATCTCTAGTTAGTTTATGGTTTTTTAAAACATCTTTTTCACAAATAAAAAATTAATTAAATTATTCACAACCTGTAAATCTAACATGGGTTTTTAAATTTTAATACTGGAAGTAGCTTTATTGTACATTTTTCTGGTAATATGTTCTTACGCCTCATTATAAAAATAAGCGTATTTATAAAGATATATTGAGTGCTATAGTGCCTTTTAAGAACAAAATAGATATTAATATTTAAATGTGCTAAATCTAAATGTAAACCTGAATGAAATGTTATTGTATAGAATAATACATAGATATTTATTATAAATGTCAGAAGAACAAATGAGAACGATGTAGTTTCAATGGGAAGCTAATTTGTTTTCTGTTCTATGTAAAACAATTTAGCAATTTCTTCTGTGTCGTGAAACTAGACATATAAATAAAATCCATTTTAATTGGACGACATTTGTAAATAAATTATCTTTTATATGTATCCTTTTATTATAGATATAAAATATAATTAACTTGTACGTGTTATAGACTGTGTTGACTCACGTTATAATATTCTTCTGTAAGTATCAAGTACCAACTTAAACTGTACTTCCAGTTTGTCAACTTTAATAATGTAATGCAATGTAATTAATACTCAATGAAAATTTATTAGGAACTTTAAATTTCGTCATCTTGAGTACAAGTATATATATATATAATATATATATAATATATATATATATATATATATATATATATATATATATATATAAAATGAGCAGATATATATATATATGAGATATATATAAGAATATATATATATATATATTATTTCTGCTGCTGTCATCTTCTAAAGTCTACTGCACATATTTAGCATATATACATATATATATATATACTCAAGATGACGAAATTTAAAGTACACATATATATATATATACATATATATATATATATATATATATACATATATATATATACATATATACTTGTACTCAAGATGACGAATATTATATAAATTATACATATATATATATATATATATATATATATATATATATATATATATATATATATATATATATACTGTATATTCTTTCTGCTGCTGTCATCTTCTAAAGTCTACTGCACATATTTAGCAGATATATAGTAGAGATATAAAAATCTCAAGTGCTGCAGAGTGAGTGCAACGATCCCCTGTTACCCCTCACGAGTTAGACCGTTGGTTCCGGGCCGGGACCGTGAACCCACTGTCCACCCCTTAAATTTAAATATGGTAGTAAGTTTATCCATACACTCTTGTTTACTGTAATAATTGTAAGCAAACTATAAAGGTATTATTGTTTAATTGTATAATGATAAAATAGTCCAGTTGGTTACAGCAATAGCGGTTTGTAATCTGTTAGAATCAGGTTACGAATCCCTCTTGTTGAAACTGCCTGGTCAACAACAACCATGACCTTTCTATCAGCTCAGACTACGTTCTACACTACAATACGTTAAGTTTGATATCTTTGTACTTTTGTTGCTCAAATAATTTATATTACTTAAATCCAGTTTTAAATCACTTACGTATGCATATAAAAGTTTATGTTTGTCCTCGTGTAAATGTAAATATAGTAGTTCTAATTTTACTACAAATACTTGTTAAATACATTACTTGTAGGTAAACTATAAATATATTATTGTTTACTTGTATAACAAAATAGTCAAATTATGTTTTTTATTGTCTGCAGATTCTTAAGTTACCATACACAAATTGTGTTGATTACATATATCGTAAATTATATACAGCTTTTATATAATTAAAAAAAAACTATTTTAGGATGTACTAAAACTACTGTGGTTAATTACTGTGTATTATTAATAAGTACCAAACGAACAGGTGGGATTTGTTCCATTATGTTTCTCTATATCTATAGGAAGCAAGTGTACATGAAAAATCGTACATAGTCTGTACAATGATTACGACTGACTTGCATGTATATCGTCTGTACATTGGATCTGTCATCAACTCTCTCTCTATATACGTATTATTTTTGGTATTTTAGTGCGTATTCAAATATCATATTTTATTAGAACAAATACAAAGTAACTGACTTGATGAAAATAGGCAGATTGCAGGATACAGATTCTAATATAAATAGGCTTCAACTTCTAATTAATCGTTCTTTTTAAGTAACATGTTTTGTACATGGCCATCTTCTTGTACTAAATAAAGTTATTTTAATGGTTGAGTACGCTATTAGTATCTTATTTAATATGTCTTAGAAAACAGATCTCACAATCGCTCTTTACCGAGAACTAAAAACGGCAAACTTTAACTCCGAAAGCTAAATGTTTCCTGTCCATCCTCAGTCAATGTACCTCTTGTCAGGCCCATACAAGCTACAGAGGATACTTAAATTGGATAATAATGTGTCATAACTCTTTTAGGATGATAGAATTGTAATTATGATATACATTTGAAAAAAATACTTGGTGTAATGGATAGACAAGTTCTCATGATTAGCAGTGTTGTAATCAACAATGTTGTTAATGTTGTTTTTATATGGTGAGCAAATATTGTTAAATAATATACTCGTGGTTAAAATTATGGAAAGTAACTAACCTTAGATTAAAATAAAGAAATATCGAATAGAACTCAATTGAGGCATTCAATTACATTTATATTATATGTGTTTATTGAGAATTTTCCCAATATTACACAAGCCACAATATTACGTGGGCATAATTAAATTAGTTAATGAAGTTTTTAATCCGCGCCAAAATGATTTAACTATCGTAAAAATTGTAATATAACTATATAAGCCCAGCCATTTGAAGCCTGTCACCTTTCCATTGCATCAATTTTCATTTTACCTACAAGAATGACTCATCCTCCATTTTTATCTTCTTTCCTCAAGTGGCCACACAATTTATCGAGCACATTTGTCGTACAGCATGGCTTTTCCCTTAAGTGTTCTTCTGTTACACACCTGGGGCACCGTATAAAAACATTATTTGAAAAGAAAACAAAAAACGATGCCAAATGTATAAAATAAACAACATTTTGCATAAGTACTCGACATAGCTGGCTAACGTCTCTTAATATGTAAACTTCAGGCCTATAGCAGTAGTTGATCACCTAACAGATTGCTTGAATCGTACCTTCGCACATGTTGACGGTAAGATTGTAAACCAAAATCGGACGTATTTGTAGTGAAATTTGCTGTGACAAAAAGCTTACAACTGGGGCAGTTTCTCATGAAGTTTTAATGAAAATTTTCAATATATTATTTGTAAACCGTCCTCTGTTTGCTTATGATATATACAATTTTTCTAGTAATTCCTGAGAAGAGACTGTCTTTACGGTTAAAGTAATTTGACAGCAGTCCAGAACTAGTGTCCTGAAAGTCTTTTGATAACAAATTCAGATAAATGTGTAGTTATATCAATTTATATATCTTATTAACAACCTTTTTTGAGTATAATATAAGTAATTGTGCCTTTGAGAGAAGAGGATTGGTAAACCATCTCAGAGAAATACTAACGACCATACTTCTTATACATACATACATATCTGTGTGTATCTATTTGTATAGTAGTTTGTTAGTCCAATTTACAAATTTTAATTATCAAAATAAGTAGATTGTGTATTTATTGCATACTATGTGTACTTTTACAGCCTTCGAGAGGAAGACATCGCCAATGATAAAATAGTCCAGTTGGTTACAGCAATAGCGGTTTGTAACCTGTTAGAATCAGGTAACAACAGCCTATTGTTGAAAGTGCCTGGTCTAAAACAACCATGACCATTCTATCAATTTAGACTACGTTCTACAGTACAATATTAATTACTTTAAATTTAAAGTCTTTGTACTTTTGTGCTCAAAGTAATTTTACTACTTAAATAAAGTCTTATATCACTTATGTATGTCTATAAAAGTTAATGTTTTGCTCGTGTAAATTTAAATATGGTACTTGTAAGTTTTACTACAAATACATTTTTATTATATTACTTGTAGGTAAACTATAGAGATATTATTGTTTATTTGTATAACGAAATAGCCAAATATTTATGTTTTGTGATTTTCTACAGATGCCTAAGTTACTATACAAGAATTGTATTGATTAGATATATATTTACAGCTTTAATATAATTAAAAAAAATTTTAAGATGTACTAAAATTACTGTGGTTAATGGTATTATTAATAGGTATCAAACGAACACATAGGATTTGTTCCATTATGTTTTCTTATATCTAGATTAAGCAAGTGTACATGAGAAATCGTAATACTGGCTGTACAATGATTACTTGCATGTCAAAACCAAAAGGAAAAAGAACATGTTCAAAAATTTTTGACGATGGGAAGATTTGTGCAGGAAACAAGATATTTCCGTATAAAATTCATTACTTTACAAGAGTAGCTATGACATTTCTTCCTCAGGTGAAAAACTAACCTATAGTACGTAAGGACTCTCAACAACCATGTCGTATATAAATTCCATGCACATTAACTGTAAAACATGCCTTTAATAAAAACAAAACACTAATTATTAAAATAAAACATACAGTAGGCCTACATGTCACAATACGTCTAAAGCAACTGACTAACCGTATTGAACTGACCAGAGGCCAATAGTAAATGGTGAGCCTCACGGCAGAAACAAGATGTCGGCAAAAAGATGGCTTTTAATAGCACTTAACAATGGAAAATTTATGAAAAAACCTCTTTCCATCATATTCTAAGGCGTTAAAACATTTTACTTCTACACTTTTTTAACACCTCCGCAAAATATTTAACTCTATATTGTTACATAATACAAAATCGTAGTATCAACGCAAATTAATAGCTGTGACAATAGAAATAATTTTTACTTTTTTCAGACTATGTATTATTAGACAAAAATTAAGTACTGAACTATGTAGCATTACTTTCAGGTAATTCGAATCTGTGATATAAATTCCTGAAAGTACCTTCTATACCTTCAATATTGTGAGATTGAGAAACGGTAGAATGAAATTTATATTGGAAGCACATAAAATATTTTCACATGTTTTGTTATTTTAATTCACAACTTTTTTATTATAATTTGCTTGATATGTCCATATATAATAAGGCTACCTTGAGATGAAAACGTTTCTATTGATTGCGTGAAAAAGCGACATTCTAGGTAGTGTACGGACTATTACAAAATCGACCCTTAATAGAAAGTACATATTTATAATTTACTTGATATGTCCAAATATAATAAGGCTACCTTGAGATGAAAACGTTTCTATTGATTGCGTGAAAAAGCGACATTCTAGGTAGTGTACGGACTATTACAAAATCGACCCTTAATAGAAAGTACATATTTATAATTTACTTGATATGTCCAAATATAATAAGGCTACCTTGAGATGAAAACGTTTCTATTGATTTACGACATTCTAGGTTTACGGACTATTAAAAAATCGACCCTTAATATAAAGTAAATATTTATAATTTGTTTGTATGTGAATTATAATTATGTAAAGCCCACACTTTTTTACAGTTTTCAAATGTTTCAATTGCATTTTTTTGTGCCTTCGATAAAACCTCCGTGTTTTGAAATGGTTCACTGACTTGTATAGGTTCCCTGCAGACAAGTAGCTTGTAGGCTGGCAGGGAATCTTCTTCACTCATTGCATTGTGTAACTGGTCAACTTCTCTAATTCATACTTGTTCATTAGAGTTTCTTACGTGTTCATTCTTACTTGTTCTTACTTTTTTCACTACATTTGTCTGCTTGTCACTAATAGTTTGAATCCATTCCCGAAATAAACGTGCACAAATAAACTTTCCAAAGCACATTACAATTAGAAAGAAAATTATAATTAATATCCAACACATAGTGGATAAAAATAAATTCAATAATAAAGAATTTTGAAACTACAAGTCACTTTGGTATTGACATAAACTAATTGCAATAGAAATGGCGTCTTTGTTACATCATCTTCTTTTAGAATCTATTTGCAAATTTTGATTGGTTGACCGAATATGACGTCATTGTCATAGTGAACAAATTTGTTGCGGCACAGGCGTTTAAAAACTATTACTAGTTCAATGCATTACACCAATATCTCACTATACTGTGTGATGGATGTATTCTTTGTGTTCAATATTTCAGTGATAGCAAATTACGTTGCTAGTAAATGAATTGAAAAATCACTTTAAACCTTTATTTTGAGACGGAGTTAGAGCTGTTTTAGCCCTCAATATGCTTGTCATATTTTGTATAGCCATGCAGCATGTTCATCTAAAAAATAAACTGACCTCTTCTCTCAAAAATTAGGTTATTTGCTAATGGGGGCATACAGGTTTTTAACGATATTCTAAGTTAATATGAGTACAAATATTTTAAGTATACTTTCTTTTTAATCATCTCTTTGTGTTTATTAGCCTATACCCATACGTTTTAACAATTATAATTAACATTAAATAATATTAACGGGTGTCTGACGCCACATAAGACAGCAAATACAGAGTTAGGACTGGACTCTTTTAATTTCTTTTCTTATTATAAGGTTTTCTTTGTTTCGCTACTACCTACTTGCTTGCGAACGTGGCAGTATGAATTTCAAATCTGTGTCTGTTTTCAAAATGCGTTTTTAAATATGGTATAAATCATTGTCATCACTGTATTCATTATCATTATTATCAATTTTAGCCTCTCTCACTCGGAGTAATGTAGAATAAATGAATGAGGATAGAGGCAATAGAAGCCCAGAAAACTATCCTGTTACCCTGGGGTGTGTCGAGGAACATTTTATTTGGGACGCTATTCGCTCACTCTGTAGTGTATAAGAATGAGTCGATCGCCAAAACGCTTTTTATAGCCTCAATCAATATGACAGTGAACAAAATTGTAGTTCGTCTTTATAATTATCTGTTTATAATTCGGTTACAGTTTATAACCTTAACAGTGAGGCTCCTTTTTAATTCCGTTGGGTCAGCTCTTAGTCATGGAACTTGTTACTTAAAACAAATTCTTGTTTTACTAATTAAATCGTAACAATCCTAAGAAATTGATAACTACATTAAATCACTAGGTAAAGGCTGACCGATTTCATTAATTTATATAATGTTTAAGTTGTCATGAATTATACTTGGCCTGACCACCCAATGCTATTATTAAGAAAGTCTACAGGCAGAGACGTGGGATTAATAGTTTGTATCATACTTGGAGTAGGATAGAAAGAATGAGTAACAATGTATTTTTATTTAATAAGGATTGATGAACTTATGATAAGTTTTAGCAATATGCCGTTGTTGTATAAATAGATCGAGTACAGAAGTCTTCGATAAACAAAAATTGTGTTTAAGCAGCCACAGCTGATCAATGCACCGCGGCAGTCGGCACTCGGCAGGTGATGCTATTTTAGCAACTGTGGTTATGTTTGTGTTTGTATTGCGTTGAAGGAAAATTAGTTTGTTCCTTTAGTGTGATTGTTGATTTATCATATGCCTTGTTTTTATTGTAATTTGATAGATGAGTAGGTAGTTTGTTTGGACAATTGCTTTTTATAAAAACGAAGAGGGAATATCATGCATGAATTGGGATGGAGAACCATAGTGCCCCTCACCCTGCCACTAATACCTGAGCTAGAAGAAACACTTCGAGCTCATCGTTTCCACCTTTCAGGAGTGTAAGGGACTCTCTACACTTATCAAAGTACTACATGAGACTGTAACAAACATAGTCCTCATCAAACTGCCACTAATACCTGAGCTAGAAGAAACACTTTGTTTGTAAGGACATACATGTGTGTGTTTTTTTGAGAGAACTATGTGTAAAAATCTCAAACAATAACTAATAAGGTTTATTATTTAAATAAGGTTATCCATTAATTAATGTTATGTCTCTTTTTAGAAATTTAAATACATCAAATACATTCTGAAATGAGCAGGTCCATGTCTCTGTCATTTAAGTTTAATATTGAATTTTAAGTACAAATTTAAAGGTACTTTCCCCTAGTATTACAATTTTACAAATACAGGATCTCAATTCATCTCTCATATATATAAAAACAACAACCTGGTAAAATTCAATAAAATAATCGTTAATTTTGCTGCTATTTGTACTTGGTATTTATAATATTTGTGAGTTATAAAATAATTTTATATTCTAACTATTCCAAAACGGATTGCCCAACCGGTAATTTGGTCAGCACATCAGAACAATGGATTGGAAGAAATAATAATGAACACGGACATCTTGGAAAAAAAGATTTAAAATAAAATTTTGATTTATATGCTTTAAGTATCCGATTCTTTGATATATACTTTGAAATGTTTCAGCATAGCTACTACTTCTGTGTCTACTTTACACATTTAAAATGTATCTGTTCACAGTTGGGTGGATTTTGAACTCAATAGCAATGCGTGAAGAAAAACAAACCATATAACCGATCGCATTACAATGGAAATTACATTCCTATGCTATACCATTTGTTTCCAACCATTGGTTACATAGAATTTTTAAAAAATTGAGGAAAATATTATTAGAAATTATAACAATGGAAAAATATGTAACATCTGAAGAGCCGTGTGTTTTCAGTTTATATATAATTTTGACATGGAGAAATTACAAAAAAAAAACAAATCGTTCTGAAGGCGAAGCTGCTTTAGACTGTATATTTTAGGTTTCTGCTTAAATTAAAGCAGCGTATCTCACGTCTTCGGAGAAATAATTGTGGAGTATCTGAAAATCAAGATCCTGTCGATTTATTCTTTCATATTACTAATCTTAAATCTGTTCTACATATAGAATGACGGATTAATTTTACTACTAGGAGCAACTACCACCACAGTGTTGAGGTTGGGGATATGAAATTAGTGCCAGACTTCAGTACAGCAGAATTAATGAGTGATTGCACTTTTATGAGCCTCTAACTGTGAATACCGTAGAGCATATCTTATGGCCTGGATATTTTAATATAGGATTTATTATATCGTTAACAATCGACAAGGTGGCAAACTAAAGTAGTGATAAAGACCTACTTTAGCTTAACTTACCTAGTATATCTTGTAATGTATCAGCTTTAAATCGGCGTTAAAGAGAAAAGGAATGAGATTTATTTTGGCGTTATTTAGAAAAATAACTATAGACTGGTAAGCCAATGTAGCCAAAGCATGTAGAATACGTGGACTAAATTTCAAATCAATGTGTAAACTCTCATTTATTACAATAGAAACAATATGCTCGGTGTAAAAGAGTTAGAAATGTATACACGAAACTCGTATGTTGGCAGAATAAAATCGCATCTTAAAAAAATAACTGAGATTAAAAATAGGATAATGTTATTACTGGATATTGTAAATAAAGCTTAATGAAAAACATATAACCTATTTAAAAATATGAAACGATTAACATTTTTTTAAATAGTTTCAAATCTTTGACAAAAAGCTCTAGTTTAAACTGATTGTCTAAACAGACAAAAATGTTTAATAGAGTGTGTGTGCTATACATTCAAATCAAGACAGCACCATTGCAAGGTGGCATCATTCTTCTCTACGGTTATAAATTTAAGTGAATATGCCAGGAAGTTCTGGAAACCGTAATTTTTTAGAGCTCAGGATCTTGCAGAGAATAAGATAAAGTTAAATATCAGAGAGGGCTTCTTAGCCCTAACTTTGCACGGTAAAATAAGACATATTTACTTTACTTTAATAGGATATCTCAGTGATTACCTAAATTCTGGAGCTTTTTCACAGGACAGTCCTGTTAGTTACAGAGACAATACGCCCTAATTTAAACGCCATGACACAAGTTTTACAGGCTTGAATATTTTGAAGGAACTTAAAAAGTTTAGACACACATAAATTTGGAGACTATCGTAAAATTATTTGTATAATTTGAATTTAGTTTGCTTGGAGGATTCATGTATGATTCCAGAAACCCGCTCTTCAAAAATACAGAAGAGGCCAAGTGGCCAGAGTATACTATGATCCACGTGTATTATTGTGGAGTGAAAGTTCATTGAAAACTTAAAGCATGAGTATTTTAGATGGCTAGTAAGTTATTACACAAGTTTTTGGCTTTTATTGACTCGTTAGTATCCACGTTTTCCAAAAGGCTGGATGATCGTATCTCTGGTAGAACACAACGGCAGGAGCTTTGAGAGGATGGGATTATCTAGAAGCACTAGAAGCAAACAGATCTAAGAGATCGAGCAGAGGTTCAAAAATGCTAAAGGTGACTTCAAGAACCAATTATTTTGAGTGTAACGATAATATAAGCTAGTTCGTTCTACGCGTTGATATATTTTGCTTGGAGACTCTTGAAGGCCAAATTTAAAATTGGAGGTTTTTAAAGACCGGAGTTTTCAGAGGGGCAAGTAGTTCCAGATATCTGGAAGACTCAGTTGGCTACATTCCTAGAAGGCTGGTGGCTTCTAAAGGCCAGTCTCCAGGATGACGAAATACTTATAAGGGAAAAGGGGTTAAAGAAGATTTTCGTTAGTAAAATATTCTAAAAACATACAGAGGTTTTGAGTCTCAAAACTTTCGGTTGTTTAAAGTAGCTGCAGCACTTTGTGGGATAATATTCTATAGATCAGAAGCTTTCAGAAGCTGCCTTCCTGCGATTGCTAACGTATGCAGTCCATGTTGACACAAATGTGGGGACACAGTGTTGACAAGGTTTAAAAAATAAACGTGAAATAAACATGAAACATCCACAGGATGAGGCTCCAGATAGCACCATAGCTTTTGAGGTCCAATAGGAGAAAAATTAAAAAAAAAATATGGGAAATATATTTCTAAGTAACAGGCTTGCAGTTAACACTTAATGCCCAATGAAAAGTAGGATTTCGAAACTATTGTGTCGGAAAACTGGTTGACACATTGAAACCGTGGTGAAGGAAAATTTAATGACCGTTTATCTTAAGGAGTTCTGCAGAAGCACTGTTGTGAGAGCACCGTTGCTAAAAGGATAGAAAGTACAAGTTGGTGTGGTACCGGACTGATGTGTGTGAATTTCATTGACTGGATAGCTTGTGTTGAACGGAGTGAGTTATTTGTGCGTCTCATAACATCTATTTAATTCAGTAATAATACATTTTTTAATAGTAACTCTAACGAAAAATTACAATTTTTAGTTACTCAATATGTAATGTGTCCTGTAACATAACTTCAATATGATACAAAATATAAAGCTACTACACTGTTGCTATCATCAGTTCTCTGAGCCGAGCGTCTTATATACGCCAAACTACACGTAATACTAAACTGTGGGTCGTGGACCAATGGATAGAGTGCTGGACTAACGTTTATAATTTTGCTGTGACCCGAGATCGGTTCCCGTAACAATGATAAGGTTTTGACAATCTAATGCATGTCCCTTATTTTAATCTCTGCACGCCGATTACTGCTTTTAGAAGATATTGGACATCGTTAGCTGTTCTACCGCTAGATGGCTGCACTCTATGGACATGGTATGCGTCTACTCCTGGGCAACGGCGATATCTGACCGTCACCGTGTTGCAGATAGTGTGTTATTTTTATGAAGGCGTTTGCTTAATACAGTTATCACACAGTCTGTCGCATTTTGCTACAATCATGGCAAATAACACAGACCTTGATGTTCAGGACTTGGTTGCAAGTATTAGTTTCGAAATTAATAATCTCAGTTCAAACTATCCTGATATACACACAGCTCCTTTGATAAGCAAAATTACAGATCTTGTAAATATAGTGGAATCAGAGCAAAAACTAATCAATCTGAAAGATAATGATTTATATTCTTCTCATTTTGAAATCACCGATCTCTCAGCCAGATTGGAATCATCGAAACTTGATCAACTTTTTGAAACCGATCAAGACGCGGCTGAAGAGGCAAACGTTAGACTGATTAAGACTATAACTAAAAAACTAACCTTAAAACTACCAAATCCGAAAACAATGTTTAGCGCTAAATAATTCTCTAGTTCAGGATGTAAAGAATGTAAAAAAGCTGGATGACACACTCAGCGGTAAAAATGACATATGTATAACCGAAATTAAAGACTTAAAATTAAAACTAAGCTTATTAAATGAAGAGTTATCTAGAGCTAAGCTGAAAATTAATAATAGGAGTCAAACCAAGTGGGTAGACGATGAGATCCTAGAAAGTTATTTCCACTAATGTCTGAATATCTTGATGACCAACAGATTTTTTATTCGGCCCATTTTCAACACAGTTAATCAGATAGTCCAGTTACTACGAGTGAGATTACAATGCTCTCCTCATTTTTATATAGTAATTATGTTCTCTTGTGTGTGAGTGGCAGTTCCGATCTCACCAGGGAGGATGGGGATCGCTCTGGAGCTTACTTTGTATTGTCCGAACAACTAATCACGCTTATCACTTTGATTCACTTAAAGAATAATAGTTCTGTACACAAAATTGTGGAACAACTCAAAAATCCCCCACAAATCTGGTTGAAGTAGAGTGCTTCCAACAAAGAAACACCTACGAATGTGGAATAAGTATTTTGGTTAATGCTAGAGAAATGGATAACATTTCTTTACAGTAATGGTTAGATCACGATTTTGTTAACATTAAACCAACCATTTTTAATTATGAGGCACCTAATGCCAATCCAAATGTAGAGAAACTAGGAGACAGATTAGCTTTGAGATGTAACTCCTCAAGTGATTGGACTGCTGTGAAGCGTTCGTTTAGCAATGCCCAATCTACATGTACTAATGCAGGCGGTGCCAGAGCAAATAAAATTATCACTAGCAAAAATAAGATTGCTGTTCTTACTACTCTCAATGATGACAAAGCTAATACTGTAAAAGTAAGTGTAGTTGATTTAGTTGGATTCCAATAATAACAACAGGAATCCAGATATTGGTAAGTATAATAGCAATAGTGATAATGGTAAAAAAATTATAAAACGTAAAAAGAAGCGCACAAAGAATAACAAATTAAATTAACTGACAAATTTGTTAACAGTAAACATTATGTCACCGATATCCAAAAGTCCCTTGCAGACTATAAGATATCTCAGACTGTAGTACTCGGAGGATCTGGTTCACATGTTGACTCAAAAATGCATCTACAGGTGGATCAGAATATTTTAGTGCAGTAAACGTGCAAAGGATTGCCTTGTTATAAAAAACTCTTCCTCACAGCCAGCTTTAAACCATCGCGAAACACGCCCAATACGCCTAATGCATCACAATGTACAGGGAATCTTATCCAAGTTCGAGCAAAGTTAAAATCCTGATTGATTTGATTACTCCAGACCTTTTATGTTCATCTGAACATTTTATTAAGTATGAGGAATTGAATTCACTCTGCTTCCCTGGGTTTTCTGTTCTTCTGGGTTCTGTCGCTCGAGCCTAAAAAGAGGAGGTGTTTGCTTTTTAACCGGAGACTTCTTGCAAACTCACCCATTTGACGTTGGTTCTTTCTTGTGATGAAGGAATTTCTGAGTTCGCTGAGGGCACCTGCATGTACACAAACGGAGCTTAATAATATATTTTTTTTTACTCAATGTAGAATTATCTTCATACGATATTAAAAAGTAACAGGTTTACCACTGTCGCAGGTGATTTCAATATTGACGTTTCTATTGACAACAACATCTCTATAAAGTTCTCAACTTGACGTTTTCTTTTGAGCTCCATCAAAATATTAAATCTTACACAAGGGAGTTGGGAGTATTGAGCTCGATCATTGACTACATATTTACAAACATAGTTCCTGCTCAATTCAATGCTGAAGTCCTTGTGACAGGATTTAGCGATCATCACGCTCAAATCGGATATATAAAAGTAGATCTTCCGACATCAAAACTCCTGCTCTTTAAAAACATTAGGTTTGTTTCACAAATGAACACACATAAATTTCATATTTTTTACAAAATGAGTCTTGGGAAGATGAAAACTGAGGATGTTGCGCTCAGTTTCTTGCTTTTCTTAAATAAAATTTCCTACTATTACAACTTATCTTTCCCCGAAAGAAAATTTAACTCTAAGAAAATACATATATCTTTAAAATCGGGCTAGATAAGTATCTCGTGAATCAAAGGGAAAGGATGTTATTTATGTACTCCATCAGCATACACATGGATTCCGATCATCCTCTAAAAATTCAATACAGGCAAACAAAGACGGAATTTAGGAACATAATAAGGGACGCCAAATCCAAACTACTAATGAAGAAGCTGTCAATTGCAGTAAATCGAGGTGACCTTTGCCTCTTTGCAGACGACACGTCTTTTAGCATGTCTAATAGTGCGAGAGAACTTTTAGAGACTAAACTTTTCACTCAAGGCAGTTCTTTACTTCAATGGATTAAGCAAAACCGTCTTCACGCAAATAAAAACAGACCAAGTTCATTGATTTCTTTTTCTAAAATCCTATGGCAATAATTCAAACCAGTCTGATATAATTATAGGAGATTTCCGCTTCGGCTCCAGTTCTCCTAAGGACTTCCTTGGTCTTGAGTCGACTCTAACTTACCATATCCATACAGTTTCAAAAAAGCTTAGCATTAGTCTGTTTCTCCTGCGCAGGTTAGCCTCGTTCGCAAGTAGAGAAGTCTTGATAACAACAATATATTACGGTTGCTTCAAAACATACTTGAATTATGTATTAATCATTTGGGGTTAGGAATCCTCCGAGACTAAATCCCTATTCGTTCTTTAAAAGAGGGTCATACGTGTCATTTTTGGACTCAGCCGATCTCAATCGTGTAAAGGTGTTTTTAGAGAAAATAATTTACTTACTTTTCCTAGTATATAAGCATTCTGGAACGCTTGACATTTGAATTTAAAAATAAAGACTTGTTTGCAATAAAACAAAGGTCTACATCATTCATGGTTTTTTTTAATTCATAAAAACTTTGAGATTTAAGGTTTTTTTTTATTTAGTTATAGTAGTGATCTTATGTACTGACAATTTCTATGCAATTTTAATTGTCAACAACAATAAAGGATTTTGAGTTTTTTTATCATTGACAAACAGTCACCAAACTCGTAATAAGGTCGTTAGTAAATATATCTAACGTCTTTTCCATGAGATCATACCGTAAGAAAACATAAAAAATCATTAATATAGTTTTATACTGTTAATTTTACACTACATAAATAACTACTAAAAAGGTAAACTTTTATTTATGTTAAAACGGTTTTGAAATACATTTCAAAATGTGGTGTATAAGGAAGAACCAAAATCCATGATTTTGGGTAGTGGCATTTTAGAGTTATGAAATAAATAAGTACTGGATAAATATGTAATATTTTTGTTAAAAAACCAATGAAATTCTTTAGAAATTTAGTTAGAAACATATTACACGCATAATCGTCTTGATTTTCTTCCATACAAAAATCAAGTTTTCTTTTATTGCTTGGAAAACTAATCATTTATGTAAGTTATTTTAAAACATCATATTACTAATCTAGAAAACTGTTTGGATAAAATTAGCACCAGCGTGTTGCAAGGAAATTAAATGGTTAACCATAAATTATTATTGCGTTTGATAAAACAAGTCTCCGATAACTTTCAGCATTTTAAACGTCATACTTACAGCTTAAGTTGTTTTCCCTGTTTCGATTTTATTTTGATACCTTGTTCGTGACCATTTAAATCTACTGTAGGCAAAACATATTCATATTACATCACTTTATTGTAAACAGATCACAGCACGCATTCTAAATAATAACAGTAAATCATTCAATATGTTTCACAATAATGATCAATAAGAATAGTTAAATCAGCTTATTAAAAGTTAAAAATAAAAACTAGTACCACTGCTAACTAATGCATACTAATGATAAGGAAATATAATATTTTACAACATAAATTGAAAGATTATGTAACGGTATCAGGGTTTCTTATCCAAAAAATAAAATTGATAACGTTTCTTTCTCTCTGATTTCAAATTAAATATTTTAATCCAATTATACATTTATTTTTTGGATATGTATATAAAGGAAAAATCACTTCCATTATTATTATGTATTATTACGCATACTCAAAACTATGCAGAGCAATAACTTGCACATTTATATGATCTTGTATCATTTTCAGAAGCGAATTGCCTTAAATACCATAGTACATTAATAAAATAAATTTTGATGTTTAAGACTTAACTGATAAAAATCTGTAAAAAAAGGCTAAAACTATTCTGCCCTGCTAAGGAAGAAAAGGGTATCTGACATCTGGCCTATTTTTGAGCTAGGCTGACTTTACTCTTTTGCTCATTGCCAAGCAGTAGATTTAAATATTAAGTTCTGGTTTTTTGAGGCAATTTGTAATATTGTATCCAGAATCTAAAAATATAGTTTATGAAGTAAAAAAATTCATTTATCATTTAAATACTTGTAGTTACATAAGTGTACCTTAAGCGATTCTAAGCCAAAAAAAGCGTATCTGCCACATACGGTTTTTTGGCTTCTTGTTCTATGCGATTTCAACAGCATGATTGTAGGGCTAAACACAGTAACAAGTCACATAATATTTATCTAGTGTTAGTTTTAATGATAAAATGAGACTTCTAATTACTATGATGGACAAAGTTACACACATTTTTAGAAATTTACATGAATATTGTCTATACAACTCAGTCAATGTCATGTTCTGTGATTAGATCAGGCTCCTCACTCACTGCTAGATCAACCAAAAGCCATGTCTGTTGGGAGGCATCAAAGGCACAAGTTTTTTAATAATGTCTTGTTTCTTTTCTTTGTTCACACCTCTGGGGCTGGTTCTTGTATTTGGTTTTGGAACTTCTCTCTTCTTCGTAAATCCTGCTTATTAAAAAGGACAATTGAAAGACTTCCCCACTGAATGATTTTCTGTAGAACATGTCAAAAGATCCTCTTTGGAAAAGAACATGTTACCATTTCACTATGATATGGACGAGGAACTTTATGCATAATTTTATACTGTGAAGAATAGTTAAATTCTGTGAAAAAGTCCTGATGCTCCATGCTCTTTTACAGTAACCTTTTCCAGAGTTACTAGCTTTTGACAGCATCTTTGAAGTCTTCAAAATCATACATTTTTCCTTTTGACTTTATCTGAAACAATACAAAAATTTAAAATTGAATAACTTAAGGAAAAAAAGAAACAAATAAAAAGCTGCGCCGAAAGTGGAAAAGTAAAAGATTACTTAATTATATAACATTTACATTATAAAAGTAGAGGTACTTGTAATATAATAGGTTCTAAATTCAAATTTATCATTGCTTACCTGTTTATTAACTTGGTGATGGAAATTGGTCTGCAGACATAAATGTATGTCCTGTCTCTAGAAAGTTTAAAACAATCTCATTAGCCTTCAATATCATTTGAATTTACCAATCCTGTCAGGTAGGAAAACAAAGCCCACTTTTTGTTCTGGGCTGCACAATTGTCCATCCAAATGTGTATTTTTTTTGCATCTCTTTTGTGCATGATAAAAGAATTTAATGCACTCGCAATGTCCTCCTTTTTCCTACCGGAAATTCCCTCATGCCAGATGCATGCAAAAGGAATCCATGGTTGGTTTTTTTTCCAACAGGCACAAATGATTCATTGAAAAGGACAATTCTACGAGTAAACACTGCTTCTTTGAACTGTTCAATGTGAGGCAACATTAATTACTTTCTGCAAGTCCATTGTGTAGACAACTGTACCAGAAGGCCTATAACTATCTAAATTGTCTTTATCAATTGATTTTTCATATGCTTCTCGGGCTTCAGTATATTTCTTTTATGATCTTTTCCATTCATTGCATTCCGGACACAAAAGTTCATCGATTTGGCCATGATCTTGTTTGTGTAGATTGTACTTTTCACATCTTTCGCATTCCTCGTGGCCCAATTTTGCAAAGGAAATGTTCATTTCTGATATTACATTTCGATACAAGTCGTATGAACAATGAAAGTTTTCTTCTGCTTCGTGATCTTTCATTAATTCTTCGTGCATTTTTGCTATTGACAGTTCACAGGGCAAATATTTCCTGTTAGGAGCATGTTCTCTCCTATAATGTGATATACATGGATTGTATTTTAAAATATGATCCTTGATAATACTCCCTATCCACAAGGTTATGTGGGGGGTGTCTTCCCCGTTGATCGCGTTTCGGTAAAACGCCATCAGTTGATTTGTTCAAAACATTAGTAATGAACATGTCATTGTTTTTTTTGTAGCCGAGTGTGGATAAGAAAAATGTTTTACAAACCATCTTTCTTGCTCCGTCACTGTCTGTAAGGAAGTAAAAGAATGTTTTTCCCCTCCTTGATTCTTCCTCTGGGTGTGTTTTCCTTTTAACTTTGCTTTTATCAATGTGCCCTAAAATAAAAACTTTTCTCTCATTTTCCTCCATAGCCCAAAAAGTGTTCGTGGATTTTCATTCTTCTGTTGTTCTGTAAGTTTGGTCGTGCATTTTCTTTTACATGTATTATTACATGGGGGGCTGAAGTGCATGTTTATCTTTATTTTTTTCACGTTTTGATTTAATGTCTTCTTTACACCTCGGCGCAGCTCTTTTCCTCGGGTTCCCATTTTTGGTGAACCTTTAGGAGCTTCATCTGTTTTCCTCGAGCAAAGCAGCTGTATTATTATGTTCTAAGTTCGACTCTGCTGTCTCCATCTGCTGGTGTTCCTCTGTTGGCGCTACTTCTATTGGGTTGACTTGTTCAACTACAATGGCAACATTTTCTACCAAATCTGGAGCTATGTCAAAACAGCACGTCGACATTCTGTAGCTGTTGTTCTTCTGCCGCTTCAGGCAATAAATCAAACAAATCTTCAATAAAATCACTGGCATTGTCTTCATTTGATTCATAGCTCTGCAAAAAGTGAAATAAATGAGTTTTTTCATTAAGGCTATATTTTATATATTTTTTCATGTAGGCTATATTTTTTCATCCTATGCAATTTACATATTTGGTAATTCAATGAGTTATGACAGTAGTAAGATATAAATCAAACATAAAAAGTTGCCTATAGACAACATTGCATAACCCTAACAAAAGCTAACAAAAATATGAGCGTTGGTAGGCCTACATTCAACTAGTTCGCTTATTTATTTTATTTACTGAATTAAATAAATATATATTACCGATATATTTTAGGCTATCAGTTTGATAGGGCATAGTAGATTAAGCAAATTACCTTTTTATTATCTGTAGTTGTCGTAGACTCTTCATGTCTGATATCAACTTCTGTTAAATTAGCATAAGGCCTACTACGTGTTTCCTCATTGTTCAAGTGGACGACCATAAAAAAGTGATCCGTTTTGAAGAACTGTAGGAGCGCTTGGCTGAAAAAATAATAATTTTGTAAATAATTTTTGCAGGGGACCAGCAAAACAAAAAGCATTTAGGCTACAGTGGCTTAATCTAGACTAATTCTGCATATTGATAAATTAAGTTTGTTTTAAAAGCTCTATTTCTAGGCCTAGGATTAAAACTATATTATGGTAGGCCTAATCAATATTGTACTTACATCTGCATTACTAGAAGTAGATGGCAGAGACTGTTCTACTTGCTCAAACGATGTTAATGTACTAGGCCTAGGCCTAACTGGCAAAACTTCCTTAGGGGCAGGATTGCATTTGCTGTCAGAGTTATGAACTAAAAATGCGCATCTAGAAAATGATTTCTTACACACATTACATGTATAAACCCATTTTTAAACCATCTGAATCAAACACTTCTTCTCAAGGTTTCAAACTCACAGTCCAATCACAAATTCAGAGCTTATAAAGAAATTCACTTCAAACCTAAACAATTTTGTTTTGAGGTTATATTACGGCTTAATCAGCTGAGGTATAATCGTTATTAGTTATTCATTTTGCGTTTTTTTATGTCATTTTACACTGTAATGTTAACACTATTAACAAAGTCAAGCTTAATTGCACACGTCTCAAAAGTTAATCCAAATGGGTAACTACATGTGACGTAATAGATATTCTAAGCAAGAAAACAGTATCTGCACGAGACTAAGCAAAACAACCGTATCTGCACCGCACATACGTTTATTTTGCTTAGACATAGTAGATACGGTGTTTTGGCTTAGAAATTCAGAATTGAAGTGTAGTTACGGTATATTTCATATTGATTATCTCAAAAACTGTTGGTAGATACGGTCTTTTAGCTTATTTTTTTTTGGATTCCCTCGTTGTCAATAACATAAAAATCACCTCTAACCTCAAATTCCTTAATTTTTGTCAGTTACGGTCTTTTCGCTTAGCAGGGCAGTATTGTTATTGAATACATTTTTTAAATTACGGTCTAAATTCTGAATAAAAAGAAACACAAGGGGGACCAAAATAAAATATAGCCTAGGATCCATTTAGACGAAACGTGAATCTCTTATTTGAGTCGTGTATGTAATTAAAACAGAAAATATGCATAATACGTCGTGAGAAAGGTCAAAACGAATGACCCCGGGATGACTTGCATAGTCGTCTGTGATTGTGGATCTACATTAACCTATTAGACTTTTGCCTTTGCGGGCCAATTTATGAGATACGGGTGTACATTACGTGCATAAGGCATATAGGCTTCATAGTGCACGTTTAAAAATATTCGTTTACAACCAAATACACTTATTACTTATAACATTTATTATTATTGATTATGATTTTTTAATATAATGATAACATCAGATTCAGTCCAACGACTAGATTAAACCGTTGACGAAGAAGAATATTAGGATATGCATAATTATATACAAGGGGAGTTGTCTCTAATTTTCTATACTCACCTTGCTGCATTGGCGTTTTAAGAAAATAAATTACTTTGGAAAACATTGTTAAAATGCTTAAGTTATCAGCTACTTGAAATAAGATAACGTACCAGATAAAAATTGAGTTTGAAGTAACTTCATTGTTATTAAAACAACCAAACTACATCATGTGATTCATACCTTCGAATAATCCTGGCTTATTTTACGCCATAGTTTCCTACCTCTATTGATATATATATATATATGTGAGAATTTTAGATTTTATAAATAGTTCTATCTATTGACGTTTTATCTAGCTTTAGTGGCTTATTTTACGCCATAGTTTTCTACCTCTATTGATATATATATATATATATATATATATATATATATATATATATATATAAGTAGACTACATACTTGTGAGAATTCATGAGAATTTTAGATTTTATAAATAGTTCTATCTATTGACGTTTAATCTAGCTTTAGTGAATGTCACTGGATTTACCGATAATGCAAACGTTTTACATTCATAAACAATAAACATTAGTGATTTATCACGTTTGTATAAAGAACAAAATTTTGCATGTCAACTAATAACCTAATAATAGTTGTTTTTGTTAAATTCTTATTTAGAAGACTACAAGATACTTGGTTTATTTTATGATATCTTTTAAGTGTAAACTTCTTACAGCACATTTCGAAATATATCAAATGTTTTCTTTGTCAGTGTAATTAAACCTATACATATATGGCAGGTTCAAATAAATTTAAAAATACAATTAGTAATCGTGGACATGGAGGTAAACATATTAAAATAGAAAAGCAAGAAGATATCTATTCTCGTAAGTATGTATTTTCTTGGTTGTTTATCCTACAGTTGTTTATTTATCATAAACTTAGCATATACATGTAATTAACATTATAATATACATTTTAATATATCGAACTAACCTAACCTACCCAAAGAAACCTAACCTAAACCAACCCTAACCCAACCTAACCAAACTTAACCTAACCTAACTTACCTAACCCTAACTAACCTAACCTAATCTAACCTTACCCAACCCAACCCAAAATAACCTAATCTAACCTAAAATAACCAAATCTAACACAACCTAAATTATTCTAACCTAGCCTAAACCAACCTATCGTGTGTGGTGTTTCACGTCTTTGTGCATTATAAAACAATGTTTTGGTATTAATCACTGATGTGAACTTGGTCTCAGTGTTTTCTCTATACTTCAGGGTAGTTTTGATTTGTTTTAGGTAATCAATAAAAAGCTTATATGTTTATTAATAGTTTTAATTTTGTTTAAATCTCGCTAAAAACCATACAAATGTTTATATCATCATTACAGTAAATCAATTTAGAGAATTTTGAATATAATGAATTTTTAACTTAATTAGTTTCTAGCGTAACCACAAATTCAGTAGATAATTTAATTCATTAAAAGTTTAGTTATTTAAATCATATCGCTGCGATCACTTAAGGGTTATTACGGTTTTGATGTAAGATGTGGAATTAGAAGTTTAGTAAATAAAGAAAGTTTAAAGAGAAAAATAAAACTTGAGTTTAAAGTGGGCTCGTCCAATATGCTGGTTAAACGCCAACCGACATGTAATGCCGGAGTAAGATAGTGTCACATTTTAATTTTATAATGTTAAATACTAACTATTCTGTTATAATCAAAATTACTAAATTGTACATGTGCATTAAAACATTTATTATATTTCAGATTATTACCAACAGTTGTTATCAGTCCGCCGAGCAGAACGGATCGTCAACGTTATCTCTAGTGCCGGACATATCCTGCCCATAAGTTCTAAGTGCTGTGCTAACCGTATCTATAGATACAGCTTTTATTATATTTAAATTACTTTATTTGTCAATTCATTTCATTTAATTATCATGTCAGAAAAGTGCGGAAGGTGTGCTGTTAACATTATAGCTAGTGACATTGTAATTAAGTGCGTAGATTGCGCATTGCTCTTCCACTCTTTGTGTACCAACCTAGGTTCCTCTGAGAACTTAACCAAGCAGAGAGTTAAGAACTGGAAGTGTGAATTGTGTAAGGGAGAATCCGCGTTAACGGTATCTAATAAAAGTAATGATGACGTCGCAGACGGGACGAAAACTATATTGGACGCTATTCGTTCTATGGACACAAAAATAAACACTAATATAAATCAGGTGAGAGGATCGATTGACTCGTTGCGGGAGGAGTTTCAAAGGTTAAACGAAAGATGTGCGGCGATGAAAGACAACCACATCGAACTTCAGCGTCGTTGTGCCAAGCTGGAGGAGGACAATGGCAAATTACAGGATGAAGTCCAGGATCTGCATCAGCGTCTCAATGACTCTGAGCAGCACTCTCGATGTGCAAATATAGAAATTATCGGGCTACCAACTACCGAGGGAGAAGATATTTACACTGTACTTGAGAAAGTAGCTTGCGTGCTCGGGGTTGATTATGCTGTAACAGACATATCGGTAGCGCATCGACTTCGGCTTTTCTCAAAGAAACATGCCTATGCACCAATAATAGTGCAGTTTGTCTCCCGGAGGATGAGGGAAGCGTGGTTGGCGGCGTCAAAGAGCAAACGAGGCCTCAAATCTACGCAGATCTCAGCATCGCTTCCAGAGAGCCACGTGTTCATTAATGAACATCTAACACCCCACAAAAAGACTCTGCCAGGACGCGCCCGGAGGATGCAGTGGGAGAATAGGATCCACTACGCTGGCTTCTTCAAGAACAAAGTGCTGATCAAGCCTGCTGAGGGCGAGCCTTCTATCCGGGTGCTTCAGCTCAAGGACCTAGACCGCTTTGACAAGTAATCATATAACTCTTTAATATTTAAATATTATTATGCATTGGCTGCTGAATATATATTTATAGGCTACACAATATTTATTTACATTATAGACCACAGAATATTAATTATATCAAAACACATTGCTATTTTATACCTAGTCAACGTAAAATTCCTTTATCTCTGTCAAAGTATTATATCTGCCAACACTAATGCTAATAAAGTAGTATCAGAAAACATGCTATGAGTAACAAACATTTAGAATAAATACCTATAATTCAGCTTGTATGTTTTAACCGAAGTAAATTGATTAAATTTATGCAAATTTGACGCTTGTATTATTACTTAATCATGATTTAATGAGTTATGTATTATTCATTATTATAATAATTGACCACAGTTCACTAAAATTTTGTTAAACCATTTTATTTATTATGAATCTCAAACTGAATTTTTCCCCTTTGATTATATAATTATAAGTATTTAACGGACTAACAGTTAAAAATAAAATAGCAAAAAGATCTTAATACAATGTTTAACTTCAATGTCATCTCACAAGAATCGGTTTATATAATTGATGCGCTAAGGCCTATATAGTGTAATATTATCCTTATTATTAATTATTATGTAACAATTATTATTTAACACTTGTCATTTACTTGTCCATAGCATAATGTTGTACTCTGTATTCAGTATCATTATTTCTCAAGAGTCGAAGTGTTTGCAGTAATGTTCTCATTATTTGTTGGTTTCGAATATAATTTCTCCCTACAAGTGTATAATTTAGAGTAAAGTTTAATTAATATTAGATTTTTTTCATTTTTCATTCACATTTAATAACAACTGAAGTTGCACAATGTATAGAGATGTCTTACCATTTAGTATACTTTTAGTATTATAAGTGGAATTAGTTTTGGTTTTAATAATATTTTTGTACTAATTTATGTATGTGCACATAATGTAACTAAAATACTTTTTTATTATGCTTTAATTTTGTCTCAAACAATTAAATTTTGTTCATTTTATTGATTAGATTCCTGTTTAGATTGACACAAAAATATTCATAATACATTAAAGATATAATTTTAGTTTTAGTCATATGGCACGAGTTAGCACTTCATTTAAATATTATTGTTGTACTGGGCAGGCAGAATGATGTGAGGCTGTGATGACACCGCTCATGCTGGATGACGTTTTTTATGAGAATATTCCTTTCAAATGCCTTGAATTGGAAAGTTATGATAGCTGTTTAGATTTTTTTTTATGATAACGGTAGTGATTGTTTAAGAATTTTTCATACAAACATAAGAAGTTTAAAAAAAAATTGGATGAATTAATGGTATACTTAAACGAGTTTTGTCATACACTTGATTTGGTAATTATGTCGGAGTGTTGGCTGAGGGGAGGAGAAGAGCACGTACACGTTCAGGGATTTGATATGTTAATTACTAACACACAACGGAACCAAAACGATGGACTTATTATATTAGTAAACAAACGGTTATCAGTAAAGGCTGCTCAGATAGCGTTAGGTGACGTTTATGGTATCGGATTGGACTTTACTTACTCAAATAAAATGTTTAACTTACTTGCTTTATACAAAACCCACGACAGTAAACTTGAATTATTCTTGGATGGACTAGAAAACTACTATGACAGTACTGGACTAAATAAAACATGCATATTTGTTGGAGATATTAATATTGACTTATTTAAGACTAATTCAATGGCTGATAGATATTTAAGTTGTCTGCATGGCGCTTGGCTCACACAGTGTATTTCTTAACCTACTAGAGTGTCAAACAACCTTCAATCTTGTCTGGATCAACAACAAACAATCATATATTTGTGAGGATCAGTGATATAAATAGAGTAAAATCAGCTGTGATTCATACAAATATAACTGACCACTACAGCACTGGACTCACTATCTCTGCAGCGGCTCTGCCCCGCCCTGATATTCACGCTGACAACTATAAGCCCCACACTTATACCGACCACGCACTGCTGACTAATAATTTGTCACTTCTAGTCGACTGGACCCCCCGTCTTAACAAGTTTTGATGTCAATCAATGTGCTAATATATTTATGTGCTAATATATTTAAGGAGAGAGTTCAAAATTCAATATAAACTGCTAAAAAACCAATAAAAATTAACTCTGCCAGAAACAAAAAACTAAAACCATGGATTACTTCTGATCTCATTCGTTGTATTCGTAATCGGGATGGGTTGAGTAGAAGAATAAAAAAAACAGCCAGTTAATGTTGTTTTACGCAATCAATATCAAAACTATAGAAGATTTTTAAGTTCTTCGCTGAAAAAAGCTAAAAGGGAATATTATAGAACCAAAATCATTCATTCCAACGGCAATCCCAAATTATTTTGAGGAATAAGTCAATGAATTAGCAGGGAGATCTAAAAGTCAAGAATCATTTCCCATTAGTAAATATTTGTCTACGGCATCTGTTGTCACACCGAATTTATTAAAACAAATAACTAACGATTTCAATTTTTTTCTTTGCGGCCGTGGGAAAGAATCTAGCAAATGAAATCAATACGGGAGGTCATCCAGTTATAAATGATGCTGACTATAGACAGAACACTTACTTTACATTTCACACTGTGACAGAATTGGACATCATTCATCAGGTGGCTGGACTGCGGGGAGGGTCTGCGCCAGGCCTCGATGATGTTTCGGCCAATATTCTAAAACTAAATATCCATTTTTTTTTCTTCCAGCCTTACTTCATTTAACCAATTTAAGTATCTTAAATGGCGTTTTTCCAAATTTCTTTAAGTTGGCAAAAGTATTCCCTCTACATAAGTTCAACGAGTTCAATGATAAAAACAACTTCCGATTTCCCTGTTGAGTGTATTTTCAAAAGTGTTAGAGCGCATAGTAAAAGATCAACTAGTTAAATATCTCCAAGAAAACAAAATACTGTGTGACTCTCAGTACGGGTTTAGGAATGACAAAAACATCGCAAACGTTCTTTTTGACATCAATAGAGAGATAAATGATAGCATTTCGGATGGAACGCGTTCAATGTTAATATTTCTGAATTTAAAAAAGGCTTTTGATTCCGTAGACAGAAGCAAATTACTATTGAAGCTTGAAAATGTTGGGGTTCGCGGCGCTGCTCTCTCATGGTTTCGGAGCTATCTTACCGATACGTTACAATGTGTGTCTATCGATGGTATAAACAGTGATCCACTACCTGTGGAATACGGTGTGGTCCAGGCCAGCACTCTTCGTCCAATTTTATTTTTAATTTATATAAAGAATATATCAAAATTGCATCTAAATGGTAAATTATTCTCATTTGCGGATGACACCCTTGTTTTTTTAAGAGGAAAGTCTTGGCCAGAAGTACAGGCAAAAGCATCAAGTGATCTTACTCTTTTAAAAACTTGGCTTGACCAAAATGTCCTTTCTCTTAATATAACAAAAACAAAGTGTATGCCGATTTCCCTAAGAAATAGTACAGATATTGACAAAACATGACAAAAATTTGACAAAACTTGACAAAAATTTACAAAACTTTGTTATTCATAGTTGTGGTAACAACTATCTTATTAATACGTGTACTTGCGAGGAAGTAGAGAAGGTGGATTACTATAAATACCTAGGAGTAATTTTTGATTTTCGGATGACCTGGACCCACCATATAGATATGTTAGTACAAAATATTAAAAAATATGTCATTCCTTTCAGACAAATTAGTGAAATTTTGATGGAAAAATAGAAATTAAATTAGCTTACTATGCTTACATTCAATCACTTCTTTCTTTCGGAATAATTGCTTGGGGAGGGGCAAGACCATCTATTCTATATCCCCTCTTTGTTTCTCAAAAACCCATACTAAAAATAGGGTTTAACAAAAGTCAACGTTATTCTTTTGACACTCTATTTAGAGAATCTGCTATTCTTACCATTCGTCAACTTTTTATACAGACTCTCCTGACGTACATTTACCTCAATTTAAACACAATCTTTTCAGAAATTACCCACCATCATGATACTAGATTTATGATATACAGATATTTTCTAATGGATAAAAGTACAGATCAATGGTGTAAAGTAATTGGGAATGAAAATCTCACTGCAATAGAAGGCTAGTTGTTATACCTTGTGTTGAAAGTAAAATAACATTAAAGTGCAGAAATAAATATTTATTACAAGTGGATATTTCTCAAGTTAACCCATAAGTAGAGGATATTACATTAGCAAACAAATATTGATAAATTAATACTTATGGACTCACATTAAACAATCAAAAAACTATTTTAGTGGTTTCATAAGCCTTTATGTTATTTTCATGATTGCATTTACTTGGTATATGCACAATTTCTCTTTTATTTCTGCACTTTAATATTTTACGTTACTTTACACCATTGATCTGTACTTTTATCCATTAGAAAATATCTGTCTACATTACTTTCATATTCACATTAAATCTTGCACTATATGGGCATATAATGGCCAATGTAATATAGTAACGGAAAAAACATTAGTGGACTAATAATGACTGTTAATAATGCTACTTATTTTGAAAAAAAAAATGCTTTTGTTTCCGGTGATTACAAACTTAAATGGGTGAATAAAGTAAAATTTAAATGTTTTTTTGTGTATGATGATAGATATCTCTAATTGATAACGGGAGCAGGCAAAGGCAGGTACAATCATAAGATTGGCTAATCATATAGAACTAATAATTATAACAGAGTTAAGAGTAAATAAAGGGCAATTTAAATATGAAAAAGTATATACCTATAAATGGTGATTAAAATTATTAATGTTTATTATTAGTCGGTTCGTACACAAGAAAGTGGATGACAAAGAAAGCTTTAGAAGCTAAAACAAACATTTAATACAATATTTAGGTTATAAATATTTTAATATGGTAGGTAGTAATGAATGATTGAATGAATGTTTATTCCATCAACTGTACATGAAATACACTTTAAATTAACGACAATAGTAAAGCACTAAACAGAATTGTTTTGAAAACAATAGTTTACTAGTTATCTAGCTAAGATATTACTTAAATAATTAATAAGGAATAAAGCCTGCATGGGCATTCAGCCTGCAGGATTCAGTTGATCATCCGCCACGATAACTTAACAGAAGAACTTGATGTCTTTAATAGCATTAAATAAATAGAATGTACTAGAATTTTGAACAATAAAATTTATAATTTAAAATAAAATAAAAAAAACACGATTTTAATATGAGAACTATTGTTACGTTTAGTAAAACAATAACTCAGTGTTAGTTTATCTATAATAATACAACGGCATCATATCATTGTGTTTGGCCCAGGGGAGATCAAGTCAGCATGGTACAATGTAATATGTACTATGCAATAATAGTGTAGTAGTGTGGTGTGTACTAATGTAGCGTCTAGTATGAATGGTAGTGTAGTGTAATGTAGTAGCAGTATTAGTATGGTTTAGTAGTAGTATAGTGGTCTAGTGGTCGGGTGTAATATTAAAAAGTGCCTGAGGATGATGGGTGGTGCAGGTCAGGCCGCTCGGTAATCTGCAGATATAATAGACTCTGCTTGTGTGATACCTAATTGGAGTAGCCATTGTTTCACTCTATTTTTGATAACAGGCAAGGAAGGTGATTCAAATAGAGTGCAAAATGAACACGAATATTTCCTATATAGAATGTTAGATATATAAAAGGGGTTTGTTGTAGAATACTCTTTACGTAACTGTAAAGTAGCAGTCCTAACATTATGTAGTAATAGTAATAATCTGAACTAGAATACATTTTTAAAGCACAACATCTTAAGCACAATTTAGTAATTTTGATTATAACAGAATAGTTAGTATTTAAACATTATAAAATTAAAATGTGGCACTATCTTACTCCGGCATTACATGTCAGTTGGCGTTTAACCAGCATATTGGACGAGCCCACTTTAAACTCAAGTTTTATTTTTCTCTTTAAACTTTCTTTATTTACTAAACTTCTAATTCCACATCTTACATCAAAACCGTAATAACCCTTAAGTGATCGCAGCGATATGATTTAAAGAACTAAACTTTTAATGAATTAAATTATCTACTGCATTTGTGGTTACGCTAGAAACTAATTAAGTTAAAAATTCATTATATTCAAAATTCTCTAAATTGATTTACTGTAATGATGATATAAAACATTTGTAATGGTTTTTAGCGAGATTTAAACAAAATTAAAACTGTTAATAAACATATAAGCTTTTTTATTGATTACCTAAAACAAATCAAAACTACCCTGAAGTAGAGAGAACACTGAGACCAAGTTCACATCAGTGATTAATACCAAAACATTGTTTTATAATGCATAAAGACGTGAAACAGCACACTATAATATAAACACTTTTTATTGATTCCCTAATACAAACCAACCAGAACCCTGAAGTAGGTAGACTGCCCTGAGCCCAACTGCATATCAGTGATCAATAGCTTTTAGCACATTAAAAACGAGAAATAGTACATTATAATATACACACGTTTTATTGGTGCCCTAAGACATAACAAACAGTTCCTGAGGTAGAGATAATACCTTGAGACCAACTGCACATCTGTGAACAATAATAAAACATTCTTTTTTAGTGCATGAAGACGTGAAACTGCACTATACAATTTTGATATTGTGCTAGAAAAAAAGCACAAATAAATGGCAGCATAATCGTATAAATTTGGATTATGCTTGTAACAACTAGCAGCAGACTTTCCTTTCTTTTTCATCTTGATGAGATCTTTCCTTAGTTATTGATGAGAGCTTAATAGTATGGAATGGTATACTTGGCTTTAAGTAGTATGTCCTAAAAAGTGAAACACTTTGGCATGTGGTTGTGTTATGTGAAAATGCAACAGGTACAGGTATTTTTATTCATTGTGTATACTGGCAAAAGGTTTGATTACAGTAACAATACTACTGCTCTGACTGCAGCATCTTCTAGGCTATCGAAATATTGCTGCAACCTTATATGGGATACAATCCCATATTTTATATGAATAATTTATAATAAAGTCTAGAAATTTATGCCAGCCTGAATTAACAACACTTGGAATCTGTGGGAAATCTAATTTTAAAGGCTTAAAATGCCTACAAAAATAATGATATGACAAGCGAAATGTAACAATGCTAACCAGTTGTACCAGTAAAATTAAAGCTATAAGTACTTAGAGGTTCAATGGAATAAGAGCATAGGAACTATAGATAAGGTTGACATGATCATGTCTTTCATGATACTCCTTGGAAATAAAAAAAATCGTATCGATTCTCTTTTTTCGATATCCTCAATTTAATTTAGTTCAGTGTATTTCTATTTCATATTTACAATATTCTTACTGGTAAAAATAGTTACATGTAGTTTTTTTGTAAGGCCTTATTATGCAGTTTTTGGAAACCCATTTTACCACATTAACAGAAAAAGTTGACTTAGGACATGTACATATGGGATTAGGGCCTTAATTAATTCTACTTGTAACCTCAAGTTAAAGTTATATCTATGAGGATGAACACGCGTATCCACCACCAAGTTTAGTGATACATTTTGATGATGGCAACCCTTTGGTGGAAGATGAAAGAATAAGTATTCCTGGTTACCTTATATATAGGTAGTGATTGATTTTGTTGGTTTTGGTGTACTGAGTATGTATCCATGTATTGAACAAATTTTTATAGATTGCGCTTCATGGCTGAGAGAAATTACTATCTTAAATCCAATGATGATCAGAACTAGGTAAACTGCGCTAACCATATTCTGTTGGACAATTTTCCAACTGAACTTTATCATGTATGAATCAATGGATTCTCTAATTGGAGTCAAGGATGCAGTACATTACCCTGTGTAATCCTTGCATACACTCAATCTGCCAGAGGCTACTGCTATATGTCCTTTACCTCAAGGTTGGTGTTCCATGCACACTATTTTGTAATACATAGCTATCCATAAAATATACCCTTAGATATGTAATTGCAAAAAACTACAAGTGAAGAGTCTTTATAAACACATCATTAAAACACATTATCGTGTCGTGGATTCTAGTCACTATTCTACAGGAAGTAAATAATGGGAATCTATTTACTACGAATTCCTCGGACCCAACAGACTGTAACTTTCATTACAAACGTCAGCAGTTTCTACTAAAAGTGTGTTATGCCACAACTATCAAAACCCCCCCCCCACCCCCCCCCCCCCCCACCCCCCCCCCCCCCCACCCCCCCCCCCCCCCACCCCCCCCCCCCCCCACCCCCCCCCCCCCCCACCCCCCCCCAATCGAACAAATATTCAAGTCTCTCACTTACTGATGCCTTACATTAACTAAATTCGAATAGTAAATCTTCGGATAGCTTCCACACCAAAAAAAGTGATAACGTAGGAAGAAAACAAATGAACAGTTTTGTAATATCTCTATGACATTATTTAGTGACAGCCTTCATTCTAAAATTTGTTTATATTTTATTTTATACAAGGTTTTGATTATGTCTCTTAAAGTTACGAAATATTAAGCATTTCAAGTTAAAGAAACGTGTGTTTTAATTAATTAAATTTTAGATTATACAGTGTTCTTTAATAATTATATGTGTTTATATATATATATATATATATATATATTATAATATATATATATACAGGGTGAGTTTTTTAAAGTGATCCAATAGCTAACTTTTTAATTACACGACTTAGCACCACACTTTAAATTTGGAACTATGCTCAATTTTAAGTTTCACTCAGGGATACACTTTCAGATTTTTTGAAGATGGCCGCCATTTTCCAATATGGCGGTCAACTTTAAAATCTCTTATGGAACACCCTGTATTTTATGTTGTTTTTAGATTCTACTCAACAAAATAATACATTATTGCTTTTGAGAGTTTTTCAATATCTCTAATGGTTCAGGAGCTACGTGGACTGGAAGTTTTCATAATTTTTGCCAATATGGCGGCCAACTTTAAAATATTTTATAGAAAACCCTGTATTTTATGTTGTTTTTATATTCTACACTACAAAATAAAGACATTTTTGTGTTTTAGAGTTTTTCTATATCTCTAATGGTTCAGGAGCTACGTGGACTGCAATTTTTAGGATTTTTTCGGACCGATGATAAAAACTTGCAGTCCACGTAGCTCCTGAACCATTAGAGATATAGAAAAACTCTAAAACACAAAAATGTCTTATTTTGTAGTGTAGAATATAAAAACAACATAAAATACAGGGTTTTTCCATAAAATATTTTAAAGTTGGCCGCCATATTGGCAAAAATTATGAAAACTTCCAGTCCACGTAGCTCCTGAACCATTAGAGATATTGAAAAACTCTCAAAAGCAATAATGTATTATTTTGTTGAGTAGAATCTAAAAACAACATAAAATACAGGGTGTTCCATAAGAGATTTTAAAGTTGACCGCCATATTGGAAAATGGCGGCCATCTTCAAAAAATCTGAAAGTGTATCCCTGAGTGAAACTTAAAATTGAGCAAGTTTGCAAATTTAAAGTGTGGTGCTAAGTCGTGTAATTAAAAAGTTAGCTATTGGATCACTTTAAAAAAACTCACCCTGTATATATATATATATATTAATATATATATATATATATATATATATATATATATATATATTACACTTATTTATGAATAAAATGTAATTCTCTCGAACCAGTAATTTTACATATACAAATGCATACTATTCACCTCCTAATTTTCGTCAGCTTTACTTTTTGCCTAATTATAGGATGTTCTCAAATCCAGCTTCATATTCTAATCGATTATCTTGGAATAATTCAGATTTTCCTGTTCTGTTTTCATGTCTGTGTTTTATATTTTTTCCAGATTTTAGGGGTTTTCTACAGCAAAATTGGTTTCCAATTTATATTATAAGTAAAAGAATTGGAAAACTCATAGTTTCATAAATTATCAGAAAGGTATTGTCTAAATAATTCAAAATGGGAGAAATGGTCTTTCCCAGAACAGGACATGTTGTGAATCTAAAAAGTAAATGTGAGATCATGTTAGTTTTCTTTCTTCATTTTATATTTATTTAAGTGCTTAAGAGTATAAATATTACATTTTACCAATTATTACTCTTCCTTGTTAATTATGTAAATAAATATAAATAGAGTTTACATCACCCTCCCTCCCTCTAGAACCTCTATTTTCATTTATATTTATTTAACAAATTTGTGAATACCAGATGTTATATTTAATTAAACTTTCAAATAAGGTCACAATCACAGACCCCAAAAGAGTGGTCGACTGTTTTTTTAAATTAGAAAATACATATATTTAGGATATAGGTTGTTTTCCGTGGATATAGGAAACTAACGATAAATTGTCTATTTGTTTGTCTTGTTATTATTATCAAGGACTGTATATGCTTCTTGCAAATAAAATTCTTCACTGAAGCTTGATTGAAAACATGAGGTTTACTGCAAAACGATTTGATATACTTTTGAGTATTTTTCGTTCGTATTAAGTTATACTAGTAGAGAATAGAATTTAAAAGCTCCTGCTGAGGAAATTTTCAGAAATATTTGAAAGAGGGGCTCTGCAGACGAATTAGGTTTAAGGTGCTGTTAAAGTAAAAAATGCCGGATCTGGTTTCAATGCGCCTACATAGTGTTAATAGGACATTCGCCACAAGTCCATTTCCTCTGTGATGAAGTGGTGTGTTTATCCTTAAATACTTTTCTATAAAAGTCAAAATTGAGCTTAAAATTTAAGACTAGCTCACAGATGTTCTTTTTCAGGTTGTGCTAAATAATAAAAAGTGTACAAAAAATAACATGAAGAAATAATACATATATAACTAACTATAAATCAAATTTTATAAAGAAAAATGTTTTTTAATTTGTTTTGAATACGTGAATAAACTTAACCAAATGTAGTTTTTAGTGTACAGTCGATTAAATATTACTTTTACTACGACAGTTATTAGCTTAATTTATTTATTGAAATCATACCACTTCAATTCGTAACTAATAATTTTTCAAGTCAAAAACGTGTATTTCAATAATTCAAACTAAACCTAAAGTAATTACATGAATTATAACTTATTAATTTTATCATTTGTAAATCCTTTTCAAAACAATCATCGCAGGTTATACGTAATGGTTAAAACTCGTTTTTGTGTAACGAGTTTAATATTGATGAATAAAGGTTACTATTTCGTATATGTTGATCGTTATTTGTATTTTGGTTGTGAACACTTTATTGACTTTGTAATGTAACATTTTGTCTGAACTCATAGATAAAAGCTATATAAGAGACTAGATATACTAGATTGACATTTTAAAATTATAAACACATTTTTATAAATAGCGTTTCACTTTTTTGTGACAAAACCCTAGCGCACCACTATACTATTAATTAACAAGTAATGTAAATAAAGTACTGACACATTTGTATTTAAATGTTAATCAAAACATAGCGATCTTATTTACTTGTTGAAAAATCTTAAATTTGCCCAAATCAAACACGGATGGTTATTTAAGTATGAATCAGATGACGATGAATAAGTTGCAGGTAAACGCAGGGGCTGGGTGGAGCGTTAGCGTACAAAGTCAGAATTATATACACCGGCCGTTCCGCTACTAGTTAGGTGGACCGATACTTCTAGGTGTCGAACGAGGCAACTTCAACAAAAACACGTATGTATATTGTTACACTGTGTGTACACCCCTACACCGCTGGAGCGGACTTTGTTTATTGTACACTGTGTTTACACCTCTACACCTCAGGAGCGGACTTTGTTCACATTTTTTGGTGTTTATCAAAGAAGCTGTGTGTATATCAGGATAGTTTGAATTGAGATTAATTATTTCGAAACTAATACTTGCAACCAAGTCCTGAACACCGAGTTCTGAGTTACTTGCATTGATTGTAGCAAGATCTGTAATGTTGCTGATCAAAGAAGCTGTGTGTATATCAGGATAGTTTTGAATTGACTTATTTTATTTCGAAACTAATACTTGCAAACCAAGTCCTGAACACCGACTTCTGAGTTACTTGCATTGATTTGTAGCAAGATCTGTAATGTTGCTGATCAAAGAAGCTGTGTGTATATCAGGATAGTTTTGAATTGAGATTAATTATTTCGAAACTAATACTTGCAACCAAGTCCTGAACACCGAGTTCTGAGTTTACTTGCATTGATTGTAGCAAGATCTGTAATGTTGCTGATCTTAGAAGCTGTGTGTATATCAGGATAGTTTTGAATTTACTTATTTATTTCGAAACTAATACTTGCAACCAAGTCCTGAACATCGAGTGATAACTGTAATAAGCAAAAGCCTTCATAAAAAAGAACACTGTATCTGCAATAACGTTGAAGGTAGTTACTGCCGCTAACCTAGTAGCAGACGCAGACCAGGTCCGCACAGTGCAGCTATCTAGCGGTAGAACAGCTAACGATGTCCCATATCTTGTAGAGACAGTCTTCGACGTGCCGACCATAAAATAATACATTCAATAGATTGTAAAAAAATGTATCAGTGTTGTCCACAGAACTCGATCTCGGGTCACTGCAAAATAATAAGCATCAGTCCTCACACACTATCCACTCATCCACGACCGAGTGGGTCGGGTAGTGTAACGTATATAATTCACTCATCTCGGAGAACTGATGATATAATTAGGATAGTAGCTTTATAGTTTACATAATATTGAGGTTATGTTACAGAACACATTACAATATTGAGTAACTAAATTTGTCATTGTTTTTGATAGAGTTACAATACCAAACTTAATTAACACTGAACTAAATAGCTATTATGCTCCGCACAAATAACTCACTCCATTCAATACAAGCTATCCAGTCAATGGCATTTACACACATCAGTCTGGTACCACATAAAGCAACCACTTTCAGATATCAGTATTTAAACGGTTAAACGGTACGGTTACACAGATAATCAGTATTTTAACCAAAATTCTATCAATCAGATAATTCAAAGTAAACATCCCTAGAAAGCCCATTAATTACGACATGCGATCTTTCTAAATTAGTAGAGAAAGCTTTCCCCGAAAGCTGAAAAAGCTTAATATTTTAACAAAAGGCTTCCTTAAACAGAAATGTATCCATTTAATTCATACTTATTTACTGATGATGATTTTCTAGGAATCTATGTTCGTAGATCATCAAGATCTAACTATACCAACAAATCACTCAGGACAGGCCTACAGTAATCAATCTAGACCAAACTCAGAGGTTCTTCAATACCTAAATTTTTAGGTTTGGCTCTTGAAAACATCCAACACCCTCAGCTACTCTGAGAAGACTTGGAAATGGTCGAACACCTTATAAGAATCGAATTAATCACCAGCACACACAGTTTAAATCCAAATTTAAGAGAAGAATATAAACAAATTGGTTAAAAAGAAAATACATAATGAAAATTCAACGAAAATTATAGAAGAAATAAAAATTTCTGCTAATAATGACCAGTGGATGAATCAGATATGGGCTAGGACAACGAGGGCAAATGATCCAAAAAATTACATGTAAGTCTTTAAAAGTTACAAGAACAAATACAAGTAGTTTTAATGTCGGAGAATTTGTTTTTGTTAAGTATTGCGTGAAGCAAATCATTTTAACACGGGGTTGATTTCAGAAGAAATCCTTAAAATTTGTTAATATGAGCATTTTATTTTAACGAGGATTGAAAAAGTCCCCAAAACAAATTTTAATTTAAGATACTGTTAAGTTTTATATTTAAGATAGTAAAAATTGCTAATTGTGAAACAAATATAATTATTTTAAATAATAAATTAATTTTTTTTGTCCCATCTTGTCCCTTATCAGTAGAAAAATGTAATAAAGTATACCCCATGCCCTCAGGCTGTACTCCACGCACATGCTGTATCTCATGTAACTCATCCTCCCCCTGACAGATAATAATTACGACACTATTGAACATAACATGTTCAACAACGAATCTTTACCATCCAATATTCATTCCAATTCTAGTACCGGTAAAAAAATCATGAATGTTTAAAGCCCATATCTTAATATTTGTACAGATGTGCTTTGACAAAATTCGAAAAAAGGCATTCCGTTCTATTTATTTTTTTAACTCACAAGAATGTTATAATTATAGTATGTCGAAAAAATAAAATACCTTTATAGCTTATTATGATTATATAAATTTAAGATCGCTCTCATCCGGAAGTTGAGAGTTCTGGGTTTCCCGGCGGAGCAAGTACTTATTGTGATTCAATGTTTATTGAAATTATATAATATAAGTAGATAGTAATATGGCGTTTCTAGACCACTTTCGGAGCCAACAGTAAATCAATGGAAAATACTGTTTTAAAGGACAATAAACGAATAAACGATCTGTAAAATCAAACAGAAACTCACGAATGAATGAAAAATTAACCGAATCTATAGCTGTTTGCTTCTACTTTCTTGAGCTGTCTAGTCAAATCAATCAATGTGGAGTCAAAATCCACAGTTTTTTAGGGTTAAAATCAAGGTTTTTAAGGTCCCTACACACTAGTATTAGAGTTTTTTTTGAAAAATCCTGAAAATCTACTGAATTATCTCAAATTATTGCCAACGTTTAAGCTTAAAAGTTGATAACTTTTCATTAATAAAAAGATATTTTACTAAATAGTGAAACTTGACACACTCAAAATTTTTTTTAAATATAAATGGAGCGCGATAAAATATCATGTCCGTTCTGCAAAAAAGAAATTTTAAGAAAAAACTATGATCGACATTATAGACTCCAAAATCCATGCCAAAAAATAAAGGAATTTATGAAAAGGAGCTAAATTATTTAAGACAATGAGCTAAAGAAAACCAAATTATCGATCACGAAAAGATGTTTAATATTGAGAAATTAAGGGAATTAAAGAGAAATTTCAAAGTTTGAAAAGAAAGACTTAAATCTATTTTAATAACGAAAAAGTTCATTCAATCCGCTGAAAAACTTTCCATTGAAACAAACGATAAAACTAAGTCAGAAATCATCGAGCAAATAGGTGAAACTCTTAACGAAAAACCTAAAAATAATCATTGAATGTAGAAGTTTTATCCTCAATACACCGGTCTTTTTCAAGCAATACATTTTTAACAAACTTGAACGAAAATTTCATGTCAATTTACAAATATCTTTCAATTATGCGGCCAGAAATTAAAAGTTTAATCGAGAAATTTCAAGAAAATGTTAAAAATATGAAAGGATATCTCTCTTTGGAATGTGAATACGAAAGAAACTTAAGTGAACGGTGAAACACAAACGTGCCCAATGTACTTTTACTATAAAAGCAGATGAAATCTTTGACGTAAACGACTTTATTACTAAGCAATTTAATAAATTAACACATCGAGAACAGACAAATCATCCAAATAGAGGTTCTGGATGGACATTTAAAAGCTGCATGCAACTAGTCTTGAGCCTTAAACAAACACGAAATGATGAATGCCGGATCATATATTGATTTACCAAAGAAAATCAAAGATAAGAAAGCTTGTATAAATATAAAAAATAAAGATGACTATTGCTTTATTTATTCTATCCGATGCGCTATTGAAAAAACCCGAGACTCATGTTGAAAGATCAAAACAATATGAAAAATTTGTAAATGACGAGATATTTTCGGGCTTTGAGTATCCAATGTCTTTGAAAGATATACAGCTATTTGAGAAACGAAGTTACAATTCCAAGTACAAATATCCAAAAATGTCTATAAATATCTACAGTTATGATGAGAAACTCAACATTGTTCCATTACAAATTTCCCAAGTTTATAACGCCGAGTTAGAAATCGATTTATTGTATGTTAAACAAGAAGATAAATCTCATTATGTTTTGATAACCGATCTAAATAGATTAGTGACGTTCTCAGTTATCTAAACAGACACGAACATAAAACATTTCTTTGTAGATAAGATGTTTAAGCATTCTGATTCTACAAATCTGGAGATTTAACAGATCATTTAGAAATTTGTAAAAGTCATGAAGTTTGATAAACCAATTATGCCATTTCCAGACCAAACAACTAAGTTTACTAACTATCAAAAGAAGTTTTAATCATCCGTACGTTATTTATATGGATTTTGAAAGCATATGAGAAATATTCCGACATGCAAGAACAATCCACAAAAATCTACTACAACCAAGATTTCAGAAGCATATTCCTTATGGTTTTTACTCTTTATTTAGTATCGAATGTAACCAATCGAATGTATAAACCTATATGTTATCGAGCCAAAAATGAAGAAGATTTTGCCAAATGTTCCAAAACAATTGTTTGAAGAGCTTAATAAATTATCGAAATACTTAGCGAAAAAATATAATTCGAAGAATATGGAAACCTATGAAACTAACTGAAGATGAAGAAATTTCATATCAAAATTCAAACGTTTGTCATATCTGTGAAACAGAAGGTTTTGATGGTGAAAAAAGATTAAAAGTAAGAGATCATTGTCATTTAACAGGTAAATTTCGATGCGCAGCTCATTCATGTTGTAATCTGAATTTCAAATTTCCACAAAATATTCCAGTTTTCTGTCACAAATATGTCAAATTACGATACACATATTGTACATAAAAGAGATGGCTAAACAATATGGAAATGTTGATTTGATCGCAAACACAGATGAAAAATATATAAATTATTCTGTAAATTCTGGATATGGCTATGAGTTTGACAATGATAAGCCTAGAACATTTATAAAGTTTTCGTTCGTAGACACATTTAGATTCATGGCATCGTCTATTGAAAAAGTTAGCTAAAAACCTCAAAAAAGAAGACTTCAAACATACAAATCATTTTACACAGGATGGAAGAATATTGAAATGAAATTTTAACAAGACTGATAAATGATGAAGACGAGATTTTTAAAATATTGGTCTGGAAAAGGTATATTTCCCTATGAATTTATCGAATAGTATTGAAAAACTTGATTACATAGAAGAGCTGAAAATTCAAGATTTCTATTCACTTTTGACAGACGAGAGCATATCAGAGAAAGATTATCAACACTACTTAAGCGTTTGGAACAAATTACAAAGAGAAAAATCTAGGCAATTACTCTGATTTTGTACAACATCCAAGATGTTTTATTGCTTGCTGATATATTTGAGAAATTTCAGAAACATTTGTCTAAATTGTTTACAAACTTGATCCAGCACATTATCTAACAGCTCCAAGCCTCGCATGGGATGCTATGTTAAAATTAACGAAAATAGAATTACAATTGATTAGTGATTATAATATGTACTTGATTATTATTGAAAAAGGCATTCGTGGAGGCATTTCTCAATGTATTAAACGATATGTTAAAGCAAATAACAAATATTTGAAAGATTTCGATAAGACAAAGCCCGAAAACTATTTACTTTATGTCGATGCAAACAACCTTTATGGTTACGGTCTTATGCACAAAAACTTCCGTTTAGTGATATCAAGTGGATGAATCCTAAAACATATACAAAAGAAGAGTGGCAAGAAACAAATTTTGGAACTCACTGGCGACGAAGATTATGGCTATATTCTCGAAGTTGATCTAGGATATCCAACAAATTTACATTAACATCACAAGGATTTGCCTCTTCCCCCGAACATTATAAAAAACAAACTTTGCACAACTTTACTGGATAAAACTGAATACGTTGTTCATATCAAGAAATTTGAAATTTTTACCTCGAACAAGGGATGGTTGTTGAAACAATGTGAATAGAGTTATAGCATTCGATCAGAAGCCTTTTATGAAAAAGTACATTGATTTTAACACAAAACATGAGAACCAAAGCCACAAGTGACTTCGAAAAGGACTTTTTATAAGCTCTTGAACAACTCCTGTTTTTGGAAAATCTATGGAAAAATGTGCGAAATAGATGTGATATCAAACTAGGAAATGAAGAATTTTCAATGAAACAGGCCAAGACATCAAACTTCAAATGCTTTAATATCTTTGACGACAACTGTATAGCAAGTCACATGTACAAACAAAAGGTTAAATTTCACAAACCGATCTACATAGGATTTTTCAGTTCTTGACCTATCAAAATTGTTTAATGTACGAGTTTTATTACGATTAAATTAAAGAAGTTTGACCCAGATTTGAATCTGTGTTACATGGATACAGACAGTTTATTTCCTAGAATTGAAACGAGATCCTTTTTAAAATTATTAAAGAAAATATAGATGACTATGATACGAGCGATTATCCAAAAGATCACGAATGTTTCACTACTAAAAATTAAGAAGGTAATAGGGAAATTCAAAGATGAGTTAAAATAGCGAAGTTTTAGAATATTTTTGTGGTTTGAGATGGAAAATGTACTCGTACAAATATCTAGACAAAAATCCAGTAAGATGCAAAGGAATTAAGAGAAGCGTTGTAAATAAAACAATAAATATCGAAAACTTGAAGAGATGTTTGTTCGAAGGTAAAGAAGAATTTAGAGAGATGACTTGTATTAGAAGTTATAAACATGAGTTTGTACACAGTTACCATAAACAAGTTAGCACTGAACGCTAAAGATGTTAAGAGAATTGTCCTAGAAAATAAGACTCGATACAGTACCGTATGGCTATGAAGCGAAGTCTAATATTTTAGAAGAGTTAAACAAAGTTGGAAAACTTTGATATATAAATGGAAGAATGATTATAATTCACTGGCCACAAATGTAAGAAAAAAAAACGAAAAATATTGATTCTAAAATTTTTCAAACTCAAAACGGATTGTATAGAATTGCAGCAAAATGTTAAAAATGTAAGACAAATAAGAGTAAATTTATAAAGAATCCTTATGAAAAACAAGTAAAGAAAGAATTGAAGAATAAAGAAGAAATAGAGATTGAAGCTAGAGAAATTCATGCACCAGTACGAAAAAAGTTTAAAAAGAGAAAAATTATAACTTTAGGAATAGATGATTTATGGGCAGCAGATTTAGTAATAATGTCTAACTATTCAGATAAAAATGATGGATTCAAGTATATGTTAAATGTTATTGATACTTTCTCAAAATATGCTTGGTCAAGAGCTATCAAAAGAAAAAACGGCAAGGATGTTTCAAAAGCATTTGAAGATATAATTCAAGATGCAATTAAAATCAATCACAAAGCTCCAAATCTTCTCCATACAGATAAGGGTTTAGAGTTTAAAAATAAAGAATTTAACGAAGTTTTGAGGAGATACAACGTTAAGATTTATCATACTGAAAACGAAGAGAAATCAAGTATTGTAGAGAGATATAACAGAACTCAAAATGAGCGAATGAAAGTAATTTTTGAGATTAATAAAAACTTTAAATGGATCGATATTCTTAAAAAAATCGTAAACAATTATAACGATACAGTTCACAGCACGATCAAAATGAAGCCCAAAGACGTGGATAAGGATGCTGAAAAGGAGTTATTAGAGACGGTTTTTTAAGTATGTTCCACCAGAAATTCACAACGAAAACTAAATTTAAAGTCAATGATCATGTAAGAATTGTTAGTAAAAAACAAAAATTTTCAAACAAATATAAGAACAATTGGTCAAGAGAAATCTTTGTGATTTAATCAAATTAAATAACACAGATCCTGTAACTTATAGTATATAAAAGATTTAAATAATGAAGAAATAACCGGAAAGTTTTATGAAATATGAATTGAGAAAGTCAAAGCTGTAATTTCTTCTATATAAATGGAGTCTCAAAAAGAAATGTACACAGTGTCCAAGAATTTAAAGATTTTGAAGCTTTTTATAAAAATAAGAATAAAAAAGAAGGATTAGGGTCTATGTGTAAGGATTGGTCCGTAGTAAATATGAGAGAGAATTATACGAAAAAATAGAAAAATTAACGTTAGAAAGAGAAAAAAATGTTGCGTTTGTAAAGAAATTAAGAATATTTCAGAATTTCACAACTAGCACTATAGTAAAGAAAAAAAAAACAAGCTTTTTGTAAGGATTGTGCTATAAGAATTTTCCGAGAAAGTCAAAAGAAACCGACTCATTGCGAATGTGGAGAAGAGTTCTTCAATGGTTACCTAGTTATGCTAAACATTTACAAACCAAATATCATAAGTCAAGAGTTTTTAATAAAATTTAGTAACATTTTCATCGTGTAATAATTTTTTCTATATAAATGGAGTCTCAAAAGAAATGTACAAAGTGTCAAGAATTTTATAAGGAAGAGAATAGAAAAGACTGTTATTGTAAGGATCATGATAAAATATATGATAAAATGGACAAATTAACTTTAGAAGAGAAAAAAGTGTTACTTTTGAAAAGAAATTAAAAATATTTCTGAATTTTAATAACTGGCAGTATAGTAAAGATAGAAAAAGATGCTTTTTGCAAAGATTGTGCTAAACAAATTTTCAGCGAAAGTTATAAAAACGAAAACGCCTTGTGAATATGAAAAAAAAATTCTACAATGGTTTACCTAGTTATGCTAAACATTTACAAACAAAATATAATAAATCGAGAATTTTTAGTAAAATTTAAGAAACATTTTTCATCGTGTAGTTTAGATATTCTATAAATTCAGTCGAGAATTCTGCCATATTTGTAGTAAAAATGATTTCCGTTGTATGAAATATATCAAAGATTCTTTCATTTGGTTGTAGAGATTTATACTATTTGGAGCTCCATTTCTTAATAAAATTTCCATTTCTGGGTAATCAATTTCAAGTTCTTTCAATCTTTTCGGTATTTCTCTCTTTTGAGCTCTGATAACGTAATAAGGATATTCCCACATGTGATTCTTCTTAATTAATACAAAAACATGGTGTTTTTTCTTATCAAAATTTTTAACATATCATATCTCTCTTCATTAATTCCATTCGCATATTCTTGATACTCTATTTTCAAAGGATTTCATTTGACCTGAAATTTGTAACTGTTTTTACTTCATCTTTTAACTGCTTATTTTCGTTTTTGAGTTTTGTACTCACCATATTTTCTAATGGAAGGTAATACTTCTTTCGTAACCCAATTTTTTAAAACAATTTCGCTTCTGATTTATGCGATCTCCAAAATTAAAAGAATAAAGTCCAGATTCATTAAAACAGTGTTGTTTTGAAAGTTTGAAGGTAAGCTATTCAATAGCTCCCCTTGAATTCATGTCTTTAAACGTTAATTTATCATCTTCGTCAACGTTTAATCTGATCGTTTGCATAGTATTTTCATATTCTAAAATTTTTTGCAACATCTTTAGCCTTAAACCAGATCATATTGTTTTCGTCTAACAAATCGTTAAGATATTTGTGTTATTTTTGAATTTGAGTTGATTATTGAGTAGGCCTACAAGTGGACTCCATTTAGATAGAAACATTTTTAACTAGTAATTTTTATTTCAGTATAAAGACCAGATTCATTAATGAAAACAGTGTTTTTTTTGAAAGTTTGAAGGCGGGGGCGAATCACCCCTACCTTTCAGAATGTATGCTTTTCGAAGCTTTTTTTATATTTTTCTTTAACATATTCTTTAATTGCTTTCTTCGTATTAAATATTACACGAACATAAAAAATTTCTTTGTAAACCAATTATGCCATTTCCAGACCAAACAACTAAGTTTACTAACTATCAAAAGAAGTTTAATCATCCGTACGTTATTTATATGGATGAATATTCCGACATGCAAGAAAAATCCCACAAAAATCTACTACAACCAAGATTCAGAAGCATATTCCTTATGGTTTTACTCTTTATTTAGTATCGAATGTAACCAATCGAATGTATAAACCTATATGTTATCGAGCCAAAAATGAAGAAGATTTGCCAAATGTTCCAAAACAATTGTTTGAAGAGCTTAATAAATTATCGAAATACTTAGCGAAAAAATATAATTCGAAGAATATGAAACCTATGAAACTAACTGAAGATGAAGAAATTTCATATCAAAATTCAAACGTTTGTCATATCTGTGAAACAGAAGGTTTTGATGGTGAAAAAGATTAAAAAGTAAGAGATCATTGTCATTTAACAGGTAAATTTCGATGCGCAGCTCATTCATGTTGTAATCTGAATTTCAAATTTCCACAAAATATTCCAGTTTTCTGTCACAATATGTCAAATTACGATACTCATTTGTACATAAAAGAGATGGCTAAACAATATGGAAATGTTGATTTGATCGCAAACACAGATTGAAAAATATATAAATTATTCTGTAAATTCTGGATATGGCTATGAGTTTGACAATGATAAGCCTAGAACATTTATAAAGTTTTCGTTCGTAGACACATTTAGATTCATGGCATCGTCTATTGAAAAGTTAGCTAAAAACCTCAAAAAAGAAGACTTCAAACATACAAATCATTTTACACAGGATGGAAGAATATTGAATGAAATTTTAACAAGACTGATAAATGATGAAGACGAGATTTTTAAAATATTGTCTGGAAAAGGTATATTTCCCTATGAATTTATCGATAGTATTGAAAAACTTGATTACATAGAAGAGCTGAAAATTCAAGATTTCTATTCACTTTTGACAGACGAGAGCATATCAGAGAAAGATTATCAACACTACTTAAGCGTTTGGAACAAATTAAAAGAGAAAAATCTAGGCAATTACTCTGATTTGTACAACATCCAAGATGTTTTATTGCTTGCTGATATATTTGAAAATTTCAGAAACATTTGTCTAAATTGTTACAAACTTGATCCAGCACATTATCTAACAGCTCCAAGCCTCGCATGGGATGCTATGTTAAAATTAACGAAAATAGAATTACAATTGATTAGTGATTATAATATGTACTTGATTATTGAAAAAGGCATTCGTGGAGGCATTTCTCAATGTATTAAACGATATGTTAAAGCAAATAACAAATATTTGAAAGATTTCGATAAGACAAAGCCCGAAAACTATTTACTTTATGTCGATGCAAACAACCTTTATGGTTACGGTCTTATGCAAAAACTTCCGTTTAGTGATATCAAGTGGATGAATCCTAAAACATATACAAAAGAAGAGTGGCAAGAAACAATTTTGGAACTCACTGGCGACGAAGATTACTATGGCTATATTCTCGAAGTTGATCTAGGATATCCAACAAATTTACATTAACATCACAAGGATTTGCCTCTTCCCCCGAACATTATAAAAACAAACTTTGCACAACTTTACTGGATAAAACTGAATACGTTGTTCATTCAAGAAATTTGAAATTTTACCTCGAACAAGGGATGGTGTTGAAACATGTGAATAGAGTTATAGCATTCGATCAGAAGCCTTTTATGAAAAAGTACATTGATTTTAACACAAACATGAGAAACCAAAGCCACAAGTGACTTCGAAAAGGACTTTTATAAGCTCTTGAACAACTCTGTTTTTGGAAAATCTATGGAAAATGTGCGAAATAGATGTGATATCAAACTAGGAAATGAAGAATTTTCAATGAAACAGGCCAAGACATCAAACTTCAAATGCTTTAATATCTTTGACGACAACTGTATAGCAAGTCACATGTACAAACAAAAGGTTAAATTTCACAAACCGATCTACATAGGATTTTCAGTTCTTGACCTATCAAAATTGTTAATGTACGAGTTTTATTACGATAAATTAAAGAAGTTTGACCCAGATTTGAATCTGTGTTACATGGATACAGACAGTTATTTCCTAGAATTGAAACGAGATCCTTTTAAAATTATTAAAGAAAATATAGATGACTATGATACGAGCGATTATCCAAAAGATCACGAATGTTTCACTACTAAAAATAAGAAGGTAATAGGGAAATTCAAAGATGAGTTAAATAGCGAAGTTTTAGAATATTTTTGTGGTTTGAGATGGAAAATGTACTCGTACAAATATCTAGACAAAAATCCAGTAAGATGCAAAGGAATTAAGAGAAGCGTTGTAAATAAAACAATAAATATCGAAAACTTGAAGAGATGTTTGTTCGAAGGTAAAGAAGAATTTAGAGAGATGACTTGTATTAGAAGTTATAAACATGAGTTGTTACACAGTTACCATAAACAAGTTAGCACTGAACGCTAAAGATGTTAAGAGAATTGTGTCCTAGAAAATAAGATCGATACAGTAACCGTATGGCTATGAAGCGAAGTCTAATATTTTAGAAGAGTTAAACAAAGTTGGAAACTTTGATATATAAATGGAAGATGATTTTAATTCACTGGCACAAATGTAAGAAAAAAAAACGAAAAATATTGATTCTAAAATTTTTCAAACTCAAAACGGATTGTATAGAATTGCAGCAAAATGTTAAAAATGTAAGACAAATAAGAGTAAATTTATAAAGAATCCTTATGAAAAAACAAGTAAAGAAAGAATTGAAGAATAAAGAAGAAATAGAGATTGAAGCTAGAGAAATTCATGCACCAGTACGAAAAAAGTTTAAAAAGAGAAAAATTATAACTTTAGGAATAGATGATTTATGGGCAGCAGATTTAGTAATAATGTCTAACTATTCAGATAAAAAATGATGGATTCAAGTATATGTTAAATGTTATTGATACTTTCTCAAAAATATGCTTGGTCAAGAGCTATCAAAAGAAAAAACGGCAAGGATGTTTCAAAAGCATTTGAAGATATAATTCAAGATGCAATTAAAATCAATCACAAAGCTCCAAATCTTCTCCATACAGATAAGGGTTTAGAGTTTAAAAATAAAGAATTTAACGAAGTTTTGAGGAGATACAACGTTAAGATTTATCATACTGAAAACGAAGAGAAATCAAGTATTGTAGAGAGATATAACAGAACTCAAAATGAGCGAATGAAAGTAATTTTTGAGATTAATAAAAACTTTAAATGGATCGATATTCTTAAAAAAATCGTAAACAATTATAACGATACAGTTCACAGCACGATCAAAATGAAGCCCAAAGACGTGGATAAGGATGCTGAAAAGGAGTTATTAGAGACGGTTTTTAAGTATGTTCCACCAGAAATTCACACGAAAACTAAATTTAAAGTCAATGATCATGTAAGAATTGTTAGTAAAAAACAAAAATTTTCAAACAAATATAAGAACAATTGGTCAAGAGAAATCTTTTGTGATTTATCAAATTAATAACACAGATCCTGTAACTTATAGTATAAAAGATTTTAAATAATGAAGAAATAACCGGAAAGTTTTATGAATATGAATTGAGAAAGTCAAAGCTGTAATTTCTTCTATATAAATGGAGTCTCAAAAGAAATGTACACAGTGTCAAGAATTTAAAGATTTTGAAGCTTTTTATAAAAATAAGAATAAAAAAGAAGGATTAGGGTCTATGTGTAAGGATTGTCGTAGTAAATATGAGAGAGAATTATACGAAAAAATAGAAAAATTAACGTTAGAAGAGAAAAAATGTTGCGTTTGTAAAGAAATTAAGAATATTTCAGAATTTCCACAACTAGCACTATAGTAAAGAAAAAAAACAAGCTTTTTGTAAGGATTGTGCTATAAGAATTTTCCGAGAAAAGTCAAAAGAAACCGACTCATTGCGAATGTGGAAGAGTTCTTCAATGGTTACCTAGTTATGCTAAACATTTACAAACCAAATATCATAAGTCAAGAGTTTTTAATAAAATTTAGTAACATTTTCATCGTGTAATAATTTTTTCTATATAAATGGAGTCTCAAAAGAAATGTACAAAGTGTCAAGAATTTTATAAGGAAGAGAATAGAAAAGACTGTTATTGTAAGGATCATGATAAAATATATGATAAAATGGACAAATTAACTTTAGAAGAGAAAAAGTGTTACTTTTGTAAAGAAATTAAAAATATTTCTGAATTTAATAACTGGCAGTATAGTAAAGATAGAAAAGATGCTTTTTGCAAAGATTGTGCTAAAAAAATTTTCAGCGAAAGTTATAAAAACGAAACGCCTTGTGAATATGAAAAAAAAATTCTACAATGGTTACCTAGTTATGCTAAACATTTACAAACAAAATATAATAAATCGAGAATTTTTAGTAAAATTTAGAAACATTTTCATCGTGTAATTTAGATATTCTATAAATCAGTCGAGATTCTGCCATATTTGTAGTAAAATGATTTCCGTTGTATAAAATATTCAAAGATTCTTTCATTTGGTTGTAGAGATTTATACTATTTGGATCTCCATGTCTTAATAAAATTTCCATTTCTGGGTAATCAATTTCAAGTTCTTTCAATCTTTTCGGTATTTCTCTCTTTTGAGCTCTGATAACGTAATAAGGATATTCCCACATGTGATTCTTCTTAATTAATACAAAAACATGGTGTTTTTTCTTATCAAAATTTTTACATATCATATCTCTCTTCATTAATTCCATTCGCAATTCTTGATTCTCTATTTTCAAGGATTTCATTTGACCTGAAATTTGTAACTGTTTTACTTCATCTTTTAACTGCTTATTTTCGTTTTTGAGTTTGTACTCACCATATTTTCTAATGGAAGGTAATACTTCTTTCGTAACCCAATTTTTAAACAATTTCGCTTCTGATTACGCGATCTCAAAATTAAAGAATAAAGTCCAGATTCATTAACGAAAACAGTGTTGATTTGAAAGTTTGAAGGTAAGCTATTCAATAGCTCGCCTTGATTCATGTCTTTAAACGTTAATTTATCATCTTCGTCAACGTTTAATCTGATCGTTTGCATAGTATTTTCATATTCTAGAATTTTTGCAACATCTTTAAGCCTTAAACCAGATCATATTGTTTTCGTCTACAATCGTTAAGATATTTGTGTTATTTTGAATTTGAGTTGATTATTAAGTAGGCCTACAAGTGACTCCATTTAGAAAGAAACATTTTAACTAGTAATTTTTATTTCAGTATAAAGACCAGATTCATTAATGAAAACAGTGTTTTTTTGAAAGTTTGAAGGCGGGGGCGAATCACCCCTACCTTCAGAATGTATGCTTTCGAAGCTTTTTTTATATTTTTCTTTAACATATTCTGTAATTGCTTTCTTCGTATCTTTATATTCTAACACCTCTGCAACATCTTTCGCCTTAAACCAAAATTCATTATTTTGAGTGTAAAGTCCAGATTCATTGATAAAAACAGTGTTTTTTTTTAAAGTTTGAAGGTAAGAACGATTCGTTCCCCCCTTGATTCATGTCCGTTGCTTCATCATTCTTTCGACAATCTTAAATATATTGTTGTTTTACTCTCATTATTTAATAAATTTCCCTCAGAGTCTTGTATAGTTGGAACGATTTTTTGAATTCTTTTAATATTTTTTCTAATTGGAATATAATCGATTTCATTCGGTTTTTCACTGATTTTTTATCCATAAGCAACATTTGGGAAAAATGTGTAAAAAATTTCAGATTCTTTGTGTAAATGTTTGGTATGATTTTCAAAACTAGGTTCAACGATATTGCAGTGCACTTCAATTACATCGAACGGTCTAAATTTTTGCGTTTTATTTCCTAAATATACCTGATTTGGCTCAATAGTTTCTTGAACAAACCCTAACAAATCTACAATAATTGCTGAAAACATTATTCTTACTGGTGATTTTATTTGAATTTTATTAGAGAGATAATTTTTTTGCATTTCAAACTTGTTTTCGTCAAAGTTTAAAAATTTATCTGATTGTTTGAATGTTTTCAGATAATTTTTAAGGGAATTTTTTATTTGATCGAAGGTATAATATCCTTTGTTTAAACCATAATATTTTGTTATGTTCTTCTCACTAAATCCTATAAAATAAGGATAACTTTCACTAATATTTATTACAAAATTGTCAGAATAAAAACCGCTTAAACCGATGATTTAACATCAAAAAACGATTAATGATTAATTTGATTCTTCCTCTAAATGAATAGGATGTTCCAAGTTTAAAACTAATTTAGAGCTTTTTGAAGTCAACTTGAACAGCTTCATTTTCGCTATTTAAATGGAGAAATTTTTAAAGCAAAAAGATCAGATAAAACTTCAAACGTTTGAAGAAAATAAGAAAGATCAACCAATCAGATTGTTAATTGTTGGTTCAAGTGGATGTGGAAAAACAACTATATTATTGAATTTTATCTACAATAGGTTGATTCCTTATTCCAATTTGTATGTTTTTTAGTAAATCTTTAGAACAAGACGCATACAAAAAATTACAACAAAGATTCAAAAATATTGAGAAGAACTTAAGCAAAGAAATATCACATTTTTATAATGCTTCTGAGGACATAGTTCCGTTAAGCGAATGTAAACCCAATTCGTTAATCGTTTTTGATGATTGTATTTTGAAAAATCACGACGTTATTAAGGAATATTTCGTAATGTCTCGTCACAAAAACATATCTTGTATCTATCTTTCCCAATGCTTTTCAAAGGTTGATAAACAAGTTATTAGAAATAATTTGAATATGTTGTGTGTTTTTAAGCAAGACGATCACTATTCGAGAAAGATTTACAACAATTATGTGGGATCTGATATGAGTTTTAACCACTTTAATGAGTTATGTGATAACATTTGGAAGGAAGACTATGGATTTTTAACTATTAATCTAACTTTGAAGCCAAAAAATGTAAATATTTGAATAAATTTTCTAATATAAACGTGTAATAATCTCGCACGTTTTCACCTTCCACGTTCACGTTTTTACGTTCCACGTTCCACGTTTACGTATATGTATGTATATATGTTTTATTTATTAATGCCAGTTATTTCTAAAAACAAATTAGAGTTGTAGATGCCGCTTGTCTGTGTACTGCTTGTCGGAAAGAGTTCCCGAACTCTGGATTCGGTCAACAGAAATCATCTAAGTTTTATCACTGAAGTATATATGTAGTTTTTGTCTTATTTTGAATTACTACTTCATTACCTTCAGACTATACCTGCCATTTTCTTATTGGGAGTCGATAACGAACGTGGAGAAGTCACTCATTACATTTAATGCAGTTGCAGTACAGATAAATCATATTCGAGGCTAATTAAATTATTTTACTGGTATATTATCAAGATAGTTGAAGTCCTTGAAACGAGTCCTATAAATTTAATATCTTTAGGTGTACGTGGTCTCGTTTAATGAGTTGTAGATTTTGCCATCAAATATCGTGAAACTAAGTGTAAAAGATATATCAATACTATTTTCACCTATAATTAGTAATTTGCTCCACTGACTCGCTGTTTCATTGTTAATTTATTCATTTCAGATAAAAGAAACATCCATTAAACCCTTAAAAAATATGAATTTTTATTTGCCGGATATACCATGGAGGGAATAGGCGATGATCGAGGATTTTACGAAACCAAAAGTGCATCCTTTGTAGTAATGTTCCTAATCATCACAAAAAATCATCGCAAAGGCACAAGTGATGATATAAGCACGGTTATATTCATAAGATTCCGTATTAAAGAATATTTGCTAGTAAAAAAATGTCCATTTTAAAATCAAAGTACTTAATTTTAATGGATGCAACTAAGATATCACGTTTTTTCAACCTCGATCATTTACTGTATTAATATTTTAGATAAGACATAGAAAATTATTTTGTAGCTTCATTACTCGTTACATAATTTCTTAATACACCAAAAGTTCTGTCAAATTATTCAAACTAAGTTTTTGGTGTTTTCGTGTTATACAATATTTGACTGTTCTATGTATTTCATTTTGATGTCTTTAAGGGAAACGTATACGCAATAAATCACCCGCAATGCACAAACTTAGAGTATGTCTCAGATAGAGTCTGCACGGAAGTCTGAAGGGCAGCATCTTCGGGGATATTCTGGATCATGGTAGGATATAGCTCAGATCGTGTCCACACGGAAGTCTCAGGTGCAGCATTCTCGAGGATATCCTGGAACATGGTAGGATATGGCTCAGATTGTGTCCACACGGAAGTCTCAGGTGCAGCATCCTCGAGGATATCCTGGAACATGGTAGGATATAGCTCAGTTCGTGTCCACACGGAAGTGTCAGGTGCAGCATTCTTAGAGATATCCTGGAACATGGTAGGATATAGCTCAGATCGTGTCCACACGGAAGTCTCAGGTGCAGCATCCTTAGAGATATCCTGGAACATGGTAGGATATAGCTCAGATCGTGTCCACACGGAAGTCTCAGGTGCAGCATCCTCTAGGATATCCTGTAACATGGTAGGATATTATTTTATAGCTGAAGTGTCCATCGGGTGGGATGAGACTTTTTATACGATTAGAGCTTCATGATGTACCACTAATTTCTCCGTATTGTTCAGGTGTGTCTGTTAGTTGTTTGTGCATTACTTTCGAACAAGGTGATGCCACATTTTGTCTCTACCACTTTTGTATGTTTTTTATGACAGCCCTGCCGATCGGTTGCTTACCATACCTGTTATATTGAAGTCCATGCCTAGGGAAATATTTGTCTATCGAGGACCGCATTAATATTCCTGATTTTCAGATTCACTTCACCATCGCATTCTGAAATCGATTTATATATGGCCATGTTTTTGTGTGTAAATGTCATTGTTAAGTGAAGAGTCATCATAACAGAAGGGGTTACAATTGAACAGAATAGTAGTGTGCTTCAAAAAAGGGGTAACTGCAGGGCTTGAGAGATGATCAGTTGATTCGGCTCACCAGAACCTATGTCATTAGACCCTGCTACAAAAATACCAAGGATTAAAATCTTTTATGAATTTACTTCCTCCTATCAGTACTTGTTTTAATTTCATCCCAGGTTGGGTATGAAAAAATGTTATACTCATTTTCAAGTTTATTTGGATCATTATAAAACTCTTTTGCTTGGCTGTAGGCCAGCAGTACTATTTTACTCTTGCTGCTCAGCTTGCCAGTAGGTATTGTAGACCGGTGTGTGGAATGATTAGCCTTTGTGAGAGAGTAAGGTGTTGCTATCCAGGAAAGACTTCAGAATTTATTCTGAGTATCAATTTTATACTTCTGTTCATTGAAGTTCTTTTTAGGTGTTTGAAAATTAATCTCTTTTACTATGTAAGCCTACAATGAACTAATGAAGAGTGCATGCTGTGAAAATTTAAGTAAAAATTGGTTATTTTAATTTCAAGTAAATCAATAATTTTATTTTGTTTTCTATATCTTCTTTTTTTAATTTTTCAGAGATTTTCAATTTTTAAATCATTAGTTTTCCTAAGTCAATATTCTCCTCCGCTTTAGTTTCATGGCTAAAAGAATCCTCAAAATACTGTTTCCTTTTTAGTTTTTCTGCTTCGAATTGCGTTGAGTCTGTTCAGAAGGCCTGGAACCTGATGGTGGTCAGCTTCTACATCACAAAAATATTGTTTTGTTCATAATGATATCGTTTTGTGTAAATTTAACGCTGCGTCAGTCACTTCATCGTTCATAATATATACTTTTATAATGTTCAAATCCTTTTCAACTCCTCGTAATAAGTTTCCACGCGCATTACGTGTCATCATTGTGATATTGGTTTTGCGATACAGCGCCAACAAACCATGAAATACATTACAGGCGGATGTGTACCTTGGTTACGGTATTTTTAGAAATGCAGGTGCAATAAATCAGATTTTGGCCAACTCAGCGCTCGTCATTGTGCAACCTGAACTCGTGCGCATGCGTGAACTTTATGCCAATGAGCGTGACCCTGTGCTGGTTTGTTGGCAGTGGTTTCCAAGAAATAACAGTCACTTTGTATTTATAGACACCGGAAAAAAACCCAAGCCATAAACGTCTTGGGATTTCACTCCCAGAAGCAGAGTCTACTGAAGCTTTTCTCGCGCTACTTTAAAATACGACACAAGGACTAATTTATGTAGGTTAATTATAATTTTAAGGAGCACTATGACTGATGCTGTTAGAATTAGAGCACATACCTACCACTCCTCATTTATCTGCACCCCGAAATGCAAAATATTACATAATGTAAAAGGCCAATGTGTTCACGACACTCATGGTATAGGAGAGATCATTGTCCATATTGCAGTTACCCAACATAGGTTGCATTTTTACCCCTCCAGCTGAAAGACGTGCACTTTGGAATGGCAGACATTCTCATGTGGTTATAACATAAGAAGACCTAGGTCTATTGTAAAATTGATAGTCACCTAAATTCCCGACCCTAATACAGACTCATCTTTCTATGAACTTCTCAAGTTTACTATGATTCAAGGCTATGATTCGAGGTCTTTATCGATCCTTCATCTGGAACTCGCTCTGTATGGTAAAGGAAACCTGCTCAAAACCATCCCACACCGTATTTTAAGGTCACTAAAACTGGAGATCATGGTTTGCACAGTACCGCAGTTAGTATTCATAGCGATTAGTAGATAGTAGTTTCATTGCAAACATCAATAGAATCTACCTTGACAATTGCTGGGTAGCTCCATATACGAGTACTACCGTCCTGTAACGCAACCTCTTTGATCATATTGACTATGTGTATTGCAACTCTGTGAGGTAGGAAGCAGGACCATACAATAGTAGTTCTGAAATAGTCTGGCATATACTCTGTTTCTCCATTGATTAGAGATTTCCAGCTGTAATGCATATCTTTACACAGAAAAAAAACTTCATTTCAAATAAGATATCATTAATTATAAGATAAATAACCCACAAAAGACAACACCTTGTAACGCTGATGGCTGTGCAAGGACTTTTTTGTATTGATGTGGCTATTAGGATCTGCAAGGAAAAGACTTCTACAGATAAAACAAGGAGATCCTGTCTCATGATATCAAAGAGGTAAGAAAGATGATGTATTTGGCATTCCCTAAAACAACTAGCACTGCAATATCGAGGGCTACTATCTGAGTCTAACGGTGCAAAAGGTATTGTGTACTAATCACATTTGATTTCTTGAAACTTTGGCAGGAGAGGTATACCCGACATTCCGGGAACCTATTAAAGAACTTGAGTTGCTGGAGGGATATTCTCATTACGGCTTTTACAAAAAGCTCCGATATGTGCCACAGCTAACAAAAACCCTGAGCTTATTGCTATCATGTGGTTTTTCTGCCAAGGAGTGTCCATAAGATTATGGGGGAAATGCAAACTCTTGCTAAAGCTGATTTTGGTAGAAAGTTTGGCAGAGACAGAAACAAATAATTACAATTTTACAGACGTTAATTACGAAATACTGTTTTTTTCTTTTAGAACGAATTTCTCTGACCACAAAATACTATAACTTTCCACAGTTTCCTATAAAGGTTATATCTTAGGAACAGATTTTGAAAGGGACTGGTGTGAATCTTAATAGTCTGAGATCGTAGTAATAAATGCCAAACTTTACATGTTAAATAAAAATACAACTTTGCCAAGTTGCTACCATAATAGAGTAAGAATGAACTTATTCATGAAACTGGCTAAACAATCTTATAAAAATAAAGCTTTGAATTTTGACTTTTCTCAAATATTGGCGTCGACCCAGCATTCTTATCCTACGGGATCAGCATTCTTGGCTCGACATTGTAGCTGTAGTCGCAAAAGGGAAGAAATAATCAGAGTAGAATGGGAGAAGGATACAATTACTCGAAGAATTGAAGAATAGAAGGAGGATTCGAAGTATTCAAACTCACGAATAAATATCCTGACGTGATTAGCCATTTATATAGACAACTTATAATTAATACACGTAGCCATGACGGAAAGGCATCACCAAACATTATATCCATTCCAATCTGGCAAATGAAAACATCGTCACAGGTAATTAATTTTACTATTTACAAATTTACTTTATAATGCTTTGAAAATAGATTTGTCACAAAAAAGGGCTAATCTATAGAACGAAAGATGATAATTTTATTTACGGACAAGGCGCGTTATATCCTTCCCGGTAAGCGATGGTAGGCTTTAAACTTAAAGAAAGAAACTATTATACTAAGTGTACAAATTAGGTTATTATTACACCAAGAGTTTAGTTCTAAGAACACCGGGGAAAAATAATATCAACTAGTAACGGGGAACAGGTTTCGAAAATATATAGACTATAGATAATACAACTAAAAAACTATACATAACTTTCCCCCCTTTGGTAGTCTTTGTATACTTCAGCCGTTCATTTATACAGCGTTTCTTTACTTACAAACACACAAATACTACTTTTTCCTTTCTTTATACAAAATCTATTTATCAATTACTCTCTTATTTTAAATTCATTTCCTTTAATAGTTTACAATTAACCAAACCTCGAACGTTGTGGTGTTAATTTACTTTTTTAATTTGGCATTACGTGGTTTATTAAACTACAAACGCTATAATTTAATTTTTAAATGTAAACATTGTATACTTTAATTTTAGAACTACTATACTCATATTTTTAACACCCTTTTCTGTATTTTATAAATTCGTTTATATAACGCTCTAATTAGCATTAAATCTAGTCATTTTATTACTTATGTAGTGAGTTTACTATTTAATGAAATAGAGTACCTATATAAAGAGTGTAATTTCAAACAATTATATCGTTATTTTTATTATTCTTTACTTATTAAGTATTTTTCTGGGTTTCCATATAAACAAGATGATATATTTTTAGGTATGCTAATGACAAATCATGTATTACCAACAATAAATAATCCTTATTGTAGTTTTTACTAGAAATTTGTAGAGTAGGGTTTACATTAGATGTGTGTTCATTTTTTCGCCCTCAGGAGATGTCTGAATGGCAGGCGCCTCTCGACACGATATAACACTCGGATGTCGGTCAAGGTCGCTGGACACAACAGCTGTGACGACCGGTTCGCAGTAGTCCCTGTCAAACATTCTTGACAGGGCGATTTTAACTCTCTTAAATATTTATAACTTTAGTCCTTTGCAATGAGAGAATTCCATTATATATTTCCTAGATGTGAGCAACAAATAACCACAAGCAATATATAAGCCATACCGAATTCCATGTTAGTAATTATAATAATAATGTGAGAGTTATAATAATAAATTAGGTCTCCTATGTACTAAACGAATTTTCGTTTCATGCTCTTGAGTGAATTGCAGAAATCAGATGAATCAACGAGAAGTATAGCGGTAGTAGTATAAGAATTACGGTGGTAACGATTGCGTTCAACGTTCAAGAAGTAATTAAAATCATACAGAGATAAGCTATATGGAACGGTATAACTGTAGGTTGATTAGAGTGCAAAGTGACAAAACAGTCATCAGCTCACGTCAGCTCTGATACTCACTTTAACAGCTCTATTTCTATTGTTCACCTTAAGGTTTAAGTAAATTTAGGTGAGTCTCCTCGCAGACTGCTTGTACCGAATGGACAGAACACGCGGGGTTGGAGATCTCTGAGTTTGTAATAATAAATACACGTTATTGCAAAGTTTACTTATAAGTTTAATTATGGCAAATAAAACCTACAAGCACAACCTTTTAGATATTAATTGAAAATAACACGACTTAACACGTTTTCTGCCAAAACAGAGAAACAATGAACTAAAACGATATCTTGTAGGGTGGACCTTGGGGTTTCACTGTTCTTTGGCCTGTTGCCTACGAATTTAATCAATTAATAAAACTTTAAAATTACTTCCTTCTCTTCACGTTGATGACGACTCTCACACCACGGCGTCAGCATCTTCTGTCGACATTGCAGCTTAAACATTGTTTGGTAGTAAGTCTCGATCATAACTCAAGCACTTGGTCTCAAGTAAATATATTGAGGTTTATAGTTCTCACTGATTTGCCTAAAATATCTAAAAATAAACAATCCATGTTGTTCCTAAAATGTACTGACACTATTATTTTTTATTTTTCTTTATATTTCTTTTAGCACACTTTGGTCATTTAAATTTGTAACATTCTTTGACATGAGCTTTGATTAACTCATTTAAATCAGGTAAGTAAAATACTGAATTACTTTTCTTTGAGTTCTTGGAATACGTGAATAATGAACTGTGAAAAAAGTCATACACTAAATCGACTAAGTGTCTAAGCAAAAGTATCATACTCTTACTCTTTACATTCTTTTTGCACGTAAGTACATTGCTTTTAACAAAATAACACAAATTATTTTCATTTTTTTTATACATTGAAAAGTTTTCTGAGTATCCACATCCAATCCCTTAATAGAAAATGGCAAATCTTTTATAATAACCATAAATTATCATTACTATTATTCTTACGGTTTAACTGTATTTTAGGCTTTACATTAGATGTTTGGTTGTTTTCATTTTTAACCTATGAAGTAGTCTGAGTTACAGGCAGCGATCGATAAGTTATTCTTATTTCAAGGTTGTTCACTCGGCAAGGTCACTCAAACAGCTGTTTCGGTGATCCATCGTCCCTCTCTAACACTCTCGTCCGCTAAAGCATTCTACTTCAAAAGGCAAATTCAAAATCCTCTCGATCCACCGGAAAGTCTCCCTACATTTCGTTTGTTGTTGAAAATATAGGATACAGCGGGGTTATATGTGATTAACTTAAATTTAAATGTTTGAACTTCTAAAAATACATGATATTTCTCTATTCACATTATTGCACTTAATGCTTCTTTCACGTAAATAGTATACCTTAACTCGGCATCAGAGAACTTTGTAGAGTAATAGACGATCGGCATTAATTATTTTTGGTCATTTTCTTGTAGGAAACAACCACCTACGGGTATTCCGCTAACACATTTCATTATATAAATTGTTTTGAGAAATCAGCTCTCAAGGATTCATAATTTCTTATTGTAACTTTAAAGCGAATTGTGACATTTATTAGTGGAAACAAATTAAAGTTTTCTCCTTAAGCGATATAATATGCAATTAAGCAAAATTTTGTATAAATTTAGAAACATTTTCATACAACCTTTTTCGGTAGCATAAATTGGTAACGGTAGCCTATTGTTTATAATAAAAATTTTCCAAAAAGGAAATTTCTCCAAAACAAGACAGCTTTCTCGGCTCATTCTTAGGCCATGTTTGCTTAATCTATATACCCCATCTCTTTTATGTACTAAATGGTTCTTAAATCGACCGTATCAGTACATTTATACATAAATACAGAGCATTAATTATTTTATGTACTGTACACTAAGTTATGATTTTAAAAAACTATTACATATTTAAATTTTATATTAACCAGGGCTTTGTTCAGATAGGCGAATAGTACAGCACTACCAACATGTAAACCAAAAGGAACTCGTTAGAATTTATATTTGACAAACATAGTAAATGACGTAAGCTCTTGACTATTAAGTGATAATGGATATTGCAAAACACTATTTTTAAACATATTACGGATAAATATTTACCTCCAATAAAACATTATGTTATAAGAAGGTTTATTCTAGCCTAAAACCACTCTCGGGGTGCATGATTTAGAAGTCATGAACCTTAAGTTTTATAAATACTAAGAGTACATTTTAACGACCTTTTTTAGACTAATCTAGGTTTTTTTATCTTCTTAAAACCTTTTAAAGATATTTTTATGGTAATAACGATGATAATTTGTCATTGATGGTTTAACTTTTTCTGAATGTATAACACATCTGCTACTGGTAGGTTTTGAATGATGGAAACGGCCTTTTCCGTTCCGGAGTGGGATTTAGCAATCAATATATGCCAAAAGTAATATTTCTTTACTAAGTAGATACAATCTTGACCAGTTACGTTTCGGAAGCAGTCAACAAGCGGCTATGTTAGTCACTTCAACCCAATTTATTAAATCACACGTTATCAGTTTCAGATTGAAATTAATACGAATGTGTTACAGTGTCTCGTTACGACATGAAGGTAAGAGATTATGAAATGGAATAGATTCGGTTTTTTAATTTTTTGACAGAGCTAGAAACCCCCAAAGAGGTGTGTGGGTGCTTTTGGGATGATGGTCCTACGGTTTCTATTTAACACCTTTGAAAGTTTCAGCTTATCACTTACTTACAGGATAAGATCTGGAATGTATATGTTAACTGATTATTGTGATCCCGCTGCTGCCTAACCGCCTACAGTATTCTTCACAACAGCTAACTTGTTGCTTTTACGCAGTGTCAGGTGCGGCAGTATCCTTGCAATAATTGTTTAATGACACTTTCTGTAGTATAGTTAAATAGCGAAGTTAATTGTAAAATTTAATTTCCATTTACTAATTTAGGTACTTTTACAAGAGGAAGTTTTAATATAGTGTTATATTGTATGTGATAAAACTATTTTAAGATGTGAATTTTATTATATCTTTTTTTAATGTTTCAAATATATTCTCCGAAAAAAATAAAATTTGAAGACTTTAACCCTTTACACATAAAGCAGATATGGTGGGAAGGCCTGATTGGATGTAAATGTTGATTTTAGCCCCAGTTCGCCTTTCTCTTACGTGCATCTGATGAGGCAACGAGACTCTTGACCTAGATTGCACTACTTTTTTTACATTACAGAGACACCCACTCTGATGTCAATATGAACTCAAATAGCAATACAATAAATACGGGGAGTGCTACTAGACCTCCTTTTCTCTACAATTGACTTATTGGTCAATCAAGAAGTTTTACCACTGGTGTTTGCTGATGCCCATCATCCACCTCTCATGGCCGATGTTCCTCTGATGAAGCCTTAAACTTTTACCTCCTATGTTCCTTCCCATGACTTTCGTCGATGTAACTTGGATGGCGTTTTGGAGGATCTGTCACGAACATCTTTTCTTCCTGCATTCACATTCGATGTCAATATGTTGTTTGAGTTTTTTACCCACCAGCTCAAGACAATCGTATTTCGCCATTATCCCATGAAAAAACCCCGCTCCTCGGTATTTCCTTGTTGGTTTACTAAGGAGATCAAGGATCTTGTAATAAGGAAAAAGATATTGCATAAAGAGTACAAACGGACTCATAAATTGGCGGTCTATTTCGAATTTTCCAGAGTTAGAAGATTGTGCCGTGATATGTCAAAGCAGTGTTACATGGACTATGTTCGACACGTTGAGAATGTCATCCCAAATAACCCGAAAGTTTTCTGGAATTATGCGAGGAATTTAAGAAGACAGGAACCTCTGCAATCCAAACTAATTCTTGATGATGTATCTTCATCTAACCCTGACCAAATGTCTGATATGTTTGCAACCTTTTTTTCCTCGGTGTACTCTCCTACATCATGCCTGGCTGTGAACTATGAATTACCTTCGTATTCATCGATAACTAATTTCTCCTTCTCCTACGACGAAGTCAAGAAAGAACTCCTTTCCTTGGACACTAATAAGGGATGCGGACCTGATTTGATTCCGCCTAATGTTTTGCGTCATTGCTGTGAGCTGGTAGCTGGCCCCATTCTCACTCTGTTCAATTTATCAATAAAAATTAGAGTCTACCCGCGAGTTCTGAATCAAGGATATGTTATTCCTATTCATAAGAGCGGCTCCAATGAAGATGTTAAAAACTACCGTCCCATCACCATTCAGCCTGTGTTAGCTAAACTGTTCGAAAGATTAGTTCTCAAGAGAGTTGCCCCGTTTTTTAAAAGTATAATTGTCCCCAACCAGCACGGGTTCACCCCTCACAAATCAACAGAGACTAACCTTCTGACATTCCAAAATCATGTTGCATCGTCATTTGACGATGGAAGGCAACGTGACGTCATCTACCTGGATTTTTCCAAAGCCTTCGACAAAGTTAGTCATACACATCTCATAGCTAAACTCAAAGCCCTAGGAGTTACTGGGTCTTTTCTCAGTTGGTTCTCTAGTTACCTTGATGATCGTCAGCTCCAGGTCAGATTCTCTAACTGCCTTTCCTCTGAGTTTTCTGCCACGTCGGGAGTTCCTCAAGGATCTCACCTTGCGTCTATCCTCTTTCTTGTTTTCATCAACGACATTTTGAAACATTCTTTGATTGAATATCTACTATTTGCTGATGACATCAAAATCTTCAGGAAGATCGAAACCTTGGCGGACTTTATGTTGCTCCAGGAATATCTCGACTGGGTGCTCCGGTGGTGTGAGTTCAACTCCATGTCCCTGAACATAAAAAAGTGCATATGTGTGACATTTAATCGTACAAAAACTCCTATTCTCTTTTCCTACACCTTGGAGGATGACATCTTGGAACGCTGCTCCACTGTGCGTGATTTGGGTGTACTTCTGTCACATGATCTTAGCCCTGAGCAACATGTACTTGATGTGTGCAAGAGAGCCCAGAGAAATCTTGGTTTCCTTTTTCGATCTACCAGAGGCATGACTAGCACTACGGCACTTAAGATGTTGTATTCCTCTCTCGTAAGATCCACTCTTGAATACTGCTCTTCTGTGTGGTCTCCGCATCAAGCTACTTTCCAGGCAGAGCTCCGGAAAATTCAGGACCGCTTTTTGCGAATGGTTGGTGTGAGACTGGGTTTTGCTTACTGGAATGCTCCTATTTTGACGATTGGCCAGTCTCTGTCTCTTCACGCACTCTCTACCAGTAGAAGCGTCCATGATGTCCTATTCCTGTTTAAGCTGCTGAACAACTTGGTGGATGCTCCAGAACAACTTACCTTGATCTCCTTCAGATGCCTCACTGCTCAAACTAGGTCCAGGGAGCTTTTCGTCCGTAAGCACGTGGACACCAATTATCGGGCCAACTTTTTCAGCAACAGAGTCCATCATTTGGGTAATTTGGTGTGCCAGCATCTGGACTATTTCGCATGTAGCTATAGCTTTTTTTAGAAATAGTCTTTCACCATGCTCAATGATGCCCAATTTATTTATTTTTTATTTTATTATTTTTTTCTAATGGCTTGGTTGTAAATTAAACTTATTTGTTTTGTACTTTTTTAATGAAATAATAATTGCTTCTAAAATTGCACTGCTGAATGTGATTGTACATTGTTAATTGCCGGATTTCTTGTAACTGTATAGACTTTTTCAAGTAGATCTGTTTCTTTATTTCTTGTTGTTTGTTATTTGCTCCAAATTTATCTTGTTAATTCTTAAATGTTTGTCATTGTTTTTCTTTTATTTTGTTGTTATTGTTATTATACTCAAGTTATATTAGTTTTCGAGTTGGTTAGTGTTATTTATGATTTGTTATTTTTTTATACTTATTGCATAGTCAAAACTAACACACCATGTTTTATTGTAAATTTGTTCGATTATGCTGTCTGTCTTGAATTAATTATTCTTTATTATTTGTATTATTCTTATAAAAAATGGTTGTCCGTTGATAAATAAATAAATATACCATTGACAAATCGCAATATGGTTACAGTTTTATACACTAGGAGGTGTTTATTATTCAAATCAACAAGGTATTGGCGGTGATTCAAAAGGGTTGCTTAATCAGCACATGGACACGGTCAAGGCGCTGAATTAGGACCCCCTCTTCTCAAAGGGGGTGCTTATTCAGGGCATGGACACGGCCACTGCGCTGATTTAGCACCCCCTTCGTGATTTCAAAAATGAAACATCAAAAACCCTCTAAAAGTTTGAAATCGACAAAATTAAATTTCTTGCAACAAAGATCCAATCAAATTTTCTTGTATCTCTAACGGTTAATCCACAAAACGCCCTCCAAGTCAAAAGTGTCGTTAATTCTGGAGAATTAGACAAAATACAGTTAACTTTTCACTTCTTGGCAAATCCAATTTTGTACTTTGTTATCACCGAATCCTTCCTGTCCCATAAATTTGTATTTAACATGGGAGTGTTTCCCTTACCTGGAACATTATTGGAGGCCTCTGAAAACCAGGAAGAATGATGAGGAATGAGGTTGGCTCTGATACTGACTAAAATGCAGTAAAAAACGTGTACATAAAAGTTTCGATCAGCAAATAGTGCGTTGTTTTTAGGAATAATACATATAACGGATACATATTTTTGTTCAGAATTAAATTTTAAACAAAATGGCTATTTTGGATTTGTGTTAAAAAATTAAGTTTAGGAACATTTACTCAGCCTAATATAAAACAAAAAAATTTGAATTTTTATTTTTGGAATTCAACCCATTGGTTTTTTACACCAATCCAAGGTAAGTGTTTCATATTATTACCATTCTACTCTGTGTGTTATGAAGTTTAAATCGATGTATGGTATGTCATACTTATATAATATACAGGATTTTATATAAATTTTCTTTTGCGAACATACAAAATCAGTAAAAATGTTCCGCCACTTGGAGAAAAAAGTACCGCCACTCGGAGGGTTAAGATTTCTTTCAAGTACGCCTGCGATTCTATGCAACTTTGCAAGCTCTATATATGCAAGGGCAATAAGCCCGATCTCTATGTCTTGCATCTGGCAATAACTGATTTGCAGACTGATCTGTATGCCTGGTCACTATGATCCAATTATCCATGCAGACTTTTGAAGTTTACTCAGTAATTTTAACATATATGAAACTAAGCAAGTTTTTTTAATTCACCGTAACAGGCAACTGTTCGTTTTAATGCGCAATTGCCAGACTGTCGCCTCATAGTGATAAATAATGAGGCATGTACGTGCAGCGGCCATAATCATGTTACGAATGAACGGACATTTTATCGATAAAGAAAAAAAGTTAACGATTATCGAAAATTAAATAAAACACTAAATTATAAGAGTACTAGAAATAAACTTCAGCAAAATGTTCCCCAGTCTTGGGGAGTACATGCGAGATTGCATGCAACATCGTAAGTCTCTCATATAGCTAAGCGTAAGTTGCAATACGCATGAAAAAATGCGAACCTCCTCAAGAACAGGTCATTACACAACCTATTACATATGTTTACATTTCCATGTACCCTATCACAATTAAAATTTAGGTCTATATACTAATATAAATAGGTATTTAACTAAACTCTTACCTGACATTTATGTGCAACATAATTATCTTTGAAAGGAACACGTGATCTACTAGTTTCATTGGTTGTATTTATTACTCTGGATAAAGCTGAAAACAAATTTTACATTCTATAACAACCGATTAATATTCAATGATCCCAAAAAAAAAAAAAAAAAAAAAAAAAAAAAAAAATGTAAATGATTGTCTGTAACTACATGAAACAATGATTACTTAGAAGTTTTTCCTTGATGCATGTAAAAACGTAGGTATAAAATCATGCAATATTCAACAAATGGCTAATTGTAGAAAGGAAAGCGGACAAATAACTTACTTAATAAAAAAACTTAAAATGTTGCAATAAATGTTTAGCTTTTGGAGATCAGTAGCGGTGCAGTTAGAGTTCAAGCATTTAAAATAATTAAAACTTCAGTGTTATCCAGGGTGTAGGGTTTAGAGTATAATATGCTATTTTGAAAAAAGTATGGACTATCAAATCTATTTTGCTGCTACTTAAGCACTCCTGTAATTTATAAACATTGTATATCACATTTAATGTTTTAAACATTTGCATTGCAAATGTAAATATATTTAATTAATTCATATTTTATAAACACGTAATATAACTTGCACAGATATAAATTGATTTGCACCTGTTTCATCAAAATTCAAATGTCGCAACATTAACCATTACATTTTCAACTTCATTAGGCCATGATACAGCAAAATCAATCATGACGTTAAATACATTATTGCAAATTAACAAAACTAAGCAAATCCAACCACGTTTGCCACTCCTGTTTTCAAAATGGTTAATGTTAACCTTTAATACGAACTGGTTTTCAAGAACAGTTTTCAACTATATTCAATCTGAATCTTATGATATTGTCAAAAGTGTTTGATTTTTCTCGTATGCCTTAGCAAAAGTTTTCAGTGTTTGATAATGTATGGTATTCACTATCCTCTATCCACTATCGGAATATAGTACAGTTACCCTTCTCAGTTAAGTGTAAACAGTGCTCGCTTTGCCTCCTATGCCTTAGCACATGGTAGAAGGGTTAGATCCGGTATGATATTCATTATCCTCTCGGAAAAGAGCAGAATTTCACTTCTCAGTTTAGTGTAAACAGTGCTTGCTTTGCCTCCTATGCCTTAGCACATGGTGGAAGGGTTAGATCCGGTATGATATTCATTACCCTCTCGGAAAAGAGCAGAATTGCACTTCTCAGTTTAGTGTAAACAGTGCTTGCTTTGCCTCGTGTGCCTTAGCACATGGTAGAAGGGTTAGATCCGGTATGACATTCATTATCCTCTCGGAAAAGAGCAGAATTGCACTTCTCATTTTAGTGTAAACAGTGCCTGCTTTGCCTCTTATGCCTTTGCACATGGTAGAAGGGTTAGATCCGGTATGATATTCATTATCCTCTCGGAATAGAGCAGAATTGCACTGCTCAGTTTAGTGTAAACAGTGCCTTCTTTGCCTCGTGTGCCTTAGCACATAGCTGCTATGTTAGATAATGTAATACTTTTACTACTCTCGGAGCATAACAAAATTTTACTTAACATACAAATGTAAACAGTGCTTACTATGCCGCTTATGCCTCAGCACATGGTTGCTGCGTTATATATTTCATGTTATGTACTATCCTCTCGGAATAATTGAAATTTCTGGATTTTAACATTACACTGTAATATGACATTAATTGAAATGGCTAATTTAAAATAGTTTATTTAATATATACTGCAAATTATTACAACATTGTGAAATACTTCAACTAAATCCTAATCGTCTTATAATCTAATAATTAACAACATAAAATAATACTAAAACTTACATGAAGAAAACAAATTTCGTTCTTGGTAATTTTTCATGGATGACCTTTTCAATTTTAATCGAGGATCTGAAATTAAAAAAAAAACATTTTATTACCTGAAAGTGATGAAGAAAACTACCAGTTGAGCAGAGAGCTGGACTGTAGTTACATTTATTTATTCTTTAGCACATTAAATACTGGTGATTTAGTCGAATTATAGGTAATTTTAAAATATTATTTACTTTTTATTACATACACAAAAAAAATATTAATTAAATTATATAAATATGTTTACTTTTAAATGTCAATTGTTTAATTTACTTTTTATTATAAGAGAACTTGTCTTAACACCCTAAATGCAGATAATCAATAACAATTTAAAAATAAACAATTACTGTAAGGGGCCAATAAGAAAAGTTCATTCCGATTCCAAAATTGTAGTATGTATTGTCGATTCCTAATTTTATTATGATACCTGTAATTATTGTTACTAAGAAATAGGAATGAACACTATTCCTACGAAAAACATTGTAGCCATTTTATTAGGGATCTGTAGATACTAACGAGATTAGATTCTAAATAAAATTTTGTAACAAATCTTGATATCGATTTCAGTTTTAGAATTTATATACATTCCTGTATAAATAATAAGGAGAAATAGTTTAGTACTTAAATATTGTTATTGACTAAATATTAACTAAAGAATATAGTTCACATCAGAAGACCAGGTTTAAATTTATCTGACTGGAATTAGATTTCTCTTTTACAACATACAGATAATCTAAAGAACACTCTATAAAGAAGAGAAGGAATATCGTTCCAATCTAATAGAATAAGTCTGTTCTTCCTATTCTCTTTCGACCGTTACGTTACAACTTGGATTATAACCCTCTTTAGTCATAAATATCAAATATGAATATATAATACACTAAATAGTTTTGGCTTTAACCGTTTAATCAAATCTGGCCAGTAAAATAATCTAAACCACCCTTTATAGTATTTAAAACATTTTCAGATATAAACATACTGTATAATAAACATTGACTTACAAACGTACTGGCGGAATAAGTTACAAGGTGCGTTAACTTGAAGTTAAGGTTTTCTATGACATTTTATTTGTATCATTCTTATACATTATGATAGCAAATGAGAATAATATCCTGACGTAATATGGAGTCACAGTGAACGAGTTTATTCAGTTCTCATTAGGCCTGGTAGTTTTCCTTCAATTAGTTCACAACACAAAAGATGGTAAAATGATTTGTTCTTCGGATTACACGGCCTGTGCCGGAACCAGCGTATAACTTTTCCAATTTACAACGCTTCCAAAACAAATCTTACACAATGACATTCTTGACATATTTCGGCCTTGAAATACAAGCCATCCTCAGTCAAAATATCGTTCCGGTTTAAGATCTGATGACTGAAGATTGTTCTCCACAGCAAGGCTTATACATTTCATTGTGTAATCATTGCTTCTACGCGTTTTGAACTGCACAACTTAAATGTTTGTCAAATTATATATAGCTCGTGTTTTAGTATTTAAGGTTACTATAATTGTATTAGCTGCGACCAATACCAATAAGTGTTCTATAAGGTTATTGTACATTATTTAAACTTAATCTATATTATTTCCCACCATGACATATATAGTGAAGCAGTGGGCCTGTACAGACAAAAGGAAGAAAAATTAAAAGAATGTATATAAATTACTGCACAAAACCCAAGCCCAAAAGTTGCATAAAACAGACATGTGTTACTTTGAAACACGTTTTTAATCGAACCACACATTTATTTAGAGTGTCAGCGACAACCCTAGGTAAGTGACACAAAATTTGTCTGCAGTAAAAGAGGTCTTTGTAGCTACCGTCTATGTGACAGTGACAGTGTTGATGCTGTGCGCGGGGGTGGGCGTTATGACAGGGTAGTGTGACCTCGAAGGTTCATATTGCCGCGTCACTGTTATAACCTCATACCTACTACTTGTCTATCCATGTACTCGTCAGTCAGTGGATTACTCATTCATCAGACTAGTGTTGAGGTTTTTTATCGACACAGTGTAGTTTTATTATCGGTACCAAATGTAGCTTGATTAGCGAGCAGGCACTTAAGAAGGCCGGCCGCAGAGCCTCATGCTTCTAACATGGGAATAAAATTGGATAGGAAATAGGAACTTGGCTTAATCCATAAATCATCTACTCTAGAAATATACTTTAGTGTTTCATTGGTAATGAATTGTTAAAATTACAATTATCTGTTAAAACTAGTTGTTTATGACTTATATTCAGTATAGGTTTTCTCGTAATAAACGTTTGATATTAACTGACAACTGTATTTTTAACTACTACTGTATTATTATGACACTAAAGTGTAAGCCTCTGGAGTTCAAAATCTATGGTTTTTAGTTCATATTTATAACGCAGGTTTAAACTTTATCCCAATGTTAAAACATTCTACGATGCGCGGCCTGCAGCTAACTAGTATTCCATTTTAAAAGCTTGGCATTATAAAATATATAACACAAGATTTTGGTAAACTCATGCCATATTTCAAATCAGTAAATCTGAGAAAAAAAATTAATAATAGATAAATGGTATGTAATTTTTTATGTACAGATCCTTCTACAGAACATTAAAAGAATAGTACATTTTTATTTATTGAAATTATATTACATATCTTATATGTATAAGATAACATACACTAATATGAAACGACCTGCTGTATCGGTGGTGCCTCGCTACGAATTCATAATATGGAAAAATGTATGTTTTGCTTCATAGTTCCTGTGTGGTGGGGAGGGGGGTGCGTTAAAAAGGTATTAGCTTAGGGTTGCAGAATAAGCTTGCGTCGGCCCTGTTGAACTCTATCAACGTGACATTGGTAAAATGAAGTTTTACCATACTTAACATACAAATACTATTTTGTTTGTTATTGTCATTAAATAGTTATAATAAATCAATAATTTTAGAATAAACAATATTTCCTAGCATTATAACGTGTAATAAAGGGATAGTTTATAACATTATATAACACTAAGACACCGGATAGAACAGCCTAGAGGGGGAAAATCCAGGGTTCAAAAGGGAGCGGTAGTTTCAAGTTCAGCTCAGACCCGAATTAATGTAAAAACAAAAGCCGAAGCAAATACAGCACCGATGATCAACGGATCAACAGGCTTTCATCATCGCCGACTCGGAAACGAAAGAAAATAAACGGAAGGCGTCAGCATTTGCTTTAGGATGACTGTTCTCCTACCTGTGACCTGAGTGACTGTTACACTCAAGCTCGAAAATAAGGAACGCTGGTGCAAACGTACGTCAAGCGACCCAGCGGATGGAAAAGAAACGATAAGCTAAATAAAAGCTAAACTAAATTACGTCTTGCCCGAAGTTAAGGAACACTGGTGCCAACGTACGTCAAGCAACCTAGCGGCCTCTAAAGAAACGATAAACTAAATAAAAGCTAAACTAAATTACGTCTTGCCCGAAGCTAAGGAACACTGGTGCCAACGTACGTCAAGCGACCCAGCGGATGGAAAAGAAACGATAAGCTAAATAAAAGCTAAACTAAATTACGTCTTGCCCGAAGTTAAGGAACACTGGTGCCAACGTACGTCAAGCAACCTAGCGGCCTCTAAAGAAACGATAAACTAAATAAAAGCTAAACTAAATTACGTCTTGCCCGAAGCTAAGGAACACTGGTGCCAACGTACGTCAAGCAACCCAGCGGCCTCTAAAAGAAACGATAAACTAAATAAAAGCTAAACTAAATTACGTCTAGCCCGAAGCTAAGGAACACGGTGCCAACGAACGTCAAAAAACCCAGCGGCCTCGAAAAGAAACGATAAACTAAATAAAACTAAATTCAAACTCCTCGTTACTAGTAATAAAATTTAGTCCTGTTCATACTGATATAATTTCTTGCTATATTTTACATCTAAAATAATATTTTATTAGCAGCTTAGGTACTTAATCCCATGTACTTATCTTATCGTTAGTGACTAGACAAGTACAGGCAGAAACAATGAGTGTCTACTACGGCTAGGACTTACTTGCACCTTACCGCGTCGTATCGTGGTGCGGTGACTCCGACTTGAAGGCTCCGACTCAGCGACTCCGACTCGACGACAACTCCGACTGAGAGAGTTAGTCAGCCAGGCACAGCGTACTTACATACTGTAGTACCTGAGCCGTCCGCTGTAAGGCGCTTCAGCCCTTGAGGCGAACTCCAGCGAACTTATTTTGAAACTCCGTGTCTTACCTGGTCGAGCCGGACCCCGCCAGCCGACGTCTTACGCGATGACGTTGTGTAATGTAGGTGGAAGAAATAAAAATCATAAAATGTCATTAAAAAAAATATTTTCCTTTTGAAATAAAAATTGCCTTATTTAATCCCCTGTAAAAAATGACATGTTACAGCATATGTCACAAATAATTTACAGCCAAAAGAACAAAAACGACACTATTCAAGGTACAGCAACAATATTATTAGCTGTATAAATATGACTGGAATATAAAGGAGTTTATTTAAAACCCAAATTCCATAACATTGAAAACCTACCATACTTGTGTTTCCCAAATCCGAGTGCCTGGGGTAAACAATATTGTCGGGCGAATAGTTTTATTTGGCAAAATTTAAACACTTTATGCAATCATAAACATTATTATTTTTACATGCACATATGCAACGTTTGATAATAAAAAAGTGATAATTTGAGCCCCCTTTGTTTAATTGTTTGTTTAATTAAGAAAAAATAATAACTATCTTGTGACCACAATAAGGTGCCTTTGCCTTTTATGAAACTTCCATACTATATAAAGGTTCACACCGGATCAAGCTCGTAAGCTGCTTATTATCTTTTTCAATCTGAGTCGAACCGCTGATAACTAACGTAATTTAAATAGTTTCCAGGTTCTATGTATACAGCGAAGCCAAAGTATTCGATTTTGATAGAGAAAGTCAGCTATATATAAAGTATGAACCTATAAGTTGTAGCTCATATGGTATTGCAGATTATGATGAATACATTTCCTGCTATATATGGAACTATATGTTTATGAAAAGTTCGATAACTCGTAGTTCCCACATATGATAGAAGTATAAAAAGCATGAGAATTTTGTAATAATTTTGGTGCCTCAAAAAATAATGTTTAGGCCTCGACAGATGGCTTATACAACCTATCAAATGTGCACTGGAACTTCATGCTGTAATCAGAAAATGAAAAAGAAGAAGTAATACTACTCTCCTAGGTTGTGCTATAATGGTACCATACTATGGTTTTTGAGCTGTCACAGCTAGCAGTACGGCAGGTGAAGAGCATTTCATCGATATAAAAGAAAGAACTTGTTCTGAATAGCGTTGATATTCTGGTGCTATTTTTAGCCAGCTGTGTCAGAGAATGGAAAAATGCAATAAAATCCAAGACTAAGACATTTCTATCATTAGCAGTCTCGAACAGATACAAAATCAACAAGAATCGCGAAAATATCCAAATCAAACAACAACAACCAGAAGGTCTGTACAGATAAGGACGGAGAAATATGGAAGCAAAAATCTACTATTGATGCGTATGTAAAAGAATAAATGATAAATAGAAATTCGAGCATGCGTAAGTATGTAAATAAATACATGTTTAGCCTTAGAGGAAAAGAGTTTCAGGAGCGGCTCACTTTTTAAAATCCAAAAATTGAAGGGAATTAGGAACAATATCAGTAAAAGAACGCCCTATTTTGAGAAGAACAGTGAATTGCTTCACATTGATCTGAGCGTGGAAAAGTATGTTTATAATTTTAAAACCATGGAAAGTTTACTATTCTTTTGCCCTGTAAAAATTATTGAGAAGTTTCTATGTTACCACTAACACGAGTGCATTTGATCCAATTACATCGATGCAGTACACGAGATTTAGGCAAATGGCTTTTTGCTGATCTGATCCCTAAAGGTACAACATACTTATAGAGATAGAGCTATTATACTGCTATAACCTGGACAGATAAAAAACATCTGAATATATACTATTCCATCCTAAATGTATTGTGTCGTTAGAATGATAACATTTTAAAAACACTTTCCCTCTGGTTATTACACAGAATTTTTACATCCTTACACCTCTTTAGAACAATGCATACTTTAAGGTAGTATTAGAAACTTCTATAGGTTGCATAAGTAAGTTAAAAGAAAGTGTTACAAGTCAAGTTAATAAGTTCCTTTGAAATGTTTTGGGGTTGAGACGTATCATACACAAACAGTACTTTATGGACTCTGAACTATTTTTTCCTATAACAAAAAGCACAACATTAGGACATAATTTTACTTAATGATTTTTATATTTCTTTCACGTTTGTGCACTACAAGTACACGAAACCGTTTACAGAGGGACTGAAGTACTTGTATTTCCTTAATCACTAAATGTGACGACAACATACTGTTATGTCAATCGAACGAAGAGGACAAGACTGAGATAGCAGTCAAGCAGACTGAGATAGGAAGTGCAAGGCCACGAAAATAAGTTGAAATCGTGGGGGAGGGGAGGGCATTCATAACTATTATGGCAAAGGTAAGGCCAAGAAATCATTTTTATAAATACAACTTTCATTGCCAGGATCGCAAAGAATCTAATAGTTTAGTGTCTGATACCTACTAGACAACACAATCTACCAGATGACGAAAGTTTATTGAAATAGTAAAGATCAATCGAGTATTAAATATATTAAATGTCCCAAAATCTGGTAACATGCGATTCCTAGTTCCTCTCAAATGTACGCTTAAACGTCAGGAATTCACTTAGGATAAGAGGTCTTTATTATATTAAGCAGCCTTAAATATCGAATGCTTCTATTATGGGTTAGCGCTTAGCAGTACTCAGATAATTGTGAGAACACAGCTTTTAGATTTATAGGATGTTCCAGAGGTATTTTTGTGTACATTTTAAAAGCTTTGGGGCACTATGTGGTTCGTTGCTCATGAATTTCAAAAAGTGGGCTCTTCTTTAATGTTTTAAGTGTATAATTAACTCTTGAAAATCTAAAATATTATGTTTGGTGCAAATAGGTATGTTATTCTTTATAGGAAGGATCACAAAATTTTTATTTAGGTGTGTTATTTAGGATATTTTTGAGTGCCAAATATTTTATTGAAGTATCTGAAGTATTTAGGTGCTATTATATCTACGTATATCGGGGCTACAAACTCCAAAATATAAGTTTATCGGTTGAACAAAGACCTGTAAGAGCTTCTTTTGAACTTGTATAAAAACATTTTACTCTAAGAATTTACTCGGCACAGCTTATAAATTATTTGTCCATAACAGCATTTTGTCTGTTAAAGCGGATCGTGATACACAAAAATATGAAGGAAATACGATTCTAAGCTTAAAATTAAACCCTTTCCATTATAACTCATCATTAATCCAAAATCAATAACAGTAAACATTGTTGCATAGCATTTTTGTACGTATCTTGAAGAGCGACCAAAGGTTTAGAGTTCTGAGTTAATAATTAACGGCTAAATACTTGTTATTAAACCCTTACTAAATCGGTTATTTGTTATCTTCGGAGATTAAATAAAAAATTCTGTGATAGGCTACACTTTGTACTGGACGTAAATATTGATTTGGATTTATACTCATAAGAAATTGTATTTGTATATAAAATTATTCAAAATGTATCAGTGACTGTCGTTATTTGTATCTTGAATGTTAAAAAGAAACGAATACTAAAATATTTACAAATTTATTTTCACACATACCAAACAGCGATATGTTTTAAATTAGGCATGTATGTTTTTTAAATGCTATATGTATTTCAAGGAAAGGGCGAACTATACTGCTGGGCGATCTGAACTGACCTAATCACCGTATCCTGATTAGTGACACTAAATCTTTTGGAGGCCTATGAATAAAGGAATGTATGTTTTACGTGGAGACAGAGCTACAAAAAAAAATTAAAATATGGAGACATCCGTAGATGAAATGAAAGGTGAGACATTGGGTATAAAGGATGCACTTCATCCGAGAGGGGAGAACTTCCAGCTCGGCCAGGGCCTCCAGGGCTGCAGTGGGATAAACGGAAGAACAAGTCACTTTCACTACGAATCTTCATTGACATCGGTGTAGGAACAAGTGTAGAGTGAAACATCACGAGGAGTAGGCTACTGCAATCGGACCACGTCATCTCCGACGGGAGCAACGAGACACTATACAATGAATACGAAAAAAAAACGGCTCCTAAAGTATAACTGTATCATTACGATACGAGAAAATAGATCTTAAGAGATCCAAGACGGCACTACGTTGAATCCCAAGGGAAAAGAAAGTGTGAGACTTAGGAGTGACCGCGGCCGGATCACATCTCCATAACGGCTCCGAAGATACAACTGAATGTTAGGGCGTCTAAGGGACGCTCCAGACAGACAAATGGGATCACGCGATGTGTCCACCAATGAGAGACAACTGTTAAATCAAACAATAGGTACATCGATTACTTGGATAAGCTCACCAGTATTGATTTCAGCATAGGAATGCCTATATAAAGATAGCAATGAGTTTTCTGGTGAATATTATAAAATAAAACCTACTCTACTGGGTATATTGTAAATTAAATACTGGCCCCCTTGAATTCTCACAGGAGTTCAACAAAACGAATAAAACAATATTAAGAGCTAGTTAAAACAAAACGAGAGGGGACCGTAGAGATGCTTGGTTGATAAGTGGAAACACCCGGACAGCAGGGGCTGACCAGGGTTCCACCTGGAGTAGGCACGACACTGGAGGTGCGGGCTCCAGTATAGGAGGGGACGGGTGGTCGGCTCTCGTGGCGCGTTGCTCTGGTACGGCTGAACTGGTGTGCGTTCATGTGCTTGTGCTTCCACTGTTCACCACATCAGTCTTGAGGTGGCAGGGGGAGTTTTGTAACCAAGAAAGGGTCACAGTAGTCACACCACATAGACAAAGAGTCAACGGTAAAATTGTTTTATAAATTTTCAGCACAATAGTTAACCAGCTGGGCTAAGAAAGTGTGCGGCACACAATTCCAGTCTTGGTAGTGTAACATGTTTAAGTGGGCAACACGAGTTTTTGATATAATTTGGCTCACGCGCACTTCACCTTTACTGTTTGTGGACCGCAAGTATACTACAACCACGTAACCACTTTCTGAAGCGTAAGAGAACCCATGTATTTCATAGTTTATTGGGTCAATCGACTGCACCATTATAAGTGTGGGAGAGTTAGAAACCCTTTTCCTAAACTCGAAGCCTCCTAGCTTCAGAAGTTGGGGCAAGTTGTTCTTCAAGTTCTAGTGCTAAGAAGCACCAGTAATGATGTGATCACGAGGAAAGCGCGTGCACTTACATCTTGGGCTAATTGCCTCAAAGTTTTGATGGCGAGATAGGGAGAGCTGTTCATACGATATGTCACGGTAGTGAGCTGGTAGATAGAGACGGGTTCAGAGGGATCACAAAGGCAAAGTATTAGCTGAAAACGTTGATGATTCGCGTGCACCTCATGTGTCTTATATCACACGAGAAGAACAAATTGTAGAGGCGGAACTGGATAATAATAACGCAGATGTTATTCTGAATTTCTGGTCCTGTCATCAACACATCACTGAGATAGACGTCTGAACTGGTCTTGCAATTGGCATCAAAAACCGTGTAGAGTTTAGTGGGTGCTACTATGAGCTTTAAACTAGCCACGATGAGGAGTACATAGTAAGGAAACGACCAGTCAGGATCCTGCAGGCCAAAAATCCATTTAAATAAAAGTTCTGTATCATATTTTTAACTAATTGACTTCCTAAAGTATGACTGCATGACAATATTCATATTTAGATCAAAAACTTATTTTCATTACAGAATAACTTGAACTTTTATTTTAAAAAAAAACATTTTTAATACCGTATTTTATCCTTCATTTAAAAAAATTTACGCGCCCGAGATACCCACACATGTGGCATTCGTAGGAGTCAGCCCGAACGCAGCGCAATGGAAAGGCCTCATCCTGGGGGAACCACCTTTGTGATCAAGGTAACCCCTACTCCAGGTAATACTAAAAGTAACAGTGATACCTGCACTGAGTTCCTCGCACAACTGATGATGCAATAGAAGAAGAAGAAGAAAAAGTGCTTTATTTAAACGATTACAAATAAGATAACATGATAATCCTCTGATAATATTTTGCACTATAAAACAATGGTATTAAACCGTCTGTTTGGTTGGTCGCTACATTTAAATATATATACACTTTCCACATTTATTCTGCTTTAGAAACAAACATATCTAACAAAAGCTCAAAAAAACAAAAATCTGCTTTAAAATTTGTATTATTTAAAACTTAAAAAGAAATAACATTAACAGCAATGTAATTTGTTGCTATAATTAGTTCAGTTGTTATAATTTGTATCTCCTGTTGCTTAAAATGCAAAATCAATACATATATACACTCATACATACATTCACACACATACATATATATATATATATATACACACACACACACACACACATATATATATATATATATATAATATATATATATATATATAATATATATATAATTATATATACATATATATACTCATATATATATATATATATATATATACACACACACACATACATACATACATATAAAGTACAACGAATAAACTTTGTGTAAAATTAACCTTTTGATCTTCTATATTTACATGCATATTTAAAAATAGCAAAATATGGTAATAGTGGCCAAAAAAATGAAATAATTAACAAAAAGTAATTTGAATGTTTGCAAATTTAGAGACTTTGTTCGACAGGTATATTTTCCACGTAGTTATATAATGTTATGTAAAAAAGAAGAAAAACAAATAAATAAAATAGAAATAAATTTCATAGAAACTAAAAATTAAATTCGTTTGACGAGCTCCCACCTATACCTCCAAGCTAATTTCATGTATTTCTCTAATCTTTGCCAATCCATTCCGTTTAAATAGCAGTCATATTCATGTTTTGATAATGTACATTTTCCCGAGATAAATTTTCTAATATGCGATAAAATCGTGGGCAGACCGCAACGTAGTGAAACACGTTCTTATTTTCATGCATGTTGCACAATGAACAAGAAAAGTTTCTTTCCTGCAAACCATGGCTTTGTAATTGAGGTCAACAAGTTCGGCTCTGGCCTTTACTGCCCAAGATATAATACTGATATCTGTGTTATCAGTGAGGAACGACCTGTCGCCAAGGTCGATATTGAGGGTCAGGCACTGTGAGTGGTACAGAGAGGTCCTCGCTCTGCCTACGCAGTCAGCGCGCCACGCGGTTCTCAACCCCTCAACCACGCTCTCAGCTTGTTAGATGGATAAATAACATGCTTAAGAGCAGAAGAGCACAGGCATCTCTGTGCGGAGTCACAAGAGAGGTCAAAACGCAGCGAGGATGTCCACAATGAGGTGTATTATTACCAAGCCTGTGGAACATAGTTGAGGAGGTTCCAAGCAAAAGCAAACATGTCACCCAAATGGAGCTTTGGGGAATTTGGAAAAAACTAGTATTACAACATTATGCAATATTAAAATAAATTGATTATATTTCTTATGATTGTTGTAAACTTTTTGAGTCAAAATACCTTCACATTTTAAATATATTTCACGTAAATGTGCTCGTTAATTAGCAATACAAATATGGACATGTTCTTATTTGACTGATCACAAGGGACATGTTTGCTTTTGCGTAAACCTACATTGGACATGTTTTCTTTTGCTAGGGTTTAAAAATTCAGTAAACAATAAAATGTATAGTAATAATTACCAGTTTTATTTATGGTATACAATATTTATTACATATTATGTTGAATTACTATTTTAGAAAGTAGGCTATATTAAATTTTCAGATATGCAGTCCCACATCAGGCTCCAAGCAGTCACACTCACCACTCTTCTTCCGTCACCTTCAATTTCATGACATTCCGGTGTCTCCTCAAGAATTATCTTGTACCAAGACAAGTTAGTATTGTTTTTCCATTCGTCACCGTACATTAACTTCAGCAACGATTCAACGTCCTTCTTCTTAGATGCTTTTATAGCATTTCCAAGTGGAACAGGCTCTAAAGGGGTTGAAAAAAACACTTGGTAAGATGACCAACCCTTCTTCTTGCAGGGAAATAAACTGTTCAGTATCACTTTGAAATCTGAAATGATCAGTTTGATATCACTTTAACAGTGGAAACTTCACGACGGGCAGTTGTTTTTTTCCACTACCCCGCCTTTCCCTTCTTTAAGAAAATTCTCTTCTTTTTCAGAAATGTGATCAACGTTCCTAAATCTTGAAGATAAACATTTTGTGTTTACCAAGGACCACTCATCTCCCAGTTTCCGCACTTCTCCTACAGATTGTAGACAGTGTAGTAATCTTTCTTTGGTGCTCATGGGTAGGCTGCTTCCTCAATAACTTCTCTACTCTGCCAAAAAACTCGGTCAGCGGGGCATAAAACTATGCTCTCTAACAGGAAATGTAATGCTAATCTCTTTTAAGTTATGACTTTCCGTGCCTATAAAATACATCAAAGTGTGGATTCAAGGGGTTATTTTTGTTTTGGTCCTGGACACCCATCACAAAACAGTCTTATTGTGTGGACATTTTGAGACAAACTTTTTGCCTCTGAAATCAGAAAATGCAACATAGCTGAGGATACCACGGTTTGCCCCACGTCCAGCTAGTTCCTCAGTCCAAGTATAAATTCCATTTTTTTATTTTCAGAGCAATGTTGTGCAAGCGGGTTGCTTTTAAAAGGGTGATATGCGTAAAAACTTTTTTGCACACAGGTATTATCTTTCCAGTTACAGAAAATTATATTATACTTCACAGTAAAGTTGTGTTTCTTTGAGCTAATTGAGGTAAGCCTAGGTCTCTTTCGTTTAATGTTATTTAGACTTACCCAGCTGGCAATGATTCCATCTTGTTTGTTCTTTTCTGCTTCCTTATAAAGGACTTGTCTTGTGTTCAGAGCATCTTTAGGTCTCACAAGAGCACATTTCACACCTTTGTTCAAATGTTTACAAGGTTGGAAAACACGACAACCAAGAGGGCACCATGTCGTTTTAAACTTAGCTAATGTCCTTAACACTTGCTGTCTTTGGTTTCTTTCTCGAGCCTTGATTAGCATCACCAATTCTGACTAAACCATTGTCATCCATATATTCCATAACTTGATAAATTAAAACATCATTAACACTATTGCAAATTATTGATGGACTGTGCAATACAAACACTGGAATTATAACCTCAAACCCAAATAGCAGGTAAACTGAAAATAAAAATCATAATATTGCAGATCACATGATCAGATGGAGCCTTCCCATTGGGACATGTTTGTGTCTGCTTGGAACTAAGCGGGGACATGTGTTTCTTTGATCTGAACCTGCATATTTCAGTGTTTATTTTGAGACATGTATTTTTTTGAATGAATAAAAAGTGAATGGAGTGATAGCAATGATGTTCATGATTTCAAATCAGCTGCTAACTCAAATTTTTATTTTTGTGGGCATGTTTGCTTTTGCTTGGACCCTCCTCAGTTGTAGATGACTTACTCTGGACTCTGAATGAACAGGGTATGTATGCTCAAGGCTATGCAGATGATGTTGTCATACTCATAAGAGCAAGCATATGGTTACGTGTCTGGAAATGATGCAGAGACCACTGGCCATTGTGGAGCGATGGTTGTGTGACGAAGAAGGACTTGCAGTGAATCCTTCGAAGACCGTCATGATACCATTTTACAAGTAGGAGGAAACTGGAAATCACACAGCTAGTCTTATGTGGGGGCCAGATACAGATAAGCAGGGAGTTCAAATATCTAGGAGTCAAACTAGATGATAAACTCACTTGGAATAGTCATCTGGAATACATAATCAGCCGATCTCAAACTATATTGACGATGGTGAGACGTGCGGTAGGGTGCACATGGTGGCTTAGACCCGACATGTCACATTGGCTGTACACCAGAGTCATCAGACCAATGATGGTGTATGGCTCAGTGGTATGGTGGCCAAAAGTCAAACAGGTGACTGCAGCAAAAAACCTGTCAAAGGTACAGCGGTTGGCATGCTTGGGGACAATGGGCGCCATGAGAGGAACACCAAACCGCTGCTATGGAAGTAGTGCTAAACCTCCCACCCCTAGACATATTCGTCATAGGAGAGGCTAGGATGGCTGCCTACAGACTGAAGTGCAATGGGAACTGGTATCATCACCATGCTAGTAAGCACTCCTAAAAGATCGTTGACATTCTCAAACTGGATATTCTGGGAAATGAATGTCTGACAGAATGGCAAAGGTTACGGACTGGGAAAAACCATTTCAAGTCAACATTGTTGTTAAATTCACAGACTCTGTAATATGGGAAACTTTAGAAATTTAATCACAACAGTATAAAAATAAAAGATAATAACTAAACGCTGGTACGAGACTTACTACTTTGAAGACTATGGAGGCTGATAGGAAACTAAAACGCACTAAAGAAAATTAAAACTTGATTTAAATTACACCCGATAAAAAGAATTACTCTATATCCCAAACTAGAGGATTAGAGGAAGAACTACTGCTTCTCAACTGGACGTCTGCACCGTGTCGTCGACACTCCAACACTGCCCCCTCTCTCTCAAACCAACCGGATCGGGAACGTATCACCGTTAGACATCTCGATCAGCTGTTTTACTTGTCTCGAACCAACAAACAATGTCCACGCACCGCGTCTAGTTAACAAAAGAGCCTACTTCCAACCGCGATTCAGCAAAAATAATTACAACTACGGTACATATTTTCCCTACGCCGAAGCTGAAATCACGAGGAGGAACCTAAACCATTAAAAACACTCATCCCGGACTAAGTACAATAATTTTCCTCCACATTCATACTTTTAAATTAACAATCTTTTTTACTTATCGCTACGTGGAGGCCGTGGTCTGTAGTCCAAGGGATGATGTGGTAAGGTTTCCTGAAGTCCAGTAGGGGTCCAGATGTAGCCATCGCGGAGGGATATGATAGGCGAGGAGTCGAGCCGCAGCTTCCCCAGTGACCAGGCGGCCGGTGAAGTGCGGCGGCCTCGTTGATCTTGTGGTTGGTTGGCTCTGATTCACTAATAGAACTGCTACCTGCTCCTCCCATCTAATAACAATTTCAGCCCGCGAGCATTTAGCTCTTGGAGGACATTCTTTTTTTACAAAATATTTCCTCCGTATTATTGTATGGCTGTCAGTCTTTCACGGTGTTCTTAATTGTACGCCTGCGCCAGTGTCACGAATGTAAACCATTACCAGATGTTGTTAATTACAATACAATCAATTTACAGGGATTACAATGGCACAATAATTGATTATTTACACACAATAAACCTCATATAGTGATTAAAATCAGTTATTACTCTGTCCTTCGACATTTGAAGGAACAGGGAAGAAGTATCACTATCAATACAACTCATTGTATACCAAATATTACCCTCTCCTTCTCTATTTGAAGGAACAGGGGAAAAACAATCTCATAATATATCACAACATTACCAAAATTACCCTGTCCTTCGACATTTGAAGGAACAGGGAAAAATATCATAATACATCAGTGTATTATGTTCATACACCATTTTATGCCATTCATTGTCCCAGAAAATTACATGGTTTACTACAACAACTCCTATCACACACTTACACTGGCATTTTATATCATGACTTCTCATTGGTTAGCCATACAATTTGCTGTAATAAAAACGTCGTCACATCACCATTTTATATTCCATAATTTATTTTTACTATTATAATAAACTACTTGACTCTCATACTTAAACTTGTTTTATGTACCTGATCAACTTGTAAGCTGATCTTGAGGTAATAAAAAAAGTTTAGAAATATAATCAAGATTATAGTTTAATGTATAAAAGAGCAACTTTACGAATTTTGTTTCTAAATATATAAAACATAATTTGGCGTATTAGTAGGGAGAAGAGAATAATTGTTTAATGAAATATTTTTTAACCGACTCAACCTTCTCGTTTTCAAAGCATCCCCACACCTGAGCGCCATAACACAAAATAGACCGTATTATTGTACTGTAACACGTGTACTTACCACTCAATGGAACTTTGTTATTTTTGAATAATCCCCCCCAAATTGAACTGATTGCAAATTTTGCCGATTTTGGTTTTTCTTCGAAATGTTATTTCCAGGATAAAGTTGTATTAAGACTAATTCCCAAATATTTATACTGATTCACCACCTCCACCCTTTTACCTTTGTATAACCATTTCATTGGCTCCCAGTTTACCCCCTTTCCTAAAAACAACAACTTTTGATTTATTCAAATTTACCTGTAAATTCCAATTTTCGCAATAAGTTTCCAATCTGCTGATCATGTGCTGGAGGCCCGCGGCTGTAGGCGCTATCAGTACAATATCGTCCGCGAACATGAACACATTAACTCGCTTGCCTCCAAAGCTGCATCCTCCTCCCAAAACATCCGGTAAATCGTTAATAAAAAGAGAAAATAATAACGGACTCAAAATGCAGCCCGGTCTGAGGCCCATCTGTGTGGCAAAACTACGGGTCAGCCCCTCCCTGTACCACACACTAGCAGACGTGCCATTGTTCAGGTGTTTTATAGATTGTAACATCCGCGTAGATACTCCCAAACACGATAACTTGTATATTAACGATTTTCTGTAGATAAAATCGAACGCGGAGGTGAAGTCCACAAAAAAAACAATACAATTTTCCTGAATCCATCGATAAACTTAAACTTATCATACATGTTAAATTAAATATGTTGTCAATTGTGGAATAACCCTTTCTAAAACCAGCTTGAAATTCGGTAATAATCTGTTTTCCCTCAATCCAATTTATATAACCTGTTATTCAACATACCAGTAAACAATTTAGCAATACAATCAATAAACGAGAGACCACGGTAATTTGTTGCCACATTTGGGCTTTCTTTTTTATGTAACGGGTAAACTATGGATTTTTTGAAACTTTCTGGTATAACGTCATCTTTATAAATTTTGTTATAAATTGTTAGTAAAGTGGTAAGTAAGGAATTTGGAGCATTTTTGAAAAATTCATAGGGAACTCTGTCAAAGCCTAGGGCTTTACCAGACTTCGCTTTAAATAATACAGTTTTTAATTCAATTTCAGAGAATTCCGCGTCCAAATAATAATCTGCTACTGCCGGCTCCGCATAGCTGACACCACTGGCTAGTAGTGGAGGGTTCAATAGATTTTCGAAGTGCTTTATCCATTCTTCAGGTGTAATGTTCCCTATATCCTTATTAGAATGCCTTTTAAAATGATTGATCGCCCGCCAATAGTTGATGCATTGTATCTCTGACTTGGTTTAAATTTTGAACGACTTTATTATAATATCGAATTTTTTTGTCCCTACACAAAATTTTGTAAAGTTTTTTTTTGCGTTGGGGTATTGGGGTGGATTCACAGATCCTCACACATCAACCTGAGCTTATTGTGTGCCCCTTTGATGTTAGAGGGGTAAGCCTATCTTTGTGCCCTTAATTAGGCTAAGAAGCTTTTCCCCGATACTAGCATCTGGTTCGTCGCCTAGTTGTTTATCACCGAAAAGAGCCCTTCTCCTTGCTCCCAGTCTCTCACAGTCCAGTATTATGTGTTTTTCAGTCTCTTCAGACTTATTGCAGAGTCTACACTCCGAGTCCTCATTTCGTAAACCTAGAGTGTTTAGGTGTTTCCTGAAGTGGCCGTGTCCAGTGATCAAGGCAATCACTTGCTTAACCTGATCCCTGCCCAGCCCCATCAGCCATCTGGTGAAGCCGGAGCTAGAATCAGCAAGCAGTCTTTTGCCGAGTGCTTGTCCTTGGTGACTCTGCCACCGCAAGCGGTGCGTCTTCCTGGACCATTTGTTTATACTTTGGTAAGCAGCTGACTTGCTTATACCACAACTCGGTTCTGGACCGGTGTATGGCATGCTTGCTCCGCTTTTGGCAAGCCTGTCGGCGCATTCGTTGCCACCTATGCCTGTGTGGCCCGGTACCCAACCAAGACGTACAAAGTTGCGTGATCCAAGCTTGCAGAGAGTGTTGAAGCACTCCCACACAAGCTTGGATGAAATGCTGTTGGAGTCAAGAGCTTTAAGAGCTGCCTGACTGTCTGACATTATGCAGATGTTCTTTCCTTGGTACCCTCTGGTGAGGCCTAGGTTGGCACAGGCCAGGATACCATAGATTTCGGCTTGAAATATGGAGCAGTTCCGTCCCAAACTGCCGCAAAGGGCAGTTCTAGGGGATTGACTAAACACTCCATATCCAGTTCTGCCCTTAATAAGCGAGCCATCCGTGTACCAGACAAAGCTCTTTCTTATTGTTGGGATGTTATCTTGCGATTTCCACTCATCTCTGGAGTAGAAGTCAACAGAGAATGGCTTATTGAATACGAACTCCGTTCTCATTATGTCTGAGACCATTTCGAGAATAGCGTTTGGGTTTACAGCTTCGGTGATGGTGCCGTGGCCCGTTTTAGACGTGCCATTCCTCCACAAGTCAGCAACCATCAGCCGATAAGCTGACTTACGCGCTTCAGCTTTTATAATGACATCAAGAGGTAGAAGTCCTAAAGCCACCTCGAGGGTCGCTGAGGGACTGCTCCTAAATGCTCCGGTTGCAAAGATTGTGCCAAGCCTTTGTAAGCTTTCGAGCTTGGCTTTAGCAGTTACCTGATTCACCTTTGTCCACCAGACTAATGAACCATAAGTGATTTGAGGCCTTACAACTGCTTTGTAAAGCCATAGTGCTATATGGGGTTTTATGCCCCATGAGATTCCTGCAAGTCTCCTGGACGTCATGAGCGCCCACTTTGCTTTGTGCAGGATATTGTTTAGATGATCATTCCACGTAAGCTTATGGTCTAGAGTCAGTCCTAAATATTTGACTGTCTTTGACCACTCAAGCTGTGTGGATGCGAGTTTCAGCCTGGAAAGAGACTCTAGGTTCTTTTTCCTAGTGAATGGTACAACTAATGTCTTAGAGGGATTTACTTTCAGTCCCTCTCCATGACACCAGTTGTTGTGTACATGTTGAAGGTTGGTATTCATGATATCAACAACAACAGTTGTATGTTTTCCCTGTACCATAAGGACTATGTCGTCTGCATATCCTTGGACATAGATTCCATTGTTAGTAAGGTCCTCAAGTAGACCATCTACTACTAGATTCCACAGTAGAGGTGACAGGATGCCTCCTTGAGGGCATCCCCTTGTGGGTGCGATCACAAGCGATTCTTCATTGAGATCGTGTAAAGTTTATTTGCTTCCAAATATTTCATTCTGATGCTGCTACAGTTTGTTCTGCGAAAAATATTAAGTAACTTAAATACGCGTTTTCTTAATTTTAAACATAGATAATCAAACCAAGGCTGTTTGTTCTTTAAATAATTCTTCCGATTATGTATTAGTTTGAAACTTGTTGCGTTAATTATGCTTTCGGTTACCCTACATACATTTTCTTGGTTGTCATTACTCAACTCATAATCTATAAATACTCTATTTATTTTATTAACATATGTTCTATTATCGCTATCTGTCCATTTCAATTTAGGTAACAATGGTAGCGGTCTTTCCCCCTCCCCTCTTCCCACAACGGCAAGGTCACTCACTTCAACAGTTACTTCGATTGGCAAATGGTCAGAACCGGGGTGGGAAACCACTTGAAAGTCACGGACGAGGTGTAAACAGTCTATTGACACTGCCACCAAGTCGATAACAGAGCAGCCCATAGCACCTACAAAAGTGTATTCTCCTTTTTGATCTCCTGGAGATCGTCCGTTTAAAATAATTAATCCTAAATGATCGAATAGTTCACAATATCGTTTCCCTTTCCTGTTCAAATGAATCCTTCGATTTTCTTTTAACACTAAGGTCGTCTATTTAATTATTTAACAATAATTCCGTTATACTCTGCTCAAACTCCAATCTTCCTTTGACATCACCTAAAATTACTTAAATTTTCTATTATGATTCGTTCGGAAAAATTCAGTTAGACTAGTATAATCCCTGTTCCAGTAATTATAATTTAAATATAAACCGGCAATAAATTGATTTTTTTGTTTCTATGGCTGTCATTTATCTTGAATTAATGTAAAACGATTTCTATGATTTTAAAATGTATGTTTTTTTTCAAAAGTTGATTTTAAATTTATTTAAAAATTCAGAGCCACCAATAAATCTACCAAAGCTAGCTAATCTTCTTGACGGGATCTGACCTGAATTTGATATCATACAATAAATTCTCGATATCTGTTCGAACAAAAGTTTCAAGTAAATTAATAATATTCCATAATCACTATAAAAGTTATAAAGGAAACATCACTTGCTTTAAGTTTAGAACACAAAAATTGTAGCAGGACTATTAAATTATACTTTCCTATAACCTGTATCCACCCCACACCCACCCCCTTTTCCCTCACCCTCGGCAGAACCCCGGATGCAGTCGCAAAGTCCCTCAGCCTCAGTGGTGTTCGCAGCCGGTCCAGTGCTCGTCCCCCGTCCCCGCGGGCTTGCTGGGAGTCCGAGGCGACCCTGCTCTACTGGACGTCTCGTTGCCGTGTTCGCAACCTCTCTCCGGTCTTGGAGCTCCCGGCTGTCGCTGTTGTCTTGGTGCCCGCTTATCCTCCAGCCCATCAGGAAGGTCGATAAAGCTGTGATTGAAGAGCGTCTTTAAATCTGGCCAGCGCCGTCTCTTTGTCCTGCCATTAGCTTTCATCCTCCCATGTAACCCCTGGTAGCTATTAATGGTAAGGTGATCAAATGCCAAAGTGCATCCTCATCTGCCAGCCACACGCTCCACCTCGGACGCACCGCGCTAGAACCTCGAACGTTTTATGACGCCCTCCATAGGGAAATCCCTGTGCACAGTGTACCCTGTTCCCTTCAGGGTTGAAATTCGGGACATGATGATGCAATATGAATAACAGGTCTATATAATAAAGGTTATATCTTATTTGCACAAAGCTAATTTTACATTGTGGTATCTAACTATATAGTATGCTCAATCCAACTAAAACTTTAAGCATGCATCAATGTTTTAAATAAAGAATCGTAAGCTATTAGATGACAATACTATAAGCGTAGGAAATTTTAAAGGTAAACCAGACATTGTATATGAATAAATATATTAAAATCCAAGTCAAAAATATTGAGTTGGCGAATTCAAATACTTACAACTGGGATTTTGCAAAAGGATTAAATCTTTCCAATACTTTTCCTGTTATTTCACTAGCTATTTTCAAATTATTTATATCATGTTATATAAAATCTGAGACCGAGAGAGAGGGAGGAGAGTGTGGGAGAGGGAGAGAGGTGAGGGAGATGAAGAGAGAGAGAGAGAGTATGGAGGAGAGAGAGGAGAGGACGAGAGAGACTGGAGAGAGGAAGAGAGAGAGAGAGGAGATGAGAGGAGCATCGTCAAGGGAGTGAGAGAGGAGGAGGAGGGAGGTCAGTTTTAGGGGGAGGAGGATGAGAGGACGGAGAGGGTGAGGAGAGGAGGGAGCGAGGAGAGAGACGAGAGGAGAGGAGTGTGGGAGGACGAGAGAGCGAGAGGAGAGAGGGGACGAAGAGAGGAGAGAGAGGAGAGGTGGAGAGGAGAGGAGAGAGGGAGGAGGGGACGGGGACGAGGAGAAGAGTCGAGAGAGCGAGTGGGAGAAGAGAGGAGGTCGTTCAGTTTCAAGTAGTTTTAGGAGAGAAGTTAAGTGAGTAGGGTGAGAGGTGAGAGGAGGTGTCAGTTTCAAGTTTAGGAAGAGAAGAGAGAGATGGGGTCTTTCGTTAGATATCTGCTGCATATAGAAAGCATCCTTTTACCATTACTTTGCAAATGATTGTAAGTAAGGTTTTTTATTCCATAATAATTTTAACTATAATAATAGCCTGTAACATAAACGTCAGACTATAACTAAATTGTCAGCGTGTTTTTTGGTAGGTGTTGGGGTGTTTGTGATTTGATTGGATTTTGGGGTGGATACAGTGGACAAATGTGGGGGTCTGATGGGTTTTGGTGCCAGAGTTCATGTGATTTGCAATAATTATTTATTTGTTTTTTTTTAATTATTTTTTTTTTTTTTTAATTTTTTTTTTTTTTTATTTCTTTATTTTTTTTTTTTTTTTTTTTTTTTATAAAAGGGACACACCTTTTCTTTTCCTGAAATAACAACTTTATCATTTGTATTTCTTGTTTGACTTGCGGGAAAATTTAGTCAAATGTTATGGGTGGGGGTTCGTTTACAGAACAAAACACCCTACCTCTGGGAAACCGCGTCCGTCATAGCCGTCCGTACGTCGGCGTTAACTTGTTTCTTTTAAAATTCAATGTTTTTTTTTTTTTCTGGTGTAATTTTAAAAGACAAAAGACGGGGGACTTTTTTTCCCAGTTGGGTGGGACCGTTTATAGAGACGATTTTTTTATAGATAGAGACAGAATTTTGAGGGGGGTCCTCAGCGCGTTGAAAGCTTGGGACTGAGACACACCGAGTTGCAGTTTTGCAGTGTTTTTATTTGGGCCACCTGTGCCACCGTTACTCGTTTTACCCCTGCGCCGTGAAAGGTATTAAACCCCCCTCCCCTCCCCCACCCCCCCCCCCCCCCCTCCCCCTCACCCTCCACCCCCTCCGCCCCCGCTGCCCCCCCCACCCCCCCCCCCCCTCTCCCCACGGAATTTCCCTACTGTGCCTCTCACACCAAAAGTGTGTTCCATGTTTTGTAAACATTTTACAATCACCAGTGAAGTTTTGAGGTACCGACGTTTTTTTATTGGTTTTGTTTTTTTGTATAATTTTATTGGTTTTTTTTTTTTTTTTTTTTTTAAAGCCTCCTCTTGCCTACCTAAGGTCCTTCTTAAGTACGATTATGATTCCGTGGCCGGTTTTTTGCCCCTACTCCTTCGATGGACAACATTTGACGTTGTTGTGATTGTGTGTGTGTGTTGTTTGTGCTTTGTAACTAGTCAGTTGCCAGAGTTCTGTGATGTGTTTTTGGTGTTGTGTTGTTGAAAACTCGTAGTTAGTTTGCAAAAAATAAATAATGTCGTGTTCTTCTTATCTCCCGATTTTCTCCCTACACGTTTTGTCACACAAAACTCAATTAAAATCTTTGTCATATAAACTGTCATATAACCGTATTCACAGCAACACCCGAGGGGTTCCTCCAAACTGGCTCTTGCCTTGATTTTTTAGGGTATGTAACTGTGAACGGACGGAAAACAGCATATATACAATATTTAACTTATTTTTTTATTATTTACTACATATAACCACTTTTTTCCGTTCTTATAAGTGTTAAGAAGTTTTTTTTTTGTGTATTATTGTATATATTATTATTTGACTAGAGATAAGAAAAATAAATATTTTAATGTATTTTTCAGAAGTGAATTAATGTGCTGGTAAACGTAAATTTTTCACATTACTTCTATCTGTATTTAAAAATGTGTTGTCTCACCTTTACTTATATAATTATTTAAATTATTGGGCTTTAATTTTCCCTCTTCTTCATATTCTTTAAAGGATTTCTCTTCAGAAAACCGGTTTAAATAGTTTGTAATCGAATAACCGTCATGGTATTATTGTCAATAATGTTATAATTCATGAATAAACTTGGAATTTTGAAAAAAAACTGTGAAATAAATTTAAATTAAATATGTGGTATTTAATAGGGTGCTACAATTGCTTACATATATTATCTAACCTCGTACGGATTTAAGTAACCTCGATGGGTTGAATTAAACCAGTTATTAGCCCAAATTATTTTGAATGTCGCTAAACTTGGGAAGGGGAAAAACGATGGATTCGGCCTTTGAAATAATTGGAAATCATTAAATACTCACAGTTCTTAAATCATAAATTTTAACCATAAACTCAATTAAAACACTTGAATAAGATACCCATAATATGATTTATTACCGCAGCCTTTGATAAGCTCTAAAGAGTAATTTAAAACTTATAAACATGTACTGGTTAAGAGGTCCTTTTATGATATAATTTTCTAACAGATATAAAAAGATGGAACAAAAATTGAATCTGTTCCACGGGAAGGTATTCCAGAGATGTGAGTGAAAATGTATAGGGCGTCTTTCATTACTATCCATATTCTCTTCTTTCGTCTACTAGACAATATTTCTTCATTTTATTTAATTTAAAATTTAATTTACTTTAGTTTTTTTTATATTAAAAGGACATTTACCTACTTATGCTGTCTCAAACAACATAATGTTACAAAAATCGACGTACAAAAACAAGTGAACTTGTTCTCGAAAATTGAAGCTTCACTTCCTCTTTTACCCAAGTACAATTTCTCACACTCAGTACTTACAATACTATGACTTGAGGCCACGTAGTGAGGTTTCTAGAATCAGACGAAACCGCGGACGAGTCAGTGTTATTTAGGATTTTGGACCATATAAATGACTTGGTATATACAAAATTGTTAGTGTAATTACTGAAGTGCTTACTGAGGCCTTCTAGCTCAATATCTCTCTTTACGCTCACAGGTTTACGAGTTTCCTGTTACCTCCTCTCAAACTTAAAGTTTTTTTAAATTAGATTTAACACACTTTGAAGTATCCCCACGACAATGTGTCTCGTTTATCAATTTTTTTTAACTTTTACAATTCCACCGAAACTCAAGTTATTAACGTCAACTAAATTTCACTATCTTTTGTCTTTTGTTATCAGTGCAAGCTTCTCAATTTAGTAAAATCGCTAAATCTCACTGCACCTAACTCTTGATAGCGTATAACTTATTGCGTGAACGCTATCTTAACTCTAGACGCCTCATAGTCTCTACTCTACTTCTGTATCACGTACTAGACTTTCCTAGTTGTATCAGAGATGGGAGATGTTAGCAATGCGTGATTTTGTTAACTCTTTCTACGAGCCCCCAACATGCGAAGCTCTTAAAGCCCATGCCACAGCAATTCACTTGTGGATAAGGTTTTTGTTGGAAAATCATTATCGTTATTCATTATGAATTATGCCCATTTTTATTCATTACTCATTTATTCAGAATTAAGTATTATTTAGTATTAATTTTTCATAAATGGTTTTAAAAATATAAACACTCTCGGCCCACACCTACTGTAATGGTTGTTGATTTTGAGGGTGCACTCGCTGTTCCGTCTGCCTCTCCCGGCCTCAGAAGAAAACCCTTCTCCTGGCTGCTTCAGGGAAGATAAAATTAGACAAGAACCACTCTGGACTGCTCCTCAGAAAAAAGAAAGAAGGGAGGGAGGAAAATGAAATTCCATGTAAACCTGTTTATAGTACTTTGCCGTTTTTTTGGAGGGGATTGTTTGTTTTGTTTGTCTGGTTTGCGAGGTTTTGAGTATTGTTTATCTGCAACACCACAATACTTCACGAAAATTATCGGGAATAAAATAAATATAGTCTCGCTGAGTTGACCCCACACCATTCAAAATTGCCTGGTTAGATCGGGGTGCGGGGGTGCGGAGCTATGAGAGTGTGGCTGCTGAGTGGTACCTTTGACACACTAGTAGGACAGAGTAGGTATGTTTGACATTTTGACAGACAGAAAAAGAAACAGAACACAGTTGTTTTTACCGGTTTTACGCGAAGTACCGCGGAAAGTTGGGTTTTGGGTTTTTTTCTTTTTTGGTTATTTTTTTATCTTATAGTAAAGTTTGGGTTTTTTTTTTCTGATTTTGGTGCGTTGTTTTCTTAAAGCATGATTCAGTTTTGTAATCGGCATGTATAGGTGCGGGGAGAATAGATACGTAGGATGATAGTTAGATATGTTAAGGAGTAATCACAGATCATGCCGTTATATCTCAGTAAATATACTAGTTTCAGTATCACGTATCCGTACGTACTATCCGCAATGAGTCGTTGATTGTGTTGATCACGCCTGCGGTTCTTGCACACATGATGCAATGTACACTGATGTACCATTTTTCTGGGTTGACTTTCTTATCACATCTCATAGAAAGGTTGAATTTTGAATAACAAAAAAAAGAGTTTGTTTAGACTTCACTACAGTTCTAAACACTTGTAGCTGTGTTTTTATGGTATTAGTCTATATTCTGGTAGTATAGTCGTATAACAGGGAATAAAACTAAATATATAATAGGATGAAAAGTTACAGTAATAAGCTAGAGCGTTGGGCACACACTATACTCAGAATTTATTACACTAATTGTTTGCCTAGAATATAACTTAAAGAAAAATAAATTACATAACATCTATTAAGATTGTTTCTAGCCCCCCATCTTATTAAGCCCACATACATCATTTACAGTAAAAATACATATTTCCCAATATAAAACATCAAAGATGCAAATAGGTATATAATTAACAAAATGGTATGTTTACGCCTGTATTAAGCCTTTATGTATAATAACCATGGAATATTTCATTGGAATAACCTGTAGTATGCATGATTACAGGAAGTATTTTCTCATCCTTTGATTGCAATAAATATGTAAAGTTCTACACGAATAAAAAAAACAATCCGCTAATGTCGCTATCTGTTTTGTGAAAGTTTATTCAAGTTGAATAGTCGTCACGGTCGAAACCCCTAGAAAAGTTGATTTTTTTTTTTTTTTATTTTTTTACGAGCGTTAAAGCAAATTTTATGTTAGAGATGCAATCAAACATAATTTTTTTGGCTCTAAATATACAATAATTTAATAATAAACATTAAAAGTTTTAAACATGTTCCTTTGACTGCATAGCTAATGCGTGTTAATTTCTTGAATATAAAACAGTTTGCATATTACAATACGTCAATTTTATTCCTTGATTTGGGATTAACTTTAAAACAAATGTTATAAATAGTTTAGTATTATTGTGTTGCATTGTAAATTATTATTTTTTAAGTTTATGTTTGAGCCACGGATGTTTTGAATAGTTGAAAATTACCAACTGGGATATTGTTATTTCTTTTGTTTTCTTCTTGTTTATTTTGTTTAATTTTGTTTTGTTTTGTTTTTATAATTTTTTCTTAGAAATTTAAATTCAGTTTTTTATTACATATCTATGCTGGAACTCTTTACAGCCCCCACAATCACTTGTCTTAATACAGCCCGTTTTACTACGCACTATTTGAAAAAAACTTACAGTTCAATAAAATAACGTGAGATACTTTATCTCTCTCATATAATACGTGTTCCATAATTGTTTATGGGTTTGATTAATGATTTTAAATTATTGATCTATATTTAACTGTTTTATCATCATTGCTACTAAGATAATTTTTTCAACCAATTGCCCAATGCAGTAGAACATGCTGAGAGTACCAAGGCATTTAAAGCATTATACAGCACATACTAGGTTATTACTTACGTTTAGGAGACTACATGATTGACTGACTGATATTGAGGCTAGAATGTGGAATGAATGAGAATAGAAGTGAGTGTAAAAATTGTACTTATAAGTGAAGTTCAAATGTAGTGAATGAATGCAAAATATGAATACATAATTCACCTTGACAGTATCGATAACATGGCTTTGTTTATACGCAATACTAAAAATTATTATTATTATTATTTCAAAACAATATTATGGTATTTGTGTTATTATATGACCAAGGATCGAATAATCCTAATACTAATAAAACTGGTTAGATAAAGTTTACTTATTTTTTCTTGAATGGATTTATTCTCAGTGGTTATGTGGACTACCGAACCTATTGCCCAGAACTGATCTGCCCGCATCGAGTAATAAGGTCAAGTAACAACACCGATGTAAGGTTTAGAACAGTGTATATTTTTATTTTAGTTATGTTTAATTTTCTCAATTTGTATTCCTATATTTACACAGAATTTTTATGTATATTGAATTTATTTATTTCCTGTAAGAAATACAGGAAGAAATCAAATAGGTTTTTGAGTGTACAGGCCCGAGGGGTGTTATATTATACTCTCTAGGTGACGGATACTTCTACACGAGTAAAGAGAAAAGACTAGAACACGGTTATAATGTATGGACAAAAAGTGTAAAAACCATAGCGTTTTGTATGCAAGTTTACGAATCTTTAAAACTGTGCGTCATATTAATCATACTTGCACTTCTAACCTTATGTATCTGGAAGTGTTAAACTTAAGGACGATCATTCTGACAAGATTTTAAAACAGAGCGAAATGTCTGTGAAATTTTCAATGTAGAACCCACAAAAATGTAAAATCTACTTAAAATCATACTTCAGCATAGGTTTACTCATACTTTAAGGCTAATCATCGTAAAGTGTAATGAATGATTAACCCGATGAATAGCAGAACCCTTGTAGCCAATTTTTTTCTGTTGTTACTCTCTTGTTTTCAACTCTTTGTAATTTTTAAAACTGATTTTTTAAACTAGATAGTCAACAAATGTATAGAAGCAGAAATATTAGCTCATTCATAATAACAAAACTACTATACATAACATCTAATTTTGTATACAGTAAACTGTTATGAATTTTAAATATTCTATTTCTCGGATAGCACAAACTTAACAACTGCAACAAATAATAATCATTACTTGCACATTTAAGCATCTACGTTTACCACCGTAATCTATAGCATATCTACAAATTCCGCATACATTTACAGGTAAGCGTAAAAAGTAAGTCTGAGGATTTCTACTTAAATAACAAAATATTAAATACGAAGATTGAGCGATCAACAGTAAAGAGCTACAAAAACTAGTGTTTACGAGTTTTACGTGTATTTTTAATATTTGGTCTAGATACTGGACATGTATTAGAGTGTATTTTCTGATGTTTTATCAAAAGAAATGTATATAAATGTATACCATGTAATGTTCATCTGGTTAGAGCAATTATAATTAAACAGATGATTGAGGCAGCCCACGTTCAGTAATGTCACATATAATTGGTTTTAAAAGCCAATTATCTCCCTTATTTTACAACCGATCATCGTACAGTTGAATTTGTACTTAAATTGTATAACTAGAATGTAATAACTGGGACCTTTTTATCATATGTAGTTTTTAATATATTTACGTTTGAAGATTTTATGACGCCACCATTTTCAAAATAAAGCTTGCCCGATAGTTACTTTTTATGTAATTAGGTCTTACATTTTTAAGGGTATATATAAAGTTTAACCTGTTAAAAAATCCGTTATCACATATAATTAGTTAAATGAAAAAAAAACAAACAAAATTGTGGTTATTTGAGTAATTACTGAGATATAGAATGTTTGAATATGATAATTTGTTTTGCCTTTCGTCCAGGAATAATACCTGAAAATATTTTTAGAAGGTTCTGCGACACTTTGTACAATAGTTTTTATATACAGACTGTCCCGTAACATTTTAGACAAGGGAACGAATATATCCCGCTACTGCTCAGGTCATGGCATACGCATTTCACCATATGAAAATAAGTCTTTGGTCCTTAGCTTCCCATCTGTCTGTCTGTATGTGTTTTTTATAAAAAATAATATAGTAAAATGAATAAACTAAATCCTACCTAATTTGGGCCTACTTTTCAAATATTTGTTGTAACAAGGCCAGTTATATACAAGTATTATTATATCATTAATACTTTCAAAACGGCGGCCATTAAAACACATGAACTTTGAATATCTTAAAATCCAGCAGGTTTACAATAATAAATTTCATAGTTGAATTTATTACAAATCTAATCATACAAATACTATTTAAATCAAATAATAAATAACTCATTTAGAGCACGTTTACTGAGACAAAACACGGTTCATATTCATGTTCTTAACGAATAGGAAAAAGAAATGAACGGCAGCTTCAGATTATCTTATCCCTATTTTTTTATTTTATGATGCAAAACAATTGTTGTAAAATTCATTGATGTAAACTATACGTTTTTCAGGTTTATCTAAGTATAGCATAGATTAATATAGTTTATGATTGTTTGTATTTTTCATATTGTAATTGTATGATTTATTAATAAATTTTAATATTTGTTGCGGCAGGACATATTTATTTACTAAAATGTAGTCATGCGACAATGATGTACGAGTAAATCCAATATTTCCGTATCTCGTATTTCCAATAAAAAAGATTATGTATGATGTTGTCATCTATAAAAGCATTATTGCCTGAATATTACTGTACGAATGTGCTTGTTGTTTATTAGTCTTAATATACAATAGTTAACCTAAATTCACTTTTATTTAGTTTTTTAACAGATATTGTTAATAATTTATGCCTTATGGTACATAAAGCAGTTTATTATTGTTATTGAAGTAGTTTGTTTTTGTCTGTCATTGATCGTAAAAGCGTTCATTGTTGATATATTGACAATATCTATTACTTTTTAATTTATTAAACAAAAAATTGACTTGGCAACAGATGTTAATGATTTTCATGAATATTAAATTAACGATCTTGGATCTGAGCTCAATTGGCATAAGATAATCTGTAGCTGCCGTTTATTCGATTTTTGTATTGTGAGCTACTCGCTGAGACCTCAATGCCGATCGTGTTTTGTCACATTAAATCTGTGCGTATGTTATTTTACATAAGTTTGGTTATTATATTTGTGACAGAAGCCACTTATAAGGTAATTCTTTGCAATATTTTAGTCAAATTTCAGATTTTTAAGATGTTCAAAGTTAAAATATTTTAATAGCCACTCTTTGAAAGTATTAAAGACAACGACATAATGTATTTTTAGCTGGCCTTTCCATTGTAAACATCCACAAAAAACACACAAAATACCGACAGAGGGGAAAATGCAATAGAGATCAATAATAATCTATATATAAATGTGTATGTCTTGACCTGAGCAACAATGGTTTTGAACATATGGTAATATGTTTATTGCTAAGTGTTTTAACATCGTTCGTTTTATTTTTTGTTGATCATAGTTGAACTAACTGATATGGATATAACTGAAGGCAATCAACTTTACGAGCGTTATCGCCTTGCACCAACGAAAAACACAATGGAAATGTTATTGTACCAACATGATATTGTAATTGTTTGTCCGGTGTGTTAGAATGATACTATTTAAATTGATCTGTCCTTTTAAACCATTGATTCTTAGCCTTAGAATTACAATTTTACAATACAAAATATTGCCGAGTTTGATTGGTCTTCGTAAAATTCAAAACAAAAATATAATTGCTTAAAGTGGCTAATAGGTTTATGTAATTACTGACCACGAATATTTATTACTCTTCGTATTTTGTCCAAACGGTTTTCAAAATTAATTTTACTTAAAAATAAAAGTTGTATTTGTATTTTAACGTAAGCATATTGGATATACATAGTATTCTTTTAATAAGCAATTTATTATTTGTTTTTAACATATAAAAGTCAAACCATAGCAATACAATACAAATACTCATTAACAAATCGCGATGTGGTTAGATGTGTATTGTTTTATTCAGTAGTGCGTTTTCTTCACATCAACAATGTATAGGCCCTGAATTAGGACCCCCACTATTCGCAGGGATGCTTATTCAGGGCATGAACACGGCCACTGCGCTGATGTAATACCCCCTTTCTTGACGTCAGAAGCGAGGGGGTTTCATTCAGGCGCACCCAAGAACACACCCTTGTTACCTCGCAACATGTTTCTCCGTAACAGAAGAACTATAAACGTGCACTACGTGCTATGAGGCCTCCTAATACCAGTTAAGTACAAGGAAGATTGTAGCACATAAGTTAATGTTTACTGTTTAATAAAACACATATTCAGTTTTTATAATATGTGATGTAATCGAATTTATACTGCCATTAATTTTAGACCAGTCAAAGTTAAACTATTTAATTTATTTTAAGTTCTAAGTAAAGCATTATTAAGGACAAACAGTGTAACAATGCTCCATCTAAAAACGGGTTACGAATTTTTACGAAAAACTCAAATAGAGGAAATATCAAGGACTGCTGAAAGGAATTTAATATACATTTATTAGGAAACGCACCTCTTGAGGTTAGTTTGTACCTCTGTAAAACCGTTATTTAGAATGTATAAAGAACAATTTAAGTTCCCAAGTTTGTCACTGTAATTTGCTATAAATTGAATAGTTAAATGCATTATAAATGTATGGATGTGTGTTATTTTTTTGTGTGATAAATTTATTGTTTCTTGCATTATTTTGTGCCACGTATTTAGTGCTGCCTTCAGAAATGTTTATAACGAATCAATAAAAATATAAAAAGTTGAGGAACATAAGGTCATCTAAAGTATACCATTGCTTAAGTGCTATTCTAATGTATAATGTTACCGTTTTAAACATATTTCAAGAACTTTCACCCGAAGTAAACAAAGTAAGTAATTAAACATATTATTTTCATAAACTACGACTGTTTTGTACTATAATACTGATTGAACAATAAATAAATTAAAAATAAATGGTACACGACCAAGAATGGAAATGAACGTATACATAATCGGTTGCCTTCAACCTAAAATTAACAAATTAACTGTATATTTTAATTGAATATACATTTATAAAATATGTTTTCATGGCTTTTAAAAATTGTTCTACTGCTTTCTTTAACTTGTTTATAAGCTGAAAATATTGAGTTGAGGGCAGACCACATTTACCTTCATGGCTCGTAAACCATTCTAGGCTTTGAAAACATGCTTCGTAACACTGTAATAACCAAACAATAAAATTTTAAACCTATAAACACAAGCGAACTCCAAGATATGATTGATAAATTTAAAAATTAAAACCGATAATAATAATAATTTGTGCACTTTTGTCAAGCACAGATCAAACAATTGTGTACTTTTACATTTACAACACAACTGCAAATTTTTAATTAGTAGCCATATTCAGATAATTTTTATGTATTGTGTATAATGCTGAAATGTAAATACAAAAGAATAATATTAAAATAATAAATAAATAAATGTATACGTTTCTCAACCACACTCACGTTCAAACTTACTAGTCACATGGATTGAATCAAAAACATATCTTCATGTAGCCTAACCGTTTTTTTTTTCATACCGAATGATTTAATAAAGACGGCAAACAAATGTAATTTGTTAAGTTCTTCAAAGAAACAGTTAACACTACAATAATAATTATTTGCTCTGTAAAAAACAAACACAAGTACGAGTATTATAGCCTGCGTACGTAATAAATTAATGGGGACAGAAATAATAAAGAAAATCATTATTGAGAAAATTATCCCATCAATTCTTTGCTATTATTACATATTAAAAATAGTAAAGAAATATTTGTATAATATGCTCAAGATACATTTATATATTTTTCATACCGTCAATTTCAAAACACGTACAAAAAATTTAAAGATTTTATATAGAACGACTAAAATCAATTACACTTTATTAAATATTTATAGTAAAAACCTTTATTCGTAATAAACATGATTACGGAAATGATTCCAATATCGTATACGTTTTATAAGATGCATTGAATAAAATTGATGAAAAATTAAAAATTATGCTTAATTTAATGTCCAACACTTAGAAGATTCATTTTTGTATTTATATCAAATTCCTCCAGCATCGTTATTGCAGAGTGAGAACAAGTGATCTTACCTTTAATGCGCACAAGAGATTTGCGCTCAACACACACTCACGGCCGCGACACAGACAGAGTACAGAGCAAGACTGACTACGGCGAGGGACGTGCTCTCGTACATGATCCGGACCAGAGTGTTTCAAAAGAAACGTTCACTTTAAAACTTTCTTTTTGTGCATTCGTTCCTTTCGTGCAGTAGTTCCTTTGATTCATTAGTTCATTTCGTTCAGTAGATTCGGTCGCTTATTTAGTTCAGTCTTCCTTTTAGTTCAGTCGTTCTTTCGTTCACTGCTGACCGATTAAGAACAAACCGTAACCGTAATAATCGTTGTGGGAGAGTAGGGAGCTTTGGTATTATGAAAAATAGTGGGAAGTTAATCGGTTATATGGCTAAAATATGTTCTTAGTTATAAAATAAATTATTTTCAAACGAGCAATGTGTCTCTTAGACTGTTTATAAACATTTGTTAGGGAATCATCTAACTTATGATAGATCAAAAGCAAATCAATCAATAAGTCCATTGTTCATAAGTACTAACATTTAAAACATTGAGTAAAGTATCTAATAACAGAAGTTAAATTTTGTTTATCAGTTTTGATGGATATTTTTACGATTTACTAGATTCAAAAAACAATACATTTATTGTTATATATCTATGTATATGTTCACTGTGTGATATGTTGTTCATTCCTCTATTAGTTCACTTGTTTCCAAGTAAATCATTTCGTTCACTCAGTCAATCCGTTCACTCATTCATTTCGTTCATTCGTTCAAAACCTGACTCTGTAATGGCCGGGTCAATTGAACAGGCCTTCTGAACGAGTCCGACAGAGAACGATGTCGACTGAGCCGGATCAGTGAGTGATCTAAACGTCACACCACTAACTACGTCACGTCCGTTTACACAAACAGTTTGAAATATCTGAGACCATAGGTGTAGCCCCGGTGAGGGAGGAGGGGTTATAACTCCCCCTTTATTTACATCGAACCATATATAATAGTTTAGTTTAGTTTTTATTTGTTTTTGTATTTTAACAATAACAACTGACACAATAGTAAAACACAAGACTCGTGCTTCGTAATTTTTGGGTATGACGAGTTCATCTGTGACCAGTGTAGGGGTTGACAAATACTGTATAATACATCCACGGTAGGAATTATGACCGAGAACTCCTACCGGTCATCTCTGAACGGCTAATTTGAAGTATTCTTCTAATCGTTTTCGTTCTTGGTACTAATCATGTGTTAGTAACTTGTATAAACAATAAATACAGATAATGGTAGTAGTAACAAAATTAATTAAAGTAAAACTCCTTCAGTTTGCTTCTTTCATTAATTAAAACATTTTATCTCTTAATAGTGATTAAATTTCCCTCTCTGTTACTGTTAAATTTCTCCGGTATTCTTTCAACCAAAACAGTTTTATAGTTGACCTATTCATAAAAATAAAATATTTTACTTTCAAACATTTGGCGGTCGGTAAACTTTAGATAGGTTGAAGGTTATGCAATAACCCATTTAATTTATTTTATAACACATTTGAATTAATTGTTGACAAAAATTTAAATTTCACAACCAAAGTAAAGAAATATTGTGGTTTTTCAAACAATATCTAACTAGAAGTTCGTGTTTTAAATATTTTATTTTATGCACTATAACATGTTTTATTTACATTAATTACAGGAATAAAATATAGATAAAAAACAATAATAAAATATCATCATAAAGTACATGTTAAGCTCGTATTAGAATAAGCTCAAGAACTTTATGGACACAGTAAAATTTCTTTCCTTTGGCGTAAGTTTTAGGCCAAAATTTCTTTAATAATACTTTTTTACTCTGGTAGGCTACTGATCTTGAAGTTCTATTTTGAAGTTCTTTTTTTCTAATTTTCTGACAAGACAACTTTGGTTTCTTTTAAACTAATATTGTTAGTGAATTAAAGGGAACACTTAGTATGAGTAGTCTCTAATAGTATCTATGTAAATTAATTAACTGCCTTTTAATATATCTTTTACGTTATTCTAATTTTCATGTTTCAGTATTTTTATATAGTTTACTAACTAAAAATTATCAGCTTCAGCGTACTTCTTCTAAAAACTGTTAAATTAAAGGATTACTTGTTATGTACAAAATTAACAAAATATTGCCTATACCATGCCTCCCCTGTCAGATCTCAGGTTGATGCCTGTTATCGTTTGTCCAAAACTGTAATCAAAAGTATGACTACTATGGGCATTAGGTTATTTTTAAGACTATCAGGATGACATTAAAGTTGACAAAAAATATATATTTATCTATCATCAATCGAAGGTCAGACGAACCCGTTTCAGATGCTAAGCGGCCAAACAGATTCCCCTCACTAAATCATCCTCAAAATATGTCTTAAATTTGTTAAATTTTATAAAGTATTTAACAAACACAGAGTGTCCTATGCTTAAATCTAACAATTTAAAATGTTTGTTATACGATATCCCATCATATCATATTAAGACGTTCAGCACCCATAACGTTTTGTCGAAGAAAGCCGTTACATATTTGTATTACATTCAAAATGGCGCTATGATGTATAAGTAAAATAGGGGTTTGCTTATTATCATCATTCCTGTGATACGAACACACACCAAGTTTTTAATGATTCCTTGTATGGCCGTATTTTTTAAAGATTTTGTATACTGTAAAACTATTTTTTGAAAGTATAAAAAATTCTCCTCTTCAACAATTACAAGGACAACAACAATTACAAAGGATATCTTGGTATAGGAGAGTTCCCTCTACAAACTAAAAGTCAGAGAGAACAGAGAGAAATGACATTTTTTCATTCTTTCGAAAGATAGGTTTCGCTCGCCCTCAGCTAATTTGTTAGTTACAATGACATACAAATATAATATTGTTTATATCCTTTTATACGGAACGTTACACTTCATTGTATAATCATAAAAGAATAGAAGAGGTCTATACGATTATTTAAAAATCATTTTAACATTTTATAGTTCGGTGAGAGATATTAATGAAAATATTATTCCTACTGACAAAATAAACAATCTATATTTATTATTCTATACAATACTGGGAAAATCTTTTGTACTCGTATTATTTTTCATCTGAAATAATGATAAAAGGTGAGTACTAAAGTTGAATAACTTATTTGTTAGTTTGCAAATTTATATTGGTTCGGTAATTCACTTTTGTACACTAATGTAACATGACTTTTTTGAAACTGTAATGGTTTAAAGATATTTCTATTGTAGTAAGGTTTAGTTACTTAAATAAAGCAAACAAGTTTAAGCCATGTTTCATATATATGAAATCATATTCAAACAAATAACATAATTATTGACATGTCCCAAAATATTCAAGTTTCTATTTTCTGTCCTTATCCTTACATACTTCGCCATATTTTGCTGGTACACAGTTTACGGTGTTTGTAATGATCATACATTTCTCGCGTAGATGAAACACGCATAATATCTCATTAATTGTACAAAGAAAGATAGCATTAATATACCACTCATTTACGTATTGTTATCAAATCTAAAAACAGAGTGAACTCTCCAAGGTTGAACAGGTTTTTTTCAATAGTGACACATATTTTAACTTTAAACTGATTAATTACTAAGAATCAAAGGATTATTTTCATTGGTGGAACCACCCACTATGAATTATTTGGAAATAAACTGAAACTAGCGATAATTATGCATATTTATTTAAATTATTAGGAATATTTCTGGATGCATTTCCCTGAAAGAAATAAAAGAAGAATAATAACCTTATCGTGTAGAGAAGCAAGTGAAACTAAAACTATGATGCAAAATTACAAAAATGTAAAGTAATTTAATAATAATACATGGAAATATTGACATATTTATTATGAATGTGAAGACAACTGACATATTATTTTAAGTTTAATAAACATTTACAATTGTTGTTATATGTAGATACAGTTTATGTTTCCTTATCGAGATAACTATTTGCATTTCGAGGGGAATTTCAAGTGAGTATTAAGTGTAGTCTTGATTACTTAACGTTGTACTCTTATATTGTTTTCATTATTCCTAGAGGTTTTTTCAAATTTTATATAAAAAATCTGGGGAAATAGGGAGCGACTAGTTTTTACGGCTCAGGAAAAGGTATCTAACACTTTGAAGTTAGGAGTTAAATGTTTACATAACTAATTCTTTAATGAGTGTACAGTATAAATATTTACCAAAACACTGTGCTGTAAGATTTTATTTTAATGGCATAAATGTTATTTAAATTCTTCTCACCGTTGGTGATGGTAAACCCAATGTTTTTCATGTTAATTCAAATTCATCATTTTAAATTAAACTAAGGTGAAAACATATCATTGTCAAATAAAAAGAGTTATCTAAACCCTACATGCTGTTTTACTGATAAAGTAAAATTTAGAGAGACCGGAGGTTTTTGTGCTGATTTCTATAAGCTGTTATTAATCTGTTACATCCTATAAGCTGTTATTAATCTGTTACATCCTATAGCTGTTATTAAAGTAAGCTTACAAGTTTTATCATGAGAATATAAGTATTTAAAGGTATTATATTATTCAACATAAATGTGATCTAAACAATAATACATTTTAAGAAATAGCATTATACACATAATGTCTTTAAATATATAAATTAAAGATAATGTTGCTCTTAGATTATCATGTTAATACAAACCTCTTACAATTAAATGTTACATTTTAATTACCCAATGATAACTATATTTATAAACTAAGTATTTCTTAAAGAATGAAATTAGAGCTGTACGACGTTATAGAATAATTGCCTTGAACTTTAGAAAGCCTACTTTAACATTAACATACCTTAACTGTAACAATTATTCAAAAGTTTATGTTATTACATTTAAAAGAATACGGTGATTAAGATTAAATTAGCAAGTACAAAAACCTATTTTTAGATAAATGTTACTGGGATTAATAATCACTACGCATTATAAGAACATTATAAATAACAATTATTTTTCTTGGCATTGTCATGTTCCTAAAATTCAATTAGGTTAGTTTATTTAGGCTACATTTTCAGACAACTAAATCAAGACATTTTCAAATCTTGAATGTACTGAAGAGTATATACAAATAAACATCTACAATTAACTTTAATTTTATGTGAACGAGACATTTACTTTTTGAATTAACCCTACCTGCTGTTTTACTCATTAATTAAAATTTAGAGGGACCTGGGTTTTGTGTGCTTTCTATAAGCTGTTTTTAAAGTAAGTTAGGAAAGTTTGTCATGAGAATATGAGTATTTAAAGGTGTTATTATACAACATAAATGGGATCTTAAAAATAATAAATTTTATGAAATAACATTATACACATTGAAATAATCTCAGATAGGTTTACACATGGTAATTGAATGCAGTGAATTTACATATATTGATTTCCTTCTATTTAAAATATTAACATTAACTAAGTCAATAATATGTGATTATATTATAATTATTAAATATTATTTTCTAATAATAATTATAAAATTAATATCAGGAGTAATTACAATTAGAATGAATAATTATAACATAATTAATACTCCTTAATAATTATTAAGTAGTAATCATATTATTAAGTTAATCGTTATAACCAGCAAATTATACTTATATGTCTAAGAATACATCCGAAGTCCAGCTATGACTACTGTACTTGCCTAGGACGAGCATCAAGGCACTATTTATAACTATACTATCACTTAAGCAGTAAAATCGTTACGGTACAGAATTATTGACCTTTTAGTTTTCCTTATTGACAAGTTTTAAACCTTTTGATTGTAAGTTTTCACCTTAGGTAATGTTCTAAACAAACCTAAGCGAATCGATTTTATTTGGTTAATTAATTTTGCAGCGAATAACATTTTACGTTATCGTTTAATTAATAGCATCATACAAATTTCTTTTATAACTGCCTAATTACAAATAATTTTAGCTCCCCTTTTGCACAATAATTTGTAATTATTTTTGTAGTATCATATTGCTATCCATATATGAGTATTTTTTTCTAAATTTCTAAATATTTCTGATTGTTAAAATTTTGTTGGATGCTTGTTGAGGATTGAGGGAACAACGCTATTGTATCAATATTCTGGGTCATGTATCAAATCAAATGGCTTGATGAGGCAGGCATATTGATAGGGAAATTATTTTAAACTGAATTATATTCGCAATTCTCTGAGCTATTTAAATTTTATTTATGATTGCAGATTTAACAATTCAATCCTAATTTACATAGATGCTCTTAATACTTTCTGAGGTTATTACCTTAAACAATTATAACAGTTATTAGCCGAGACAATGCCTAGACAATAATGAAAGTAAAAATAAGTATTTAACACTATTAAGGTCAAGCTAGACCTAATTTTTCATGAATTATGTGATTCATGGCATTGATAATATATGTTACTAACATTTTATCACGAATTTCATCATTTTCAGAGATTTTTATGGTGTATAAGCCTAAGAAAACATACATGATAACAGCCATAATAGTAATTTCAACTTTATTAGTCATATAATTTTAATTTTACATCTTAGGCTACAGTATTTATATAACTGTGTATTATGGGACATTTAGTTAACAAGCTTTTTATGACGTCTAATTATTTAACTAAACAATATTGTTGTATACATGGAATGGAAGGGAGTTTAAAAATGCAACCGAGTTATTTTTTATGGTTTTCGATTATTTCAGATAATTGCAATGCAAGTAACTATAGTGATTACATAACTCACTAACACTAAATAAAAGTTTACCAACTAAAATAAAACAATTACTATAAAATGGCCAAGGCCTTTTGAAAATTAAAATAAAACTGCGCTGCTGTTTAAAGACATTCTTTTTAGGTTTATCGTTGTAGCTGGCACATTAAACTAAGCTACCTTTCCTTATTTAGTAAAGTATGGAAAATACTGACTTGTTGGAGACTGCAATTGTAGAAGACAAAAAAAGGTGAGTGAAATAATTCTGTTGTTTTTTTTCATTTTTTCCGAAAGTAGGCTTTCATAACACATAACCCCCTTGCCTCAGTAACCGTAAGAGGTGTCTCCCGGAATTATTTTTGCATAAAAAGGTAGTTAGAATGCACAAATGGTACTAAAATTATGTGAAAATTTGAAAAAAGTTCTATTAAAATATGTGTTTCAAATATTTAGTACAAGTCGTTATAATGATATTTTGTCAATATAAAAAACATTTTTTTTTTTTATCAAAACCAACCATTTTACTACCAGTTATGTCTCAAAGTACAAAGTATAAGTTGAAAAATATCATTATGATAATATCTCTTATAGTTCTCTATAGAAAGGGACTAAATTAACATTGCAGTTAAGTTAGCCAAGTGGTCACCTTAACAGTGGACTGGATGTGAATGACTAACGCCGAGCTCACCGTGCTTACCAAATATAGCAATCCGAGAAAAATCGGATTTGTTTATTTCTAGGCAGGTGACGTAATTCATGAACTCAACACTGGTTCTAAGTGACAAAAATGTAGGTAAAGCTGTCGAATCTATTAAATAATTCGATAAAATATTTAATTTGTACTAGTACGCCAATCTCTGACACACTGAAACAACAATGAAGCTTATTAATACTGTGAAATTTATTCGATGTTTATATAATGTTTACGCATGCATTTACAATAGTTATCTGCTTGATATATTAAATTACTCAACAACTAGTGCTCTCTAAGAAATATTATTTCAACTAGTAGTAATACCGGTTGTAGCGATGTGTGTTTCCGTATAACCAAAATAACTTGTAATTAAAGAACGATAGTAGTTTTGTAGTTAGGTATTAGTTTGATTGTCTTTAAAATGTATCTACTATAATCATTTCCCAAAGCTATATTATTAATTATTTTAATGTCAGTAGGATTAAAAGCGTTGCTTTTACGGAGCTTTATTAGTTTTATTCACAACAGTTATAAATCTAAATCCAATGATTATTTATCCAATAACAATTTTAGATAGTTGAAATCAAATTGTTTTAACGTATTTAAACAGCAATGCACATCTGTATATTGTTTATTCTACCTCTGACAGCACATCTCCATGCACTGAACATTGCTATGTAGGTTTTACTACTTCAGATAGTTTGCATCAATATTTATAAATGGTCTATCTAGCGTAGAAATAATAATAAACTCTTTAGGTAAAGCTATAAATTAATTTTTAATTATATATATATATATATATATATATATATATATATATATATATTTAAAGTTTCATTAAATTTATCGGAAATAAACATATTTTAGATTAAGTTAAGATTAAGATCAGAGTACATTTATAGTTCTATAAAATTTTACCTTTTTGTCCTAAAGACTCATTTCAAAATAATATTACCTTATTGTGAAACAAGTCATTTTTAAATATACAGTTTATTGTGTTTGAAAACTTTCAATTCGTACATCTAAATAATATTGAATTATTCATGGCGTAATTTTCATGGTTGAATGTGTGGTAATCAGAACCATAACACACGTTAAGATTATGATGGTTCAAAAACAGTTTTTATACAAACATTACACTATCCTGATTAGCATGTAAATTGTGAAGATATTATTAAAAATGCAAATATTTTAAGCCTTGTGGTGGAAAAATATGTCATAAGATATAAGGTATGGTATAATATAATTTAAGATATTTTTTTAAATTACTGAAATAGTTACAAACATTCAAAGGCATTCCCAAGTTAAATCTTGTCTTTTGGTTAAACCAGACCATCCGTCGTCAACACTAATTTTCTCACACAAATCTTTACAAAGCACTTTTTTCCAGTAAAACATTAGAGTGTGACAATCTTTTACTGAAATCTCAAAACTAACTTTCTGCACAAGCTTTCACTTGCTTTGTTTATATTAAATAATTACAACACGCAATCTATATAAAGATTGTTTTGTTAAAGAAATATAAACACGGCCTCCCGTAATAATAATATTCTCTGAGTAAATATACTGCCTTCAAGTGAAGGTTATAAACTCCAGGTTCTGTCAGTAGTGTAATATAAACTCCTGATTGTGTACTCATGATATCAAACTGGCACTATGATTCAGCATTTTGTGTAGTAAAAATATACAACGTAATTAATATACTACAAGAAATATTAGTGTCCCTTTTAAGAAACATTTTCAAAAATTACAAATGTTTTTTCTCTGTCCTATTTTGTGTACGTTATTCTTATTTTTATCCATTTTAATAACTAAAATGAAGGGCTAGGGGGAAAAAGGATGAGGGTCCATTTGTTGTTAATACCCAGGTTTAAATACGTTATTTTACTTCAAGCCTGACAGGTTGTTACCATGTGGCAGATTTTGGGATAAATGCTGAGGGTCACAAGTTGTGCACACTGTTAGAAATAGTCAAACGGGAAAAACGATGAGCGTCCATCGGGTTGGAGGGAATATTGATGAGAGTCCTGCAGTGTTAGTTTGTTGCATTGGCAGCCATGCAGCAGCAAGTATAAACAAACAATAATAGTAGCGGAGTAGCCACAGCCAGTTTTGTGAGGTTATATTTTATTGCTCTGTGCTTTTTAGTTGTTGCAGTTACTGTGTATTGTGAAATGGAGAGTGAAGTGAAAAAGTGACAACGAGTCGGCTGTACTTATGCCTAACAACTCAAAAAAGGGGGGAAAATTGGTAGGGTAAGTGATGTTAAACGAAAGTTGTTGACGCAGTCCCATGAAGTAGGGCCTGATTGTCACTGCAATGGGTTGACAGTTTTTCACACTGTTGATTTAGCTGCTACAAAAGATTTAATTGCAAAGTTTAACAGTATGGAAGACTGCAATGAGCAAAACCTAGGTGGTCTAATATAATAACCTGTACAACTATAAAAAGGCGTAGGCCTAGATTGAACAATCCTGACTACCACGACTTTTCTTATTTATTTATTTATTTATTTATTTCAACGGCAGCAGCCAATTTACAAATACAAACATAGATAGTAGATACAGCGGAAAATAAAATTAATACGAACAGATGAAAAATCTACATAAAGTAATAGAATAGGTATCATACAATATTTGATAATGAATAATTAGTATTCAAAGATGTAACAAGTTATAAATATCCAAAACATAACAAAAAATAAAAATAGATTAACAAACAACAATAATTATTCAAGTATGGAGCGAACATAAATAAATTGTGCTAATAAATTAAAATATAATATATAACATTTAACAAATAACAGTGAAATTAAATAAATACAACATATAATACAATGAACATGCACTTAACACAGATTAAAGCTAACTACTGTAGGTCTTAATCACTAGTCCCTCACAGAAAGAAGAGAGAAGGCCTGCCGGCGAACCTGGTGAAGTCCATCGAAGAACAGGTCACACCCAGACGCAACCTGATTTCCCAGGCGAATAAACCTTGCGAAAGGACTGTTGAAGTCGAAGTTGGTTGAGTGGTATCTTCGACCCAGCAGATCTCGAGATCTTGTGTTTGCCGGAACTCTGAGGTCGATTTCAGCTAGGAGATCTGGACAGTTCATGCGACCATTTACTATCTTCCAGAGAAGGAAAACATCAGCCACGTCACGTCGCAGGGCAAGAGGTGACAAGTTCAGATTGCTGGACAGTTCCTCCACAGGCACATCAAGATAGGCAAAAACCCAGCCGGACACCAATCAAGCGAAGAAAACGCCTTTGTAGAGCCTCCAGTCTCGTCCTATTGCCAACAGTGTAAGGCGACCACACGGGACTTGCATATTCCACAAGCTGTCTCACAAGGGAACAATACAGATAGCGAAGAGCAGAAGGGTTGTCGATGCCTCTGGAGAATCTTGCTATGAAACCAAGCATCTTGTTTGCTTTGCTTATTCATATAAAGTCAGAGTAATGAAAGACAAAATATTAGTAGAAACTCCTGTCTGTTATAAAGCTTTTGTTTCACTACACGGCATTACTCCTCGCCGAGTTGAGACCATACAGAAAATGCTAAAGAGTAAAGGACAAATTTTAAAAGATGCTAGTGGATCGCACAAAAACAGACCTTAAAAGTTGAGTGAGGGTACAATCAATAACATCCACAACCACATTCAATCTTTAAGAAGGCGAAAATCTCATTATAAGCCTTAATGACACCAAAAGGCTATACCTCCCTGATACTCTTAATGTGCATAAATTATGTGAAATGTATAACGAAACGTATCCCGATAACAAAATGTCTGATTCGTCCTACAAAGCTATCTTTCAGAATAATTATAACATTGTTTTCTGGTATCCCAGAACTGACATATGCAGCAATTACGATGAAAATAGAGTTAATCTAGAACAGTTAAATAACAAACTTAAAACCATAAACCAAGGCGATGCTGATAGTGTAGCTTCAGTGAAAGCCCAGATTAAAAACTCAGAAATTCAACAAGAAGTGCACTTGAGAAAAGCTCAAACATGTTGTACACGACGTAAACAACAAGCAGGAGTTTATGCTCAAAAAAACAAAATCTTTGAAGCGATATGTCTTGACTTTCAAAAGAACTTAAGTTCACCAAACATAACAACCAATGACATGTATTATAAAAGCCAGCTGTCTTATTATTTATTTAACATTCACTGTCTATCAACACAAGAAGTTTATTTTTTTCATATGACCAAACAGTTGGATGGAAAGGATCTAATGAGGTTTCTTCGATGATGTATTAATATTTCCTTCATTACCTTGACCCTGCAGTGAAAGATGTTATAATATTTTGTGATTCATGCTCGGGACAAAACAAAAATTACACCCTGATAAGATTTTTGTACTATGTAGTACATGATACAGACAGACTTAACAGCGTGCAAGTGGTGTTTCCCATCCGTGGTCACTCCTATTTGGAGTGTGACCGAGATATGGGACTTGTCAATCAAAAAGCGCAGGTGGAAATTCCAACAGAATGGGCTGATGTAATAAGGCATTCTCGTGTTAAGCCTTCACCATTTAATGTTATTGAGTGTTATCAAGAACAGTTCCGTGACTGGTCCAAATTTCTTGAGCCCAGGTTTCAGAAGAAATGTCCTATTCTCATTAGACCTATCAGGGAACTCAAGATTGTAAAGCATGAACCTAAGCTTATATCTCATAGAGATAACTTTAATGGAAAATAGGTAAAAACAGTGGTTACACCAAAACCTGTTAAAACAAAGTCTGCAAAATATAAACTAAAGAAAGATTTTCCTCAGGTTTTATTACCAGGAGAATTTGAATACCCTGACAAACTCTATAAAGGACCAATTGCAGTCTCATTGTCTAAATTTAGAGACTTGCAGTCACTGAAGAAGTTTCTTACGGAGAATGCTAAGGCTTTTTATAACAACATCAAGACGTTAGAAACTATCCAAGATGATGGTTGATAACTTTCAGGCAGGCCAAATTGTTTATTTTTTATACCAAATTTGTACTTTGCAACTTTTTTTGTGTTCTCATCACACCCTATACATTATTTTGGATAATATGTATATACTTTATTTATTGTTTCCTTTTTAGTCAAGTTTTCTATAAAAAGATCTTTTTTGTAGTGCCCTACCATTGCTACATAGGCTACTTAAGTTTTAGAATGGGCCTATACAGCGGCTTACTACCGCACGGATTATAAAAAATAAGCACACCTCGTGCTTACATTTTTCCCATATAAAACAGATTCTATTATTGTTTAACATTGCAGGGTAACAAGAAGTATTGTTTTTTTCAGAAAAAAAACCCTTTGGAAATGGAGCTAAGGATTTATTTTGGATACCCATATAAATTTACTGGATTCGTCAAATCCTCATTTCAGGAGGATAACAGTGCACTTATTCCTACTGGTCTAAGGCGTTGGAATAGAGATATGAGTTAGAGATAGAGCACATGAAAGTCCTGCCTGTACCCGTTGCATTTGTATCAGTACTGTCAAAACCTTGTACGCTACCAACTCTCCACTTTATCCGCTCTATTATCCACTTTGATAAGATCCTGAGACAGACCAGTGTACCTTAAGGACAAACTAATTAAGGCTAAAAATAGGATTGGCATCTGTTGAACAAATACAATATATAAGAAAGTTATAAACCAATGAAATTGTTTATGTACATCAAAAAGTCAGCGTATATATTTTTTTATAGAAATGAGAGGATTTATCTAACTGATGAGTTAGATAAATCCAACTTCAAAGAGTGGTATTTGCCCGAACTAAAAAAATTGGAATAAAATTATTTATAGAACAATCATTCTAAAATGTTTCCACGATGTCAATTCATTAAGGCAGTAGATGCGTTTTATTACGGGTGACAGAACATAAGTGTTGCCATTCTGTCCAGTTAGAGATGTCACTTCTAAGAAATGTACGCTCTTGGGGGGGTTGTGAAAGTTTTTTTTCGACGTATTACATCTTTTCTTGCAAAGCTAAATGCGTGAGGGAAATGTTCAACATAGAATCAGTGGTCAAATGTAGTGATGGCTATGTCGATGTGAAATTTGAAGGTTAACTCTAGACCTACGTGATTTGTAACTGCCACAGAATGACACGTTCGTTTCATAATAACTATTGGATCTTTATAGTTATTACTAAGATTAAGACTGAAAATAATAATAAACTTATCTAACAAACGTCATAAATCTTCTTTAATTCTGCGTAATGGTATTGTGGTTTTCGGATCGTACTTATTACTATTGTGGTTATCCTGAGCGTTTCCAAGTTATTCGTAAAAATATTAATTAATCAATATACTGGATTGGATTAATAATATATAATTAATCACAGCATTCTTGACTTCTATATTTTTATTTCATAACTCTAAGTATATATGATCAAACGTTCTACATGTAGAATACAATACAGATGTGTCCAAAACATGTAGTTGTTAATAAAAGCTATAAGACGGACTTCATAGTAAAACACTGCCTTCATTATAAACACAAAATTATCAAATAATACTTCAGTCGTTAAATTTAGGTATATTTTTAATTATTGAATTGTGAAAAAAATTGGATATAAAAAGTAAAAACTAAGGGAAATCCAACTAATTATTGATACGTTGTAAGTTTAGGAGCAATAAAAACCTTTTATTATAGATGTAGTACCTCATGATGATGCATTTTAAAAATAAAGACAGTTCACCAAGTACTGGGCTCGGTAATGTCAACTGTGAAATATTTATTTATCTCAACGGTACACACCATTTTATACAAATAGAATAGTACAGAGTAACTTAGTGTTTTAGTTTTATATATAAGTACAACAGTAACAAGAATATGACTAGGATTAATAAATACTACACAACAATAACAAAATATGAAACAAATAGATACATTACTTAACGAATGGCAACAAAACAATATTGAATTAAACTAGGAAAATAAGTAACAAGACTGGCATTAGTACCTATAGGCTAGCTGGCTAGCTAAATTACATATGAAAATAATGGAAGCTACCTTACATTTAAAAGACACAACAGATTCATTGAAAAAGTCTACATGAGTAGCAATATCACTTCCAGTTCTCAGGAGTCTAGAGAGGCCGCTGTGGTAGGAGTAATAAGCCGAACGATGGCGTCTTTGAAATATAGTTCTGGAACGGGTTCCTCTTGAGACAGAGAGATCAACACTGCTGAGTAGAACCGGGCAGTCAATCAATCCATTTACTAGCTTGTATAACGTACCCAAGTCAGTTATTTGACGCCTCGAATCCAGTGGACGGAGAGCAAATTGGTTTTCAATCTCAGCAATGGGAGTGCCAAAATAGGTCCAGCCAAGCCGGCAGCCAAGCATCGTGACAAAGCGTTTCTGTACGTTGTTTAGACTGTGTACATGGTTGAGTTGATAAGGGCGACCAAATAATAGACCCATACTCAAGAATAGGGTGGACTAGGGCTTTGTACAAGATTACCATAGAGTATGGCGAGACGAAGTGTTTAGTTGATCTTAAGATGAATCCAAGCAACGAGTTGGCTTTAGAAACTATATGCTGTATGTGATCGTAGGGACTGAGAGAAGATGAATGGAACACACCCAAGTCCCTTGAATTTAACAACTCTTTTCATTGGAGCATTATCCAGCAAATAGTCTATTTAAGATGATGTTAGAACCACGTTTTAAAAGATAGTACAACACATTTGCCAGCATTCAGCTCCATACCATTAGAACTGCACCAGTTAACGATGTTATTTAGTGAGCATTGCAGGGCTTTACCATCAGAATGAACCTTATCAAAAATCTTTATTTCATCAGCATATATGAGAAAGTTTGTAAGTATAATCCCATGGATGTCATTCATAAAAATCAAGAAGAGTAAGGGACCCAAGTGGGACCCTTGGGGAACTCCAGATAACAAAATTATAGGTATTGAAGTACTTACATCAGACTTCACTGTAAGAATTCTGTTTCTAAGGTAGCTACTCAACCAATTTAGGAGTGACCCTTGAACACCGTATCCCTTCAGTTTAGCAATGAGCAAGCGAAAATCAACTCTGTCAAAGGCCTTAGATAAATCCAAATAGATGCAGTCCACCTGACAAGAATTATTGAAAGCTGTTATGACATACTCCTGGAATTCAAGCAAGTTAGACACTGTTGAGCGAGAGCGTAGAAACCCATGTTGTTTCCAGATAAATGAATATTGCGCAAGAACAACGACCGGGATTGTCCAGGGATGTAGTAGAGTGCTTCAAAAGGTGTAGTTAATGTTAGAAGGCTACAAAACTGACAAACATTTAGATAGCTGGAACTAAACGCTTCCACTTTAACTACGTTATGTGTCACAAAGCAATGAAATTCAAATAAATGAGTCGTTGTAAAATGAAGTTGGCGGCACCTAGATTTCCCCTTTAAACTTTTGGTTGGTTCCGCTTTAACAAACAGGAAACATATAACATGTAAATATACGTAGTGTTATTTCAAAACAGTCATATGCAAATGAAAATAAATAAATTGCATTAATCACTATCAAATTTTAATCAACAAGCCGTTATTGTGTGAAGTTGGTGGCACTCGTTTTCCTTAAAAAATATACTATCGCAATATGGGTAAACAAACGTCGAAAACGGTAAAAAACAATGGTAAAAAAATCGATATATCGTTCCATTAGTATGGAGAGTTATTTAAAAAATGGGCAGTGACAACTATGGGATGTATAAAACTCATGGACGAGAAAAACGTCCCGGAGTTGCGATAGAAACAGTGGCGAGTTCGGCTCAATTCTGTTGTCATGTGGCCATCAGTCTAGTGGCTACCTGGATTCGCAGGGTACCATATCGCTTGTCTGTAGAGTGAAAGAGGAGTTATACTAAAACCTGCAGCTCTTCAATTATATTAAAAGGAAATATTTTACTGAACATTCCGTATTTATGCTAAATTGTTAGTGAAAAGCCATTAAAAACATATCCACTCGTCTACACAGGTGGATCACCAAACAGCAAATAAAGTTCAAGCTTATGCCTTTTATATAATTAAAAGAAATATAAGTTTATTTCCAAAATGTTCATATTGATACAGTGATTACAAACATGTCTGCAAAGAATTAATTAGTTAGCAAAAATATTAAAACAGTGTCATTTCTTATTGTAAATTGTATTGGAAATTAGCCTACATGGTAAAGCAGCCTGTGTCAGGCTAGTGACGCTATCCTTTACAGAAATTAATTTTAGTTTGTTTTGCCGATCTGTATTATTTCTGCCTTGCCTTTAGCTTGTTATAACAAAACTGAACAACTGAACACTCGGACAAACGGTATTTCCGACAAACTATATTCCCCGTGGGTCACCGCAAAGTTACTCTCATAACAAACAAAACAATTCTATCACGTATAATTATTCAATGCTTAATACACCGAGTCCATATGATTGTCTTATTGTATTATTTCTTTTTGAAATGTAAAACTTCTTGTAAGAATGTTATAACATCACAAAGTCATACGTCTATATATGACAGAAATCCAATAGCAATTTCTTTTTGTAGTTTAGCTTCAGTCAAATCGGCTGAGCGGAAACTCTAACTGACTTGGTTAAATCTTATAATCATATCGATTTGTTTTTCCGTTATACAAAGTATTTATTATAAAAAAATTACCCATGTTCACCATAGGAATTAGGGAAAATTTAATACTTGATTCTGTGCAATAGTATGTTACTTATAACGTTGTGTTTTACCAAGCTAACAAGCAAAAAGAAACATAACAGATACAAGTATCTACGAGTTAAATTGTAACAGAGGTACGCTATATTTTTTCTTGTAAAACAGTGAGTGTTACTTATCACAGTTCACTCTATATTTTTCAGTTATGTAAATCAGGGATTGTTTGTATTCTTTATGACTGAGCTAAATAACTGCATTTAAAGTTATCCATCTCATTAGGTAGGCTGCTTTATATTTTTTTGTGTAATTTTAATTTGAAATATATTATTAATATTATGCAATATTAATGTTAATTGTCTCTTGAGTTTTATTTGAGAAATAAATTGTTAAAGACTTCAGAACGTCATCACAAACTTCGGAGTGAACCGTGATTTTGTTACCTATCTTCCAAAGTTGATACAAATTTTAATACAAGTAAACTCATAATGAAATTAATATTAAATACAATTATTAGTAGTTCAGATAAAAATATGTTACTTATCAACACCCGGAATTGCGGTCTGCGAAAAGAAGTATTACCAAATGCATAAAATCAGACTCAAAAGTTTGCAAAGGAGGGGAAAGACAGTCTCAAAAATACTGGTGGGGAAAGTGTAAACTAAACAAAGTGACGTTTTCACCGGGAGTCGCAAACAGCTGCTCCTACTCAACAGATCTTGGGAAAAAACCAAAACTTGTTTATTTCTCAGAATAGATCCTTTTCAAAAATTTTGGAAGCAATAAACATGCTCTTCTTAAAATTTACAAGACAGGTAAATATTATGGTTTACGATAATAGTTACCAATATTTAAACTGAAGGGAATATTTCTTACAGGAACACTGAAACTGAAAATTATAAATCACTAAATTTCACCGTAGCGCTGCCTTAAACTATGGAGATATGTAGAACTAGATGTAGAGTTTAACGGTCATCACTTTAAGTGCCTTTATGTGTCTATATGGACGATTATTTGCCATGTCTCACGGTTGGTTTTAAGTGACGTAGTAGTTTAGACTGTAAATTTCATATTTTTACTACTTTAGATAACCTCTCATTTCGATTTCAAAACTTGAGTTATTTTGTTTGTTTTTTTTTAGGAAAAACTTCTTAAATAAAACCCCAGGCTGTATACTTAATACAATATAAATCGGTTCTTAACTCCTGGAGTATCTATCCAGCACTATATCGTACGTATATCAGGCCTATTTCACTACGATCACTAAGTGGATCTCGGTAAGAAAATGTGTAACCATTTATTGTACTGCTGCACTTTTATTGTAATAGTTCTGACAACGTAGCTATATAGACAGCCGATTTGTCGCTGTTTACTAACGTATAACCAACTCTCTGTACGAGAAGTGAAAGGTCGTAAACAAATTATGTCTTCTTTTAAACTGTATAACATTTAATAGTCTTATTCTGCTTAAAACTCAATATGTACGTAAATTAGTTCCAGTAAATGGAATGAAACTCTAAAGCTGCAAGGAAGCTTTTCCATTGTTTTGGCATGGAAGTGTCTTCACCGTAATTATTCCAAAAAGAGAAATTGTATTTCTAATTTAAATTCTTTATGAGCAAAAACCCTAGCCCCCCAGAACGGCACGAAACTAAAACAAATACTGGAACGGTAGCCACGAGGACACAACAACCTATTATGTCCAAAGGGCGGAAGGCAGTGTTTTAATGGGTTAACGAACTTCCACCCCCCCCCCCCCCCACCCCCCCCCCCCCCCACCCCCCCCCCCCCCCACCCCCCCCCCCCCCCACCCCCCCCCCCCCCCACCCCCCCCCCCCCCCAAATATATATACTATATTGTTATATATATATATATATATATATATATATATATAAACACATATAATTATTAAAGAACACTGTATAAACTAAAATTTAATTAATTAAAACACACGTTTCTTTAACTTGAAATGCTTAATATTTCGTAACTTTAAGAGACATAATCAAAACCTTGTATAAAATAAAATATAAACAAATTTAAGAATGAAGGCTGTCACTAAATAATGTCATAGAGATATTACAAAACTGTTCATTTGTTTTTCTTCCTACGTTATCACTTTCTTTTGGTGTGGAAGCTATCCGAAAATTTACTATTCAAATTTAGTTAATGTAAGTCATCAGTTAAGTGAGAGACTTGAATATTTGTTCGATGTTGTGACTGCGGGGTTCAATTCATCGAGAAAGTGGAAGGGGACGGCTGGTGTGTTTCCTACCTCCAGCGTACATTGAAACGATATTACATCTTTGGCCAATTTGAAGTATTTTTTAACACTATCCAAATAAATATTTGAAGCGGTAATATTATCATTTATATCAATTATGGATATCTGTTTTGGTATCGTTATTTTCTTGAAGAGAATAATAGTGTTTTTGCCGATTACTGCTAAGGATGCTCATACGAAATCTGATTTTTATATCGTGATCGGCAACGATGCCGTGTAAGAAGTTTTTAAAGATTGATAAATTCGGATTTGTAGTAACTTCCTTTTTTGGCAAAGCGCGTTCCTAGTGAGAGCCATTGTTTTGGAATATTACAGACACTAACAAAGAAAAACACACATGCGCGCATTGTATGTGTGTGTGTGTGTGTGTGTGTGTGTGTGTGTGTGTGTGTGTGTGTGTGTGTGTGTGTGTGTGTGTGTGTGTGTGTGTGTGTTGTAATCTGTGTACGATTTCAGTGCGATGAAAAGTTACAGTTCAAGTAGCCGGTAACACTGTACACGTAAATAACACAGTAAAAACAGTCTTTGGGAATGTAAATAGTAATTGATATTAATCTTAAGACTAATTAATTTTAATTTAATAAATAAATAATAAACAAAACATAGAACGCAACTGAATCATGTAAGTAAACTTTAATGTACAATAACGGTACATAATTATTTCATGTTCAGGATTAATTTGAAAACCGAGTCTCCTGCAATTGACAGCGATGAAACAGTGTAGCATGTATGGTGTGAGATTGCCACTTATAAATTTCAGGCGCACAGAGGCGCACAGAGGCGGTGTCTGGTATTGGGATGAGTCGGACACGTCGGCCGCGGCACCGTGGCAGTGCAGGGAGGAGACAGGGAATAATATAATTAACTGTCGTCTATGCCTGTATTTCTGCTCGCTCAGCCTGTACTTAACAGTGCTAATATTAGAACTCATAATCAGGGGCGGCTCTAGGACTTTTATTTTGGGTGGGCCATGTGTGGGCATTTGTATACTATATATATATATATATATATATAATATATATATATATATATAAAACTTTATAGCCGAGGGTCCGGGATTGGAGAAATTTGTAAAATTTTGTACTCAAAAGGTGAGTTTTTAGGCCTTACTGAGGTCAAATTTTGTTTTCTGATTTTTTAGAAAAATTGATATAATTTTAAACAGGGTGGCCACCCGACCGTGAAAACCAGGAATAAGCCGGGAATTTAAGGGGCCGGAAATAAGCCGGGAATTTTTCTGAGAATCGGGAAAATTTCTAAAATAATTTTTCCGTCTCCAAAAACTTATAAAGTCAAGACATAATTAAACAGCTTCTTGGATCAAGAACTGATTAATCACGAAACATCGTATTTTACGCAACGAAATTGTGAATGCAGATCGACATATGTTCGTGAGCTCCATCTGACGCCGGTTGATCTAAGGTTACCTCCACTAGTGTAGTGGAGTTTATCTTGCTTAGTTCTACTCTTGTGCTGTGGCAAGCCTCCCCCCCCCCCCCATCAAATAAGTAACAATGCATTGGACAATTCAAGTCGGCCCGACCGATTGTTTTTACTTCGGCACTAAACGAGTGGTACGCTTTAAGCGTTAACGCGGCAGAGCGGTAGTAACCGCGATACTATTGTGTTTGTAGTACAAGTATTATTCCGTCGCTGAAATGGTGTCTCCGGACGAAGTCGTCCAACTTTATTCATTAGTGAAAATCGTGTTTTGGAAAGACGTGTGTTAGATAGATAGCACAGGTCTAAAATACAATGTTATATACAGGTTTCAGAGTTCGGTTCGTTGAATAATATAATGTTTTGACGGTTTGATAAGAGATGCAGCCCGGGATTTTGAGTACACCAGAATGTCAGTTGGGATTTATACAAAGCTTAATAAGATACCTTTTGGAGAAGAAAGTATTGGGTTGTTTACAACAAGTAACGTCAAGAAGGGGGCGTTTGGATCCTGTTTGGACAGCAATGACAGAATGAGCTGAAGGGTGAACGACAGGAGAAACATTTAATGTTTAGAATTGGCAGCGGATAAGCGCCTTAGTGTGGTACTGCCCTGCCACTCACGTCTGTCATGGCTAGTGTCGAGTGTTCTCTATATGTACAACACTAACATGAAACTTTAAGTCTCCCCTCGATCAAGCGCTCACAGCGATCGTATCGCGGGCCAAGTCCTCTGTTGGTCTATGAACGATTGCTCCTCACACACGCTGCGATTGTCATCAAATTACATAGGTTAAAACAAAGAAAGTAACGTTCGGACGATTCTAACTGTTCAAAACCTAAATAGTCCAAAGTGCATGAGGATCTTTATGTCTTGTTGTTTCGTAGTCCTTAACTGTAATCTAACTGACTAAATGACAGAGTCTGTACTGTCTATACATGGACAAAAACAATCGGCAGTACTCAAATTACCAATTGGTGAAGCATGTTTTTGTACTTCTTTGAGTATCAAACTATTTAGAAATATATAGCAACAGAATAACGTAATTTATAAAGAATATTTTAATTGAAGTGCGGACTTTACCTCCTGGTTAGTAAACAGACGATCACTAATTCGTATTTTATGCGTACGTCCAACTTGTCATTGTTGTAAATAAAATATATTCTCTATTAATATACATCCATACATTTGTACGTAAATGTAATGTATTCTGGAAGCTTATTTTATAACTTTTTATAACCTATTTTATAACCAGTTCTTTTATTTAAAAAGGTAAAAATGACTTGGCATTTAAAATATATTCATTTCCCTGAATCCCTGCAACTTTCTTTGAAGAAACATGGTATTGTTAGGCTTCACCCTCCCTCACAAAAAATAAATAAATGAAGTAGAGTTGAGATGAAAGTATTTGGTTTATTTGCTGATTGTACTGAACCGACCTTGTGTACCGGCGAAATCATTGTCTCACACCGAAAGTTCGTCCACCGCTAGATCTCTGACCCGCAATACTGAACTGCAGTCTGTTCCACGGTAGGGCTGTGTTAGTATTTATTTGTTATCTTTGTATTTCCAAATTGGATGCATGTATTTTCTAAACATCACAGAAAGGAACGCTATTAGGTATACACAGTTTTATGTAGACACGTAGAAAGAAAATACAGAGATAAAACCTAAGGAGCTTAAAATAGGTGATAGCGATAAATCTTACCGAAATGATACCGAATTTCTCGCATTAAATACTAGAGCATCGCAGGTTTGTGGAATTTCTTGCAATTATTAATGCTTGTGATGATAAACGTCAACATTGCTCTTGGCGTAAGGGTTAAATACAGTACTATAATTGTCTATTTAGTTTGAAAATATACTAGATAATCGGAAATTTTCGACTGGGAAAAACCCGGGAATATGAAAAGAGGATTTGAATGGCCACCCTGTTAAACATTTGTAAAAAACGAGGATATTTGTTCCATACGTTTATATTATATCCAGATTAAAATTTTATACATCATATTCTCAATGTGGTTGCTTCACTTGGATGAAAAGAAAAACATTTCACTGAAACAAATATGAGTAAAAATAAAAACTGTGCTACCTAGGTAGGAAGAAAATACTTCCCTTGTCGCTTGCTATATAACTTTTTTAAAGAAACTTACAACAGAGGTGAATTTAGTTTTTGTTTATTGACTCCCTTGTATTTAAGAACCCACTTTGTGTTAAATTGCTGTTGTACATGTAACTATATATTACGAGTTGGTGTCTTCTTCTTGAAATGAAAATATTTCCTGTGTAAAACACATGACGATTGAAAATAATAAATAACTTCAAGGAGCCCAATTGTTTCATTGACGCTACTAATATTTTCCGCAACATCTACAAGGACCAAATTCAGCCTGTGGGCATGGCAATGGATGTATGGGCATTGTTTTTTGGTTAGATGTCGAATCAGAGATTGTAGGTCATTAAACTCACCAGACATGACACTTGCTCCATGAAATGAGTGGCTAAAACAGTTTTCAATATAAAGCTGCAATGTATTTAAAACTCTCTAATTTTGTTAGCTAAGTACTGTGCATTAAGTTCGTGCACTTGGACAAACCTTAGAAATCGTTCTTTTACTTTAGAATTGTGAATATATCTGCAACAGACACCCATCTGTTCGAAGTGAACCTCATCACGAGGTTTATCAATAATTATTATACTGTAATCATTGCTACCTGCTTTAATTTTAGAAATAATTTGATCAATAATTACTTTCCTAGTAGTCAGTATAATATCATTTTGCATGATTTGTGATGTATATGTCTCATTATGGTAAGCTTTAAATATTTTTGTCTAAGGTTTCATTTTCAATGCAAAAAAGACTTCACAGTTTTTTAAAATTGCTTTTGTTTAGTTGTTTACTTCCTTTTTTAGACCTTTTGGTTGTAATATTACTTTCGGAATCAGCTTCTCCGTCTGACTCACTAGAGTCACTACTTTCTGCCCTATCTTCACAATCCTTTAGCTCAGTTTCGCGGTGCCCACGCAATGTAATGTTTTGACTTGCGCAAAATATAATGCTTCTAATAACTGACTTAAGGATATGTATAACACATTATAAATAAACCTTTTAACACTTTTTTTGTAAACTTTTATTTTTGTTACAATGTACGTTTCGAAATCTGTGATTTCATCTTCAGGTACTAACTAAGGTTAAGTTACGAAAATAATTAACCTTTTTTTTATAACTTAACCTTAGTTAGTACCTGAGGATGAAATCACAGATTTTGAAATGTACATTGTAACAAAAATAAAAGTTTACAAAAAAAGTGTTAAAAGGTTTATTTATATTGTGTTATACATATTTATAAAACACTTTTCAAGGCTTCATCTCTAACATGACTTATGATGTCTCAATTTTTTTTGTATTTCTTTGGCGAGTTGAGAGTTAGTTTTTGTAGTCACCACACCAGGCTTTTTGGAAGATTTCCATCCATGGTATTTAGATAAACATGCTTTGTGGACATTGGAACTTTCATGTCCTGTTCACCACACTTCCTAAATGTCCATTGTAACCACTTGTAACTAAAACATCTTCAAGTAATTGGCCCTGTGTAGAAAATGTCTACAGACAAAGCTAAAAACCGAATAATTTTTAATTGAATATTCTATCCAAGGTCATCTTTCGTACCACGATCTCTGAAACGATCATTGTTTCCTACTAATATTGCTGCGTGGAAACGTCACTAATGGCTGTTTGGGTACATCGGCACAACTTAGTCTCACATAAAGAAAGACAACATGACTATCTACCATTTGTGTTTTAGAGGTACAAGACAGATCCAATTTTATTTTTTTACTCGTTTGTTGCTCGAATCTTTTTAGAAATGCTATTCAGTTTAGGCCTGACATCGTCAGATTCTATGTCTGTTTGAACTGGTTAATTATAATTATTACAAGTTTTTCTTTTACGCAAATATTTATCCATATTAAGTGGTTGTGGCACATAAATAAATAAATTGTACAAATCTGACCTCCTAAAAGTGTTTCACTTTCACTAACACTAGATGGTAAGTTCTCGGTGATCTTTAATTTTGTATTATTTACAATTTAAGCTCTTTGTAACAATAACACTTGTAAGTTTAGTTTATCTTTAGCCACAATGAAAACTTAACAGTTCAAAAGATGCTTATATCATAAAATGAATGTTTAACCTGTGTAAGGTTATTCCTTTTTTCTCGAGTTGCTCTGAATATAAACAAAACAAAACCCGTTTCGAGAGAATACTTCCTGTTGATTACGTCTTGTTATTACAAATCTGGGTGGGCCCGGGTCCACCCGGCCCAGCCGCTAAAGCCGCCACTGCTCATAATCAATCTCCAAGGGCTGCTCTATATCCAGGTCACTGTAAGCATTCCACGCTCGGGCCTCAAGATCCCCCCAGTAGTTATCTTTTTCCCAGTAGAGTCCAGAACCAATTCTTTTAGCAAATAAAATTTACTGATTATTACAGTGCTTATGTTTAACTCAACCCAACTAGGTCCACCACATTCACCCGCACACTCCACCGATCCCATATCAGTCATATAATTTGGTTAGGTTAGGCATTCATCGCCTACAATAATTGTTTTAGCAACGAATATAACCTTTTCTAAAATGGCACAACAAATAATGACTTTAACACACGTGACGTCAGCTTTATCATTACGCAGTTTATAGTGGGAACTAAGCTAACCTCAGCGTGAAATCGGTATTAGTAATCAAGTCTTAAATCCTTATTCTGTTTACCGGTAGAAATCAGATAGGCCAGACCTGTGTAGCTGTGTTTTTTTAAATGTTTAATCTATCAACTTGGTAGACCAGTGTCTCTATTAAAGGTTAGTGATAATATGCTTGTATTAGGTTTTTTTAAATTATGAAATTTAAATAGGCCTAGGTAGGTTATGTACTGTCCACCTGTTAGTATTGTACACAACCAATTCCAAAGGATTCATTGATGTCTTGGGCCTCATGCTTGATAGTGGCCTCACACTATCTGGTCATGTAAGTGCTGTTTGTCGGCGAACACTTGGTCGACTGAGAATGCTATACAAGCATAGGCACATGTTTCCTAGAGAGACCAGGCTTCGCCTTGTCCGGGCTCTTGTGCTCTCTGTGATCGATTATTGCCTCCCTGTCTATGGCAACATAGTGTGTAAAGGAGATTTAGAAAAATTACAGAGGGTCCAAAATATGTGTGTAAGGTATGTATGTGGTTTAAGAAGGTTTGACCATGTTTCGGAGGCTCGACGATCGCTGGGTTTGTTGACTGTAGCTGATACTTGTATCCTGCGCTCCTCATGCCTGGTTTACAGAATCCTGACCACTGGCAGGCCGGGATATCTGAGAGAAAAACTAAAAAGCAGGTCTCAAGTCCGATCTCGCAGTACTAGACAGGATCAAGTGTTGGAGATGCCTCGCGTTCGCCGTGAATTTGAAAGAAAACGATTTGCGTACTTTGCTCCCAAATTATATAATGAATTGTCCTCCAGCGTGACAGGCCAGGGTGTATCTGAAACGACATACAAAGAAAATATATTTAATGTACAATACAAGGTGATATAGCCATATATAACTGTATGTCTAATATTATGTTTTATTTATTAATAACTATAAAATAAGCTTTTAATTTTTTAAGAACTATAATAAGACATGAGTCGTTTTTTTAAACCAGCAAACGACTCATGTCTTAAATAGAACTATATATTGTTGAAAACCGCTCCAAAATAAAGTCCTTATTTATTTATTTATTTATGTCCTACGAATTTCTTGGTTACACCATAGTAAATATGTTATATGCAGTATTACATTTTTGGACTTATTGGTTATTTATGTCAATATATCCCTAACTATGATCATACTTAGGCTTTTATGCAACTTCATATCACGTAACTGTAAGTGGTGTTTTATTTTCATTCCTTTACTTGAAAACAGAAACTTGTATATCTTATAAAACTTGCTAGTTAACCATTGCACCATGCACTTGTGGTAGTAATTGGAGAATTTTAAGTTTAAGGGAACCTCGAGTCCCATTTAACGGTAAAGTTAACTTTATGTCACAATTCTCTAGAACCATACTACATACAGACTTTATTTTTTAAATACTGGGTTTTTGTCTAGTTACGCAGAGATAATCGTGTATTTTCATAAAAACAGAATTTATTTCAAAAACAGAATATTTCAGAGTAAAAAAGGTTTAAAATCTAAAAATAACCAAGGTTTTTTTATTTTAAATTCGTTAATGGTAAAGGGAATGTTATGAAACTCTCTAGGGAACCAGATATATGCACTGTTAATATACCATAAAAATGTCGGAGCTCTGCAAAGTTTTGAGATATGCAACACCAAATATAAAAAAATTAAAATTACGGGAAATTACAAAAAACTACAATAAAGTAGGCATAGGCGTAATAAAATGAGAAGTATAATTACCATTATTGTAAGCCAGCACCATATGGTTGGTTGTCAGGCTCCTGGTATAGGTCTTCAAGCCTACTTTTTGTCAAAGTCCTGTTCTGCGGGCTTTTTTCAGTCCTGTCGTCGTTTTTTTCGCTTTACGAACGCGATCAAAATTCACACGTTCCATCACCAACAGCACATTCTGTCCTATTTTCAATCCTAAATTCTCAAGAACTCTGCACTTACTTGAGTAGCCTTCATTGAATGATAAAACTGCTTCAAATGTACCAAATTTTAATGTTGAAAGAGTGACAAAAGTCATTTTGTGAATGTGAGTCCAAATACGATTATTGAGGGACTCGTTGGGCTATGTACCTTTGATTGGCCTTTGAGACATTTCCCAAACATCTGAGGGTCAGCAAGGCTCCTGAATATAGGTTTCATTTTCAGTATTACTACTTCTGGCACATGGAAGTACTATATAAGCTATAAATACTTATGCTACACAAACAGTACAAGTGCCACAAGCCACACGCTCTCTCACAAGGTTGTCTGAAATAATTGCAGACGTTAGATAATTTTTTCAGTAACCTTCTATTATTTTCATTTTATGTGTTGTGTATCATTAGTAAGAGAACGTTCCATAGAAAAATAATCTGTAAAACCTTAAAAAACACAAAACAATTAAATTTTGCCAGTTTAGTATCCTGTAAAAGTTATAAATATCGACACCAAATTAGCACTTTTAGGAATTACGGAACTGTTTTAAATTTACAAAGTAACTTGTGTCCGACATTGATTTACTGGATGAAACATAGTTTCAGTGTCTTTTTGGAAAATGGAAATACTGTCATTGCAAAAATGACAATTTTAACTTTTTAATTAAAAAAAAAACAAAAATTAAAAGTGTCTCGTTTAGATCTACAAACCCAATTAGACCGTAAAATATGACGAATGAAGAATAATTAGTGGTATTTTTTGGGATCTTTCAGTTAACATGGATTCTGTAAAACCTGCGGGTATATTTAAAGTTGAATTACTGACTAGAGGGATATTAAATTAAATTGTATTAATTAATTTACTGTAAAAATAAATAAATACGTGTAACCAATTTCTGTGCAACTCAATAACTAAATGCACATTAAATTGATAAGAACTTGTAAAGAGAAATTAGAATTTAGGACATAAGCGTAGTACCAGTAGTAGACCTACTAGTAGTGATAGTCTTCGAGTCGGACTTTGGATCTGAGATAGATAATTCACAGTTTCAATTCCTGTAAGTATTCAAATCATCGGACAGGCCAATCGCTTAAGATAATGAAAAAAATCAGGCTCAACAGGAGATTGGCCTATATTTTGTAATAAAGTTAATAAATAGTGTGTAAATCAACCTAAGTATAATATCATATTTAAAAATGAGAAATTGTTTCACCTCACACTGTGAACGGTGTAACTGTGTAATAAAATATGCAACACTGTGTTAGTTTCATACATATCAGGCCTATCATGTGATGTGTTCAAATATTAAATTAACAATGTAGGCCAGTTAAAAAGTTTGCAAATTTGATGAAAGGTAGATCTAATTATTAGTGCGGGAAAGATTTTTTTTTATAAAACTAAAAGAAAGAATGCATCCAAATTATCAATGTTATATGCTGGTCTATAAGTAAAACTCAAGACTAAAAGTTTTCTACTCATTTTCCTCAAACCGTGTGGTGAAATAAATTTATGACACAGGTACAACATTTCTAACAAATAAAACAAGTACTAAAAACTCTATGTAACAAAAATGTTTATGGTACAAACGAAAAATTACTTGTGTTGAAGTATAGAAGTATATGATATCCAGTCTTGCTACTTTTGTTAAGATCGAACAAATTTTTTTCAAAGACCTAAAAAATGTATGTGAATCAGAAGGAAAAATCAGTAATGTGTGTGTCTGTGTGTGTGCGTGTGTGTGCGTGTGTGTGCGTGTGTGGGTGTGTGTGTTTGTGTTTTGTGAACTGTGTACGATTTCAGTGTGATCTAATACATATTTGTTATAACCTCTGAAAAGATTAACATTAATACTCATATACCCCGGTATAAAATAAAACTTATCAACATTTATATGTTATATTCTCTTGTATTATTTTCAAAAGACAGTTGTTTTAAACATAAACTTAAGAAAGTTATTGCAGAGATATATTACAGAGAAGGGAAACCAAAAAATTATTTTATATATAGTAACGTTTGTACTCTTATTGAGCGCATACCCGTTTTTCAGTTTTAAGGTGCTGCTATCGGCATTCGAATAGAATAATATGTTTGATTGTTGAAAAAGAGTTTGGGCGCAGCCTCTAAAATACATTTATAAATACAGGAAAAATGTATATTTTGATAATCATTCTACAATCAATCAAGAGTGATTTAGGCAGTGATTAGTGTTATTTTATATTTGGGTTTGATTAAAACATTACCAAAATTTCCTAATTTAAATAACTGTAACTTCTTACGTAGTTAAACAAAATTGACCTTGAAGGCCTACGAACATGAAATACAAAATATTCTCCATAACGAAAATCTATTGCACTACATTATTAAGTTCTACAAATATTTCCGTGAGCATTTAGTACAACATGATGAGTAGAAACTTTGTGTAAAGTTTGTTATTGGACATGGAAAATTTTAAAAGGATAAACGAATTTGTGAAGTTTCCATCGTTATATATTATAAAATGTATAACACATCGTTTCGAAGATCTAAATCCATGCTATACGTCAGAGGAGCAGACAATTAGTAATAAAATTCAGAATACTTGGCAATGAACTGCCACTAATTAAAAAAGAGAAAAAGAGAAAGACAACAGATTATTAGGGAGTTACTGAAAGATGTTTAGAGTCCAGACAGGAGAAATGACCCCAGCAGTTACTGCACAGGATGCAAATCACGACTACTAGTCAAGCACAGGTGAAAGTGCAATGCAACTATAATTTCTTCCTCAATGTTATCGCAATAGATGTTTACTAATCTTTTATGAATAAAATATTTATATCATGAAACTGTATGAAAGATAGTAACATGTTACTGTGGTACTAAATAATTGAACAATAAATAAACGATTATAATTCTTGTTGCTGAATTAATAAAAAAGTAACTGGAAATTATATAAAATTCTTTAGCAAATTTACGTACTAAAAGCAAAAATAGAAACAACTACGATTTTCAGATAACTAAAAACCAAAAAGTGAAACGTTTAGTTTAGCTCCAGTTCACCTTCCTCTTGGTCCAGTGTTTGGGATGTGACGCTGTCAACATTTGCACAGTAAACTGTATATTAAAGTTGTATATACAACTTTCTCTAATGCATTAAATTTTAAAATAGAATAAAGGGGAGCGTGTGAACGAGAGTGTAAATATAGAAATCAAAATTGAGAAAGTTACAGTATGTAAAGCAGTTTAAATAATATAAGGCCTCTTGAAGTATGTTTTATTCCATTAAGACTGTTACCATTCAGAGTATGACGACTAAATTAAGTTAAGATACAATACCAGGATGAACTATATGGTTATAAATAGGATAATGTGGGATAAACAGCGAATAGACTCATACGGCCAGAGTCGGTAGTGTGAGGATTGGAGGGTGTAGCTGATAAGAGTCTTCCCACAGACCTTAACCGGTGCTTATCAGTTGTTACAGCCATGCCCTCAGGAGGTTTATCGCCGTTTTTTATATTACGCTAGGATATTCTGTTATACGAAATATTTCCTTTTAAAATAAAAACATAGTTGATATGAGTTATCATTTGCAACGCATACATAATTTTGAGATATTTTACTAAATTGTTAACAATCTTCTTCCAAAACACAAAGGGTCTCTTAGTATCCTAAGTCTAAATGAAAATGTCCATATTTCAGGAGTCAGTAACTAATAAAAAAAATATTGATAATACATGAGTATAATTTAGATTTTTCTTGAGTTCTCGCGAACGGTTTTGCAAAAAGCGAAACTTCATATCCATAAGATACACGTGGAGCCTAACGATGATTTTCATACTTTAATATAATAATTCTGCTCTGATAAAAACTGTTCTGTATTGCGGCTTTTCACAGATTTCCAAGGATAGGCTGCGAGTTTTTCAAAATTGTTTCTTAGCAAACACCTGAGAGATATGACAAACAAGCGTGCATAGTTCCATATAAAACAGTTCCAAAGTTTCGGAGATTTCTTAATGATACAAATTTTCATTAACAGTATCACGATTATTCCAGAATTTCCTGGATTGGTTATGAAACCATGCATAAAAACGCCTTGAATGCATCTACATAACTCATGTGGAAATCTAAAGATAGTTTATTATCAGGAAAATTAAACATGTGATAACAATGTTATCGGATTTATTGCGATTTTCTTGGATCTACGCATTTAGGCTGCAAAGTGTTTTAGCGAGAACCAACGAAGCAGGAAGTAGGAAAACATGCGTTTCATTATAAATCACGAGTCAGATAGTGGATATATATGTACATAAACAATAGAACGGCGGATGACTCTGACCTCTAGAGTTCAAACCCTATTTGGTGAGGTTAAGTGGACATTTCTTGTAAGTAACACCATTAGGACAATAAGAAAGGCCGATATTTCATACAAAACCTTTCTAAACTGAGTTTGACGCATCATTTTGAGTCAATGTTAGTCAATAGTTAATGTATCAAGGATGAAATGACATTGGCAAACCCATAAGAATCTGTATTTGAATAAGTGAAGTGTTAGTGATGGACTATACGTTGTAATTAGTAGAACAATAGTGATTATGACTCTACGATAATCATTCTCCTTCTAAGAACTCCAATAAAGCTCGCACATGAGTCACTCACAATAGCTGCCGGTAAGTGAACAGTAATACAACGTAGAATAGACCATTTTCAGTCCATTCTGTTGTAGTGAAGGTTCAGGAAGTCACCAATATGTATAAACTAGCTGTATTCCTTGTTGTATTATTGACTGCTATTGAAGTAATGGACTGTGGTCGCTGTCGTGAGTTGCATGAGCAGGTAAGTAGAAGACAAGTTTTAAGAGTGTAGTAAATTGACTATTTTATTACCAGTTATCTTAGGAAAGATAATTTACTAAACGATATATCTCGTTTGATAACCATTATAATAGCCGAGAATACGAATACGATCCTTGTACACTAAATGTCTTTTCCATTTATTAGTCAAGAAAACCCACAAGATTTATTACGTTAATAGAAAAACTCAATGTTTTTGTTATAAGTATATTTTATCGAATGATTTACGTAATAGTTCACCAACAAGCTGCAAATACTTTAAAATATCTTTAGTTGAAAAATATTTAAAGCAAGGATTTATTTTATTTATACATTTTTAAATCCCTAGAAGTCTGAGAAACTACTACTGTGTGAACATGGACAGGAGCTTAAACAGATGTATCTTAGTATATTACAATGATTAACGAAAAAAAATATTAATGATAAATAACTTAATTAATAAAGTTAATAATATTAATATTTTAAAACTTCTGTACGAATCATTGCCTAAAATGACTCTACATTTTGCCAATCTTGCAGTAATATTTATACTTTCAAATATGTCTATATTCAACAAAATAATATAATATAATAACATTTATAATAAACTTCTCGATTTAAAATATTTAATCTGAACAATTTATTGATAAATCAAAGAAAACCATCTTTATTTATAAGGGCGAAGTTAGGACTAAACAGTTCTCTCTTCCATTAACCACTAAATACAAATAGAAAAATAGTAAAATCATTCCTAGTACAATATTTTAACTGGCATGTAAAACTGAATTACGTTTAATGATTAATTACGATAAGACACACAAATTTACATTTTAAAATAAAAAAAATATTATATTGATTGAACTCTAACTAAACTATCTATAATACAATAACCAACTAAAAGAATTATGACATCTGTATCAACTTTCAGTTTGCATTCACTCAGGTTACATGCAGTTACCCCACGTGCGACCACAAGAACCACCAACCGTCACTCCCGCCGAGTCCACAGCAGAAATTCCTTAAGTTCAGCCCCAAAGCGATCGCGCCTATAATTCTGATACTATCAGGATATTATTATTATCTGATATTATTTTTGATAAGCTATGTTCCAATGATAGCTTAGAAATCCCCATCTCTACACTCAATCCCTACCACGCCGAGGTATTTAAGGTTCCTGCCAGAAAAACTTATTTTTATTGCAAAAATCATCAGGACAAATCAGGACAGTTTTGATTATTGTGATAAAACATTATCTCCACAGTCCATCTAGTCCTGAAAAGTTTGAATTTCATCGGTAACCAGAAACGTTTTATTTAATGACAGTTATTAAATGATAATTAATGGTAAGTGTCCTTGTATATTGAGATCAGCCAAAAAGACTAATTTTCCACCCCAAAACTTTATCACTAAATTGCGCGAAATGCATGCTAACAAAGAGGCTATTGTGGATATCATTTTACGAGGTGCAAGTTTCCATAGCAATAACATTTTCCGAGAATCAACACAGTTATAATGGTTTTCATTAATATTTTTTACAGAAGCATTATGTAGGCCTATAGGTGCTTAAATAAGCTTTGGCATATTTTCCATCGTATTCACTACACATTCAATATTCTTTTTGTAGCTGGTTGCAAATCGTTCACGGCTTTAATCGGCCTTCGGTGTGTACTATAAATTTCTTTTACCTCTTACTTAACATTAGGTACGACGCTTTTTATCTTTGTAACATCAAAAATCCATGGAATCAATTCATTGATTGCAGATGACAATAATTTAAAATTTTGCTATCTACACAGAAATAAAATTAGGAGTCACAGTTAAAATTAGCTTAACTTCTTAAATATTTCTCAAAGCTGTGTGTTTATTCAAAATATCTCATTAAACTAACGTTAAAATCAAACACAAACGTTTCAGTTTGTACATAATTTTTAAATTTTACATCCTTTTAATGCAACGAATTATTCAACGTCTATACTTGGAAAAGAAGGCATTAATTATCAATTAATTAAATTTAATTTCCATTACAGTTAGCCTCATACTGTACAGCTTTTGTTTTTTCATACAAAAATTACAAAAAGACTTACCAGATTGAATTTTAATAACCTAAGTTTAGCCTACTAGTACAGTTTATCCTTATATTGTATAAATATGAATATTGTGGCTCAATAGAAACGCTAATGTGTTATGTATATATTTGTTATCTGTTTCAGTGTAGTCGTTGGTCTCCACATTCCAGTCTTGTGTTCTGTTGTCCAAGATTTTATTGCGAATTTGGGCCTGACGGAGTAACAGGGATTTGTGTGTGGTATATCCTACCATCCACCCCCCGTCCACCACCACGCGATATACTTGAGGATCTTGCTCGCCTTTTTTCATTCTAAATGTAAGAACATTAAAATATAGCTTACTATGCAAGTATATTGTGTCGTTTTATACTTTTAAATTCACACCTTAAACTGAAGTAGGAATATATATATATATATATATATATATATATATATATATATATATATAAAAGCTATATATATATATATATATATATATATATATATATATATATAATTTAAATAAAGACTGGAATATAAAACGCACGTTCCACCTTATGATCCAAATCTACTCAGAAACAAAACAACCTGGTTTTGATAACAATAAATTTATCCAAACAAATAACCTGATTATTATCAACCACTGCTCGTTTAAAAACCTCCTATGTATCTCTCCACCCATATTCTCACATCTCTTTATACAACGAAGGTAGTAAAACCGAAGCGTGAAACACAATGTAGCTACTGACCTACTCACATCATAATTCTCATATGCGCCCCAGTATTCCTTATCACTCATCTCACATTAGTTACATCACTCCTCCAACCTAGATATTCAACACGCCTATGAAAACATGTACATGTGGTAATGCTCCCTCTACAACACAAAGATCCCATGAGCCCCTGCAACTATTATCCCATAAGCCTGAATTCAACTAACTGAAAGCTATCTTGGACAATAGCTTCCATGAACAGCTTCTCAATATTTAATAGTTAACTATCGTCGATGTATGGATATTATATTATGTTAACAATAAATCAATGGAAGTCTATGTGCACCATTCACACTAAAGTCGGAGTTTCTCAATGCTCGAAGTCCGGTTCCCTTCTCTTTATTATTTTTTGTCAGTAATGTCACCTCAAGTATCGTTGGAAACGCCATTCATACACCCTGCAGACAACCCTGACTATTTAGCTGTTTCCGTAACGTGTGTTTTAATTGGCAAGTAATGTGCGACCACGAGAACAAATTATACATACAAATTACTTTATTATTTATCTACTCGATTCTGGTATTTCCAACGAATATAATAATGAAATGTTTGAAACAAACATTTTGCAGACACCATAAATGTATTTGTACCAGATCAGCCTTCTGCCCAGATACATCCCAAGAAGTTTGGAGGATCCAGCATCTTATAATGTAGCTTTCTCAACAATCCCAGCTTTCTTTCAGTTTAGAACACAAGATGATAAATTTAGTTCAGAGCAATTGGTTTACAAAATTATTTTTTGTTCTTTAACGCGATAAATAATTTTTTTATATTAATATTTCTTTATGTAGATGGTTGTATCGTAAAAACACTGATTTAACTTTTCATTTTGAAAGCATCAAGTCTGTTCTGTGACTTAAATAAGAAAAGGGTTTGCTATTGTATTGACCTATGAGGAATCAAAGGATATTTTATCTTGTTCTGAGACAGAAAATACGCAATACGATCACAAAGCTGAATAAAAAGTCAAACAAAATTCATAATTAGGCAGAACCAAGAGATAATTTCCCAGAACTGATACTGTATTCTCGCGTGATTGACACAGTAAAATGCTTGAATCAGATTTTACACAGTCAATGGCCGATTTGATTTGATTAACCTCAAATGGTTAGAGTAAAATATTTCCAATCCAAGGATTTACAATTTGTATGGAGTTTTGAAGTCATTAAGTTTTTTCTGACGCCTGGAAAATGGAAATACGACGAAAGCATTTAAAGATCGTTTCTTTACCAAATTGAAATAACCTTTGCTATCTTAAAAGTTTCCGCAAATACATCTTGGCAATGGAAAAGTATCTAAATTTTTAATTTTAGTAAAGCATGCTTGAAGCAGCGCTTGATAAACGACACAGACGACATGTAATATCTGTGGTTTGCTTCTTCGGCTTAAGGTCATGTAAAATGTGGTTCATCTTCTTATTCACAAGAAAGAGTGCCATGGACGAAGATGGTTCCACCAATATCTCGTTGCTAGATAAGCGCCTTTGAAAGTCTAGAATAGAGGCAACAACATTAAAAACGTATTGCTTCTTGGAAATGTTCGCCTAATTAATTTCTATGTACTTTTCGTATGAGGTGGAGTCATTTGGAATAATTTTGTAGAGGTTTTGATTTATTTTAATCTTCATACACTTTTTAAAATATGGAAAAGATTTTAAGATTTTGTTCAACATTATAGGCCTTTTAGAGTGAATTTTACATACTCGTATTTACGACAGTTGAGTTTACACCATTGAAAATATAATAAATAATTATCGTTACTCTTATTTATAGTTTGATACTTATATGTGGTTTTTAAATCCCAAAAAATCATATTTAATGGTGAATGTATCTCCTGCGAGAAAGGAGGATACATTTACATGTATACGTAAATAAATATATTATTTCCATACACATCCACAACAATCAGTAATCAATAATCAGTAATCAAATCATTTATTTCTTTAAAACATACAAACAATACATGCATCAAAACTCCATGCGTTCACCTAGCGCGTGCGGAGTATAAAAAACTGTTCACTAATAATTATATAAATATAAGTTTTACTGTTGACTGGCAGTTCCTTGAGTTATTTAATACTTCAGTTGTTTCTTACTAACTTAACAATAATCTTTAAAAACTTAACAATCATTAGTAATTAGTTAACAGTTATTTAATAAATATATTATACAAATTATCTAACAAGGAGTAATTAATCAACGTACAAAAACATTTATAGCAGTATCAATCAAATAAATAATAGCACTTAACAATAAAGTGTAAATCTATTCGGCATTTTATATTCAACAAACAGTAAATTTTACAATATAACAATTCAAACATAATAAAAATACTCAAACATTACAAAAATAATCTAACAAGGAATAGTTAACCAGCATACAAAAACATTTATAACAACATCAATCAAATAAATAATACAACATAACAATAAAGTATAAATATATTCTACATTTTTACATTCAAAAAACAGTAAATTTTACAATATAATAATTCATACATCTATGGCTGTAACAAACTCAGTGGCTTTCATTTTAACTTTCGGTTTCTTATCTAAGTACAATTCATTGCCATATGATTGGAGAAATCTGTTGAAAATCTGTGGGCCCAAATAACAAAACTGATGTCTGCTTGATTCTTTAACAACAAAAGGTACTTGAAGTAAATCATACCTAAATCAGCACGTGTAACTCTTTGTATCTGTCTATGTCTACAATTATTTTGGTTTTTATGAACATACATAATAGTTCTGTACTTGTGCAGTTGAGTAAAAGTTAGTATTTTGTGTTCAGAGAATAAATGACTAACTCTGTCATTACGTCTAACGTTATATACTCTACGCAACGCATGTCTCTGACACATAACAACTGGTTGTATAACAGTGGGGTATGTCCCTCCATAATGGATTATTCCAAATCTTAATAGGGGTTCAAACCATGTGATGTACAATTGTCTCAATTGGTCATTTCTCAAATAATTTTTAAAATAATACAATGCATAGTTTACTTTCCTTACTTTTTTTGATAAATAAGCCACATGGTGGCTCCACTTAAGCTGGTAATCAACAAATAAACCTAGATACTTCACACTCTGAACAAAATCAATAGCCTTACAAGTACAATCATAAATACATTGATGATTGTGACAAAACAAATTAAAAGTACTTTGCAGTTCAGCCCTACTTTCATCATTATCAAAAAATGCAATACACTTTGACTTAGCAGAATTTATTAATAACTTATTTTGTACAAGCCAGTTTGATATTTTAACTAAATCATTACTTATCTTTAGTTTTAGAGATTCCCTATTGTATGCTGAGCAGACAATCGCTGTGTCATCTGCGTAAGCAAATACTTTTGAGCCTAATTGTAAGTTCAGCAAATCATTAATATAAATTAAAAACAATACGGGACCAAGAACCCCCCTTGTGCCGTTCCAAACTGCAGCTCTAGCACATTACTTAATGTGTTATTTATTTTTACCAACTGCTTTCTTCCTGTACAAAAAGACTCCAATCAAGACAGTGCTTTCCCCCCAATTCCATAGGTTTTAAACTTGCTTATCAAAATATTAATGTCCAAAACATCAAAAGCTTTTTGAAAATCCAAATAGAATGCTAGTGTGTATTCATTACAATCCTTAGATGCTACTATGCTGTTTATGTGCTTTTCAATTGCCAAATCAGTACCCCTGCCAGGCAAAAACCCATACTGATTGGATGAAAATAGGGTCAGATTTTCAAAATACAGGAGTAATCTATTCCTAATAATGGTTTCAAAAATTTTAGCTAAGGTACTAATTACAGATATTGGGCGATACGAGGGCATTTCCACTGGGCCACCTGACTTAAAAATGGGAACTACAGAAGCTATTTTAAACCTGTCAGGCATTACACCCTGATCTAATGATTTTCTGAAAATATGACATAATATAGGTCCAAAAACATCAATGTTATTCTTCACAACATAAATATCAATTCCGTCTATGCCGGAACTTTTCTTATTTTTCATTGTTCTAAAAGTGTTTACAATTTCTTCCTCAGAAAAAACAAATTCTCTCAAAAAAATATCACTCTGAACTTGCTCTTCAAAAAACATATCACTACCAAACTCATTATGCCGCAGATTTGAAATTACATTCGTAAAATATTCATTAAATGCATTTGCTATAGTAAATTCATTACCAGTAACCTTAACCTCTATACCTCCTATTATAATGTTGCTTAAAGATACTTTCTTACTTTTTACAATCTTTTTTATCACATTCCAATATTCTTTAGAATTCCCATTACACTGCTCTACAAGTGAGGAATAATAATTAAGCTTAGCCTGCCTAATTTGTTGTGTAACAAGCTTAGAGAGGTTTTTATATTCCGTGCTTAGTACTAAGTTATCTCTATATTTAGCATACTGTCTGAACAGGTGGTTTTTTTGATTAATTAGATTAATAAGCCTATTACTTGCCCACTCATTCCGCCTTCTATTCTTACTATTTAGTTTTTTAATGAACAAGAGGCATTGTGACATCTGTTATATATATTATAAAACTCAGTAACACATTCATTTATATCAGATTCATAATTCAATACAGGTGTCCAGTCAGCCAATATCAGTTGTCTACGCAACATAACTCTGTCTAAAACCTTACAAAATTTTTCCCGTTTTAATATACTGTCTAAATTGGACAGAACGACAACTAACCCATAATGATCTGTAATACTTAATGCTACAACGTCTGAACTAAACTTTATATCTTTTTAATTTTTTACTAAAACATGGTAAAGGCATGATACAGAACCATTTACTATTCTAGTAGGACTATTTACACAACTTTCGAAACCATAGGAAGAAATCAAATTTAAATATTGCATTCCTGAACCAGTACCCCTTAAAATGCAAATATTAATATCGCCAATTATTATTGTTGGATTTGCTGAATCACTTAGAATATTTTCAAAATCATTTTTAAATTGATTGTAAGTGTGTTTACATTGACGGTACATTCCAAACAGTGATACATTAAAAGTTTTACTATTACAGTTTACATTAAAAACAACTTTGACTATCTCAGCTGTGGGTAGGAGGATGGGGCAGTAGCTGTATTGGAGGTCAGAGTTCATGTAGATAACTACACCACCTGCCTGATTGTCTGGCCTCGGCTGGAACAACATGTTGTAACCATCCATCTGATACATGTCCTCTTCACCACTTTTAATCCATACTTCTGTTAGTATTATAATGCAGGTGTTATAGGTGATTGGTAAATTATTTAAATGCAAAATCAGCTCATCATAGTGTTTTCTCAAGCTGCGAATGTTTTAAACAGAATATTTTAATGCCATTAAAAACACTGCAATCTACCATTTAAATTCAAAAAAGTTAAACAGTGCCACATATACAGTCTTAACACCTTTAATCCTTGGAGCTTTCACCACAACCTCCCATACGCTTGCTAACATCATCAACAGAGTACACACGTATTATTCGGCCGTTTTCTGATTTCCTTACAAACACCTTGCCCTCCACAGTCCACACAAATTTAAACCCCTTCTCCCTAAGCTTTTTAGCATGATAGAGTAAGTTTCGATTGTAGGGTGTTAGATGTTCATTAACATAGACATTTGTAGATGGCACAGCCCGAGAAAAATCAGTTGACTTTATGTTTGCTTTTTTACACGATTTCGAGAAGCTATCCCGCTTTTGTCGATTTGAGAATTGTAGTATAATAGGTTTTGGCCCTTTTTCACGCTTGGTGGGGATTCTATGAACAGCCTTCTGTACATCCGTTTCAAAGTTAACTGGGACACCAGATAGTGTAGACAATTTCTCCACAATATCAGTCATTGTTTCACAATTCACTTCTGGAACACCCTCAATCTGAACATTTTTATTTCTTGTATATTGCTCCAAATTTTCAAGTTGAATCTGACATCTACTAATTTCTTTCCTCAGATTTACATTTTCAAGACTTAAATCAGAATTTGTTTTTTCCAGACTTTTACATGTATTCAAAACTTCTTTAGTTTGATTTTCATATTCATCAATTTTATTTGAAAAGTACTCTAATGAGCTTTTAAATTCTTCCATTTGTTTTGCCATGCTTTTTTCATAAAGAGAAAATTGTTGTTTAATTGTTTCTTCCATTTTCAATAAAAATTCATCATGCATTTTAGTTATTACATCTTTAGAAGCTCTGCCCTTACCTGTACAACCCTTACACTTCCACTCATCCCTTCTTTTCTGTCCCATGCGGTTCCAGGTACTTTCGAGGATGTCAGCACATTGGAAATGCAATTTCAATTTACACACAGAACAAATTGCATGTTCACATTGGTCTGGGAGTGGGTCATCACATGAGGCACAGTCACTCATATTGATAAGAAAGGAGCACCAGATAACAGGTCTGCACTGCACGGCTACCAACAACTAACATGGTATTAAATACGTAGATACTTTGTAATATTTTTGCATCGATATTAATACGTAGATTGTGTGCAACCACACACCCAACTTTATCATATATCTCTACAGATCTAGATGTCTCTGCTTGGTGTTTTCTTATTTTTTTGCATGTTAAGGCCAGTTGATGGCTGGATTAGTATGTACCTTGAACTGTTATTGAACACAGATAATAAACAAGCCACAGATGACAATGGTTTGTTTAGAAGAATCAATCTCCTTTTGTTAATAATGGCTGTGATACAGTAACTGATTAGTATTCAAACATGAAAATTCAGTCAAAGAAATTTAGTGAAAATTCTTTAACAGAAACCTTATTTTGTTAAATGTGCGAATCTTGCCAAAGTTATTGGACGATGTAGCTGTTTGCTAATAATTATAAATTAAGAAGGCAATATTTAATCAACAGTTCTTTATTATTAGTTTTACAGACTATCGGCTGAATCTTTAGCGGTTGACTGAGTATCTGTTCAGAAACTCAGGTGCTGTATCAATTATCAATTATTTTAGAGACTTTTAGAAACGTGGTTATTAAAACCAAATACACATTTACTTTAGTACAAAAATAATAGAGAATCCATATGCTTACGGAAAAATTACCACTCTACATCAAAGTAAAAGGTTACAATTTATAACTAAGTAACAGTGAATCTTATTTATCTGAAGAAGAAGTTAACTGTCACAAAACCAGATCGAAAATCTCTTTTATTCTTAAAAGAGCACTATAAAATCCTCTTTGGTTGGGATTTCAATCAATACTTTAAATACAAATAAAGTTATTGAAATTAAAATCTATAATGGATTTTCGTAGTAATATTCTACCTTTTATACTTTTACAATACTAAGCTCAACTACAAGACTTGAGACAGGAAGTGGGATGACTGTAGACAAACGTGATGGCTAAGCGTTTACTTAAAGTTGCTAAAATGTGACCATTTTAATGAGCTCCTTTGTTATAATATTACAGCTGCTGCCTGGCAACTACACCCAGTGCTTAAGCTGTCACTCGGCTTAATCACATAAAACTTTATGTCCCGAAACAATAAAATAGTCACTTAATGTATGAGATATTTACATAGGAGCTCTTTGCGAAGTTTCCAAAAGGCATTAAAGAAACTATGTAGCCTATATTAAATGAGCTGCAAGAGATTATTTTCCATTAACAAACAATTGTATGAGAATAGTGTGATAAGTGGGAGCCTATAACTCTATTTAAAGTTACAGTCTCTGTATGTTGGTTGACCTTTAAAAATATGTATAACATTTAAACTGTAAAACTTTGATTGGCAACTGTAAAACTTTTCTCAACTTTTGTATATAATACTATTTCCCTACTTTTTTCTCTTATTTTATGCTCTGAAAGCCGAAAACTGTCTCTAGAAGATATTGGACATCGTTAGTCGCTCTACCGCTAGATAGCTGCACTGTGTGGACCTGGTCTGCGCCTACTGCTGGGCAATAGAAATATATGACCTTCAATGTGTTGCAGATACAGTGTTATATTTAATAAAGCCGTTTGGTTAGTTCAGTTATTTCTCGATCTGTCGTGTATTGCTACAATCTTGGGAAGTGACATAGAGCTTGATGTTCAGGACTTGGTTGCAAGTATTAGTTTTGAAATAAATAATCTCAGTTCAAACTATCCCTATTTATGCACAGCTCCTTTGGTCAACAAAATTACAGATCTTCTAAATATAATAGAATCTGAACAAAAACTAATCGATCTGAAAGATAACGATTTGGATTCTCCTTATCTTGATATCGCCGAGTTCAGCCAGATTCGTGATCAAGAGAAACCATTGAAAACGGGAACTTGACTTAAAGTTTCAAGACGCTGCTGAAAAGGAAAAGGTTAGACTGATTAAGACTACAACTGACTTAAAAACAAACCTTAAAACTACCAAATATGAAAACAAAAATCTGTTAGTGCTAAATAATTCTCTAGTTCAGGATGTAAAGAATCTAGAAAAGTTAAATGACTCACTCAGTGGGAAAAATGACACATACCAAACCCAAATTAAAGATTTAAAATTCAAATTAAACTTATTAAATGAAGAGTTGTATAGAGCTAAGCTAAAAATTAATGATTGTAGTAAAACCAAGTGGATAGACGATGAGATCCTGGAAAGTTATTTCCACTGTATGTCTCAAAGTCTTGATGACTAAAATGTTTTTTATGCGGCCCTTCTTTAACAAAATTAGTCCGACGCAATCCAAGTGAGTGAGATCAGAAAGCTTTCCTCATTTTTATATAGTAACTATGTTCTCTTGTGTGTGAGTGACAGTGCTGATCCCACAAGGGAGGATGGGGAATCGCACTGGAGCTTAATTTGTATTGTCCGAACAAATGATCATGATTATCACTTTGATTAATTTAAAGGCTGAAATACCAGTACTGTACACAAAATTGCGGAACATCTCAAAACACCCCCTAAAAATCTGGTTGAAGTGGACTGGATTGCAGTATTACATACGTGTACTGTATTGCGTAGTTTTATATTCTTTACACCAGTTTCAACAATAATAGACGAATGTTTAATTTTTTTATTTAAAAATGCTGCCTGAGCCAGAATATTGTAACTCAGCTTTGGGTCAATGGAAATATATGGTTTTATACATCACTTAACATTAGGAGTATTACTAAAACTAGTATTATTCCAAACCCAAATAAATATTTAGTTGGCCAAATTAGCCCAAGTGCATTTCCAGTATCACTATAAGGTTATTTTATTTAACTTCAAAGATTATTTTCTTAGCTTTGAGATTTTTGAGAATAAATTTATTTCATTTTATCGTAATGTAGAAAATCAAAATATTTTGTTTAGTAACATCAATCATGTAACAGTTTGAAAGCTATAGCTCTTTATTTAGATTTCAGCTTTTGTAATTTTTGACCACCTGTACATTTGAATAAAAAGGTTAATTTTATGAATAACGGACAGATTTCGAGATATATACTACATATATATTGTTATTATTTTTGTCGATTTCTAGTCAAAATTTACATATGCTTTCTGGCAGGAACCAAACCGCATTACCTATAGTGAACCTATTAACCCATGATGTATTTTCAAATTACGTTTTTCCCAAAATTCATCACCAGGGACAACACCTCATATTTCTACTCAAAACTCACAACAAAATCTGCCTGTCGCATGACTTTAAGAAAAGATTTCACTTCTCTCTCTTATCTAACTCCAAATGTAATTCTTTGGTAACAATTTATTATTGTAAGTTAAGTTATGATGAGATTTTTGGATATATCTTGTCATATTACATATGTATTTGTTTAAAATTGTTATTCACTACTAATTGTGTTATTACTTGTAGTTAGTTAACAATGGTTGCAGTACAAACTATTACACCATCAAATACGCTACGTCTTTCATTAATAGGGTAGATTAGCACTCAACTACTACCCTAGTACACATGATTAATCACTTGGTACAGGTTTAACGTATCATTTAGTATGTTTTCCATCAATTTGTTAGAGATTAATGTAGATTAGCACTCAACTACTACCCTAGTACACATGATTAATCACTTGGTACAGGTATAACGTATCATTTAGTATGTTGTCCATCACTTTGTTAGGGATTAATGTAGATTAGCACTCAACTACTACCCTAGTACACATGATTAATCACTTGGTACAGGTATAACGTATCATTTAGTATGTTGTCCATCAATTTGTTAGAGATTAATGTAGATTACCACTCAACTACTACCCTAGTACACATGATTAATCACTTGGTACAGGTATAACGTATCATTTAGTATGTTTTCCATCAACTTTGTTAGAGATTAATGTAGATTAGCACTCAACTACTACCCTAGTACACATGATTAATCACTTGGTACAGGTATAACGTATCATTTAGTATGTTGTCCATCACTTTGTTAGGGATTAATGTAGATTAGCACTCAACTACTACCCTAGTACACATGATTAATCACTTGGTACAGGTTTAACGTATCATTTAGTATGTTGTCCATCAATTTGTTAGGGATTAATGTAGATTACCACTCAACTACTACCCTAGTACACATGATTAATCTCTTGGTACAGGTATAACGTATCATTTAGTATGTTGTCCATCACTTTGTTAGGGATTAATGTAGATTACCACTCAACTACTACCCTAGTACACATGATTAATCACTTGGTACAGGTAACGTATCATTTAGTATGTTGTCCATCACTTTGTTAGAGATTAATGTAGATTACCACTCAACTACTACCCTAGTACACATGATTAATCACTTGGTACAGGTTTAACGTATCATTTAGTATGTTGTCCATCACTTTGTTAGGGATTAATGTAGATTAGCACTCAACTACTACCCTAGTACACATGATTAATCACTTGGTACAGGTTTAACGTATCATTTAGTATGTTGTCCATCAATTTGTTAGAGATTAATGTAGATTAGCACTCAACTACTACCCTAGTACACATGATTAATCACTTGGTACAGGTATAACGTATCATTTAGTATGTTGTCCATCACTTTGTTAGGGATTAATGTATAGCAGAGACAAGATAAAAGCTATGTAGATAGATACTTATAGAAAATTTAGAAATTTGCCGTAAAAGTATGCATTGTTAGTAAATTGCTTGAAATCATGAAGGCGCAAAAGTTAAAAACTGTTTTTGATAATCCATGGCAGATTTTAAATTTCTTTAAGCAATATTGTTAATTTTAAATCACCCGGTACAGAAATCAGATATAGATGAAGTTCAATGTGATATTATCAAATATGGTAAAATAACTCTTTGCTACATGGGAGTTGGAAGTTGTCTTGGCCGCTTTCTATAATAAAAGCTCCAGATCCATCTATTTGTAACTTTCCTTTTACTAGTTAGCTAATCTGGAATCAGCTATTTTATAATAGTATATGTATTGTTACTTCTGTACCTTATTTAGTACTTATTTTGCGTGTACTTTTGTTTACAGTGAATTTGAAACAAAATGTGTTTTGTGTAAGTTTCTGTGTCCACAAAAATGCCTGGTATGTACGTGTTTGTAGTATAAAAAGAATTTTTCATGGCTATGTAGTTTCAGAAAAAAATCTGGCAATAAAACTAACCTATTCCAAAATGTTGGCTAGTCTAGTGCTAGGCCTACTTTACGAACATCACTTTAGTATACTTCTTAATGTAGGCCTAAAAAATCTCATATTACGAAGATTAGTATTGATCAATATAGTTAGTCTAAAGCTAAAGGAAAAGAGAAATGCTTTTTTATTTCGACATTATAAGTATAGTCTATGTATATTACTTCAAGAGGAAACCCAAAACTGGAACAAACGTTTTATCAACACAAGGTTTTACAACTAGGAGTGTGTGACAGTGTTTTATCTTTCAGTTATCCCTATTTGAAGAGACCCAAATTCATACGAATTTAAAAAAATAGGTTTAAAGTGTATACAAAACCAGTAAATGGTTTCCATGTTTGGATCACATTTATACAATAACCTGTTAATAATTCAAAACGTCCAATGCTCATATTTGTATCAAATCCACAAAAATGCCAACTGACGGAAAGAGAACAAAATGAGGTCATGAATATATAGCCTACTGATGGCTGCCTCGATTTACAAGCACTTCTTCAATTGTGTAACAGCAAGCAGTAGAAGAAAAGCGCATTATCACGTAATTCTATTTCCAGACGCATATTACTTGTTATCGCAGTAATGTATCGTGGCTTTTGTATTATTTCCAGGTAATACATGCACGAGTGTATAACTTGCATTATGTTCCACAAAACCAATAAATACAGTTCTTTTCTAATTATTTTTTCAGATGCAACATGGGGTACGTATGGAACCATCGTTTCAAATAGATGAAAAAAACAGCATAAACCTGATATTTTTCCACCTTACAGAATAGTGGCTATTTTAACTATTGTTCTTTGTGCAAAATATTTTTGATTCAGAGTAAAGAGTTGGCTTTACAAAATAAAAAATGTAAAGTTCAATCTACAAAATGAATAGTACTTTAATGGTGTAACTTATATACTTAAATACTACAAAGGACTTATAATAGTGTGTAGACGATTTAAGCTAAGCTTTTACAATTATCTTGCCAACGCAATTGTGACAGTTGTATAGTAACGGATTTGTATTAAGGAGACAGTTGTTAGTTTTCCTAACTTCTATTTATTGAGCGGAGTGAATAATCAATGTCTATATAAATCAAATATCAAACATTATTAAATCGCTGTCCAATCTGTTTTAGTACAACTTTGCCAGCCTGCTATAAAGCCATGGTAGAGTATATCAGGCCAAGGTACATCGATAACGTTTCTTGAACACAATTTTGCAAGCTTACGAAGGTAATATTGGAGACATAAGGAAACCAAATTTGACTTTTCATTGTTTGTTATTATATTTATTCGTTAAATAATAAAAAGAAATAATTAAAATTTGTCGTACGACATTAGTTCATTTGTGAATATGATTTTACTCAGAGAGTGTTTATATTTACAATATATCCAGTAGAGTAGGTTTTAGTTTTTAATATTCAGTAGAAGACTCCTTGTTATCTTTAAAGTAGTTTAGGGCAAACCCCTTTGCCAAAATCAATACTGTTTAGGTTATCCAAGTGATCGTTGTACCTATGGTCCGATTTAACCGCCGTCTCTCACCTTACGCAATACAGGAACAATTGGAATCGACAACATTTGCTTTATGAATTGGGTTTGGACAAGGATACAATCGTTATAAGGTTTAAAATATTCGCTTAACAAAGACTAATATCTGTAAAGATTCACACTTTAATTTTTCAAGATATTTTTTTATGAATGGACTTTTGTGTGTTTTCTGGCAAATGGTCCAAAATGCTGGTATTGGTGATGGAGACTATGATTTTGTAAATCATATTAAAAACTCGTGTTGCCCCTCTTAAGCGTGTTACACTACCAAGACTAGAATTATGTACCGCGCACCTTTTAGCCCAGCTGGTTAGATATTGCGGTGAACAGTTAGGTAAACATTTTACCATTGACTCTCTGTCATTGTGGTGTGACTCTACTGTAACCCTTTCTTGGTTACAAACTCCCCCTGCCACCTCAAGACTGATGTAGTGGTGAACAGTGTAGCACAAGCACATGAACGCACGCCATGTCAGCTGTACCAGAGCACCGCGTGACGTGAGCCGACCCGTCCCCTCTATACTGGAGCCCGCACCTCCAGTGCCGTGCCTACTCCAGGCGGAACCCTGGTCAGCCTTGCGGCCCAGGTGTTTCCACTTCTCAACTAAGCTGCTCTACGGTCCTCTCTCGTTTTAGTGTTGTTTTAAGTAGCTCTTAAGTGTTATTGGTTTGTTTTGTTGAACTTGTGCGTGATTTCAAGGCGGCCGGGGTTTAATATGTACTATATATATTCAGTAGAGTAGATTTTAGTTTTTAATATTCAGTAGAAGACCCTTTGTTGTGTTTAAAATAGTTTAGGACCTTACTATCCCAAAATCACTACTAGTGAGCTTATCCAAGTGACCATTGTACCTATCGTCCGACTAAACGCCGTCTCTCATTAGTGGACACATCGCGTGTTCCCATCTGTTTGCGTGTTTGTAGTCCAGGAGAGTCCCATAGACGCCCGTAGGAGCCGTTGTGGAGACACGATCCGGTTGCGGTCGCTCATCCCTTTATTCTCGCGGTAGTGGAAGTGATCCTCCGGTTCTCTATCCCCTCTTTTCTCGTATTCATTGTATAGCTCCCGTCGGAGTTGACATGGTCCGATTGCAGTAGCTTATTCCCAGTGATGATTCCTCTCTGTACTTGTTCCTACCCCGATGTCACTGGAAATGGGATGACAAAGCAGTACTTTCCAGATGAAGGAGGGGTCAGATCAGTGACATTCTTCAGTTAGCGCCGGGTTTACAAACATCACACTCTCTGGTAGTAGGGCTCACCAGTATCCGCACCATGCTTGCTACATGTTCTCCGGGGTTCTTACTCTCTAGAATCACATTTTAAAGCTCACAATTTATTAGGCATTAAATTATCCAAATTTAAGCGTTATTAATTTAGCGTTTTTATTACTTACATTCGTTCTTTATTTGCTTATCGTTTGGTGAAAGATGTGGCTGTTGGGGTTTAAGGTTTTCCTCTGAGAGAGGGTTGAATCTTTTACTTTATTTCAGGTGGAGCATTCCTCTTGTTGTTTACAACGGCCCATATAACACTCTTCTTATCTGTGTATTGTTGTTATCTATACATTTGCCTCTATTTTTCTTAAGGCAGTTAAGGTTTACTTCTAGGACTTCTATAGTTGTGTTTAATCTTGAAACCAGATTTCGAGTTTCTGAGAATTGGGAGCGCTAACAGTTGATTTCCATAATATACTTTGGTGAGTCTTTGAAGAAACTAGAAATACGTACCTGGTATGTAACCTTGAAATGGGTTTTCTTTTCTGATATTTTGATTTCCGCCTTCGATTTTATACGCAAGAGGCGTTGTAATTTTTGTGGGTTGTTAGTCCCAGAGCAAGCCACTTGGGAGGTATAGAGAGTTCTCATCCTCAAGGGGGATGATTGTATGGCAGTTTTTTGTGGTCCGTATAGGTTCTTGAATGAAAGGCATAACTGTAGTCTCCCAGTTTCGTTGTGGACAGGGGATGATTCTAGAGGCAGTGTTTTGTGGTACGCATAGCTTCTGGAACGAGAGGCCTGGGTGTAGTCTCGCAGTTTCGTTGTGGACAGGGGATGATTGCAGAGGCAGTGTTTTGCGGTACGCATAGCTTTTGGAACGAGTGGCCTGGGTGTAGTCTCGCAGTTTCGTTATGGACAGGGGATGATTGCAGAGTCAGTGTTTTGCGGTACGCATAGCTTTTGGAACGAATGGCCTGGGTGTAGTCTCGCAGTTTCGTTGTGGACACGGGATGATTGTAGAGGCAGTGTTTTGCGGTACGCATAGCTTCTTGAACGAATGGCCTGGGTGTAGTCTCGCAGTTTCGTTGTGGACACGGGATGATTGTAGAGGCAGTGTTTTGCGGTACGCATAGCTTCTTGAACGAGTGGCCTGGGTGTAGTCTTGCAGTTTCGTTGTGAACAGGGGATGATTGTAGAGGCAGTGTTTTGCGGTACGCATAGCTTCTTGAACGAGTGGCCTGGGTGTAGTCTTGCAGTTTCGTTGTGAACAGGGGATGATTGTAGAGGCAGTGTTTTGCGGTACGCATAGCTTCTTGAACGAGTGGCCTGGGTGTAGTCTTGCAGTTTCGTTGTGAACAGGGGATGATTGTAGAGGCAGTGTTTTGCGGTACGCATAGCTTCCTGAACGAGTGGCCTGGGTGTAGTCTTGCAGTTTCGTTGTGAACAGGGGATGATTGTAGAGGCAGTGTTTTGCGGTACGCATAGCTTCCTGAACGAGTGGCCTGGGTGTAGTCTTGCAGTTTCGTTGTGAACAGGGGATGATTGTAGAGGCAGTGTTTTGCGGTACGCATAGCTTCCTGAACGAGAGACCTGGGCGTAGTCTCGCAGTTTCGTTTTGGAGACTGTTGTGATTGCATTATTACTGGATGTAGCCTAGAATTATTACTTGACTTACTTATTAATCATGATCATGGGGTTTTTCCGACATCAGTCCTAACTGTAGGCCTATACGTTTCTTCACAAGAATCTCAAATTGTAATTTCAAATTTTCTTCATTGCAGTAGACATTTATTTTACTATTATTACTTATTAATTGTATTGCATGCGTTAGTCACATAACTTATATTAGTACGATTATACACGTTTGAATTTCATTTAAAACATCCATTTATACTCATTTTCCATTAATAACTTCTTTTTAAAATAATCAACATTAAAATTACTTTAATTTCAGCAACCGAGTTAACAAAGTATTTCTATTGTTCTCAGCGATTTTTCAAGAACCCATCAATGGAATAAAACGCTTTTGGCACGAATTTAAGATCTCTTAATCGAGCTTTCAAACGTTTCTTTGTTGTCAATGCTTTGATGTATTCCATGAGTCTGTTAAACTCTTTGATACCAACCTGAGATGGAAGTTATTCATAAGCAATTCTTCTATGAGACTGAATCCTCAAGTTGTTACTCTCCCTCGTATTGGAGGACAAGATATGGTGATTTACGTCACCACTTTAACAGTCTTTGTTTGTTTAGATGACGATGATTTGCCATGTCTGACGGTTGGTGTTAAGTGTGTCCATCGTATAAAATATGATGTAGTAGTTTAGTTTTACAATTTAATATTTTAAGACTTTAGATAACCTCCCATTTCGATTTCAAATTTACAGTCTTTTTTAGTATACACTTTTTAAATAAAACCCCAGACTGTATACTTAATACAATGTAAATCGTCTCTTGATTCCTGGAATATTAATACGGCACTATATAGTATATACAGTATATGTAAGTCCTATTCCTCTACAATCATAAAGTGAATCTCGGTAAGAAAATGTGTAACCTTTGATTGTAATAGCTACACTTTGATTGTAATAGTTCTCACAACCTAGCCACAGAGACTGCGATGTGTCGACGTTTACTAACGTATAACCAACTCTCTGTAGCAGAAGTAATAGTTCTCACAACCTAGCCACAGAGACTGCGATGTGTCGACGTTTACTAACGTATAACCAACTCTCTGTAGCAGAAGTAATAGTTCTCACAACCTAGCCACAGAGACTGCGATGTGTCGACGTTTACTAACGTATAACCAACTCTCTGTAGCAGAAGTAATAGTTCTCACAACCTAGCCACAGAGACTGCGATGTGTCGACGTTTACTAACGTATAACCAACTCTCTGTAGCAGAAGTAATAGTTCTCACAACCTAGCCACAGAGACTGCGATGTGTCGACGTTTACTAACGTATAACCAACTCTCTGTAGCAGAAGTAATAGTTCTCACACAACCTAGCCACAAGGACTGCGATGTGTCGACGTTTACTAACGTATAACCAACTCTCTGTAGCAGAAGTAATAGTTCTCACAACCTAGCCACAGAGACTGCGATGTGTCGACGTTTACTAAACGTATAACCAACTCTCTGTAGCAGAAGTAATAGTTCTCACAACCTAGCCACAGAGACTGCGATGTGTCGACGTTTACTAACGTATAACCAACTCTCTGTATGCAGAAGTAATAGTTCTCACAACCTAGACACAGAGACTGCGATGTGTCGACGTTTACTAACGTATAACCAACTCTCTGTAGCAGAAGTAATAGTTCTCACAACCTAGCCACAGAGACTGCGATGTGTCGACGTTTACTAACGTATAACCAACTCTCTGTAGCAGAAGTAATAGTTCTCACAACCTAGCCACAGAGACTGCGATGTGTCGACGTTTACTAACGTATAACCAACTCTCTGTAGCAGAAGTAATAGTTCTCACAACCTAGCCACAGAGACTGCGATGTGTCGACGTTTACTAAACGTATAACCAACTCTCTGTAGCAGAAGTAATAGTTCTCACAACCTAGCCACAGAGACTGCGATGTGTCGACGTTTACTTACGTATAACCAACTCTCTGTAGCAGAAGTAATAGTTCTCACAACCTAGCCACAGAGACTGCGATGTGTCGACGTTTACTAACGTATAACCAACTCTCTGTAGCAGAAGTAATAGTTCTCAAACCTAGCCACAGAGACTGCGATGTGTCGACGTTTACTAACGTATAACCAACACTCTCTGTAGCAGAAGTAATAGTTCTCACTAACCTAGCACAGAGACTGCGATGTGTTCGACGTTTACTAACGTATAACCAACTCTCTGTAGCAGAAGTAATAGTTCTCACAACCTAGCACAGAGACTGCGATGTGTCGACGTTTACTAACGTATAACCAACTCTCTGTAGCAGAAGTAATAGTTCTCACAACCAAGCCACAGAGACTGCGATGTGTCGACGTTTACTAAAACGTATAACCAACTCTCTGTAGCAGAGTAATAGTTCTCACAACCTAGCCACAGAGACTGCGATGTGTCGACGTTTACTAACGTATAACCAACGTCTCTGTAGCAGATAAGTAAATAGTTCTCACAACCTAGCCACAGAGACTGCGATGTTTCGACGTTTACTAACGTATAACCAACTCTCTGTTAGCAGAATAGTAATAGTTCTCACAACCAGCCACAAGAGACGATGTTGTCGACGTTTACTAACGTAACCAATGTGTCGACTGCGTCTACTAACGTATAACCAACTCTCTGTAGCAGAAGTAATAGCAGAAGTTAATATGTCTGTAAACAATATTACGATTTGTCGACGTTTACTTTCCAACTCTCTGTAAACTGTATAAATGTGTGTCTAAACGTATAACCAACTCACTGTATAAAGTAATATTCTCACAACCCTAGCTACAGAGACTGCGATTTGTACGACGTTACTAACGATAACCAACTCTCTGTAGCAAAGTTAACAATTACAATGTTTCGACGTTTACTAAATTTTACAACTGCGTGGTGTCGTAGTTTTTCGTATTATTTAAGTAAATTGAGTTAAATCGTTTGGCTACAAGAAAGCTTTTTTACTACTTTGGCATGGAAGGTTCATCACCGTAAACATGTCACAAAAAGATTCAATTTGTTATTTTATTTCAAACTTTTGTATCAGTAAACCCTAGTTTCTCAGAACGCCATGACATAAAATAATACTCGTATACGAGATCGAGAGCCGGTCGTTCCCGGCCACCCTCCGTCGGAACCAGGGACACAAGAACCTATTAGTAACCAGAGAGGTCAAAATAATGTTTTAATGGGCTATAAAGATTGTTTTGCTGTGTTATGGGCTGTACGTGCCAGACAGCGGGAACCGGAGAACAACAGTGGGCTATAAACTATCCAGCCGCGGCGGTGAGCCTTCTCGGTCACTGCTACTGGAATATTAGCGATACCCCCTGAGAGTGAGAGGATTGTAAAAATATGTTTATGTTGTAATGTTACGATTGTATCATATTAAAATCAATAATACATAATAATTCAAAATTGTACAATCTTACGAATAGACTGATACGCTATTACTTTCATTTATGAAACATATGTGTGAATATAATATTATATGATGAATTCTCATAGAATTCTTGAATTCTAATCACAATAAAATTAGTATGTGAGGATTTGTCTTATGAATATCCGAAGTAACTATTTAGACGGCAATAATTCATATGAAACCCTTATTGTTGCCTAAAAGTTTTCATTCAATATGTAAATTAATGTATTTATTCTAATACTTGTACTTAGTACATCTTAGGCATATAGCAAAGGAAGACCTAAACACTTTACTTTTGCCAAGTCGAAAATTTTCGAAAACGAAGAGCTAGACCTGACTTTCTGCACCCCGTTCATTGCTACGATGACGCTATAAACAAGATTTATAAAACTTTTTGCTATTATTTAATGTTACAAAGAACCATGATAAAAATTTTGTGGCACATTATTATAATGTTAAGGCAACGTTTTATTCGATTTTATCAACAGATTTCCAAATTCTATGAAAACTCCCAAGGTGTCAAAAGCTCGTTTGAAGCGCTTTCTGGTGTCATATGCATTCTACAGCGTTGACGAGTTTCTGGCGTTTAACTGGGAGACCGCCCAATTCGATGACTGACTCCAGCGCTGGAAGTGGGTCGAGATTGGCGAAGTATGAATGAGACTTGAATGCATGAACAATTATGTATGTTTGGACGTAGTGATAATGTAAATAAAATGAAAAATTCTTTATTTATACAGGCAGAGTTATGCCGCGTTGCCCTTTCTTACACTTAAACTGCGACAACGTAAAATTTCAAAATTAAATAAATATTACCTTAAAAATAACAAAATAAAGAAATAATTACATTTAAACAATGTGGTGAAATCCATATAACATTTTAACATGTTATAATTAAAATTTAACACGTTAATAAATTAACTATTTTTGTTATTCTTAAAACATATAAAATAAAATTATACATTTAATATAAAAATAATTTAAAGTATTTATTGCTAAAGAATCCTAACTTTTATCACACACAATCTCACATTCATCCCTCTGCCAGTGTCACGCCCACACAATCTCAGACCGGACCTGCCTCGGCTAACCGCTGAAGATACGTATCTTTCAGTTTCGGCACAAACCGGGAACGGCTATCGATGAAAGTAATTGGTTGGGGAAGGGCATTCTACAACCTACAAGCCATTACATGGAATGACTTACCAAACACTGCAGCCCTGTGCTGTGGCATTCTCAAAATGTATGAGCCAGAGCGAGTGCTCCTTACACCTACATGAGACAGATTTAAAATATTCAGAAAAATATCTTGGAAAACCACATTTCAATATTGAATGAACTAGTTTTAGACTTTTGATGGATCATTGATCTTTTAATTTTAGAATATTTGACTGAATATAGTAAGGTGTGATGTGCTCGTCCCTTCTCACATCGTAAACTTAACGTATACGATAGTTTTGAGTTCTGTGCAGCTACTCACTAAGTACTGTGGTCATAACATTGATCATGGAGTTAAAGTACTTGAAATGTGGAAGTACAAGTAATTTAGTAAAGAGCAGCTTGATATGTTCTGGTAAAAATCGTTTTAAACGTTTGAGTGATTGAATAAATGCGAAAACCCGTTTACACATCTCCGCAACAGCGTTAGTCCTAGTCAGTCTAGTTTATAATGTAGTGTGAGAGCTTAAAATGTATAATAAATTATGACGTTTGCTATACATTGTGCAATTGTTACGAGTACTTAAAGTTTCGATTTGATATAAGACGATCATATTTTAAATACCAATATGAGCCAAATGTTTAAGATAATTTACCATCACGTCTATATAATATTTGTTATTTCATTTTATTTATATTTTGATTATACTAGCAAGTTAAATGTATACTTTATTAAAATATATTCTTTAGTATTGAAGCTATTCTGAAAAACACATTAACTACAGACCGGGCACTTGTATTTTGTTTACAAACTAAACATTTATCAACACATTTGTTGAACACTTGAGATTGTCATGTATAAATGTACATATTATTTTGGTTTCCACTGTATTACATTCTCATTCATTCAGTAGTTTAGTTGGTAAACTATTTTAAAATTATATATAACAACTACTAACCAGTTACTACAATCATTTATTTCAAATCATATCACCCACAATCTCGGATATTGGTAGACGATATTCTATTATTACTCTGCCCTCTATCTGGTTTTTCACTTAAGTGAAATGAGGTTACTCTTGTATTTTTATAGAGCAAAATATAAAGTCATCGACGTGATTATAGAACCAATGGAAACATTAGCATACAAGAAAGCGTGAACTACATTTTTGTTGTTGGCGCAATGTAGTAATATCATTGGCTGCTGGAATTCCAGTTTGTTTTTGTTACGCCATCTTGGTATTGTTTGTAACTCTTAGGATCATTCATTGTAACTACTGTCTTATTCGGTACTATATATTGTAATATCTTTATCTAGTGTTTAAGTTTAATTTTATAATAGTGCTAAGGTGTATGTAAATACATCGCATCATGTTTTTTAGCTGACATTAAACACTAAAAAGGCGTTATTTTTAAAGTTTTGTGTATTTTGTGTTTTAATGCTAGCAATGTATTTCAGCCACTAATTAATTCTACAACTTGAATGACAGAACAGTCTAATAGCTGCATTGATCATGTACTTGCAAAAATAAGCAACTCAAATTAAGTATTAATTGACAACTCAATAACAGAAAGCAACAAAGCATATCACTGTATGACAGCTAGGTGGCTGCTCTATGGAGGGGGTGGGGAGGCAACAGCTGACGCCATGTCGGTCAAGGTCACAGTCCTTGGCTTACCGCACGAACTGCAAGAAACTGGACAGCTTACTGAATAATTTTGGAATGACGTAAATTTACAAAAAAATGCTTCGCATGCTTTCAATGTTCCTTATAGAAAATTAATTAACAATAATTAATAGACAATGCAAAAAGGAAATTATGCTCAAAAAACGAAAAAGTAATTAGGTTGTTCCCATGAATTGACATTGATACTTGTAAACGAATACAAACTAGTAATGCATTGTTAAAAAGAGTTCAAAGTTGGCTCAACAATAATGATATGTGTTGATCATTGTGCTGAAATAGAACAAAAGGAACAAATTAGATATTTAGTAAAGAATTTTATAAAGAAAATATATATTTTCTCTCGTACTCCAAGGGCTGAGCGTTTAGTGAAGACTCTCCTGCCACTTTCTGACGAGGAAATCCGATTTCTGCCTGACTGTATACACGACCACTGTAGAACGAGATCACCTACAGAGCTTACATTTGGGGTGAAACTCCACCTTTTATACTCCATTGACATTGGCTATGATAAACTCAAGCTAATTGGTATTTCTGTGAAAAGGTGGTTCTAGTTACCATTGTGTGGTGTTATAGGTAACCATGTTGGCAATCACATAACATTATGGCTGTTTTTTATATCAAAACTCAGAATTAAAAATTACTAAAAAGAGTTCGATGTGAATGTTAATCATATGAGATATTCCAGTAACTTATCAACAAGTGTGACGAAGTTACTTTGTTAGATCGACATTTCCTACGATGCTTGAGCATTTTAGTATGCAAACTTTATAGCTATCTAAGCGGATAAATAGTTCTATACAATAATTTTTTTTATTGTGATTATTAATTTATAAAAATAGGATTCATTGTATTAACTCAATGATTTGTCTGTTAATTAAATTCAAATATTTTTATCGACTTTAAACTAAATTTGTGAACATCTATAGTGTGGAAATATATAGCTCAGATTTATATAGCAGGGATATAATATACATTCAAATTATAATGAAATACATTTTATAAATTAATAGTACCCAAAAACATGTTTGAATATGTCAATACCCTTAAAATAGAGGGAATATCTTCTATAAACCATTACGTGTTTGACACTTGTGTGTGATATGTATATTGAGAATCGACCAATTTATGTTATTATTCTCGGGGAAAGTTTGATAAATGGTTCAAAGTATGCTATAATGATCAGATTAATAATGCTGCAACTAGTACTTTGTTTTTGTTTCAGAGAAATTTGTAGTGTAGTAGTGATTAAAAAGGCATTGAAGAAACCCAAAAATTATTTTTAATATTTAATGAACAGTTTGCTATTTTCCATATTTTGTACAAGAGTTAATGAAAGTAATAGAAGCATTAGTTTTAAAGTTAAAAAAAATATAAGGGTGATATTAAGCAAGATGTAGGGGTTGATTTCACCCTTGTGTATAAGCTAAGTCGAAAGAGGTACGTATTTGCTAACTTTATCCAATGTTGCATTGCTTAACCAATTTTATCAAAATTAGTTAATTAGTTTTTAGCTACAAGTTTTGAAAAAAATATTGATATGCACTCATTAAATATATTCATTACAAATCATTACAATTACAGGGAATTGAAACTCTGTAAGTTTTGCATGTGAGTAGCACTACTTGTAACACGTAGTGTTCCTTATACATGAAATGGGCGAGACTTTTGCAATAACTCCACACAGTTTTCGTATACAATTCACGAAAAATAAGATTATGTTTAAATTACAATGTGAAAAAAGAATAAATGAACAATATATTGTTATTATATGGAAGAAGATTTTACTAAAACTAAAAATAATTTTATTAATAGGTGATTCAAAATTGTTAAATAACTGTATAATATATAAAATTGTTCTATATTAACTATGTTATGACATGTTTGTTAAATCGTACTTCTGGTGATATTTAAACTACAGATTTGACTAGTGAAACAATCACAAAATATTCAATTATTAAACTCTGGTAGACTGGTGAAATGTTTTAGATAGAGTGTTGGGTGCATTTCTATAAACAATCAATTTCTATAACAAAGAAAATAAAAGTAGTGTTGACAGACAACATGACAGCAACACGCTTTCATTAACCCCTTTCCAATTATTTGAAGTGAAGTTCTTTACCTACTTCAGTGGTTACTCAATGTTGTACGAGTACAGTCCCTCGGCTCTTACAGTTTCAGAGAACATTAATAAATATCTTATAAATGAAGCTTTTATAAGCCAAAATATAGAAGACAGCATAAATTTAGTAGTTGTATAAAAATTATCATCGTCAAATGAAGTTTTACACCGGAAGTTCTCTAAAGTACATTAAGTAAAGAATGCAATTAATTGAGTTCATTATGAACAAATAGTTGCTGCTTTGTGAATTTCTTTTATATTTTTATTGTGTGTAAACAATTCCAAATGTATTAAATCGTTTAAATATTGTCTAAAATTTAAATAGAAAGAAATTGTTCAACCCCTTTGATGAACTTTAGCTAAAAGAGTCAAAAGTTGTTTATTGTTAGTTAACTTTGAGTTATGTGTCACGAAAATTTGTATTATTTCACCAAATTACAAATAATCTGGGAGAATTTTCGTATGTTTTCTTCATAAAATCTTTATTTCAACGAATTATTCAATTAAATTAACTCAATTTGTACGGCCTCTCTAGAGATTAGCATAATCGTTCCAAACAATTCAAAAATTTCCCGGCCATTACGTTTTTGTCAGAAACTTTTTATATTGTCAGGTATTAATTCTATACTGTTCTAAAAATTAGTACAAAACAAGCACAAAGTCATAGTATATATTATTTTCATTAAAGTCTGACATGGCCGGCCCAGAGATAAGTCATGTCCAACCAAACAAAGTTGGCTGCAGGACACCGCTAACGTGGAGTCTGAATAAACAACAATTCCACTAAACGAGTCGCACTCGTTTAGGCTACTATAACGTTTGTGTAAGTTATATGCTGTTTTCTTATGGTTTGAAGATCACTGTCATCGTTTAGCCAAAATATAATGAAACGAATTTAGATATTTCTTTTAGAATTAGGCTACTGAAAATTCCTCCAGTAACTTTTTCGTAAATAATCTTTATTAGTACTCAACTGATGCCCATATCAGGATAAAATGAGGTTAAATCATTAGAGCCTTCGCAGATAGATCAGTTGATAAGCGGTTGGTCGTGCGCATCGTTATCGTTAGTAATAAACACTGAACTTCTTAAGTTCATGTAATAAAATTTAAAATTTTGTGTGGAAAAAAAGTCAATTTGCTGGATGTACTAATATTCTTTTCAATATTACTACACAAATTATAACTTTAAACGTCAAAGTCATCACCGCAAATACATACTAAAACACCAAATATTAACAGTGTAATCAGATGTTCAAATGGTGGATAAATATAATAGTTTATAAATTTAATAATATTAGAGAAATTTAATTCACGAAAATAAGAAAAGATGAAAAGGGGTATTTTATTATATTTCTTGTCCCTGGAGTCAATAATAATAATATCAGCGAGATGAATAATAGTGTCAGTATGAGAGTTAAGGTGATAAGGATTGCGTTCAATGTTCAAGAAATATTTAAAAATCAAACAAAGCTACGGGTGTGGAACGGTATAACTGTAGGTTAATCAGAGTGCATATTGGGACGTGACAAAACCGTGTTTTGCTCACGTAGGCTCTGATACGTGAGGTCACCTGAGCTATAAGTAGTTTAATGTTCCATTGTCTGCGAGTTGATTTCCACAGAACCATTACCTGCAGTACATTAATGCAGGTTTATCTTTCTTCATTTTTAACGACATGACTGCAAATATAGTACAGCAAATCTCTTGTAACTTTATACGTGAAAACTGTTACTACAACACTTACTGTGATCTGAACATTGTAATATATTTTACGGTGTGAAAATAAAAATAGATGTCTGCAGTCCAACTTAACTCTCCGCACCCAGAAATATTCAAATTACTTAAACTATTACTAAGGATAATTTTACAAGATTTACGATTTATATCTGTTTGAAAAAGATGCCTAGTTCTTATCAGTAAAGCAAAACTAAATTTTTTAATATCAACATAATTCTACACAGTTTAATATTTTAAATGATTTACATGTATTTGGAATTATGGTCTCTTTTACGTAAATATAGCAAAGATATACATAGACTGAGCATAATACTCAAATAGTGATTTATCTAATATACGCAAGTTACCATGATTATCGATGGTAATAAATTGTGAACTGATTTTAACAAGTCTATTTCTATTAGTGAACATTAAACGGTTCAATAAATATAATTGAAACTTTTCTTACCGTCTAATTTAACTTATTGTAAGTATGATAATAGTTTTCATTATACATCTTTTATTAATTAATATATCTTTGTGATATAATCCTAAAAACCAATCTTAGGTGTTATTGCTTCACGTCAGGTCAAGTTATTTCAGAAGGATATTGATAATAAAAATATAAAAATGAAAAGAAAAAAAATTTTAATATCATGATATATATATATATTGATATTAAAATAGTTTTTTGTTATATAATGTATATATAATTCAATTGCTCTGCTTAATATTATAATACTGAGTTCTAAAATATTTACGTAACACTATATTGGACTAAAACAGATATGTCTTAATCCTTGCTGATTCATAAGTTATGTAGTTAGATTTATACGATAGTATATTTAGATACGTATGTGTTATTCTTATGTACCTTAAAATATGCTGGTTCTGAAGTAAAATGCGTAACTGATCATGTGGACTTACAAGAGATTATAACACGTGATCTCACAATTATAGAGTCAATCCTATATTTGTTAGCCTACGCAGGAGGTCTATTGTGTACTATGTTGTGTTTTAATCATAAAGTGATATACTTTTAGTTCAGAACCAAGCGTTATTTTATTATAATTATGCACCAATAACAGCTGTTTTTGATACTTACGTTGGTTACTGGTTGAAAGTGACTGTTTTTCCTCGTATAACAGAGATCTGAAAAATTTGCTGGTCCACAATTCAAGGTCTTTACACGCGCTAAATTCAAACATTGTTATTGATTCAGTGGAATGTTATGTAAAAACGGCTGCTTTATATATGCAACCTTAGAGTATTACTACTTTTAGTTATGATGCGATAAAAATTAAACAAAACGTTTTTAATTTTGTTATTTGTATGATGAAAACTTTTGCTCACCACGCTTAGTAAAAGTGTCTTTATGCGCTTCATCGTATTTGTATGTTATTATTGAGTTTTAGCTTCTGGGAGTTTAGCTCATACTTTCCCTCAAAACTATTTTGATATACCATAAAGTTTACGCCTGAGACCATTTCTTTCTAAAATTTCACTAAATCACATCGTCATCGTCCTGACTACTGATATAATAAATGAAATATTTTATCACCCATTGTACTATTAGGTCACTTTATATGACTCTCACTGTATATGAGTGTCAAAGATATACGAGTGGAATGTTTAGTTGTACTGCAGTTCATCTTTCTCTTAGTGCAGCGTCTGACATCTGATGCTGTCACAGAATTGACTCCTGGAATCTAAATTCATATTCATCTGAATAGATCCAAAAGAAGTCGGTAACGAAGAAGCTAAAAATTAACTCTATATCGACATCGGAAAGATGTTTTAGACACAAGGCACATCGTAGTGCACAGAATCACCTGATGAGACAATTAAAACACGAATTGAACTAGGTTACACTATTTTATTTTATAGTCAAGATGTCTTTGACATGGTTACAACGTTCACATAGAATCAACCATTCTCACAATAGGAATGTCAAGTACTTTCTGTACTTTGTCTACTGCTACAGTTCATCTCTTAAAGTCTGTCGTTGTCAGATCTATATACTTTTCTACAAATTTGTTTCTTTTAATTCCTAAACTATAGAGCTTCCCTTTATCACTGCCTGTCTATTTATTTTGATATGTGGATTCCTAATATCGTCTTTCTGAGTACAAAATATTAACATTGCTATCATCATAATTATTGGTAATGAGGATCAGTTAGGATATAATATTGACTTAGGTAACTAAATGTTGAAAGGGTACCGATGTTTATATAATAATAATCGCTATTAGAAATACACCCGACTCCAACTGATACGTAGTAGAAGTTACGGATGTCTATGTCCGGTACATCACCAACCGCAAATATCTACAGAGGATGATTGTTGGAGTGAGTGCAGGTCCTTTTATTTTAAAGTCTTTTTCTTACCTGGACATAAGGGAGTGATGACCTCTATCCACTGTTACTGGAGAGGCTATAAAAAAGCCTCTTCCAAGATGACGTAACTGAGATATAACCCTCCATCCCTCCTTATGGACTATCGGTAGGAGGCAATCCCCATTACCTTACACATCTTGACTATCATGTCACTCCGCAAGGTAGGAGAAATGTTCTTTTAGGAATAATTATAATGTGATGTTTCTCACCTTCAAGTTCTAAGTCAAACAAAACTTACACAACCACGTGGAACGAGCTGAAATGCTATAGTAACATATTATCGTTGGTATTAATCGTGGCACTGAATAAATATACTTTATGATCTCATAAAACCTAGACACTATAGACATCTTCCTTCAGCTCTTCCACACATACTCTCCACTCTCCTCAACAGCTCTCTAGACGATTCATTCCAGTTGGCTGTTTCGTAACGCAGACAGCTAATCGACAGGCCAGCTGATTGTGACATAGAGCGGCAATCTGTATCACCGGTCGCACAGTCACTGTCACTGCCTGTCGTAGCATTTACCCGACATACGAAACTTTACCTCTCGACAATCTGTAGTCACAGGTCGTACAGTCACTGTTACTGCCTGTAGTAGCATTTACGGGACATGTGAAACTTTACCTCTCGACAATCTGTAGTCACAGGTCGTACAGTCACTGTCACTGCCTTTAGTAGCATTTACCCGACATGTGAAACGTTACCTCTCGACAATCTGTAGTCACAGGTCACTGTCACTGTCTGTATTAGCATTTAGCCGACATGTGAAACTTTACCTCTCGAAAATCTGTAGTCACAGGTCGTACAGTCACTGTCACTGCCTTTAGTAGCATTTACCCGACATGTGAAACTTTACCTCTCGAAAATCTGTAGTCACAGGTCGTACAGTCACTGTCACTGCCTTTAGCAGCATTTACCCGACATGTGAAACTTTACCTCTCGAAAATCTGTAGTCACAGGTCGTACAGTCACTGTCACTGCCTGTATTAGCATTTACCCGACATGTGAAAATTTACCTCTCGACTATCTGTAGTCACAGGTCGCCCAGTCATTGTCACTGCATTTAGTAGCGTTTACCCGACATGTGAAACTTTACCTCTCGAAAATCTGTAGTCACAGGTCGTACAGTCACTGTCACTGCCTTTAGTAGCATTTACCCGACATGTGAAACTTTACCTCTCGAAAATCTGTAGTCACAGGTCGTACAGTCACTGTCACTGCCTGTATTAGCATTTACCCGACATGTGAAAATTTACCTCTCGACTATCTGTAGTCACAGGTCGCCCAGTCATTGTCACTGCATTTAGTAGCGTTTACCCGACATGTGAAACTTTACCTCTCGAAAACCTGTAGTCACAGGTCGTACAGTCACTGTCACTGCCTTTAGTAGCATTTACCCGACATGTGAAACTTTACCTCTCGAAAATCTGTAGTCACAGGTCGTACAGTCACTGTCACTGCCTGTATTAGCATTTACCCGACATGTGAAAATTTACCTCTCGACTATCTGTAGTCACAGGTCGCCCAGTCATTGTCACTGCATTTAGTAGCGTTTACCCGACATGTGAAACTTTACCTCTCGACAAACTGTAGTCACAGGTCGTACAGTCACTGTCACTGCCTTTAGTAGCATTTACCCGACATGTGAAACTTTACCTCTTGAAAATCTGTAGTCACAGGTCGTACAGTCACTGTCACTGCCTTTAGTAGCATTTACCCGACATGTGAAACTTTACCTCTCGAAAATCTGTAGTCACAGGTCGTACAGTCACTGTCACTGCCTGTATTAGCATTTACCCGACATGTGAAAATTTACCTCTCAACAAACTGTAGTCACAGGTCGCCCAGTCACTGTCACTGCCTGTATTAGCGTTAACCCGACATGTGAAACTTTATAGTAGAGAATTTATAGCATGACCGGTGACTTCGAGATGCGCCGTAGGCAAAGACGGAACTAAAGTGGTGGGGGGTGGAGCGGCTCAGTCTGTTGCCGTATTTAGCCTTGTGAACTTCGGTCTCCAGTTTTCTATACGTGCC